>NW_026575048.1:610000-1810000 GCF_905146905.1 Nyctereutes procyonoides | reverse complement strand
GGACACCTGGCATTCAGTACAAAGCCGGAGTTGGGATTAAGAACCTTTAGGAAATGTTCCTGAGTAAGTGTAAGCTGTGGTTGACTGCTGTGGCTCGAGGCTTAGGGGGAGAGATTTTCTCTTGACTGTGGTTCCTGGGAACATTCAATTACCCAAATTATAACCTCTGTACCCAACCTCCCTTCACATTTTAGTGGTAAAATAGCACCTTTAAAAAGGGATCATTTTACATTTAAAAAAGTCTCGCATCTCTTACAATTTTTTGTGTTCCTTATATGACATGTCGTAATTACTCATTCAGCATCTGTCACGGAGCATTTACAGCGCACCAGGCACCGTTGTGGACCTGGGGGTACAGCAGTGAGCCAGACGGGTGCCCTCACGGGGCTGCATTTGAAGATGAGCAATGCATAAATGTAAATGTGGTTTCTGGTAGAGAAAGTGTTATGAGGACAAACTAAAGCCAGTTAAAGGCATAGAGAGTGAGGGCTGGGCGCTGATTGGTTGGGGCAGCCTCATTTGACAAAGTGAAATTTGAGCGTCCAGGGAGGGTAGATCAGGAATGAGAGAGCGCGGGTGTGTCCATGTGCCACGTGTATGCCAGGGTGTGCACATGCTGTGTGTGAGGCTCTGTGCATGTGCCATGTGTGTGAGTGTGCACTTGCTGTGTGGAAGGGTGTGTGTATACCATGTGTGAGTGTGTGCATGTACTGAGCCTGACTGTGATTGAGGTAGTGTATGTGCAAGAGCTATGCGTGTGCACATGCTCTGTGGGAGGCTCTGTGCATGTGCCACGTGTGTGTATATAATGTCTCATGTGCATGTGCATGTGCTGTGAGGGTTTGTGTAAGTGTTGCATATGAATGTACACACTGTGTGTGGGTGTGTGCACGCATGCACTGTGTATGAGTGCATACCCTTGCTGTATGTGAGGGTGTGTGTGTGTACTGAGCCTGAGTGTGATTGAGATACTGTACGTGCAAGAGCTGCATGTGTGCACATGCCAGGTGTGTGTGTGTGTGTGTGTGTGTGTGAGTGCATGGTAAACGTGTGTGCACCTACCAAGTGTGTGTGAGGAAGTGCATGGAGCGCATGTGAGTGGGGGTGTATTTGCTGTGAGTGTGCACATGTGCCAAGTATGACCGTGTGTTCACATACACCGTGTGTGTGACTGAGGATGGGTGTGTAATCGCTGGGTGTGTGCCTGTGTGCGTGCACTGTGCCGAGGTCCAGGGGTGGCCTCCCAGGAGGAGGAGCTGGCATGGGGCAGACAGCGAGGAGGCCGGCCAGTGACCCCCAGCGTCCGTGAGCAAAAAGCGGGTGGGCGGGTGAGGCAGGAGGTGTCTGGGTCACGGCGGGGCCCGCAGACCCTGGTCCCCAGGAGGTAGTGAGTGTAGGGGTGCACAGGGAGGGGGTTCAGCTGGCCATTCCGGGCCTGCGGGAGCACACAGGACGAAGGCAGGGACTGTGGGCACAGGAACGTCCACCGTGTTTGCACTGGCACAGGCGTGCTATGTCCCTGGGGAGGGACGCGGGATGTGCGGGCTGGGCAGTGGGCGCCTGGCTGAGGGCAGGAGGCGCCACGGGGGCTTCAGCGTGGAGGGGCCCATGTGGGGACAGGACGGAGAAGGGGGAGCTCGTGCAGGCCGGGGAGGGGAGGACCTGGGTCACTGTGGCCGGCCAGCCCTGCTCCCGCCACACCCGCTCTCGGGTCCTGCTGCTGGCTGCCAGGCAGCTTGGGGTCTCGGGTCCCATTGCCCACCCCATCTTCAGACAGAGAACGCTGGAAGGCGGCGTCTTTGCTGTAGGGCTGTACTTGGGGAGAAGACCCAGATAGAGGGGCATAGTGACAGAGGGGTCACTGAGGAAGGGGGTGCCCAGGCGAGGAAGGACGTGGGAGATCTGCCAGGGAGTGGGCATGGCCCTTGTCCCTCTTGTCCGGAGCGGTGGGGCCGTTGCGTTGCCGAGGACACAGAGGTGCTGATGAGAACTCCAGAAAGCCGGGTGCTGCGGGAGCCCTGGGTTTCACGGGCTCGTCACCGGAGGAGCCCCGGGAAAGTGCCTGTGCCCTGGCAGGTGGGAGGGTGGCCGCCGTGTCCCCACCCCGGGAGGGCCGGGCCGCCCCTGCCGCTGCAGGCTGTGACTACAGGCCAGGAGCCCCTGGGCCGTCCTGGGAAGCATGGCTGTGGGCTGGAGTCCTGTGGATCAGCCCCCTCCCCTCGGCTCAGCCTCCCTGGTTACGTGTTTAGCATTCGACGCATCTGTCAAATGTGTGCCCTGGCCATGCTGCGGTCTGGCCATGCTCTCGGGGCCGCAGCTTTGCTCCGAGACAGTTGCAAGGTCGGTTTTGTCCGCTGGGATCTGCACGCTTGCACTCGAGTCAAGTGGCCGCCTTCCTGGCTGACAGGTCCACCCGCAGACACCTGAGGGCCCGGGGAGGGGGGGGGAACAGGCCCGGTTGCTTAGCAACAGATTCCAGCCCGCATCTGTGCTTTCTGGGCCCGCGTGGTGGCCTGGCTTTGTGATGGCGAGGACTTTTTGTTTCTTATTATACTCTTCCTCCATTGCTGAGGCTGCTGTTTGCTTGCTACTGCCAGGCGGGGAGCAGAAGAACTTTCCCGACCCCCGAGCCAACCAAATGGTGGAGGACCCTTCCTCAGCTATGACATTTGGCATCTGACAGTCTGTCTGTCTGTCCTGCAGTAACTTTCCGAGGAGTTAGGTGATTTAAATGAATTCTCTGAAACTAGCAAACGGGCCCCAGAATACACTTAAAATTCAGCGTTTGAATTCCTTTTTTGTTTTCTGATGAGATAGTGATCTGTGTTTTAGAGGAGCTCTGTCGGAGTAGAAGTTGAAAAATCCCATCCCTGGCTGTCCGTTGAGGGAATAAAAGCAGTGTTTCAGGGTCACGTGCAGCCTGCCCACCCGCCCGGGGGGCGCTGACTCCTCACTGCATTCATCTCCCCGGATTCTCAGTCCACATCAGACACGCAGCAGCCTGAGGACGTGAGAGGAGAACCACACTCTACGGAGAGCCTCAGTTCCCAGTGGCCGCAGAGCAGGCCCTTTGGAGTTCACATGCACCTGTCGGTGACCACACACAGCAACCTGTCTGGGTCACTCTGAATGGTTCTTGGTGAAGAGAAAAATAAGACTGAGGAGTGGTGTGAGCGTGAGGAGAGTGCAGCAGAGCATCAGCAGGGGCAGGTTAGGACAGAGCCGGGGCGGGGAGCAGGGTGGGGGAGGGACAAGCCCTTCACGCCTTCCCCACACGTCCTCTTCCCCTTAGGAAGGCAGAGGGCCTGACCGCAGATGGGCACTCACTGAGTGTGTGGGGGGCTGTCTCACGCTGGAGGGGGCCACAGCACCAGTGCATCAGCATCTGTCTTCCCTCTACCCAGCAGACGTCATCAGGTACGTGCCATACACTGGGCAGGTGTCTCGATGTAACTACAACAGCAGTTAGGTCACCTGGACCCCCTGCCCACATGGAGTTTACATCTCAGGGGAAGCAGGTCAGTGCATCTTCACTCGGTGGCCTCTGCATCCACACCCTTTTGAGCAGGCCCAGAGCCGAGGCCGTGGAGTGTGGTGTCCTGAGCTTGGTCTTAGAGGCCAAGCTGCATCTGCTTGGAGGTCTAGGCTGGATCCGCTCCTCACTGTGGGTGTGCCCTGAGCCTCGACTCTCCCGTCTACATGGAGATCGATCCCCTAGCTGCGGGGCTGCTGGGCAGACGGACACAGAAATAGCTGGTGTGTGGTCAGGGGGTTCTGGTGCCTGTGCTCTGCAGGGCGCTCCGTGAGGCACAAGGCAGTCTAGGGCACCCCAGCCCCGAGGCCACGCCGCCTTCATATGTGCTTACAGAACTGCTTCCCCCATCCCTGAGGCAAAGACAATACATGTCAGGACACATGCACGCTGACCGCTTGACTGCCCCCCACACCCCGAGATTCGAACACCTGGCTGTCCTTCACCCCCGGTCTCCCCATGTCTCTGGGACACAGCCGGCAGGACGGCCTCCTAGCTGGCCCTGCTCCTGCTGTGCCTCTCCTGGGCTTTCTGACATTTAGCATCTGCCAACTGGAGATACGTGGTGGCCAAGTCACGGTGGAGCACTTCCAGTATCAGCAGCGTGCATGTGGCTGTCCTCATGGCAGCAGTTGTAAGATACCTTTTGGCTTATAAGTAGGTTGACTCTGTTGAGAAAAAGCCCTCTTTCCTGACACGCGTGGGTTCTCAGGTCAGGAATCTGACAGGGCATGGCCGGGTCAGCCCCTCCCTGCTTCCCAGTGCCTGCACCTGGCTGGCGGGTCTGGTGGGTCTGGAAGGATGGAGCCGGGGTCCTGGGAAGGCTTGTTACTCCTGAGGGTCATGGTTGAAGCTGGCTGTTGGCGGGGGAGGCTGGAGCAGCAGCAGCTAGTCCTCTCGCCGTGGCTGGTGGCTTCCTCACGGCGTGACACTGGGCTCCTTGGCGAGAGAAGCAAGAGCGGCCAGCCGCTGAGACGTGGCCATGTGTCTGTGTGATCGCAGAAGCTGGGCCTTCCCTCCACCGCCGCACACCCATCTCCGTGTGCTCGGCAGCGGCCTTTCTCCTTTGGAACTCGGAAGCTCATTTAGAGCAGTTCTGGACAGAAGGCAGTGACCTCCTGGGGTTTGGCACATGGGCAGACGGACAGGAGGCTGGCAGCCTGGGGCCAGGACACGCCGCCCTAGGAGGACTGTCGGCAGGCCCACTGGATGGGAGCCGCGGTGGTCTTTCCCAGGGTCGTTTTCGGTGGGGTGAAGGGTCCCTGTGCACTTGACCAGTTCGTCTTTGGCTGATATTTATTTTTAATACTTTGCTCTTACACACAAAGCTGTGATGGGAATCTGCACATACATCTTTTGTCCTTGTCTGAGTTTTCCTTCTGGAAGAATTTACCCAGGAGGACTCACTGGGTCTCTACGTATCTTCAGGTAGCCTCGCCGCCCCTTGGTCTCTTCCTGCCTGAGTTGCAGGGACTCCATGTCCCACCCCATCTGCCTCCCCTGCAGCCCTCTGCGCCCAGGCCACACGTACCTACAGGTGGCCGGGCCCTGCTTTTGTCTCCTCATCCTGCTGCCTGGGCCGAGGGAAGCCACCCCCGAGGGTGTCTCCTGCAGTGGGGGGCTCAGGAGGGTTCCACCCAGAGGTGACACACATCACTGGTGTAGCACCTAGCCAGCAAGGGCACGAAGGCTGCTCAGAGGAAGGGAAGCCAGATCTCCATGAGCGGTACTGAAGATGGCCACTCGCTCGGGAGGGTAAGACAGGGAACCCAGAGAGGCATGGGGGGGGTGCAGAGGGGAGCAGGCAGGGGCAGGGCTCAGCGGAGCCCAGGGTTCCCGGGACCCAGCATAGAAAGGGGCAGCGTGTGATGACAGGCACTGCAGACAGGGCAAGGAAGACGGAGTACAGGCCGACACGCCAGCGTGCATGCTGGCACAGCACTGCCCGGAGTCCACACCCCGGGGGACGGGAGCCGCGAGCTCGCACTTGGTGCTTCCTGGTGGCTCCTAGGTCTTCACCTGCTCAGGCTCGCTCATGGAGGAGGTGTTATTCCCATGCTGTTGATGGGAAAACACTTCTCCAGGGTCGCAGAGCGCCTGAGTCAGATCTGGGCTTCAAACTCAGGTCTTCCAGCTCCGGGGTCTGTTTTCCTGTCGCAGGGTCCCGTGGCTCCATGTGGAGAACCCTTACGTGGCTGTGTCAGGTGTGGAGCAGAGGGTGGTACTCTGGGACACCGCGTGCCAGGCCCCCGTGTGGAGCCTGCAGCACCCGTCGTGTGAAGACTGCCCCCTCGGGCCACCCTCAGCCCCCGTGGTATTTGTAGACACCCGAGCACCTGGAGGTTGTCAGATGCAAAATGTGTAAGTACAGAAGATGTCATTAAGCCCCCCACGTAACTTGGGTTTTTTGCATTTCATGGGGAGATCCAGAATTTCAAAGTAGTTGCCCCATGCATTTTAGAGATTGTTGATCAAACAGAAATGTTTAAAATGCGTCTTTCAGAGTTCACCCACCCTCTTCCTGCGTTTTCAGCCATTTTCAGTGAAACGAAGAGAGGAAAGAGGAGTTCACAGTAGGTTAGAGGGCGGATCATCCCGTGGCCTGCAGGGCTGTGTCCTCGTGTTTAGCCGACCGGCGTTGTTTAATTGGGGCGCATCGCCCGGCGTTGTGTGAGGGTGGGTGCGGGGTGCCGCATTCACTAGGGAGCCCGTGAGATCAGCCTATCTGACAGTGGAAGAGTCGGGCTTGTGGAACTGGCTCCTCGTCCCTGCCACACCGAGAGCATTAATGGGCACCAGCTGGGCTTCCCCGCGCACAGCGGCGGCCGTGGCGGCTGCAGAGAGCCTCCGTGCCCACGCGAGCACACACTTCAGTGGCCGTTCCCCGGGCAACGGTGTCTCGCAGCCAGCTGGCTCTGCCCCCGAGCCCATCAAAGCGCACACCCGCCAGGAGCCGGCGCTGTGCCCGCCACCGTCTGCAGGCTCTGATGTCGGAGCATTTGCAACCGGGTTTCAAGGTTAAACACGAGGGAATGAACGAGGGGACTACGTAGTCAGGGACCGCAGCTCGGGGCCTGTGTAGGTGTGCGTGGGTGTGCGCAAGGTGAGCGGGAGGGAGGGAACGCCCAGCCGTTGGCGGCCGTCAGGTTTCACGTTTGCTCCAGACAGAAGGCGCAGAGAATGGGTTCCCTCGCTTTGCCCAGGGTGAAAGGACGTGTGGCCAGGAGCAGCCCGCAGCCGTGTCCCCGGCTGGGCCATGCGGGCTGCTGCAGGGCGGGCCTGGGGCCCCGTGAAGGCTCCGTGGGGAGGGGGCTCCGGCGTGGGTGTGGGGGCCTCGAGCACTCGCGCCCGGCCGGCGGGCTCACCCGACCACGGCACTCGTGGCCTTTGCCCGCGGATTTCCATGAACTGACTTAGCTGACTGGGCCGGATGCCTCCATATGATGATACGACGCTGGACCCACCGTCCTCGCTGGTCAGCTCTTTTGCAATATTGAATACGAAATTCCCTTTTTCAAGCACTTCACCTTTTAAAGCGTTCCGGTGTTTGAATTTGGCCTTTCCATCTGACACCGACTCAATTTAATTAGTACAAGATCCTTTGGTGTTTAATTCGGGGGCTCTGCACGTTTCATACAGGCTTCGGTTTTAATCTCCCATTTCTGTTAAGAGCATTTGTTGTTGTTTTTTTTCTCTTTTCCTGACCCATCTGTAGGAGTTTGAAATAATCATAATTACTTATGGAAAGATATGGGAAATTAAGATAATTTGTTTTGGAATTGGGTCTTAATTTGGGGTGTCGGACAGGTGAAATTAGGAATCCTTCCACCCACACGTTGTGACTTCATGAGATCGGCTCCTGTTCTTGAATTGGCCGCCTATCAAGAACCTCCATGAGGCGCATGAGGGGTCACGCTCACTGCGGTCAGCAGCACGCGTACTGGGTCCTCACGGGCACTGGGGGCTCACAGCGAGTGTTTGGAGCAGATGACTCGGTTTCTGAACCCTCATTTTTTTCTTGAACTCGAACTACTCCCTTCCACTTGCCTTTCCTCCTCATTTTGTTTTGTTTTTCCTTTTCATAAAGAAGATACTTCCCTGGGGGCCAGTCCTGGGTCTGTTTTCTGTTTCATAATGATCTCCTTTTCTTAGAATTGCTCTTTACCCTGTCCTTTCTGCCTCCAGGCCGGCCTCTGGGGCTGGTGATGTCCACAGACACTCCCGCCTCCTGGTGGACACGACGTCAGGAGCAGGACCACCGCCAGCTGGAGGGCACTTGTGGGCACAGTGGACAAAGGTCCTTTCCCAAGTTTTCAAGTTGGGTGGGTTTCATACCAATTAGTGTAAGCCGACGGCTCTAGCGATGAGGGGTCACAGGCACACACAGGGGAGAGGACCCGCATCCTCCGGGTGGTTGTGTGGGGGGCATATGCGGGGACACTGGCCCTACCTGTCCCCTCTGCGGGGCTCCTTGTGCAGGAAGCAGCCCCCACAGCCGTGCACAGTGCCTGGCACAGGAGAAAAGTGACAGAGCGTGCACGAACCAGGGAGAAGGGGCCAAGGCAAGGGGATGGTGGCCACATGCAGGTGGCTCCTAGGAGTGACTTGGGGACACCCCGTGGGGCTGCAGTGAGCTGGAGCCCAGAGGCCGTTGCAGACAGCAGGGAGCATGCGACCTTAGCACTCTGGCCCTGGCACGGAGCTGGGCCAGACTCACCTTGGGCTGGAGGAAGCCCCGCTGAGCGCTTGTTGCATTTGAGCCATGCTAGGTGGCCACCCACGAGGGTGTGCTTGCCCACAGTAAAGTCAGATGGGGTGTTTGCCTGGACTTGGAAAGGCAAGCCGACTTCCACAGTGAGCATATGACGTCCCCAGCGAGCATACTACACCAGGCAGGTGCCCTAGGGAGTCGGCCGCTGCAGCCCGGCCGTCCTGGCGCTGATTCCAGTGGTCCGTCCATCCATCCGTGGCCTGGCGACTGCTCCGTCCGACTGAGCCGCAGGATGGCCCGCGAGGTGCAGCGTGGGGCAGCACAGGGACAGGAGGGATGCAGGTTGGCGGGCCAGCCTGTGTGCGGCAGGGGACACGGGTGATTGAGGCACAGAACGTGGGTGTGGGGGAGGAGGGCGCTGGGCAGGTGCTGTGGTAGCAAAGTGTATGAAGGGGAGCTTGCCACACGGGGCAGATAATGTGGGAAGAGGAAGGACTGGAATTAAGGCCGAGTTCTCCCTCATTACCTCCCCCGAACCCACCAAAGACCAGCAAGAAAAGAGTGGAGCACAGCACTTGCCTTTCCTGATGAGGGTAGTTCTAGAAAAGCGTGAGCCAGGATGGACTGTGCAGAGTGGGTCACAGCCTGTCCCCCTGCCCCTGTCCTCACAGCAAGCTCCCTGCAGACGGGCAGCCCTAGGACACCTGGGAGGCGGGTCCGGGGACACCACGCGTCGTGACCACGCCCATGGGCCGCGTGTGATGGGCCCATGCTGCGTGCACACGGGGTGCTGCTGTGGCCGTGTCGCCTGTGCACCCCAGCTGTCTGCAGGCTGTAGGCTACTGCACAGGGCGCCCTGTCCCACGGCCTCTTGTGCTCCCTTTATCACACAGCTCCCCCGTGCTTCATGGGTGTGTCGTGAATACTGTTTCCGTGTCCTTGGTCCTCAGAGCCCCGGAGCGAGCCCCCGTGTCCCACTCGCTCAGACTGAGCCGAGGCTGTGGCTCGGAGCCGCAGGTCAGTCTCAGCATGGCCTGTCCGGGCTCCGCGTGTGCACATGCCCCGTGCCCAGCGCTTACCGACGAGATGAGTATTTCAGGGTAGAAACCGCATGGACCGGTATTGTTACGAAGGGGTTTTTGATGTTTGAGCCTGGGGCACGTAGTAGAAACCTAAACACATCCATCAGGAAATCATGGCGTTATCGAAGAATGGAGGTATGAGGGCGTTTTTGGGGGGTGTTAATTAATTTCTGACACGAGTGGGTGCCAGGGTAGTTTATAATAGTGGTTTTAGAAACCATCGCTGAAGGTGGTGCCTGCCATTTTTGCTCCAGCTAATGCTGATGAATCACCGTGTTCTCTGTTTTAATGGGAATGTGGATGGTCCCTGTCCAGAAAGCAAGCGCTGGGATGCCAAGTGAGTGTCACCGTTGCCTTTTTGTAGTTCCGAAAAATGAGTGGCTGCATGCGGAGTGCAAGTTAATGCGCGTATCAGCGAAGAGTTCTGCGGTAGGTGCCAGGGCGCTCCGCGTGCTTGGCGGCGAGGCCGTCGGGGAGTAAGGCTGGGCGGCATGCCGGGCCGGCACCCCATCCTGGCAGCCCTCGGTGCGGGCGCAGAGCCACAGCTCCCGAGTGTCGGTAGCTGGAAAGAGCCGGGGCTCTGTGTAGTCGGGTTCTGAGACGAGCAGACCTCTCAGGTGGTCAGAAGGTGACCCAGGCCCCAGGTAGAGCCCAGCATCCCCTCGGAGAGGCAGCCCTGAGAGGGGCCACTGGCGGAGCAGCCCCGGCCCAGCCCTGGTGTGCGGTCAGGATGCAGAGTGTGGGCTCGGCCTGGCCGTCTCCTGGGCTGCGTCCTGCCAGGGTGCCAGTGCTGTGCGTCCTGCTGGGCAGGGCTGAGGACGGAGGGGACGGTGCTGTGGGCAGCCTCGCTGGGAGCTGGCTGTGAGTGCAGGCGTGTCCCTGCCAGCACCTGCGGAGAAGCGGTCCCTTGGGGGAAGTTTCAGCAGCAACCCTGGTGGCCCAGTGGCTGTGGGCAACATGGGGCCTTGAGTCCTGGGATATCCATCTGCAGGACCTCGGGGACACAGGGGTGGGGCTGGGCAAGTCCTGCTACAGGTGCAGATGCTGCTGGGATTCTCAGCAATCCTGACGGAGGGCAGGGTGCTGGGCTGCGCTCTGGGACGCCGGGCGTTTGCGTCGACCTCATAGGTCTGTGCTTAGCTGGCTCCGCCCCTAGCTGGTGGGCCTGTCCTGCAGGGAGCGACAGACACTTGCATTCACACCCAGAGCAAGGGAGAAGAGGTGCCATTGTCTGTGTCATGCCGACCCCCGGAATGCTTTGTCTTCAGCCGCCTGTCATCCTTGCTGCAGTCCCGGAGGCTCCAGAGGTGTTGGCGCTCAGGGAAGGTGGGTCACTTCTCTGAGGTCGTACAGCCTGTTGAAGGTGGGTGGGGACATGGGGCAGGGCCTGCCTGGTGGCAGAGCTGACCCAGGTGACCCTGCACACCTGCACAGGCCACTCTGTCTCCTCGGAGCCCTAGGAAGGGCCTTACCCATCCTGTGCACTTTGGTCAGTTAATTACAAAGGAGGGAAACCAGGGGCCCCTGGGTGGCTCCATTGATCAAGTGCCCGACTCATGATTTCTGCTTAGGTCATGATCTCAGGGTTGTGGGATCGAGGCCCGCGTCTGGCTCCCTGCTCAGCGTGGGGTCTGCTTGAGATTCTCTGTCTCCCTCTGAGCCTTCCCTGCTCACACTCCATTTGTCTCTCTAAAATAAATAAATAAAAAAAATCTTTTATAGAAAAGGAGAGACACCATAAAAGCGCCTGGGTGTGGCGGTGGCCCCGCTTTGTAAGGCCATGAGGCAGATGAACAGGTTAGCTCATGGGAAGCCCTTGGAGACAGGCAGGTAGTGTGACACTTGCCACACGTTCCAGCCGCCCCTCACTCCTTACCATTGTAATGACGTCTGTCCCTGACATCGGGTCGAGGCCTGTTCACTGTGCTGAGGCTTCTGCGTCTGTGTCACCTTCTTACATAGATTGTTCCCTAAAATGTCATCTGCAGTGTCCAGTTCTAGTTTCAGTACATTGAAGAAAGAACTCAGATACTGTTAAGCTGTCCGACTCCAGAATCCTTCTAGATTCCGTGGACCTGACCCCCTGACCTCTCCTCCAGTCTCCACCTACTCTTGGGCCCCCGGGGTCGTGCCCGCCACATTTCCACCTCCGGGTGTCTGTGTGCTCCCCTCTGGGCACTCCCTTCACACCTTCATTCCACGTGCTCAGTTCTTCCAGATGTTTCTAATCTGCTGCAACATTAGCAACTCAGATGCTTATTTCAACAGTCACAGGTGTTATTTCTAGACATTTTATTTGGTTCTTTAAAAAAATATTCCTGGTGAATTTTGGTTGGTGGTCTTTTTTGCTTGATCACATTTTTGACTCCAGCTTGCTTGCTTTCTTTTTCTTTTCATTTCCTTCCTTCCTTCCTTCCTTCCTTCCTTCCTTCCTTTCTTCCTTCCTTCCTTCCTTCCTTCCTTCCTTCCTTTTTCTTTCTTAGTATTTTAAAGCTCCTACTGTCTGAAGTCACTGGGACCCTCACTTTAGGTTCCTTCTTCTGGCCAGCTCTCACTCAGGCACTCTTGTCACTGTGAGTTTCATCCTGTTTTATTACCAGCCCTTGTTGGGCTGCTCTGAGTCCTGAGGGCCTGGCCTGGGGGTGCCTTCTTGTAGAGTTTGCACCATCTGGAAGACACCCAGGAGGACTTGTAGTTAGATTCTTGGCCTAGGATTCCGTGGTGTAAATTCAAGGTGTAAATTCAAGCCCGGACTTCTGCGAGGACCAGGGCAGGGTGCAGATTCCCAGGTAGATGCCGTCTGCTCAGAGCCATGGCTGAGATAACACGCGTCCTTGATGTCTCTATCCCAGCTCTGTCTTTTGATGAGAAAGTGGCCCTTCTGGAATCCACACTTTTGCCAAGGTCCCAGTCCCAGTCCTCACCCTTTGCTGGGCCTCATGCCTATGTCCCGCTGACTGTGTGGCCTGTAGATTCCCAGTGGACACAGATAGGGAGAGGGCAGCCATCGCTTACCTTTGTGGCTTCCACAACAGCTTTAGTTTTTGCTCCTGGTCATGTTGTTTCAATTTCCTGAAAGCACAACTATGCATTTAAAAATACAGATAAGTGTTCTATAGAAGTATAATTTTTTTTCAGGATACTTAATTAGCTGTATTGTTAGAATCAGAAGTCCCAGAATCTGTGAAGTTGATAAATGAAAGGAAATGTTGAAAAACATAGCAGAACTGAAAAATAACACTTTTTTTTTTTTTTAAGATTTGTTTATTTGAGAGAGAGGGAGTGCAAATGCACGTGCTCATGCACGGCCTGGGGGAGCGGCGGAGAGAATCTCAAGTGGACTCTGCCCTGAGTGTGGATCCTGACACGGGGCTTGATCTCACGACCCTGAGATCATGACCTGAGCTGAAAATAAGAGTTGGATGCTCAACCAACTGAGCTGCCCATGCGCCCCATGAGAAAAATGATCTTAAACCCTTTACTTCCTTCCTGGGCTCCCCACATAAACATCAGGCCGCCTGTGGCCCCGTTACCTGGGCCTCTCCTGGGCATCTCAGGAGCAGCACAACAGTATTTTTTCTGGATTGCTCGTCAGTGAATGATACCACGTCCTTTTGGATATCAGGGTGAGTTTATCCGTCAGGATCAAGAAGCCACACACCAGGTGTTTCAGAAAGAGGGCATTCCATACAGCAGATGGGGAGTTCAGGCAACAAGGGGCTGCTGGCATGACATGGATCTTCTGCGACAGGAGGCGGCCCACACCCTGCCCGTGGTGATGTTCTAGGAACCTGGCAGCTTAAAGGAGGCCCCTGGCAGCACATGCTGTGCTGGGGAGTCGGGGAACGGCCAGCATCCCTGCAGTAGGTCTTCTTGGGAGCCTCCCTTGTAGTTGAGACGCTGGGGCGAGTGACCGTGTGAGCAGGTAGACGCACACTCTGCTGCTTCTCAGCAGTCCACCCGCACACCTTCCTTGCTTTTTGTTCTCTTCTTGCCAAGCCTGATCTCATGGCCAGGATGGAAGCCACTGTTGAGATGTGGGTGTGATGTGCTCTGACCGTCCACCCACCTGGGCAGCGTGGACTGTCAGGCATCTGCTCAGGCTTTGTCTCCTTTCACACACTGCTGCATACGGTGCTTCCGGTTGGCGCCGTGTCTGGGCAGAGCAGTCTCTAAGCCAAGGGCAAGTGTTCCTCCCCTGGGATCAGGATTATCCCCAGAGTAGAGGCAATACAGCCACCGGATTAGGAGCCTGCTGTGCCTTTGGGACCTGCTTGGACCCGATTTTGTATGGAATGCTCAAAATTCCCCCTCGATGTTGGCTGCATCTGCCTCTCCGTATGCTGTGGTGGATCAGATGACACCCATTCTGTGATGTGCAGGACTCGGTGCACAGTATTTGCCTCCCACGATCAGGTGGTCCACTCCTGCCCACCAGGGTCCCGGAGCCAGCCACGAGCTGTTTCCTGACAACAGCGTGATGCCACATGTAAGCAGGCACCGCTTGGCAGCCTGTGACTCTGCTCTGGGGCTCGCCTGAGGCTCCGCATGGTGGTTGTCTTTGGCCTGGACCTGCGAGCACCAGCGGGGCCCCATGCCAGGACCTACAGCAGCACGTCTCTCCGTTCAAGCTCCACTTAGGTGTCAGCCTGATGGGTGGCTGGGTTAGAGCCCCATGGTCAGCATGTCCTCTGTTACCTCCGAGATTCAAAAAGGCCATCCAAAGTTGGGCCTCCTGGTGGCGAGGATACCCCAGTGTGGTCCCGATCACTGGACCGTTGGGGTATCACCGAGGTGGTGGCACTGGGGTTCCACAGGCTTTCTCCTCAGTCCATGCACGTCCCTCTCACTCTCCCTGCGACGCAGCGTTTCCATGGGGTCATCGTGTACCATTTGGGTCATGAGATGGAAACCAGGGCAGTTTGGTTTAAGGAATTATTATGATGGAAAACTGACTCATACCTGATTGGTGCCCTAGGACCCAGGGCACCCAAGGAAGTACACGGGCTCAGACTGTGCTGGACAAGGCGAGGCTCAGGCCGCTGGATGGCAGGGGAGGGGCCGTGCAGACTGTGTTGGGGAAGACGTGGCTCAGCCTGCAGCCGTGGCCAGTGGAGCGGCTGTGTAGTACCCGGTAGGCAGTAGGCCCCCCTCGGTGTCAGGTGGTCACAGCAGTCACAGCAGGGTGTGGTGTGCCCGGAGTGTGGAGGGAGTGAGAACCGAGGGGCCGGGGCCGGGTGCAGAGGGGCCATGCAGGGGCCTGTGGAAAGTACCAGAATGCCAGCCCGAGCGTGAGGCCTCACACACTGAGCTGTGTGGGCAGGAAGCCTCGCAGTGGGTTGTGTCAGAGCACGTAGGAAGCTTGTTGTCGGGCGGAGGCAGCAGGGTCGTGGAGAGATGAGGCTCCGGGGCCCGTTCAGGGGCTGAGCTCCCTCGACACCCTCACAGACACTGCTCGTGGGACCCCGTTGCAGTGGAGCCCCGTGGCTTCTCACAGCAGGGTGTGCAGGGCGCACACGGGCTACGAGCGTGCTCTGAGCCAGGAAGGGCGGCGAGTGTTGCCTGCAGAGGGCCGGGGTGCAAGGATGGCAGGCTCTGTGGGCCGTGCATTCCCTTGCTCTTACACTGTCCTTGGCTCCCGGGCCCTGCAGACACAGGTGGGGCCGGATTTGGGCCAAGGTGTGCCCACTCTGGATGAGTTTCCTGTGGGGAGTGCCAACGCGGACTTGCTGGGCAGCTGTTGTCCTGCTGGGGGGGGACCTGGCTGCTGGCGATCCCTCCACACTGGTTCTGGGAGAAAATACTCCTTCCAGCTCCGTCACTCTGAAGCCAGGGGCTACATTGTTCTGTGTCTGTGGCACCAGCGCATCAGAAATAGCAGCAGTTGGCGTCACTGCCTGCTGAAGTCTGTCATAATCCACTGTCGTCCTCCAAGAACTGCCTGCTACGCGGGCCTGCCCGGGGACCTGGTGGGACCTGATAAAAATCAGCAGGCCGGCATCTTTCAAGACTTTGATGGTGCTCCGAGCCCTCCGTTCCCACCGTGAACAGTGCTGCCTTTGGTGACTGTTTTGATAGGGAAGGGGACCTCCAGGGGCTTCTGTCGTGCTTCCTGTCATTATTGGCTCCTGCCGTGCCTGCCTGCCCCTTCCCTCGACACGCTCGGGAACTGGTGCCACTGTCCTAGACCTCCTGGCATGGCTTTTTCTAGGGAAGCTTGGAGGAAAACCTTGGGGTTTTTTGTTTGTTTTTGTTTGTATTTGCTTTTTAAAAAGGTTTTGTTTATTTGTTATTTATTATTTATGGATTTGGGAGAGAGCATGAGCAGGGGGATGGACAGAGGGACAGGGAGAAGCAGACTCCCCGTTGAGCAGGGAGCCCAGCCGGGACTCCATCCCAGGAGCCCAGGGTCATGACCTGAGCCCAAGGCGCCCCTGACAACCTTGTTTATTGTGCAGCAGTGTTATAGGGAAGCCTGGGGATGGCGGGATGGGTCCCCCGAAGAGCAGGGGCTGTGAGTCTCTGAACCTGTCTTTGGTCGAGCACTGAGTGAGAGGCGGGGGCTCTTCACTGGTGGCTCCCGGTGGGTTTCTGCCCCGGCCAAGTCGTGCCAGTCACATAGATCAGGGGGTGCTGGGGGGCCTGGCTGGGTCTCTTCTCCCTTCCCTGCTGCCCGACGGCCACCTGGGCTAACATGCTCCGACCGGCCCTTCATTGCTGTGCCTGCCTTGTCTCTGGAGATCAGTCCCCTTGCCCCCTCCACCCTTGTCCTTGCAGTCAGGGAGCTCGTCGCTGCCCCTGCACCACCCTCTGAGCTTCTCGGGGCACCAGTGCCGGGAGGGGAGGTGCCAGCCTCACTGTCACCAGGGTCTAGGATTTGTACCCGGCGTGCCCTACGGCATGTGAAGGCCAGGGGAGAACGGCATTTGGGCACAGCTCTGCGGCTTAGTGGTGTGCACGCCGAGCTCCCCCTGTCCGGGGTGACTGCTTAGCGGAGCTGGATGGCTCCTCATTCATCCTGCTCAGCCTGCGCCAGACGCAGCGCTGGTCGAAGTCTAAAAATAGCCGTCGGGTTGCGAGTGCGCCCACCGCATCGAGCTCCGCGGCCGCCGGCGCCTCCTCCCTCCGGCGGGGGATCAGATCATGTCCCCAGCCGGGGCGCTGCTCGCCCTTTGGCTGAGCTGGCTGGAGCGGCTGTTCAGGCTTACAAAGGACCTAAGCTCCTTTGAATCGCTCTAAGCCCGGACTCGGTAATCCCTGGCGGCGCGCACACTCGGCGGGCACGGCGGGCAGCCTCGGCCGCTCCTCCATTCATTGGCCCCGATTATCTTTTTATCTCATTAGGTGCCTGGGGCTCGCGTGTTCCGTGGGAAACACAGACTCCGGCGTCCAGCTGGCCTTCAGGACACAGCTCCGTATCTTCTCTGCCGAAGCCGTGGGCTGTTGACGGGTCGGGTCGCCGCCTTGCCTCTCTGACCCTGGCGCCGCTGACACCCGCTTAGCTTCGCGGGCCCCGGTGTCCTCGTTCACGGGGTGAGGGGCGGGCCTTCCCTTCTCGCCCACAGGGCGGCGTGCTCCGTGGCTGCGGCGTGGGCGCGTGGGCCTGCCCTCGGGGGCTCCCGGTGGTTGCGGGCGCCGCAGGACCTCCGCTCAGGACGGGCTGACACCAGGGCGGAATGGGCTACCTCGCTGGTTATGACAGCGTTTCCTTCTAGAGATCGGGCTTTCCTTCTTAACAGCACCTTCGTTCTTTGATAGCTGCTGGATTTGTGTTGAATGCTCTGTTGAGACTCATGCAGATATGGAAATCCTCCGAGTTTCAGAACCAATTTGCATGTCTCGATGGGCAAACTCCAGCGTTTCTTACTCAGTACTGTTTACCTTCAATTTCATCTGCTTCTGAGGATTTGGAGAGTTTCTGATAATGCCTACCGCGTTCCTTGGACGTGAAGCGCACTCTTTATTCAGCAGCTTCTGCAGCGTGGCTCATTTCTCGGGTGGGTGATGTTGGCCGGTGCCCTGGGTGCCCACGATGTCACCCCCTGGTCTTTCTCAGGATGACTTCTAGGGGTTACGTTTCTCAGTAAGTAGCTTTGGACTCACCTTGAACCCATCACATTTTCATAGTAAATTCCGGTAACAGAATTTTATGATCTTTCAGAAAATCTAGACAAATTTCTTTTTTTGTTGCTAGAAATTTCCTCAATACACCAATTTTCAGAAAAATGTTTGGTTCTTTGCATTTTACAAGCATACCTAGCTCAGATTTCTTTTGGTCTTACGTGACCTTGTACGCTGCCGCCAGAGTTGGCGCTCTCGTCGCTGTGCTCGTTTGTTCAGGTGTGGCCTGCTGGTGGGAGCGCCCCGGCCACCCACCTCCCTGTCCTGTCGCACGTCCCCAGCAGTGGGAGGCAGCTCCCCCAGTTGCCCATCCTGGCGCGCCTTCATTCACTATCAACTCCGGCCCCGTGGGCAGTGCAATGGAAGGAGGTCCAAGCGCCCTGCACCATAGCGTCCTTGGGCCGCGTGGCCCCTGGTGGCCCCTGGCAGGTCTCGAGGCGGTGCCCCTCCCCGCCACCATGGGAGCGGCACACGGGAGTGCTTATCCAGGGCTTCTAGAATGGAAGTGAAGGGCCGTCTTTGCCAGCTGTCTACCTGGTGGTTTTGGGACCCTTCCCCTTCTTACCCATGTAGTGCTCCTGACTCGTCTGCCGGCCTCGTTCCTGATTCAGTCCATCGTACACGCCGGCACCAGATCCTCTGCTCTCAGGCACGGCGCTGGGCCTCGTTTCTTGGCATCGATGGAACGTTTGCTCTCTCTGCCAGGCACTTGTGGTCCTCATTCAAAGTTGTCGCCCCCACCTTGTTATCTAGAGCAGGCGCTCCACACTCCTCAGCTAGCCTTTCAGACCCTTCCCGGTCCCTCCCAGTAGGGCATCAGACCTCATTTCTTAGGGCTTTCATTCATTTTACTGTGTCCTACATTGAATGCTTGGCCTCTCTCTGTCCTCCAAAGCCACTGGTCCCCCAGTCCTCCCAGTGCAGTGCCTTACATCCATTTCCTCGTACCCCAGTCCCCACTGGGGCAGCGGCTAAATAATCTCCTCCCTCTGGAAGGTGTGTCTCTTCCCTGCAGCACTTGACCTGAATCTTGTTCTTGTATTATTTCGCCATTTGGTTATTTTGCATCACTGTGGGCAGTGCCTGTATTTAGCCGGACTTTGTCATCTCGCTACCAAATGGAGGCAACTGCACACAGAGGTGATGATAGCCGGTGGCTACGTGGTTTTTTAAGTCCGCTTATTGCTGCCTCACAAACACTCACAAAACCTCAGTGGCACATTGGCCATTGTCACTTACGGTTTGAGGGGATCCCTGCTCTGCCCCTGAGAAGAATACACCCCACCCCCACCCCCACCATGCGAATTAGGACCTTCAGCCCTGCAAAGCCCATAGTTAGGGACACAGGAAAGGCCTGTAGGTCCTAGAGGAAGAGCAAGTGGATTCAGCCCTGCTCTCATTCCAGCTCCCCAGGCTGATGCGTTCTCATGGTGCGGACACTTAACTATGTAGAAGAACTAGCTCCCCAGGGCTGTCCGTTCTTGTGGTGAGGACACAGAACCATGTAGAAAAAACAGCTCCTCAGGCCAGTGTATTCTCACGTTGAGGACATAGAACCACGTAGAAGGACCAGCTCTTCAGGCCAGTGCATTCTCATGTTGAGGACATAGAACCACATAGAAGCACCAGCTCTGTAGGCCAGTGTGTTCCCATGTTGAGGACACACTACCATGTAGGAGTACCAGCTCCCCAGGCCCATGTGCTCTCCTGTTGGGGACACAGAACCATGTAGGGGTATATGGTCTGTGGAGTTGTTCTGTGCCCTGTGGGCCTGGCCTGCCTGCCTGTGTCCTGGTGAGTATGGCAGGGGTCTGGAGTGAGTGACACGTGGTCCCTTGGTGCCCTCTGGTCTACCTGTCAGGGCCCAGAAGCATGGCCACAGCAGTTTTTACAAAATGCATGTGATTCTCTGGAACCTGGAGGTTCTCCCCAGGAAGCCACTGCTGTACCATTTCTACCACTGACCCCTTTCACACCGGCACGTCCACCAGGTCATGTGTCTTTAGCCTGCCCTGCTGCTGAGCCCTTGGGCCCTAACTCCCACTGAACCGGCAGCCTGCCAGGTTACCAAGCATCTGGGCTGGCCCGTCGTCCCTAGATGCAGAGCATGCAGCCTCTGGGATAGAGGCCCTCGGCCGTTGAGCCTCCTCCTTTGTGGATGTAGGATGCCACTTCTCCAGAATACTGGACTTCAGACCTCACCAGGTTGCCAGGTCCTGAGTCTCCGTGGGGTATCTCGCACTTGCTTGCTGGGGTCAGCTGCACGTGGTGCGATGCCGTCACGGTCATGGCTTCGTGCAAGGTTCTGCGAGGTGTCCGGATGCCTTTGGAGTGTGTTAGGATAGCAAGTAGGAGCGCTAACAGCTCTGCCGCAAAACCACGTGCAGTTTTTCTCTTCATAGAAATGTGGATGGTTTCCAGTCCTCTGTCTTCATTGGCATAGGAAGGAAGGCGCTTGGAGAGCAGCGTCTCCCTCACATACCTGAGGCTGGTGGAGCTCCTCTAATAGAGACTCACGTCTGGCACTGCAGCTGTGAGCAGGGAGCCCGCTCTGTTGAGCGTAGAGGAGCCCCAGTCCTCCCCAGGACCCACTGACTTTGTGCAGAGGCCAGATGGCACTTCCATACCCTTGATCCTTAACATAGGCACACATCTCCACCACTTGTGATGGGGCAGGGCATCGGCGTACGTTCCATTTTACACTCATGGACCATGGAAATGTGCACTGGCTGGGTCTGCCCAGGAGATCTATTGAGACCGGGCCTTGTCCAGGACTTCATTTACCTGGCCCCTTAACGTCCCCACCCTCATTGGAGATGTGACATTTGGGGTCTCAGACCTTGCGTTCAGTAGACCTCCCAACTGTTGGGTCGCACCTGTTGCCCAGTCTATGACCACCATGTAAGTGGCAGGAAGTCCTTTTGGGGGCACACTGGGGTCATCATCCCCGTGGGTGCTTGCCCTGCTGTTATGGGTTCCTGATTTCTGGGGATCTGGCCATATTTTCTGTAAGTGGATTTAGGTCTGAAACCTGCTCAGACCAGAGCCAGGTAGGGGATAATGACTTGTAATGGGGTGACTCGCCTCAGCCTCCTCCTCATCCATTCTTGCTTTCTTTTGAATTCGTATGTATGTATGCATGCCTGTATCAGGCGGCAGTGCTCTGTTGAGGGACCATCTGTTTTGCTCCTAGGAATGCTGTCTCTTGTTATCTGTCGCCACAGCTCGGCCAGTTGGCCTTCCCTTGGCTGGCACGCTGCCTTGTTGGTCATTATGATAATTGCTACCCCTGACTTCTGGCCGTCATATACCATCTCCAGGCCGCTATTGCTGTGGGGCCAGGCGTAGCTGCCGAAATCAGGAGTGGCCACAAAGCCCGTTATCAACAAGTCACACTCTGTGACGGCCCGTCCTGAGAGTAGAATTATTGGGTTGTCTGGTAAGTGAATGTTCAGCTGCCAAAGCGTTTTCCAAAATGCTGTACAGTGTTGCACTATTTCCAGCAATCTGCAAGAGATCCAGTTCTACATCTTTGCCAATACTTGGTATTGTTGATCTTTTGAAAGTTTAGTCATTCTAGTAGGTGTGTGGTGCCGCTCGTTTGGGTTTTATTTTGCATTTCCCCAGTTACTGTTGATGTTGAGCGTCCTTTCTGGTGATTGCTGACGGTTCGTGTTTTCTTTGTGAAGTGTCTGATTCCATCTTCTGCCATTTTTAAAAAATTGGGTTATTTGTCTTATTAAATTCTAAGAGCTCTTTATTCTGGATATAAGCCCTTTGTCAGATATATGCATTATGAATACTTTCTTCCAGTTTTGCTTCATTTTTTTCTTTTTTAAAAAGATTTTATTTAATTGAGAGAGGGAGAGAATGCACACAGGTAAGGGGGGAGGGACAGAGGGAGAGGGAGAAGCAGGCCCCTCACTGGGCAGGGAGACCAACTGGGGGGTGTTGCATCCCAGGACCTGGAGATCAGGACCTGAGCCAAAGGCAGACACTTAACTGACTGAGCCACCCAGGTGCCCCTTGCTTTATTTTTCCATGGTATCTTTTTAAGACCAGAAGTTTTATTGTTTTTTATTTTTCAAGATTTTATTTATTTATTCATGAGAGACACAGATTGAGAGAGGCAGAGACACAGGCAGAGGAGAAGCAGGCTCCATGCAGGGAGCCCGATGTTGGACCCGATCCTGGGTCCCCAGGATCACACCCTGGGCCAAAGGCGGTGCTGAACCGCTGAGCCGCCCGGGCTGCCCAAGACCAAAAGTTTTTTATTTTGTGAAGTTGGTGTGTTTTGGTGGATGGAAGTTCTTAATTTTAATTTGATCTATGTTATCAGTCTTTTCTGTTCTTATTAGTGTTTTATTCTGTCCTGTTTAGGAAATCTTGCTTATCCCAAGGTTGTGAGGATATTCCACGATGTAATGTAGGAAAAGTTGGTCTTCTTTCGTCTTTCACTTTTTGATCTTAAGTCTGTCTAGAGTTGGTTTCTGTGTATGTTATGGGGTAGGCTACAAGTTCATTTTTCACGCGAATATACAATCGATGTGGCATCTTTTACTGCAAAGAGCATCTTGTGTCTACTCCAGTGCAGTGGCATTTTTGTTATAAGTCAGCTGACCATCCTCATAAGGTCTCCTTCTAGGTTGCATTTTCTTTCTCTGGACTCTATTTATCTGTGTACGAACACCAAATTCATCCTGGATTAGTAAATCTGCACATTTTGTTCTTCTCTGTGTGGGCAGTTCTCGTTTCCATGTAAACTTTAGAACTTCAAAAGCAGGTTGTTGGCTTCTACCCCCCCCCCCAAAAAAAAGAAAAACTTTTGGAGCTTGAATTAAGGTTCATGGACCCTTTACAGCAGTGAAGCTTCCAAGCTGTGAACATGGGATAGCCCTCCGCGTGTTAGCCTTTACCTTCTCTCAGCGGTGTTTTCCTTTAAATTTTTTTTTTAATTTTTATTTATTTATGATAGTCACACACACACACACAGAGAGAGAGAGAGAGAGAGAGAGAGAGAGAGAGGCAGAGACACAGGCAGATGGAGAAGCAGGCTCCATGCACCGGGAGCCCGACGTGGGATTCGATCCCGGGTCTCCAGGATCGCGCCCTGGGCCAAAGGCAGGCGCCAAACCGCTGCGCCACCTAGGGATCCCTCAGCGGTGTTTTCCACTTCGCCACGTACAGGTCTTGCACCTCTTTAGTTTGAGATTATCGAGTACTTGATTTTTTTTTAATGTGACTGTTAATGCTTTTAGAATTTTTCTAAGTTTTTATTGATAATCTATGGATGTCCAGTTAATTTTATATATCACCTTGGTGTTCAGCAGTTTTGCTAAATTCCCTGTTTTGTTTCTAACAGTAGGGTGTGCATTGTCTTGTGTTCTAGACACATTATCATGAACAAGTAGTGGTGTTTTCATTTCTTCTCCCGTTCTTATGGCTTTATTTTTTCGTTGCTGTACGAAGTAGTCAGGACCTCAGTATGTTGCTAACTAAGCGGCCCTACAGAGCGTTCTTGTCTGATTAGTCTTCTCAGGGGGAAAGCATTTACTGTCCCGTCCCGTCCCCCCCCCCCCCCCCCCCGCCTGCTGTGTTTGCTGGGTGAGCGGGGAGTTGAGGGAAAGACTGACCTTCCTGACACCGGAGAAGGATTTGTTCTGTGGGTCTCTGCCACCAGCGCATCTCCCCTAGGCAGGCTGGAGCCCTTCCGCCCTCCTGCAGAGATGCCACACTGGCTTCTCACGCTGGTAGCTCCATCCCCTTTGCAGGTGAAGTAGGTCTTCTTTCTCTCATTTAGGGAGACTCCCGTCCTCTGTGCCTGTTTCAGCCTTCATTTCCTCCTTCTGCCTCAGAGTTGCCAGCCCTCTCATCAGGCAGGTATCCTTGTGTTTTAGGAGAGCCACTGCAGCCTCGCAGCTCTGCAGAAAGGCCGTGTGCCTGGGAGGTGGGTTCCACAAGAAAATTGTTTCTCATGTAGAAAAGCCAGGGTGCACTGCGTTTTCCTCGGTGAAACAGGAAGGTTGACGTGAAATGTATATATATATATATATGGCTCAGCAGCAGTATGTGAAATGAGCACTGAGACTGGGGTCGGAGAGCCCTGGTGGGAACCCCAGCCGTCCCCCCGAGCTGTCCCCCGGTGCTCCGAGCATGGGCAACGATGGTAACCAGATTGCCCGTGGAGTCAGGCACCCGCCCGTCGAGTCCACTGACGCGCTGCCTGGCTGACAGCTGGTACTGGGATTGAAGGAACACAGAACTGATAAGTGGGACACTCCCCAGTGTGGGTGCGGCCCCCTCGTGTTCTTATTTCACGTGGGAAGCACTGTGCGTGCGGGGTTCTCCCCGTTCTGCATTTCCTTTATGGTCCTCACTGGATGTCAGCCGTGCTTTAGTGTTGAAACCCGGTCCTTGTTTTAGCATCGTGCATTATAGTCCTTTAAAAGGGAAGGTGTTTCGCACGTATGCATTTTGGAACTAAATGGAAAACACATTTGAAAGGATTTATAATTAGGAATTTATGATTAACTTTTTATCACATAATGTCAAATTTGATTTTGGGGGTGTCTTATTTGTGTTTTTATCTTATTGAAAAATAGTGGAGAGGGGCAGAGACCGGGTGCCTGGCATGTTCCCCGAAAGCAGGTGTCCCTGGTCTTCCCCAAGCTCGGTTTCCTTATCCACGAAGTGGCATTTCACAGTGCTCTGCGAAGATGCGGCTTCCTGGAGCATCTTGGAAATCAAGTGTCAGGACTCGGAGGGGCGGTCAGTGAGCGCCACCGTTGTCCGTAGGAGGTGCCGTGTCCTCACGGTGCCCTCGGGCTCTGGGCTGCTCTCTGCCTGGAGAGCCAGGGCCCGGCAGGAGCAATGCCATGTGTGCTCCAGGGTGGGGGTCCCACATGCCTGTCACCGTAGCACCCTGGGGTCCAGGGGCACCCCCTCCGGGGGCTGAGTACCTGGGTGAGGTGCTCTCCTACGTCTGAGGGGAAGATCGTTCGACGCCCACCGCAGACCCAAGCCACACTCCCACTGTTTGTGACTTTAGCACCCGCACCCCCTCCCTGTGCTCCCTGTTTGGGAACACCGTTGGGGAGGAATGGAAGGAAATTGATTTTGAGAAAAATTAAACTTCCTTTGGAAGAAGAATGATGGTTTTAAAACAAGGAGGCGCAGGGGTTAGGCGGGTGCTGCCAGGGAGCTGTGCCTTTCTGTGTGGACCGTGCACGCGTCCGTGCCCCTCGCTCCGCTTGCTCTGTGCTGCCTGCGGTTCTAAATACTTGAAGAGCGGGTGTGTCCTGCCCCTGCGCTTGTGTGGGTGTGGTGTGCTGTCTGGGATGTGGCCACATACCACGCTCTGTTGACATTACCCTCTGTTGCTTAGCTTCAGACAGCAAAGTCCTGACGTGTGCGGCCGTGTGGAGGATGCCGAAGGAGCTGGAGCCGGGCAGCCACGAGTCCCCTGACGATTCATCAAGCACCGCGCACACCCTGGAGCTGCTCTGTCACCTTGACAACACGGCCCACGGCAGCATGGCCTGGTAGGGCTCTGCATATTTCATACGCCCAGAACAAGCCTGCAGGTTTGACCGTGGGAGTCATGCAGGGGCCGTGGCACACCCTCGGAACCTTGCTTGCTTGTGAAAGGATGGTACAAATGGCTTTCTTTCCTTCTGGCTTCTCTGTCCCAGTTGTTCTCCTGACTAGACACATTCCAGAAACCCAACTGCATGCGTTGTGAAGGAGCCTGTGTGCAGGTGTCCTCTTCATCTACACTGTTGCTGCCAGGTACCTGCCAGAGTGATGGCGAGCTCGGGCGCTGCAGAGCACTTAAGCGTTCTCTTGCTTTTTAGCTTCGTAAATACACTTTCATCAAGCTATCCTAAGTGTACATTGACTTGTTACTTTAGGCTGAAGGAGTATGATTTCTTCCCTTGTAGACTGGGTGACGATGTGCTGTACCCCCGAGCCCTCCACACCTTTATTCTTGTGTCTGTTTCCTCCACGGGTCACGTGCAGCACAGGGGGATGGACGTGCCACCAGCGCTCATCAGGGCTGCCCAGCCTGTTGCCACCCCCGTGTTATGGCGGAGGCCTAGTGGTCCTTGCCTCCAAACCCCAGGGGAGCCTCCCCAGAGCACTGGAGCCTTGGCGAATTCAAAAGGCCATGCTTTCTAGAAGGGACCGTGGGAGCATAACTTTGGTATGGGGGTTTATAGTGGTCATTATTATTTACTTAATGCAGTAACACCTCCGTGTGCATGCTCGCTCCCATGTGAGAAAGCTGTATCCTCTGTGTACCCTGTTCTGTTTTGGCCAGACCTACCAATTAAAGAAGTTTAATCCAACACGTATTTATTAAGCACCTGCTGCACACACCTGCCAGGCTCTAGGGATGCCAAGGTGATGGGTCGGGGACCTGGCCTCAAGGAGCCCTGCGTGATCTCTCTGGGGAGACTCACACTGTACACACCTGAGCGACACAGGGCAGGCTGTGGCATGCACTGAGATCATTATGAACTGTGTGCCGTGGGCCCCTCGAGGAAAGGGTAATGAATTGAAGAGGGATTTGCCCAGGAGCTGAGACGTGCAGCTGGGGCTGATGCCGGCTGCCATTGTCAGTGGCAGATCTCGGAGCGGCCAAGGGAGCAGAGCTCTAGGTTGGTGCCATTTGTGGCTTTGGAAGGCCTTGTGTGCTCGTATGCAGGCGGCGTGTCTTCATGGGTGCCAGGCTCCTGCCGGATCATGCTTGGTTCTTCTGACAGCAGTGTCAGACCCCATCTGCAGAGAAAGGAGCTGCACAGAGGAGCCCTGTGGCTCTCACGAGAGCTTGCAAGAGTGCACGGTGAGTCTGGACGTGGCAGCACAACTAGAGCTCATGCTTCAGTTCTGGCAGACACATGCACATGTGTGCATGACTGTGCACACAGGCGTGTGCGTGAGTGCCACAGATACACTGGCACAGGGCGGGCAGGGAAGACACAGTGCAGGCCAGCAGTGACTTTGGGGAGGTTGATATATGCAGATGGCATCAGTGCCTTTGGCGAGTGCACAGATGGGCTGAGCTCAGAGGAGCTAGGAGAGCGGCTGTTGGTCTGCTTGCCCAGCTCCCACCTCGGTTCAGATACTCCATCAATTCTTCCATAGAAGAGAGGTCACACCTGTCTGTGTGTGATATTGGGAGATGGATGTCAGTGAGATGTTAAGTCTGGGTCACACTGCTATCACCACACCCCCATGACCTCAATGCTGTGACCCCCTGTGACCACACCCCTATAACCGGAGCCCCATGATCACACCCTTGTGACCACACCCCTCTGATCACACCCCATGACCCCTGGTATTCACACCCCTGTGATTGCACATCTGTGAACACACGCCCATGATCACAACCCTGTAACTGTACCCCTGTGATGACACCCTTGTGATTGCACCCCTTGATCCCATCCTCTTGACCCCCATGACCACATCCCCTTGACCCCATGATCATGATTGCACCCCCTGACCACATCCCTGATCACAGCCCCATAACTGCACCCTTTTGATTGCACCTCTGTGACTGCATCCCCTTGACCCCTGTGACCACACCCCTTTGGCCCTCTGTGATCATGATCACACCCCTGTGATCATACCCCCATAACTGCATCCCTCTGACCCCCTATGATCACATCCCTATAACCGCACCCCTGTGATTGCACCCTTGTGATTGCACCCCCTTGACCGCATCCCCTTGACCCCTGTGACCACACCCCTTTGGCCCTCTACGATCATGATCACATCCCTGTGATCATACCCCCATAACTTCATCCCTCTGATCCCCTATGATCACACCCCTATAACTGCACCCCTATGATCACACCCCTATAACTGCACCCCTATGATTGCACCCTTGTGATTGCACCCCCTTGACCGCATCCCCTTGACTCCTTGTGACCATACCCGTTTGACCTCCTTTGATCATGATCCACACCCTTATGATCCCCCCCATGATCATGGCCCCATAACTGCACCCTTGTGATTGCACCCCTGTGACCACATCCCCTTGACCCCTGTGACCACATCCCCTTGACCCCTGTGACCACATCCCCTTGATCCCACACCCTTTTGGCCCTCTGTGATCATGATCACACCCCTGTGATCACATCCCCATAACTGCCTCCCTGTGACCCCGTATGATCACACCCCCATGACCGCATCCCCGTGATGGTACCCCCTGTTACACACTCCGATGATCATACCCCACGAATACCATCCTTGGAATTGTACCCTTGTGAAAGGGGAAATTGTTAGGAAGTAATGGTTGATCTTTAAACACGTCCAGAGGAACAGTCTTCCTTCAGTTCACATTGGGAGGCTGCCCTCTTCTAAATTTGCTGCCATTGTTCAAAGCGTCTCTTGAATTTCTTTTGTTATCCATTATATCACTGTACGTGTTTGTCGACCTTTTCCCTGTGAGGTGGCTGTGATCCACATGCAGCTGTAGGGACATTACACACAGATCCCGTGTGCCCATCACCCATCTCCCCCAGTGGTGACACTGCATAGCTCCTCTGCAGGGTCACCCCTGGGGATCGGGTGTTGATATGACCCACGGCGTGTGTACATCGAGTTCTCTGCTGTGTCATCACGTGTGTCTGTGCAGCCAGTGCTGTGGTCTACGTGCAGAACCGGGATCTCTCCTGCCACCTGTTCATGGCCATCGTCCACTCCTCCCCACGCCCCTCCCTTAATCCCTGGCAAGCGTCCGTCTGTGCTCCTTCCTGTAGACTTGTCATTTTAAGAACGTTCATGAAAGCAACCGTCCACTCTGGAAGCTTTGATAGTGGCTTTGTGCACGCAGTGTGATTCCCCGGAGGTCCATCCTGGTTGTCACATGTGTCCATCAGTGGCTCCTTTCTTCTGCGTGGTAGCCCAAGGAGACAGACTACAGTTTGTGTAGTTTGTGTGGCCGCTCGCCTGTTGAAGGGCAGCTGGGTTCCCCCGAGTTTGGACGTTATGAATAATGCTGCTCTGAGCAGGAATGTACAGGTGTCCTGCATGAACGTGGGTTTCCACCTCTCGGCAGGATGCCCCCGAGGGCCGTTCTTGGGGCACCTTGTTTTTACAAACCGCCTGAGCCTTGTCCAGAGTAGCTGTGCATTTGACGCTCCCGCCTGCGATGTGTGAGGACCCGTCTCTGCATCCTTGCTGGCCTTTGGGGTTATCATGCATGGGGTTTTTTTTGTTTGTTTGTTTGTTTTTTTTTGTGTGTGTGTTTACGTCTTTAGTGATGTCTTCTTATCAGGGAATTTGACTTTTGGAAATTTAAGTGTGGTGAATACATGAAGGTGAAGGGTGCTGTTTGAGGTCAACGTGAGGCAACTGGCACTTTAGTTTGCCTGCTTTCCTTTGTGGTTGGGGCTGAGAGCAGTTGCAGGAGAGGGGCTCCCAGACCCGTGCTGGGCATCGGCCCCGCTGCTGGCTGAGGGAGGGTTCCGGAACACTACACAATTCAGTGTGTGGGGCTGTGGCTGCGTCCCGCACGGCGCCCGGGGGCTCCTGTCCTCGGGGCCACCTGGCTTCCGTGGGCCCTGGAGCATCTGGGCCCCAGCGTACGTGGCCCCACGCCCCCGTCTCAGCCCTCTGGCACGCAGGGGTGGGCAGCGCCCGGGAGGCCGGCCTTCCCCTGAAGGGCCTGGGAGGCCCTGTGGCCCAGTGTGTTTGCTTTGAGCTCCCAGCCCTGGAGGGGGACGGCGTGCGGGCCGGGGAGGCCCCTCGCCCCGCTCTGGTGCTCACCTGCCCCGAGGCTGCGCGGGGTTGCTGCTGGAAGGTCACTCATTTCTCTCAACCGTGAGTGAAGATTCCTGAGAAGAAGGAAATGCTTCACAGCTGTTACCATGGCTCTGTGGCAGGATCTCTGTGGAGACGCGGCACCTTCTGTACTTGCTTAGGGTACGTAATGCGAGCACGGCGACAATCCGTTCTTGCTGATTTTCTCAGATCCACACTGTGGGGATGCAGGTCCCAAGCGGAGCCTGGAGGGCCCTCCTCGTAGCTTCGGCGTCGAGTAAGGAGCTGTCAGCCTCTTGGTTCAGGATCACGTCTTCGGAGAGGGCCTCCTTAACCATTCGAAAATACTCACTGCCCTCACACCCTCTTGCATCTTGTGTAGAGGCCTGACCACGCCTGGCTCGGGCCGTGTGCGATCTCGCTCCTGTCACGGAGCTTCCTCCGCGCGGGGGCCTGGTCAGGTGGCAGGTGCCGTGTGAGGGAGCCTGGACCGAGAGCGGGCCCTCCTGAGCTCGGCGGGCACTGCGTCCCCCCGCACCGCCCCATAGAGTAGGGACCACCGCAGAGAGGGCCCGGGAGCCTGCACCCAGCCTTTCCTTCCCAGCGGAGTAGTGGGGGTTCAGAGCCGGGCAGCCGAGCCCAGAACACCGCCCATCGCCCAGAACTGCCTCCCTGCTGAATGCAGGAGCAGAAGGAGCCCCTGGTGGTTGTCGCACTGCGGTTTGCACGCTGTGTCCGTGGCTGGGAGTACAGACACTCCTCCGTCAGAAGACGCTTTGAGAACGTTCACACCTCTCCCCGCTAGTCCTTTGCGGATGACAAACATAGAGAAATTATGCTTTCCAGGGGTGTTCTTCATTTTGCAAATAATAAAGCCCCTTTCTCTTCTGGCAGACTTCGGCCCGCGTGCCGTGGGTGTGACACAGCCAGCCTCCCGTCTGCGGTGCCTCGTGGGCGACGGGTGGTGACGAGGGGCCCCTGGTGGGCTTTCCCGCCCCGCACCATGAGATGCCAAGGTGTTGTCTCCCACACTGGGTGGTGCGCCCCTCATTCTCAGGGAGTCGGGTGACGTCTTGGCCCTCTTCCCCTCCACGTGGCACTCAGAGGGAGAGGCCCCTCGGGGCTGCCTTCGCCGTCGTCACCGTGTGTCACCCCATCAGCCCTCGGGCTGTGTGTGTCAGCTGCCGCGGGTTCGTCTGGGGCGGGAGGAGGCCCACCACACGGAGCAGGCCCACCGCACTGTGTTACAGAAATGAGGTGAAGGCGGGAGCCCCACAGCACGCACGGAGCTGGCCCTCTCTCACGTCCGGGGTAGGGGAGGGCGGCTCTTCATGGCTCCCCTGGCCTGTATGCGGTCGTCCTCCGTGATGTGAGGGGTCTCCGTGCCTCGGCGACTAGACCGGCAGCTCAGGGCTGGGGTCAGCGTTTGCAGAGTTCCAGCAAAGGGAGGGCGGCGCCCGGGACCCCCACGACCCGGTCCTGCTTGTGGCGTCTCTGGGAGCCCGGGCAGGGCAGGGGGCAGATCTCCCGGGTGTGGGGCTGCAGCGTCATCGCTGCTGGCTCAGGGCCGCTGAGCCACGCCGGCGACTCTGCTGCTCCCCTTGGCCCTGCCCGGAAGGGGCCCCCGCCCGCCCCCGCCGCCAAACCCCGAATAAGCCCGTTGCCATACACGGATGCTCCCTGCTGGCGGGCAGAGGCCCAGGCAGATGGTAGGGGCTCCGGGGAATTCCTGGCGCGCTCGGCCCCCCGAGGGGTGCTCAGCAGGAGTCACACCACCACCTGGTTTCACGGACAACAAACACGTCCTTGGGAGGAGAAGTCGCTAAACTCAGTCACCAGAAGCGTTCGGGGTTGGCCAGGGAGTGACTGACAGTGCAGCCCCCAGGGTCCTGAGGCACCGGCGACCGGCTGACCTCCACGTCCAGAGCTGCCCCCTGGGGGAGGAGGCCTCTGCGGGCAGGTGGAAGGTCACTGTCATGGGGACATGCCAGGCGGCCGAGCCCGGGGAGGCTTCTTAGCAGGAGGACGCCGGGGGGGGGGGGGCGGGTGTAGGGGCAGGAGAGTGTGAGGCCGCCGATTCCTGAGGTGGTTTGTCTTCATCTCTCCCTTTGTGTTTCTTTCTCTAGTTCAGCGTGACACACCTGCCAGGTACCCTTGAGCCCTCCCAGAAGCGGCCTGTAGGATAGGTCCCAAGGCCTGTTTACGATCGTGAGATCTTGGGACGTGGTTTTTCGGGCCCCGTGATGGAGAGTTCTCCGTGACCGTGACAGTTGAGGATTGCAGATTTCTGATATCGTAAGATTTGTGTCCGTGCTTGTCGGGTTTACGCAGCGAGGTGTACTGAGGTCCGAGTTGCTTCCCTGGTTACTGGCTCGCTGCTAACTTCTGTTGGCTTCTAAGGCGGCCCAGAGTGAGGCGCGCAGCCTCCTTGTGTGCGGTGGCCTAGGGCACCGTGAAGATGCCTCCCTCTTTCAGGTTTGCTCACGTGCCCACCGTGCACCGAGCACGGTCGTCACGGGTCACGGACTCTCTCGCCACCTGACGCTGTTCAGATTCCGGTCAGGGAGGTGGTGAAAAAGTAGCAAAGCACAATGTGCGGCTACAGCTCTCACGGGGGTTTCACAGGACGGAAGTCGGAAGTGCACCAAGTATAGTTGCGTATAAGGGACATTCGTGTCCTTTCTGTGATTTCAGTCCAGGCCGCCGTGAGGACGTGGTTCCAAGTGTGTTCCTTGTGATCCTCTTGTGAGCCAGCCGCTGCCTCCCAGAGCGCGTGAGATGACTCTGGGCAGCAGGGTGTCCAAGGGGCAAGGTTAGAAGGGAGCATTGAGGTCTGTTTGTATTCAAACGAGAGGTCTAAATGATTTAAAAAGTTCAGACCTCAAGGAGTACTAACTACATGTGTGAGAATCTTAAACATTTTCCACTGTTTGAAAAATGGGGTTGGAGAGGAAGGAAGAAATGTAGATCAAAAAGAAGAAGAAACACCCAAACCACTATTGGAATTTGGGGAGACAGTTTTATTACGAAGTCTCCTTTTATTTATTTATTTTAAAGATTTTATTTATTCAAGTTAGGTAGTCGGGGTGGGGGGGAGAGAGAGAGCGCGCACGTGCACATGGGCAGGGGCAGAGGCAGAGGGAGAAGCTGACTCCCCGCTGAGCAGGGAGCCTGATGTGGGACTCGATCCCAGGACCCCAAGATCATGACCTGAGCCCAAGGCAGACCTTAACCCACTGAGCCACCCAGGAGCCTCTAAATGTACCTTTTTTTTTTTTTTTTTAATTAAAAAGTGAACTTTGAACTTCCTGGGAAGACAGGGCACGGGGTTTGGATGTGCCGTTGCTTGAGCACCGGGTGGGGGTGGTGTCCCCACGCTGTTCGGCTCGCACTCCTCTCCAGGTCCTGGGAGGAGATGTGTGGTGGGTGTGCCGGCCCCTGTGGCCAGTGTTGGGTGGCCTTGGAGGGACAGACCCGTGAACCTGGGGCTCAGTTAGTGGGGCCCTTGGGGCTGGCGAGAACCCGTCACACGCAGGGTGGTCAGGCCCCCGCTGGGCCCCGCAGCTCTCTCTGGGATGCAGGATGGGCCAGGCTGACCTGGCACGGAGCCTCCCTCAGGGAGGGCCAGGCAGTGTGTCCCACCCAACGTCCACCCCAGGGAGGAGCACACGGGCCTTGACCAGCTCCCACGGGGGAGGCTTCTCAGGAGCGTGGCTCTGGGTGATTATTAGTCCCCACACGCAGTGACTGGGCCTCTGGCTATTTCTGGGTCCATTCTGGGGCCCCCACATCAGGGTGCGTGCTTCTGTTGGGCCACACGGCACGGGGCACGGCTCAGGCCGTCACTTGGAATCACTAATCTGAGGAAGAGAAGCATGTATTTTGTTTGATCAGCATGAAACCTGCCAAATTAGAACCATCATTCCTGCCATTATGGTCCTTGTTAACTGCCTCCCAGAAGTGTAGATTTTTTATTTGGGTTTATTTACAGAAACAGCCCTTTTCTTGTGTTTTCCTCCCCGTGATTATGAAGGGATATTGCACACTTACATTAGGTAGATGCTACCGTGTTCTCCACTTGTTAATGTAATTTTACGTCCTCTCAAATTCACTGGCAGAGTGTGATAAAGCAGGAAAAGGGATGATTTTATGAACAGAGAAATAAACTTCTTAGTTTGGAGTAGCAAGGATAGCAGAAATTCTAGGTTATTTTCTTTCATTTATGGCACCAGTTTCATGGTGATGATCCATGATAAAATAGAATTTCTCTTTTTATTGCACTGCGCGTGCTCCGGTTATCCCAGGGTGTGTAGTCTTAGGGGCACGCACCGATGATTTTGGGGACTGCTCCCTATAAACCCACAACAGGTACTTCCTGATGCATCACCCAGGACAGATAATGAAATACGGGAGCGGGAGCAGGGGCCCCACAGCGCCTCGGCCACATGTGATGGGGTCTGCTTGCCCCCGTTTCGCCGACATGCCTTGGACGGCCTGTTCCTCAGGAAGGGCCCGAGACTGTGCCCTCACGGGGACGGGGGTGTGCGGGACCGGGTGAGAGGCGATCGTGAGGGCGGGGGGAGAGGAAGCTTCGTGGGGCAGGGGACACCGGCAGGAGCCGCGTGTGGCCGGCGGCGAGTCAGGGCGTCTGGTCACCTGCCTCACGGCCAAGGAAGTCAATTAGGTTTGTTTCTACGTGTAGACGCGCCTGTCCTGCCTCCTGTCTGACGGCAGCTTGTCGCCGCCCTCTGTCCGTGCGTGGCGGGGGACGGGGCGTTTTCCTCCAGCGTCATGGTGGCCTGGCGCCGCTCTGGCCTGACGTCCTGGCACCATCCCCAGGGCACGGTCCCCAGGCCTTCCCCGGCCTGCCGCGCAGTGGGCGGCTCCCGCCTCCGTCTCGGCCTTTCCCCGGCGCGATGAGAAAGTGGGAGCGTCGGAGCTCCTCACACTCGCCTCAAGTACTGTTCCTTCCTTCCTTCCTTCCCCGGTTTGCTCCGGGAGTCTCCGGGGCGTCCAGACGACGGCGGCGAGATTAACTCTTGCGGCCTGGAGAAGGCAGATTTGTTCCCTTTCTTTTTCATGTCGTGTAAATCAGAGATTACAAATTCAAATCCTCTCAGACGTAAATGGCAAATGTCAAAGGCGTAGCTTATTGCACGTCCTGTAGTTACTCAGAGTCAGCACTCCACGTGGGGCCCCTCTTCCTCACGCCACTGAGGCTGCTGAGCTCTGCTCACACGTATGTCTTGTGTTACACTCCAAGTAAAGGCCTTAGTTCTAGCTCGCCTGGGGGGGTGTGTGTGTGCATATGCAGTGGGGGGGCTGCGTGTGTATGTGCAATGTGTGGGGGAGTGTGTGGTTTGTATGTTAGGACGCATGTTCACGTGTGGGAGGTGTGTATGCGGGTGTGCATGTGTGCGATGTGCACATGTGTGGCATCAGTGTAGGGGTGCATACGTGTGCATGTGTGGGACATGTATGTATGCACATGGGCATGTGTGGTGTGTAGGGGGCTGTGTAGGAGTGTGCACATGGACGTGTGTGTGTAGGGGTGTGCACGTGTGCACTTGCGGGGCATCTGTAGGGGTGTGTACATGTGCATGTGTGGGGCATGTGTGTATGCACATGTGCATGTGGTGTGTGTGTATGGGGGCTGTGTAGGAGTGTGCACATGGACGTGTGTGTGTAGGGGTGTGCACATGTGCACTTGTGGGGCATCTGTGTGGGGGTGTGTACACATGCATGTGTGTGGTATGTGTGTATGCACAGGCGTGCACATGTGCATGTGTGGTGTGTGGTGTGTGTGGGCTCCATAGGGGTGTACACATGGATGTGTGTATATAGGGGTGTGCACGTGTGCAGTTGTGGGGCATCTGTGTTTGTAGGGGTGTGTACATGTGCATGTGTGCGGCAAGTGTGTATGCACAGCTATGCACATGTGCATGTATGTGGTGTGTGTGCATGGGGGCTGCGTAGGGGTATGCACATGGGGGACGTGTATGTGTAGAGGTGTGCACGTGTGCATGTGTGCAGTGTGCATGGGGGGCTGTGTAGGGGTGTGCACGTGTGGGGCACATATATGCATGTGTGAGAGAGATCTAGAACTAGAGGAACAACCGTTGGAACAGGTTGGCATCTGTCTTAACCGTCATCTTTTTCTGACCTATTGACTTTGGGTTCCCTGCCCTCCCCTGGGTCATCCTCGGGGTCTTTGATGTGCTCCCTGTGTCCGACGGCCCCCAGTGTGCTCCCTGGGGCTGGAAGGCAGGCCGAGGCAGCCGGGCCCCACATCAGACCTTTTCAGGGTGTCATGGGGGCCTGTGCGGACAGGATGTAGAGAGGCAGAGCGAGGGAACGAGAATGTGGGGAGGCCTCCTCCGTGGCGGCCTGATCATGGTGCACATGGCAGTAATTCTGGGAGCTCCAGAATGTTCTCAGACCTCCAGGGGAAACGGCATAATGCCTGGCTGACTTGTGGACGATCATCAGAGGAAAACCCAGGTGCCACAGAAGGCAACACTGGTAACTCAGGACCCCAGCCACCGGGTATGAAGTGGGTGGGACAGCGAAGTACGATCGAGCTCCGTGGCCCTGCAGGATAGGTACGGATTTGAGTTTCTAACGTCTTCTGAAGATTTGTCTTAAAGATTGATTGATTTATGATACACACAGGGAGAGAGAGAGGCAGAGACACAGGCAGAGGGAGAAGCAGGCCCCGTGCAGGGAGCCCGACGCGGGACTCGATCCCGGGACTCCAGGATCGCGCCCTGGGCCAAAGGCAGGCACCAAACCGCTGAGCCACCCAGGGATCCCCTGAAGATTTTTTTTTTTTTTTTTTTTTATGATAGTCACAGAGAGAGAGAGAGAGGCAGAGACACAGGCAGAGGGAGAAGCAGGCTCCATGCACCAGGAGCCCGACGTGGGACTCGATCCTGGGCCTCCAGGATCGCGCCCCGGGCCAAAGGCAGGCGCCAAACCGCTGCGCCACCCGGGGATCCCGAAGATTTTTCTTAACGTAAATCTTGACGGTCTTCTTTTGGTGCTTGTAAAGGTGGTGATTTTAATATTCCAGCCAACTTTCCAAGTAGGGTTTGATGGTTTTTCAAAGCGAGGCTGTTGGCGTTGGGGGTGGGACGGTCTTTGCCGTGGAATGCTGTTGTGTGTTATGGGATGCCTGGCACCCCTGGTTCTCGCCTACCAGCCTACTGCCCTCCCAGTCTCTGTGAAAACCGAAAAGTGCTCCCCACACGTCCCCAGAAGCCTCCGGAGGGTAGCACCACGCCCACTGTAAGAAGTGCAGATCTGACCGCATATCGAGGCTCAGTGAACACCTGCTTTGGGGGCGCTGCCCTAAATATTGTCCCGTTGGTCTCCGCTTAACCTCTCACGCTGGCGCACGACTGTTGCCTCCGCTGGACAGATGAGGCAGTCAGAGCGCAAAGAGGCTAAAAATTGCAGGTATCCCTATGATAGAATTTTGTATGGCCTTTGGCTAGAATCACATTTGACGTGGAAAGTTACCCAGCACACGCTGTAAGTAAGGCAGCACATCACAGAGTAATATCAGCATGTTTGCATTTCTGTAAGTGCCACTGTGGTCATATCACCCACGTCAGCCTGTGCACAGCAAAGACCCGGATGTGACACGTCCATTATTGATCGGAGTTATTTTCACTGGGCGGCAGTAAAAGAGACTTTCACTTCTGCAAAACTTGAACGTTTTTAATGAGCGTCTATGACTTTATTTATTAATTTTTTTGAGCATCTGTGGCTTTAAAGTAGAATATGACATAGTACAGCTTAAATTAGGAGTTCAGGAGGGAGGGGCTACGGCGTCATGTGTTTTATTCAGAGGAGAGTGCTTTCTGCATCCACACAGGGCTGTTGACTACTGAACCTGTTAGTCGTGAGTGTGTGTGCTGCTCAAGCTGAGTTCAAAGGGAGCGTGAGGCAGGTGCTGGCAGGGCATACGCCGCAGCCAGGAGGGCAGTAGACAGCTGCCAGCAGTGTTGCACACTCGGCTGTCATATAAAAGACCAAGGACGTAGGGCCGTTTCCCACGGGGCACCAGCTCTGTCCCCAGAGGAACAGGACGCGCCACCGTGCCAGACAGGCTGTGTGTTGGGTGCACTCCTGAAAAGGTAAGAAGGCCGTGCACTTCAGAGGAAATTCTACCCCAAATGCTTGAGATTACTGAAAAACCCAGCGTTAGTGATCTGAAGCAGCATTCTCCAAATTTCAAAACCAGAAAAAGGTAATTTTACATCATGACCCCCCCCCCCCACATATACACTTAATGCATCATAATACGAGTTTTCACAAGATGCCATTTACCCTGAAAACGTGCTAGGGCGGGCGCGCCACTTCACCGTGTCCCGAGCTTCCTGCCCTTGGAGGACCGCAGCCCTGTTTGAGGGACCCTGGTCGGCTAGGATTCCCGGCAACCCCTGGAGCAGGCGAGTCGACCTTCCAGATGCGGGTGGGGGTTCTGCTGGGCCGCGAGGCTCGGGTGCCGTAGCTGTACGGATGGGGGCATCTGAGGCTGGGGTCGGGCCTGACTTTGGGGGGCTGGCCGTTGTGTTAGGGAGGTGTCGCGCTTGCCCAGTCGGGCTCTGTGTGTGGTGGGAGGAGGCATTCTGGAGCAGCGTTTGTGGGCGCGATGGCCGTGGTGGGAGGCGCGCATGCATGTCGTGTTGTGTTGACCCCTCCCTGTCCTGCACGGCGGACTGGCCTGCTGGGCCGTGTGCACGCTGTGCTGCAGCCCTTCTCGATGGCTGTTCCCCGGATGGTCAGAAACAGGCAGTTGGACAGACAGGAGCTCAAAACCCAAATCCAACAGTATCCGTGTAAACATGGCAGGTGACCCACATTCAGAATGTCACTGGTATGAACTCAAGCTGCCTGGGTGTTGTTTCTGTGAGAACAGGACCTCGTCACGTTTCCCTATTTTGATGCCGGGAAGCAAACACAGGCCCGGAGGTGGGCCGCGTTCTCAGGTGGCTGTGCAGAGTCGGTCGGGCAAGCGGGAACCTGGGAGACCGCGTTTCCAGGCCAGCGCTGTCAGGAAATCAGGAAGCCACGGTCAAACTGGGGCAGATTGGTATAAAGCAAGAAGTCAGACGTCAAAAATAAAATTCAACAAGCTTGATGGCTTTTTTACGTAGAATTTGAGAAGGATGGTTGTAAAAAAGTCACTCCCAAGATTTTGCTCACGGGCGGCTTGGAACCCCTGGGAATGAGAAGGGGGGGTGCAGCGGGTGTGTGGAGTTTAGGCCCGTGTGACCTCGCAGGCAGAGCTGCCCGGGGGAGGCAGGGGGCCGAGGGGCAGCCTGGGCACGTCAGGCTCGGTTTGAGCGGCCAGGAGCGATGCCCCGTGGCTCACGGCCTGGAGGGGGCGCGGGAGGAGGGCAGGGCAGGGCAGGGCGGAGGGGACCTTCCCTGCTCCCTTGGCTCACGCGTCCTCAGCAGGCCTCAGGAGAGGGTCAGAGAACAAGCAAGACCTGTTCTTGATGAGGTCCTTTCGAGACTAAGTAGCAAACCCTCTCAGTGGGCTCCAGGATGGACCAATCTTCACTGAGTGTACTTGATAAATGGAATCTTTTTCCGATTTTATTTTTTATGAATTTAAGGTGCACTGGACACAGGCTGAGAGGAAGCGTAATTAATTCTTCATCCTGTCTTTCTTGCAACGCCTCCTTATTAAGTGCCTCTCCTGCGAGGGTCGGAGTGTGCTGGGTGCTTGGCACATAGCGCCGTGTGAGCCTGGGCTCAGCACAGTTTGTAGTCTGGCCGGGAGGTGGACGCGCGTGACCGGGGCCGCTGCTGCCCCAGGACGGGGGGGGGGGGGGGGGCAGGGCTGGGATCTGGCCGGCTCCTGGGGGCGGGTGCTGTTTCAGCCGAGCCCCCTCTGCCTCCAGGGGCCCGCCTCTCTTTCTTGTCCTCGTGTGTGGACGGTCTGTTGTACTGAAGTGACTTGCTCCTTCCGGCTTTGGTCCTGGTGCTGCAGGGGAATAAGCCTCCCGCGGCCTCGGGTGTCCGGGATCCAGAGGATCGCAGTGTGGCCGACTTCAGACCTTGGCAGTTGAGCTCCGCCGAGGCCGAGACATGGCGCTGTGGAGCCAGGATGCTGTGGGCCTGGCCCTTCCTCCTCTGGGCACAGAGAACCCCCTGCAGCTGTTGTTCTGGAAGCGCGGCGGCCCTCTCCTGGCAGCTGGTTTCATGAGCTCGGGCAGGAGCACGTCGTGCGCGCCCCGGCCCGGGCTGGGGCTTCGTCTGTGCCTCGGCGTGCGGCCTGGCCACCGGCCCGCACAGGTGGCAGGACAGCGTTCCTGAAGACAAGCCCTCCACCTGTGGGGACCCGCGGGCCGGCCGTTTCCTGATGCACACCGCTCTTACCTCCTGGGTGCCGTAAGGCTTCTTAAGCCTCTTTTGGAATTCTCATGTGTTTTTCCTTTTTAGGTGTAAAAAGTTACTTGTGTGGCTACTTGGAATTCACTTGATCGTGTCCTTTGGTGAGATGAGCGACACACGTACAGGGTCCTCCCCAGCGAGGCTCCCTGGGCCCGCACAGCGGCGGATGGAGGCCTGGCCCGTGTGGATGTGGCGGGAAGGGGGGCGAGCTGCGGTTTCCCACAGGACAGCCCTGCTCCCTCTTCACGCCTCCCATTCCCCCCCCGCCCCCCCCCCATGCCCCAGAGCAGGGCCAGGCCAAGGCCTGAGGGGACATCTCCTGGGGGACCTTCCCTGATGCTCGCGCTTCCTCACAACATCCTGTTGCTTTGGGTTTGGGTTCCAGAAGGAGCCCGTGGCTTCCCACACAGCCCTCTCTGCAGTTCTGGGACTGATCCTCCTGAAAATTCCTGTGAGTCTCCAGCCCCTTCTCTCCTTCTCCCTCCTCCCCCCTTCCTCCCCCCTTCCTCCCTCCTCCTCCCTCCTCCTCCCCCCTCCTCCCCCCTCCTCCCTTCCTCCTTCCTTCCTCCTTCCTCTCCCTCCTCCCTCCCCTTCTTCTCTCTCCCTCCTCTGTCTTCCATCTCCCCTCCTCATTCTCCCCCTCCCTCCTCCCTCCCCCTCCTCTCCCTTCCTTCCTCCTCCTCCCTTCCTCTTCCCCTACTCTCCCCTTCTCCCTCCTCTCCCCTCTCTTCCCTTATTCTCCCCTCCCTCCTCCCTCCCCTCTCCTTCCCCCCTCCCCTCCGCGGTGGGGATCAGTTTCTACCATGTGCCCTGTTAGCTGTGTTCCCGCCTCAGGCGGGCCGCTGCTCGAGGGCCCACGCGTTTGTTCTGTAGTTTGGACATTGTGAGCAACCAGGTTAGAAGGGCGGGCACAAGGAGGGGAAGGGGAGGTCTGAGCATATGCTCAAGAGATGATGCAGTTTAGAGCATAAAATAAGCACGTGGGCTTTAGTGGAGGGATCTCGGTTGTTCAGATGCCTTGAAAGGGCTTCCTCATCTTAGGGCAGGTGGAGTTTTCCACCTCAAGCACTGGCCAGTAGCTGAACGTACTTGGAAACGATCTCACGTTTTTAGGCGGCACCTCCGCTCTTCCCCGGCTCTTCACTCTTCCTGGGACCCCATGAGCCAGTACCGGTCACGGGCCACGTGCCTCGGGCATCGCTGGCCCCTGCGGGGAGGATGAGCGACCTCGAGCAGACTGGGTCTGCTCTCCAGAAGCCCTCGGCCTGGTCGGAGAAGCCGCCATAATTAGGTAGTCAGTCTTGGGATCAGATTGGCTAATTCTCGTCCTGTGATTTGTCGGTTCCCCAGGAATCTCTGGCTTTCTGGGGTGTCTGCTAAAAAGTCCCTGTATGTGTGTCATCGCCTTTCAACCTGTAGCCTTGCAAACACCGGATTAGGTGTTCCTGCCCCTGAGCCCCCCCCCCCCCCCGACGGCCGCGCAGCTTCTCCCCACCCTGGCTTCTGTCTGCGGGTGTGCTGGGGTGGGGCGGGGGCGTGTGTCAGTTATGAGTGAGATCCGTGAGGAGCTCCTCGTAGGCCGTGCCGTGCGTGCTGCTCCTGCTACGTCGTGCTGTGGACTCTGCCCACCAGTTCGTCTGCTGAAGCCCTGATCCCCAGCGTGGCGGTACGGGGAGGTGGTCTGGCGGTGATTAGGGCCTGAGTGGGGAGCGCGCACAGTGGGATCAGGGCCTTGGGAGATGCACGCGGGCTCCCTTTCTGCCGTGTGGAGGACACGGTGGGAAGCTGGCCTTCCGCAAGCCAGACGGACGCTGCTCAGCAGAACCCCACCTCCCCGGCACCCTGGCGGCGGGCGTGCGGCCTCCCCACTGTGGGGAGCGGCCTGGTCTCAGCCTTCCTTCCCGGCTTGCAGTGGCCCTTGGTCTTCACAGTCAGCCTGTGAACTCCGCACAGGTTTACCCGTGGAAATGTGCTACCAGGAGAGGTCCGGTCGTCTTGCTGTAAGGGAGGATCTTCACTGCTGGGATCAGCCATTATCTTACCAAAGTAGGAGCAGCAGATTCCAGAACCGGATTTCTTGGTGCCTCTTCCAGCTCCTGGGTTCTAGTTTTATGTACTGGATATTGTGCGTTTTTCACTGTTGTTATCAGGAAAGACACGCTGAGCTCCGTCTGCTAGAGGACGGCTGCACCTGTGGTCGCAGCGCCATGATCTTCACGAGCGTTTCCTGAACGACAGAGGAGAAGGAAATTGTGGTTTTGAATGATACTAATGTTGTGATTGAAAGTATTCCTAGCTCCGCGGACGGTCCTGGGATGATGGCATGAGGCGGGGGCGCCCGAGGACGCCCCCCGTCGGTGTTGTTTCTGTTGGGAGGAGAAGCAGTGTGGTGTTTACTGGGGTCTGCAGACCGCCCCCCCCTTACCGTATGTGAGCAGGAGTCTCCCCTTGGTAGGCCTTGCTTGGGGAATTTGTCAGTGAAGACAAACGCACACCTGGGGCCACGCTGAAAACCTCTGATCGCCGTGGCTTTACTGCAGGTGTCTGTGGTCTTCCACTAGTTACTCAGACGTGCACTGTGTTGGGTGGGGTGGCTTTGGCACAGCGACAGGCAACCGGGGCTCAGATTGGCCGACACAGGGAAAGAGACCCGATGCCGCAGGCAGGGCAGACACGGGCCCTCTCCCACCGCCGTCAGACCGTCGGCTGTGTCCTCGGGCTACGAAAGCTGTAGGCAGTCTGCCCCAGGTGGCAGCGTCCACGTAGGCCACCTTGAAACCCGGCCCCCCAGCAGGCCGCATCCCGTCCCATTGGCGCCGTTGGTCAGCTCTGTGTCCCTCGGTCCCCGGGAAGATGCGTTGGCTCCTGTGGCCACCACAGAACACCGCTGGCTGGGCCTGAAACAACAGACCTTATTTGTCACGCTTCTGGGGCCCAGAAGTCTGAGGTCGGGGGTTCAGCATGGCCGTGCTCTGGTGAGGACCCCCTTCACGGCTCGCAGACGCTGCCTTCCCGCTGTGGGCTCACCTGGCGGGAGAGAAGGAGGCAGCCGCAGCAGCAGCGAGGGAGAGAGGGAACACGAGTGTGCCAGTCCGTCACGGGCCCGCCCTCACCGCCCCCTGTAACCCCGAGCGCCCGAAGGCCCGGCCTCCTAACCTCCCAACCTCCTAACCTAACCACGTGGCCGCAGCTGATTCGGAGGACGCAGGCATTCATTGGGAGAGGACGCCGCGCCGCACACACCCGCTGCTACTGCCGTGGCGGGCGTGGGCCTTGGCCGTGGGCTCGGGAGAGCCTGGCTGCTCGTGAGGGGTGCGTGCAACAGCCCACAGCCGCGGAGACACGGGCACCTCCAGCCTCTGTACTAATGGGGCCTCCTCTTCCTTGCAGTGTCACGTGGGAGCCCACGGGGGACGGGAAGAGGGTCATCTCTCTGGCGGACAACCACATCCTGCTGTGGGACCTGCAGGAAAGCTCCAGCCAGGCCGTGGTGAGTGACCAGCGTACAGTTTTCAGCTTTTGTGTTTTTTTAATTGAATGTTTTGGGTGAGTTCCGAAGGCAGTTGGTTGGTGTATGCTTAGGATTTTGACATAGATTGTGACATGGTTAGTGATCGGACAGAAGCACCAATCGGGGGCCTGCATGATTGGCCCCTCAGTGAGCTGTCCGAGGTCGGGCCCTGGGCCCCGCGCAGAACAGGACACAGGACCCAAGGCTGACAACACCCCACCCTTTGGCCATATTTGTCCACAAGAGGCCGTGGGATCTCCCGATGGATGGATATTGTCTCGTTTAGACGCCGAACGAGTGTATTGTCTCTTCAATGAACAGATTTGCAGTCTGGTTAAAATACCTTTTAGGTAGGAGCTGTCATAAAATACTAATTTCCCAGTGCTGGTGAGCTGCTTTCAAATTTCTGTGTGAGTTGAAAATGACAGTGGTCCCCGGCCTCTGACCCCCATGGCCCGTGACTCCCCGTGACCTATAACCCCCTGTGGCCTGTGTGCCCCCTGCTGTGGCCTGTGACCCCCATGGCCTGTGTGCCCCCTGCTGTAGCCTGTGACCCCCGTGGCCTGTGTGCCCCCTGCTGTGGCCTGTGACCCCCATGGCCTGTGTGCCCCCTGCTGTAGCCTGTGACCCCCGTGGCCTGTGTGCCCCCTGCTGTGGCCTGTGACCCCCGTGGCCTGTGTGCCCCTGCCTGTGACCCCCGTGACCTACCCCCCCCCGCCCCGTGGCCCATCAGCTGACCTTCCCCTCGCTCACAAGTGCACACCGTACCGTGGTCACAGTCACACCCCGTGCGTGTGGTTGTGGGCGGGCTGGGCAGCACAGAGCATCTCCCTGCCTGAGCCGCGGCGACCTGCACATCACCCTCGGGGCTCCGTTTCCACGGATGGGAGTGGCAGGCCCCTCACCGCTCCCCACGGGGCCGCACATCCTCACACCATTGAGTGTCTCACGCTGGCTTTCTGTGGAATCGGTTGTGCCTTCAAGTATTCATCGCCTCCAATACTTTGTCCGTTAGAGTAAACGTTCTGATTAGTATATACGGCACATGTTGATTCCCTAAAATTTTCTCTCTTAAAATGTGATTTTTTATATTGTGTTCATGGTTTCATTGCATTTGTTTATGTCAAAGTAACACCTTTAGAGAGAACAATCTAGAGGCTTGACTTGACGAGGTTACGGTGTCCCCAGTTCCTCGGCCACGCGTGGCAGGAGGGACCAGAGCAGGGTCTGTGCACAGATTCTGTAGTGGGGCCCGTCTGACATTGCTTTGTTCCCATGACACGTCTTTAGCTCCTTTACGTTACGACGCAGATAAATTCTCGGGTAGGCAGTGGAGACGGCGCCAATAGTGATTTATTATCATCAGCACGTGGCATCAAAGTCAGGCTCTTTAGAATAAAGTTCCATGTTCAGGTTTTAAAACTCCGTGTGGTCAGAAGGGTGGTCTCCTAGCCTTCAGAGTGGGATGAAGAGCTGGTCTGTTTTCGTAGTGCCTAAATAATATTTAAGGGGAAAAGTCATGGTCTTTATTTTCTAAAAAAAGACATATTACTGTATCGTGGAGTAGAATGCCACTCTCACCCAGATTTTAGAGCAGAACAGGAAACTTGAAGGTAACCCGGTGCCTGGGCTGCTGCTCCGGGTGGGCTGTGGGTCTAGGGAGATGGCGCTGCCCCTCCTGGGCGCGGGCCATGGAGTCTGAGTCTCAGTTGGCAGCAAGGCCCCTCCTGCCCCCTCCTGCCCCCCCCGCCCCACCTCTCGCAGGTGCTCCGTGTACCCAGAGACCAGAGACAGGAAGGGAGCAGTACTTTCCTGCTGCAGTGCAGGTGCAGGAGATGCTGGGGGAGCTGATGGCGGGGGTCCGTGGGCACCTGGCGCGCCCGCCCGGGGAGAGGCCGCGGAGGGGGCGAGCCACGGTGCTGCACGTACGTCCAGCAGCCCATCCGTAATCAGACGGGGGCGCCGCTCCAGACCCTCGGCCATCTCAGAATGATTTTATGGTAGGGTGATTAATCTGTAACTTATTTTCTGCAGAGACCAATTTAGTTTTCTCTCCTTCGTTTTTATCTGCCGTCAGCACTTCTGTCAATACCACTTTGCGACCCTCTGCCGTGGTATTTAATACCGAAACCTTCCTATCGATTCCGGCCATCTTCACACCCAGCTCCTCCATTTTTTTTTTTTTTTTTTTATTGTTGGAGGATATTGCCTTCTGTGGTGAATCTAATCTTATGCTCGCTGCATCATTACCTTTTGCAATTAAATCGGAGGTTCTTTGCCATTTATAATCATTAGCAGAGCCCAGGGGAGGTCTGCAGGGGGAGGTTGCGTGGGGTCCCGGCCCCGATGAAGGCAGAGGGGATGCCTCGCTGTTTTGGAGTGTGCTCATCCATCTCTGGGGCCCAGCAGCTCTCAGTAGCTGTGGAAATAAATAGCTTTCCAGGTGCAGCGAGCAGCAGAGCAAAAGGAAGATGGGTGCCTTGAGAGTTGGCTGTCCCCCTCCTTCTGGCCGCGCGTCAGGGTGGGGGCTTCTCAAGGATGAACCCGGGCGGCACCTGCCCGGCGGTACCGGCGTTCAGGAACGCTTCTCAGAAGGAGCAGAATGGGCTTCAAGGACACGGCGTTCCTTCAGAAATGTTCCAATCTGAGGTTTAAAACCTATGGCAAGGGCTGCACGTACCGGGGAGGAGCTAGCGGTGGCAGCTCAGGGCACGTCCGCTGTGCCTGAAATAGAAAACATGCGTTTGTTCTTGGGGACCGGGGTGGGGGTGGGGGAGGCTGAGCGGATGCAGGGCTGGCCCCGTGTCGCCTCCCTCCTGGGAGCCTGGTTGTCGCCTGCCACGCGGTGACCACGCCTCATGCCCGGCCTGCTGTCTCCACACGTGGCCCCGATGGGAGAAGGAGGCTCGCTCACTCGCGTATCTCTGTGCTTAGTCTGGTGGCCTGGGACGGGACGAAGGGCTGGACCCGGACGCCTGCCTAGTGCCCAGCAACGGTGAGGCCGCGGCTGGCCGGCCCCTGGGAACCTGTTCTCCTGCCCCGGGGCTGGGGGGCCTGTTGTGGCGCTGGCGTGAGTGTCACATGGACGTGGTCGCTCCACCCCACGCGAGTGTTCCCTTCCTCCCTGTCCCTTCCGCTCAGCAAGGCCTCTCGCCTGCTGAAAGGTTTTCATCTTTTTTTAAATAGACTTTACTATTTAGAGCAGTTTAACTGGTTCATGGCAAAATCGAAAGAAGGGAGCAGAGACGACCCTGCCTGACCTGCGCATCCCCACCTCCCCCCCCAGCATCCCCGCCAGAGGAGACGTTTGCTGTGCTCGATGGGCCTGCCGGGCCGGGCTCGTCCTCCCTGACCTCACCTGATACCCGCGATCTTCACTGACGTGGCCGCTCTTTCCCCGTCTGGGGCGTGTGGGCCACGTCCACGTGCGTGTGCTCACTCAGCACGTGCAGATGCCAGCGTTGAGGACACGGCAGGGGGATGCGTGGGGCCCCAGGCACCCACACTGTGCCTTCGCAGCTGTGACAGGGCTCAGCCGGTCGCTGACAGACCTTGGTCCCTTGCTGATGGAAAGCAGTCCACGTAAGGACCAGATCTCGGTGTCACAGAACTCGACGCCCTTGCTTGACAGCTGAGAAGAAGTTAGGCCCGAAGGCCCAGGGCACGTCCTGGAGGCGGCACGGTCCCAGGAACAGATTCGGGGCTGCACCCCTGACCGCGCTCCCCTGCCGTGCGAAGGGCTGCTGTGGCCCCGCAGGTGTGTGCTGCGCGTCGCTGGCCCGAGCCTCGGCCCCGGCCTGTCTTCACCGCCAGCCACGTTTGGTCTGTGAGGGTGCATGGGAGTGTTGCAAACAGTCAGCATTTACTTGGAGCTGAACCTAGTAAGTAGGATGGTTGGCCAAGCTTTGTGAAACTGGTCCACAGAAAACAGGTTAAAACTCTGAAAGCTGGCTTTCTGGTGGGTCTCATAAAAGAACTTCCAAATATTTGAGCACTGCTGCCTCGCTGACAGTAAAGAGAACCCCTCGAGCCCTGGGTTTCGGACAGCAGCCACTGGAGTTGATGCTTCAGGATGGTCATTAAAAAAAAAACGTGATTTTCAAGAAAATACAGAGTAGGTTGTTTCCTAAGTTGCGTATCTCAACGTAGCCTAAAAGCTACGTATAGCTTTTGACTTTACACAAATCAGAGACAGCAGGAATCGTCTGCCATTAGATCTTGGAAAAAGTCACCCCGCACAGAACAGGCTGGGCGTTGGTGTCTGGCGGACATGCACTTCTCAAGCTCTCCAAGGCTTCTTTCTAGCAGCAGTGCACGAGAGTGAGCAGTGCGTTTGGCAAACTCGGTGAGTTTAAGGGGACGCAGCCGCCACGGAGGCGTGATACGTGCCCCTCGGTGGGGCCGGGCTCTGAACGTGGACACACGGCCTCGGCTTTCCAGGGTTCGAACATCTTCCAGTGTTGGGGCCCACAGCGCAGAGGTGATTTCATTTCAGCCTGCGGGCTTTGCCATGACAAGCTGGGACAGGCACGGGCCGGCGGCTGTGGTGAAGGCAGCCACAGCGGTCCCGGGGCCCGGGGGGTGGGGGTGGGGGTGGGGGAGCTGAAGGCCGCGGCTCCATGGTCGGAGTCCAGGCATCCTTCCGAGCCTCGACGTCAGGTCCCGTTCCTGCCACTCACTCCCAGGTGACCTTGGACGAGTAGCGTGTCCACACCTCTGTGTCCTCGTCTGGAAAGTCAGGACCGGATTCCGCGTCCATAAAGTAGGACAGCGTCTCGGTGCCCGTTGGACGGACGGGCAGACGAGTGGGTGGAGGGAGGAAGCCAGCAGTGGAGGGAGGGACTGCGCGGACAGAGAGGAATGAGGGTCAGGTCAACAGGATCCCAGCGCAAAGGCCCGAGGTCCAGAGGGGAGAACCTGAGGCACCAGACAGCGACCCCTGTGCGCTTCCTAATGAAACCTTCCCCCAGGGGGGAGGGTCACACCCGACACGGGACGGACACAGGTGCTGTCATCGTGGCAGCGCTTCCAAGTTCTTCTCCTTTGTTCTTTTTCATAAGAGAATTTCCCCTGCGCCAGAGATCAGCTATAATTAGATCTCTCTCCAGCAGGTCACTGGCGTCTAAGTGGCTGTGACCAGGTGTTGGCTATATTCTCCTCCAGCTTGGTCAAAAAATTTGAATCTGCCTCACGACCTTTCCCGTTTCGAGTGTGGCGCTGAAGTCAGGCCGCAGTTACGGGCGCAGGACACACGTCTTCCTCTGCAAAGAGCTTAGGCTCTGGGGCAGCAAAGGGGGCAAAGCCCTTTTCGTTCTGTTCTTCCTACAAATAGAGTCCGGTTGGAAATAAGCTAATAATAAATGTAAAATGACCTCGAATTCTCTCACCAGGGCTGGCACCTGATTCCCTGTGCGCGTTCTGTAAGGACAGGAAGGCTCTGGCTTCCAGGAGGCCAGCTCTGTGGAGCCTGGAATGCTTCCTCTGGGGGAACCGAGTCTCGGGGGGGGGACGGGGGACCTGCTAGGCTTTCCTGGGGCCACACTCAGGAGCCGGGGACGCCCACCCCCATGGCCCGGGCGCCTGTCCACACACGCCCCGGCAGCCAGGGTCCTGCCCCGGCCGGCCCCGACCCCCGTCAGGTGGCGCTTCTCCTTTGTGTTCCGCAGCCGAGGGCAGCGATGGGCTGTGCTGTGCTGCTGAATCCACTCCCACCACCGCGCCATCAATGCTCGTGCCTTGCCCTGCGCCCCGGACGACACGCCCCATGCCTTCCGTGGACCCCGAGCACAGACCAGGGCTCCCGGTACTGGGCAGGCGCTTGGCCCCACGGGGCGGGTCCTTGACGAGCTCCACCTCACGAGCACGTTGCAGGAGGGAAGCCAGGCTCAAAGGGACTGGGTCACTGGTCAGGTCACTGGGAAGCCGCGCAGGGGCTCTGGCTCCGGGCAGTCGTCACGGTCAAAGCTGGGGCTGGGGTTTCCAGCCTGAGAGAGGCCGGCGGCGTCCCCACGTCCGGGGCCCAGGAGGGCAGAGCTCGTGGGTGTGCAGAGCCCGGCGGGGCACAGGGGCTCAGGCAGCAGCCACGGCCGTCGTGTGAGCGTGGCCCCCACAGGCCATGCCGCTTGCTGGGTGGCTGCGTCGTGTCTCTCGCGCCCTGAGAGCCGTGCCTGCTCTTGCTCCCCATCGCCGCCCTCCTGACTGCCCAGCGGCCGCTCCGCTGTCGGTGGTGGTGGGCGGCACGTGCCGCACCTCTCTGCTGCATTCCCTCTGCCCGCTGGCACCGTTGTCGGCCGGGTCTTGGGTGCAGGGAGCACCTCTTTGGTCTTCGGAAGCCGTACGCCCACGTCCGCGGCTCATGACCGCGGGAGGAGCAGCATTTTGTTGGTTAGAGTTCATACTTGCTGTTAGTTCGCTCCCTTCAGATAAGTTCGTGGGGTGGCTTTAGTCCTTCCTCGTGGGCTGGGAAGCACCGGATATTTCTCTTCAACGCTGAAAACCAGGCCACGGTGTGCAGTGCCCCCTCTGGAGTTCTTGCTGAGCCCTCCCTCCGTGTCACGCGGCTGCCTGACCTTAGGGGGCACGCCCTGCCGGCTGCCCGAAGCAGGCCTTCAACGGCAGTGGCGCGGTCTCCCTCCGGGTGGGCACAGGGCTGCCACCGCCCAGGGGGATCATGCGCTGCAGTGAGCCCAGGAGTCAAAGCAGGAGGCGGGTCCTGCTCCTGCCCCACCGGCTGTGTGGCCCGGGCGAGCCGCCCACCCTCTCCGGGTCTTGGATTTCCCGGCTGTGGAGTCAGCTGGGATTCACTGGCGGTCTCCCCTGACCTCTGGTTGGCGCTTGTGTCCCTTATCCCTCTCTAACAGAGGACCACAAAGGTGGCTGCCCCCGTGGCCCCCTCGTCAGGGCAGTCCCCATGAGGACGCCAGGGGCCTGGGAGCCAGGCGCCCTCCTGTGTCCCCTGTGGCTGTGGTGCGGGTGTCAGCAGCCGGGGCTCATCCGAGGGCTCGACCGGGGGTGTCTTCTTGCCCCAAGCTCAGGACGAGGTTGTGGCAGGACGTGGTTGGCCCGCAGGCCAGAGGCCCCTCGGCTCCCGGCACGCGGGCTCCTGATCGTGGCGGCCGGCCTCATCGAAGCCAGTGGGACGGGGAGCACCTCAGACAGTGTCACCTCAGGACGCCCCTCAGCACGGAGGGCTCTGCTGCTCTGAGGCCGATACCCAGGAAGGGGTCCCGCAGGCCATGAGGACCTGGGTGCTGCCCACCCGCCTGCCACGGACCGTCCCAGGGCCGTCCCAGCTCCGCCCGCCCCGGCCTGCACCACCTCACCTTCCTGTTATGTGACACCCCGCTGGTGTCTGTAGAAATGCTTCACTGCTGTCCTTCACTGACTCAGCCTGTGCAGCCCCAGAGCCCGTCCTGGGTCCCCAAACCTCACCACACCCTCCTCTGGCTGCTGCAGCTGTGTTTTCTCTGGGCTGCCTTCCCTGCTTGCGTCTCCCCGTGGCCTGGCCGCAGGCTGGCTGCTGTTTATTTGCAGTTAGTGAATCTCTGTACTCGGGAGCTCAGCTGTCGGTGTGTACATCGCGTGTCTGCAGTGACTCCGCCAGGTCAGGGCCGCACAGCAGCTGATGACCAGTGGTGGTACCTCCCGTGGAGCGTGCGCACCTGTGCAGCAGGTGGGTGTGATGGGGGCCGGCTCACCCACCCTCCGCCGGCCTCTCCCTCTGCCGTGCTCAGTGTGGCCCGGGCCCTCCATGTGCTTGCAGATGCCTGTGCAGCCGGCTGCTGGTCGGTCGGTGGATCTTGCTCCCGAAACCTGGAATAGTCCACGAGCTGGCGTCCGGGAGACTTTCTGTGGGGTGGGCTCTGGAGGCAGAAGCGCCGGTCAGTTTGCTGATCTCCCTTCTCCAGGGGAGTCCTGGGGGAGTTGGGGGTGACGTAAACGCCGAGAGCACAGGTGTTCCCCGTTCAGGGCGACGTCGTGGTGCTTCCCCTCGCCAGCCTCGCAGGAGAGTCGCTCCGCCGAACACGCGTGACGTGTCTCTGAAGGCACAGCCTACGTCTCCACCTTTCTGAAGAGTTTGATGATGAGTCAGCTGGTTTAACGGATGGCCGAGAACACCGAGCGCTGACTAGTTAGATTAGGCGTCCAACCGTGTCACGTTCCTGCTGACCTGACCTGACGCCATCTTCAGAAAAGTGAAATTGCACCCGTAGAACTCTTGTGTGACTTAATTTTTTTCCCTACAGGGAACCATGAAAATATTTCTTAGCGATGCTGTGTGTGTGGGGGTGAAAACGAGTTTGGCCGGTGAACGCCAAGTGTGAGCTCACCGCGTGTCTCTAACATGGTTTTAGAGCCCTTTTCAGCGTCTGAGGTCACAGGGCTCCTTGGGAACGTGTGCTCGTCGCTGCTCTTGGGGCCGTTCATCTTCGCCTCCTGCCCGCTTGTTCTTGCACACCGTCCTCGTGTGGCTCAGGCGTGGGTCCCCGTCGTGAATCTCTGGCTGGCAGTTCTCTGTCCTCCCCTGTGGCTTGCTGGCGGCAGCTCTGGCACGGTGGCCTGCGCGCCCTGCAGGGTCTCCGTGGGCTCCACGCAGGACCACCTGCTACAGACCCATGTGCCTTGTGCTCCGCTCGGATCCTGGAGCCTGGGCCGCTGAGATGGCCGGAGAGCAAGAGAGGGCAGAGCCACGTCCTTCATCAGGATGGTGCACTGTCCTGACCCTGGCATGCGGGGACCACACAGTCCGTGTGTTCTTGTCACCCCACCTGACCGACTGGTCGTGGTGATACGGGACAGGCTGAGCCAGGCCACATCCCTCCCCAGGAATTCTGCCATGAGTCTCAGGGTCAGCGTGGCCTTGTGTGGGTGTCTGCTTGTGGCATGTCATGCCCTGGAGCTCTGGGTGCCCCTGTCCCTGCCTAGGGACCGTGAGGACGCCGGTCCAGAGGGTGCCCAAGAAGGTCCGAGTGGGTGTGGACGGGTGCAGGAGTGAGGTGTGGGGGCCCTGGTGTCGGAGTCCTCAGTGCTCGTCTGACCTCTCCCCCAGACACCCTGAGGTCCCGGGTCACCGGAGGCCTCCTTCCTGTTCCCATGGCCACTCTGCCCCTCTTGTCGCCACTGCGGGGCTGGCCTCGGGTCTTGTCCTCTGGGCCTGCCCCACGCTGATGCCCATGGTGGCTCTCTGTGGCCTGCCAGGAACTCATGGCACCCGTGTCGGCCTGGCACTCCTGGGCACCAGCAGCTTTCCCTAGGCCCTGCTACGGTTGGCCTGGGGAGGCCCTGGTACGAGAGGTTTGCACTCCTGGCCTCTGCCTCTGTCCCCAGCTGCTGTCCCTTCCGTTTCTGACTCTCCCCATCCCAGGCACACCCCAGGCCTCCATGGGGTCAGCTGGTCCCTGGGTGCCACCGTGCCCTCTAGCGGTGTGACCTGATCCTGGCCAGGCCCTCAGGTCCCCAGAGTGCGGGGCCAGTCGCTCCTCTGCTTTGCACTGTCGCCCTCGCTAGCGCACATCCCCCGTGAGCAGGGACGCGGTACCCGTTTCTTGCATGAGATGGAAATGACGCTTTAACTTCCTGTGGAGACAGGATTAGTAAGTGGAAATTGCTCATGTGAGGGCAGAACAGGGTCCCTCACTGGGGTGAAGTATAAACCAAAGGCTCCCGCTTTTCCGAGAAGGCACACCTGGCTTCCTGGGACTCATCAGGTGGGGGGTGAGGGCGGCCCCGGAGCAGGTGGCTGCGGGCACCTGGGAGGGCCCCTCCGATTCCCAGGAAGGCACGCCCCGCGCCGTCCGCTCGGAGGCCCCCAGGGCGTGCCAGCATCGGCTGCCGGCGGCGTGTCGTCCTCACGCACCTCACCTCTTTCCTGCTGCTGAACCCCGGGCCTCTCGGCCCCCGTGCAGCCAGGAGGAGCTTAGCGAGGGCATGAGGGGCCCTGAGATTCATGGTCTGTGTGATATGCCTCATCAGTAAGGCAGGAAAATGCTGGTTTTTTGGAGAAAGATTTTCTGGGACACGTTGAGCCAGGAAACCTTGCAGAGAGGGGCAACGCCTCCTGCGTGGGGCGGGGGAGCGTGTCCCGGGTGGGCGGCTGTTGCCGCGCTGCTTCCTAGAATGAGGGGATCTCCTGGAGGAGTCGGTCTCACGGATCCTCCTCTGCTCTGTCACATTTCTTACCTGGGCCGGTCTCGCCAGACAGGAAACAGGTGCTCTCTCCCTGAGGCTCAGCTCAAATCCCCTTGAACTGCCCGCAGAGTCTAGGGGGCCGCCCCAGGCCTGCCCTCTTCCAGCCTGGGGTCTCGCCCTGACCTGTGCTCCAGGGGCCCCGATAAAGCGCTGAGATGGGCAGCAGGACCCGGGCTGGACCAAGGGAATGCTCACTGTCCCCACTGACTCCCTCAGCCCTGCCAGTGCCCCAAAGGATGAGGCTGGTGTTCAAGGTAGCCTGAGTGAGGTGACGCCGCGGGGATGCGTGGCAGCGCTGCGGACAAAGGCCTGTACCGTCCCCCTGCCCTCAGAAGTCCCTGCGTGCGCAGTCGGCCTCAGAATTGGAATAATGATGTGGCCACTGTGATGCGTCTTTGTGCGTAAAGTGCCACGTGGGCCAGTGGGCGCGTGGGCAGGACACGAGGGGCAGGAGGCCCTCCCCCCCCCCCCGCTCGCTGTCAGGAGCCCCCATCTCTCGGGACACGGCGGTGCTGCCCCAAGACGGCCCCAGTGGGTCTCACAGGGTCTTATCAGACCCCCAGGGAAGGAGCCGGAGGCCAGCGTCCTGAGGGCAGCGTCTGAGCAGGGCACCCCGCCGGCCCTGTGTGCCTTTGGGTGAAGCCAGGTGTCTGGGTGGTTGGGTGGCGCTGCCTTCAGGTCGGAGCGTCAGCTGATCCGGGCGCACACCCTGGCAGGCCACGTTCAACGCAGGCACTATTAATACGCTTTCTATTTTTGCTGTACTCAGTTTTACGGGTTTTTTTTTTCCAAATAAGGTTCTAACATTTTTGCCTTTTAAGGGAAGGAAACAAAGACAGAGCTGCTTAATTATTTTCAGTAATTATTTTCAATAACATCCTGTGAGTAGAGGATGTCCTCTTAAACATTACTGTTTTTTCCTTCTTCCCTCAAAACACCATCCAATTCCCAGCTGGCCAGTTCGGCGTCCCTGGAAGGGAAGGGACAGCTGAAGTTCACCTCGGGACGGTGGAGCCCTCACCACACTGGCACCCAGGTGGCCACGGCGAACGACACGACCATCCGAGGGTGGGACACGCGGAGCATGAGGTCAGTGATGGGCGTGGGCTGCAGGCGGGCCCAGGCGCTGCCTCCCGTCTTGGCCCCTCTCCATCCCTGGGGGGGCGGTTCCGAGGCAGATGCATCTGGGGGCACCTGGCGTGTCCCAGTTGGTCTGGTTTTGGGCGGGAAGGCACACATCTCGTTCCGTTTCTCTGGCCCGGCCGGAGCCAGCAGACCCCCGGGGTGGACGGCGTTGGTCAGCTGGTGGTTTACTGTTCCGTGTGGCTGCCCCTTCAGTGGTGGCGCTTTGCAGTGAGGGGGACGGCCGGGCTCTCGCTCCCTGTGATCGGCGAGCGCAGGTGGCCAGGTGCAGCCCCCAGGTTAAGTTAGAGGACTGGCCTGTGACCGATTCTGTGCCTTTAAGATACACACCTCTCGGGTAAGCGTAGTTTGTCATGTAAGTCATTATGCGCAGCAGCCAGCAGTTCTAATGGAACAAATAAGAGCGATTTTTCTGTTCCAGGTGTGGTTTGATAGGCAAAGGAGTGATGGTGTGCACATCTGTTGCCATGGCAACGGGAGCCGTGCAATCGTTCTTAAGATACAGTTTACCCCTCAGCACGCTGTAATTTATCACCGAGCTGCAGAGACGGACGTCACGAAGTAACGTGTACTGCCTTCGGGGGGGGGGGGGCGACTTTAAATTTAGGTCTGTGGCCCCTCTGGAAACTCAGCAGCTAATAAATAATCAGTCGCTCCTTCCTCAGGGTGTGTGTGTCTGCTTGAGGGGTGTGTGTGTGGGGTTTCACGGCCACAAGCCCAGAGCTGAGAGCCGAGGGCGACGAGCCCAAGGAACGTGCCGGTGCAGACCCGCTTCTGTGGTCCCGAGGCCATCTTTCCCTCTGCATTGTTCTCTAAAGGACGGGAGGAATTGCAATATCTAAAGACAGGACACTGCAGATGGCACACAACGATGACAGGTGGCTCTGGGCGGTGGCACCTCCGCTCCCCTGGGTCTGTCTGGGATGACCCCTTGCTGACAGTTATTTCTCCTTTTGAGGACGACTTTGGGTTTTACTTAACCAGGGTGCTTTTAATGTTGCTTCTGGAACTTGTTGTGCTTTCGTGTTAAAATCACTGCCACCAGGGCACACAGAAAACCCTTGGGCGGTGCTCCGTGCTTGTGGGACTGTCCGCCCGGTGTCCCTGGGCCTGCGGGGTTGTAGTTTTATACATCTGCCCGTTTCACGTGGCAGGTCTTCAGGTTTGGGGTATTGGAAAGGTGCAGGATATAAAAACCGTTTCAAGATTTGCAGTGGTTTGGGGTCAAGGAGTCCAGCGTGGGAGAAGGTGGAAGGGAGTTTACCCACCTCGAGGGCAGAGCAGCTGCACGCAGCACGACTGTCACGTGTGCACGCTGATAACAAGGAGCAGGGCCACCCACTGGCTCACCACCGCACGGAAGCCGGGGAGACCAGGCCGGGGACCCACACCAGGGGAGGAAATGCACGGGGCAGTGCAGGCAGCTGTGGCCTTGCCCCCTCCCGTCCGGGGGTGGGACGTTCAGGTCCAGTCACTGTCCAGCCTCACAGGGTGCCCAGCCCCCTGGTTTTGGCTTTCTGACAGCAGAAGGATCTAGTTGACGGAATGTTCTCATTGTACATCTTTTGAGCTTGGAGCCGTGGAGGTCAAGGTTCCGTTGGGTCCATACGCACATGTGTGTGTGCATGTGTGTGTACTGGTGTGTGCAGATGTGTGTGCTTGTGCATCTGTGTGTGCACAGGAGTGGATGCACACGTTTGTGTGTGTCTGTGCCTTGTGTTTGCACGTGTGTATGGAAGATGTGTGTACGTGTGTATGCTTGTGCGTATGTGCCTGTTTGTGCACGAGTGCGTGCACAGGTGTGGATGCACACATGTCTGTGTACGTATGCTTTGTGTGCAGATGTGTGTGCGTCTGTGCGTGTGTGTACACAGGTGTGGATGCACACGTTTGTGTGTATGTGTGCCTTGTGTTGGCACATGTGTATGGAAGATGTGTACAGACTGCTTGTGTGCATATGGGCGCACACACACACCCGAAGCAGCCATGTGACTGGTTTTAACACCGCCCTGCGTCTCCTGTGTTGCGCTGGGCCATGGTGGAGGCGCCTCCGGTGTTGGCACCGCGAGGTGCCGTGAACGGGTGAAGGCAGCCCAGCCATGACACGCCGTCTCCGTCGTTGGTTCTGATTGCTTTTCCAGTGTTTTCTTCCTTCCCTCTGTCTACGTCTCCCGACACCAGCAGCACTGTACTCCCGGCCTGCCACCGACCTTCTGCTTCCCTCTCTCCGTGTTCTAGAACTCGGTCAGCTCTCTCGAGTCTGTCCCCAGTCCTCATGGCTGTCACAGTCCCGCCGACTTGCTCTCTTCTCGAAGTGCCAAGTCATGTCTGTGACAGCCATGAAGCAGCATTGCCTCTGCAGCTTGCAGGGATCACAGGTGTGCTCCTGGAGAAGCCTGGGCCCTGGGAGAGGCACGGGGCGGGGGGTGGTAGCAGGCCCCCCCCGCACCCACCGTCAGACCCAGGAGCCCCAGCCTGCACGGCCGTGGCCCAACTCGCAGTCCCCGAGGCCGGTGTGCCCTGGGGAACGGGAGTTGGGCCAGTCTGTGGGTGGAGTTGTCCTGACCGCTGCACGTCCTGTGCGCGCCTCTCGCTCTCTCCCGCAGCCAGATATACTGCATAGAGAACGCCCACGGGCAGCTGGTGCGGGACCTGGACTTCAACCCCAACAAGCAGTACTACCTAGCCAGCTGCGGGGACGACTGCAAGGTCAAGTTCTGGGACACCCGAAACGTCACCGAGCCCGTCAAGACCCTGGAGGAGCACTCCCACTGGTACGGACTTCTTCGCATGCTGGTCCAGGGTAGGGGGGTCTTATCATTTATTTTGCTAATTCCTTTCCCATTTGGAAAGGCACAGACCAGCTTAGTTTGTGCTGCTGTGAATCGTTCAATCAACCCAGTTTTATTTTTCCTAAAGAAACACTAATCCCAAATCCGAATGTTTACGATTTATAAACACAGGAAAAGAAGAAAAAACACTGCATTCTGTGTTCTCTTGAAATAGTACCAGTCCTAATATGCACACGCAGCGTGCACAGATGTTCAGGAGGCATTGTTTGCCAGGCTGGGGAGCTGGAGAGCGCCCTGACGCGCATCGGTAGGGGACGGGTTAAGTCGGGCCGTGATACCCACGCCGTGAGGAGAGGGAGGGGACAGCTCTGCGGGGGCGGACGGTGCCCGAGAGCCGTCCTTGCTCGCTATTTCGTGTTTACCATGTGCCAGGTACTTGGTGCTGAGTTAGTGAGGGGTCTGCTCCAGACCCGCGTGCCCTACAGGCTAGCTTTCGTTCCAATGAGACGTGTGTGTGTGTAAGTGCAGGCTTGTGTGCACGTGTGCTTGTGAGGGCGTGAGCATGCTGGTTTGTGCGTGGGCGTGCGTCCCTGTTCTTATGTGCATGTGAACACGTGTGTGTGTAAGAAAGTCCTAGAGGAGTAGGAACCGAAGTACCGTCAGGAGCCCTTGCTCAGGCCAGGGTGGGCACCTCACAGGACGGGTGACTTCTTCGGGTCTGTGTCCCTGATTTCTTTGAATTACTTACCAGAAACCATGTTGTTTCTGGGATCGGGACATTTAAAAACCCGGCCTGCCGGGGTACGGTTCTGCCCAAGTCGGTAGGTTTCTGCGATTGCCGCAGCCCGAGGAGAAGCATCTGTCCCCCCCCCCCCCCGCCAACGCCCCTGGGCCTCCGCTCAGCTCGCTGCGCTCCCTGGGAGCGTGTGCCGTGGCCCAAACCCAGAGTGTGCCCTGGCCCCGCGGCAGCTGGTGCTGGAAGTCGCCCTGGGGTTTGGCTCCGTGCGCTGGGTCCTCTCTAATGTGTCCTTTGCTTCTGGGGCAGTTGTTGCCGTTAGGACTTCGGAAAGCGGGGGGGGGCGTTTTGAGCAGCAGGCCCTCCCCCCCCACCCCCCGTGAGGTTTGCACGTCCGCTTGCTCTGTGTCTGGGTGCCGGGCCTTAAAGGAAGGCTGGAGAGGAGCACGCAGTGGGCCTGGCCCTCTGCTGGGAACGTCCTCGTGTCGGGGCAGGCCCGGCCAGCCCGAGGGTGCCCCGTCCAGGAAGGTCCGCCTGCCGCTGGAACTGCCTCCTTGCCTCCCAGGGTGTGGAACGTCCGCTACAACCACTCGCACGACCAGCTTGTGCTCACGGGCAGCAGCGACAGCAGGGTCATCCTGACCAACATGGTGTCCATCTCCTCCGAGCCCTTCGGCCACCTGGTGGACGACGATGACCTGAGTGACCAGGAGGAGCGCCGTCCAGAGGAGAAGTAAGGGCGCGTGCTCCTGGCGGAGGGGGCTCCTCCTCCCACCCCGCCGTCCAGGTGGCTCTCGCCAGAAGCGTCCGGGTGGGGGTCAGGGGGCCCTGGTTCTGGGGACGTCGGCACCGCGGCGGGGGCGTGGGGGTTGCGTTAGGGGAGCTCACGTTGTGTTGCGTCGACCCACTCAGTGTCTGTCCACTCTCGTCGGACGCCGAACGGGAGAGGGGAGGGGCGGTCGCTCGTGGTTAGACGTGCCCTTTGGTGGCAGTGAGGGCTTGGTAGTCCCTGGAGCGACAGGTCATCGTCGGCGCCCTCTCCGTGGGCTTGGGTCTGAGATGTGTGCTTCCGTCGTTGGCCGGCGGCCCTCCCCGTGGCGGGGCGCGGACTCCAGGTGAGCACCTTCAGCCCCGGCCCTCTGCAGCCTGAGGTTTCTCAGGGACCGTGGGGGACCTCGGTGCGTGTCCCAGCAGCCGCGCCTCTTGGACGCGCAGTCTCCCATCGCAGCTGCGTCTGCTCGGGGGCTAGCTCTTCAGCCGGGGCGCGCCCCCGAGACCGCTGGGTTCCTGGGGGCCTGCTCCTGGTTGGTGCAGAGCCGGGGTGCCCCAGGCCAGGCGTGACGGAGTGCGGCTGTGGCTCCGGGGCGGGGAGCGGGCGGCAGCCGTGTCGTCTGTCAGCGACATGGAAGGGGACTGTTGTGTTCTGAGTAGACGCCTGCTGGTGAGGGGGAGCTGCGTGCAGCGGGGTCAGCCCCGGGTCGGGGAACGGTTGAGGCCGACAGGCAGCAGGCCTCCCCCATCCGTTCTGAGGTTCTTCCCCCACCTGAGCTGAGCCCCGCTTCACTTTTGAGAAGACATCTCTGTCCTCGGGCCCTTCCCTCGTTCAAGCACGTGGATCCGCAGTCTGGGGACACGGTTGCAGTCGTCTTGGTGCAAACACCTGCCGACCGCTGTGCCATCGGGGTCATGGGCTCTGGCTCCTCGCCAGGGGGCGGCTGGCGCCGTGTGGCCCAGGGGTGCTGCCCTCCACGCACGCGGCCTCGGACGCGCCTGAGGTGGGGAGCCTGGCAGGTGCGGTGGTGCCCCCGTGTCCCCATGGTCCTGCTCCCGTGGTCTGTCCACATGACCTGCCAAACTTGGGAGAACGGATCCCCAAGAGGATCCTCACATGGCGTCTGTAACGCAGCCCCAGTGGGCACGGCGGGTCCACGTCGCGGGAGGGGGTCGATGGCACGCAGAGCTGGACGCGGAGGGGCCTGCGCAGGGTCCGGGAGCACAGAGTGGGGGCCGAGTAGATGCTTTCTGTGAGACGGGAACAAAGTGCCAGGGGGAGAAGCGGCTCCTGCCCTCGGGGTGGGTCTTGGTGTGGCTGCTCGGGGGACAGCCCGTGATGGCCCGCAAGGGCCCAGGGCCAGGTCTGCGCTCCTCCCGTCATGCACGGTGTCACATGTGATGCGCCATCGGGTCAGGATTCCTGGGGAAGGAGCGCGGTCGCTCCAGTTTAAAGGGAGGTGACACGGGCGTCCTGGCCGAGCGCACTGAGAAGCCTGAAGCCAGGCCCAGGGGCTCCTTCCTGCCCCGCCGGCGGGACCTGCTGTCCTGGGGTCACTCTGGCCGTCCCCAGGGTCCTTTCTACTTCTCGTCACTCTTTACTCAGCCCTTGTGGGTGTTTGTGGTCACCAACCCCTTCCCCCCCGAACCTCGGCGGCCCCGGGAGGTTCCCGACGCCTGCTCTTCACCCCTACGCCGCGATGGAGGCCCACGCCCCGCGGCCGTGTGAGCGTCTGTGTGCAGGTGCCGGAGCAGCCTGGCAGCCCAGCGCGCCTGCCCTGGTTCCTCCCATCACCCGCCCGGTGCAGGGAGCGAGGCCCCGGCCCCCGCAGGCCGCTCCCCGCTTCGCTCATGCGTGTCTCTGGTGCCTTGCAGGAGTCAGGAGCCACCGCAGGACAGCGTCATCGCCACCTACGAGGAGCACGAGGACAGCGTGTATGCCGTGGACTGGTCCTCCGCCGACCCCTGGCTGTTTGCCTCCCTGAGTTACGACGGGAGGCTCGTCATCAACAGGGTGCCCCGGGCGCTCAAGTATCACATACTGCTCTAGGCCCGTCCTGATGCACCTCCTGGCAGGTCCCCGAACGCGTGCAGCTCTTTGGAGGTCGCTTTCCAGCGGGTCCCCCGTGGGGAGAACCAGGTCGCCTGCCTCTCGGGCGGGCCGGCGGGCGTCAACACCAGGGAGCTCCTGCCGACCGCACAGCCCCCCCCTGTGCGACGTCACCCCTCCCGGAGGCGGGCGCCGTCCTCACCTGTGCCGGGCACGAGCCGCCCTTCCCGGCGTCCACGTCCGCCTGGCTTCGGCTTTCTCTGGTCTCTTTAAGGGTGTTGGGAGTTTCATTAGAAAGAAAAAAATTTTTGTTTATATAACATTAACTCATTTTTCTCTTGAGATTGAGAATAAAACAAGCAAGGCTGTGCTACACGGAGTCCTGGCTCGTTCCTTCAAGACTCTGCCCCACGTGCCTTGTCGCCTGGTCTCTGTGCATGTTCCGTGTCCCCGCCCAGAGGGGGGCCGACGGCAGACAGACCCCTGCACCCTGCATCCTGGGCTGACCTGACTGTGCGCGGACCTCAGCAGTGACCAGGTGGCCCGTCAGCCTGGGCACCTGGTCCTGCGTGCTGCTCCCTATTGGGTCCTGCTCACGTTATGCCGACGGCATTGGACTCATCCCTGGGAGCTGCATCCACACGCCCGGTCACCCAGCAGCACGCTCCCACTCGGGAAATCCCACGTCAAGGTGTGACCCCCACTGCCTGGTGACCCTGAACACCCAGCACATGGACTCTATCCTGGGCCTCCTCTGTGGGCCAGAGGGAGGGGGGAGGGGAGGTGGGCCCCGCGCCGGGGGGGGCGTGGAGCGTGCTTCGTCTGGCTCAGGCACTTCGCACGTGGGCCACAAGCTTTCCCTGGGTCGCTGCGTTCTGAGTGTGCCCCGGTTGGCAGGAGGGAGGGCCGAGGGACAGATGCAGCTGCTGGGGCGGGGGACGAGAAGCACCCACGAGCTGCCCGTAGCACCTGGAACGCTCCGGGAGGAAATGTGCAGATCGGGGCAGCGCGGCTCCTGTGCTCCCAGTAAAGCCCCATCGGGCGCCGTCAGAGCTTCCTCACCTCATCTGTCATGAGCTGGTGATAGAGATGGGCCCCGGCTCAGGGTGACGATGACCGGTGGGGGAGCCGTCCAGGCGGAGGGTGGGGCCTGGCTGCACCCCGCCTACAGGGGGCCACAGGGGCCAGGGGGCTGGATGTGGGGGCCAGGGTGTGTGCGCAGGCCGTGGGCTGCCCTGGACCGGGGGCGGGAGTGGGGTAGACACCGGGGCAGCACTGGGGTGGGTGTGGGGCGGACCCGGGGGCAGGTGTCAGGGCGGGTATGGGGCAGGTGTGGGGTGGACTTGGGGCGGGTGTGGGGCAGGTGTTGGGGCAGATACTGGGGTGGGGTGTCTGACTGCCAGGAGGGCGAGGCTCTCCCACCGAGGGCTCCCAGGCGCTCGTGGGGCTGGAGTGTCGGGGGGGCTGTGCCTCTGATGCCCCAGTGCAGCTGCGGGGCTTTGCACCTTGGGGTCCCCAGGCTGTGTGGAGGGGGCGCCCTCTGACATGGTTTGGCTTTGAACCCACTTGTGCGGCCTCGCTGCCGTCCGCCCAGCTAGGGGGCCCCCGCAGGATGACGAGCCCCCTTCCTGGCCCGCGGCCGCCACTAGTGCCCAGGACGGGGCTGTCGGGGGCCACGGGGCCCACGCTGCTTGTTAGTCCTCTTCCGGGGACAGTGGCGCCCTGCGGGCCCCAGCCCTCCCTGCTGGCCCTGAGCTGGACCGGGGACGCAGTGGCCCTCGCACCCGCGCAGTCGGAACCCGAGCCCCTGCACTGCGGCCGCCCCCACGGACTCCACGGGCCCTGGACAGACCGATGTCCTGGTTTGCAGACCCATCTTGGGAAGCAGCCGGGTCCAAGGTGCACCCCTGGGTGTCTGCGCGGTGGAGCCAGGCCGTCCTGCTGGCCTGCCCGGAGAGCCGCGTCTGCACCTTGGCCCCCTACCCCGTCCCTACCCCCTCCCCACCCCAGTCCCCCTCACCCTCCCCACCCCACCCCCATCCCCCCTTCCCCGGGCCCCCCTTCTGACGTCCTTCCTTCCTTAGCAGGCTGAGGCCCCCGAGGACAGAGGCCCCTGGGCTCACCCTAGAGTTTGCTGTGACCTGTGCTCCCTGGACTCAGGCGCTGCCGTCCCGTGGGCCGAGTGTGTTGCTAGTGCACGGGACGTGTGGGCAGCAGCACGTGTGCGCTGTTAGTACCTCGGGCTCTGGGGAGTTGACCCAGGAGGCAGCCGTGTGAGCCGTGGAGCCGCAGGCCCGGCTGTGGGGCGGGCACCCTGGGTCGGCCGAGCACATGCACGACGGCCCGGGGCTGCGACACGCGGCTCCGTGGTCCCCGGACCCAGGGCGCCTCCAGGCCGTCGTGCGTGTGCTCGGCCCATCCAGGGTGCCCACCCCAGTCCGCTCTGTGTGTCCACTGCTGCCCCAGGCGCCGCCACCCAGCCCGTCCTGCTTGGGCCTTCGTGTGCAACGGGGGAGGCGCCGGCGACCCGGAGCTCTGCCAGCCGTGCGTGGCCCTGCCCCTTAGCCCAGCCCGGTCGCCCAGTTAGCGCAGCCAGGGCCACCGCCCCTCGGGCCCCCCCCCCGGGCCTGACCGCCGCAGGGCATGTGGGTGGCCACCTTGCTCTGGTCGTCATGGGGGAGCCGCCAGTCGGGTTTGCGTGGAAGCGGTGGTGCGGGTGCCCGTGTTTCTGTCCGGGAGACACCCCGGCCGTGGGAGGCGCTCATGTGTTTCACGCTTCGTCACACCGAGCAGGACAGGTGCGGGGCCACGAGCGCTTGGGGGGGGCGTCCCTGGTGCGGCCCACCCGCGGGTCCAGGCACGAGCCAGCCGCCCCCATGGGCTCACCCCATCCCCGACTCCAGAATGCCTCTGGGTGACCTTGCAGCGGCCCCTGCCTCCCCAGCCTGGGAGCACCCTGTGCATGGGGCGGGCATCAGCCTCGGGGACCCATCTGTCGCCTGCCCCCTGAGCAGCGCGCGGTGCCTGGAATGGGACGGCCTCTATGGGGACACACGGGGAGGGGGACGGCGTAGGAGGCCCCCAGCCGGGGCCACACTCAGTCGAGCCTTCACTCCGCTCCTGCTTCCCACAGGCCTGGTGCTCCGGCTCTGCAGCCTGACCCGGGCGGCAGCCTCAGGCCCGCTCGGCGGGTGTCCTACTCCGGGCACCTCTGAGCACAGATGGACGCCAAGCTGCGGTCAGGCAGGGGACGTCCCCTGGGCTCCGGTCCCCATGGGGCTGGGCGCCCAGCAGAGTGGTGTCCTCGTGGCCGCACCCCGCCTCCCGGGGGACCAGCGTGTCGGGGCAGGATGACGGAGTGACACCGGCCGGGCCGGGGGGCAGTACTGGGCATCATCGTGAGCTCGCTGCCTATGACACGTGAGAAACCCGCGTGCAAGATGTGGGGAGGCGAGGGCGTGCAGGGCTGACGCTGTGGGGTGACGCGCGAGTCTCCCTGTGCGGGCGCCTGGCGGCAGGGGGTGTCCTGGGCCACCCCCGACCCGGCCCCCTGCTGGTGGGCTCACCGGGCCTCTGTGACTCTGTGACACGGCCTAGACCTGCTGCCGCCTGCCGGGCCCGGGACCCAGACAGAGGCCCTGAGCTTGTCCGTGCCGCAGGGGCGCGGAGTTCAGGGCGTGTCCACCCTGGTGAGCAGCAGAGTGTGCTTTGCTGCAGCTGAGCCCCCGGGGGGGACCAGACCATTGTCCCTTATGGCCGGGCGTCCCGGGCGGCGGCCACCAGGTGCCCAGGAGGTCCTCCCCACGGCCGTGTCGCATGGGAGGTATTACAGGAAATACAGGACGAGGAAGAGCCACCAGACGAGGAGCCGCCCCAGCGAGGTGGGACCCGGGGAGGCTGCTGGGCCGCGCACTGCTTCCTGCTGCAGCTGCCCCCGGGACTTGCTGCGCCCCTGCACCTGCTGCTGTCGCCCGGGAAACCCAACCTACGTAAGGGTCCCGGCCGGTCGCGGCGGTGCAGTGAGCACGTGGTCTCTGTGGTCTCTGTGGTCCTGGGGGGCAGGTGGAGCCTCTGGGGATGGTGTGACGGCCTCTGCCTGGGCCAGGGTGCTCCAGGGAGCAGACCTCGAGCAGCCACCCCGTCCACCGAAGGTGGCAAACCCATGGGTGGCAAACCTGTGGCGACGGGAGCACCTGCCTTCCTAGACACCCGCCTGAGGAACTCCAGGCTGAGGCTCTTTGCTGACGCAGGAGGGCATCTCGTTCAGCGTCCTTGAGGACGGAACGCGTCCATCTAGATGACTGTCACCCGTGAGGGCTCCTGAAAGGCCTCTGCTCCCGGAGGAGTCCTGAGGCCTGTCACAGCGACCCCACGTCCGCGGCAACCGCCCTCCTGTCACCGTGGGTGTATTTTAGGTCCCCCGTGTAAGCGAGATCCTACACCATCTGAGTTTCGGGGTCCGGCTCATATCAATCGGCGTGACGTCACACGGTGGGATTGCCTTCTTGCTTTGGGGACCTGGACGCGATTGTGCCGTGGAGCGCAGCACGTCTTGGCCACGGAGCCACCGCGCCGCCAGTCACGCTGCGCGGCACCTGGGAGGGCAGATCCGTCAAGACCCGACCTGCGCTCCCCCGGGGCGATGCGCACCCAGAGGGGGCCTGCTGGATCGAGGGCTGTTCCTGCGTTTCACTTTTTGAGGAGCCCCGTGTCCTCTCCCGCAGTGGCGATGCCCGTTTGCACCCCCACCGACGGCACACGGCGGGGGGGGGGGGTGTTCCTTGCCAACGCCGGGAGCCTTTATCTTTCGGGTAACGGCCATCCTGAGGTGGGGGGTGCCCGATGGCATTTCCCTGACGATGAGTGACGGTGAGCAGCCTGCGCGTGCCCGCGGGGCAGGCGTGTGTCTTCTTGGCTGAGCTTTAAATCCGGTCGTCTGTGTCTCGCGTTGCCCGCGCTTGGTGGCTGTCAGCTGTGCGAGGGGCTCGCGTGTTCCAAAGGACGGTCCTTTCTCAGCTACGCGGTCCCGCCCCGGACGTGCCTTTTCATCTCGAGGATGGTTTCCTGTGCGGCCCAGAGGATTTATTTGCATAAAGTGCGATGTCCTACCGTTTGCTTATTTTTGCTTGTGTTGCCTTTGTGTGGGGTCATATTTAAAAAAAAAAACAAAGCAAAACACGGCATGGCCAAAACCGGTATCAAAGATCTTCTTCCCTATGTTTTCTTCTAGGATTTTTACAATTTCGGGTCTTACATCTAAATCTTCGATTCATTTCGAGTTAATTTCTGTGAGTGGTGTGAGGCAAGAGTCCAGTTTCATTCTTCTGCACGGGAATATCCAGTTCTCCCACCACCATTCCGCTACCCTTTGTGTATCTTTGGAGACTCTGCCAAACATTAGTCGACCATACGCATTTGGGTTTATTTTTATCCCAATGTTTTATGTATTTTTAAAAAAAAAAAAGATTTATTTTTGGGGGGGCACCTGGGTGGCTCAGCAGTTGGGCGTCTGCCTTGGACTCAGGTCATGACCCCAGGGTCCCGGGATCGAATCCCACGTCAGGCTCCCTGCATGGAGCCTGCTTCTCCCTCTGTCTGCGTCTCTGCCTCTCTCTCTCTCTGTGTCTCTCATGAATAAATAAATAAAATATTTTTTAAAAAATATTTTAATTATTTATTCAAGTGAGCACACGTGCACATGAACACGTGGAGGGGAGGGCCAGAGGGAGAGAGAATCTCAAGCAGGCTCCCTTTTGAGCGCGGGGTGCGTCTTTTCAATACCGGCATCGCTCCGCTTTGATCCCTGTACGTGGGTAGTGTGATTCTAAATGAGGAGGTGTGATTTTTTTTTTAAATTTTTTTAGAGGGAGTCCATCCAATCTGTAGGTTGTTTCGGGTAGTATACACATTTTTACGCTACCAAGTGTTCCGGTTCACACACAGCACGTCTATTTACTTGTGTCTTCTTCTTCCATTTCTGCCATCAACGTCTTCTAGTTTTCTGTGCACTGAGCTTTTAGCTCCTTGGTCAAGCCTATTCCTAAGTGTTTTTATCCTTTTTGATGCTGTTGTAAATGAGACTGTCCTCCTAATTTCCTTCTTAGGTAGTTTGTTTCTGTTGTAGAGAAAGAAATCCAGTTGACCTTCGTCTGTTGACTTCGTATTCCAGCGTCCCTGAACTTACATTCCAGCAGGTGTGGGGTCGGGTCCTCAGGGTTTTCTCTGTATAATATCACGTCATCGGGGAACGGAGACCCCTTCCCCGTCTTCGTTTCCAGGCTGGATGCCCCTCGTTTCCTCTTCCTGCCCGATTGCTCTGTGTGCCAAGCCCTGGGCGTACAGAGCAACTAAAGCATCGCCCTGCCCTGGAAGAGCCCACAGGGCAGTCTGCTCGTTCAGAACCGCAGGGGAGCGATGCCACTGAGGGGCGTTCACACCCGGGTGCAGAATCGGGGTGTGGGGACCCCGCACCCCCCAGTGGTGGTGGGGGAAGAATTGGGGCCCGGAGCTGCAGGGCTCCACTCCACAAGCCGCCTTGGGCCTGCCTGCAGCATAGGCGAGTCCCCGCAGCATCAGGAAGGTCCCAGGCTGATGCCTGGAGCACCCACGCCCCGGTGGTTGAGAGCCCTGGTGGGGACGGAGGGTGTGCAGGCACGTGTGCCCTTCCAGTGAGCACGGACCTGCCTCAGGGGAGCAGCAGAGGCGGGAGGAGCTGGGGAGGAGCCGGGGAGGAGCCGGGGAGGAGCCGGGGCCTCTGCGGCAGGTGCCTTCCAGGGGGTCAGGCCGCGTCCCGGGCCCCGTGGGGGGCAGGGTCTGCGTGACCTTCCTGCCTCCTTGTTTAAAAACCGTTAACGCACGCCGCTTTTGAAATATTAGACCGAGGGAAGGTGGTGAGTTACTGCCTCATTTAAGCTCTGGCTTGCCGGGGTCGTCTCGGGGAGGGAAGGCACTGAACGTGCGTAAAAGCCCACTAGGGCGCGGGGCGCGGGGCGGCTGGCGCAGTGATGTATCGCAGTGTGGGGTGGCATCCGTTATAGGGTGCCATAAAGCAGTCATCCTGTCGAGCTCTGGACGGGAGCCTGGACAATTAAATCACCTCCTCCAGAGACGGGCGCAGCCCGCGGGCCCCCGAGCCCACGAGGGAAGTGTGGAGGGCCGCAGGGCTGCAGGGCCCCGCCGCCCAGCCCACCGAGCTCTTTGGAACGTCCCAGCTCACACCGTGTGTACGTGTGTCCGCGCCGGTGGCCAACGTGCCCGACCGAGCCCCTGTAAGCGGGAGACGCTCCGCTCGACGCCCGTCTGCGTTTCGCAAAACCCTTCCCTTGGAACGTTGCTCCTTGGGGCAGAAGGGCCCCTGCTCGGGAGAGTCGGGGACCCGCCCGGGCAGACGGCGGCCCGGACTGCCGAACGAACGGGGCTCTCGGGCGCGTGCACGCCAAACCCTGGGAAAACGGGACTTGCCAGGGGGCTGTTCTGCCAGTCACGGGTAACTGGGTTGGTCTCCGCGGGTGGATTTGTGGAAATAAAGGGGAAACGCGGCGTGGGTCTGGAGCGGCGGGTCGTGGAAGGGCGGCGGGCGTGGGGGATGAAGGGAGGCCCACCCCGTCTCCAGGCTCGCCCGCGCCCACCTGCTCTCCCGGTTGATGAGATGCCCCAGGATCGCGCTCCGGGCAGAGCCGCAGCCTGTGGCCCCTCCCGGCCGAGGCGCACGCTGGCCATCGCCGTCGCGATCACGGCCAAGCTTCGCCAGATGCCAACGAGCGGGGTCAATAAGCTGCCAGATTTACGTGCCCGCGAGCAGGAGCCCTGGAGGGCAGCCGGCCGGCACCCTCGCCCCAGCCGCCAGCGCCAAGGCTTCACGCCCCCTTTCCGGATTCGGACCAGAGAACTAGATCCGCGCGCCTTGTTCTCACGCGTGGGCCACGGCCTCGCTCCTTCCCCTCCCTTCTGTGAGGAAGACGGGGAATTCTCATTTATTTCTGTTTCCTTCTGTGTAATAAGCTCATTTTTTTTCTTGTTATACAGGAAAGGGGATTCTAGTTTGCTGCCTTGGGACCCGCCAAGGAGCGAAGCCTCAGTGCACGGAGCGCGCCCGGGAGAGGGCAGAGTGAGGGGCGGCTGACCTTGGCCGCGGATTGCGCGGGGGTCACTGAAGCTGCCAACGACGATAAATTAAGCTCCTGTGCTCGCAGCGCATTTGGAGTGGCACCAGGCAGGACCCGGGCTCCCGCACAAGCAGCACTTCGCCCGTCACTCCCGTTGCCTGTCGTAGGCAAGGGGACCGGCCGCCTGCTTGTCCCTGAGACTCGTCACGTCCGAGCGCCCACCCCGGCACGCTGATCGCCAGGAAGGTGCCCCGAGGGGGCGGCGGTTCATCGTCCTCCGGGCGCCTGGCGGGGTGGGCGCAAGGGTGACACAGCGGGGGGGTCGGCCTTTTAAGAACTAACATTGAGGCTTCCCGAAGTAAGACCCGCGTGTGGCAAGACGTGGGCTGAATTGCAAGACGCATTCATGAGGGTTGGCAGCATTTTCCCTGTCGTTCGAGGCCGTGTGGTCTGGTGTCGCCTGTACACATAGGCCGGGAATGGGCTCACCCGCAGCACGACACCGGGTGCAGCATCGAAACCTTGCTGCGGGGCGGCCGGGGGCGAGGAAGCCCCACGTGGGGGGTGCTTTTACCAGGCTGGTTGGAGGCGCCGTACTCCCACGGACGCCTTAACTCAAGTGACATCTTGCAGAAAATGCTGGTGTCTCCCTGGCACGTTACCAGTTCTGCGCTTATGGAGAGGCCTACGACGGCCCTCCCTGCGTCTTTCTTTTCTATGTCCCTCTCGTCTGTCCGCCTTTCATTCCTGTGCCCCACGTGGGCACTTGCGGCGGCTTATAAAGTGAGTGATCACGCACACGGGGGGCACTGGGGGCACCAGCAGACACGAGAAGCTGTGAAGAGGGTAGGAGGTCCAGATTCCCAGCAGACGGTGTGGTTGTCTCTGCATACCCTGGGAGGGCAGGCGTTTGAGGGGTGCTGGGGACAGCTTCCCCTGTGGCCCGTTCCCCTCCACAACCCCGCCCCCAGCCCCATGACAACTGCATGGCCTCTCCCTTTCGTGCTCAGGATATTTGATAAAGTGGCTCAATAGCAGGGGACTACACTTGCTTGTGTCACAGAGGCTTGGTTTGGCCGCCATATCTCTGCATGAGACCCTTAGGATCGAAAGGACTGGAGGGCTACCTGGCACCCATGGGCGAGCCCCCTGCATGCCTGGTGGCGGCCGGCCAGCTCCGGGGCCTTCTGAGGCCACAGGCCGTCGCTTGGTCCAGACCGTTGCCTTTCCACTCGTTGGAACTGGCTGAACCGCACGTCCCTGCTGGGCAGGTCCCTGGAGGGCTGAGAGCTGGCGCTCACTCGCTGCTCGGCCCTGACGGTCCCCCTGCTATGGCGCAGGTACCTGGGCTGGGCCCTCCCTCCTGGGTCCGAGCGGGCTGGGGTTGGCGTTCAGCTTTCTCGCCTGTGCTCTCTGGTTAAGGCCGCTCGTTCAGAGGGATAAGGACATGGACTTACTTTTCCCTTTCAGACAAGAGGCTTCATCTTTCCGCAGACTACACAATAGAGGGAAAGAAACCAAAGCACAGACACAAACCGATCCATTTGCACAAGTGAACTTACTCTCGGGACTAGATTCTAGTTCTTGGCACCACATTCTTCTGAAATGGTCTTGGAGCAGCATGGCAGACAATCTACTGAACCCGTTTCCCCAAAAAAGAGGTATCTGGTGAGGACGGATGGTTCTCATATTGGTCCTTGGTGCAGGGTTGTGGTCGTAGCTAAGTCACACGTGGGGGAGGGATGCCTGGGGACCCAGGAGGCCCTTGGTTGGGTTCCCGAAGTTCTGCTTCCCTGACGGCAGGAGACTTGAGCTACATGTGTGGTGGGTGATGTATTCGTAAAGGGTCGTTTTCCTGTTGTTATGTCATAACTGCCACTAAAACTTTCTGCAGATGACATTCAGCTGCGAGGAGACAGACTCTGCGGTCGCACTTAGTAAGGGAAGCACATCGCGAGCTTCCACCTAAGTCTGGACGGAGAAAGAGCAAGAGAATTTGGTAGGCTCAGAGGTCAAGCGAAGGGAGATGTCGGGCTCCAGGCCCTTCACGTCTTGGCCTAAACCCAGCCTCACCCCCCAACCCCCGCCCGCTGTGTCCATGGGGCCACTCCCCACCCGGCACGCTGGCTCCTCACTACCCGTCCACCCACAACCTAGGCTCTCTCCTGCTGACCCGACCGCTTCTACGCTTCTCCCCTTCCCTCCTCTTACTCTGTAAGTCTTCTGAAGTGTCCCCTCGCAGAGACCTTCCCTCCACTTACTGCATTTGTATGGCTTCTGGAGTGTTTCCCCTGCACGAGCCCTTCTGTGACCATGTGCATGCACAGGAGCTCCTCTTTGGGTTTTCATAGCCAGTTTATTGTTGCTTACACGTGGACCTCTTAAAACCTGTTTTCTTTTTTTTTTTTAAATCTAGTTTTTAATGTTTGAATATACTTTTTTTTTTTTTTTTTTAGCACACAGTCCACTGGTTTTTGACAAATGCATAGCTGTGTGGCTCCTATACAATCACCTTGCAGAGTCCATCATCCTCCTGACGTCCTGATGCATCCCCCTGGAGTCAGTCTCTCCTACTCCACTCCAACAACTGCTCATCTGACCTTCATCCCTATGTTCTTCCAGAGCGTCACATAAATGGCATCAGCCCGTAGCCTCTTGGTCGGGCGCCTTCCACTTAGCGTGATGCGTCGGAGCTGCATCCACCCCTTGTCAGTGCTGAGAGGTACTCCGCTGTGTACAAGGACAGCACCACCGATGGATATTTGGATTTTTCCTTATTTCGGTGAGTGTGAATAAATCTGTTGTAAGCATCTTATACGGGTTCTGTGCAATCATAGCCCGCATTACTCAGTTGCCGTGAAGGAGGATTCTAGGCCGTGTGGTAAATGTATGTTTAACTTTGCGAGAAACTGCCAAGCCGCTTCCTCAGGTGGCTCTCCTGGTGCGTCTCACTAGCAGAGTTCTCCGAGTCCCAGATGACCTCCATCCTTGGCAGCGTGTGTGCGATCTGTCATTTAGATTCAGCCACTGTGGTCGGTGGACAGGCTATCCAATTGTGGTTTTACGTTGCATTTCCCTGATGACTAATGATGTTGGCTGGCTTTTCATGTCTGTATTTTCCATCCATAAATCTTCTTTGGTGAAGCATCTGTTCACATTTTTGTCCATTAAAAAAAAAATCGGGTTGTAAGTTTTCTTATTTTTGAGTTTTGAGAGTTCTTTATATCTTCTGGATGTAAGTCCTTTGTCAGGTGTTTGATTTGCAAATATTCGTTCCCAGTTGGTGGCTTTAAAAAAAAAATTCTCTTAACAGTGTCTTCCACAGAGCAAAAAAGTTTTAATTGTGCTGATGTCTAATCTATTAATTTTTTTTTATGGATCATGCTCCTGATGTCATATCTAAAATCTAATAGCCTAACCCAAAGTCTAAAAGGTTTTCTCCTATTTTTCACTTAAAACCTTTACAGATCCACCTCTTACAGTCATGCCTGTGACTCATTTGAATTATTTTTCTTGTGCTACGAGAGGTATAATGAGGCTTCTTTTGTCACATATGCATATCAATAAACAAGCACCACTTGTTGAAAAGGTGATCCTTTGGGTTGCTTTTGCAATTTTTTGAAAAGTCATTTGAGCGTATTTGTGCGAGGGTACCGGATTCTCTATTCTGGTCTGTGTATTCATCTTTTCACTAATAACTACATGCGCCTAACTCACTAGTTCTTGGAGCTTTCTTTGTTTTTGTAGGACACTTGGGGTTTTCCAGGTGGACAATCATATTCTATGCAAAATGGAGGCAGTTTCATATCTCCCTTTCCATTCTGTATGCCTTTTATTTCTGTATCTTACCCCATCTCTCTGGGGGCCACGGACCCCAGTTGAAAAGCAGGGCTGGGAGGTGACGTGCTTGCTTTGCTCCTGATCCCAGGGAGTGAGTCATTTGGTCTTTGGCCATTGAGTAGAGATACCATATATCAAATTGAAGAAGTCCCCTTCTCTTCCTGTTTATCTGAGAGTTTTTATCATGACTGGATATTGAGCTTTGTCGAATGCTTCTCCTGTCTCTATAGATATGATTACGTAGCGCTTGTGCGGTGTGTCGATGTGGGGAGTCACGCTGATGGATTTTCAGATGCTGACCAGCCTCACACCCTGGGATAAAGCTGCTTGCTTATGATTTGTTATCTTTACTAAAATTTATTTGCCAAATTTTTCTGGAGGACTTTCATGTCTGTGCTCACGAGGGATATTGGTCTGCTCTTTTATTGTGACGTCACAGTCTGGGGTTGGCATCAGAATAATGCTGGCCTCTTGGAATGGGTTGACAGGTGTTCCTGCCTCTCTTTTTTAGGAAGCAGTTTCGTGGAGCCCATTTTCGTAGAATGTTCGATCGCATTTGCCAGTAAAGTGTTCTGGAGTTTTCTTTTTTGGGGGGTTGATCGTGCGCCCAGGTTTTGGGGGCTCTGCCCTTTCTTCCCGTGTCTGCTACCCTCTCCGTTCTGCAGGTGGAATAGTTTACGAGGAGGATCTGTATTCAGGCTCTCGGACTCATTTTGCCATTTGCATTCTACTGTTGAATCTTCCTGGTGATCTTTACTTTCACTTCGAAGATGTTATTTTTCGGCTCTAAAACGTCCTCGCTTTTTTTTTTTGTTGTTTTGCATAGTGTCTCCTTCTCTGCTGAGACATCTGTTTTCCCCTTTGTCTCAAAGGTGTTCCCCTCGCTCTCCTAGACCACGGCTATAACTGCTGCTGCGTCCTCTCAAAGTTGGCATGTGCTGATTGTCTTTACTCTTCAAAGTTGGTCGTATTTTCCTGATTTTAGTACGTTGAATAATTTTGAATTATATCCTGGATATATTGAATTTTATGTTGTGAGGTGTTCTGTTTTTTTTTTTATTTATTTACTCACTTATTTATTTATGTAGGGCCCACACCCAGTGTGGAGCCCAACTTGGGGCTTGAACTCACGGCCCTGAGATCAATACCCGAGTTGAGATCAAGAGTCGGATGCTTAACCATTCAGGTGCCTCTAGTTCTGTTTAAATTAGTGCTTCTCAGTTGGGTGGGATTTTGCCCCACAGAGGACATTTGGTGATGTCTGGAGTGCTCCTGGCATCTGGTGGGTAGAGGCCAGGGATGCTGTTAAAGCCCCTACAGTGCACAGGACAGCCACCTTCCCCCCAGATAATTGTTCAGTCCAAAATATCGACAGTGCACAGGTTGAGAAACCCTTGCTTAGATCGTAGAGAATAAGGTTCAGACCGTGAGTCCTGTCCCACCATCTGCGGGAAGTGGTTTCAATGTCAGCTCAGCCTTCCGAGCCTTTGCTGTGATTCCTTGGATTTGTTCCACGCAGGCACGGCTGGGAAGTAGGCCTGGAGCTCATGTTGGCTCACGTGGGTCCTTGGTGGCTCTTCTTGAAATGCCTCCCTCAGGGTGTCCCCAACGCGCTCTGGACCACAGTGGCACTTCCCAGTCTTCAGGCTGGATGGTTCCGGCTTCCCCGAGTCTTAGATTTGTCCTCCCCACCCCCACCCCCGTGCACTGTATTGTGATCTCGCATAACTGGCTGGCTTTGGGGGCAAGGTGGCAAGAGAAAAAAAGAATAAGCAGGATTTCCCTAAATTCTTTGGAACTCAGAGGCCTGATTTCCTGCTTCTCCACCAGAGAAGTGTTTTTTATTTTGTTTTGCTTTTCCCTGGGCATTTGAGGAGCCTACAGCCCGGCCGGGGCCGCAGCCTCGTGGTGGGCGGTGGCTTTGGAGCAAAGCCAGGGGAGGACACGAAGGAAGAGGATCCCCTCGACCTGCCCCCAGCACCCTCTGGCTCTCCGAGGCCCCTCTTCGTGTCCTCTGGCCAGAAAGCGGGGTTCCCTCGGCCTTCTCTGTCCTCCTTCCCGCATGGTTCGGAGGCCCAGACTGCCTGAAGCCAGCCTGAGAGGAAACGGAGGAAAACCCAGAAGCTCAGGACCTCGCTGGTCATTTGTCCGGTTTCACCTGCCCTTTCCCATCTTCCCACTGCTGTGCGCTCATCAGGGTCCTTGTCAGGGTCCTCGGATGCCGGCGTGTGGCCTTCTGTCCAGAGCATTAGCTGTAATCCCTGGAGGTGGCTTGTGGTGCATCCGCTCCATCGTGGCTGACACCAGAGGTGATCGGTTTCCTTTTTTAAGACGGGGAGAAGGGAAGATAAAAGGGGAGTCTGGGCGGTGCCTGGTGTAGCTTCTCCTAATCCTTGGAGTGCTGGGTTGGTTGGCATGGGGCAATTTTATTTTATTCTCCTCCGCCGTCCCTGTGAAGAGGGCGGGTAGAGCGCAAACACGGAGAGGACAGTGGAGCGTGGTTCTAGGTTCAGAGGCTCGGCCGTGCTCACGCGTCCTCTGCACTTGGAGCCTCCCTTGCCGTGGGCTGTGGCCGTGCGACCGACCCCACGTGCGTGCAGCTCTGAGCCATACTGTGTGCAGCCCTTGCCTGGAGCCCTGCGGTGTGGTCCTCAGGCTGACCGTCCGTGCTCCCCGTGCTGTCCTCGGGCTCTCCGTCCATACTCCCCGTGAGGGCCCCGGGCTATCTGTCCATGCTCCCTGTGGGGGCCCCGGGCTGTCCGCCCATGCTCCCCGTACTGTCCTCGGGCTGACTGTCCGTGCTCCCCGTGCAGGCCCCGGGCTGCCCGTCCGGCCTCCCTGCAGCTGAGCGCCAAGGGCCAGCGTGGCCTCCGTGGCCGTTCCGGTTGAGCCGCAGGCTGGAGAAGCCCCGGGTCCCCGAGTCACCGTGTGCAGAGGATGCGCCCGTGGCGGGTGCCCGGCCCACCCCGGGCTGTGACGTGAGCAGCACTAAGATTTCCCTGATTGAAGTCACACCAGGGCTGCAACGGCCGTGAGAGTTTATCACGCTGACAAATACCATCTTTAAGGGGCAATTAGACTCTCTGCCTGGCTTGACCATCGAGGAACGTGCTGGACTTTTGATGAATGATTTCCCATCTCTGATCCCGTCTTAGCCCCTACCCGCTGGCGTGCATTAATTTGACCCACTGGTGTTACTCTTTTCTTCTCGCAGCAATGCTGAAAGATAAATTGAAGCAATCTCTGGAAGATTTTGAACTCTTTGGAGGAAGGAGAGTGTATAAAGACAAGGCATCATTATCATCACAATCCTGAGCACCACTCTGCCAAGTACACAGAGAAATTATTAATCATCCCTTAACTTTGACGGAACACAACTATCATTTCTGCAATTGAGATCTGCAGATAATTAGAAAGCACGCTGCCTCAGCCTACCAGTTGCCGCCTTCCCTCCTGATTACGGGGTGTCCTTGGGTGGGCCTCGTGCCCGTGACAGCCGCCAGGACGCAGCCGAGGCGCCGCGGCGGCGAGTGTGCTTGGGGAGAGCGCGGGCCGGCGACAGGACTCCCTGGCACAGTGTTCTGGGAAGCGGCACACTCAGCCTGTGTCTGTCACTTGTTAGATGTGGTTTAATTAAGCAAAGAGGGTCACCGTGGGGAAGCCTGCTCTGCCCGCGATTTGATTTGCGAGATGGTTGAAACGTTTGGAAGCTCCTTTAAGAGACCAGGTGGTATAAATGAGGGGGGTCGTTCACCTGAGTGGTTAGATGCGGAGCAGCTGAGACACACGACGCTTTGTGGAGGGCGTTCCCGGGCGGGGGGTGCCTCCGACCTGGTGCTGGGGGCAAGGAGCTGGGGCCACCCGGTCCCCCGGGGGCTCCTCGTGCACCCAACTGCAGGCCCCACCAGGCCGACGGGGCCTGGATCGCTGGGAAGGCAGGGAAGTCTGTCCCCCCAACCCTTTATTATTTTGATGCAGTCGTAGGTTCGCCCTGGCTGTAAGACGTAACGCACGGGGATGGCGCCCTCTCCGTCATCGGTGTCCCTCCACAAGGACACCCTGCAGGACCGCGGCAAATCACACAGCCAGGCCGTTGGCCCGGATGCAAAGCCCGGCCCCGCTGGGGTCTCCCGCTCCCCTTTGTGCGTGCTTGTGTGTGCGTGTCCCTCTCGCAGCTCCGCCAAGGCGCCTCCGCCTCGCCGTCCTGGTCTGGAGAGGCGGCCTCGCTGTCTCTGCGCTCGGAGCGTGGCAGGGATGTGGCGAGGACTCCATAAATCTTTGCTGAAGAACCGTTCAACTCCCCCTGAAGGGAACCGTAGGACTTTCATGCCGAATCAGAGATGTGATAAAGAAGCATTTGTCAAAATAGATGAGGCCCTGGCGAAGCCCCATCAGCCAAGGGCTTCGAGCAGAGCGTGTGCCGGCAGCGCAGCAGCGGAGGCTCTCTGCGGGCGCGTCTGTCCGCACGTGAGACACGCGTGGCTGGGCCTGCCAGCAGATCGTCACGTCTCGAGCGTCTGAAGCATCTTCAGGCGTCCAGACCCGGTGCTGGGACGGCCTCCTCTCGCGGTGTGACGCAGACGCCGGAGGACCGTGGGCAGGAGCGTCCTCAGGGCTCTGAGGAGGAGCTTCCGAGCCCCTAGGATGTCGTCTCTGATTGCCACGCCCTGGGACACGTCACAGCAGCTCCTACTGGTTTGGAAGACAGGAGTCCTGGGCAGCGGGTGGCACGCAGGCCTGGACGCCGTCCGTGCTCTCGGTGGCGCTCTGTCCGCAGTGGGCTCCTCCACTGCCGCAGCCGACGCTGTGAGGGTAGAAGGGTAGTGACACGGCGGCAGCTTGGGGGTGGCTGCGTGCTAGCTGCACCACAGGAGAGTGGTGGGCGCGTGGGCTCGTGGTCCTTGCGTGGTCCTCGTGTGGTCCTCACATGGTCCTCGCATGGTCCTCACACGGTCGTTGCACAGAAGTGGCGTGGACATTGTGCAGCAGGTGTGTGATGACAGCATGATCCTTACGTGGCAGGCACGTGGTCGGTGTGTGGTTGTGTCGTACCCACACGGTACTGGCATCATAGTTGCGAGCCGCGGCGACTGTACTTGGGGACAGCTGCCAGGTGCTTAGAAGAGCCGTGACCTGGAGCCAGACAGACACACGGTCAGGTCCCGGTTGCACCACTGACTGCTGTGTGAGAGCCCTCGGTGCGCCGGGTCCCCCCCCCCCCGTTGCGGCCGCACGGTGCCCTCTGCGGACTTGCACTCAGCGGGGCAAACTCTGCATGTGCCACACGGGGCGTGGTTTATCGTTGGAGGAGCTCAAATCATCTGACCCTCAACCAACAGAAACCAAAAGGCGTTCGTGCCTCTCAGGGCCGAGGCCTGCACCGGGGGCCGGCACCCCCGTGTCAGGGGAGCGAAGGGCAGCGGCGGTGTCCCAGGGTGGGAACGTCCCTGGGCAGCACGCTATGCAGCGTGGGCCACCGCGGGCACGACAGTGTCCTGAGTCAGGCTCGCCCTCCCGTAGGCCTCACCTGCCTGGTGCGGAAACACCCCCGGCCCTCCTGCGGAGCGGGGAGGGGCCGAGGGGCCGAGACCTTCCCGCACATACGGGTTCCTGCACAACGGATGCAGCCCCCCAGGTTTCTCCATCGGGAAGCAGGGACAAGCCCCAGTACTGGCGGGGCCGGTTACAGCGGCAGCGCTCGCGTTGCGCAGTCCCTCCTCGCCTCCCTGGGCCACGTGCCCCGGCCGTGAGCAGTCTCTGCCCTGAGCCCCCCACCCCGGTGCCTTCGCCTGGACCGACCCCCCCTCGGCCCTGCCGGCGTGGCTCGGCCAATCCGGTCCCTGGACACAGGCAGGCCTGCGGGGTCCGGGGGCCTGACCCGGCTCGGATCTTGCTCCTCCCACTTCGGTCTCTTCACAACAACGAAGTGGAGCGAGTGGAAGTCAGACGAGGAGTTTCAACAGTGCACGTGAGGGTGCGGGTGGAGGGGGTGCGCTGCCGGGGCAGAGCCTGCGGGTGCGGGTGCTGGGGGGCCGGGCTGGGCGCTGCTCCTGACCCGGCTGCCCTGGGGGGTCCCGGGCGGCTGTGTGATTGGGCCTCCGCTCACCCCCTAACGCAGCATTTGCCCATTGACAGCCCACAGACCTCTGGGCTATTGAGCCTCGCTCTTAAATGGAAGCGTCTAAGAAAACCCGAAATAAATACGCAGGACACAAATGACATATGAAGAAACACAGACAATTTAGGAAAAGACTTGAAAACCCCAGTAAGTACCTCGAGAGGTCTGGGTACGACGCAGTCACGAGACGTGAACGGTGCGCTGTAAGAAGGGAACACTTGTGCCTCCAGACGGCTCCTGGAAACCTGACGTGTACTTGCCGAAATTAAAAAGAAAAGTCAATAAAAAAGGATAAAGTTGGGGAAAATTTCTAGAAAGTAGAGCAAATGAGAGACACTATAAAAGAAAAGCGAAAGAACTGCATCAACACAGAGAATCGATGTCCAGTGAGCGGAAATCTCCAAAGGGGAAGCGGGAACGTGGGCGGCGGGGCGGGAGGAGGCCCGTGCAGGTGGAACCCGGGCGCTGTCTCTGCCGAGAGACGCACGACACCAGGTGCAGAGACACTGAAGAATTATTTAATGAAACAAAAAAAAATGATTCGGCTACAGAGACGTTAAAATTAGGCACTCGGTCTTGAAAAGCAGGGGCGATGCGGTCGTCGGACTCTCAGGAACCAGAGCCCCCCCACCAGGCATTTGTAGGTTCAGCGGGGTCCCAAGGCCCCTTCCTTACCTTTCCAATCGGGGAAAACACTCGTGCGGGAGGTAAGTGCCGGGAGTGCAGAGAGCGGGGCCCCCTGTGCCCACCCTGCCCGTGCCACCGGTCACCTCGTGCAGCCAGCTGTCGACCAGCGTTGACTAAGCTAAGTCCTTTCTTCCGGAGGTACTGGAGGTGGGGCATGGGGAGCACACCAAGAACGAGGAAGCCATAGGGTCCACGGTACGGGGGTCTGATGCCAGAGAGCTGGGGGGCCCGGGCGGGGCTGCCCACCACAGCAGCCCCCCAGCGCCGGCCGCTCGGGGCGTCCAGGTGACCAGGAGAGTGAGCGCACCTGCACGGGCCCCTCCGCATCCCCCCCGCCCCCCGGCTGGACCGGGAGGGCTGAGCAGGTCACATGGTCAGGATGGCAGCAGCCCCGAGAGCCACCTGGGGCCCCAGGGGCTGTTCACGGACCGTCTACCTCCCCCTGCACGGACCCAGGAAACAAAGATGGTGATTACCCCGTTTTACGTGGGGCTTATCCGGTACAGCGATGAGCTATGCTAACTAATTCAGGTTAATTGGTTTTCAACTTTCTAGACTCTGTAGACAAAGCACAGGAGACTCAATTATGAGTAAAAATAGAAGGTGGCGGTACCAACCTTAACAAGGTGAAGCGTCGCTGTCAGCGTCGGAGGCGGCGGCGAGGGAGCAGCGGGGGCACGAGGATGCCGCCCTCCGTGGCGCGGGGAAGCCACAGGCCACCGGCCACCGCCGAGGTCAGACACGGCTGCACGTGGGCCGCACTTCCCTTCTGGAGGTGGGGGGTGCTGGGGGGGAGCTGCCGCCAGAGCCAGAGCAGGGGGGTGGGCGAGGGCCGGGGTCTCTCTCTCCCCTCCGCCCTCCCCTTCCCCCCTCCCGCATTCTCCCTTCTACTATTTTCTATGTTAAACGTGTGTGCTCATTACTTTTATTGAAATTTAAAATATTTAAAGGTTTGCTAAGTAAGTAAACAGTAGGAATTAGGTTACTCAAGAGAACAAGAGTTGCTCCTAGTACTTGAGGGCCACTCAATTATTAATCATTGAAAGCGCCGTGCACCCCGTTCTCATCCACTCGTTCGAGCCACCCCCGCACGTGGGGCCTTCAGACGCTCTAAGGTGAGTCGCTGCGGGCCACTGGCCACCCCTGGAAACCCCTGGAAACAGCACAGCGGGGGCTGCAACTGGCGCCCCGCGTCCGGCTTCTCATCCTCCCATGGGTCCCTCGGGCCCCAGCGGTTACTCGGACCTTACAAAGCGTAACTGGGCCTACTTCTGTTGCATTAAAAACATGAACAAGTGGGTGAGCTAGAGCGTGGGGAGGGTTGACAGCGGGGCCCTGTCGGGAAAAATCACGTTTGCAGGTTGCTCGGACAGGATTCTGCGTGGACCAGGGCGCCGGGCCCTTGCCGCGACCCGGGCCGTGGGGGGAGGAGGCCGTGGGGCCGCTGCCTGGGAAGGTGGCCTCTGAGGTTGCCCCGAAAGCCAGGCTGGCATTGCAGGGGGGACGAGCAGGGCCGGGAGGCCGGGAGCAGGGGGCTCTGGCAGTCAGACGCCCCCCAGCAGCCCCGGGCATGGGGGCCAAACCCGGTGTGAGGAAGAAGAGCCGTTTTCGGGACCCCTGTGTGTACCGGCTGCAGGTGCCTGTGCCAGTGGGTCACGTGCCCGCCTGGGGCGGCACAGAGGGGGCGCCCAGGTTCCGTGAAGCCTGCATCTCCCTCCGTGGCCTCCACCCCAGGTGGGAGTGCTGCACGAGGGTCCCGCGGGAGGGGGCGCGGCCGCTGTTGGGACGGGAGTGAAGGACACGCACCGAGTCTGCAAAAATCCAGGAGGCGGAAACGAACCGTGGAAGAGCCCAGTGGAGGGAGCCCGACGTTGGAGCCCGCGTGGGGCCGCAGCGCTGGGGTGACGCCGGCCTTGCCCGCCCTGGAGTGGGACTCAGGGAGGGACTCCCACGTCCTGGCCACCGGCTCCTCTGGACCTCCCCGTGATGCTCCCCGTGATTCTCCCTGTGATCCTCCCCGTAGTCCTTCCTGTGATGATCCCTGTAGTCCTCCCCGTAGTCCTCCCCGATTCTCCCTGTAGTCCTCCCTGTGATCCTCTACGTAGTCCTCCCTGTGATGCTCCCCATAGTTGTCCCTGTGATCCTCCTCATGATCCTCCCCGTAGTCCTTCCTGTGATGATCCCTGTAGTCCTCCCCGTAGTCCTCCCCGATTCTCCCTGTAGTCCTCCCTGTGATCCTCTACGTAGTCCTCCCTGTGATGCTCCCCATAGTTGTCCCTGTGATCCTCCTCATGATCCTCCCCGTAGTCCTCCCCATGATCCTCCCCGTGATGCTCCCCATAGTCCTCCCTGTGATGCTCCCCATGATGGTCCCTGTGATCCTTCCCGTGATCCTCCCTGTAATCCTCCCCATGGTCCTCCTCATTAGCATCTCCGGGGTGGCCCTGCCCCGCACGCTCGGAGCCGGAACCACAGAACCTGCACCTGCTCCCTGGCTGGCCGCCTCCCTCCCTCCCGCAGCTGCACCACCGCGTGACAGACGGTCGGGGGTGCCCGGGGCCCAGGCTCATGGGGTGCCGGCCAGCATTGGGGCTGCCTCACGCCCCAGTCCCGGTGGTGGTAACAGGGCGCTCAGCTCTGCCCTGAGGCGAGGGCAGCCCCGACGGCTGCAGGAGGAGGGGGCAGGAGCACGGCTGCTGCGGGGATTGGCCGTCGTCTGCGGTACTTGCCGAGAGAAAATGGAGAAGGTGTGAGCGTCCCAGTGCACCCAGCTCCAGATGCCCGCCGGCGGCCCGTGCTCCCGTCCGTCTGGCTTAGAGATCCAGGGACACGAGGTCCCGGGTCCGGGGAGGTCTGTGCCCCGGGAAGGGGCCCCCGCATCCTCTGGCAGCAGGTGCTCGTGGGGTCCCACCGGGAGGCTCACCTGGGTTACTCCTGGTCACCCTCCGGCCTCCTGCGGCAGGTGAGGACGCCCCTGGAGGGACCCGAGGTTTCTCAGTAGCGAGGGGGGCTGGTCCCGCTCACGCTCTGCACCCCGGGATGCTGGGGTTCAGAGGACCCCGCTGGCTCGGCCCGCGGCACAGAGGCGCCGGCGTGGGACGGGGATGTGGGCCGTTGACCTTCCCGTGCAGGGCGGTAAGGCGATTCCTAGGCAGGGACGTTTCTCACGATCAATCCAAGTCAGCCTTTGAGAGATTGAGTCCCTGCGACCAAGGTCACGGGCGACTTGACAGAGCCGGGCGACATAAATCAGCAGAACGGAGGACAAGCTTCCAGATGGAAACGGAGCGGAGATCTAACCAGGCTGCTGACGCCTGCCCTCTGCGAGCACAGAGGTCAGGGCCAGGGCTCAGAGGACGCCGGGGGGTGATGCCGAGGTCCCCGTGGGGCGGCGCTGGCTCTGCTCCAAGCTCCGGAGCTTCACGGTGTGTGTGTCCACCTGTCTCTGCGGGGCCCCGATTCACTGAGGACGCGGCTGCTGAGCGAGCGCCCCGGGCGTGAGGCCGCGCGGTATAAATAGGTGACGAAGCCCCGGGCTTGGGGGAGCGCAAGTGAGAAGCAGGGACATAGGTCAGAGGTCAGAGGAGAGATACCGGGGAAGCTTCCCCGTCTTCACCGTCACACGTCCACGAGGTGACAGGTGCGTTGGCGACACTCTCGACCTGCCTGCCCCTGCTGGGAGCCCTTCCCGGACCCGATCGCTTCTACCCCTCGCATAGTCCCAAGGGGTCCCTACCGTCCCCGTCTTCGGTGGAGACAGGTTTGCACAGTTGCCCACGGCCATGCCCTAGAGCGGTAGTGCCCGGATTTCCACGCGGCAGCCTGACTCCGCCTTCCCCAGATAGGCTCCGGGCACAGGCGAGTAGCCTGGTCACCCTGTCCCACCCTGTCCAGCTAAGTGACTCCCAGAGAAGTGTCCAGGCACATCTGAATGAATGATTGAATGAATGAATGAGTGAGTGAACAAGCCCAGGCCGTGCTGGGTGTGCGGCCTGGGCGTGCGCCGTTCCCCACAGCGGCCTCCGTTCACGGGGGAAGCAGGGTGGACAGACGCGTTTCCCTTTCCAGCGCGCAGCTGCACAGCCCTGGGGGGCAGAGGGGGGTCTGGCCCGGGCTCCACCGCCTGCGAGGCTGCGTGACCTGCCCTTTGCGGCCCCGGCCCCGGGCACGGCGAGCTCACGGACCCGGCCTCTGCCCGGGCCCTGTTCTCCCGGGGTCTCCCCACTGCTGCCCCTTCTGCCCTCGCCGGCTCTGCACCTGCTCCTCCCACGGCCGCTCAGCCCCGAGGCCGCCAGAGCAGCGCCCTCGGACGTCACGGTCTGGTCTGTTTTCTGATGTCCCCTCAAGACCTCGGCCTTCTCTACGCCATAACGTTTATTTCATCCAATTCTCTAATTCTTTCTTTCTTTCCCTCTCTCTCCTTCCTTCCTTCTTTCCTCGTTTCTTTCTTGTTTTAGAGAGGGTGGGGAGTAGGGACGGAGGGAGAGGGAGGACCCTAAGCAGGCCGCACGCCCAGCATGGAACCCGACGCAGGGCTCGACCTCACGACCCTGAGATCACGACCTGAGCTGAAATCAAGAGTCGGATGCTCAACTGACAGAGCCACCCAGGCGCCCCCATCTAATTATTTCTCAGTGTGAACCTTTTCCTCTTCTTTTTTTCTTCTTTCATTTCCTTGGCACATTTTGAAAATATAAAATCTAAAATAAAATGAAACGTTTTTTCCCCGTTTTCTACTATGTCTGCCCCTTTTTTGTAAATGCAGCCTGGCTGCTCCCTGGCCGCTCCCTGGCCGGACCTGCCGCCACAGACACCCAGCCTGGCCTCCTGCCTGCTCTGGTCTCTCGTGTGTCCCTGTCCGTGGGGACTTGAGTCCCGTGTTGTGAGAGGCTGGGGACGGAGGGCCCCCGGGGATGTGAGAGCAGACGGGACCCCACAGAGGCTCTCCTGTGGGGACAGACCCCTTGTTCCTTTAGGGTTTCATTCTCCAGCCAGCTGCACGTTGTTGCAAAGGACGCGGAGGGACGTGCGCTGGGCACCTCAGCGTGATAGGAGTTGTCCTGGATGGAGTCTGCACGAGTTGTACCCAATTTAGTCACTTATCTCGGCGAGTCCACAACTGGGTACTTCCCTGACACTGTTAGGGTCGAGGGAGAGAAGCAGGGCGAGTAACCGGGGCTTGCCCGAGGAGAGCCGTGCCGCACGGTCGGCAAGGGTGGGGTTAACCTCTGAATCCAGGTCTCCGGGCTCTGGAGCCCACGCTCCTCACTGGACGGAGCTTGGTGTATGATTCCGCTCTCGTGCGGGGCCCTTTCTACAAGCTTCCCTCCATGTGGACCATTTTCTGTTTTGGGAACTGAAGATGGGCTCCTGACGAGCTCCGACGGCTCCAGGCGCGGCCTGATGCCAGAGGGCTGCGGCCTCCCTTCGCGTTGGCCCAGCAATGCGCCCTGTGGGCAGGGCTCCTGAGTCCCGGGTGGGAGGCAGCCGGTTCGCGTGGTCCCGCCTCAGCAGCGAGGGGAGGGGCCTGGCCCGTTAACCGCACGGCGGAGCTGCGGAGCCGTCCTCTGTCTCTGCTCCCTGAGGGCTACAAAGTCCCACCCGCGGCCACGGGCCACCAGCAGGGAAATCAAGTGTGCAATGGGCTAGTGTGTGCACACTGGCGTGTGTGTGCATGGGCATGTGGGTGCTGGTGTGTGGGTGTGCGTGTGTGCTGGTATGCCTGTGTGCTGGTGTATTCTTTGCACACTTGTGTGCTGATGTGTGCACTTGAGCGTGTGTGTGCACGGGCATCCGTGTGTACTGGTGTGTTCCTATGCACACTCATTAGTTGGTATGTGTGCATGGGTTTGTGGGGGGGTATGTGCACAGTAGTATGTGTGCATGTGCACGTGGGTGTTGGTGTGTTCCTTGTACACTTGTGTGCTAGTGTGCATGGGATGCATATATGCTGGTGTGTTACTGTGCACACTCAGGTGCTAGTGTGCATGGGCACGCATGTGTGCTGGTGTGTGCATGGGCGTGCATGTGTGCTGGTGTGGGCGTGGGCGTGCGTGTGTGCTGGTGTGGGCGTGGGTGCGCGTGTGTGCTGGTGTGTGCGTGGGCGCGCGTGTGTGCTGGTGTGGGCGTGGGCGCGCGTGTGTGCTGGTGTGTGCGTGGGCGCGCGTGTGTGCTGGTGTGGGCGTGGGCGCGCGTGTGTGCTGGTGTGTGCGTGGGCGCGCGTGTGTGCTGGTGTGGGCGTGGGCGCGCGTGTGTGCTGGTGTGGGCGTGGGCGCGCGTGTGTGCTGGTGTGGGCGTGGGCGCGCGTGTGTGCTGGTGTGGGCGTGGGCGCGCGTGTGTGCTGGTGTGTGCGTGGGCGCGCGTGTGTGCTGGTGTGGGCGTGGGCGCGCGTGTGTGCTGGTGTGTGCGTGGGCGCGCGTGTGTGCTGGTGTGGGCGTGGGCGCGCGTGTGTGCTGGTGTGGGCGTGGGCGCGCGTGTGTGCTGGTGTGTGCGTGGGCGCGCGTGTGTGCTGGTGTGGGCGTGGGCGCGCGTGTGTGCTGGTGTGGGCGTGGGCGTGCGTGTGTGCTGGTGTGTGCGTGGGTGCGCGTGTGTGCTGGTGTGTGCGTGGGCGCGCGTGTGTGCTGGTGTGGGCGTGGGCGCGCGTGTGTGCTGGTGTGGGCGTGGGCGCGCGTGTGTGCTGGTGTGTGCGTGGGCGCGCGTGTGTGCTGGTGTGGGCGTGGGCGCGCGTGTGTGCTGGTGTGGGCGTGGGCGCGCGTGTGTGCTGGTGTGTGCGTGGGCGCGCGTGTGTGCTGGTGTGGCGTGGGCGCGCGTGTGTGCTGGTGTGGGCGTGGGCGCGCGTGTGTGCTGGTGTGGGCGTGGGCGCGCGTGTGTGCTGGTGTGTGCGTGGGCGCGCGTGTGTGCTGGTGTGGGCGTGGGCGCGCGTGTGTGCTGGTGTGGGCGTGGGCGTGCGTGTGTGCTGGTGTGGGCGTGGGCGCGCGTGTGTGCTGCCGTGAGCACGTGAGCCCGGGGATGCGGGGGGAGGACCAGCTCCGCCTCACAGGGCCGGAGGAGCCCCTAGCGAGCATAGTCACCACTGAGCGCCGCGCCGTGTCTGTGATCGGGGTGACCTGCCTCTGGAAGCACCAATTTGCCACCTTTTCTTCTGTTCCGTCTCAGTGACAGCGCAGCACATGGAGGTGCATGGCCTGCCGGGGCCGGGCCCTGACTCGGGAGGAGGCCAGGCCTCATCGTTTCCCTCCCTCCTGTTGACCAATGGCACGATTTGGGCTCTAACTTCTTTTTTTTTTTTTAAAGATTTTATTTATGTATCCACGAGACACACAGAGAGAGGCAGAGACCCAGGCCGAGGGAGAAGCAGGCTCCATGCGGGGAGCACGATGGGGACTCGATCCCGGGACCCCGAGATCACGCCCTGGGCCGAAGCCAGATGCTCAACCGCTGAGCCCCCGGGGCCCTGGGCTCTTGGTTATTTCTCTCCTCCCACAAAACACGCGATCCACACGGCAGCCGAGAAGGAAAGAAAATCGTCGGTGAGGAAGGAAGCTGGAACCTGAGGACTCCGCAGAGCTCGGCGCTCTCTCCAGAAGCTCTTGATGATCTCAGCAAATATGTGGGTTTCATGACTTTGGCTTTGCGTGTTTTTGCTATTCTGTTTTTTTGCCGCCACCCCGTAGGCTGTCATGTGACGGGAGGGGCGCACCGGTGTGCCGTGCTCATGCCAGGGGGGCTGCGCCCAGCGGGCAGGCTCCGGAGCCCCCGGTTAAGGTCGCCTTTAAAAATGGCTTTCCCGGGATACAGCTTGCATGTCGGAAAACTCGCCTGTTCCAGGTGTCCACGTCGGTGAATGTTAGTGTGTTCGCAGAACTGTGCCGCCAGCCCCACCATCTCATTTTGGGACGCTGTCGTCACCCTGAAAAGCAGCCGCTCACCTTTTACACTCACTCCCCATCCTGACCCAGCCGCGGGCAATTCAGGATGAATCTACTTTTGGTCTCTAAATAGTTGCCTCTTTTTTTTTTCTTTTTTTGACATTTCATATAAATGAAGCCACAGAGTGGCCTCCTTGTGTGACGGGCCTCGTTTCCTCAGCATCACGTGTTCACGGATCTTCCGTTTTGTTGTTCCTGGTCCTGTTTTGTTTCCAAATACAGCTGCGCTGGGCACACATAGCAGGTCTGGTTGAGCACTTCGCCCCTGGATGCTAATGTTTGAGTCGTCCCCACGCCGGGGGTGCCGTGGATGGTGCAAGCTCCTGCGTGGACGTGTGAGGGCACGTCTGCTGGGGACACACGCAGTCGCACAGGCACACCCGCCGCAGCGTGTCCTGCAGTGGCCGCGCCGCCTCTGTTCCCTCCAGGGCGTGCGCGGGTCCGGGCGTCGCACACCCTCGACAAGCTTGTTATTTCCCTGCGAGAAAGCTGTCCCCGCGGGCGTGGCTGCGATTCGCGTCTCTGCGGGCTGGGGACAGCGAGGACCCCTCACGTGCCTCCCGGCCGTCTGCGTATCTTCCTCAGTCAGATCCCTTTTTTTAAAAAGTGCCACGAACAGGGGGCCCTTCACCTGCCTCGGTGACCGTCCCGGACGGCGAGCGGATGAGGGGGCCGTGCACCCGTGGGCTGCTCCGTGCCCAGCTCCGTGGCGGCGGCCGTGGTCCCCGTAGGCCCGCGGCCCCATGTCGGGGTCCATGCGGCAGCCGGGGCCGCAGGGGCATCACCGGGACCCCTCGCTCTCCTCTACTGTGAGGGCAGGCGGCGGGGGCTTGGTGCGCGTCTCCCTCCGGCCCGCGGGGGGCTGGGGTTCCCCCCACCTTTGTGCGGGAGGAAACGAGGGGGCTCGGTGACCGAGGGGCGGCCTCCGTCCTGCGGTGCTTGTGTGTCGGGCGCGCCGTGGAGCCAGGGCCCGGGAGCACGAGCCCGCTGTCTGGGAAGAGCTGGCCCGCCTTTCCTTTTCCTCTTCGCAGGACCCTCCGTGGCCCAGGCCCGTCCCCAGGGCTGGGCGGTCGCCCCGACTCTTCCTCCTGCGGAAGGGAACCCCGTCCCCATGACCCCGAACTCCCCAACCTCCCTCCCCAGCTCCCGGCGCCACCGTCCCGTCTCTGTCCCTCTGAGTCCCACAGCCCCGGGGACCTCGTGTGAGCCGCGTTAGCAGCACTTGTCGTTCTGGGACTGGCTTGGTCCCTTGGCGTCCTGTCCTGAGGGTTCGTGCCGGTGGCGGGGGCCAGGATCTCCTTCCGTCTAGGACCGAGCCGTCCTGCCCTGTGCGATGGACCACATTTCCTTTATGTCCCTAACGGGCACTTGGGTCGCTTCCACCGTTTGCTCTCGGACCAACGCTGGTACGAACGCGGGTGCACAGACGTCCCCCCTCCCCCGTTCCTCCAGTGTCTGCCCGGATCCCGACCCCACGGGTCCCCGCAACGGCTTCGGGGCTGAGAGCTCGGCCGCATCCTGCAGGCTTCTGCGCCTGCTGCCTCCGCCCTGCTCACAAGTGATGTGGCCCGTCCCATGGCCCCCGCCCGCTGTTTGCTTCCCGCTTTTCCTTCCTGGCAGCTGCGCGCTTCCCTTCCGACTCAGGCCCAGGCGTGTGCTCATCGGCTCTGGGCCCTCCCACCTCCTCCCTGCTGCAGGGCCGGGTGCTCCTGCTGCGGGCGGCGTGGAGGACGGACGGCTGCCGCGCGGGGTCGTGGAGGAGCAGGGTTGGAACCAGAAGCACAGCGTCTGCTCCGGACGCTCCTTCGGAGCCCAGGACAAGGGGCCAGGCACCCAGGGGACAGCGAGCCGCCCCACTTCCCGGGCAGCACCCCCGTTGGAGCCGCCCGCATGGCCGGCAGGGCGAGGGCCCCACGTGCCGGCCCAGGACCTGGCCTCGGGGGCTCTGGTGTGGCCCGTGTATCTGGAGGACAGGACCCTAGACTTCCTCTGTCCGCTGAGGACTGGCTCCCCTGACAGTCATTTCCCCTCCTCTCTCCCTCCCCTCCTTTCCCTCCCTCCGTCCCTCCCTCCCTCCCTGACAGACCCCGTGCGGGCCTGGCCAGCCAGGCAGGAGCAGAGCCTCCCGAGAGGTTCACTGGATCGGAGGCTCGTGTAATCCAAGGCTTGAGCGGCCCCGAGGAGCATGCACAGGCCTGTGGGTCACAGCGGGGGGTTTCTCCCCAAATGAGGTGGGGGTCACGGGGCCGTTGGCTGTGGTTCTGGGGGATCGGAGGGCCGCGCGTGAAGTCAGTACTAAGGGCGCTCAGAGGGCGGGACTTAAGGACCCAGAGGCCGCGCTCTCATTTGTTTCCCGTTTTCCTGGTTCCGTCCAGGATACAGGGGTCCACCCCGGGCGGGGCGCACACTTTGGTTCCCGCAGAGGTGGGACCTGGGCGAGCGGCGCTGTCTCCCACCGACTCAGGGGCCTCCTGTCCTGGGGTCCCTGCCGCAGTCAAGGTGCAGCCCCCACCAGCCGGCGGGACCCCCTCCACCCTGAGTGCTGGCTGCTGCCCTGCAGGCCCCTGCTGTCCTGAGGTGGGGGAGCCCGTGCTGGAACCAAGGAAAGCAGACAAGTGGGGGAGCCAAGGGCTTGGTTCCTGCAGGGTTTCCAAGAGCACGAGTGACCACGGACTGCTTAGGCAGGGACCCCACAGGCCGGGGTGGGCCAGCCCTGAGCAGGTGTGCCCAGGCGGGCCGGCCCCCGCGGCTCCGGGTCTGACCTGCCACACACAGCCCTATTCCGAGGATTGATTCTTTAATGGCATCTAAGGATGCTGGAAGGAAGCTGCTGCTGGGCGCCTCCGGCTCTCGACCACTTGTTAAGGAGCAGGGGACGCCTGGCTGCGCCCTGGGCCTGACCAGGGGTCCTGTGCTGCCCCCAAGACCCCTTCTGAGGGTCTCTGGCCCTCCCCACCCTGCCCTCCCCTCCTCCCTGGAGTCCCCCGTCCTCCCCGCCCTGCCCTCCCTTCCTTCCTGGAGTCCTTCGTCCTCCCCGCCCTGCCCTCCCCTCCTCTCTGACTCCTCTGTCCTCCCCGCCCTTCCCTCCCTTCCTCCCTGGGGTCCTTCGTCCTCCCCGCCCTGCCCTCCCCTCCTCTCGGGGTCCCCGTCCTCCCCGCCCTGCCCTCCCCTCCTCCCCGCTGCCCCTCCATCATACACACACTCTCTTGTCTCCACGTGTGTCCGCCTGCAGCCCAGCAGCCCAGCAGCCCAGCAGCCCAGCTCTCTACCTGGAGCACACGTCTCGCCCCCTCATCTGTCTAAATCCTACCTGTACTCTCAAGACACATCTCAAATATCATTTCAAATGTCAAATAACAGAGTGATCTTTAAAAAATATAAATCAGATCATGTCACTCTCATGCTTAAAATCTTTAATGGTTCCGACTGCCCTTTCCACACAGCCCGGGGGGGCCCCCACACGGGGCCCACCCCACACTGCCCCAGCCCCCCCGGGGTGCCCAGCTTGCTGGCCGGTGCGACCCCTGGGCCAGGCCTGGCTCCTCCCGCCCCGGGGGCCGGGCACTCATTGCCCCTCCGCCGGGGACACCCTCCCAGTTTGCACATTGCTGCTTTGTCTCAGCGCCACGTCCTAGTCCAGGCAGCACGGGGCCTGCAGGAGCCCTTCCCCGAGCCCGAGGAGGGTGGCTGCTGCGGAGGGCACGTGGAGGGCACGCGGAGGGCATGCGGAGGGTGCGTGGAGGGTGCATGGAGGCACGTGGAGGACATGTGGAGGGCATGTGGAAGGTGTGTGGAGGGTGTGTGGAGGGTGCGTGGAGGCATGTGGAGGGCACGCGGAGGGTGCGCAGAAGGCGTGTGGAGGCACGCGGAAGGAATGCAGAGGGCTCACGGAGGGCACGTGGAGGGCACATGGAGGCACGTGGAGGGCACATGGAGGCACGTGGAGGGCACGTGGAGGCACATGGAGGACTTACGGAGGATTCACGGAGGGCACGTGGAGGGCACGTGGAGGGCACGCGGAGGCACACGGAGGGCTCCCGGAGGGCTCGTGCAGGCACACTGAGGTACGCAGAGGGCACATGGAGGGCACGTGCAGGACCCCGAGACGCCGTGCCCCACTTCCCACACTGACCCATGTGTGGCTCAAGGGCTCGGCCGAGGGCAGACAGGAGGTCATCCTAGACCATCGCGTTTCTTGGAAGAGGGAAGGGGGCAGGAGGGTGAGTCAGAGATGCCCTACGGCGCAGGGCTCACCCTGACCTGCTGGCTTTGATGGGGGGACAGGGAAGGGGCCTCGGGCTGGGCGATGGTGAGGACCCCTGGGGGCTGGGAGCGGCGGCCAGGGACACAGCCCTCGGGCCCAGCCCTACCCACGGGCCCTGCGGGGGTCTGGAGCCTGGGCCACGTTTCCGACCCACGCTCCAGGCTAACGTGTTCCGTGGCCACGCTGCTCCGTTGGTGGCACTTCGTTAGGGCGGCGACAGAAACCCGTAGGGACCTGTGAGTCTCTGACCTCACCAGCTCTTCCTGCTTTTTCCATGGCTCTTATCCTCTGAGGTACAGTGACCCTGTCCCGTCCACTCGTCTGTGTCCAGCGCCTCCGTCCCCAGCCAGAACGTGAACCCGCAGGCCTGGCCCCGCTCACCCCGGGGCCACGTGTGCGCAAGGGAGGTGCCCGCAGAGGCCGCCCGGACCAGCACACACCGGGGGGCTTTCTTCTGATTTCACGGTATTTTATTTTTGTAATAAATCTGATTTGTTAGCGAATAAATATGTATGATTTGTTAAACCTCCTTACGCCATCCAAAATAAATAACATCACGCGCAAAACGAATCTGTGCTTGTGCTGCTGACAGTTCAGAGATGCAGCCCCGTCCCCGGGGGCCACTCGGTGAGCTGCCCCGTGGACGGAGAGGGAGGGTCCCGACTCTGCAGACCGGGCCCCGGCCTCCAGCATGCCCATGGCCCAGACCTTTGACCTCTGGCGGGCGGAGGGTCCGCTGACCGCTGTGCCCTGGACACCCCATCCCGAGCTCATCTGGTGCGGCTCGTGGAGGCGTCGTCCTGGGGCCCCCTGAGTGCTCGGCTTCTTCCCTGGGGGCCGGGACCCGCAGGCCCTGGAGGGGTGGGGGCAGCCCGAGGTGGCTCCCAGAGACAGACGCAGCTGCCCCCGACCGCCGGCTGCAGGCCTGCTGGGGCCCTGGGGCCCACGGGGTGCCGCCTCCTCCGAGAGCCCTCCGAGAGCCCTCCGCGGCCCCCGCAGCCCCCTGGCATCTGTCCCGCCGCCCCCGGGCAGCAGCCCCCCTCCCCGGTTTCTCCAGGCGCTGTCTGAGCTGCCGGGGGACTCGTTCCGGGCTGGAGTGATGTCTGCTCTCCGGATGGTCTCCACGGGGCCCAGGCGAGCAGATGGTTCGGAATTTAGGAGAGAGGCCGATGCCGGGCCGAGCAGAGGCTATTTCTTCCTGGGAAATGCTCCCTGTCAGGTAAACAGCAGCAAATCAAAAACCAATTCTGCGGAGGGATGATTTTTGCCTTCCCAGAGACGGAAGAAACCGCAGAAGCTGAGAAACAGCGTGTGCTCCGCGGAGAAACCCGAATAAAACCGTTCTGCAAAGCGCGTGTTTCACGTGGGCTGCACGGCGCGGGGCCACGCGGGGGGCATCTCGGGCGCGGCGGCAGATGTCAGGCCCCAGGGCCCCGTTCCGCTTGTGACGGGCGGCGTCTGTCGCCAGGTCCCTCGAACCGCCGCAGCTGTCCGCCCGGGCCTCCGTCCGGGTGCTCGCGAGGCCCGTGTCCCCGCGGGTCCCCACCCGGGCGGCCGGCCTTTGGAACCCTGTCGATGGCCTTCCAGCAGGAGGGCTTTCCCCGCGAGGACGAGGTGAGGCCGCCGGACCCCCCGGAGCCCCCTGCTCGGCCGCGGAGCCCGGTGCCCTGCGCCCCTGGCAGTGCCCACCGCGCGCCCGTGGACCTCGGACCCTCACTCGTCCTCCACGCCGGGAGTCCGCCTGCTGCCAATAGATCCCAGGCAGGCCAGCAGCCGGGGACGCGCGCCCTGATGTCCTCTCCGCCGCTGGTAACGCCGCCCATCCGTGTCCTGTCCCGAGCCGGCTGCTCCGGCCAAATGAGAAGAGTCACGTCTCGAGGCAAATAACGTTGTGACCTCCCCGCAGCGCGTCTCCGGCCCATCCAGCTCCTCGTGCGTCTGGTCGCCTGGAAACCCGGGGGCCCTCCTTTCCCCTCCACCCATTCCTATGCCCCGCTCCTGTGATTCGGGGCGCCCGACCCACGCGGCCCCGACCCGCACGACCTCACTCCGTGACCCGCCTCTCCCCACCTGCGCGCCCTCACCCTCTGATCCACGCCGCGGCCCTGCACCCGTGTGACCTCTGCCTGACCTCATGTCTGCCCTCTGACCTGCAGGCCCGCCTCACCTGCACGCCCGCCTCACCTGCACACCTGCCCTCTCTGACCCCAACAACGCCCGCCCGGAGAGGTCCGCGCGAGCACCGGGCACGAGCAGCGGCAGATCCTGCACGCGGAGAGCTTCACAGGTGCACAAATGTGGCCAAGCCTGCGTGTTCGGGGGGCGCAGGGGCAAGGGAAGCTCAGTCTTGTCGCACCCGCCCTCCCTGCCCCCCTCCTGCTGCCCCCCTGGAGTCCACGCGGCGCCTCTCTTTGGTGGTGGGACAGCACCCTGCGCCTGGCCCCGTGGGGGTGGGGGTGAGACCACCAGTCATCCCCGAGCCCCCCTCTGCCTCTGGTCGCCGTCACCCTCCAGACACCGGCCCCGATGTGGGGAGTCCAGAGCAGGGGTGTGGCAGGAGGCAGAGGGAGGAGGTGGGGTGTCTGTGGGCAGGTGGGGATGCACCCCACCGTGGGGCCGGTGGGCACGGGGGCTTCTTCCCACCACCCCCAGACCCAGGGCTCTGAGCACGTCCCCAGCCCTCTGCTTCCTGGGCTCCGGAGCCCGGCAGGGCGGCGCTGGACGTGGGGCCACCTGTGGCAAGCGGGTGCTTGGGGAGCTTGGTTTCGGGGTGCACAGCGCCGTTTGCCTTAGGGTGTTGTGCTGAGACACGTGGGGAGGCACCCGCTGTGGGGTCATCGCCGCTCCACCCTCACGTCTGCAGGAGCCGCGGCCGGAGGATGAGGGAGGCGGGGAAGGCTGGGCCTGGGGGCACGCGCCGAATGCACTAGAAGCAAACCGCTCCCACGGCTCGGTTTTGAGAAGGAGACGCTGGGCGGTGGCTCCTGTCTGGTGGTTTGCAAACCTCTTCACGTCCTGCCAAGGGCGCGGCTCCCCCGAGCCCCTGGTCTGACGGCACCGTCTGGATCGTCTGGGTGCGCACTTGACTTTGGGGTCGGCGTCTCGGGATAAATCACCGCGGCTCTAGATCAACTGTCAAGGTCCGGCCGTCGCGCTGGAGAGACTGGATTCATGTTGTGCCATTTCTCCTTCTTGTCGCAATTCTTCCTAAGGAAGGTGCTGTCAGAGCTTTAGTGCCGCATAATTCCTGCAGGCGATTGCAGTCAGCTGGCCGCCCGCGGGGACGGGGCTTCCCACGCGGCAGCGCCCCCCAGCGAGGCCCGGACCCCCAGCAGCCCCCCACCCTGTGAGGCTCAGCCCTGCACAGTGCGGCTCAGCCCCCCAGCTCCACCCACACGGTGCGGCTCAGCCCCTCAGGCCCCTCACAGTGAGGCTCTGGATGCCTGGTGAGGCCGGGACCCCAGCAGCCCCCCACACTGTGAGGCTCAGCCCCCCAGGCCCCACAGTGAGGCTCAGCACCCAGCCCCTCAGAGTGAGGCTCAGCCCCCCAGGCCCTCCCAAGGGTGAGGCTCAGGCCCCCAGCATGTGCCCCCCCAGAGTGAGGCTTAGCCCCTCAGGCCCCCCCACAGTGAGGCTCATACCCCCAGGCCCCACAGTGAGGCTCAGCCCCCCAGCCCCCCAAGTGAGGCTCAGCCCCCCAGGCCTCCCACACTGAGGCTCAGCCCCTCAGCACCCCCAGGGTGAGGCTCAGCCCCCCAGCCCCCCTCACATTGAGGCTCAGCCCCCCAGCCACCCCAGGGTGAGGCTCAGCCCCCCAGGCTCCACGGTGAGGTTCAGCCCCCCAGCATGTGCCCCCCCCAGAGTGAGGCTCAGCCCCCCAGCTCCCCCAGGGTGAGGCTCAGCCCCCCGCCCCCCTCACATTGAGGCTCAGCCCCCCAGGCCCCCCAGGGTGAGGCTCAGCCCCCCAGGCTCCATGGTGAGGCTCAGCCCCCCAGCATGTGCCCCCCCAGATTGAGGCTCAGCCCCCCAGCTCCCCCAGGGTGAGGCTCAGCCCCCCGCCCCCCTCACATTGAGGCTCAGCCCCCCAGGCCCCCCAGGGTGAGGCTCAGCCCCCCAGGCTCCATGGTGAGGCTCAGCCCCCCAGCATGTGCCCCCCCAGATTGAGGCTCAGCCCCCAGCTCCCCCAGGGTGAGGCTCAGCCCCCCAAGGCCCCACAGTGAGGCTCAGCCCCCCAGCATGTCCCCCCCACTCTGGTGAACTGGCGGCCGTGTGCAAAGGCGAGATGGCGATCCCGGCAGGACACGGCGGTGCTTGTGTTCAGGCGGATCCTCCCGCCGGACTAGAGACGGTGCGTTCTCTGGTGTTCCTGTGGGTTCTGTAGCTCTAACGAGGAGACTCTGTCCCTTAGAAAATACTTTTTAATGTAAAAAGGAAATGACATTTATTGGAGACATTGTAGTTGTCCTGTTTTTGTTCTCTGAAGGGTCGCATAGGATGGAGAGCGTAGGGACTCCTGGTGTTATGCCAGAAAGGATCGTGCCCTCACCTGTTTCTTGTCACCTTAAGTTTGTGTAGATGCTTTATGCTCCCGCTTGTCTGGAGCTCGCACCGAGCTCCTCGCCGTCGAGGGCTTGTGTCCCGAGGTGGGCATTTATGGTCCTACACCTTCTGTCTCTCCCTCTCCCTCTCTCCTCCCCCCGCCCCCCGCCCCTTTCTCTCTCTCAGGTTAGAAACGGTTTACTCCCCGAAGACCATAGATCTGTCTACACTCCAGTGACTTCACCACTACATTTCCTAACTTAACTCTGTGTCCCACCTGCCCCTTCCGTGGGTGTGTGGTGTGAACGTGGCTGGGTCTCATTCACAGCCCCCCCCCATTAACTAACTTTCCTAATAAATTTCCTTAATAAATTCTTTTTCTTTAAAAGATCTTACTTTTGAGTCCTCTCTGCACCCGACGTGGGGCTCCGACCAGAGCCCCGAGGTCGGGAATCCCGCGCCGCACCCACGGAGCCGGGCTGCGCCGCCACCTAGTTAGTGAAGTCTTGTCGGAACTTACCGTGTGCCAGGACCCCGTGAGGGCTCTACACGTATTACCTCCCTGAGTCCTCATGGAGCATCGCATCCTCATTTCACTGATGAAGAAATGAGAGCACAGAGGAGTCGGGTACGCTGCTCGGGGTCCCGGGGCTGCACAGGTGGAAGCAGGCGCGGCCGGGTGGCCAGGCAGGCTGGGCTCCCCATCCCTGCGGCCGCCCCTCCAGTCCGGGCGCCGGGCTCTCGTGTGCTGACGGCCCAGACGGGGTGGGCGCACCTCGGGGTCTCCCCATTCTAGCCCCTTGGGCCTCACCCCTGTGTTTATTGCAGCCGTCTTTCAACGTGAGGGGTCCCGTGGGCATCCAGGTTACTATTCTGTTAAAAAATTTTCCATGCCTTTTCTTGCTTTTGGTTATTCTAGGTGGCCCTGATAATCAATTCTACATAAATAATTCTATTGGAATTTTGCATGAGTTGCATCAAATTCATGTATTAGTTCGGCGAGGGCGCACATCGGCTTAACATCGATCCTCCGACACGGAGTGCGCTAGCTTCACTCACTGGTTCAAATCCATTCTTACGGCACCTCGTTGGCCTGTGGCTTTAATCATCAGAGCATAAAAAAAAAATCATCGGAGCCTGACAGTTTTTGTAAGGTTGATTTCTAGATACTCCGTTTTACTGTTATGAATAGGATTATTTTTTCATGTTTGCCCCGTTAATGCTGGCATGTAGGGAAACTATTGCTTTTTATACTCGTGTTAATGGAATTTTATAAATTTGCGTATTTTCAGAATCTTTTCTTTTCTTTTTTTTCAGATAGGCATGTTTGAATTGTGTCAACTTTACCTTTGACAGATGATAGATAGGTAGGTAGGTAGATAGATCCTCTCCCCCTTTTTCTTATTTTGCTGTGGGGTCGGGGAAACGCTGGCACAGTGAGCCGCCTTGTCTTCTCCATGGTTTCAGAGGGAAGGCCACCCTTCATGTACTGTTGGGTTTTGCCTATGCTTTGTGGTTTCAGTCGACTTCTTTATAAAATGTATTTATTCATAAGAGACACATAGAGAGAGGCAGAGACACAGGCAGAGGGAGAAACAGGCTCCCTGCAGGGAGCCCGATGTGGGACTCGATCCCGGGACCCTGGGGTCACCATGTGAGCCGAAGGCAGATGCTCAACCACAGAGTCCCCCCCAGGTGCCCTTGGGTAGATGTTTTTAATCATATTTGGATAAGTTTTATTAGTTGATGCTGAGTAAAGTAAGTCGATTAGAGAAGGGCAATCATTATATGGTTTCACTCATACAGGGACTATAGAAAATAGTAAAGGGATTATAGGGGAAAGGAGGGGAACTGAATGGGAAAAGTCAGAGAGGGAGATGCAACATGAGAGCCTCCTAACTCTGGGAAATGAACAAGGGGTAGTGGAAGGGGAGGTAGGCAGGGGGATGGGATGACTGGGTGATGGGCACTGAGGGGGGCACTTGATGGGATGGGCACTGGGTGTTATACTAGATGTTGGCAAACCGAACTCCAAAAAAAATATATAAAAGATAAAAAAATATAACTGAAAAAATGTTTTATTAGTTTATTTAAAAATTTTGGTGAGTGTCTTTGCAGCATCTACTGACATGCGCAGAGCACTTTTCTCCTCCGTTTACACTTGCGGTGAGTAGACACAACGATCACAGTGTTGCAGACTCCTGCCCGGGGACGCCCACCCGTGCCCCAGCTTTAACATCCTAAAGTGGTGGGTCGGGTCCAGTTTTTGGCATCCGTATTCATAATGGACACCTGCCTTTCGTTTCCTCACTTGGGTCTCTAGGATACGCTCACTCTGTGAAATGAATTCCCGGGATGCATGACATCTTCTTGTGTTCTCTGGAAACATTTATGTGGCATGGAAATGATCTGCTCCATGACGATCTGAGAGCCTCGCGCGTAAAATGTCCGGGTCCGGTACCCTGCGAGAGGTAATTCTTGAATAACATTTTCAATTTCATACACAGCTTTTTTTTGTGTATTGCTTATTGATTCAATTACAGGGCTCGTTTTTTTCCTAGAGAAGAGAAAGCATATATTGCTTAAATATCAACATCAAGAATGAAATGTATTTATTGATCTTCCCTAGATAAACGGAGGAAACTGGTACGTTTATATTCCTTTACCTCTCCTTCTGTCTTCTGTGTGTTTCCCCCCTTACATTGTCACCAGGCTGGGTTTTTTTTTTTTTTTTTTTTTGTATATTCACTGTTCTCACTTCCAAGAATTATACGTGGCAGGTGCATCTAATTTATACAATCATTCAGATTTGTTTGATGACGTGGTTTTAACACCGCGTGCCCGTCTTGGATGCCATGACGTCTAATATTTGAGGGACTTTCCTTGATTGCTTTGTTGATGACCTACACACATTCTAGGCCAGTGGATGTGGGCTCTGACACCTCAGCTGGGTATAGAATTTTGAGTCACAAAGTGTCCTTTTTAACTCTGGAGCCTCTGCTCCATTGTTCTCTAGTATTTCCTGTCGTGAAAGGCAAGTGAGGCCCAACTGCGACTTATTTGTGAAAAGAAACCTATTTTTTCCTCCTGGATTTTTAAAAGGAAGCTTTATCTGCAAATTTAGTCACAATTGCCCAGTTTGACTCAGGTGTTAGAATCTTACCATCGATTGTAACAGGCATATGCGGTGTCCACCAACGTGCAGGTTTGTCTGTCTGTCCGCTCCCAGGACAGCGTCCTCCCGTGGGCTCCCAGCACCATGGCACTTCTCTTCTGTGTTTTCATCTCCCCCACGCGTGTGTGTCCTATGTGTGTTCAGCATCTCCTTCCTCACTGCTTTTCGTGCTTTGTTCTCCCCTCCTGTATCATGGGCCAGCCCCCCAAGCCTTCCTTCCAGGCATCGACTCGATTTTTCTGCAGAGTCATTTGCATCTGGTACTACTTCTGGACACACTTTTAATTTTTTTTAATGCATTAGTCATTGCTGTAAATCTTTTCCCTAACTAAGCCTATTCCTGTTTTCTATCAGTTTGGTATCTTATTAACTCATATTTCAATTCCTATTTCTAGAGTCCACGTTTTCTTTTTAAATAACAGCTTTATTGAGATGTAATTCACATTAAATTCATATCGTATTCATTATCATAAAATTTACTCTTTTAAAGCATACCAGCCGGGGGCTTTCTGTATACCACAGAATTGCACGACCATCACTACAGATTTCAGAGTATTTTTGTCACCTCCCAAAGCAGCACTGTACCCTTCGCCAGTCCCTCTCCACTCCCTCCTCCCCGGCCCCTGGCAACCACTCATCTACATTTGGTTTCTATGGATTCACCTATTCTGGGCATTTGCTATGAATGGAATCACAACACGCGGCCCTTTGCGGCTGACTTGTTTCACTTGCCAATATTCTCAAGGTTCACCCACGCTGTGGCACGTTATCAGGACTTCCTTCCTTATTATTTCTAACTAACAAATATTCCATTGTGTGGACAGACCACGCCATGTTTACTCACCCATCAGGGACAAACATGCTGTTTTCGCCTTGTTGGCCACTGTGACTGATGCCGCCAAGAATATCTGTGTGCACTGTGGACGCCAGGTGGGAAAATGTTTGCAGCGTTCTTGGGCACATGTCTAGAAGTGGAATCCCTGGGTTTATGTAACTCTATGTTTAACATTTTGAGGAACTGCTACAATATTTTCCAAAAAGAAGGCATCATGTCACATTTCCCACCAGCGGTGTATGAGGGTTCACTTTCTCCACCTCCTCCCCAACACTTGCTGCTGTCTGTCTTGTTAAATCTTAGTGGCCCCAGGGGATGCAATGAGCTACCTCACAGTGGCTTCGAGTTGCACTCCTATCATTCCAGTGATGTCGAGCATTTTTATACACTCTTTGGCCCTTTTCATATCTTCTTTGGAGAAATGTGTACCCAGCCCTTTCCTCCTTTTTTGATTGCGTTACTATTACTCTACATTTTTGAGTCGTGAGAGTGCTTTATACGCTCTGTGTACTAGACCTCTATCTGATGTGCGATTTGCAAATACCCTCCTCAATTCTGCAGGTTAACTCTTCACTGTTTTTTTTGATAGTGACAGTGTCCCTTGAAGCACAAATGTTTTGATTGAAGTCCAACTTACCAATTTTTAAAAAATAACTTACTCTTTTGGTATCGTATTTATGACCCAATATCAGGTCATACAGATTTATCCCTGTGATTTTTATTAGGACTCTTTTTTAAAAAAGATTTTATTTATTTATTCATGAGAGACACATAGAGAAAGGGAGAGACACAGGCAGGGGGAGAAACAGGCTCCCTGCGGGGAGCCACGAAAATGTGGACTCTAGAAATAGGAATTGAAATATGAGTTAATAAGATACCAAACTGATAGAAAACAGGAATAGGCTTAGTTAGGGAAAAGATTTATAGCAATGACTAATGTGTTAAAAAAAAAAGTGTGTCCAGAAGTAGTACCAGATGCAAATGACTCTGCAGAAAAATCGAGTCCCCGATGTGGGACTTGATCCCAGGACCCTGGGTCACAACCTGAACCAAAGGCAGATGCTCAATCACTGAGCCTCCTGGGTGCCCCTTTACTAGGAACATTATAGTTTGTTCTTGCATTTTGATCTGTGGCACCTTCTGAATTGGGCTTTGCACATGAAGTGAGGAGGGGGCCCCGTTCATTGTCTTGCATGTGGACGTCCAGTCGTCCCGGGACTCCTTTTTGAAAAGGCTGTTCTCTCCCCGTTCAGTCAGGTGGGGTTTCTCTCTGGACTCTCAGTTCTATTCGGTTGGTCCATATGCCTGTTCTCATGCTGTGACAAAATGTCCTTATTTGTCTCTGGGAGCAACTGTTTATAGTCCATGTTGTCGGGTGTAAGGACAGCCGCGCTGGCTCTCTTTTGCTTATTGCTTGCATGTGGCTTTTTAACTTTAATATATCTTGGAGATCTTTTTTTTTTTAAAGGGGGGTGGGTAGAGGGAGAGAGAGAATCTTAAGCTGAGCATGGAGCCCGATATGGGGCTTGATCCCATGACTCTGAGATCATAACCTGAGCCGAAATCAAGAGCCGGAGGCTCAACCGACTGAGCTACTCAGGGAGATCTTTATGTATTAAGATTTTTCATTTATTTTACAGCTACATAGTATTCCATTCGTGGCTGTATTATAATTTATTTATGTGAATTTCATCCTTGAAATGTTGAAATTTCAGCACACAGTATAGAGAAGTATGGATCCTCTCTTTTTCATACTTATAGGCACTTTGCAGACTGTCTCAATCTAAAATCTCGTGCTTTTCTTCGGCTCTAGAAAATCTTGCCCTGTTCTTTACAAGGGAATCTTCACCCCGTGTCTGTCATTCCTATTGCAAAACACTCTGGATTGATCCTCCGTGTCTTCACCTCTCCTCTGATTGCCTGTCTCTCTCTCTTTATGCTTTCAATTTTTCCTGTCTCTGTCTTCTAGAAGGTTAATGCAGCCTTCGGGGACACAATATTTCGAATTCTGTTTCTCCCATCCTCTGCTGAGCTCCTTTACTTTGGCGTCTGAGCATCCATGCTCTTTAGTCGCTCCTTTTTCACGGCAGCCTGCTTTCATTATGGGACGCAGTACCACGTTGACTCCCTCCTACGTTTTCTGAATGACCCTCTTCTTCCCTTGGGTTTTGTCTTTCTTCCTGTTGATTTTCTTCAGCTGTATGGTGACCCTTCGTGGTGTTTTTCTACTTGGAAGTGAAAAGCAGGTTGATTGATGTCGGTCACTCTCCTGGGTTCTTTCTCCCCATTTTGATGTCTGTCACCCTGACAGATGCTCCCTTGGTGAGGGTGACCCCAGCCTCTGCACAGAGGGCGGGGTAAACCCACTGGGAGGCTGTGTTAAGGGGACCGCGTGGCCTGAACGAACCATGCCCTGGTGGATCCAGGATGGGACTCCTCCCTCCCTGTCCCCTGCCCTGGCCCCCCCAGGGGTCTGCTAGGTCTGGGTTCACCCAGCCTCTCTGCTTCTCTGTGTGAGGTGCTGCACCCCTGTGTCTCCCTAGGCACTCGCTTAGTTTCTTTAGTGCTCTGGTTTTATCTTGGGGCAAGGCCACTGCTGCCTGTGACTCTGTAGGTGTCCCAGCCCCGCTGCAGCCCCCATGCCTGTGGGAGCCCTGCTGCCCTGGCGGGAAGAGGGCTTCCACCTTCACTTCGGTCTCTCTCACCTGCGCCAGCTCGCCTGCCGATGCAATCCCATCGACTGTGTCTTCCAGAAAGGCCCCCAGATATCTGAGCTGCTGTGGCTCCAGTTACCATGTCTTAGTTCTAGAGCGGATTCATGTACGTTGGTGAATTCTTATTTTCACGCAATACAATTTGGCGAATGAACAAGGAAAATACGTATGCCAGTTCTCCCATCGTGAAAAGAATTCGGTGGGGCAAGAGTATTGGGAGACAGAGGGAATGAGGCACTCGGAGAGCAGGGGATGCTCAGACTTGGACGTCCCCGAAGGTGGTCTCCCCGCAGATGAGTCATTCTCTGGCAGGGAGGGACGGGGAGGGCCCCAGCACAGATCCTACCCCTGCCCTGAACCAGAGCATTGCCGTTCGGGGTTTGCCTCGTTTCTCATGTCTTTTCTGTCTCTTACCCTACTCTACATTAGGAGGATTTTTTGCCTCAACAAAGCAATTATTCTGCTTAACTGGTAAAATACATCACTGGATGCCAACTAATATGGGCCCTGACATCGCCCTCTGAAAATATGGGAAGTAAATTAGTTAATTATTGTTTTTGAATTGACATGCTATTCAGGCTTTTGATTTATAACTTAATTGTGCTGCTTTAGGTAACTTCCAATTTTTAACTAGATCCATTTGAATAACTTAGTGTTCTATCTCAGATTAGCCAAAGGAAGATTAAAAAGTAAGCTGGAGAGTTTGGTAGCTTTGTAACAATAGCATAAAATGTGGAATAATGAACTGTAAATGTGTCTAATTACATAAATAATGCATTTGTGTAATTGTCAAGTAAGGGGGTGTGCTAATGAATCAATTATTTTTAATTGTAGGATGCTTGATTGTTTCAGAAATATAATTGATTGTAATCAAGAATCAATTAAATGTTGATAGTAATTATGTTTATCAAGCTTAAATACATGACATCATTACACCATAACTGCTTCAGGAAGAAGGAACTAGAACGAGGTTATTCTAAGCGAAGGAGAAATAGCTCATATTTATGCCAACAGCTTGGCAGTGGTAGGGCTGCACGGTAATGAGGTAGAAAAGAGAAGCGTGCTCCTCGAGGCTTATCGGTTAAGGCTGATGAAGGCAAACTCCTCCAGCTGTGAGCTCATCACATCCCGAAGCCGGGCGGGTTTCTGACTGTGGGGAGTGTCTGGATTAGAAGCTTCTAAGATAGAAACCACAGGTGCGCTGCAGGCGCGGGCACGGCCAGGCCCTCACCCGACACTGCGTTTGGTGAAACCCGTTATGTGATCCCAGGATTATTCAGGCTCCTTGGAAGTGCGTGTGGCACCTGTCTTGGGTGAGTGGCTCGTGGCTCTGGCCAGGTTGCCTGGAGATGCGCAGCCCTGGGAAACTCACCGGGGGTTGTCTGGACATCGTAGAAACGACTGCTGCCACTGTTCGAGAGGCTGCTGAATTTGATGTCCATTGACAGTATACACTGGCCTGTAAGCTCCTCTATGCCTGGGATTGTGGCCCATTCACATTTGTATCCCTACCGTGTGCCGCATAGTAGGCACCTGATAAATGTTAAATGAGTAATAAAAAGATTCCTCATGACCCGTTAGTGAAGTAGGATATTGCTTTTAGGGGGCTACTTTTGTTCTCTATCTGCCAGTCCTTGGCTTACCTGTGCTCTTCTTATTCATCCTTCCATCTGTCCATCCATCCATCTATCCATCCTTCTATCCATCTATCCATCCATCGTTGTATCCATCCATCCATCCATCCATCCATCCATCCATCCATCCATCCATCCATCCATCTATACATCCTTCTATCCATCCATCCTTCCATCCATCCATTCATCTATCTATACATCCTTGTATCCATCCATCCATCCATCCATCCATCCATCCATCCATCCTTCCATCCAGTAAATACTCACCAAGCCCCTGCTGTGTCCAAGAACTGTCCCAGGGGTGTAGGGCCTATTGTTTTACAAGGTAAGTGAGTCACTACCCTAATGGAACTCAGTGAATAAATGAAAGCAGGTAACTGAACGAGTCATTGTAATAGAATGTCCAAGTACTGTGGGACACAGAAGGGGCACAATAGTCCACATTTGCACGGACGGCAGGTAGTGGACTGGGGACTCACATCGACAGGATGACTGCTGGGTCCCCAGTTACCTTCTCCTTAGCTTGACCTCAGAAGTCTCTGCAGCAACGTCTCTTTTCACTCGGCTGGACGGAGCGTCGGTGCTGCCCATCTGGACACGCATCCCCATCAGTTCTTGGAAATTTTCTTGTGTTGTTTCTGTGATAGTTTCTTCTCTTTGCTCTTTTCTCTCTTTCTGGGGCTGGGCTATGACTTTTTTGATGTGGCTCCCCTGGGCCGATACTCTAATTTTCTTGTATTTTCATTCCAATTTTTTACTTTTTTGTTTTGTTTGACTTCGTAATCCAAACTGACAGTATTTTCAGTGTCTGACATTCTACTTTTCAATTTCCAAGATTTTTTTCCTTTGTCTCTTTTGTTTTCCATAGCACACTGGTCTAATTTTATGCATTCATTTTTCTTGTTCTTTATGAGCAAATTAATTATAATTTCTTCTTATATTTTTCTTATGTTCCTATTTTTTTTTCTTCCTGAGTTGCCTTTCTTTGCTTGCTCTGGGTTTCCCTAGTTTTGTTTCTTTGTTTGCTGTGTTTGTTTTTGTGTTAGAAGCTTTCCTCAAACATCTGGGGATACTTGGCTGTCCTGCTCCTGTTAAGAGTGGCTCACGGAAACCTGACGTAGGCTTTGGGTGCCTGGGGGAGCCTTGGCAAGTGAGAGGCTTTGCTCCAGGACATTGGGTGGGGAGCCGGGGATTTTGAAAGCATCAGCAGACCCTTACCCTAGGCTAGTTGGTTTGGCCCCAGACGATTCTCCAGGCTTTGGCTGGGTTACAACACTTGGTGTTCCTCCTGGGAGGGAGGTGAGGGCAGGGCTGGTTCTGGCGGGTCCAGGCAGGCCCTGCTCCCCCCTCCCTTCCTGAAGGGTGGAGTCCTAAAGGTGGTGGGTGCCGGGGAGCAGGCAGGTGCGCGTCCGAGTGGGGTGGGGCTCAGAGCCAGGCCAGGAGGGGATGTGTCGTGGGGCGCCCCAGCCCCAGGGGAACTGCCTCCTAGGGACTCCCCACTTGCGTGGTGGCCGCCCTGACGCCCTGAGGAAAGGCTGCTGCGCTGTGGCCGCTGGTGACTGCTTTCTCCAGTGACTGGTGGGGGGCTCTGCTGGCGCCCTGGAAGCTCGGCGTCCCCCCGGGGAGTCTGCACCCCTGGCTGCAAGGTCAGGGAGGGTGGGGGGTGCTGACCCGCCGCGCCCGCCCTCTCGCTCCAGTCCGGGCTGTGAGAGGAGGTTCACGTGGGTGCGCTCTCGGCCCTACTTTCCCGCAGTTACCCGAGTCTCAGTGCCATGTGCCCCTGAGAGTCCAGGGCCCAAAGTGTCGCTCTTTCTTTAAAGAGCAGCGTTTGAGCCCCGCCCCAGAGGCGCAGTCACGCGCGGTGGAAAACCACAGATGGTTCCCACCTTCCCTCCTGCGCATCAGGCTGCAGCCGGTGGTCGGTGCCCCGGGGACTCGGGCCTCCCGCCCATCTCCCGGCCGCTGCGGCGTCCTCCGGACTCTGGTCCTAATCTGGGCGGAGCACCTTCCCGGGCCTGGCCGGCTCCCTGACAGGAGGGCGGGGTTTGTGACACACTCGGGGTCTGAAAACCTGCTGCTCAGCGCCTCCCAAGGAGGTCGGCGACCCGCAGCGGTGGGCACCGGTGACAACTCCGAATTCTTGGCCCGGCCTCCGGACAAGTGAAGAGGGTCGCAGCCACGTGTGCCTTGCGTGGGGTATGTTTGGAAACCCACCAGCGGCTTACCATGAACAGCTGCTCAGGTGACCTGCCCCGACGCCTGACACGGCTGCGGAGAGTGGTCCCTAGCACACGCACCCAGGTGCACGCACACGCGCACCTGCACACCTGCCCAGACACGCTCCCGACTGAGCGCACAGTGAGCCCGGTCAGAGAGAACTCAGATGGGTCGGAAAAAGCTTCCGACGATGAGAGAGCAGCTTTGTTGACAAAGTTTTCATGACCTTGAGCAAGGGCCCACGCGGGACCTTGGCCCCGGTATGTGCTCGGGAGGAAGTGAGCAAGAATTCCTGGAGGCTTTGAACGGATGGCTGTGCTCGGGACCACGGGCTTCACTGGGGGACCGAGGTCACTGGCTGGTGACAGCAGCACTGCGTCTGCCAGTTGTCTTCCCCAGACAGTCTGACCTGTGGCACCTCAGGCCGGGTTGGCCTGCATCTCAGATCTTCCAGAATCAGATGGATGGACTCCTGGCCTGGACTGTGCAATGCAGGGGCTGCTCCTGCACGGGGTGGGCACCTGCTCCAGGTGCCTTACCTGCAGGAATGGGGGTACCTTGTCCAGGTGCCTTACCTGCAGGGTGGAGGAGGTACATCCTCCAGGTGCCTTACCTGTAGGGCTGGGGGGACCTGCTCCAGGCTCTGGGGAAACATGAGGTAATGTGGGACCTGTGTGTGCCCCGTTGTCCCCCATGATTCCTGGCGCGTCACGAGAGGCCAGGGAAGGGACAGTGGGTGTCACTGCAGGGGGTCAGCACTTTGCAGGGCAGAGAGGAGGGAGAGTGGGGTGTGTGTGTGTGTGTGTGTGTGTGTGTGTGTGAGGGGCTGAACGCAGGAGTGAGCATCCCCTGCCTGTCATGGGTGCGGCGCCAGTGTGAGTGGCTGTGCCGCTGGGCCACCGCAGGCGTTTCCGTGACCCCGTCAGACAGGAGTGGGGCGGGTGGTGACCGGTCAGCCAGACCACACAGGGGGTGTGGGGACTGTGCCTGCGAGGCAGCGGGACTCGCAGCTGGACGCCCTTTGGGACAGTGCGAGGGTTTGTGGGACAGAAGCGAGGCGTGTCCCGGAGCCACGCGGACTTCGGGGGCTCTGGTGAGGAGCAGTGGTGTCGGGCGGTGTGGGCGATTCCTGTTTCAGATTGCAAGGGTTCTAGAGATTTTTTTTTAGGGTTCTAGAGATTTGAGGAAGAAGCCAGTTTCCACTCGACTAAACTGGCTGGGGAGCAAATTCCTGAAGGTCACGCGGGAGCCGAGCACGCGAGGCCGCGCTCCCCTCCCCCGCGAGGTGCACCGGATGTTGCTGGGAATCGATCCTGGTGAATAATGCATGGAAACCCGTTCCTACAGCAGTGGGAAGGGGGAGAAGTGTATCCCGCGGGGCCACCTGGAGAGGACAAAGAGGCGTAAGTAAAGCGTAGGTGCACAGTAAAGAGAAAGGTGTCCTCCAGCCGGGGGGAGGGGGTGGTGGGGACCCCAGGGTGGGGGGGGATGCCGTGTCCCGTGCCTCCGGCGTCCTCTGCCTTCTGGCGGGGGCTCGCCCACGGGGTGGGCTTTCTCCGGGCGCCATGGGACACCGCGCAGGGCCCGCACCCCTGGGTGCACAGGCCGTGGGCAGATCTGGGACCAGACCTGGGGCCCCGAATGGCCAGGAAGGCTGGCGGGCTCTCCTGTCCCTTGCCCTTCCTCCCGCCCCGCTCTCCTCTGTCTTCCCCGGGCCCCTCTCCTGCCCCTGCCCTGTTTCTGCTCCGTTCTCTCCCTTTCCCCTAAAGCAGAGGGAGGCGCTGCCTCTGAAGCCCCACGCGCTCCTCCCACCACCTTCCCTTCCAGCCTGTGCAGCGGCAGCCCACAGAGAGGTTGCGCTCCCGGTCGTGGCCCCGGGCTGCAGCGCCGAGCAGCCAGGCTGAGCGGAATGAAGTCACCGAGCAATTTCACAAGAAAGGCCCTTGTTTTCCTTTTATTGCATTGCATAAATTTCCAGCCACTGCTGGTAGTGGGATGTGCTGGCTTTGATGGAGCTTGGTGCATCGACTGGAATTTACAGCTGGGTTTTTCGATGTGGGGCTTAGCTTATTACTCTGTTGGGTAAAACCTCTCGGGAGATGTCGGATAGATTCTCGGTGGCCAGACACTCTGAGTAAGTTCTCTAATTTCCATGAGGGATGTTTGCCCTAACCCTCAGCTGGTGAGCTAATAAGGCGCAGGGTTGCTATCTCAGTGAGCAGCCCAGAAAATCTGCACCGGCTTCTGTCAGGGAGTGTGGTCGCGATTGCAGTGCAGCCTGACCCGCGTGCACCAAAGGCCCGTAGAAGCGGCGTTGGAGGAGGCTTCCGGAGATGCCCACTGTTCACCTGCACCGGTGCTTTCTGATGTTTTAAAGATGAAGCCTCCTTTGTGAACTTAACAACTTCCAGAGTCCCCTGCTCCCCACCAATAGTGCTTTTTCCTTTTAACACTTGTTAACTGAGAAAATAGCATAAATAAACCTACCATGCATTTGTTTATAGTTTTATTTTTTAAGATTTATTTAATTTATTATTTTATTTTTTAAAAAAGATTTTATTTATTTATTCATGAGAGACACACAGAGAGGCAGAGATGCAGGCAGAGGGAGAAGCAGGCTCCACGCAGGGAGCCCGACGTGGGACTCGGTCTCAGGTCTCCAGGATCACACCCTGGGCTGAAGGCAGCGCTAAACCGCTGAGCCACCAGGGCTGCCCTGATTATAGTTTTAAAATGGTTCATGTTTGATAAATTATAGCAGCATCTGGGCACATCTGAAAATAGCCTGTTATTTAGCCCACAGCCAACTCCCAGAATCACACTGATTAGTGGAGCCTGCCCCGCCCTGTCCCCGGTGGCTCGAGGTCCCCAAGGGTGTGATGGCTCTGAAAGCTGTAGGTTGGAGTCTGTGGCTCTAGATGCTTTGGGAGCTCTCCCAATGAAGTCAGATGAGCGGGGAGCCTTGCAGTGCTCTTATCTCTCTTCCTTTCCCACAGCGAGCTTCCTCTGCTGAGCTGTACTGTGTGCTGCTGTCACTGGCCTGAGGGACAGCTTGGGAGACGGTGCTGCGGAGTCCACCTGCCCGAAGGAGGTCGTGGAGATGTTGTGGCTGTGGCTCAGGCGGGCTTCCTGGTTGCCAGCAATAGCAGCCTGTTCTGCTGAGCCGGTGGAAAGGAGCTTAACCCCTCCGCCCCCCATGTTAAACAACCATGAAAATGAGCAGCATTTATGGGACAACCGTAGTCGGGCACAGACAACAGGCAGTGCAAGACTATGAGCCCAGGACAGGGGACACTGGCGAGCTGTGCCCTATGGTTGCCTGGGCTCTTGGGCTGGTTAAAATTTCCTATTGTGGCACAGAAATCTAGGCACCAAAGGAGCTTGGCAATCCCACTAAGCAAGGAGGTGAAGGTCAGAATTTGTGGAAGCAGATGCACCTGGAGTCAGCAGAGCAGGCACGGGAGAGGAGGGGCAGGCAGAGGGGAGCCCGGGAGTCCGTGTGTGGGCTCTCCATGAGCACTCGGTAGGGGTCTGGGCTGTGTGTGCCCAGGCCAGACTGCACGGAGCCCACCAGGGAGTGGCTGCTGCAGGGCTGACAGGGATGGAAATACCAGAGGCCACACCGTGCTGGTGACATCTGGGCCCGGACAGAGTAGATGGACACTGTCAGCCCCTCTGTGATACCCTGGGCCTTCATCTCACAGGAATGAGGGGATAAAAAACATTTCCCGGGGTCAGCCTATTCTGGGTCTTTCCTAAGTGAAAACTAAGTCCTGACAAGACCTGCAGATATGGAATTTGGAAATCGAGTCTTATCAAGTTACGGAGTTTGGCACAAGTGAAAAAGAAAATGAAACAAAGCAACAACAAAAGTGTTATTCATTCAAGGTGAGTGAATAAAGACATTTACAGACAAACAGAAAACTGAGAGAATTTGTCACCAGCAGACCTGCCCTACAGGAAATGTTAAAGGAAATCCTTCAGATTGAAGGTAAATGCAAAACACGAATTTATAGGAATTCATAGAAAGAAGAGCATTAGAACTGGAAATAAGTGAATGCAAATTGGTTTCTCTCCTTGTAATTTCCTTGGAAAACAACTGACCAGTTGGGACAAAATAATGACCGTGTAAAGGGACGTTTATAAAGAATGAGCAGGAAAGGCCCAAAGGCCACCGTGTGGAAGCAGAATGTTGAGTGGGTGCGTCATTGCAGCCACACTGTGGTCGGGCAGGAGTGGGGCATCAGATGGGAAGCAGAAGGTGTGAGATGCTGTAGCATTCACTCTAAATGGACTTCGACCATTTAAGGAGGCATATTGTTCTAGAGCAACAATGAAAAATAATTAAGAAGAGAGAAAAGGCAAAGAAGCTAATAGAGGCCATAAAATCAAATCCTGAGAAACATTTGATTAACACAAAAGAAGGCAGCAAAGAAGGGACAGAGGGACAAAGACACAGAAGTGGCCGCAATAAACCCAGCCGTGTAAGGAATTACATTAAATTTAATTGGACTAAATATTCTAATTAAAAGGCAGAGATTGTCAGGTTGGTTAGAAAAGCCATCTCCAATTACGTGCTGTTTACTGAAGATGCGCTTCAAAGTTGAAGACACAAATAGTTTGATGTAAAAGAATAAAAAGAAGTTAAACTGCAAACAGGAAGCATAGAAAAGCTGTGACTGCTCTGTCTGTACAAAGTGGACTTCCAGGCGGAGAATGTTCTAGGAGCTAAGAGGGCCACTTTGTGCTGGTGAGCGGGCAGGGCACACGGGACATATAACAACCCAGGGTGTGCATGGGCCTGACTGCCAAGCTTCAAAATTCATGATGCAAGAAGGGACAATACTAAGGGGGAAACGGGGAAACATCCGCAGTCATCATCAGGGGCGGTTAACTTTGCTAACATTATTTATCTGAGCGACATTATCTGCCAACTTGATCTATTTGGCATTTACAGAACACCACACTCAGCACAACACGTGTCCTTTCCAAGTGAACACAGAACGTTCACTAAAATACACGGGGCCACAGGAAGTGCCAATAATTTTTAGAAAATTAATAGGTAACAGAGAATGTCTTCTGACCAAAAGAGAACTCAGTTTGAAGTAAATAACAATAGGATATCAAGAAAATCTCTCCACTCTTGGAAATAACGTAGCATGCTTCTAAATAGCACCTGGGCCAAAGACGAAAACACATCAGGAACTGGAAAAAAATACAAACTAAAAGACAATCAACCAATCAACTCACAGCATATCAAACTATGTGTGAAATAGCTAAAGGAGACCAGAGGGGAGACTTGTGGCTTTAAATGTGTATTTTATGAGAAGAAACGTTAAAATCAACCATCTAAGTTTCCTGCATGAGACGTGAGAAATGGAAGATCAAGTTAAATCTAAGTAACTAGGATGTAAAAATAATGAACATCTGTGCAGAAATCCGTGCAGTAGAATGCAGAAAGACAATAGAGACAATAAAGAAAGCCAAACACTGGTTCTTTGAAAATGTTAATAAAATTGGTAAAAATCTAGAAAGGAAAATGAAGAAAACGAGACACAGATCACCAACACCAGAAAGGAACAAGGGAATATCGCCACATACACATACTGCAGATATTTTAAGTAGGAAACTATTATGACCGACTTTAACAAGATAAATTTTACAACTTAGATAAAATGGAAACGTTTCTGAAAAAACAGAACTTGACAAAACTGACTCAAGAAAAAATGAAAAGTCTGAGTACCAGCCTTACAGTTAATAAAGATTGGAATAATAATCCAATGGAGAAAAACTGGACCCAGAGGGTTTTTATCAGCTCACTGTATCAAATTCTTACAGAAAATAAAATATTACCGATCTTATACAAGCTCTTTCAGGATGTAGAGGGAATGTTGCAAATTGCCCAACACGTTTAGGGAGGGCAGTATTGATCTGACATCAACACCAGTTAAAGATCTATGTCCCCGTGAAGGTAAAAAAAATCTGTATTGGACATGTTCTCACATCCAATCTAGTATTGTACAAAAAGTACATACATTGTTATGAAGTGGGGTCTGTCTCTGGAACACAGGTGTGGGTTCAACGTGGGAAAAGCCACCAATGTGGGTTCCCGCTGGTGAGTAAGAGCCTAACCAACCAGCCCTCCTGAAATTAAAATTTCTGGAAAAGGACATAACGACACGACTGCTTTGAAGAGTGAACAGACCAGGCAAGTTTTGACCTAAGGCCCCTTCTCTCTGGCCTTCTTTTCCGTTTTCTCTCATGTCCCTGTCCTGCTTTATTTTGATCCAGCTTCTAGAAGTGCTTTCTCCATGTGGCCTTTTCCTGAGAGAGAGTCCTAGCTGATCTGTGTGAGCCGTCTAGCTCCTTCAGTCCTTTTGCAGACCCTGCCCCGTGCCACGGCGTGGCCAGAAGAGTTTTCAGTCCCAGCTGCCATGCTGAGGCCTGTCGGATGCATCTCCTCCCTCGCTTTTCCCTCATGGACACTGGGGTTACACACACCTGTTGGATGGCAGTGGGTTGTCCTTCTCTACTTCTATCTTGGGGCTTGTGGGAAAACCTTATATAGTGAGTTGACGTATGTCCCCAGAAAACAAGTCCAAGTCTTAAGTGCCAGCCCTGTCTGTGACTTATTGGCTAGAGTCTTTGGAGACCTCACTCAACTGGGGACTTTGAGATGAGATCATCCCTCAGTCCCAAGAGAAGAGAGGGAGATTTGTCAGAAGGACACAGAAGTAGAGGCAGAGGTTGGAGTGATCAGCTCCAGCCGGGCCACTCTGAGGATGCTCCCCCCGAACCCTCCCGAACGACTCAGCCCTACCCATGCCTTGATTTGGGACTTCTGGCCTCTGCGACCGTGAAGATGTGGGTTTCTGTTGCTTTAGCTGCTAGGTTGGCGGTGCTTGTTAGAGCAGCTCTAGGAAGCCAGGAGATGGGTCACTGGTGGCCTCCCATCGGGGCGGCTCTCCCGAGGCTGTGGACCATGCTGCTCATAGTCGGCGGGCAGGTGTCTATCTCCCTGGCTCCGGAGGCTGGCAGTCTGAGACAGGCGCCGGCAGGCCTGGAGTCTGGGGCAGGTGGTGCTTCCTGCATCAAAGGCCCTTTCCTGCTGTGCCCTTGTGTGAAGTGGGGGTGGAAGCTCTTGGGGTCATGGGGCCTCCACCCTCATGACCTGATCACCTCCCACAGCCCCACCTCCTCATACCATGCCCTGGGGGTTAGGTTTTGATTGTAGACACAACATTCGGTCTAAAGCACCTGGTTTCATTGCAAATGTTAGCCGTGGCTTTGGTTCTGCCGTCTGGCTGCCACAGCTGCCTTTTATGGGGAGATTTAGGAAGAGGCTGCGAAACTGGGCCGTCACTCCACCACGAGTTGGATGCTCTCACTGTTTTGTGCAGGCTGGACCCCTTTCCTGTCCCGCCCCCTGGTCCTGCCACTCTGGATGCCCTGTCACCGTGGTCCTGGAATACTTCCCGTGCCCCCAGCAGCGGCTGCATCTCCCGCACCCCAAACCCGCACCTTCCCTTCTTTGGTTCATTCGTGTTTTGTTTACCCGCCTTTTCATTGTGGAGTTTCCTGTATGTCTGGAAATGCTGTTATTTGCAGGATGCTCATTTTACTGGTTGAATAAGCCCAGTCAGAGGCCTCACTCCGCCGTCTTCCAGAACTGGAGCTGGTGACATCCAGACATAGTCCTGTGCTCGTTCTTCGTATGTGACCTGTTTTCCCTTTCTGGTAGCTTTTAGTGGGCCCCTCATCATGGCTGTGGCCAGCCCCAATGGGCCTCTGGGGCACAGGAGACACTTCCCATGTTATTTCTGTGGCCATCTGAAGATGGTCTTTCCCGCTGTCCTATTTCTGATGCTCCTAGGAGTTGGACACAGGACAGCCTGTGTCCATCCTCTAAACCTTTACCATGTTCCCTGTCCTCTGTCACCTCTCACAAATTTCCTGTCCTTCACATTCCAGTTTGTCCTTCAGATTTTTTAAAAAAGATTGTATTTATTTATTCATAAGAGACACAGAGAGAGGCAGAGGCACAGGCAGAGGGAGAAACAGGTTCCCTGTGGGGAGCCCGATATGGGACTCGATCCCGGGACCCCAGGGTCATGCCCTGAGCCGAAGGCAGATGCTCAACTGCTGAGCCACACAGGTGTCCCAGTCCTTTGGATTTTTAATTTCACTTATCTTTATTTTAATTTTAAACAAACCTCTCTTTTCCTTGTTTTCTATAATCCTAGCATTATTTTTTAAAACAAATTCAACAGTCCCCGGGCCTGAAAGCGTTTGTTCTGTATGATTTTTCCCTCAAATTTTTTGTGTTATTATCTGTTTCCTTCAGATTCCTACTCCGCCTTTGTTTCTTGCAGTTTCCATTCCGCGCTTGGCTGTGTGCCCGGGTTCGCAGTGCAGGGCTGGGGGGGGGCAAGAAGTGGTGTGCGGCATGTTGGGGGGGGTTGTGCCCACTGGCTGCCTTCAGTGTGGTTATGGGGGGGCACTGGGTGTTCATGCAGAGGCGCTTTCCCTCCACGCGGTGGTTCCCTGCTCAGTCTGTTAACTGCCCGTCAGGGCTCAAGCCTGGAGCGGAGAGGGTCAGTGGGGTGGGGACGCAAGTGGGGAGGCGGCCTGGGAGACCGGGCCTTCCCGTGTGCAGCTTAACTAACCCCATCCGTGGAGACCCGGCCTTGCCCGCTCTCTGAGGGCCCCGGGTCTCCCTCGTCTGGGCCCCGTGTGTTAGTGAGGTCCTGCTGTGCGGCCAGGGGCGGAGGGGGTCATCTGAGGGTTTGCGGGCCCTCCTGGGTCATCCGCGTGCTCTGCCCACGAATCTCGCACCCGTTTCTGATCTCGCTCCTCATGGCCACGACCACGCACGCCCAGCTGGCTTCTGAGGAGGCTGCTCCAGGCCTGATCTTTCCATCCTGACTCTTCTCCTGGTTCCTGAGGCAGGAGCGGCCGGGGCCACTGCCTTGGCTTTGGTAAGTCAGTCCCCTCCTCTGCCCACTTCCTGTTTTCACATGATCTGCCTTCACATGACAGTCTTGCGTCTGCTCGCCCTCTACATCCCGTCCTCTCCGGTCCTGTGTGCTTATAAATTTTAGCTCCTTCACTGTTGTTTCGTGGGGCCTAGGGCGGGATGGAAGACTTGACGTTTCAGTTGCACTGTTGTGTTCTGTGTCTTCCTTGGCAGTCTTCTTGGGTCCTGCCTAGGACGGGGTGGGCGTGTGCGTAGGTGCCCCAGGCTCTGGCCTGCGGTCCGGGTCGTCAGGCTGTGGTTCCAGGCCGTGGAACTATCTTGGTGGGGTGAGCATGTTCTGCTCTCGTCATCCTCTCCACACCCCTGCAAGTTTGGGTGCCTAATCTTTCAGGAGTCAAATCCCAGGGAGAACCTTCAGCTGGTGGGTGGGGTCACGGGGGACGAGAGACCTGGACTGGTTCCTGGTTCCCGCTGAGCTTGCAGCCTCAGGTTTGTGGCCCACCGAGGCTGGCCAAAGTGGCATCTGATGTGGAAGTGCCCCTGTGTGGATCCACATGAGGAGGAATATGGAAAATGCTGGCACGGTGCCCAACAACAGGTGACCCTCGGCCAATTCTGGCTCCCGCTGGTCCCCCGTGGACCCAAGGAAGGCAGGCGTCTGCACGCAGTGGGGGAGGAAGACGGTTACAAGGAGCCTGGGGTGCTGCTGGGGCTCATGCACGTGTGCACGTGTGCACGAGGGATTCCTCCCAGACTGCGAGCCCCCAGGAGCAGGAGCCAAGAGTGGTTTCCTGTGGTGCATCGGCCCCACCTCATCCCAGGAGGTTGGTGTGCGTGTATGGAGTGGAGCTGAGCCGTGAGGTAGGGTCTTGCCCTCTACCTGGGCCACATGGTCACCCCACAGAGGGCGTGCAATGGGGGTTCGCCATGGTGAGGGGAGGGGCAGTAGAGGAAGAACCCTCCACACAGGGCTTGAGAAGCTGTTCTAAGGGCAGCAGACCGTGTCCCCATCCCGGGGTGCCCAGCGCTGCATGGTGGCCTCCTGGTTGACCACCCAAATTATCCCGATAACTTTCTCTATTTGTTACAGAATTTGCCACAGGAACTAGATTCCTTATGGTGAAAAATTATGTTTATTCACCATGAAGGTTAAGATAAACAGCCCTTGAAAGGGAATGAGCTTTTGTCGGAGGATGGTAGTTTTTTTAATGAACAGGATTATGTTTATACGATTGTGCATTTTGTGTGCACATTTTTCAAAAAGGAATGAGAACTTTTCAGAGTAAAATGAAATCCTTTAATTAGAAAGCATTTGGAAAAGCAGAAAGGGAAATAATCCCACACTTGCAGCTCGGCTGTGTCTCCTTGGAGGGCCTAATAACATGTGTGTAGATCGCCGCGTTTCTGCTGAAAACAAGCTTGCTGTGCCGAGCTGCAGGCCGTGAGGCTTTGGAAGGACAAAGACCCAAATGTCAGTGTGCCCCAGCCTGTGTGAGCACAGCACGTCCCCCGTGGGGCCCAGGGTGCCTGTCGGGACCCCCTGGGCTGGTGCATGTGGCCTCCTGGCCACGCTCAGGGAGCAGACGTCTGGAGCAATGAGAGGGGACTCAGGGGGTTGCAGGAGAGAGTGGCTGTGAAGGGGTGTTGGGGTCCTGGGCTGATGGAGTCAGGCTGGACGGGGGGGTGGGGGGAGGAGCTGCTCTAGACTCATTGGACCCAATAGGAAGAAGACCAAGGCTGCAGTGATTCACCCGATCAGTGGCTCTCGAATGGACCACGTAGCCCCTTGGTGATGTGCGACTATCATGACTTCAGGGAGGTGCGGTCAGCACTCATGAGTAGAGGCCAGGGACGCTGCTAAATAAACATCGTACAGTGTGCAGGACCCCACTGCCACCCCCACCGAGAGTCACCCGGTCTGTCACTAATACCGCAGTCAGGAAATTCCCATGTGAAGCCCAGAACTCTGGGCTTTTGGTCCAGTGCACAAGCAGACTCCTTATCCAGATTCCACTGTGTGGCTGGGGGCTGCGGGGCCACTCCCGGGCCCAGGGCAGGCCACGCGGGGACCCTGGCACCCTCTGGTTCGGGCTGGCAGGCCCTGTGAGCATCACCTCATGCAGCCAGTACAGGTTGCACAAGAAGACGTGGATTTCCCATTCGGCGTTTATAGGATGTGAATTGGGTTGGCAGGGGGGTTGCTGTACCTGCCAACCATCCACTTGTCCTTGTTTCGAAGACTGTAAATATGAAAATACCCCAGAAGAGGGTCAGATGGAAGCTATCGTGTGAATGAGGCTATCGATTCCAGGCCATATTGATCACTGGCTGAAGCCAGAGAGATCTATACTGAGCATCGGCTGAGAGGTTCTGAATGTTGGACAGAAACCCCTAGCGGCGTGTGGGGCGGGCTTGTCCAGGGCAGAGGAGGCAGGCGGGCCTGGGAGGCGGGCGGCTGGAGCGGAGGGCAGCCCCCGGGGCCGGTGCTTGTGCAGGGCGCCCGTGCCCGGGCTGGTCCTGGGCCTTGGCGGCGCCAGGAGATCCGCGTGAGCTTCCCGGAGGCGGAGGCGAGCGTCCCGGGAGCTCGTCCGTGGCTGCGCTGCCAGAGCTCCGGGCCCCTGAGGCGGGAGCTCCCCATCACACGGGAGGCTGCCAGCGACGCTGAGAGGAGCAGCACGCACGGCTCCTGTCCAGACCCGAAGCGTCTCAGGAGCCGTTGTTCTCTGCAAGTCAGAGATTCTAGAAAATGGAGAACTCCAGAAGGGAGGCAGACCCAGCAGCATCACTGACCGGTCCTGTCCGAGCCACCTTCAGAGTGTGCTCCAAGGCTCAGCGCCCCGCGGATGGAGGTGCTCCATCTGAAAATCTCCGTGACTCTCTTAACTCTCACCCTCTATTATTTTATGTTATCACCGCTTCAAATTACATCATTTATTTATTTGCTTGCTTTTGCTTGCCTGGTTCCCTGCCAAACTGTGGGCCCCACGTCGGCAGGAACTTTGCCTTTTGCATGTGTGGTGTGCGAGGCCAGGACAGAGCCCGCGACACAGCAACACCAAGCCAGCGTTTGTTAAATAAATGTCCGAGTCATCAGCAGAGGGACAAGGCAAAGGGATACTTAAATTAACTAACTTTAGGAATAAAATTTAATTAGTACATTTAAGAAAACAAAATAACGAAAGTTCACCAGTCATTTTAACAGCATAAATCAAATTTTGTCAAAATGCTTAGCGAGGAAGGGGTCCGGAGCAGACACTTGGTTAACAAGAAGTCAATTCCAGAATGGTCGACCAGAAGGACAAGGATTGGGAGGCCCAGAGGGACACGGCCTGGACCTCAGAGACTAAGGGGATGATTCCCAGAGCACTGGGGATTCAGGTCGGGAGGCTCCGGTCCCTGATGGAGGGGTACACGCGAACAGGCGCTGGAGGTGGGCTGGGCGGTATCTGATGGACGCAGCCCTGTTTCCTCTCCTGGGTTCGTACCCGTGGGGACGTGTGCACAAGGGGACACGCATAAGCTTGTGTCTGCAAAATTGCTTATCGCCGCAGAAAACCAAAGTGATCTAAATGACCATCCCCGTAAATGGAAGCATCGTGAGGTACTGAGAGGTTAATTTTATAGTAATTGCAACGAACAAGCCTAAATTCTCTCTCTCTCTCTCTCTCTCTGAATCGGTGTTTGTAAATCTCATTGATCTCACAAGGAGCCAGACACGGCTGGTTGTGGCCAAATCCCTGAGCCACAGACCTCGCTGGGAGTGGGGAAGGGAGGGCCGGGACGCGCAGAGGTCAACGCGGGGGTGGACGTTCCGTTTTGACATTGAAATAAATGCCTACAGTTTTAAATATGAAGCAAATACGGTGACATGTCGCCACGTGATGGAGCCGCGTGGCAGATACTTGCGTGTTTTTATCTCATTCTCTGTACTTGAATGCATGTGTGTCGTTCTTCCTAAGTATGTGACTGATTTTTTTAACGGGCTGAATATGTAGCAAACAAACAGGAAACAGTATTACTTTCTCTACAGATTTTCTTATTTATTTATTTATTTATTTATTTATTTTTTATTTATTTATTTATATTTCAGCACTGTCACTTTCTTATTTATTTATTATTTATTTGTTTGTTTATTTTTAATTTTTTTAATGAATTTATTTTTTATTGGTGTTAAATTTGCCAACATATAGAATAACACCCAGTGCTCATCCCATCAAGTGCCCCCCTCAGTGCCCGTCACCCAGTCACCCCCACCCCCCGCCCTCCTCCCCATCCACCACCCCTTGTTCGTTTCCCGGGGTTAGGAATCTCTCATGTTCTATCGCCCTTTCTGATATTTCCCACTCATTTTTTCTCCTTTCCCCTTTATTCCCTTTCACTATTTTTTATATTCCCCAAATGAATGAGACCATATAATGTTTGTCCTTCTCCGATTGACTTATTTCACTCAGCATCATACCCTCCAGTCCCATCCACATCGAAGCACATGGGGGGTATTTGTCGTTTTTAATGGCTGAGGAATATTCCATTGTACACATAGACCACAGCTTCTCTATCCCTTCCAGATTCTCTTTTTCAGTTTCACGGTTGGAATTCAGTAATTCACTGGTCTTAGGTAACACCCAGTGCTCATATCCCATCACCTGCCCTCCCTCAGCCCATCACCCAGTTACCCCGTCCCCCCACCCCTTCCCCTCCAACGAACCTCAATTTGTTTCTTAGAGCTTAGAGTCTCTTATGATTTGTCTCCCTGTTTTTATCTTATTTTATTTTTCCTTCCCTTCTCCTAGGTTCATGTTTTGTTTCTTAGATTCCACTGAGGAGTGAGATCGTATGGTATTTGTCTTTCCCTGACTGACGTATTTCACTCAGCATCGTACCCTCCAGTTCCACCCATATCCTTGCGAACGACAAGATTTCGTCCTTTCTGACGGCCGAGTAGTGTTCCATCGTGTAGATGCATCACATCTTCTTTACCCATCCACCTGTTGATGACACCTGGGTGGCATCTATAGAGTCTTCCAGGGCACTCTGGTTGGTTCTCGTCCTTCTACCTGAGTCCCCAGGCTGACCTCACAGCGCTGGGTCATCTCAGCTCCACAGACGATCCGTCCTGGTAACAATCACCCTGTAGAGGTCAGGGGTTGTCCGGGGCAAGGCCTCAGCCTCACGCCACATTCGTGGCTGTGCTGTGGGGAGGGGTCCTCCTCCTGCACACCTGCTCCCTGTCCTCTTGCCATTCTGGGCACTGGGGGCCAGAACGCAAACAGCGAGATGTTCTTTCACGTGGCCGACCCCGCAGGTGTGGCCTGTGGGCCAAGAGCTCTGATCGCTGCTGCAGTAAGGGAGGGCTTCAGGGGTGCTGCGTCCAGACTGGCACCCCGGGGTCTGCAGGAGAGGGGCAGGTGCTGGTCTTTGTTTGCATGTGTCCCCACGCTGCAGGGACACAGCCGGTCTGGTCTGGGGCCTCTCCCACCACACTCTGCCCTGGTGGCCTGTAGAGTCCTGTGCAAGCGTTTGGCAGGGCAGGTAGGATGGCCAGCAGCTGTGGACCGTTGCATCAGAGGGCATGCAGATTTCTTTTTAAATAAAAAATAAATCATGCTCAAAATTCAAAAAAAATCAATTTGATATTCAAAGAGCAAAAAGTGTTTTTATTTCTCTTCCTACACTCACCCTATAATTTCTTTACCTATAATTTACTCAAAATGTGGTCATGTGCTTAATACACGGTACTTGATAAATAATTCTCAGTTGGTTAGCTCAGAAGATGTTACAAACCTAAAGGGAGTGAGCAAGAAGAAGGCCCACAGGGAGAGTTTTCATCCCCAAATCTGGGCCCTGGGGGAATGTCAGGGGCTTCTGAGGAGGTGATGGGAAGTCATCACCTGCTTGTTGCTGCTGGATTGTCCTGGGGTCCCTGGGACACCTGCCGCCCCGATGCGCTGTACACCGAGGACTTGTTCCGAACGCTCGCGGGCCAGAGTGTCGGAGGCCGTGACGGTGGAGGCTCCTGCCCCTCCAGCAGCTTGTGGAGGAGCCTGAGAGGGCACTAAGGCCCCGTTAGTGCGGGGGCGGGAGGTCCAGGCTCAGCGTAGGCGGCGTTTACTGCGGCAAGAAAGGATTTCTGACAGCCTGACAGAGAAGGGGGAGCTGGGAGAGCCATCAAAAGCATATCGACTTGAAATCATTTAGCTTTTAGGAGAGAAGGCTTGCCTTATTTATAGCTCCTCCATCCCCGGGCGTGGGAGGTGGTGGGGAGCGGGGGAGGGGACAGGCCGAGGGAAAGGAGATAGAAGGCCCAGGATTTGTTTGGCACACGCATCGCATTTGGATTTTAATTGCAAGCACCTCTCTGTGGGGTGGGTATGACTGTGTGCATTTACAAGTGAGAGAAGCAGGGTGTAGAGATGTGAGCGCAGGTCAGGTGCAGCGTGTTGCAAAGCCGTGGGCGCAGGTCAGGTGCAGTGAGTTGCAAAGCCGTGGGTGCAGGTCAGGTGCAGCGTGTTGCAAGGACTTGGGCGCAGGTCAGGTGCCGCGTGTTGCAAAGCTGTGGGCGCAGGTCAGGTGCAGCGTGTTGCAAAGCCATGGGCGCAGGTCAGGTGTAGCGAGTTGCAAAGCCGTGGGCGCAGGTCAGGTGCAGCGTGTTGCAAAGCCATGGGCGCAGGTCAGGTGTAGCGAGTTGCAAAGCCGTGGGCTCAGGTCAGGTGCAGTGAGTTGCAAAGCCGTGGGCGCAGGTCAGGTGCAGCGAGTTGCAAAGCCGTGGGCTCAGGTCAGGTGCAGTGAGTTGCAAAGCCGTGGGCGCAGGTCAGGTGCAGTGAGTTGCAAAGCCGTGGGTGCAGGTCAGGTGCAGCGAGTTGCAAAGCCGTGGGCGCAGGTCAGGTGCAGTGCGTTGCAAAGACTGCCGAGCTGGCATTCCGGATGCTGTGTAAGAAGGCAGGGGCATGCCCTGGGTGCAAACCAGTGTCCAGAAAATGGCTCCATGAAGAGGTTATGTTCATGCCAGGGAACATCACTGGTTCCCAAAAACAGTCCGGGTGCTGAGCGCCAGGAGCCATCCCTCCCGCGCCAGCAGGGTAAGCCCGGGCTCCATTATAATGGCTTTGGAGAAGGACTTCTTCCAGGCTGGGGGTGCGCCGAGGGAGGCTTGGGGTGGGCAGGCGGCCACAGGACGTGCCATCCCGGGACGAGGGGATCCCAGGGTAGGCGGGCTCACTCCTGCCCGCAGGTGAGCGGTGACGGGCAGCCGTGTGCTGAGCTCCACTTGTTTGGAAGAAGTGCGTGGCACATCGGGAAAACCAACAGACACGGAGCTCAGCGTGGGCGGTGCTGGCCGCAGGGCGCCAGGGCGCCAGGCTGGGGGCGGGCAGCGCCGTTTTTCCTCCTCCAGCACTGGTCTGACGGCCCTGGGCCCGGGTGACGTGGGTCTCCCTGGAGGTTCCAGCCTGGGAAAGCCTTCCTGCCCCCTCCGGGCAGGACCCGCGTGCAGGGGCGGGGTGGGGGCGGCGTGTGCGAGGTGTGCGGCACGAAGGTCACGGGGATGGCGGGTGGGGGCAGCCCGGCCACCCGGTCAGTGTGCACGGTCCCTCTGCCAGCGTCTCTCATCGTGAAAAACAACTGGTATTTATTCCGCGGGCTCCGGGGAATAGGCTTTGTTCCTTCTGGCCCCGGAAAGTGCCCTTAATCCAAAGTGATTACTTTGCCGCTGACTCAGATTTATTCTTTGGTGATAGCCTCTCCTCGCGGCCTGAATCTCGGGCTCAAATTACCCGCGGCCTGTCACCGAAGGGCCATCTGTCTTTCCATTCCCGGGCCGAGAATGACATTGAGGTCTCCCTGTCCTCTGAAGCTTGTGTGCGCGCGCGTGACATTGACCTCTGTGCCTCATTTCCACCGCAGTTAAGAGGAACCATAAAAAGCACTGGGACTTTAACAGGTGGCCCGGACAGAAGGAGACAGCTCTCCCAGCCAGGGCTCGCAGGCTCCCTGCGTCTCCCTTCTCTGCCGGCCACCGGGGCCCCCCATCGCGCCGGGTCACCCCGGGGCGCACCTGCATCCTGTCTGGACGGGGGCGTGAGCGGCCGGCCCCCTATTTGCTCTGCTCCTGGAGGCCCCTGGCTTCCTCGGCGGGCTCATAAACCATCCGAGACGGCCACTGAGGTTGCACGGGGGAGGCTCCCCGCCTCGCCCGACAGCCCCCTTCCTGGCCAGGTGTTCAGGATTTGGGGACGTCCCTCTGTCCTTCTGGTGTCCTCTCTGCCCACGTGGACCCCTTCTGCGGTGCTTTAAGTCTTGCTTCTCCATCCAGAGCATTGGCCGCGCGGCCTCCCTCCCGTCTTCCCGGCTCTGCCTCCGTTTCTCCGCTCTGGGGGGTCATTTCAGGCAGGACACAGGGGATGAAGCGACGCCATCTCCCTGACACGAGGCATGGGCGGGAGGGCGCGCGCGGTCACACGTACGCCCGGCCGATCTGGAGTGACAAAGAGAACATCTTTGGGCTTTGTGTCTCTGCGTGACGTGAGGCCTCTGCTATTTTGCACTATATAAAAAAATAAAATTTCAAATTAACTGCAGCTTAGTTGTGACTCAGCTTTTAATTGCTTGGAATTAGCACTCGATTTGCATAGTAGTTGATTTGCTAATTATCTGTGACTTTGGGGTAATCTGTGCTCAGCTGAGGGACAAGCCCTGATTGCCTTCAGGACAGAGCGGAGCAGGATCACGAAGGATCCCACGTGGAGAGCCCCCCGACGCCGTGACTCAGCTTTGCCGTGTGCTCTGTCCCTCCGCCCACGTGGGAGCAAGCTGCTGGTTCCCGAAGTCCGCGCCCTGGAAGGGAGTGGCATTACGGAAGCTTGCTGCGGGACACGGAGCGGGGCTGCCTGGCTGCCTTTTCCCCCGAGCCCGTCCCGGCCACCCTGTTCCCCCGCAGCCCGAGATCGGTGACAGAGGAGCAAAGTGGAGTGCTCTGAAGAGCAGAAGCTTCTGGAAATCGCCACTGGCGATCCACCCCACGCCCCCAGTCTTCCCTGGGCATCCATCACAGGCGGGTGCTTTCCGTCGCGGGACCACGGCGCCCGTGAGATTGGGTCCTAGGCCCGCGGGGGAGCCAACGAGGGACACTTGGGCACGTAAATGAATGAGAAAGTACCACATGGGTGAGGGCTCAAAGGGGAAAAAGAAAAAACGCTAGTCAATAAAGTAAATAACACTGAGAAAGGTCGGCTTTCTGAGCTAAGCAGGGGGAAGGAAGCAAAGAAAAAAATGGTCTAAGGTTTGGATATTTGTATGTTTTCCTGCCTCAGTTGACTTTGTCAGGGATTTGAGCAGAGACCACGCTAGATACGGGGACGGCCCGGACGCCCCCAAGGACGAGGCGAGGACGAGGCAGGAAACGCGGGCGAGCGCCGGGTCCTGGGCGCCCGGCACCGGGGCAGCTCCGCGAGGCGGGCCGCAGACCCGGGCGGACGTCGGCTCCGACACCAGCAGCGGGAGCCCTGGCGGCCTGCGACTGCCCCTAGGCAGCGTGACATCGGCACGTCCCTTGGCCTTTGTCAATGATCCGCGGGGGCCCTGGGCCTCGAATAGGTGACCCTTAGGGCCTAGAAAGTGCCCAGTGTCTCCTCAAGGGCGGAGGCGGCTGGCGGGGGGTTTGGGTGTGGCACCTGACATCGCCTTCGTAAGATACAAAAAAAAAGGAAAGAAAGAAAGAAGAAAAAGGTGTGAACAACTGATCCTTAAGAGGCAGCAGGACCCTCAGCAGGTCTGGGGTCTCCCGCGGCTCTGCTGCTTCCTGGGCTCGCACATGCCTGCCCTGCGTCAGGGTTGCGGGCTCGCCCTCGGCATAGACGCGTCCCCCTGGAGCCAGGTCCGGAAACCTCCTTGTGAGCAGCACAGCCCTATGGACCGCAGCGCGGGGCAGCCCTCCCCCAAGGTCCCTCCCCAAGGTCCCCCCCCAAAGGGGGCCTCGGTTTGCAGGTTGGATGTGCGGACTCAGATCACACCCGGTCAGAGCCTGTGGTAGGAGCTCCGAGCGAGGGGGTCCTTACACCACAACGGGAACAACAGATCCCCCCGAGCAGCCAGTCAGAGCCAAGGGGGAATCGGGAGCGCCTGGGGCTCCCGGGGGGCAGTGACAGCATCACCAAGGTGGCACTGCCAGCCTCCAGCCTCCAGCCCCAGTCTCCAGCCTCCAGCCCCAGCGCCAGCCCCAGCCTCTAGCCTCCAACCTCCGGCCTCCAGCCCCAGCCTCTAGCCTCCAGCCTCCGGCCTCTAGCCCCAGCAGGCAGCACGTCAGAAACATCTTCGGTCCAGACAAGGGCACGGGTCGACCCAAGGACGATGGCTTGAACGGAGAACAAAGGTTCAGTTGTGCGGGATGTGTATCGGCTGCCGCGGCAGGCACAGTGTCACCTGGCCTTGTCCCCGTGTCGTGGAGGCGCACCCTGCGCGAGGGGCCGTGTGAGCCTGGACACCTGCATCTGCATCCTCCAGAATCTGCCCTGGGGCGGCTCAGGGTCAAGGTTCACCTGGCGCTGAAGAGCTCCTGCCGTTCGTTGTCTGGCCGCTCGGGTCCCGGCACAGAACTCCTGACTCTGGGTTGTGGGCCCGGCGCCCTCCTGCCCTGAGAGACCCCATCCCGGCCTCCCGAGGCCCAGCCCCGGGCCGGAGGGGCTGACGCTGCAGGCTCCCACCTGTGCAGGCCCCCACCCCGCGGGCATCTCACTTTTGGGCCTGGTGCAGGGAGGGCTGCGTCCTTCAGGGCCGCCAGTCCGGCCCTACGGCTGCACCCCTGCAGGCTCTTCTCCCCACGACGTCCACGTGTGCCTTCAGAGCCTCTGTGAGCCTGCCTGCCGCCTGCTGGGGACCCCCAGCCGACCCAGAGGGCAGGGGCCATCCTCCCTGACGCGGTGGCCTCTCTTCGTCCTCTGGCCTCCCATGCGCCCCTGGCCTCTGACCCCGCTGCCCTGGCCTCTGTCCTCCCCAGCCCCTCCTGCATTTCCAGGGTTCAGAGAACCGCCCTGTCTGCACCTCGGCCCCCTCCTGCACCCCCACAGTCCAGCCCTGCCCCTCCCAGCCTGGGCTCTGCACCTGTGCCCCCACACGACCTTCCTTGTCACTTGCCGGGGCGGGGGTGTTGTTGGGTGGGGCTGTTCGCCAGGTGAGGGGGGCCTCCTGAGCACTTGGCCCGTGTCTTTCCAGAGCTGGGAACCCCCTGACACCGACGGCCAGTGTGGTGGTTCCGGTGGTTCTGGGCCGTGTGCTCAGCCCGATGGACGCGTGCAGTTGCCCCTCCCTGGTCCCAGCTGGAGCCCCTGCAGGCGGGTGTCTCCAGGTGACCTGAGGGTCCTGCGGGGGCCCCTGAACATCCCTGCCCCCTTGCTCTGGGTCCCTGAGGGGCATCTGCACAAAGCACATGCTAGCTCCTCCCAGGGAGGCCCCCCCCAGGAGGCCTCAGTGCCCCCAGCTACTGAAAGGATGGGGTTCAGAGAGGCCTCACCTAGCTGGGCCGCCTCCCTGCCTCCCCTCTGTAACCTGACTTCCCGCGGTCACGTGCCCTCAAGCCCCGACCCCCGCGGCCCCCGCACCCCGAGGCGCCCCTTCTGCTGGCTGAGGTGCTAGGCCTGCTGGGCCGTCGAGGCGCAGAGCAAACGCCACCGCCTCCAAGGAGAGAGCCTGGGGTCACCAGGCAGAGGCGGCCACAGCGCAGACGGCTGTCGGCCTTGGTCTAGCATTTCGGGGCGCACGGAGACCGCGTGGCCCTCCTCTCAGGCACCTGCTGAGCCCCATGCGGCTTCTTCTTGTCTCACAGACGTTGCTCTGCCCTGGGTGGGGCCCCCTACCGGACCCCGGTGTGGGGAGCTGTGCCGCCTGCCGGGGGTCCCCACAACTCACCTGCTCCCATCCCTGTCCTGTTCAGGGCCCCCCGGGGTTCCTTCCTGTCTCACTGGGGACATGGGTACCGTATGCGCCCTCTTGCTCTGCGTCTGCGCCCATAACCCCCCCCCCCGGGGGGCATTATTTGTTGTCCCCGAGCCCTGGCAGGGTCTTGTGATGTCAAACAAGAGGCCCGATGAGCCGGGGTCCGTGGGGTGCCACGGCTGGGGGTGGGCCGCGGTGCATGGCTGGGCTGGCCCCAGGGTGCGTGCATGCAGGCCACGGGTGGACAGCGCCCTGGGACCAGCCGCCCAGACGGAAACCCCTGCCCCAGGCCCCTGTTTCCTGGAAGGCGGCAGGTGTCGCCCGTGAGCCTGGCGTCCCCACAGGGCTGGCCTCCCCCACACTCGTAGGGAAGACGGCCCTCGCGTGTCTTGTGTGTACGTTGGCAAAATCCATGTGCTTTAGGAGAAGTTACAGCCACAGCGTCCTGGGCTTTGCTGACGGTTGGTTTCTGGCCTGCGTGGCCCGGGAGGACATCGGTTCTGTCGTGGGGGGGACAGCGGTGCACGCCGGAGGGGCTTCACCGGGTGCTGGCCCTGCCACCGGGGCCCCTCCCTGCGACCGGGTGCCGCGAGCGAGGTGGCCCTCGAGGCCGCTCCCGTCCGGATCAGCTGGTCGCATTGATTAGATTTTCCTTTGCTTTGAGCAAATGTGCGTGGTAACCTGGTTCCCCTCCCGAGTTAAACAATAATTGAAAACACAAAAGAGAGCCGCTGCCTTCAGCGGAGTTTCTCGGCCCCCAGGATTTGCCATCGATCTTCAGCGGCCTTGCCCTGCTGCGGATGGCAGACTGGAGTTCGGGAAAGGTCTTCGGTCGATACCCTCCGGCTCACCCCGTGCCCCGTGGTGCAGTGCTCGAGCCGGGCGCCCGTGCGGGGCGGCACTGGTGGGGCTGGCAGGGCGTGGGCAGGAGTCACGGCCTCCCCGCTCCCCTGCGCCGCTGCCTCCCCCTCAGCGCGCTTTCCCCCAGCTGTTGTGTTTCTGGGTTTCGAAACCTTCAGTTTCAAGAAGGTCATAGGATTTCTTGATCGAGAAAGACCTGAGGACATTTGTAAGTGGAATCCTTAGTTTACCAGCAATATTTTAAAAGCTGTTAAGTTTTAGGGAAAGAATAAAAATCCTGAGGCGCCCATATCCTGCCTCCCTGCCTCCCTCCCTCCCTCCCCCTCTCTGTGTCTAGAATGGTTCAGGGGCGGGGGGTGCCTTGCATTCAGTACTAAGCTCCCATTTCTTTATATTTCCCAAACCCCCAGAGGATTCAGGTTAGCCGGGAAGATCAAGTCACGGATGAAGACGCGATCATAGTAAGAAGTACCTAAGGGATAAACTGATAATCACCAACAGGAGGAATAAAAATACCTTCCAGGATTGGAGAGTTAGATGCTAAAATGGAATGATAAATATTGCTCTCGACTTTCCAGCAGGCAGATGAGAGGGATGGAAAGTGGGAGGCTGGATGAGCGAGAAATGGGGACAAATGGCTTTGGAGAGAGAGAGGGAGGGAGAGACAGAGAAGGAGGGAGGGGGAGAGAGGGAGGAGGTGTGTGTGGGGGAGACAGAGAAGGGGGGAGAGAGGCTCAGCCCTGGCCTGCTGCCCGGGTGCACTCACCTGGAGGACGCGCTGCTTTAGGCAGGGGTTCCCGGGAGGGCGGCTCCTCGCAGGCGGGGACACTGGCTAATTGAAGAGACCGAGGTTTCCCGTCGTGGTGGGGGCGGTAGGACCTGGCAAGGGAGCGGACACAGAGGGCAGGACAGACAGAGCAGCTGGGCTCATCTCGGGCTGGGCTTGTGGGGAACCCAGGGGTCCTCTTGCCCGGGCGCCCCCCCTGCTGCCCCTCGGCTCCAGAGTCACCCACCCCGACACCAGCACATCCGGCCCAGGGCTTCCCTCTCCTCCGCCACTTTCCTTCCTTCCTCTGGCTCCTTCTTTCCATCCTTGCACCCCCCCCTTCCTGAGTCACTCCTTCCCGCTCACGCACGGGACAGCGGCTCTGGCTGGGTCATCACGCGCTATGACGTCTGCAGTCACTGGCTGTCACTGAACGCTGCGCCGGGCCCAATGCCGTGGCTTCGTACACACGACTCTATGTAGTTCTCACTAATTTTAAGGATGATGTCAAGAGTATACCCACTTTTAGGGGAGAGGAACTGAAGTAAAGAGATGCTGAGCAATTACTCCCACCCTCCCCCAGAAAATCACTGTGCGCCAGCTCGAGGGCCAGCTCCCGAACATTTGAAAGCTGCCCCTAATTTCACAGGAGAGGACTCAGCTTCTCTCTCTCTCTGCAGGTAAGGGGCCGTTGTCTCACGCCGGCCTGGTTGCCGGGTATCGGTGTTCTCTGGCCCAATCCTGGATAATCATCATCTGATGAGCCCCCCCCCCCCCGCCGGCTTTGACTACCCAGTGCTGCAAGGGGTCGGTGTTCCTGAGCTCATGGCTGCATGGCGGTGGGGGGGGGGTGAGGATCTGGACAGAACACAAGTCTGGTTAGAAGGTGGGGGAAGCTTCTGAACAGGCAACTAAAATATCCACTGCACAAACCGAGACATTTACTGAATGGAGCTTACTGCAGCTTGAGAAAGCTGGCGACGCTCCCTTCCCCACACCCCATTGCCATAGTGGAGCGCTCGTGGGAATCTAGACTTTCAGACTAACCCTCTGCATTTTATTTCCAGTGCATGGTTGCACCAAAATTGGTGGAGGCAAGTAGAGATCCCCGGAAGAGATAGGTACGGGCAGGAGTAACGCAGACCCAGGGACTGTACGTTCCACAGAGCTTCCTGGGGGGATGCTGTGGTTCCTTCTGGTCAGGCACCTGTTCTAGGTGTTCCACACCTGCACATTGGCTGGAAGCAAGAGCCTTTTTCCAAATAGCCTTGGAAATGAAATAAACCTTAGTTAACGTAAAGCAGGCCTGGTCACAGCTGTCTGAATATTTAGAGGAAGAATAAGGAAAAACACAGTTTTCCTAGAGTGCAGGAGGACCAGGAAGCCTGCCTTTGCAGGTGAGTGTTAAAGAGTGTGAGTCAACATCTGGAATAGCAAGTACCCATGGTATTTATTATGATTGCCTAGTGTTTGATGTTGCCTCTATTTTTTTTTCAGCTTTTGTGGCCCTTTGTACCCACCTAGAGCACCGTAAGAAACTATTTGGTTGGAATCTCAGGAGATTTTATAGTTGGCAGTTTTAATGGTTCTCAAAATTTAGGATCTCCTTGAGGCCTTATTGAAATAGGGACTCTGGGTCCTACACCTAGAGTTAGGATTCAGTAGGTCAAGGCTCATGCTTGAGAATTTGCATCTCTAACAAGTTCCCAGGTGATGCTGGTGGGCTGGCCACGGAGCACACTTTCAGAAACACCAGCACGATCGTTCCATGGGTATCAGCTGGCGTTCTGGGCCAAATGTAACTCAAAGAAAATTTCAGAAAGATACTACAAACACCACAAATGTCAAAAAATCTTATTGGTTCTTCAGCTGTTTCTGCTTCTTTCTATCATCTTCAGAACTCAGGGGCCAACAGTTCAGGGGAAGAGGTTTTCACTTTTCTTTGTTTTGTTTTAAAATTTTCTTGTCCAGAGGCTTCCTGACTGTTGATGCTCAAGATTTACAAAATACCCGACGAATCAACCATTGTGTTTTGAAGATTCCTGGTTCCTTAAATATTGTACATCATTGGTATTTCTTCTCAAAGCTTTATAGGAAAGAGCAAAGTATCCTGAGCAGCGGTTTGGGGGGTAGTGGCAGTTTTATGGACAGAGTGGAGAGAGAGTGGCCACTGGAAATCCTGCTGAATGCCCGGGGATAGGAAAGGGAAGACGAAAACAGCTTTCCATTCCCACGACATCACTTCCAACCCTGCTTCTCATTTTATTCTCAACTGTGGTAAAATCAATACAACGTGAAGTCACCATTTGAGCCACTTTCCGAGTGTACGGTTCAGCAGTATTGAGTGTATTCACATTGTTGTGCAACCACCTCCGGGACTTTTTCATCCTGCAGAACTGAGACTCTGTCCCCGTGAACAGTAGCTTCCCTTCCTCTCCCCCGGGCCCTGGCAACCTCTGTTCTATCTGTGTCCCTGTGGGTCTGACGACTCTTCATATGAGTGGGATCGTGTGCGTTTGTCTTTTTGCGACTGGCGTATCTCACTTAGTATCGTGTCCCCAAGGTTCGCCCACGTCGTAGCATTACTTTTGAAGGCTGAATGACAGTCCACTGGATGGATGGGCCACATTTTGCTCATCCACTGCCTTGTTGATGGACACTGATGTGGTGTCCACCTTTTGCTTATTGTGACTGCTATGAACACGGGTATACAAACGTCTTTGAGACCCTGTTTTTAATTCTTTTGGGCACATACCCCAAAGTGGGATTGCTGGGTCATCTAGTTCTTTGATCTTTAATTTTCTGAGGAACTGATATACTGTTTATTACAGTGCCTGCGCATTTTATATTCTTAGCGATAGTGTATTTTCTCCAGATCCTTGCCAATACCTGTTTCTTTCCTTCCTTCCTCCCTCCCTCTCTCCCTCTTTCCCTCTCTCCCTCCCCTCCTTCTTCTTTCTTTCTCTCTCTTTCTCTTTCCTCCTCCTCCTCCTTCTTTTTAAAATTTTTTGGGGTAGTATTCACCTTAATGGGTGTGAGTTGGTGTCTCATTGTAGCTTTGATTTGCATTGGCTAATGATTAGTGATGTTGAGTTTCCTCTCGTGACCTTATGGTCCATCTGTATGTCTTCTTTGGAGAAATGTCTGTTGAAGTCTTCTGTCCATTTTTAAATACATTTTGTTGCTGCTTTTGTTGATTTGTGGGAGTTTTTTATGGATGCTAAACCAGCCCCGTTTTGAATACTAACATTCCAGACTGGTGCCCTGAGGCCCTGTTTACTGTCATTGCACAGCTGTGTTGCCTTTATCCAGGGGTCTCAACTGCGGGTGATTTTGTGCCCAGGGGGATTTGGCAATGTCTAAGCACATCTCTGGTTGTCATAACTGGGTACAAGTGCTATTTGAACATCCTATAATACCCACAAAAGCCCCACAACAAAGAACTATCAGGCTCAGCATGGTAAAGTGCCAAGGTTGAGTAACCTGCTAAAAGCAAGCCACCTGTCCTCTTGAGGATTCTGTTTCCTCACTGTGCAGTGGGAGGGTTGGACTACATGACCTTGAAGGTACTCTACTATTTCAGTGTCTCATGTATTCACTTTCTTTCATCTGCCATCAATTAAAAAAAAAAAAACACCTTGAAAGGTCCTCCTAGGTCTGTGATGGGCGTTTATACCATCTCAAATCCACTCCGCCCACACAAGCTCCACCAATTTGTGGAGCTGATGGACCACACTGGCAGGCAGCTGGCATGGGACAGATGGAGGGACAGTAAAAAGTGCCCTGGCCACTTGCCCTTTGGCTCTGACTTGAAAGGACCAGAGCTATGTGATAGGGACAGCAGTGGGCTTGGAGTCACGGGGACCCAGATTTGAACCCTTGATGACCGAACACCCTTGGGACAAGTATGCTTTTTCACCCATCATTCATTCTTCGGCTAACACCACTCAGACTTGTGGGAGCTGAGGCATGAATGAGTCTGGGGCTCCCCCTTGAAGTCTTGAGCAATCCCTCCATCCTCTGAGTGCCAGCGTCTCGTCCTGGAGATGGAGAGTAATAGCAGTTCAGAGGATGATGCAGGAAGTCCCTGAATAGCGCTGGGCACACCGTGGGCGCTCGCTAATGGTTATTGAGCGAAGGAGTGAAAGCCTCTCCTCTGAGAGTCTTCCGCAGTTAAAAAAAAAATCCAGTTATTTTATGGATTCTGGAAATCTGGTAATGATCCCAATACCCAGAAATTCTATTTTATTCTTCATTCTGCTCTCTACCTGCTGGTCCGCTTACGGAGAACGACCCCTAAGAATTGTAAATTCCTTTGCAAAGCTTTCAGTCTGGAAACTCTAATCTGAAGGGGACTGTGAACATATTACATTATTGTTTGCGGGCACTGAAAACATAGGTCCTGTGTGTCCTGTTCGGCGTGTCCGTGGTGGTTTCTTGGCGCAGATGCGTCCCCAGCACTGGGAGTTCAGTGTGGCTGGAATTGAATCCTAACCTGGTGCCAACCCTCTGCTCCTCATTATTAGCAGCCCCGTCAGAGGCTGTCAACGCTCACAAAGATATGTGGTCAGGGAAAAGCTCCTTTTCATTTAGAGAAAATTCCTTCAAGACTTTTCTCAAATTGTTTCTTTCCCGAGTGGCTAGAATGTGGTTGTTCATTTAAATGTTTACCGTGGGGAAAATCCCCCACCAACTGCAGGATCTCATGTGCTGTGGGATCTGAGACTCACGCAGTCTCCTCTACAGTTTGGAATTACCTTTGAAAACCCTCGCAAGATAGGAAGCTGATGAAGCATCCATCTTTGACAGGTCGGGAGAACAAAGCCAGGTGTTTTGGAAGGGAGCCACGGCTGATAGTTAGCAAGGACTGATGCTTTTCCTGTGCCAGGCACCAAGCTCTAGGTGCTCCCATATTATCTCATTGAATTTAAGCAACCCCCTGAGGTAGGAACCACCTTGCACTGGACACATGAGGAAACTGGGTTGTCAAGGGATTGTGCATGGTCCGCTGCATGGTCCATGGTCCACTCCAGCGAATCAGTGGGGAGGCCAGATCTGCTTGATTCCGAGGCTCCCGCTTTTAACCATTCCCTGCTCTATTGCTGTGAATGATACCACACTGGGGGAAAATGCTTGGCTTTTATTATTTATGTGCTTTTTCAGCGTAGGTAGTAGTAAACTGAGAGAAGCCTTTTTGGAGGAAATGGGAAGAAAATGTGTGCACATTTGAAGCTTTTAGGTGTTAGAAATTAGGGGTAGGGACGAGCCCGTGAAAGCTTTCAAATCACACAGCGGTGGCAGCTGTTGTGCCATAGTTAGGTCAGCACAGCATGTCCTGCGTACTTTCCTTTTTAGCTCCAGGTAGGAACACAGTGGAGAGAGGCCGGGAAGTGCCAATGATCCTGGCCTGCTGTGGGCATGGGCCCTGGCTGACGCCCACAGGCTGGGCCCCATGAGAACAACGGGTCAGGTACCGGAGGTGTGGAAGCTCCCTGGCTCGGCCGGGTGCAGGGAAATGGTGAGAGGCTGGGAGTGGTGATTTTGGTTTTGTACTGCTCCTTTTCCCTGATTCCTTCCACCTTCCTGTAAACCAATAAATAGATAAATAGAATAAACTCTTTAAGACTTAATTACAAAAGCAACACATACCTTTATTGTATGTTTAGGAAACAGAGGCAAGCCAACAGAAGAAAAGAGAAACAACCCATGATACTGCCTCCCAGCAGTCAGCAGTAACCACTACCAACCTTCTGGTGTTGGGGCCTCCAGTCACCTTGTATGCACTTATGGATTTGCATGTCTGTCCCTCAAAACACACGCATGCATACACACACACCCAGGCAAACACATTGGGAATATGCAGAAATAGAAAAAAATAGGTATTCTCTTAAAGTGTTGTTTTCGTTCATGTATATTTAAAAACCATTTCCTTCGTGTCACATAATCAGCTTTGCACGGTTTTGTGTGCGTTTGGCGCACATTGGCCGCTCTGCCGAGTGGACTAGCCAGGGCACAGGTGGTCAGGTGCCCTCCCTTGACCTGAACATGCACCTCCGGCTTCTTGCTCTTTCCTGGTCCTTTGCTACTCCACTGGGTGGCAGGTGGTGGGGTTCAGGGCAGCAAAGGCACCACGGGGCAGGTCTCTGGGAATTCGTGCTGACCCGGCTTCGTGAGGGTGGGACATTTCACGGGCAGGAGGTCTGTCTTGGGGTGGGGGTGGTGAGCAAGTGTGGGAGGTCCAGGTGGCAGGCAGGCATGGCTGGGGGCACTGAGTAGGCAGGTCCAAGCGCAGTCCCAGGGAAAGCTCAGGCAAAAAGCCAGGGTGGGCTTCGTCTTAGCTCAGCTGCTCTAATAGAAAGGCCAGACGGGGTATGAACAACACGTATGAATTTCTCACAGTCCCAGAGGCTGGAAGTCCAGCCAGGTTTAGACTCGGTATGTGGCGAGGACCCTCTCCCTGGCTCGGAGGCGGCCAGCTCCTCCCTTGTCCTTGCAAGGAGGAGGGAGCTCTGGTCTTCCTCCTCTCAGGGCCGCTGGTCCCACCATGGGCCCCATCCTTGTGACCCCATCCATACTCAAAGGCCACAGCTCCTAACACTAGTACCTGGGGGGGGGGGGCACAGACATACTGTGCACGATAAACCCAAACCAGAGGACACCTTGACTTCTACACTGTGGACTTTTGGACATTTCATGTTCCGACATTAATATTAGTCCTGGGGCCTTGAGCAGCTGAACTGACTGTGTCTCGCTGCCTCATTCCATGAATGGGACAGTGATTTATGTGGAACTACACATATTCATGGGCTAGAATGATTAACTTTGTAGTTAAATTTTTTATCAAAAAGCACCTAATAACTGGTTTTATATATTAAAGGCTACACACGGTGTAGTATCCTGTGGGACACCGTAGGTTTCCTGGACATGGCTGGGCTGGAAAGCAGGGGAGCGGTCCAGTGACTTGCCCACGGCCACAGATGTGGCTGCGAGACTGGAGTCTGCATCTCCTGGACCCCTTACTTGGGGGGTCCTGCCTCCCACCTTCAGATATGTGACATATTGTGGCATCCTTTGTTCACGAAAGCCCCCTGACTGATCAAAGCCCTGTTCTTGTTCATGCTTCATGGGGATTAGTGCCTGATTAGTGTTTTCCTAGTGAGATACCTTCCGTTTGCTGGAAGTACCCACAGGTTCTTTTTAGGGTTTCAGGAATCCCTAATAGAAACCCAGATACCTGGGAAGTTGGCTGGTAGCGTAGCAGAGATGAACTCGAATGGGACGTGGGTGGTGGAGTGTGTTCCAGTCTTTGCTCACTTAACTCGGTGACTGCTTGTGACCCCAGGAAAGTCATTTAACAGAGTCTCAATTTCTTAATTTGTCACATGGGGGCATTGGTGCTTATTCTGAGGGGAGTGCAAGAGTCAGACAGTATCACAGATGGAAAGAACTTGCCCAGGTACTTCTCACCTCACAGATGGTCAATAAAGCTTGTTCCCTTCCTGAACGCTCTTTCCCTGTTAGCTGATGTTGTCTAAGGCTGAATGTTTGGACTGAGTGCCTGAGTGTCCCCTCCAGCTCTTGGCTGTTGTCCTGGCCTCTCTGCTGGAGACAGATCTGGCCAGGCCTGACTAAGCCAGCCTCCTGCCCTCCACGATCCTATCCGTGAGATCCATGGGTCCTTCTCAAACCTGCCATGGGGACCTTCTGGAGGGTGTTGGCTCCAGGAATGTGAGACCCCACCTTTGGCATGTGTTAACCTTATGTGAGTTTGAATGGATTCCTTGGTGGTCAGCTGTTCTCAGATTTAGGGCTGGAATCTGGCAGATGGTGCCCGGGGTTTTGCAGCAGTTTCCTTCATTCCTGTTCCCAAAGCACTTGTGTGTTTGTGGGGCTGAGCCTTGGGTGAAACTCAGCCACTTATGCTACCAAAGTGGATTTTAGGGTCACATCTAGGCATAGACGCCTGGATCATGAGGCTGTAGGGAAGGTGGCTGGGTTCCACAGGCAGCATCTGGTTTTCCCAAGGCCTACCAAGGTGGGGGGATGAGGTGTGTTTGATCCCACGCCTTTCCTATATGATTGCACAGGATCAGAAGTTCCTGTCTGATTGCACAGAATCGGAGGCTCCTGTCTGATTGCACAGACTTGGACGTTCCTATCTGATTGCACAGAATCCAAGATTCCCATCTGATTGCACACAATTGGAGCTTCCTGTCTGATTGCACAGAATTGGAGATTCCTATTTGATTGCACACAATCAGAGGCTCCTAAGTGATTGCACACAATCGGAGGTTCCTGTCTGATTGCACGCAGTTAGAGGGCCCTCTCTGATTGCACAGAATCGGAGATTCCTAACTGCACAGAATCCAAGATTCCTGTCTGATTGTACACAGTCGGAGGCTCCTAACTGGTTGCACACAAGCCGGGGCTCCTATCTGCTCGCACGGTTAGAGCTTCCTGTCTGACTGCATACACTCAGGGATCTTTGACGTCAGAAGAGTCCCTAGAGATCACACCTTGCAGCCCCATCATTCGGGAGAGGCAGAGACGGGGGCTCGGGATCCTCAGTCACGTCCTTGAGATGCTTTGCTAGCTGGTGACAGCGGAGCCAGCAGTGAACCCGGACCTCTAGGTGTTTGATCCAGTGCGTTTCAGATCACCACAGGGAGACTTTAAAGCGTGGCTCTCCGGGGGCCGGGGGGGACCAGCCTTTGACTAGTGCCCGCTCGGGGTTAGTAGTTCACGTGTACCTCACACTGGCTGTGTTTCGCGGGAGAGCAGAGGACTGAGCCATTTCCTTCAAGCCACATAATTGAATCCAGGGCTGAGCTCAAAGTGCCTCTCCGGAGTCCTGTCAGCTGTCGCCTGACCTCCCGCCCCTGAGCTCACCTCCCAGCAGCCCTGCGGGGTTGGCATCGTCACCACCATCTCAGGAGGGGCGAACAGGCCCCGAGAAGTTGACAACCTGCCCAAGCTCACAGCACGGACACTCCGTGGCCGGGTCCGGAAGGTCTCCAGTCCTTTGTCTGTCCCCGAGTCACCCTGTACAAAGACATCTCTGACACATTCGCCCTCCTTGCCTTGCCGAGGACCCGCGCCGTCCGGAGGAGCTGACCACGCAGCATAATCTCCCGGGCTCCACCACCCCGCGTCGTCTACAGGACAGCTCTGTCCCGGGAAGCGTGGGCGGAGGAGCCCGTCCACCTTTTCTTCACCTGCCGCAGCCAGGTCAGCTCGGGTCTCTGGCGTTCCTCCTTGCTCCCCAGGAAGTCCCAGGGCCACCAGTCAGGGGCCAGGTCTCCCAGCGTGGCCGTCCCGGCGCACCTTTGCTCGGGGTCTCGGGTGGTGGCTGTCCACACGACCCGACAGCCGTGCTCACACCTAGCCCCCTAGCCAGGACCTTGTCTCCTGACCGCAGCCGCGCGAGCGCAGAAGCTTCTATAACAGCAATGTTGACAAGCGAGCGGTTTTTACGTAGATTCACTTAGTCGTCTAAAGAAATAGAGATGTAATGCATTTTTTGAAAAGCCTAATTTCTGACCCCACCATCCCCCTTTAGATACTTTATTACTTTTTAAAATTGCTTTACATGTCCTCAAGACAAATTATCCCTGCAGTGACAAATGGCTTGCTTGTCCTGGGATCCAATTGTCCTCATAGTTAACTAATGTAAGGGTTTGGGTTTAATATAAAAAAAGTCTTGGAAAAATGCGTTTTCCTCTGACCCAGTTACTCTGTGCTCTCCCACATTGCATTAGTGGGTGTCACCGTTACGGGACACGCACTGGCCCCTGGGCCCCTGCACCCTCCTCCCTCCTGGGATGGCTGTTGCTGGGCGCAGGGCCCCGCCGAGAGCAGACGCCAACCCGGGGAAATGGCACAGAAAACCATCTGACGTAAAGAGTGTCTCTCCGGAGGACTTCTTTAGGAAAAGATAAAAGCCACTTCAGAGATGATTTCCACCCTCCTTTAAGTTGATTTAACCCAAATCTGGCTTGTCCTCCCCACAGGCGCTGGGGGCGGACCCCGGCCTGCAGGCGCTCCCACCTCCGCTCTGCCTCTCGAGGGGCCTCGCTGGCCTCTCCCCTCCCTGCTGCACCTTCTCACTCATTATGTTCCTTCCTAAAAGGAGATGTGAAGAAAAGAGTTTATTTTTCCCCAGACAGGCCGAACGAAAGGATGCGAGGGATCAAAGCCGCGGATCTAATTGATGCCTTTCAACCACTCATCCATGTTTTGGCCCATTTAAATATTTTAGCCAATAAATGTCAAGTCAATAAAGCTACCTGGTCTGAGGGTGCTTGTAATTATTCGTAAGAGGATAATTCAATGATCTGGATATTCTCCGCGATGTCCTCCGCGAAGCGCACGCACACACACGCACACTCACGTGTGCACACACGGACACGGTGCCCCGGGTCGTCGGTCTCTGCAAGGCGAGGAAGGTGAACAGGAGCTCCGGGCTGGCCGGCCTGGAGGCAGGTGACGTGACGGCTGGCCAGCCACCTGCGCGCCCTCCTCACGCACGTCCCCAGCAAGGACAGCGGTGAGCTGGTAGGGGGACTGGTGTCGCCGGCTGTGCCGCGCGTTCCCTCTCCTCTTGGGCTATGGGCTCCCGGAGGCTGGGCGATCTCCCGTCACTCGTCCTGCCCCCACAACCAAGCGTAGCATTGGGCACAGTGGTGGAGACACTGAGACTTTTTGGGGCTTCATGCTTTATTCGTGGTGGAACGTTCTTGTTCCCCTCCGCTCTGCGGTGTGTCCTCAGGCCGCCTCTGGGCTGCGGGGACAGGGCCGGGCTGCACCTGTCTGGCGCCCTCCTTGCCCTCCAGGGGCGGGGTGGTGCCCATTGGGAGGAGCAGGGGGGCAGCTGTCCTCTCAGCTCCCTGCCAGCCAGGCTGGCCCCAGGAAGGCCTGCATCTGGGTAACCCCCCCCTTGCCCCTGGGCCTGGGACACCGTTATCAGCCCCCTGTGTTTCCTTGTCGTATTTCGCTTCCTCTGGCCCTATATCCCTGTAACCCACACTGTTGTAAGCGGTGCCTTTGATAAGCTCCTTTTAATCTCCCCTTTGGAATGTGCCAGTCATTTCTTGCTGGGATCCCGACCAATACAATTAAGACTGTTCCGGCTATTGTTGTTTGCTTTTTTTAGAAGATGCTTATTTTTATTCCTTTGAGAAGATAGATCTAAGACGTTAGTGAGGAAATAGCGTTCTCTACTGGGTGGCCAGATTTGCCAGATAATGCAGCCAGTTCCTTCCGTGTCTGAAACCCAAAAGCCTGTGGTCCTGGGGCCTCTGTGCCTGGTGCTGAGGATGTGCCAGGCACGGTGGGTGACGTGAGAAGGCAGGCAGGGTTGCTGCCTCGGGGAGGCTGATGCTCCAGAGCAGAGCACAAGCCTGTACGTCTGTGCTTCTGTGGATTGTCCTGCACCCCCGCTGGGTCCTCTGTGCTGTTGTCAACTGGCCAAGCCCGTCTTCCTTTCTAGATTGGGAGCTTCTCGTGGGCAGACTTGGGTTTTTAGTCCTTTTTGCTCTCCCCGTGGCGACGGAAGAGGCTGGCTTCTGAATTCGCATTCAGGAAATATTGGTGGGATGCGGGGTTGAGGGATGCCAACACCAGATTTTACTTCTTTCAGATCCTGGACAGACCCCACACGACCGCAGTCGTGATTCACCTGCCTGGGACCGCAGGTTTTAGGGGCCCAGGTGTAGTCTGCCTGGGTCGGAAATGACAGGGTGTAACTTCCCTGAAACCAGTTCAGCATAAACTGCCATACGTGGGGTAACAAAGGAAAATGCTAGTTACCGCCTTTAAACATCCCAGAGAAACTAAACCATTAACAGGGGAAGGTTGTCAAACATGTGAAGATCTTCCAAGTATGTCATGTGTGTCAAGCCGTATGTTGAAATGTGAGCACCGTGCCTGTTCCAGTCTATTAAAAGGAAAGCAACTGTGTAAATGTTCATAAATCTCTCCCATTGTGTGTGATCATGGGTAATGCAGTTTATCTTTTCCGTTTTAGATACCTCAGATCTATATACGATTACCCCTAAAATAATCCACCGTGTTCAGAATCAAAAAGGCTGGCGTCTCATATCTTGAAAGCCCCGTATTTCTAATTTGGGATGGCTGGGGGAGCTACTCCGCTGAGATGGTATTTTAACTTTTAATATCTTTTTCATTGGATGGAAGGATGAGCATTTTTGGATCTCTTACGCATTAATTAGTAGCATTTCACTCCTATTGAGGAAGAAAAAGGTGTGCACACATTCTCGTTTGGAAAATGCATGCCAACATTTTATGAACTGGAAGTAGAACAAACAACTGAGAAAAGTGAAGGCAAAGGAAAAGGGAGTTGAAGAGTAAAAAGTCACATGGCAACAACATCACCATCCTCACCACACCACGACAACCATGAGCATCATCATCACCACCTTCATCATCACCATAACCATCATCACCACCCTCACCATGACAACCATGAGCACACCATCACTATCACCATGACAACCCTGAGCATCATGGGCCTGAGCATCAGCTTGGCCAATGGGACAAAGCACCTTGATGTCCACAGATGCTTGAAAAGGTGCGTGTCTGCCTCTGGACCTCTGTCACTGCCCCGTGAACATGCCGGGGTAGCCTGCTGGGGGGAGCGGGGTCCCCCTGGCTGGGCTGAGACCAGCCAGGTCTAGGCGGTGATGCCCAGAGCCTGGGCAAGTCCAGCCGAGACCAACAGAGCTGCCCCACAGACAGACATGGTGAGCACGAATCCGTCATTGTCGTTCAGACCTCTGAGTCTGGGTGGTTTGTTACGCAGCGGCGTGAAGGCCGTGGGTAACCGATACGGCATGTCTGGAGCTGAAAATGCCCTCCTCCCTGCGCCCCGTCCGGTTTAGCCCTGCTTTTGCCCACTTCTTACGGCCTGAGGCTTGTATGACTCCCTCCAGCTCTAGAGGAATTGTTTCATGAATATAAATTTATGGCTGCCCCCTTCTCATCTCCTAAATGCCCCACTTGAGCACCGGCCACAAAACTGGTGGAGTCCAGTGAAAGATGAAAACACGAGGCCCTTTGTTGAGAGCTTATTAAGAATTTCAGCCTTAACCCCATGACTACTCAGGCTTTGCAGCCGTGTGGCCGGCCCTGGTTCCATTCCCACATTTCTCAGTGTCCCCAGGGAGGCACACTCCTTCCGGGGGACGTTCTAGGTGACACCACAGAGGTAATGCTTCTAAGATGGGCGTCTACACTGGGGTACCAGGTATTACCCAGGGACATGACACACCCGATCCGTTTTCCGAAGGTACAGTTCATCACACGCACATCCCGCCGTGTGCGTCGGCACTGGGATTACGAATTTTGTTGCAAATACATTTTTTATTTACACAAATACCAATGCTCCTTGTGTGCAGAGTCTATCCCTCCCCCCTCTCTCCCAAGTGCTTATTATGTGCCTGGCAGTGTGCTAACTGCTCCGGGGGCTCAGTCGGGCACCTATCCTACGTGACTAGCACAAATGCAAAGTTGAAAATGTGAGCACCTTATGAAAGGTGTGAGGTTATAGGAACTTGGAGAAGAAAGATGTCAGTGCACTGGGCTGGGGACGGAGAGGACGTCACGGCGGAGCTCCTGGAATGGGCCCGGCGACGCTTCCCGGGCTCTGCCTCCGTCGCCGTCTCCAAGCCGACTCCCCCATCACCACTGTCCTGTTGTAAATTCCTAGCGCATGAGACCGTCAACCGCAGGGCCCGGTATACGGGGCGACAGAGAGGAAAAGGCAGAGCGATCCCCGCTGAAGTGACCTTCGTGTGAATACTTCTGAAACCCTCCTAGTAAAGCATATCAGAGCCCTACCTGCGGATGTCCTCGCTGTTTCATTTCCCAGAGACTGTCACCCTGTTGATATCTGGGGTGTATTAAAGGATGTCGTTGGCGCAGCTGCTAATTTTCCAGGTGTTGGCATCCTGGAAGACACGAAGCTTTCTGATAGTCTCAGGTGTGGTTTATTTGCACCACTGAGCACCTGAACTTGTCGGATCCCTATGCCGGTCGACATTCCCCGTCTCGCCTAAGTGTCAGAAAACCCAGGAAGTCTGAGGGGGACAGGCTGTCCTTGCACCTCCCCTGCAGCCCCTCCAGGCTCTGCTCACCTCTGCTGGGCGTCCTTCTTCATCGGGATCCGCCACGAGGCAGCAGGACGGCCACAGGCCGGCAAACGTCACTCGGGCGGGAGGCCACTTTCCCCTCCAGTTCTGGCCCCAGGGAGGCTCTTCCTGGCCTGATTCGGGCCGCGTGTGGCCTGGGGTGGGTGCAGGGGTGCAGCGTCGTGCATCAAGGGAGACTGCGCCTGGACAAAACGAGCGAGCGGGGCAGGACCATCCTAGACTAGGGAGGGGGCGTTCCCCAGAGGAAGGACTTTGGACAGACAGCCACAGCCACGCTCCTTGGAGCAGAAGGGATCACCTTTCTAAAATAAGGAGTTTAGAAAGAGAGGAGGGGTCTGAGGGGTGGGCCCCGCATTTGAGGATTTGTCAGGACCTTAGAAGCAGAGGGAGGACGCTTATTTGGTCTGGAGTCAGGGGTTTTCACGGTTACGCATCCCCAGTGTTCGGTGGCACCGATCAGCCGATCCCCGGCCGTGGGTGTGGGACGCGAGCCTGGCCAGGCAGAGCGTGTGGTCCCGGCCCTGAAAGCTACGTGAAGATCAGTAGGGCAACGGGTGACTCGGGGTGTGACTGGGGGTGGGGTCTGGGCTGCTCTCCGTGGGCGCCGTGGAGGTGGGGGGGCTTGAGCAGACAGTGGGGCTGCGGGGCTGCGTGGGGCAGGGCTGCCGAGTGCTGTGTCCCCCCAACAGTGGCCTTCTCCCAGGGTGCTCTGAGCCACCCGCAGATGGGGGCGCCCAGGAGCTCTGGGTTCTGCTGTGTCCTTTGGTGCTGTGCTTCAGTACGATGCTGGTAGAGTCGGGGGACGCTGTCCTCAGCATGGTCACATGCCTGCTCTGTGAGCATCATTGCCGAGTGCACCCCTGCCCAGGAAGGGGAGGGCCCAGGGGGTCCCCAAGGTGAGCCCTGGGGGAAGGGGAGGGCCCAGGGGGTCCATGGAGAGCCCTGGGGGAAGGGGAGGCCCCAGGCGGCCCATGGGGAACCCTGGGGGAAGGGGAGGGTCCAGGGGGTCCCCAAGGTGAGCCCTGGGAGAAGGGGAGGGTCCAGGGTGTCCACGGTGAGCCCTGGCGACTGAGACCCACGCTCACACAGTCTCATTTCCTCAAGCAGTGTCTCTGGCTGACCCCACTGGGGGGTGACACGCGGCTGGAGAGCACAGATGGGTGTGCACGTACGTGTGTGCGTGTGTGAGTGTGAGGAGAGACGGCTTCTCTTCTGGGAGCGAGACCTGAGCTGAAATCCAGAGCCGCCCAGGTGCCCCGAGAGCCTCCACGGGGAGGGCAATGTGGTCACCGAGGGTCAGGGAGGGCGACCGCGGCTGTGACACGCAGGCCGGTGGTCACATGCCTGCAGGGGCGGGAGGACGTTTTGCTGAGACCGCCCCGGGCGGGAGGCGTGCGGGGCACAGGTCCCGGCCTCGGGAGGTGTCGACCGGAGCCCGCGCGTGGGGGTCGCACAGCCTGGCTTCTCGGTGCCGCCCGGACGCGGCCGCGGGCTGTGGGCAAGTTCACAGGCCCGTGTGCACCTCCCAGGGGAGAGACCGCAGCAGATCCCGTGGTTTGAGCCCCATCGGAGGGGTCGGGTTCCATCCGCTCGGTGTCCCCGTGTGTGCGCCACGGGCAGGCCGCCGCGGGAAGGTGCAACACGCGGTCAGCGGCTGGCGGGAGGGAGTTTCTAGGACGCACGGGGTTGTCGGAGTGGAGCAACAGCGGCACGCGCGACCGGCAGTCCTTTTCAGACCGGCCACGGAACAGCTCTTGTCGCGCTCCTGAGCCCAGGGGCCTCCTGCCAACGGGGACAGGGCTCTCAGGTCACAGCCATGTGGCCTCAGTGGCTGGTGGCCTCCTGGGACTCAGTTTCCTCCCGTGCAGGATCCAAGCAGGACCTTGCAGATGCTTTGCAGCCCGCCCACCGTGCTGTGCCCGCCCGGCTTCCTTCGCCCACGGGACGCACACGTGGGGGCGTGATCCAGGCCTCGTCTCTGGACTGGGGATCCTCGTCCTCACCCCGGAGGAAGCGCAGAGCGCGCAGGGGCCGCGGGAACATGCTCGGACTCAAGACTGGGGGGGAAAGCAGGTGCCACGTGTGTGTCCACCAGGAGGCCGTCTTCGTGAAAGTCCAGCCGGCCGCGCCTGCAGGGGGAGGCCCGAGGGCGGCGAGCTCGGCGCCTGCTCGCTGCTCCTTCGTCGTCGTCCCCGCTCTGTCCCTTTCTATCATGGAGACGCCTTATACGGAGCAGGCAGTCACTTTGTTCGTGCTGCACCTTTCAGGTCTTGGCGTCTCGGGGACGTAATGAAGAGGAGCCCTGCTGCGGGCTAGGAATCGGCACCCAGGACCAGCTCCGGGTCACCCCAGGGCTGATGTTCATTACCTGGGGAGATAAAACCTCTTCCGGGACCTTCGTGAGCGGACCGCAGCCTCCCTGGCTGGCCTTCCCTGGCCGCGTCCCTACCCGCAGTGCCGAGAGCCCCGGCTGGCGCCCCTGAGCCGCTGCACCTGCAGAGCGCGGCCGCCACCCCCCCCGCAGCCCGCATCTCCTCCCGCCCCCACCTCTCCCTCCCGAGGCCCCCCGACAGAGGCCATCTCTGGTCTCAATTCTGACCAAAGCAGTGAAATAAAAGGCGGCAGACGCGCCGCCGTGTGCCATAGCCCATCAAACGTTCTGTTTGATGTAAAAGGCAGTCTTGCTTTGATGGTCCCTGCAGCCTGCCCCGCGGAGGACGTGACGTCAGGGCCCACCCCCCGCCCGTCTGCCTTCCCCGGCGCCGGCGCAAAGCCTGCGCGCAGTAGATGCTCAGTAAAATGTGAGCGGGACACGCTCTGAAACACCGTGGGAGCCACCCGGAGCTACTATCGTTTAGCTCATGTGTTGCCCACTTTTTGAGCTTCATGTTAGGAGAGACTTCAGATACGCTCAAAAGGAGAGAAAGCAGCCCCCGTACGGTCAGCTCCGTCACCTGCCTCCCACCAGTACCGACCTTCCTTCAACCTGATGCCCTCCACCTACCACTTTCTTTCTTTGGCGAGACTATTTCTGTGCCCGACGCGGGTCCAGCGTTGCACCTGTAAGTACTTCGATGTAGGTCTGTACACCATAAGGGTTTTTTTTTTTTAAGATTTTATTTATTTATTCATGAGAGACACCGAGAGAGGCAGAGACCCAGGCAGAGGGAGAAGCAGGCTCCCTGCAGGGAGCCCGACGCGGGACTCGATCCCGGGACCCTGGGGTCACGACCGGAGCCAAAGGCAGACGCTCAACCACTGAGCCACCCGGGGGCCCCAAGGGTTTTTCCAGCATAGCCGTGTGACGACGCCTACCCCGCTGTCCCTGCCAATTCCGTATTTATGAAGACACGCGGGCTCGAAGGAGAGGAGACCGTGCAGGCAGGGACCAGGCCACCGCGAGGGTGGCAGTCGGGTCAGCAGGGTGTCACGCGGCCCCCACGCCGCTGCCCGTTCTGGGGGCGGCGTTACTTAACCTATTGAAATTCTGGGCCTCAGCCCTTGACTTTGAACGTGAGCGGAGGGGCGCGCTCGGCTGAAGGACCGGGAGCGAGGCGGCGTCTCTAGCACGTAGGGAGGTTGGGTCGGTGTTCTCGGCAGCGGGCAGGGGTCCCCTCGGATGCTGGGCTGCGGCGCACCTGCTGGGAGCGCGGTCCGTGTCCCAGGCTGAGGAGCTGCCGAGTGGAGTGGGGTCTGGATCAGGGACGGGCCGACGGCGCTGGGGCCCCTGGAGGAGAAGGCTCACAGCCGCGCCCCCCATCTATTCCCGTATCCGTCAGCCCTGACTGAGGCATCGCTATGGCAACGGAGGGAGGACCGGCCGCATCCACGGATGAAGCGTGTAAGGCCCCGTAAACAGAGTGACAAGGGACCTCTCCAGTGCCCGCCTCGCGGAGCATCCGTTGTTCAGAGACGTGCCTGCGATCGTCCCCTTCGCCTTCAAGGGTGTCACTGGCCCAGAACGCGAGGGAGGAGGGCCCAGGGATGCTCAGAGGACCGGAGGGGAGGAGCCCGGAGGCCGCGCACACGCCGCGCTCCCCGTGCGCCTGGGCTCAGGAGGCCGGGGCTGTGCTGGGGGCCCGCGCGGCTCGGGTGTGCAGGGTGCCGGCCTGGGGCGCTCCCCGCGGTGGCCGCGGTGCCAGCAGCCTTGGTGGTGACGACCGTGCGTTCACCTGTGCTGCGCCCTAAGCGGGCGGCGGGCGGCGTCCTGTGTGGCCTGCGGGCGGGCTCACCCCACACCCCACCCCGTGCCCTCCCGGCTGGGCCCCATGGTGGGCACACGGCCTTCCCACGGATGCCTGCGGAGAGGGCTGCTGGGCCTCAGTGTGCACATACGCACATGCATGCACGTGGGCGCACACACACATACATGCACCCCACACATGCACACCCCCACATGTGCACACACACATAGGTGTGCGCACACACACATGCACCCCACGCCCATATACACATGTATGCTCATGGGTGCACACACACCCCACACATGCACAAACCCCCTCACACACGCCTGTGCACACATAGGCATGCACACACACAGCCCACACATGCACACACATACACACACCCCACACATGCACACCCCCCACATGCGCCACACACATAGACGTGCACACACACATACACACACCCTCACATACACACATATACACCCGCACATGCACACACACATGCATACACATGCACACATAGATACAGACATTGCACACACTTGCACACATACCCCACATGCATGCACATGTACACACCCCACAATGCACACATGAACACATATACCCTCCACATCCACACATGCACACATGCATGCATGTATACATCTCACACATATACACATATGCACACACTGCATGTGCATAAGGCACACACACCACATCCATGAACACACACTCCACACCATACACACACAGGCACACACACAAGCATACACACCACATGCACATATATATACACATACACACTACACACATATATACCTCATGCATGCACACACATATACACATGCGTGCGCACACACACACCCTATATGACACTGCACACACCACATACACACACCACACACACCCTATAGACACAGGCGTACACACTCACGTACCCACATACACACATATACGTACACCCCCTGCACACCCACATACATGTGCACACACACACACACCACACACACCTCAGAGACACACACCATGCACACACACACAGACTAGCACATACACACGTGCTCATATTTAATTCACATAGGCATTTACTCACCGGATATTTAGTGAGTACCTACTGTGTGATACTGTTCCAAGCTCTGAGGACACAACCGTGGAAAAAAGCACCAAAAGCCCTTGCCCGTGGGACTCACGTTCTGCTTTACATAACTCGGTTCACTCATCCTGCTCGGCAAATCTAGCTTCATCGAGGTTTCTGGTTTTCACTGAAAAACTGGGGCATTTGCACTGGACAAGGTGGCAGGCAGCCTGCGGCGCTACGATCCTCACTGTTCCCCAGAGCTTCTGAAGGGCGTGGGCGGGGGCCCGTGGGCTGCCTGTATAATGACTCGGGGCCCAGCCAGCTCTGGGGACAGCGCCGTCCCCGGGGGGCTTCCCCATCTGTTATCCGAGGATCTTCCCGCCTCCTGGTGCACATCCCGTATTCCCTCCGTACTTGCACCATCGGGGCTCCAGAAAGATTGAGACTCCCCCAAGGTGGTGGAGCTAAGTGGACGACGGAAGCCAAGCTGACTCCACAGGCAGTGCTCCTCACGCATCGGGGTGAACACTGACTGCTACACGTCACGTCCAGGATGATGGGCTCAGACCCTCCTGCCCCTTTCAGGGCCCTCAGACTCCACAGCTGGCTTCCGTCCGCCTGACCCACCCCAAGCCGGAGCACGTGACCTCCCTCCAAGGCAGAAGGAGGAAGGAGGAAACGCCGTTGGCCAGGCTCCCCGAGCACCCGCGGGCCTCGCTCCTGGCTGCCCACAGTGTGGCTCTGACCTCCAGGGACAGCAGGACCCACTGGGCATCCTTTCATGGGCGGTGTGTGTGTCTCTTATTTGGAGAGACGTTTATTCCAGATCTTTGCTTATCTTTTCATTTGGGTTATTTATGTTTTGTTGTTGAATTGTGGGTGCTCTTTATATGCTCTGGACCCTGGATCCTTATCGGAAGTGTGATTTACAGATATCTCCTCCCATCCTGCAACTCATCTTTCCAGTCTTTCAAGGTGTCTTTTGAAGCACGTGAGTTTTTAGTCCGCGGGAGCCTAATTTATCTGTTTTCCCTTTGGTCGCTTATGCTTTTGGTGTCACAGCCAAGGACTGTGGCCAAATCCAAGGATGGGAATTTACAGGTCCTGTGCTTTCCTGTAAGAATTTAACGTTTCAGGCTCTTAGGGTTTACACTTAGCTTTTTACTCAATCATTTCACGGGGCTCTTGGTGCCGAGGTGGGGCCACCGACTGCACCCTCTCTGGGCTGCTGTGTTGGCCTCCACATCATCTGGATCACGTGAACCTGGGATTTCTTCCAAATGAGAAGGTGGATGTGACGCGGCTTTCAGAGACCCCTGGATGGCAGGGTGGCTTCCCAGGCCCCGCGGCCCAGAGCGTGCCCCGGGGCTGCATTCATCCCGCGTGGTGCTGCCTCTAGGGTCTCAGTCCTCCGGGCTGCACGGATTGCTGTGCTGAGCGGGGTCCTGGCAGGCCTCGCACCCGGGTCACGGGGCTCCTCTCTCCCTGCCTCTGGACTCCGCCGTGCTGTCTCCTGTCTGCTCCCTTCTCCTTGCAGGCGCAGAGGTCCTTCAAGGCCCGTGCTTTTCAGAGGAGCACGTCTCCTGGCCCCTCCGTGAATGGGCTCGATGACCCTGCCCCGGAAGACTTGACCTAAGCACGGCCAGGCCTCGTGCCACCTCTGATTTCCAGCACACTTCCAGGCAGCGCTGCCTCTCTCAGTGTCTCTCTGGGTCTCTTCCCACCTCCCCCCCACATCTCTCTCTTCCCTCCCTCTCCCCCCACTGACCCTCCCGGCACTGTCCCCGTGCCCCCATCCCCGCTGGGCACGCCCGGCTGCCCCACGAGTGTGTCTGTTTCTGGACCGTAAGCTCAGCGTCGTGCATCTCCCAAACCTCATGAGGGCCTGGCCCGTCCTAGGTGCTGTGCCTGCGGGTGATGTGTCGAGGAGCCCCGGGGGGGCCTGGGGAGCACGCTGCTGTTTTTGCTCTAAGTCGAGGAGACTCCCGAGGCCGTGCAGGTGTGGGCGAGCCCGTCGGGGGCTTGACGAGGACGCGTTCCTGTTTCCCAAGAGCAGGGCTGTCAGGGGAGCCTCGCAGGCAAGGTTTCCAGAAGCATCTGCAGAGCCGCTCCTGCAGCTTCTCCTACCTTGATATCGCTGGCCTGCCGCTGTCTGGGAGCCCTCGGGGCTGTGCGGGCACAGAGCATCTTCCTCGTTCTGATGAATCTGTTTTGGGGCGTTGGGTCCACGTGGGGCTTCTCGTGGAGGATGGGCCCGCGTGGCCCGTCGGGGCCCGTTTCTAATGGTGCTCCCACGTGGGTGCAGCTGGCTCTTGGGGCGGACAGTTCCTCGGCTCTGGCTCTGCTGGGTTCTGTCGGCAGGACTGTGCTGGCAATGAGGCGGCCCAGTGGACGGCCACACAGGAGGGACGCGCACAGCCCTGACCCTGCCTACTCCCAGGGCCCTGGGTTCTGGGGATCCAGGAAGTTCTTTTGGACCAGCTGGTTACTGGGATTTTTAGTTAAAGAACTGAAACCCAACTCGTCCCAGTGAGGGCAGAGGTGGGACCCTCGCAGGACCGGGACTGGGATGGGATGGGGCCGAGGGGGCAGCTGGTGCTCAGCAGCAGACTTTCTCCTGCGAGGCCTGGGCATCCTCCAGGAAGCGTCTCAGGCTTCCTGCTGGTGACGGTGTGCGAGCTGTTGACTGAGGCTTGGAAAAAAGGACACAGGAGCCCAGAACTGTACCCCAGGTGGTGACGGGCTGCTGAGGAAATGAGTGAGCTGTCTCACTAGAATCCAGCTCTGAACCAAATGCTCCCTGCCGTCCCCCGGCCCCAGGCCTCCTCCTGGGCCCCCCTGCCCCCAGCAGCTGCTCACTGTGGATGCTGCCCGCGGGATCTCTGCGGACAAGGACGAGGAGACTCCACCAGCAGAGGGCCAGTCAGCTGGTGCTGCCTCTCGACGAAGACCAGGGTGCCACTTTGCAGCACCCCCGAAGACACACTCGAATGTGAGCCCGGAAACTGTGGGACTTGGAGGAGACCTGGGGGCGAGCTCCTTGACACGGGTCTCGGAGATGATATGAGACCAAACACAAAGGCCATCAAAAACAAAGGCCATGGAACAAAAATAAACACGTAGGACCGCACCAAACTGAAAAGGTCCCGCTCGGCAAAGGACACAAACCACCAATGACCGTGAGAGGAAACCTACAGACGGGAGAAAATGTTTGCAAACCGTCGCTCTGAAAAGAGGTTAGTATCCAAAATATCCAAGAAACTCATACAGCTCAATGCTACAAAGAACAAAAGCCAACCCACAAACTAAAACAGATTAAAGGCCCCGAACAGACATTTCTCCCAAGAAGACACACGGGCGGCCAACAACTCACGAGAAGATGCTCAGTGTCCCTCGTCGTCAGGGAAAAGCAAGTCAAGACCACGAGGAGGCTCCACCTGACACGGTCGGGACGGGCGGTATCACGGAGGCGCGAGCTCACAGGTGCTGGCGAGGACGTGGGGAAGGGACCCTGGTGCACTGTTGGCGGGAGTGTGAGCTGCTAACCCCGCCTCTGGGTGTTTATACAGAGGAAATGAAACCATTATCTTGGGGAGATTTTCTGCTACTCAGCCTTAAAAAGGAAGGAATTCCTGAGGGGCCCGGGTGGCTCAGTCGGTTAAGCATCGGACACTTGATTTCAGCTCCGGTCGTGAGCTCAGGGTCCTGGGATTGAGCCCCGCGTCGAGCTCCGTGCTCAGCACAGCTGAGCTTGGGATCTGCTTGGGATTTTCTCTCTCTCCGTCTGCCCCACTCTCTCTCTCTTTCTCTCTCAAATAAATAAATCTCTTTTTTTTAAGATTTTATTTGTTTATTTGAATATCATGATAGAGAGAGAGGCAGAAACCCAGGCAGAGGGAGAAGCAGGCTCCATGCAGGGAGCCTGACGTGGGACTCGATCCTGGGTCTCCAGGATCACACCCGGGGCCGAAGGTGGTGCCAAACCACTGAGCCACCCGGGCCGCCCCCAACCGCGCTCTCTTAAGGTCTGTTCCCTGACCTGGTGGTGACTGTACGTGAAAACACCCACAGTCTGCCAAGAGGAGGTGGTATATTTTTGTTCCTGACAGTAGACGCAGGCCTTTGGGCAGAGCACTAGGAAGCACCTTGTCACCCCCTGTCCACAAGGGTTTTAGTCCCTGTTTGGTGCAGGGACAGGAGAGCGGGGCCGGGCGGAGACGCGGACAATGCAAGAACCTTGGTGTTCTTCTCCCCACCCCGACCTTCTCGACGGCGGGGGCTGTGAGACTCCAGGGCCCCAGGGCTCCCCGGCCTGTCCTGCCTTAACTCCTCCCCTGTGCCCATGGCGCCGACCTGCCCCGTCCTCGGGATGCAGTAGATACTTAAACGTTGCGTTTCGGGGGGCGCCTGGCCGGCTGGGGAGCCTGCAGTTCTTGCTCTCAGGCTTGTGAGTGCGAGCCCCACGTTGGCTGGAGAGGTCGCTTAAAATATAACTAAATAAGATCTTTTAAAAAAAATCATAAAAAAATTGGATTGAGGGAGGGGTCAGTGTGGGGAGGCACCACCGATGCGCCAGCAGATGCCCGACTGGGCCTTTCTTTGTTCTGACCACTGGGTGTCTCAGACTGAAAACTTCTTTAAAAAAATGTCTTGGTGGAGTAAGAATAAAGCTAATTCCTTAGATGTTTAAAAAAAACCCTCACACTGTTATGACTTAAGCAATATAATCTCCTCTTCCACAAATCTCTCTTAGTCGAATAAAGACCCGGCCCCTCTCTGTAGAACCGAATGTTCTTTGTTCGCAACCGAGAGACGCTTAGCCGCCCTCGGAGATGCTCCCGGAGGCGGACGGAACATCTCACTGGCTCGTCTGCCGTCGCAACAAGGACAGCATGACGGTCACCAAGGGAAATCCCCGGCGGGGAGGCCAACGCGTTAAAAAAAAAAAAATCTCAGGTACAAACATGGGGGATTACCAGTATATTTTAGATTCAAGTTCATTTTCATAATGGGCTTCATTTTCCTGGGATTTCTGTAGGGTTTTGGCCCCTGCCACGAGGAATAAGCTCTTATCCCAGTAATTTAGGGTCGGCCCTTTGTGGTTCTTGTCTTTGGGGAAGGATAAACTGAGAGGGCACCGGGGTGACCCTGTGCTTCTCTGAACCAGGAGCCCTGCGTGCCGTTCACCTGAACCCAAGCCTTTCTCCCGGGCTGGTCTTTCTCCCGCCCTGTGGGGTCACGGGGTGCAGGGGGCGGAGCACACACTTTAGAGACTGAGGCTCAGGTTTGCGTCGTGCTTCTGCCACTTGTGTAACTTCACTGTTCCTCGGTTTCCCTGTAAACGTGGCTTAACTGACCTGCCTCGCTGGACCCTCGTGTGGGTTAGTGGGGTTCAAGGATCTGCTCTGGGCCCCCCGCCTCCATAGGCCTCCCCCCTCGTGGCAGGACTCGCCTTGCCACCTGCCTGGCAGGACTGTCTCCCTGTGGATGCGGGGCCGCACCACCACGGTCCACACGGCAGACGGCTGAGTGTCCCTGTCACTTCCTACCGCCCTGTTCACGAGACCCCGGCACGGCCGTCGCCCTCCCTGGACCCGCGGTCCCCAGGGTCCCAGCGCCTCCGGCGGGAGTGACTGGCCTGCCTCTCCCCGGGTGAGCGAGCTGCCGTGGGGACTCGAGGAAGAAGATGCGGGACTTGGGGGCGTCTTCCTGGAGTGTCAGTGCCCAGGGGAGAGGCGAGGGGGCAGCTGTGTGGGAAGCCCTGCGGAGGTGCTGCCACCCGTTGGGTGCCCCGGGTGTGATGGGGTGCCCCCACCCTGATGTCGGAGGGAGCGCAGCATGCACGAGGGCAGCTGGGGACACCTGCAGGGAGCCTAGCCGGCTGGAGGTGGTGGCTTTGGGGCACACCTCGGCCCCTGGGCCTTGCGATGCACAATCCTGTGACGCCCCTCAGGGCCCTGGGGGGACCCGGCCTGAATGCTGGTCACAGCCCCTAAGAGGCCCTCCTCCCCGCGTGTCCCCCAGCCCTGCACAATGCCCCACGCCCAGGATGCCTCCCGCGTCACCGACCTGCACGCGGTCACCGTGTCTGACGTGGGAGGGCGAGCCCAGTGAAGCTCACCTGGTGCCCAGGTTTGGTTTCCGGGAGCGGTGATGTGTCCGACCTGCACCGGGAGCCTGGGTGGGACGAGGCGGGGAGGAAAACGTGAAGTGAGGGGGAGAGGGGACCTCCAGCTGGAACGTCGCCGCGGCCTGGGGCCCGGGGCCTGGGAGCAAGGTGCTGGCTCCTCTGTACCTTCAGTGGGCAGCACAGTCGGTGGTCGGCAGAGCCACGCGCCAGCCCCCCCGCCCTGACGGAGACCTGAGGCTTTACCCGCCGGGGTGGAGGTGGCACCAAGTCCGCGGGCCGCATCCAGCCCAACACGGGGTCCCGTGAGTGCCCACCCTGGGCTGATTTCACTCGGCGGTGGCAGTGCCCCTGGCCGCAGAGGGGACCGCACGGCCCCGAAACCACAGGGTCCTGTCGGCCCCTTACAGAACGCCTTGGCCAACGGCTCTTCTGGGAGCTACCGAGCCGGCGGGAGGCAGTAAGTGGGGGTGACCTGGGCCAGGGGGTGTCAGCGGTGTGGCCAGGACACTCAGAGCTGCGGGCAGCAGCCGGAGGGCGTAGGAGGTCAGGACATGGAAGGAAGAGGTGCCTGTGGAGCTGGAGGGGAGGGCAGGGCCTGGGCGCAGGGGGAGGAAGGGCGACCAGGGGGACCGGGAGGACAGCACGTGCACACCCGCCGGGGGCCCAGCCCGCAGGGCAGTTCTCTGGGCCGGGCTGGCTTCCCCCGGGGCCACTGTTCACCCACAACCAGGGCCCCGGGGTCACCGGGAGCAGCGAGGCAGGACAGCGCGAGGAGGGCCACTGTCCCGGGAGCTCGGCCTGTTGCAGAGGCCTGGGGGCCACGCGTGTTGGTGGCCTGGAAGCAGCTGGTGGCCTGAGGAGGCGGCGGCCCGGGCAGCGGGAGGAGTCCCGCATTTGTCCCCAACCCGGAGAAGCCCCAGGGGCCCAGTGCTGTGCATGGAGGACCCGCCCGCCATTCCTGGGGTGCAGCCGGACATGTTGCCCCGTGTCCCTGATGCCCTGGGTCGCCTGCTGTGAACCAGGGCCTGGGAGCAGAGACCTTTGTTCCGCCTCAGCCGTGCTTGAAAGAGCAACAGGTGCAAACTGGCGTGTGCTTTGTTCTCAGCCCTGGAGCTTACACTCGCGCCGTCCGCCGTCTGCGTCACGCGTGGGCTCGCTGCTCCCGCCCCTCCTCGGTCACTTGGGCAGCGTGTTATTTGGTGACGTGGCACCCAGTAGCGGGCCTTGCCGCCCCCGCCCCCCGGACCAAACTCTAACCCGACTGTACCTTCTGACTCTGCACACGAAGTTTTATGAGGACAGTGGCCGCTGGGATTCCTAGATTGAAGCCAAAGGGAAGTCCCTATAAATATTTTGGAATCTTTTACTTAATTTGTCGCAGCACAGAAATCACTTCCCGTATCATACGAGATCATGTGAGTTTGAAAGTTAAAAAAAAAAAGTGCAATTAGAATCTGCATCTTGGTTTTCCTGGCCGCGTAATTATTTGATGTGACTAAAGCTTCAGAGGCATGAACTATTTTTCTATTAGAAAAAATACCGGCTGGTCTTTCTGGCTGGAGGGTGGTCACTGCGGGACCTTCGTCCCCAGGCCTTAGATCGTGGCCGCAGGTGGAGCGGCTGTGGCGTCCGCCCGCTGTCCTGCGTGGACGCCCGCCTGCCCTGGGCGCCTGGTCTGAGCTCGTATCCCTCCGTCCCCGCCCTGCTGTCCCCCTCCTCGGGGATCCCGTTGGCTCTCAGGGCTGCAGGATCCGGACCGCTGGTCCCCACGCGCCTCTCCTGCCCCGACTCCCCCGGGCTCCCTGCTTTGTGTCTGGCACACGTCTGCGAACCCCGCTGGGAGGCACCTGTGCAGCCGTCCACGTCCCAGCACCACCGCCAGCCAGATCACGGGCCAGAAACCTGAGGGTCGCCCTGCTTTCCCCCTTTGCGCTCAGCTCCAGGTGTCAGTCCTGCCGGTGACCCCACCCACCATCGGCTCAGAGGCCCACCCGTGCTCCTTCCGGCCATTAGCTGGGGCGGCCTGGTGACAGCTCCCCACCCGATGGCTCCCCCTCTGTCCTTACAGCCCTTGCTTCCTGCGGGAACCATAATTATCTCTTTAAAATGTAAATTACTTCCCATCACTGCCCCTCTGAAGCCCTCTTAATAGTCTTCTCTCACACTTGGAACAAAATCCCAAATCCTTACCCTGATCTGTAGGGCCTCACACAGCCTGGTGTGAGGTTTTCCTTAAAATCCGCTGCGCGGCCAGCTAACCCTGCGTCCACTAAAGTCCCCGTGGTCGGCGTTAGTGTTCTATCGCTCCGGTTCAGATGTCACTTGCTATATTAAGATGATAAAGCACATATTTATGTATTTTAATCAATAAATTATGCTACTGGTATGGCCCTTACATATTTAAACTATTCTAATGGATCTTCTTGAAATATCATTAAAGACAGTATATCCTTGACATCCGTCTCGGGAACACGGACTTGTGGGAAGTTCCCTGCACTGTGGCTACAAAGGCAGCTTTTTTTTTTTTCTGGGCCTTTTGACGTAATTGGGTGAAGTGTCACCCTCACCCTGCATTCTTGGCCTTCTTGCTCGCCGAGGGTCACCCCACTGGCTTCTTTTCCTTCCTTCCCAAGTCCTTTGTAAGTTTTCAAATAATCTTGTCTAGGGGCACCCGGGGGCTCCGTGGTTGAGCGTCTGCCTTGGGCTCAGGGCGTGACCCCGGGTCCCAGGATCACGTCCCACGTCAGGTTCCCCGTAGGGAGCCTGCTTCTCCCTCTGCCTGTGTCTCTGCCCCTCTCTCCGTGTCTCCCATGAATGAATGAATGAATAAATAAATAAATAAATAAATAAATAAATAAATAAATAAATAAATATTTTTAAAAAAGCATAATCTTGTCTGTATACACAAGAGTGCCGGTGGGCATTGCATTAATCTAGGAGTCAGTCTGGAGGCCATCGACATCTTTGCTGTGTCGCGTCTGCCAATCGCGACCGCGGCACGTCTCCCCGTTACGTTTATCTCCTCTGACTGTTCTCTGCAGCATTTTGTGGCCGTCAGCTTACAAGGCCTGTACAGCTTTTGTTAGATCTACACCTAAGTATTTCATCCTGAGCGCGACTGCGCACGGTGCTGGGTTTCACTCTCAGCGGCTGGCCGTTCAGGGCTGCTGTGGACAAAGACAGCGGATCTCTGCTCCCCGAGCCCGTCTCCTGCGAACTTCCCCAAGTCACTTATTAGCGCTCGGAGCTTTTTGCGGGTTCTGGGGACTCCGGGCACGGACCATCCTGCTCTCTACAAGTAGAGACCATTTTATTCTCTCCTTCCTGGTCTGCGTGCTTTCGTTCACTTTTCTTGCCTCGTTGCATTGGCCTGGTTTCCCGGCCCCATCCCAACGGAACGGGCATCTTTGCCTTGTTCCCAAAGTTATGAGCGAGCATTCAGCCCTTCAGCACCGAGTATGAAGTCAGCTTCGGCTGATGGTAGACGTTTGTATTTTAAGTCGAGCAAGTTCCCGTCCATTCTAACTTTCCTGGGAGTCTATCATGAATGGATGTCTTTTTTTTTAAATGCCTTTTCTATATCGATTGATACGACCGTATGATTTTTATTTTTCAGCATGACAATATGGTGGATTACATTGATTTTTTTTGTTTTCTTTCCTTTTTTTAATTGACAGACTTTTTACATATTCATTATTCAGTTTTGAATTCACTCTTGTTTTTTTGGTACACAGGTATTCTTGCTTATTAAGTTTTTTTAAAAAAGATTTTAGTTATTTATTTGAGAGACAGAGAGTGGGGAGGAGGAGCAGAGGGAGAGGGACCAGAGGACTCCGTGCTGAGTGCGGAGCCTGCCGCGGGGCTCAATCTCACGACCCCAAGATCATGACCCGAGCTAAAATCAAGAGTCCGACGTTCAAGTGACTGAGCCACCCAGGTGCCCCTTGTACATTTTATCTTTTTTCTTTTTAAATTTATTTTTATTTTTTTCCTTGTACTTTTAAAATTTCAATTCCAGCATAGTTAGTGTACAGTTTCGTATTAGTTTTAAGTTTACAATATAGTGACTCAGTAATTCCAGGCATTATCAGTGCTCATTATCATAAGTGTTCTCTTGATCCCCATCACCTATTTCACCTGTCCCCCCACCCACCTCTCCTCTGGTAACTGGCAGAAAATAGGAAAAGACATTTGTTCAAAGACGACATATAGATGGCCAACCCTGATTGGTTTTTGAGTATTGAACCAGCTTTGCATTCCAGAAACAATTGTAGTAGGTTGTGGTATTTAATTATTTTCCTATTGTGCTGAACTCTGTTCCTCTGCTGAAACTTTCTTTTCTTTTTTTTTTTTTTTCTATTTGTTTCTAGTGTATCTGTGCTTGCGGAGACAGTTTTATCATGGTTGTTTTAAAATCCTCATTAGAGAATTCTCACACGTTGGTCATTTTGGTTTTGGTGTCTACTCATTGTCTTTCTTCATTCAGTCTGAGATGTTCTTGGCGTTTAATATGACAAGTGGTTTTTGATTGAAGCCTGGACAACTGGGGTATGATGGGATCGTACTGGAGATTGTTAAGGGTCTGTCTCTGCTTGCTTGGCAGGGAAAGGGAAGTGCCGCCTCTTTCCTGCCCAGCAGGAGCATAACCTTGGCCCCCGTGACATGGAGATGGGGGAGCCCTGCCGTGCTGCTGGGTAGAGGTGGGGGTGTGACTCCCCAGTGGGCCCCATTGATTCCTCTGAGCAGGGGATGCTAGGGCTGCCCCCCACATGGCCTCCACTGACACCATGATTGGTTGATGGTGAAGGGGGTCACCACAAGGACCATGAGGTAGCCTTTGTCCTGTTTTGCTTGTATCCGTTCTAGGACCAATAGCAGTTTTTGCAAATAGCTTTGGGAGACCCAGGGGGACCATGCCATACATATCCGGTGGGGACGTCCCAGTCAGCAAGCCTCTGGGGTCTGTGCCCAGTGGAGAGCATGGTCTCTGGTAATCAGGTGCCGGGGTTCAAATCCCAGCTCTGCCGTTCGTGGCAGGGGGACCTCAAGTACGTTGCTAAACCTCAGTACTTCGGTGACTTGTTCCGTAAGGTGGGGTGATAATAAGGTTGTAGGGCAGGCACATGAGTTAATAATGTATAAACTGCTTAGAAGGGTACCTGGCACGGGGGACGAGGTACATGAGTGTTTGCTATGACCGTTATTATCAGTGCCACCTGGTTAGTGACCTGGGACGTGGCCCTCTGGCCCACCTCCCCTGGGCTCTCTGCGGTCACCTGGCTGCTCAGGGCCACTGCAAAGGCTGCCTGGACGTGTCCGGGCTGAGGACTAGGATCTGATGTGTGAACAGGAACCACCCAGAGTGTGGATGGTGGTTCTTATGACAGCCGACAGCTGTGCGGGCCAGGGTGGCCAAGCCCTCACGGGTGTCGCTGTGCATTCCTGTGTTAACCACCCCCCCCATAGTCCCGCTTCTCATCCCAGGCAAACCCAACCACTTCTGCCCGTTTGTGGGAGCACACTCCCCCCAAATATCACGTGGCTGATGCTCTCCTTCCCACATTCTTCCCAGCCACTGTCCAACGTCCTGAATCTCCAACTCAGCTTCTACCTCCAGGAGACGCTTCCACAGTTCACACAAGACTGAGACCCTTAGAAGTGGTCACTCCATCGTCTGTCCCCTACACGTTTCCCGTGTCCTTTGCTCCTGCCCCCGAGGATGATGGTTCACCCCACCAGGTGTCTAGAAGTGTCCAGACTGCATGAATCCAGGGCAGGTTAGGTTCTGGGGCTGCCATGGCCAACTGGGTGCTTACAACAACCACTCTGGAGGCAGGAAGTCAGGGAAAAGTGCCAGCGAGGTTGGTTCCCTCCGAGGCCTTGAGGGAGCCTGAGGGAGAGTGTTGCAGCCTCTGGAGACTCCGGGATTTTCTTGGTGTTCCTTGGCTTCTGCAGGCACCACACGTTGCTCCTGGCTCTGCCTCCTTGGCACGTGGTCCTCCTCCTGTGCGTCTCTGCACCCAAAGTCCTTCTTCGTGTAAGGACCCCCTTTGACTGGATTAAGGGACATGTGCAAAGACCTGTGGTCACATTCCCAGGTGCCTGGGGCTACGATGTTGTCACAGCTTTTCAGGGGACCCAGTTCCACCCCCAACAGGGCTAATGGTGATGTCCCCACATGGGACCTCTGCTGAGTCCGGAATGTCACCCCAGCAGCAGTGTGCGGAGAGTTTGGGATGGGGGAGCGTCCTGGGCATGGGAATATGGGTAGAGACACTGTTGACATTATCCCAGAAAGAGACAGAGTCCTGAACCAACCAGCGGGGTTTGGGGTAGATCGTTTTGTCTCCTTAAAATTTTGTGTCCCAAATGCCGAGCCTCGGGAGCCTTGTTCTGCCCTCCCCTTCGGAGCCAGGTGTGTGAGCTCTGCACGCGGGCGTTTCCTGTGCTCTTCCCCGTTCCACGGGAGGCCACACTTATCACGCCGTCCACGACGGAGGCTGAGCAGCTGTGCATCTGGGCTGGCGGGAGCCGAGTTTGTTTATGTAAATTTTGTTTTATTTTAGTCTTTCCAATGACTGCCTTGGGGCTTTAGTTCTGGGCCAAGGGCAGGAAAGAAAAGCCTTTATTGCTGAGATGTAGGCGTTGGGATAATACGTGAAGCAAACATCACCGCGCACCTAGCGAGCCTTCCCTGAGCAGCTCACCTTCCCCAGTGCTTCCCGGAGAAACAGACACTGTTCCCACCTGGGGCGGGTCTGTCAAACGTGACTGTTCTCTTTCATTTCCACAGCTTTATTTAGCTTCTGAAAATTTCCTTTAAATATATTATGTCATTCCAGTGTCTGTTTCCTTCCTTTATAATTATTCTTGGGCCAGGCTGCAGCAAAGGGAAAACACGCAACAGCAACGATGGGTTTGTAGGCAATTATTTTCTTACAAATTCTTCTATTCTAAATTCAGGCGAGTCCTCGCGAATCTCATCTGTGAGGTGGATGGCCGGGAGAAGGATCCGGGCCTCAGCGAAACACGCTCAATTATGTCCACCGGGGCACGTCTCGCCGGTGAGGGGTCCTTCAGCCTCCCGAGGGCAGATAGAGGGTCTCATGTGTGTGATGAAGATGCACGGCTACCAAGACGAGCCCTCGAACGCGGGGCTTTAAGCTGAAAGTGGCCCCAGCTCTGTGTTACTCACACGGGGCCGTGCACGCCGAGGGAGGTGGGCCTCTCCGTTTCTCCACCTTCCTGCCTGTGTCCTGGCGCAGCCGTGACACATCCCCACGGAACGTTGTTGTCTCACAGTTTTGGAGACCAGATCTGAAAGCCAGGTGCTGGTGGGCCGTGCCCCCGCGAGCTGCAGGGAGCACCTCCTGCCTCTCGCAGCTCCTGGCGGCGGCCGGCAGTCCTTGGCTGGCGGCCTCCTCCCCCAGTCTTCACCGCCAGGGCTTTCAGACCCTTCTCTGCCCCATCTTCATGCGGTCTTCCCTGTGCATGTGTCAGACCTCCCTCTGCCTCTCTCCACAGGGACCCCCGAGACTCCATTTGGTGTCCCCCCAGGCCCCCCAGCTGTCCTCTCCCACCTCGAGACCCGGGCCTTGACCCCACGGCAGGCCCAGGGACCAGGAGCTGCTATCCCCATTCCCTGCTATTACTGAGCCCACTGCACCCTGGCCGAGGTCGGGGTGTGGGGTTGGGGGAATTGGAGGGGCCAGACGTCTTCGTGCCCCTGCACCTTTGGGGTTCGGCCATAGCCAGTGCTGTGTTGGGTTTTATGCTCCCTGGGCCTTGTCTCTGTTTGTTGGGAGGCAGGGCTGGGCTGGCTCAGGTGACGGCCGTGCCATCATGGGTTCATTTGTAAGATGGAGACGGTGGTGGGAACGTGCCTCCTGCGGTTGTTGTGAGGACACGTGAGGATTTCAGCACAGGTGAATGTGCAGCGCTGGCCGAGCCCGCTCGCTGGGACCACCCACCCCGGCTGCCAGTCCCTGGCCGCGCATCCACCACACCTGAGCCCCTGCAGCCTGCCCTAAGAATTACCCTGAAATATCCTTTATGTCCAGACGAGCACGGAGGCACACGTACAGCCGAGTGAGTAAAGCGCCCACCCTCGTTTCCGAAATGGGACATTGCCTGATTCTGCGGCCCGTGTTCCCCGCGTCCCTCTCGCCCAGGGGACCGGCTGTCTACCTTCCACGTGTTGTGTCAAGCAGCTCCTGGCTTGTTTCTAACGGACAACACTCTGGAAACTTCCAGCGGTCTAGTTCCGCTGCTTCCCATCTGCAAATAAAATGAATGATATGGCACAGGTTCAGTACTGACTTGCCTTCGTCTGCCTCACCATCGGCGTGGCGGTTCACGCGTGCTCCCGGGTGAGGCTGTGCCCACTGATCTCTGGTGTTCCGGTCACTGTGGGACGCTGTCCCATCCCACGCCAGATTTGCGGTTGGGGAAGAGCGAGTGCTGGCCCGAGGGCCCCTGTTGGCGCCTCCCGGGAGCATGAGCTGGAGTCCCCTGGGGCGTGCGCCTGGGACGTGGCTGGGTGCAGGGACGTTGGCCAAACCGAGTAAGTAAGGCCAAATTGCTTTCTCCAAAGTGGGGGTGTCAGCCAGCACCTCCTCCAGCAGCCGACGGGGATCGGTCGTTCCACGTGTATGGAGGAGCGTTTCCAGCTGTGTCTGGGGGAGGCACGTCCCCGTCTCCCCGTGACTTGCGGGCCCTCCCTGTTGGTGAAGCCACATCCCTGCCACGTTGGGAGGCTCGGCCTGGCGTCAGGAGGGTTAAGTTTCCACCAGCGGTGAGACCTGCCTTCCCCCCACCCCGTCCGGATCTCCTGCCCCCCCCCCCGCCCCCGGGCCACCGTGTCCCATGAACATGCCCCTGGGACTTGGGCTTGCTCACTACCGGGACAAACACTCCCACGACTCTGTCGACCCTGGATTTCCCCAGATTTTAACCTCTTGGGTTGAGCGATTAATTTGCTTTCTCAAATCAGTCACGGAGGTGAGGTTATGCTTTGTTTTCCTCTCTCTGACCACTGGGGTTTCTGCGTCTGTGATGGGCCGGTTCCCGCCTTTTGCTCCATTCCCTGTTATTCCCTGTGGACTTACGGGGGTGCCGTATGCGGTCCGGACCCTGCCCTTCGGTTGGACGCGTGTGTGTTACAAATACCTTGTCCTATTTTGTGCATGGTCTCTTCATTCTCTTTAGGGTGTCTTTAGGCAACAGAAATTCTTAATTTTAAAGTTAAATCGATCAGTTTTTCACTCTGGTTTTTGGTTTTTTTTTTTTTGCTTCCGTCTGTAAGAAACCCTTTCTTACCCCTAAGGCCATAATGCAATTCTGTATTTTCTTCAACTCTGTGTATAGTTCTGCTTGAGGTCATTGATGGATCTGGAATTTGCTTTTGCATGGGGTATACAGTAAGGATCTAAATTTATCTTTTTCTGTAAGTATGGAAACAGTCATCACAGCTCTATTTGTTGAACGGCCCATTCTTTCCCCCACTGACTTTCCATGTGATTCCCGCCACGTATCAAGCCCTTGTGTGTGTGTCACACAGGCCTGGGTGTCCCTCCCGGTCATGGGTCGGTGGGTCAGCTCTGGGCCTACACCCCAGTTTATTGGAGGACGTGTTTTGCCATTGACAAGGGCCCTGCTCCCCTGCTTTCACTCACTTTTATGAATTCCAAATTGTCTTGGCAATTCTCAGCTCTTTTGTCCTTGGTATAAACTTTAGAATTAGCTTATCAAGTTCTATAAAGATTCCATAGGATTTTAATAGGAATTGCAATGAACTTCTACATTAATTTAGAATTAATGCAGTGTCTAGGATACTGACCCCTCTTAAACATGCACATTATATATGCGCATCTCATCAGAGACAAACAAAGCCGGACACTAATTAAAGTGGACAAGACAGATTTTAATCAGTGACACACTAATGCAAAAGGGAAAGAGTCCGGCATGAACGGAACTTGACTTGCAGAGGACCAGGTATTTTATCTATCATCTATCTATCTATCTATCTATCTATCTATCTATCATTTTTGTGGTATGTTAGATTTCTTTTCTTTTTTCTTTTTTTCTTTTTTTTTTTTTTTTAGTTTTTATCCTACTTCCAGTTAGTTAACATACAGTCTTACGTTAGTTTCAGGCGTACCATACAGTGATTCCGCATCTCCACGCATCACCTGCTGCTCACCGTAACAGGTGCCTCCTTCACTCCCTCATTCCCATCACCTGTTGCCTCCCCCCCCTCACTCCCCACCCCCCATAATGTCAGCGTGTTCTCGGTCGTCAGGAGTCTGTTTCTTGATTTCTCTCTCTCCCTCTCTCTTTCCCCACTTTGCTATTTGTTTTGTTTCCTAAATTCCACATATAAGTGAAATCGTGTGGTATTTGTCTTCCTCTGACTGGCTTATTTCGCTCGGTGTCATACTCTCTAGCTCCATCCATGTTTTTGCAAATGGTAAGGTTTTTTTTATGGCTGAGTAATACTCCATTGTGTACAGACACCACATCTTCTTTATCCACTCATCAGTCGATGGACACTTGGGCTGCTTCCATGTCTTGGCCATTGTGCTGTTCTACACAGTGGGGTGCGTGTATCCCATTGTGCTGTTCTACACAGTGGGGTACGTGTATCCCTTTGAATTAGTGTTTCTGTATATTTTGGGTAAATATCTAGTAGTAGGATTACTGGATCGTAGAGCAGCTCTATTTTTAACTTTTCTAGGACCCTCCACACTGTTCTCCAGAGTGGCTGCACCAGTTGGCATTCGCACCAACAGCGTAAGAGGGCTCCCCTTTCTCCGCATCCTCGCCAACGCCTGTTTCTTATGGTGTTGATTTTCGCCGTCCTGACAGGTGAGAGGTGATATCTTATTATATAATTTTGATTGTGTTTCCCTGATGACCAGGGATGTTGAGCATCTTTTCATATATCTGTTGGCCTTCTATGTGTCTTCTTGGGAGAAATGTCTGCTCATGTGTTCCGCCCATTTTTAAATTGGATTATTTGGGTTTTTTGGGGGTGTTGAGTTTTATAAGTTCTTTCTCTATTTTGGATACTAACCATTTATGAGATCTGCCGTTTGCAAGTATCCCTCCCATTCTGTAGATTGTCTTTTAGTTTTGTTGACTGTTTCTTCTGCTGTGCAGGAGCCTTTTTATGATGTAGTCCCACTGGTTTATTTTTGCTTTTGTTTCCTTTGCCTCAGGAGTTGAAACGACTGATGTCAAAGAGGTTACTGCCTGTGTTCTCTTCTAGGATTTTTATGGTTTCAGGATTCCATGTAGGTCTCTAATCCATTTTGAATGTATTTTTGTGTATAGTGTAAGAATACAGTCCAGTTTCTTTCTTTTGCATGTAGCTGTCCAGTTTTTCCAGCATCATTTGTTGAAGAGACTGTCTTTTGCCCATCGTGTATTCTTTCCTGCTTTGTAAAAGATTAGTTGACCATATATTTGTGGGTTTGTTTTTGGGTTTCCTGTTATGTTCCATTAGTCTATGTGTCTGTTTTTGTTCCGATACCATACTATTTTGACTACTACAGCATTGTAATATAACTTGAAATCTAGAGTTGTGATGTACTCTTTCCAGCTTTTCTTTTCTTTTCTAAGATTGCTTGGCTATTTGTTGTCTTTTGTGGTTCCATACACATTTTAGAATTATGTGTTCTGGTTCTGTGAAAAATGCTGTTAGTATTTTGATAGGGATTGCACCAAATGTGTTGATTGCTTTGGCTATAAACATTTTACCAATATTTGTTCTTCCAATCCATGAACATGGAATATCTTTCTATTTCTTTGTGTTGTCTTCAGTTTCTTTCATCAGTGTTTTATAGTTTTCAGACTATCTGTCTTTTATCTCTGGGTTAGGTTTATTTCTATGTGTCTTATTCTTTTTGGTTCAATTTTAAATGGGACTTAAGAAATTCTATTTCTGCTGTTTCATTATTGATGTACAGAAATGCCAAAAGATTTCTACACATTGATTTTTGTATCCTTTGACTTCACTGAATTTGTTTGTAGTTTCAGCAATTTTTTGGTGGAGTCTTTTGGGTTTTCTATATGTAGTATCATGTCATCTGCAAATAGCGGAAGTTTGGCTTCTTCCTAACCAATTTGGATGCCTTTTTATTTCTTTTTCTTGTCTGATTGCTGTGGCTAGGACTTCCAGTACTATGTTGAATAAAAGTGGTGAGAGTGGACATTCTTGTCTTCTTCTTGACCTTAAGGGAAAAGCTCTCAGTTTTTCTCCATTAAGTATAATGTTAGCTGTGGGTTTTTCATACATGCCCTCTATTATGTTGAGTTATGTTGCCTCTAAACTCACTTTGTTGAGGGTTTTAACATGAATGGATGTTGTACTTTGTCAGTGCTTTTTCTGCAACTATTGAAATGATCATATGGATTTTACCCTTTCTTTTATTGATGTGATGTATCACATTGATTGTTTTTGCATATATTGAGCCACCTTTACAACCCAGGAATAAATCCCACTTGATTGTGATAAAAGATTTTTAAAATATACTGTTGGGTTTGGTTTGCTAGAATTTTATTGAGGATTTTTGCATCTGTGTTCATCAGGAGTATTGGCCTGTAGTTTTCTTTTTCAGTGGTGACTTTATCTGGATTTGGTATCAGGGTAATGCTGACCTCACAGAATGAACTTGAAAGTTTTCTTTCTTTTTCTATTTTATGGAATAGTTTGAGAGGAATAGGTATTAACTCTGCTCTAAATGTTTCATAGAATTCTCCTGTGAAGACATCTGGTCTTGGACTTTTGTCTGTTGAGAGATTTTTTGATTATTGATTCAATTTCTTTGCTGGTTATTGGCCTGTTAAAGTTTTCTATTTCTTCCTGTTTCAGTTTTGGTAGTTCGTATGTTTCTAGGAATTTATCCATTTCTTCTCAGTTCTCAAATATGTTGACATATAGTTTTTCATAATATTCTCTTATAATTGTTTGTATTTCTGTGCTGTTGATTTTATTTCTTCTCTCTCATTAGTGATTTTATTTATTTGGGTTCTTTCTCTTTTTTCCTTAGAGATTTATCAGTTTTATTGATTGTTTTTTTCAAAGAACCAGCTCCTGGTTTCATTGATCTGTTCTACTGTTTTGTTTGTTTCTATATCATTTATTTATACTCTAATCTTTATTATTTCCTTCCTTCTGGTGGTTGTGGGTTTTGCCTGTTCTTATTTTTAGGTGTAAAGTTAGGTCGTTTATTTGATATTTTTCTTGCTTCATGAGTTAGGCCTGTATTGCTATACACTTCCCTCTTAGAACCGCTTTTGCTTCATCTGAAAGGTTTTGGACCATCATGTTTTCATTTTTATTTGTTTCCATGTAATTTTTAATTTCTTTTTTATTTCCTGACTAACCCAATCATTGTTTAATAGCATGTTGTTTAATGTCCATGTATTTGTGGTTTTTCCAGATTTTTTCTTGTGGTTGATTTCTAGTTCTGTAGTGTTGTGGTCAGAAAAGATGCCTGGTATGACTTTGATCTTCTCAAATTTGTTGAGACTTGTTTTGTGGCTTAATATATGATGAATTCTAGAGAATATCCTGTGTGTACTGAAAAGAATGTACAATCTATTTTAGGATGGAATGTTCTGAAATATCTGTGAAGTCCATCTTATGTTTCAATATGTCATTCAAAGCCATTGTTTCCTCATTGATTCTCTGTTTGGATGATCTGTACATTGATTAAGTGGAATATTAAAGGCCTCTACTATTATTGTATTATTATTGAATTGGCTCCTTTATGTTTGTTATTAAGTGTTTTATTTTTTAAAAAGATTTTATTTATTTATTCATGAGAGACACAGAAAGAGAGAGAAAGGCAGAGACACAGGTAGAGGGAGAAGCAGGCTCCATGCAGGGAGCCTGATGCAGGACTCCAGGACCACCCCTAGGACTGAAGGTGGCGCTAAACTGCTGAGCCACCTGGGCTGCCCTATTAAGTGTTTCATATATTTGGGGACTCCCTTGTTGGGTACATAAACACAATTGTTACTTTTTCTTGTTGGATTGTTCCCTTTATTATAATATAATGTGTTTCTTTGTCTCTTATTACAGTCTTTGTCTTAAAGTCTATTTTGTCCAAAAAAAATATCGCTTCTCTACCTTTTTTTGGACATCCATTTGTACAATAGAGATTTTTCCATCTCTTCACTTTCAATCTGTAGGTGTCTTTAGGTTTAAATGAGTCTCTTGTAGGCATCATATAGATATATCTGTTTTTTTTGTCCATTCTGTTACCTATGTCTTTTGGTTGAAGTGTTTAGTCCATTTACATTAAGGTAATTATTGATTGGGATCCCTGGGTGGTGCAGCGGTTTAGCGCCTGCCTTTGGCCCAGGGCGCCATCCTGGAGACCCGGGATTGAATCCCATGTCGGGCTCCTGGTGCATGGAGCCTGCTTCTCCCTCTGCCTTTCTCTCTCTCTCTCTCTCTCTCTCTCTCTCTCTCTCTCTCTCTCTATCATAAATAAATAAAAATTTAAAAAAGTAATTATTGATAGATGTGTATTTATTGCCATTTTATTACTTGTTTTTTTGTTTCTAAATATTTTTTCTAAAAAAATAAATATTTTTTCTGATCTCTTCTTGTCTTTTTCTTTTTCATGGTTTCCTGGTTTTATTTAGTGGTATATTTGGATTTCTTTCTCTTTATTCTTTGCATGTTTTTTTAGTGGTTTTTGATTTGTGGCTACCATAGGTTTATATATAATATCTCCTGCATATAGCAGTCTGTATTAAGTTAATGCTCATTTAAGTTTAGACTCATTCTTCACTCCTCTACTCCCAATATTAAGTATATGGTATCATATTTTACATCCTTTTATATTGTGAGTTCCTTGACTGGTGTTTTACAGAAATATCCATTTTTACTACTTTGTGTTTCCTACCTCTATACTATCACTTTTGGTTTCTCTTTTCTATTCCAAGAATTCCCTTTAATATTTCTTGTAGGCCTGGTTTAGTGGTCATAAACTGCTTTAGTTATTGTTTGGAAAACTCTTCAAGTCTCCTATTCTGAATGACAGCCATGATGCCCTTGAAATTTTTATTATATTTCTTACTAGAGATATTACCATTTTTTTGTGATTTAAGTAGCATCTTTTTATTTTCTACTTAATTTTTTTTTAAATCTACAGGAAAGTGAGACACCTGGGTGGCTCAGTGGTTAAGCATCTGCCTTTGGCTCAGGGCGTGATCCTGGAGTTCCAGGATCGAGTCCCCCTTCAGGCTCCCTGTGAGGAGCCTGCTTCTCCCTCTGTCTAGGTTTCTGCCTTTTTCTCTGTGTCTCTTGTGAATAAATAAATACAATATATTTTTTAAAGAAGCCGCTTAACTTTAAAAAATCTTTAAAAAAATCTATAGGAAAGTTACTAGAATGACATAGTGAACACTCACATGCCCTTTGCCTGGCCTCACCAGTTGTTAGCACCTTGTGACATTTACTTCCTCTCTTTCTACATATGTATGCATATATGTATATATATTTTACCAACATCGTGCCACTTTATTTCAGATTATATTAGCTAAGAACAGAAAACATAAACACAACATGACTGTCTCTCTCATGAAGTTAACATTGATATACTATTATCAATATGCCATCCACATTCAAATGTCACTGATTAATCATAATATTTGTTGTAGTTGCACTTTATCTGATATATTTTTATTTATTTAGTTTTTAAAAAGATTTTACTTATTCATTCATGAGAGACAGAGAGAGAGAGGCAGAGACATAGAGAGAGAAGCAGGCTCCTTGCAGGGAGCCTGAGGGGACTCAATCCTAGGACTCCAGGATCATACCCTGAGCCAAAGGCAGACACTTAACCGCTGAGCCACCCAGGCATCCCCCCTTTATCTGATTTAGAACCCTATTAAGCATCACACTTTGCACTGCACTGCTACAGGACCTTGGTCTTTCTTAACTTGGCTGTTCCTGAGACTGTTGAATTGTTGGCTTTCTGTCAGATTCGCTTGCAACTCGTCCCTTTGCATCATATTGGGAGGCATATGGTTTGTCCCATTACTGGGGTGTGAAGTTTGACCACTTGGTCAAGTTGCATTTTCTAGATTTCTCCATTGGAAGTGATTTTTGGGGGTGATTCTTTCAGGTACTGTATCCTATTCCCACCAGAGTCTTTCATCCAATGGTTTTAGTGGCCATTGCTGAATCTTGTTTGAATCATTCCTGTGCCAGAGACAAAATAGTGATTTTCTGTTTCCATAATTTATTTCTCATTCATTGGTTAGCATTCTTCTACCCTGAAGACCTTCTTCCTCATTCTTTAATTATTTTAGATTGATTCACTTCAAAGATGTATAATTCACTTGGTCATTATTCATTTTGTTGTTCAATCATCCCAAATTCAGCCAATAGAACCCTCTTCAAGCTGGCATGTGGATCCTCTGTAGCTGTCCCAATCAATGAAAAGCAGATGGTATCTGGTAAAAAATTGCATCTTTCTGTTTGCTCATTGGCTGCATACCTGATTTTGCTTTAGTGATCTTGCTTCCAGCAACCTTGCTTCACTCTTCACTTCTAATATGGTGTTTGGAAATTCTTTTCATTTTATATATTGATAATCATACCTCTATGCATACTGACAGTTTAATTTAATTCTTTAAAATTATCTTTTTATTTCTTTTGTTACTGAGCTTGGTAGAACCTCCTAGACAAGGCTAATCCCATTCAAGAAAACATTTACCAAAGCACTGTTGTCTCCTTCCTAATTTTGAAGTTTCAACATTAAATACATTTGTTCCGGGTTATTAGTTGCTATCCTTTTCTCCATTAAAGAAAGTCTCTCTCTTTTTTCAAAAATCACTGAGTGGTTTTTTTTTTTTTAATCCCTAATAGGGTTTGAATTGTACCAAACATTCTTTTTTGCATTTGTTAAGATGATTATATCTTAATCATGTTTTTTCTCCTTTAATATATTAATGTGGTAAATCATAATAATATCTTTTGCATGGGAATCATCACTGTATTATTGATATGAGCTTTATTTAATATATTTAATATATTTTACAGTTAGTTTGACATCATTTTGTTTGACCTTTTGGCATGTGTACATGAAATTGGCTTCTGTGTTTCCTGTATCATATTTCTCTGTTTTTCATTATCTAGTTGTCTGAACTCATTTGTGTTTCAGTAGTTTGTGCATCTGCTCTTGAATGTATGGGAAAGCATGTTTACATAACCTGGGCCTGTTTTGTGTGCGGTGTGTCATGGGGAGGTGTGACATGACATTTCCTTGTGGATGTATCTCCACTCAGGTGTCTAGGACCTTGTCAGGTGGGTGGCTATAGCACCGAGGGACCACCGTGGCAGGTCCAGACCTTACAAGCCCAGGTCGGTGAAGCAGGCAGAAGCATGGGAAATTTGATCGCACCCCTGGGAGTCACCTGGCCCCTTGGGGTCACCTGGCCCCTCGGGTGGTCTAGCTCAGGAGCTCACAGTCTGGACCCAGAAGGCCCCCGTGGTTTGGATGCTGTCATGCTGCACACTCCTCATGTCTGCCAGTCAGTCTCTGCTATCTGCTGTGACTCCTCGAATCCAGGGCTCTGTCATGAAGGGGCAGCGAGGTTCTATGGACCCTAACTGGAGGAGAAATGCTGTCTGTAGAGGAGGTTCTTTCAAGCTCTGTGCTGCTTATTTTCTTCTCAGGTATCAACACAGCCAGGCATGTGTTACACTTGCCCAAGACCTGAGATTTTCCTCTCCATGTCTCCCAAGAAGGGATTTCTTTACTGTGTCCACAGCGCTTGTGCTTTTTTGCCTGAGCTGTAGGACTCAGCTTGCAGGTGCCAACAACAGGGGCTGCGAGTCTAACTCCTGGCTTCTGGACACTCCCTAGATGCAGAGGTATTCAATGTGTGAGTGCAAATGTGAGTCTTCGTGTGTGTGCATGTGTGAACAAGTGTGTACTCCTGTGAGTATGTGCCTGTTTGTGAGAGTATCTGCATGTGTCAGTGCAAGCAAGTATAGTGCGTGACAGTGTGCTGTGTGAGTGTAAGAGTATGCACATGTGCGAGTGTGTATGTGCATCATGATTAGTGTATGAGTGTGATCACATGTGTGCACATCTGTGTGAGTGCGCATACCTGTGTGAGGCTGGGTGCATGTTGCACATGTGTGAGTGTGCATGAGGGAGTGTGCACATGTGAGAGTGTCCGTGTGCAAGAGCATGTGAAAATGTTGTATGCTTGCATGTGTATATTAGTGTGTGAGAGCGTGTGCATGCATGTGTGAGAGTGTGCACGTGTGTGCACATGCATGTGCGCGTAGCCGCGGTGGGGAGTCAGGCAAGCCGTGCCTCTCCCCTCCTTCCCTTGCAGGCACCCCCGTTCCCGCCGCGCTAACCAGGCTGCTTGCTGTCCTGGGAGCCCACCCTGGCCCCCCGATTCCCGCCTTGGCTGAGCGGTTCTTTGTGTCTGCAGAGTCTTACTCTCCCCACGCCCTGCAAGCTGAGAGCCTCCTCCGTCTTCAAGATGCAGATGAAATGCCTTGTTCTCCCTGATGTAACCCAGCTGGGGATAAACATTGCTTCCTCTTTTAAGACGTGCCACGTCTGCCTTGAATTATACATGTGTGCGGCGGAGGGCTCCTTTAGGATAAGGATTATGACTTATTTATCTTCACATTTCCCCCGTACCTCTCTCCACCCCACTACCTCAGGCAGCGGCTGGCATGTCGAAGGTGCTCAATAATTATTTATGAAATTGGATGTTAAGTGCTCCTCCTTATTTGTGGGTTTAGTGACATTGTTCAATTCGGGGGTAAGGGACGCAGTCCTGGGAGAAATGGGAGCTTTCTGCCTCCCCCGGAGGCTACCATAGTCCCATCCCCTTTGGTTGCCTGTCTTGCTGCTCCCCCCCTGGGCCAGGCACCTCGTCCCCCTGCCCCAGGCACCTCGTCCCCCCGCCCCGGGCATCTCGTCCCTCCGCCCCACCGCTGCTCCCTGGCTCTCGGGGTGCCGGCCTCCTGTGGCTCGCGGGCGCCCACGGCGCAGGCTTTGGCGGGACATGCCTGCGGCTCCACTCCCCTGCAGCTCTCTCCTCTGGGAAAATCAGTGCAGGGGCTTGGGAAGCAGCTCCTGAACCCCATTCGATGCCTTGAATTATCCTCAGGGGTGTTGGGAAATTTCAAAACCAAGTTAATTGCCTTTCGCGGTCATCACACACAGCTAATGCCACATCTAATGACACTTGGAGTCTGAGATGACTGTGACAAAACCGAAATGTCAGAACTCCAGGAGCACCACCAGGGCGGCTGTATTCCTCTTCTCTGAAAATGAAAAACTCCCAAAACACTGGGATTTCGTGCCCGTGAGAGTCCAGGGGGCGCGTGCACTTGCCACAGCCTTTCCGAGGGTTGGTCCCCCCGGCTTGGCCTGGCTGCTCTGCAATCTCCAGGTTCAGGGTCGCACACCAGGGCGATTGCGGTCAGTCATGTTTCTGTTTCTTTAGTACCTGGACTATGCGAGGTTTCTGGAAATGCTGATACTCTGGGCAGTTTATATGACACCTGCAGTTGTAGAAGCGACGTCCAGTGTCAGGACAAAGAGTCCACGTTCTCTGGCGCTGGGTGGCCCAGAGCTGGCTTCCCCCAAGAAATCTGAAATCACAGCCTCATTGGTTCCCCTAAGCACTTTGTTTTCTTCAATTCCTGGTAACACATCTGTGAGAGACCTTTGCTGTTCCCAGGCTGTCGGTGAGAGAGGGAGGCTCGGCAGGGTTACACCACCCCCTGCGTGCTCTGCTTGGGTCGCCCAGCCGGATCCCAGCCCCGAGCAGGAGTGTCCAGGCCTCCCCACTGCTGCAAGCCACCTTTACCTTGTTTGTGTGATTTGAGCCACATCAATCCTTGGGACTCCCAAGTCTTCATGTACAATTTTCATTTGAAAGTTCCTGCCTCTGCCAAGTGATATTCTTTTGGCTCTGGATGCTCTCAGGACGCACCCACCTGCACACCCTGAGAGCTTCCTTCATACCTGTGCCCCAGGCCCTCTTCCTTCTTGTACGGCCTCTCATGCTTCAGACCTGGCATTAGCACCATTGTCACGTGGGACATGGAGTGGGGACACTGTAGTTAGGGGGAAAGACGTGTCCAGGTCATCTCTGCTCTGCCCACAGTACTTTAAGCAGTGCTGGGGACATCGTGAATTGAAAGCTGGTTGTAAATATATTTGTTGAATACGTGAAAGAAGGAACATGTTGCCATAAGCAGGAGGGTGTGATTCTAGCGTGTGCTTTCACGGTCCGTGATGTACTGTCAACGCCCAGAAGAGTGACAAGGCACCGCGGCAATTATGATCGCCACTGTTTAGAGAATGTGAGGCACCCATGAACAGCGGGGCATGGCGTCTCCTGTCTTGAAGCCTTGGACCATGGAAATGGGCATTTACTGATCTCTTGATTTCCTGAGATAGAGTGTTAGTCCCAGGGTGGAGAGATCAGAGGAGACTCCTAGGCAAAGACCTCATTTTCTGATAAGGAAACTATAGCCCGGAGATAGGATGAAGGACTCAGACCTCCTGGCTCCTGAACAAGCACATTTCCTGCTAATAAAAAGATAAATTTAGTTGTGGTCTAATATAATGGATCATGTCGACCGGGTGTAATGCTGAGTCACTGCAGTGTTCTTCGGTCTGGGCAAACAACTCGAAGAGACACTGATTAGGAAGGCCTTCTGTGCTTAGCATGTACGGGAGCCTGAGAGCCGGGAGCGCTACTTGAAGTAGAATTTGCACAATTTAACTGCATAAATTACTATGGTTAATTTCTGAATCACGGAAATCTTGACTATATTGTATTTCTCGAGAGTGTGGTGTGTGTGCCCGCTTGTGTCTGTGGGCACGTGTGCATGTCTGCACATGTATGGGTGTGTGCACATTGCCTTCACAAAAAATTGAAATGATTATGAGCTCCCATTTATGTTATCGGTGTACAGTTTTCGGGTTCTGATTGTCTTCCGTTTCTGATCACAGTAGTCACACCCTTGACCAGTCCTCTGATTTCACGCTGCACAGGCATACTTGAAATCACTTCTTCTGATCCAGTGCTGCTTGATTAAGAGCCAGCAGTCAGTGCTGCATTGGTTATTATAAAGGTAATCACATAAATCAAGCTGACCTCTTGTTGCGTCCTACAGGAAAGGGGCTTATATGACGTGGAGAGCGTGTCTGCAATGTTGGATTCTCAACAGAAAGATCTGGGGCAGATGAGATCCAGGGAGTTCTGTACCCTACAAGGTCGGGTGCACACGGCGGCCTGGTGACTGCCTTTGTCCTCTCCCTCATCCATCACTACCCCCTGTAGGAATCCAGATACTTCCAACTCCAAGAATACTGTCCAGTGAGGGTAATGACATTCTCCAAGTGTCTGATTAATGTAGGGTTCTGGAATAGGTTGGTAGGGAAAGGTTCAGAGATAACAGCTTATAGCATCTCTCCCCACAAAGATCTTTTTTTTTAAATAATAAATTTTTTTAATTGGTGTTCAATTTGCCAACATACAGAATAACACCCAGTGCTCATCCCGTCAAGCACCCCCCTCAGTGCCCGTCACCCAGTCACCCCCACCCCCCGCCCTCCTCCCCTTCCACCACCCCTAGTTCATTTCTCAGAGTTAGGAGTCTTCATGTTCTGTCTCCCAAAGATCTTATTGGAGAAGTTAGAGAAGGAAAATGGAAACTTTTGGTCAAACTCTAAAAGTAACACAGAGGAATTCAAGTTGAAGATGATAGAGAGAAGCTACCTCTTTCCTGTACTAAGACCAAATGAAATAAATAAAAGTAAAAACCAAACATTGCAAAAATGTTCACTGGCAATAATTAAATATTCAATGTCACTCATAAATCTTTAAATGAGCGGCCAAGTAAGGGGACAGAGCTCTGACACAGTGAGTCCTACAATGTCTCCGAGCCCCACCGTGTCCATCCTGAAGCAGCACAAGGGAAAAGGGTGACACAGTCCAATATTGGAATATCACTGCATCCCCAATTTGGAGGAAAGCTAACTGTGGGTGTGAGTTGCCAGTTTGTTCGGTGGACTGGTAGGAATGCTGGTACAGGCTCACAGAGGGGTCAGAGGGATAGTGGTGGATACATTGCACGTCATAGTTCGCTAAAAATTAGCTTCCTTAGTGAGGGTGACATAGAGGCATTTCCAGGTACACAAACGATCCTGGCTAAAAGAACTACTGAAGGATGCACTTCAGCAAGAAGAAAACCAAACTAGTTGGGGAGAACTGGCCGAAAGGAAAAATGGTGATTGAGGAAAGAATAAATCACGTTGGTATAATGTAACAGGTGCTTCTTCCCAGCCATAAAGCATGGTGGGTCAAGAGTCCCACAGGACAATACCAGGGAGTTTGGCAGAGGGAGTTTACAGGGGAGCAGAGGGTTCATAAGTGTTTCTTTTATTTGGAGGGAGTGTATGGAAATTGACCAACCTTGTATTTTTTTTTTAGAAAAGTGCAAAGGATAGGCAAGTTAGAAGATATAAGGGTCATCGCTAAAATAATAGAATGGGATAGAGGAGTTTCAAGCAAGTAGAGGAAAAATAGGAATCAAAAAATAACGATTCACCTTACAGAAGGCAGAGAAAGAGAAACCAAAGAAAAAAATTTAAATTGCAAATGGGAAATACAAAATAAGGTGTTAGGAACATATCAGTTCATCACAGTAAGTGAAAATATAAAATTCTCGTATGTTTTGTCTGAAAGACAGAGACTTGATATTGAAAATCCTCTGTATGTAATTTATAAGGCATGTTTAAAACATTTATTAAATAACATATGATAGAAAAATGCATACCAGAAAAGTAACTAAAAATTAAAATAGCTATTTTAATATGGAATGAAATACATTTTAGGGGAAATTATGGCTAAAATGTATCATAAAGGAAACAATCTCTCAGTAACTTGCTGTAATTACAAACTGGTATGTACCTAACTGATAGTCTTACAAAATACATGACAAAACTCAACAGAACCACAAGTGGAAATTGAAAAATCCATAATGAGCGGGAGTTATTACCAGGTGACACCGATAGATGAAGTTTACAAAAAGTAAATTCATAGATTACTTAAATAATACAATTACTCTTGATCGTATACACATACACATGCAAGCAATAAATACAGCATGTACATTTCAACTGATAAATAGAAGATTTAAAAAACTACTTATAATGGAGCCACAAAGGAATTCTCAATAAATCCAAGGAATTTACATAATAAAGACCATCTTTTTCTGATAATAGTAACAATAAAATTATAGCAGAAAAAGTACTTATGCTCCTCAGAACTATACGTTTGCAAACTCAATGTTAAAAATTCATAGTATTCATGATATCCTATTTACATAAAATTATTAATTTTTTATTAAGTTTTTAATTTTAATTCTAGTGTAATTAGCATACTGTGTTACACAGGTTTCGGGTGTGCGCTATCATGATTCCACACATCCGTACATCACCTGCTGCTCCTCACAACAGGTGCTCCTTCATTTGACTTATTTTGCTGAGCATCATACTTTCTCCAGACCTACCCATGTTGTTGTACACATGTTCATAGAATTCCATGTGTGTACACGCATGCATAAGGACACATGAAGGACATCCACGAAGGATAATCATCAACAGCACTAGATGGTCATTTCAGAGTCGTGAAAAAAAATTTTTTTACATTCTTTTTCTTTAGTCCTTGTTTTTCTATTGGATATGGTTTATTGATAGAATCTTTATTGTGAAAATAATTCTAAATGCGTTTATTTTTTAAAGATTTTTATTTATTTATTCGTGAAAGACAGAGAGAGAGAAAGAGAGAGAAGAGAGAGGCAGAGACACAGGCAGAGGGAGAAGCAGGCTCCATGCAGGGAGCCTGATGCGGGACTTGATCCCAGGACTCCAGGATCACACCCTGGGCCAAAGGCAGGTGCTAAACCGCTTAGCTACCCAGGGATCCCCTAAATACTTATGTTTTAAAAATAAAGGCGAAATATTAAATATTTTGTCTTGAACAACACTGAATGCACCGTGCAACAAAATCGCTAGGGGAAACGCATAGCCTTAAACATACGTATTGAGAAATGGTCAATAAATAAACTGTTAAGAAAGTAGAAAAGGAACAGTCAAGCATTCCAAATAAAGTGTAAGGGAGACCCTGACAAACATAAAAAGGAAAATTAAAATAAAAAGACAGGCTCACTAGAGACGGCTTGGAAAAGTAGTTCTTCTAAAACTTAGAATGAGGTTGTTAATTTAAATAAAAAGAGAAAATGCGTACGGACTGATGTTAGAAACACAGACATTCCGTGGAGGCCGCAAAGTAGAGAGCGTACAGGTGCGCCCTGCTGGCGGGGATCTGGGTGCCGCGGGGTGAGGAGCCCCGTCTGCGCCCGCGCCGGGTAGGCTCGTGGACCTGGACGGAGCGTGGGGCCCGTGGCTTTTATTGCCTGCACGTGTGAGGCAACATGTTGACTCACATGATGGCCCCTGAACACCTGCTGTAGTGACACGTGGGGGGCTGCAGGTAGACCTACCGCCTATATCGCCCGAGACACAGCTTGCTGGTGTGACTATTGCTCGTTTATTTGTTTAAATTCGGATACTTGATTAGAGCAAAACTCAGGATTACTGCGCAGTCCCGGTCTTCATCATTCCCATTTGTAAATCAAATAACTCAGCATTCCCTGCTCTCCAAATCTTAGCCTCATTGTCTTCTGAGCAGGGATTAGTGAGCACAACTAACGTGCTACGGAATCATGAAGCGAGAAGGAGAGGAAAAATCCAGATACTGAGGCAGACTTATCTTCAAATAACCTGGCAGGCAATCTAATCTATCCTCATGAATGCTAGTCCCAAGAGATAACTAGCACATGAATATTTTAAGCATTTCGGTCTGCTATTGATTTGTGGCCTGTCAGTATCCAACCGGTTAATTTAATTTGATGCAAAAACATAAGGAATTGGGAGCAAACCAACATCTTTGAGCGGAGAGGTAGGGCGGAGTGAGTTCTTGGTTTGAGAGAAAACCTCACCACCTACCGGCCGGCAGGGAGCACCAGGGCGGCTGTGCCTTCCCTCCCAGTTTGTGGGGAGGACATGCTCAGTTGTAGGGTTCTGAGAGGGGGCAACTTCTTTCCTTTGCCAAAAATGATCGAATGACTGCTGATGCACAGTACGTCTGACTAGAGAGAAGGGGGGGCCACGCTCGAGCCAGATGTGAGTAACCAATGTCTAACATCTTGTTTTACAAATTTAATTAGCTTGTTGAGATGGGTGTGCATCCCAGCGCCCCCACTGCCCGAGCTGCATGAGTGAACCCAGGGTGGGCGTCCTGGGTTCTGCAGACTTAGGACTCCAGAGGGAAGGTGCAAATTCTCCCCAGCAGGAAGGCAAATTCAAGGGTCTTTGATTCCTCTTTGATTTATACCGTTGATTCTGAAGTCACTTTCTCGCTCTTAAAAGTCTGACAACATCAGTACTAACAAACACGCTAGCTGCCTACGAGTTGCGCCGTTCCCAAACATTCCTGGGGTTTTCTTCCTTCAGACAAGGAATGGCTTTTACGACATCGACCCCCAGAGCCTGGTAGAGGTTTAGTGAAGAATCCTGTGTCCTTATGAAGGAAAGTACCTCTCCTGAAAAAATGACATCACGCTCCCATTGAAAGAAACAAAAATATATCTGCACAAATAGCAACTTTCACGTGCATCGAAGCATTGCTTACAAATGTGAAAGCTTGCTCCTCTAAACCACGACTCGAGAGAGAGAGAGCTGGTGAATATATATATATTTTCCCATAAAGGTGAGGAAAGTCTAACCCTGGAAGAGTAAGCTACCAACCAGGAAGACATTTTCTAAACCAAATGATGAGCAGCTCGTGTGGACAGAATTCTAAGAGGGCTCCAGGGTCTCTGCCCCCGGCGTGTGCACCTCATGAGCCCCTCCCTTTAAGTGTGGGAGATGCCTGCCTGCAAATCCAGTCCCTTCCTGGATTAGGTTATGTCTCGAGACACAGGTGACAAGGTGGTGACTCTCGTGCTATCCTTACATCGTACAAGACTCCCTCTACACAGAGATGCTCCTGCTGGCCTAGAAGAACCAGCCATGTGGGAACTGCCTACATGGGGGGCGGGGGGGAGCAGGACGTGAGGGCCCCTCTAGGAGCCAAGAGTGGTCTCTGGTTAACAGCCCAAGAGATGGGACCTCATCATACAGCTACAAGGAGATGAATTGTGTCAACAACCACAGGGAGCCTGGAAGTGGAACATTCCCTCGTTGAGCCTTCAGATGAGGATACAGCCACCGGACACCTCGATTTCAGCCTCGTAAGACCCCGAGCAGAGGCCTGGGCTGAAATGATCAGGAATCCCAATCACAGAAACTGGGAGGTGACGACAGATGTCTGCATAGGCTGCTACACTGTGGTATTTGTTACACGGTGGTAGATGGCTGCTACACTGGCCAACTGCCCGAAAATAAGGAAATGTCTCCTGGACCTGCAAATTTTGTGTTTAACGTACTACACTAACCTATTTCTATTAAGGCTCCCAGTTATAGAAATCCTAAGTACTTCCCTGTAGTCAGTGGGAAAAGCCTGGTATCTGATTACCTGGGCCCCCATTTTATGCCACCTGACACTTCCAGGAACCCAGACAAGGAGATGTCTTGTCCTTGTGTCACACAGGAGATAGGTAGGTCACAATGCCCGAGACCTCAGCACACCTGCCGTCTCCTGCAACCCCTCCTCGGGTCCCCTCCTCGGGTCACAGGGCTTCCTTCTCTGCTTGGCTGGTCTGACCTGTGTTGCCACAGCATCAAGGGTCCTTTGAGGGGTGGCACTGACCAAGGCTTTAGGTCTCCTCCTTCAGAGTGGTCGGGTCCCTCCGTGCTGGGGCCCGTGTGAGGCAAGGGGCTCTGAGAGACCCCAGGAGTCCGGGAGAGCAGAACGGGGGCCAGGAAGCTCCAGCTGCCTGCACCCTCTGCATAGCCTCGGAGCATAAGCAGATTTCCCGGGCAAGAAAACGCCTCTGGTTTCCATCGGACGGGAGGGGGATGGTGATTACTGTCCACCGAAGGGGAAACAGTCACAATCTTGGCATTCGTCACCATTAAATTGTCAACACGATTTTGTGCCTTCCGTCAATCGTAATGGTTTTTAGAAAGAGGAGGCTTCCTGGCGGTCAGGCTGGAGGCCAGCTCTCCCCTTCCTACCTAAGTGACCGGGTCACTTAGCAACCGCCTGGTCTTAGAGCGGTTGCTGTCAGGGTCTGGCGGTCACACTTCAGACCTGACTCATGGGGTGCTTCCAGCTGCACAGTCTGTGTCCTCAGTGATACCTGGGGGCGAGGCTAATGGTGCTGGGGACCTGGTGCCCCCTCCCCGGGGGCCTCACCGGCAGCGGGGGGACCCTGAGGCACACGCCTGCATCCAGTGCCAAGATGTCCTTCAGGATGGAGCCAGCTGCTCCTGAGCGGGGTGGCAGTGGCCGGGGCATCCCCGGTAGTTGCCTCTCCTTCCCGGGGTCCCTTCCTGCTTCCCCACAGATGCCCTTCCCTGGGGAACCCAAAACTGCCCTCACTCCTGAGGCAGGTGGTAAGCAAACCTCTTTGAATGTCATGCAGGGGTGGCCGCCGAGCGGCGGTGAGGACCCAAGATCTCAGCCGTGGGTGGGGTTTTGGGGGGCCGGACAAGGAGCTGCATCCAGTAACCACCCGCCTCCCTTCTCTGAGGGCTGCCTTCCGATTGCTGCTGGGATCCAGAGCGCGCCTGTGCGTGAAGCGCCTTGGCCATCATCTCCTGCGATTTTAAGGAGGAAATCGAAAACCACTTTCCCCCACATCATTTTCTTTCTCGTGGGTTCCTAAGCTCACCCGCATTGCTGAGGCTGCAGAGGATTGTTAAGGTTAAAATTGTGAAGGTTAAAATTGTGAAGGACACATTGTAAGGGCAGATTCCAGGGCTGTTGGCGTCTTTGTAACGTGCGGAAGTTATTAATTGCTGTTGCTAATACTTTTAGGAAACTGTATTTAGCTACAGTTTCCTCGGAGGGTTTTGCAAACGCTGGTGATGCTGGTTTGCATCTACAGCAGCCCTGCATCTCCTTGACTCCGGCGGTGCGGTGGGTGGGGTGCGGGGGGGGGGCAGGACCCCCGAGACTCAGCCTCCAGCACCTGTGCGCCTGGAACCCCGATGAGCTGAAGCGCCCGGGGCGGGGGGGCTCGGCGCCCACATCATCGCCCGGAGCACCCAGCCCAGCACCATTCCTACAGTTGGAATCTGTGGGAAGAAGGGAAGCGATGGTGTTGGGAATGTAGGGAGCTCGCGTGTCAGGAGGAAATCCCACTCCCTACTGTGCCACGTTGCAGGAATGACCCACGGAGCTCGGTGATTCCGAGTCTGCAGCGCGGCCAGGCCCCGGGAGGTGCTGGGCGGCCTGGAGCCGCGGTTCCCTGGAGAGGTCTCTGGGGGCGACCGGGGCTCCCGCGAGGATGAGCAGAGCGGGGCTGCCGCGGGTGGGGTCCTGCAGGGCGCGCCCCGGTCCCCTGGGACTGCTGGCCCTGTGGGCCTCCTGCGCCCCGGTCCAGGCTGATTTGGAAACCCGCGGGCACCTTCTCTATTGCAGGGCGTCACGGCGAGCCGCGGGGGCGCGGGGGGGGGAGCCCAGGAATCGTAACTGTGTGCGCGAGGGGGAGGCCTGGGGCACGCGGCTCGGCGCCTCCCTGCGCATCCAGCATCTCTGAGGCCACTTACTCCCTCGGTGGGCGGGGCCTGGGAGAGGCGGGGCCATGGCGTGGGCGGGGCCACGACGTGGGCGGGGCGTGGGGAGCTGGGCTGGGGCTGGCCTGGGTAGGGCGGGGGCGGGGCCAGGCACGGGCGGAGCCTGGAAGGGGCGGGGCCACGGCAGGGCGTGGGCGGGGGTCATGGCGTGGGCGGGGCCAGGCATGGGCGGAGCCTGGAAGGGCGGGGCCACGGCACGGGCGGGGCGTGGGCGGGGCCCTGGTGGGGGCGGGGCCTGGCGTGGGGGCCTAGACTGGGGCTGGCCTGGGCAGGGCTGGGCCTGGGCAGGTTGGGGGCGGGTCCTAGGTGGGGGCGGGGCCTTAGCAAGGCGGGGCCTGGGTGGGGCTGGGGCAGGGGCAGGGCTGGGCCTGGGCCAGGTGTGGGGAGTGGGGAGTGGGGACGCAAACCCTCCCCACCCCGTCCCCGCCCCCGCCCCCCCACTCCTCAGAGCCTGAGTTCTCAGCCTGCCACCCCTGACCCGCCCAGGACCGCCCCCACCTCCCCATGAAACCTGGAAAGTCGTTTAATCTGCGGGAGTTTCCTTCCCTGTAAGATGGGTGTGATGCACAAGCATGGGCTTGCTGAGAAAGAATGGGTGCGTGAAGGCCCATGGGTGGCTGTTGTCATTTTTATTGTGAGACCCCAACGGGAATGCTGAGGCTTCGCTGCCTGGGGCCCTGCGTGTGACATGTGTCCAGGTGGGACAGACGGCTGGCGCAGGATTTATTTGTGGGGCTCCGTGCACCTTAAACAGGGGGTGCAGGCATCCCCCGTCTGCGCCTTGCTTTCCTTCCAGTAGGGACAGCCGTCATTTGTGCGCCAGCACAGTGGCTGGAGGGCTGCCTGGAAGAGGGGGTGCCTGACCTCCGAGACTTTGCTGAGCCACCTGGGACCGGCCAGCCGGGCCTCCTGGGTGGGCTCCGTCTTGTGCAGCAGGACGTGACATCCACCTGGCCGGTGGCTTTGAGGAGTGAGTGAAACCTGGTGTGCGAAGATGGTCCCGGCTCGAGGAACCTCTTCTCCATTCTCTTCTGGGCCCAGGTTTGCCATCTCCAACCCGACGGGCAACCCTGACAGGCATGGTTCACGACGACAGACAAAGAAACCAGAACCCCGACAGCCGGGTCCAACGTGGGGCCCCGGGACGGCTGGCTGTGCCGCTTTGGTGGCCAACAAGGCCCCAGGCCTGCCGGGTGGCCGCCCACCTGGGCCTTATGGGGCTTTTTGCACAGGAGAATAAGGAAAGGGTGCTGTGTGCTCCCTGAGGCTGCAAAGGTGGGGGATGGTTGGGATCTGCCTCCGGGGCCACGGGGTCCCCAGGAACGGGGTGTGGAGCGAGGGTGTGCTGTGGGGAAGGCCAGGACACCCGTGCTTGTGCTCTGGTGAGATCCAGACACCCTGGTGCCACTTGGGCCCCGTGCGGTCTGGGGTGCGGTCTTGGGGCCGTAGGGAACTGGGTTCTGGGTGAGCCCACGGGACGCCAGGCGGGTTCTTGTGCTGAAGCCCTGTTCTTTAAAAAACCTCGCAGGAGGACAGTTCACGCCGAAACACAATCATCCACACAAAACCGCAGCCCACATGCAAACACATATACGTGTGCACGTACTTTTGTCTTAGAAAAATGAGATATTATTAACCTATTCCAACTTTTTCCCCTTTACGATGGGAGCAGTATCGTGTCCCCGCGGGTGTAGGAAGGTTTCTGCCTTAGTTGCTGTGTGGGTTTGCTAGAGCAGCGCACGCGGCGCGGCGGCAGCGTGTTGTCTCCCCGGCTGGACGCCAGAAATCCCGGGTCGGGCTGGCCTGCCCCTGCGGCCCTGGGAAGGGTCCGCTCCGGCCTTCCTCCCGGTGTTCAGGTGGTGGTGTCCCGTGCGCGTCTGTCTTTGTACCCACATTTCCCCCTTTTATAAGGACCCCAGTCATATTGGGCGTATGGCACATCTTAACCAAAGCTCCTCTTTCTAAACACGGTCACGTTCCGAGGTACCGGAGGTTAGGACCTCAACACGTGGGTTAGGGGGCACACCCCTGACGCCATAGTAGCTGCTGGGAGTTCCTTCCCGGTGAACGTGACAAACCCTGCAGGCTGCCCACCCAGTAACCGCCCATTTCGTTCATCCTGGGATCCTGGTCGTCCCCAGCCCTGGGCACGAGTGTCCGTTACTGGCGGACGGAGGATCCTGCTATTTCCAGTCCCCTTGCTGGCGACTGGCTCGGGAACGGGCTACTGAGATGGGAGGGGAGGGTGCCTGCCTGAGTTTCTAGGGACGTTTACGTTACCCCTACAGTGGGACGAAGAACCAGGTGTGCCGGGTGCCAGCCTTGGGCATCGTTCAGGGAGGCCAGGGTACCTGCTGCTCCAGCTTTTTGCTGCCACCATCAGAGAGGCCTGCGGCGGAAGACGATTTTGCTGGGGAGGCTGGGCCCCGGTGATGGGAAGCCCTTGCCTCCTGCAGGATTCCGCGGAGCCTCCGAACCCACAGTCCCAGGCCGCTTGTTTTGTGAGACAGCACATTTCTATTTTTTAGGTGTTTGGGTTTGAACAGAAATGTACTAGTTAACATAGTCCGGATAAGATGTGGCTTATTCAGCAGAGTGTTAGGGTTTTGCTTTTACTTTTTCTCATCAACAACTTCACTTCGAGCGCGTATGCGCAGGTGGGAGCATATCCGTGTACAGGTAGCTCCTCCTGTTGGGGGCCGAGGACGGTGGACAGGCCGGGCGGCCAGCTCACAGGGCGTGTGCAAGTCTGAGCGTGACGGGCGTTGCAGGGTTGCTCCCCAAGGCCATCCTCTGAGCGGCGAACCTGACTATGCTCGTTTGCCTGCATCCTCACCTGTGCGGGCACCGCTCAAGCTCTACAGAGGTGGGCTCAGCTGACATACACCTGCCTCCGCTTCTTCTCAGCGTCCGGAGAGGGTGCGTGTCCTCTCATATGAGCGTGGGCACCAGGCACTTCTCCTCTTTCCTGAACTGCTTGTTTAGACCTTTTGTCCATTTTTCTTTTATGTTTTTTTAAAGACTTCTATTTTTTTTTTTTGAGAGAGAGATCACAAGCAGGGGAGAAGGGTAGAGGGAGAAACAGACTCCCCACTGAGCAGGGAGCCGGATGAGGGGCTTGATCCCAGGACCCCGAGATCATGACCTAAGCCGAAGGCAGATCTAGCTTCACCGACCGAGCCCCCCCAGGTGCCCTCCATTTTTCCTCCAGGTTAGATTCCACTCTTCACCCTTGCTTATTCCACTTTTCGACGTTCCTAGGTGTGTCTTAGGATAAATGTTTGTATTAAAAAATTACCATTCAAAGAGAAAATGGCTCTTTAGCAAGAGTCTTAAATTTTCCTGCAGCGTGAGCTGAACCCCTGTGTCTAATCCATTTGGGGTGTGGGGCCAATGTGCCATTTAACAAAATCAGAATTAAAATATTGATTTAGGTTCCCTCCACTTTATTTATTTGTCTGGCAAATATATGGGTGTTGGCAACAGTGAAGCAAAATTTTAAGGCGATTGTTTCAGGTCGTAGTATCCTTAATTATAAACACGAGTCCGGACTTCCTTTGCCGTGAAGGATTTCACATACTGAAAACTTCATTTGGGGTTTCTGCCGTGACACATTTGTTCGTGCCCACAATTAGATTTCTCAAAATTGGCACTCTTGAATCTGTGTGCTTTTCGACAGAATACCTGCCCAGAGACATTTAAGCGATGATAGTGAAACAACTCAAATTAATCAGTTGTGACTGATTTAAATGAAGCCTAATTGCTCGAAGGGCTGGTGCTGATTTGGCTGCGAGACCCGAGTGAGGCCAGGTGCACGCCACCCCTCCACGCGCGCCGCGCACCGGGGCGCCCGGTCGTCCAGTCTGTTCCGCGGGGTCTGGGCTTGGCTTTTCATATTTTGGGAGGAAATAAATCGGAGTGTTCGTCTTGGCAGGTGATGATATTCCCAAATTTCCTTCTCAATATGAAGAAAGAAAAGGCTCGTTAAGTCAAATCCACCGGGGATGGAGTTTCTTTTGTCACTCTTTTCTCCAGGAATACACTCTGCACTCTGATAGAAAATTGCTCATTAATCCCCACGGAATGACCAGTTTTCTGACGCAGCCACTCAAGTGTACTCGAGCTATAAAAAATTTCCAAAGACCCTGGCTGCCATTAATTGCTCGCTGTGGCTTTTATTAGGCCGCGTCTGCCTACAGAGGACACCAAGTCCCTGCTGACTGGCAGCTCCAGTCGGCGTTTGCCTTTTTATCAACTCAGGAACAGCGCATTGTTCTTCTAGGCACGGAGATGCTGAGGCCCGACTCCCAGGGTGCCCGAGGGCCGAGACCCGGAGGTGGGCTTATCCTCACCCAGTACCCGAGCTGGGCCTTGGTTTGGCGACCGGGGTGGGGTGGGGGGACACAAAGGCGTTTTGGGGCCAGGATGCACATTCTGCTGTGCTAACCCCCGAAATACTGCAGAGACAGGTGGAGGCGGAGGGAGGGCGCACGGGCACAGGTGCGGGGAGACAGGTGGGATTCACCTGGGAGCGAGGAAAGACAGCTGTCACCTAGGACAGGCCGGGACGCAGAGGGCCGCCTCCCCTTCCCACTGGCGGTGGTCGCACTGGTCTCAGGAGCCTGGGCCTTTCAGAGACGAAGCACCCTGTTTCTGGGGACACACGCCCAGTGGCATGGAGTGTGGCCAGTCTCAACAACCTGTGCACAATCTTCTTAGCACCCGCTTTTGGGAAGAGCAAAGGGATTCCTAGCGCACTGCTCTGGCTCTGGCGGGAGGCGTTTCAACCCCAGGAGGGAAGTCGTGACTCTGGAGAAGGGAGGCGAGAGTCTGGCTCTCACATAACCCTGGACATGTCACTCCCGCCTTCCAGACTCAGTCGCCTTTTCTGTAAGAAAACCAGTCAGTGGTACGGGATCGCTCGCCATGGATCGGTCCATAGCGCGGCACAAGGCGGGGAGCGTGAACAGCTGTATCCAGACCTCACCCCGACGAGGCTCCGACATGAAACAGTGTCGGCGGGGCGGGGGGCATCCCAACAGTCTCAGCTCCTCTCTTCTCACACTGAATGTTTGTGAAAATAATGCACGCACCGTTGGAAACGTCAAATAGTCCTAATGACAGTGGTCCCCACGGATGTCCCACCTCCGTTTCTGGAAAAAACGACTTTCAACCGCGTTTCAACCATGGTGTGCTAATGCCGCCGAGCTAACCCAGCCGTCCGACATGTGGTTTTTTGACATTCTGTCCTTGCACATGCGAGGCCTTAGCTCTGGTTTACCGCCCTCCTTCACTCCCTTCCTCCTACTACTATTGAGTCACTAATTTTAGTGAAATCAGTAATCAGTGTTTGTGTCATTAAACTGTATAAATATTGTTCTTTGTAGAACCAAGATGTGCATGATGATTACATCCTGGTTATTTCTCTTGGGTTAATACATCACTTTTGTACTTGCAATTTTTTAAACGAATGTCCTTATGTTTTCCAGATGATTTATTGTGCAATACATTGTATTATTTAACTGTATAAATATGGTTCTCTGTAGAACCAGGCCGTGGACCATGATGATGTTCCCTATAGAACCAGGCCATGGGCCATGACGATGTTCCCCATAGAGCCAGGCTGTGGGAATGATGATGTTCCCTGTAGAACCAGGCCATGGGCCATGACGATGTTCCCGTAGAACCAGGCCGTGGGCCACCACGATGTTCCCGTAGAACCAGGCTGTGGGCCACGACGATGTTCTCTGGTAGAGGCTGTGTTCTTCCTTGGTCTCACGAGCATAGCCCGCCCCTCTGCCTCCTTCCCAGATGAACCCGTGGGTCCCGCAGCCTCCCCTCCCTCCTCCGACTGCTCTCTGGGAGACCCCTGTCTTTGGGGAACATTTCCTCTCATCTGAAGATGTCTCTTCTCCACTCCCCCAGCCCTGATCTATTTCCAGGAGTTTTTTCTGGATTTACTCCTTTCTTGTCCGGATCAGACTTTCTGGCAGCTTCCAGAGAAATGGTGCATCAAAGTCCAACCCCCTGCCTTCTTTTTGCCTCTCATCATCCGTGGTCAGCTTGCACCCACGTTGTTCCCTAGGGTTGGTGGAGACTTCCTTTCAGAATTTTTAATTAAGCGTCTGCTCTGAAAAAGCATGATCTCATTTTGAATTTTTAATCCAGATTTGTTGTTAAAAATCCCATCTTATTCTGATTCTCATTCTTCTGGGTATGATAATGGTGCTCCCTCCACCTCCCAACTTTTCTCTGGAATTCTTTAAAACTGTGCTCTTTGCTCCTGATGTTCTGACATTAATTTTTAGTGAATTAATTTAATGAATGAATTTTACCATAGACACTCCTTCCAAACCTCGTGCTGGGTGTTTTGCTGTCCAATTCCATCTCATGATTTATGTTTTTTTAAATACAGGAACTTTCCTTGAATTGATTTTTCCATGATAACTTCCACTAGATTGCTCTCCTCCATTTTTGGAGGTCTTTGGTCGGTCAGATGTTAGACCTCCTGCGTTAATTGCTTATGTCTCTAACATTTTCACAGAATTTCATTGCTCTTTGTCTTTTTGTCCCACTTCCTGAGCGATTTCTTCAATTTTATCTTTCAACCATTTATTAAATCTTAATATTTTGCTATCTGTTTTTGACTTCTGAGATTTTTTTTTCTCCTGTTCTTAAGTGTCCCTAACCCTGTTTTAGGTATGAAATGTTGAGTTTTAACACCAAAGACATTAACTAATGTGCTTTTGAGGTTTTCTTCTGTTCTTCCCAGTATGTCTCCAACGTTACGCTTTTCATTTCTTATGTCTTTTCTCTTATAGATTTTCTTAGAGTCTGATATGCCATGTCCTTACCTGTCAGGCTCTCTACCCATCGTCTGTATGTCTATCATGTCTGTCTGTTTAACCAACTCACCTACCTGCGAACATAGCGGGAACTCTGTGTGAGCATGGGAGTCGTCACGTAATAAGACCCTGGATGTTCATGGCTGGTAGTTCCATAAGGAGACGGCTTAATACCGATAGGTAGAAGATCTTCTTTTCACCAAAGCCTGTTAATTTTTTTTTCCATGGGGAATGTGTGGTCATCTACCTGGGGGTAAGGCGAGGGACACCCAGCTGTCTAGTTCTTCTATCGAAGACCATCAATGTCAGCCCCACACACTGCACCGCCCCCCCTTGCACATGCTACACCCACTTTATGCTGCATCCTCCCATTCAAATTCTGCAGGAAAGGAGGATCTAGGCTTCTAGCAATTGGTCAACGTCCATTTGCTCCCCTGGATGGATAAGAGAGTGGGGTTTGGATTTCCAGCCAAGCTGTCACCTAGCTTTGATGTGTGAGAGTCCCTTCTGAGTGTTGAGCCTCCCTAAGTTTCTGTCAGGAGAGCAAGTCTCTTCTTACTGGTGTCCTCTCTGCAAGGCTGTCCCCTGTCCTGAACCACTCTTCTTCATGCTCACTGCCTGTCACATGTCACTTGAAATCGCTTGTCTGCTAGTACTCCCCTTTCCCATTTGCCTCGGGGGATTTATACCTCTCTATTTCTTTAACTTTTTGGAAGTGAGGTCACAGGAGAGAGAAGATATAAATTTATGTTCTCAGTCCTTTAAATTTAACAGAGGTCCAAAGACTTCTTTTTGCAGAGAGGTTGTTGAATGATGGGTTTCAGTTGAAAGAGCTCTGGGAGATTGAGGACAGAGCACCTTCAGGTATGAGGTTTGGAGACTTAAACTTTTATCTCTGACAGAAAAGTAAATCTCATCCTTAATTGGATTTAAATGCATTAGCATTGGCCCACAGTTTCAAGCAAGGAGGAACCAACTCACACCCAAAGAAGTGAGATCAAGGCCAAGAACTGGAATGGTTCCTCAAATGGGTTGAGTTAACCTACTCAATGGACACCATACCGCTCTATCATTCCGATTCTTGCTGCCTTTAGGGACGGTGATTCTTCTCATGGTGATGAGAAGATGGGCAAAGCAGAGCTGGGGAAATCACATTGGCAATTGGACTAAAAAAGCCAGATTTCTAGAGGAATGAATGGAAGTGGGTCAAGCTGCAGAGTTTACACTGGCAGCATTGATAAGGCTGTTGGTCAGAGGTGGAGGGGAATGTGTCTACACTGGCTGATAAACAGAGATGTCTCTCAGGGTTCTTTCCTGTGCTTGCACGTCGCGTTGGTGAAGGGGTCCTCCCCCCTCTCGTTTTATCACAGAAGGGTCTGAGGGATGAATGTTTTTGGAGTCACAAGGGAAGAATATGAGGACATGGAGAAGGGAAGGATACGTTGGACCATGTCTGATGTTGGGGAGAAAGCTTGCAGCTGGAATACGATCATCCAAATGAACACTGAACCAGTTTGCCTTTGAAGAAACGGTGATGGGCCGGGGCGGTGGGAAGGCATTCCAAGCCACCGCCTCAGGAGCGTCAAACTACTGAGTCCTGTTATCAAGTCCTGAGTCCTGAGTTCTTGTTCAACCATTTTGTCTCAGATTGGAGACGTTCAGATGAGCCGGAAGTCCCGTTAAGATCACACACACGCTCAGATTTCCCTGACAGCTTGGATACCCCACCCCCCCATGCCAATGTGTGGTCATCGTCCCAGTCAGGAGCAAAGGAAGACTCTCCCACATCTGCGGGGACCTGGGACATGTCACTGCCATGGAGGCCAGACAGCCGCCCTGCACCCCGGTCTGGGAGGAAGATGTGCACTTTTGGAGGAGACGGGGCAGCCTGACCCGGCACCGGTGATTGGTGCGGTCAGCACAGGTGTTCCGCCTTGGACAGCAGGGCCTCACCAGGTGCAGGAGCTGTGAAGGTGTGAGACATGGTCTCAGGCGCTTACGCTAAGTGGTTAAGTGGCTCTAGAATCTGTGATAGTGGTAGACACCACTCGGTGGGTGTGCCCCTAAATAATCATTGAACAGGGACCTGGAACGCACCTACCAAGACATGCTCCATGACAAGGGATTTCACAGTTGTGTAAGTTTGGGAATGCACACGGCACATCCCTCCCGGTTAGTCCCAGTGTTTCTTTCCTTTTTTTTTTTTTTTTTAAAGATTTTTATTTACTTGAGAGGAGAGAGAGACATAGAGACAGAGAACAAGTAGGGGAGGAGCAGAGCGAGAAGCAAGCTCCCCACAGAGCAGGGAGCCTGACGTGGGGCTCGATTCCAGGCCCCGGAGATCATGGCCTGAACTGAAGGCAGATGCTTCACCGACTGAGCCACCCACGTGCCCCAAGTCCCATGTTCCTAAGATGAAATTCTACAGCAAATTGTATTTAATTTTAATTCGGCGCTTCGACACTGACTTGAATATTAGCCTCTCTTTAGAGAAACGCTGGTTGGCATGTGGCGGAAGGCTGCGCCAGGCCCCGTGGGATTTGGGGTTCAGCAGACCACTGGGCCTCCATCTCGTCCGCGCTCCTGGAGTCAGGCAGAGGGCACGGGAGCTCAGCAGGCGGGCCTCGAAGGGGGGATTGGGTGCTGCTGTGTCTCCCTCCCTCCCCCCCTTCCCTTCCTCTGGCTTTAATCAGTGAATGAAAAAACAGAAGGATCTGACAGGGGCGTGTCTCTCCTCTTAAATAAATTCGATCTTGAAAGAAAAGAAAGAGGGAATCTAGGGCAAGCCACGTTGTTTTGTTTGTTCTTTAGAAGAGGAAGTCGAGGCATGCTCCGAGGCCCGAGAAAGGCGGGGCCGCGGCCTGCTCCCCTGCCGCCCCTTCCTCTGCCTGCCCCCCCCCCAGCCTCGGCTCTGCAGGCGGTGGGCTCCCGTGGCCCACGTGCCCCCGCCTGCGTGGAGCTCTGCGTGTGGGACGTCCCTTTCCCGCCCTCCTTCCCCTCCCCTGATGCCGAGCACACCTTGCTCCCCTGCAGCTCTGCACCTGTTTTCACCGCCCTTGGGCCCCCTCCTCGCCGGTGCCAGGCTGACCCTGCCCTCATGGTCCCCCCACCCCAACCCAGCCAGCCCAGGGCTGCGGGGCCGTGACCTCGCCGGGGACTCCATCCAGGCGTGCTGGGCGCGCATGCACTGACCATGGATCCAGGGCCACGCTGGACGGTCTCCCTGCGAGCTCACGTTGCTTGATTGTAATCATCTGTGTGTTTTAATGATCACTTTTGATTTTGCGGGGTGACTCTTACTTGCAGCAAAGCACGTTGGGCGACCTGCACCCTCTTAGTGACTTTGTGGACTTACCCAGCTTTTAGCTGTATTTCTCCTGCAGTGTAAAGCATTTATTTATTTTTCCTTAACCGGTTCTCATTTGTCATGAAAATTTCCCTTCCAAGTGCCTCACTATGAGAGGCTGAAAAATTAGGAGAAGTCTGCAGTTAGGGCCTCGTTTCTAATATGGAAATGTTAGCTGCGGTATTTAAACCTTCCGTGTCTGCATTTGTGAATCTCCGTGAGTCCTCGTCCCGTCTTCTCACGGTCCAGCTCATGGGGGGACGCCAGACAGTCCAAGAACTGTCGGGATGGGATTCTGACAGAGGAGAGAATATTCATCTTGGAACTTGGTAATTAGTGTGTGATGGCTATTGTGTTTAATGTGTGCATATTACGGGAAATCAGAACACACTTTGATTGGATTGCAAGGAGCTTGAGTGTCTAAGAGCCTGCGGCTTAGTGGTCGGATACGACGCAGGTGAGTGTGCCAGGTGACCACGTCTCGGAGGGAGTGCTGGGCGCGTCTCAGGGAGCCCCAGGACCCGAGCCTGCCTGTCTGGGGGTGATGAGTCACTCTTGGTAGTATTCGGTGACAGACCAGGGAAGCTGGCGTGTGTGTGAGCATGCACGCGTGTGCCCGTGTGTGTTTTGTGAAGGAGCCTGACAGCCTGTATTTACCCATTGGATGTATATGCACATCTTCCTAAGCATTCATTTAGCTGACAGTCTGCGAAATGTCAGCGTTCTAATTAACTCCAGCCAGAGAAGGCTGTGCTGCAGTTTGAAATCCCTTTGATTGATGCAGCTGCAATTAGAGCCGGGCTCGGGCTCAGCACGCGGGAGCGGAAGAGGGTCGAGTCCAGGAGGAGGAGGAGGAGGAGGAAGAGGAGGAGGGGAAGTGGGGCGCCGCGCGGGAGCGCTCTGCAGGGCAGGCCCCTGCTGCAGTGCGGGAGCATGTGGTCCGTGCCGGTGGTCACATGGCAGCGTTCTCAGCAGGTGCCTGCGCGGCTCGCCCGCCGCCTCGCCCGGTTCCCCAGCCCGGAAGTGCCTTCCTTTGTTAGGATAAGGAGTCCTCGCCGTCCTTCGATTTTGTGGATATCGCTTTATTACGGAGTTTTGAGGATTTGCAGGTTATTATGCTAAGTCCAATTGATCTGTTCTCATACTTATGAAATGTATTGACAGGAACATCCCGATTTATATTTACCTTAAAAATAAGCTGGTACACGCTGTGTCTAAGGCCATGTGATTAAAACGGCAGGAATAAGGATACGACCCAGATCTTGAGATACTTTATGTAGATGCTGACACACCCGAGTCCAAAGTCTTCCCCTGAGGACCGAGTCCAGCAATTCAAAAGTCGTTGAATACTGATGCAGCCTCGGAGCTACGGGAGTCCCCGGGGTGCGCGGGCCAGGAACCCGAGCGCCGAGGCCTGGGCGCCGGTACCACGTGAGTCTAGGGAAGATCCACTAGTGAGGACACTGTTCACTCCCACGGATCGCGAGCGGGGAGCCGCGGAGTTGGTCTGTGATGTGCGAGTGAGAATACCTCCCGCGGGGGAGGGACGAGACAAGGGGCTTCCAGGCGGAGCAGGGTGCGGCCTGCTTGGGCGCGGCCGGGTGGCCAGGGTGCCTGAGGGTGGGCTTGGGAAGGGTGCCGGGGGAGGCACAGCCGTGGTCCAAGGCATGGGCCTTGGGAACTTTACATCAGGTTTGCGGGTGGTGGTGGGGAGCCTGCCCGGCTCGGTAGGGGAAGCCCTACACTCGTCTGTGTCTCGGGCGGACAGTCTTGTCCCCGTGACAGGGCAGGGGAGACTGGAGACAAGAGAACCAGTCGGGAGACTGCAGCAACTGTTGTCACGAGCGGGTATGAGGCTCTGGATGAGGTCGTCCTGCAGGTCGGGGCGACGGTTGTCACACTGGCCCCGCCTTCGAGCTCTTCCCCTCCGTTAAAGACAGAGACACTGGAGCCCTGGGCCTCACCGAGCAGGGTTCCAGATGATGCCAGGGAAGAAACCTTGAGGAGGACGGTGACAGTGACAAGTTCTAGTGGTGGGCGTAAGTGGAGGGCCTGGCACCTCCCCAGGGGCAGGGAGCTCCTCTCGGGGTCTGGACCGGGTCCGGTTGCTACAAGGCCTAGTGGAGAGGCCGCTGAGTGGGCCGCGGGCCAGCGGGTCCAGCACGGCCCCGGGTGGGTCTGCAAGGAGATCGGCCACGGAGATCGGCCACGGACCGAGTAAAGCAGAGGGCGCTCCCCAGTGAGGGTGGGCCTTGTCCAACCTGTCGAGGGAGAAGGCGACAATGTGTCCCCTCTGCTGACTGAGTGAATTGAGACATCGGCTTCTCCTGCTCGGGGCTCGGCTCGGGCTGGAAGCTCACCGTGGGCTCCCGGGGCGGGGGGAGGCGTCCGGCTTGCCGACTGCCGGTCTTGGGCTCCTCGGCCTCCGTGATCACGGGAGCCTCTTCCTTACGGCGAATCTCCCCGTACATGTACTTCCCGTGGCTGTGTCTCTGGAGAACCCAGACCAAGACAGAAGTGTTAATTTCCTATTTAAAAATGTTAATGACTTTCCTGTTTTTGTATAAATAATAACGCACAATATAAAAACAATCAAGTAACGTAGACGAGAACAGAAATGAGAGCCAAAAACATTGCTTAATATCCTAAAATATTATTCTAAGGCTAAGGAAAATATTATGAAACATTCAATAAGAGATTGGAATTATTGTATTTTTAACTCCATGTTTTAATTTTAGATGTTAGCAACTTCTGGCTCCGAACGATGAGAGAGGCAGAGCTACGGCTCTTGCCAAATGCCCTCCTTTTCCCTCCGGTATTTCTGTTTGTGATGCTATCGCTGTAACATCGTCGGGGTTTCTGACGTTTGCAGAGCCCTTGGGGTTGCTCAGCGTCACGTGGGTAGGTGTGACAGGGTCAACCACATACGCGAAGAGTCTTTCACGAGCTTCTCAAGGACCGTGCGGAAGGGCGGCCGCCCTTGTGTCTACTTGTATTTTACTTTCTGATTGAAGGGAGTTTGCTGCTTACGATTGAGTTCCGGGGGCAAGATATGCCCGCGAACCCATGGACGCATCGTATGTTTGGTCGACGACGCCAGGTCTCTGCCGTGTGATAATTTTTTTACACGCGCACAGAGCCGTCTGCGACCCTCTCCTGAGTACCCCGTGTGGCTTCCGTAGGTCACTCCGTGACATCGCTCACTTTTCCGTGGCACGCTGGCTGCGTCCTGGGGTGCAGGTTGCCCGTGGTGTAAGCACAGCCACGCACATTTCTGGGGCCTTTATCACTATCTGGGGGAGAAGTGACATAAGCGAATGATGACTCTGGCCCTGATCGACCGGTAACGACACTGCTGTCTTTACTAGACATCACTGAAGGTCACAAGTGGAATTTTACTTGTTGTTTTTAACGAAAACACTGAAATTTATGACACGTGGCTTGGTAAGGACATAGGATGATTTGAGGAGATGATTGCTGAGTCCCGCAATGATGTCGTGCCGGGCGGGAAAGCGTGGGCTGCGAGCGCTGTCCCGGGAGCCGTGGCCGAGAGAGGGGACGTGTTTTTCCGATGCAGCGGGAGGTTGAAGGTGGGTCCTGCGCGGCCGTGCCTCCCTGGGTCTAGCTTTAAATCTCACACTCACCATCTCATGGTCTCCATTTGGCAGCTGCAGCTCCAGACTTCAGTAACCTTGTAGCTTTCTATTGAGACTAAGTGACTCAGACAAGCAATCGGAGGCGTAAAGGGAGGAGTAATTTTGCCCGAGTCCCCGGGCTAGAAGGTCACAGAGCTTATCATCAGTCCCAGCTTGGTAGTGTCTCAACCCCACGCCCTCTGCTCTCCCTCCCCGACCCTGAGGGGCATGTGCGGGCGTCGGGCCTCCCTTCCGGGCAGGGGACACATGGGGGAGGCACAGGTGTGGTCCAGCGTGGCGGGGCCTCTAGAGGATGCTGAGGAGGGGACCCCGGTTCATCCACGCAGGCAGACCTGTCCCCTTCCAGGCCGTCTCCCCGACCTCCCAATCTCTCTCCTTGTGTGCTGGGGTCTTAGCGTTTGGAGTAGCGGCTGAGTTGGCAGTGAAACAAGAATCTTCTGACTTCAAGATTTGCCCAGAGGGGATGAGCAGCCATGGGGCGGGCCGTGGGATCGGAGGAGGTGACCTGCTGAGCCAGGCATCTCGGGGCTCTGGGCTCACCGAGCGCAGCACCACAGATCCAGGGAGGGGTTGCATTTCTCAGGGGAGAGTAGGAGCTGTACGTCGTGATGTTCACCAATGCTGGAGCCAGGCTGGGCCTGCGGGGCAGGTGGTCGTGATCGCAGCAAACGCCTCCTGCTCCCGGGGCAGCCCAGCCTGCACGAAGCAGTGGCACCACCCATGTGTCCCTGTCTGAGTCACGGGGGGCACGAGTCAGGGGTTCTGCAGAGAGACAGAGCCGATAGGATGAATGTACCTACGTACACCCCTTATGTCTAATGTATATATTTGTCTAGAAACGAGATTTACTATAAAGAACGGGCTCACGAGGTTATAGAGGCTGAGAAGTTTCACGATGTGCCATCTGCAAGCTGGGGACTCACTCAGGGGCACCGATGGCGTAAATCCTCATCCAGGGTCGGCGAAGACTAATAGCTCAGCTCAAGCAGTCAGAGAGAGAGGAAAAGAAGCCTCCCTCCTTCCCTCTTTTGGTCTATTCAGGCCCTCACCGTGCTAGCTGGGGCGCAGCCCTGTTTGTGCGGGCAGGCCTTCCTTTTTTTTTTTTTATAAATTTTTATTTATTTATGATAGTCACACACACACAGAGAGAGAGAGAGAGGTAGAGACACAGGCAGAGGGAGAAACAGGCTCCATGCACCGGGAGCCCGACGTAGGATTCGATCCCGAGTCTCCAGGATCGCACCCTGGGCCAAAGGCAGGCGCCAAACCGCTGCACCACCCAGGGATCCCCCCGGGCAGGCCTTCCTTACTGAGCCCCCGGAGTCACTCCTGCCTTCCAGAGACACCCCACAGGCACACCCCCAAATACCGCCGGACCACGTATCTGGGCGTCCTGTGGTTCAGTCGGGTAGGCACAGCGTTAACCATCACACGCGGCACGTCACTAGTGGGTTATTGTTCGGTCCCGACAAGCCAATCATCATTCACGTTACAGCACATTTATACACGATTTTTTCTTAAAGAACGGATACCGATAACGTTTAAAATTCCTTTCAAGTCACTCTAGCTTTGAAAGTTTCCCCTATAGGGGTTCCCAGAACAATAATCTTCTCCTGTGTATTATGTCTGCAAAAGAGAGATGTGAGGCAAGGTGGGAAGGACAGGTAGGGCACGCCAGCGTTTGGGAGATGCGAAAAAGCTGGCGGTGACCTTCCGGCACATGACGCAGAGGGATTTTCGTCCAAGCCCGCCCCTTGGCTCCAGCTGACTGTTGCCGCAAGGAAAGTACGGTGCCGGGCGTTCTGACCTTCCAAGACCCAGCGGCGTTTTCCTTCTGTGGAATAACCAGTTTTTTTAAAAAATATCGGGTCCATTAAAAAAAAACACCGTGTGGTTTTAAGAACCTGCCTCTGTGTTGGATGCCACTCGAGGGCTCATACCGGAGACGTCTGTTCTCGTCAAGAAGAATGGGTGGAACGCAGGTCACCTAGACTATTGTTCACTCACTTTCAGAATTATTTTTGCATCTTGCAAGTAACCCCACCTCCTAGACGCTCAGCTTTGTCACGTGTTAGACGAGGCTGCTTTCTGCGCTGGATTGAGGGTCTTTAACACCCTGTCCCGTCCCCAGGCGCCCAGAACTCTGCATGTCCTGACCCAAACGCCCCGTTTCTTCTCCCCAAATCCCCATCTCTGTCTCCTCCGCGAAGAAGGGCTCTACTGGCCACGGGGCTGCCCTCACCTCCTGAACTCCAAGCCACCCTTAGTCGGAACACTAGCTTCCTTCATTCCAAAAAACGCCACAAGCCCTTCTTCGTTCCAGATGCTGATTATCTCCCGAGTCCACCCATTTCTCCCTAAACCCACTGACGTGACTTTAGCCGAAGACTCCACCGTGGGTTCTCGGTGTCGCCTTCTAGTCCACCCATCGTGCCGCCGCCGGAGCCAGCTTTCCGACAAAAGGGCTTGACCAAAGCAGGTCATGGTTCTGACCACGGAGTCCTTCCAAGGCCACGTCGTCTCTTTAGCCGCCGACACAGCCGCTCACCGGGCTGGAGCGCGCAGCATTCGTGATGCGCAGCCACGCACGGTGGGCCCCCGGAGAAGTGGGTGGGACTATTATTTGCTCAATCTCATATTTTATGTACAGAAAAATATCGCCCACCTCTGGACAATTGGTTCAATTATCGGCTCAGGATGCTGACAGCATTTAGGGTCGGATCAGGGGATATTTTGGATTTCTTATTTAGAGCGACTTTTTTTTTTTAATTTTTTTTTTAAGAAACTGCCTTTCTTTTTTTTTTTTTTTAAAGATTTTATTTATTCATGAGAGAGAGAGAGAGAGAGAGAGAGAGAAAGGCAGAGACACAGGCAGAGGGAGAAGCAGGCTCCATGAAGGGAACCCGAGGTGGGACTCGATCCCGGGACTCCAGGAGGATTAAGCCCCAGGCCGAAGGCAGGAGCTAAATCGCTGAGCCACCCGGGGATCCCTCAGAGCGACTTTTAAATATGCATTCAGAAAAAAAAAATATGCATTCCGGTCTAGCTTGTGTTGGCTAAGCATTCAACCTTTCAAAAACAAGTTTCATCACTATAAACAATTAAGGTAAAAAGGAAAGCAACATATATTCATGGCGTGATCTGTACGTTGATGGTACGTGTGACCTCGGGGCGTCCTTTGTTCAAAATCTGCGTTCCTTCAAGTGCCCTGGTGACGGGCACTGAGGGGGGCACTTGAAGGGATGAGCACTGGGTGTTATCCTGTATGTTGGCAAATTGAACACCAATTAAGAATAAATTTATTATTTAAAAAAAATCTGCATTCCTTAATAAACATATACAAAGAAAACATGTACACATAGGATTTTTTTTTTTAAGTTTGGAAATACGTAACTTGTTCCTGGAATACTTTTATGATGAAATTCCTTGTCATGTGGGCAATGCATCCTCGACCTCTTCATTTGGGGATAATCCACGTAATGAATTTCCTGAAAGAGGTGTGAAACGTGTGTATGCGGCAAAGCCCACATATGCCCGCGCCGTGGGAGACTTTGCGGCGGAGGCCCCGCCACGGAAAGTCTGTCTTCTTCCTCGAAGCCAAGTCGTATGTGAAATGGAGAGACAAAGCGTTTTATGGCTAATTCCAGGACTCACTCGCCGGCGAGCGCTCGTGCTCATAATGGCCACCCTCACTGCTGTGAAATGCCACCGGGAATGTGCAGTGAGGCCTTAGAATTAACCACTCATACTAATTATAGGTTCCACTGGTGAATCCGCTTAACTCTGACCCGGGAAGGAAAGGCATAAATTCACACACATGAACGGGAGAGGGACAGGGAGCCGTGGGCGCTGTGAGGCCTTTATTTATTTATTCTCCTCCGAGCTTTTTGGCTCTGCAAACACAATCTTGTCAGGATTATTTTCAGGTTATTTGTCTAGAGTCCAAAGGAAGGTGACTTTGTTTATTTTGTGGATTTACATGCCATTTCTACAAAATAATCTCTCTTTAAAAATGGATAAAATAGATTGTATTAAACCAAAAAGGAAATATTAGTTTTGGTTCCTTTTGTAATTCAGGCCGATTAAGGCAAGCATTACTGGAAGAGGACCGGACCCCGTTTTGAAAGGAAGTCAGTGCCACGGGAGTGAGCTGAGAGCAGCAGGCGGAGGAAGGCCAGGCCCCGGCGCAGCACAGGAGGCCGCCGGCCGCGGGGAGCTCGTGTCGCAGAGGGAGCCGCCCCGGGAGTCTGCAGATTTAGGTCCGGGCCACGCGTCGGTCGGTCTCGGCTGAACCTGGGCAGAGAGGTCCCCTTAGGGAGCCGGGGTGCGGGTGGGGGCCAGAGGAGAGCACGGCTGCATGTGAAGTGGCTCCCAAGGCTGAGAGCTTTGCACGGGCGAAAGGGATCGCTGCCGCCGACGTCCTCACATCCCCCTCTGTGGGCCCAAGTGGGTTTTCCAGTCATCAGGAGCATCTCATGACTTGTGGCGAGTCTTGCAGAAGCTGGCGGTGTAGACGGTGTTTATGCTGAGGTCAGAACTACAGAATAGCGCAAGTCCCTGTTTCCTGTTTTTCCTTCTACGAATTACATCTTTGAAGCTTTCGTAATACACTGTGTCTGCTTAGAATCATGGGCTAATGTCATTTTAAAGACAACGGGCGACTACGGATGTAAATTCATCGTGTTACAGCCAGGAAATGATGCCCAGAGAGGCTGAGCCGCTTGTCCAAGGATAGACAGCAAGTAGATGATGCCATCGACTCTTCGGAGTCTGTCAAAGTCTCTCGATTTCAGGAAATAAGTATCAACTCCGAGGGACACGATCAGATTGCATGGCTGTGCCAGTTGGACCGGGATGCTAATACTGCATGGACTAAATCCCAAATTTCCCTTCTCTGCATGTCTGATGTGTGGACGAGGTCACTGCTGGAAACCTGGTTGCCAGGGAAGGGGCAGGTGGCACATGTATATTAATGCCCGATTCTATTTTCATGCAGTTATTATCAATTATATAATTGTGCATATTTATATAATTGCATCCTTAATGTGTATTAATTGGGCATTAATATATTAAATATAGGAATATTACCCAAAGGGAAGGAAGACTGGATGTTGGAAAGCAAAAAAAAAAAAAAAAAAAGGAATCACAGACACCTGCTGAAGTTCAGCGTTTTGGTCCAAGTCTCACACTTCAGGCATCCACACAGGCGCTCATGCTCCTCTCAGCTCTAGTGCACGCTCTGGTGATGCCTCTTGTCCTAATTCAGATTTAATGCTCCGTAATGTCTTCAACTCAGGACGAAACTGTGAAGTTAAGCACGACCAACGCATCTCACACAAGAGGAGAAAGGAAGCGTGTGCACGAGGCAGTGACCTCATCGCTCGTGATAAATGTCCATCTCAAAGCCCTTGAGCTTATTCCTAAGTCGTCTCCTCACCCCGAGACCTGTCTGAGAGCCCACCTTCTTCTTTGAGAGGGGTCGTCATCAGGCTCCTGGTGGGATTAACCAGCGGGCCAACGGTGAGAGCGACCGCTCTCTGAGCGAGTCGCCCGAGCCCAGAGCCTCCGCCGTGAGCTCGGCCAGACACGAACGTGTGTGAGAGTCCCTCACTTAGCACCCTCTCTGTGCAGGTCCATAAATGCTGCCAAGCTTTTGCCAACATAAATTGACAGGTTTATATAGTTATATTTTAATTTTAGAGACTCTACTCCAGGCTCGTCTGCAGAGCCTGTGTCGGGCTCCCAGAGATGCGATGGGGATGCACGTTAGTCGCAGCGCTGAGGGCGGGGAGAGGCGTGTGCATGGTTTGGGGCAGGGGGAGATAGCCAAGGGCCAAAAAATCCCATCCCCAGTGAAGGGGTTAACGGATAAATTCAGTATCGCCGGTTTTGGCTGGTCAGTGGTGTTATGCTTGACATCACAACAGAGAATCAGAATGCGACTGATGTTGGAGGCGGCACACAAATAGCCCCGAAAGATGCAGACCGTGTAGCTCAGTGGCTCACATTTTATGCCTTCACGGCGATTTTTCCCTGGTAAAAACAAAGTGATCGATAGGTTGCCTTCAAAACCAGCTTTCCCAGTAGAACATGGTAAAAGACTGAGCTAATCTGCAAGAAGTAGAAACGGAATTTGAAGAATCGCCCCTTCCCAGTCCTGTTGAGACGGCGCACGTGTTGAGCTGCCCCACGTACATCCTCGATCCTCTTCGGCCCACCCCCGAGCCCCTTGCGGCCACCAGGATCGTGCCCCCTTTATGACCATCACCAGCACACAGTAGGGCTTTTTGTGAATGCGAGGTCAAACGACCGTCGGGAAAGTGCACTAGGGAGGTTTGGCACACTCGCAGCATTTCTACGTCAAAGCCGCAGTCTGTGAAATCGACAGTTTCTCCCCCAAAACAGCAGGTGGGTGCTTCCAACAGGCATCAGTAACAAATCACATTGCAGTTCTGGGCCCTTGGGTCCAACTTCACGTCAAATGGCCAGAAGAGACCATGGACCAGGTCTTATTTTATCTTATTTTATTTTTTTTGCATGTGATGGTGCATTGGCCCCTTGTCATCTTTTCCTGGAACTACCAGGGGAAGTGAAATTCTTGAACAAAACAGTGAAGCGAATTATTCAGAATGAGGGCCTGTCTGAAGTGGCCCTGGCAGCAGTGTGATGCACCCCGTAATTACCAGGAGGGACGGCGTCTTTTCAGGATGGTCCTCCCTGACAGCTTATGGCAATCAGAGCGGGAGGACTTGAGCCAGACGGCTGGCCGTCATCATTTCAAGTAGACACAATCAGGGACTGGAGTGGCGGCAATGTCCTCTTTCAGACAAGGAGCGCAAAACCAGCCACTTGTCCTACGGGGTTTCATCCCTGCCACCCGTTAGCGCACGGGAGACTCACCTTCTTTCCCGCTGGGGGGCCCGCGAGGCTTCGCTAACTGCTGTGTCATTCCTTTTTCCTGCATAAACCACCCACTTGCGGCCTGGCACCGGCAGGGGAACAGCCAGTGCACGGAGGTCAGAGGGCTGGCTAATCATCATTTGGTTCTGCCCGGTTACATCTGTCCATTTTTCAAATTTCAGCTTTGGATGATTTTCCTCTCCGCTGAATAAAACAGTAATGGCCTTCACCCGAGCCTGATGAATGAACACACATGTCTGCTCTTTCCTTCGTTGTCAAGCCACCGGAAATTTGTGCGGGCAGGAGCGGTGTTCCACAAAGCCCTCAGCAATCCCATCCGAGGCAGCTCTCTTTATTCACAGGCCTTGGCTGCCTCTACGAGACCCTGGAAATCAGCCTCAAGAGCCCGGGCCCCTCTGCCCAGCTGTGCTGATGCTTTGCAGCGCTTTCCTGGGACGGCGTGACTCCTTTTCTGAATCACCTCTGCCACTGTGGGTCTCGCTGCCCACGGGGTGGCGGTCGGCGGAGCGCCCTGAGGGCCTGGGTGGGAAGAGAGGGTCTCACGTTCCCAGCAGCGCCTCTCCAGACACGCTAACTCTAGATTTTGGGAGATTGGGTGGTTCATCAGTGGATTTGGCTTCAGTGGGTTTTTGTACTTATTTTCCTCCACGAAGAGATTAAAGGTTGATGTCACAGATATTAACCATTGGGGACTTCCACGTTTTAATGATTAGAGAGAGAGAGTGTTTTTTTTTTTTTTTCTTATAAAACAATGATACAGGGGATCCCTGGGTGGCTCAGCGGTTTTGCGTCTGCCTTTGGCCCAGGGCGCGATCCTGGAGTCCCGGGATCGAGTCCCGCGTTGGGCTCCCTGCATGGAGCCTGCTTCTCCCTCTGCCTGTGTCTCTGCCTCTCTCTCTCTCTATGTCTATCATAAATAAATAAATAAAAATAAATCTAAAAAAAATAAAACAATGATACAACTTCTAAAAAAACCCTCTTATTATGAAATATTCAAACATGCACAAAAGTAAAGAGATTAAATAATAAATAACAAGCCCACATACCCAAACCAAACCTTAACAAGTACCTACATTGTGTTGATCATGTTTCATGTGTCAGGTTGAAGGGGGACGTATTTCTTTTTCCCCAGTAAGAGTTAGGTTCCCTTTTCCAAAATATATACTTATTTATATATTAAAGTGTTTTTGTTTTTTAAGAATAAAATCTTCAAAAAAAAAAGGGGGGTGTGTGTGCCTGGGTGGCTCAGTTGGTTAAGCATCCAACTCTTGGTTTCAGCTCAGGTCATGATCTCACGGTTGTGGGATCAAGCCCCACATCAGGCTTTGCTCTCAGCTCTGAGTCTGTTTCAGATTCTCTCTCCCTCTGCCCCTCCCCACGTGTGTGCTCTCTCTCTCTCTCTCTCAAATAAATAAATAAATAAAATATTTTAAAAAAAGATAAAATAAAATAGAACACGACAAACCATAAGAGACTCTTCACTCTAGGAAACAAACTGAGGGTCTCTGGAAGGGAGGGCGTTGGAGGGACGGGGCCACTGGGTGATGGGCATGAGAGAGGCACATGATGTGACGAGCATCGGGGTGTTCCATGCAACGGATGAATCACTGACCTCTACTTCTGAAGCTAACGATACACTGTGTGTTAACTAATTGAATTTAAATTAAAAATAAAAAAATAAAAATAAATCTACAGCATGCATAAGGTAAATTGCATAAATTTTGGGCAAATGGCCCAGTGAATGTTTTTCACAAAGTGTTCACACCCAGGCCGCTTAGCCCAGGTCAAGATGTGAAGCGTTCCCAGAACCCAGGAGCCCTCCTGATGCTCCTCCCGGTCATTACTTCTCCCCCCACCAAAGGTGTTCATTGTTCTGATTTCTATCATCGTGGGTTTGCCTGCTTTTAACTTATATTAATGAACTCCTTCCTGCAGTGTGTGTTCTTAAGTCCGCAAGACGTTGCTCTCAAAACCATTGCCTGAGGTTCACCCACAGGTTGTAGGTAGCAGTGGCTTGCTCCTGTCACCGCTACGACCTACTCCAATTTTTGGAGATACTGCAGTTTCTTTATTCTCCTGTTGACAGACTTTTCAGTTTTTGGATACTGAGAATCGTGCTGCCACTTAAGTCAGGAATGCATCTGTTAGCGCACCAGCGTACCTGTTTGTATTGGACGCGTGTCCGGAGAGGAACTGATGCCCTGGCGGGCGTGCATGCCCTCTGCTTTAGTAGACGACGCCAACGAATTTTGCAAAGTGGTTGTGCCAGTTTGTACTTCCGCTAGCAGGGCAGCCACCAATCCTTCTGTCTGCGCGGGTGTTCCTGTTCTGGACCCTGCGTATCGGCAGAGTCACACAGTACGTGGACTTTATGTCTGGCTCCTGTCACTTACCGTGAAGCTTTCAAGGTTCATCCGTTTTGTAGTGTATGTCAGTACTTGATCTTTTTCATATCTGAATAATATTCCGCTGTATGTACACGCACACACACACACACACACACACACGCACACACACAGGTATGTATCATAAGTAGTTTTGGCCTGAACTGAAACCAAGAGTCAGATGCTCAACCAACTGAGCCACCCAAGTACCCCAATCCTATAAGAATTTTTAATCTTTGTGTTAATGATATTTCATATTTCATTAGAGTCAAACATATATTTACCCTTTCTAGCATTTTCAACCCTCCCTGCATTTCCGTGCTTTTTTTTCTGGGATCACTTTCCTTCTGTTGGAAAATTCCTTTTAATTTCTTTATTTCTGTTAGTATTTTTCTATTCGTGATGAATTCTAAATTCTTGTTTGTCTAAAAAATACATTCATCTGTTTGATACTTAAGACTTTTGCTTGTATTTAATTCTAGTTTGGAAATTATTTTCTTTGAGCATTTTAAAATGGTCGTTTTATTGTCTTCTCGGTCTTCTGTTGTTTGTGTTGTATAGACATCTGCCAGTCTTATAGCTGCTCCTTTGAAGGACAGGTTTCTTTTATACCACTGACTATTTTTAAGAGTTTTTTTTCTTTGTTTTTTAGGACTTTACTCTAAACAGTAGTTTTCTCTGAATAGTTGTGGTAGGTGGACTTCTCGAATGATTCCTCAGGAACTCTCACCTTTGTAGAACCCCCTCTTCACCCTTCTAAACTCTGGTTGCCTTCATTGATCTCTGGTCCTTCCAACGCTTTCAAAAATCATTATCCACCTTTTGAAGTTGTTTTCCATGGGGTGATTCTTCTAATACCAGCTATGCGATCCCAGCTAGTAGCAAGACCACATGGGCAGTCAAAACAATGTGAGTAGGCATTCTTTAAGTGAATTTCCATTGATCAAGGATGCATTGCGAAACCCTCTTCAAATACTGCTTGAGAATTAACAAATGAGATTAGTGTGACCTGGAAGAAACATGCTCCTGGTTAATGTGAAGTATGTTCATGACTTATGGTTAAAGCATGTTCAAAGTTCAGTATGTTTCTAAATAGACTGGAAGTGGAAATACCTTGGAACAAGTAAAAAGATGCAGATGAAAGCCAGCACCAGGGGGAATGGTGAAGAACGTGCATCTTCAGGTGGGGGCTGGAATCCTATGCCATGTGACCTGGGTAATAGAAGTCATGCATGACCCACTTGCATTTTCTGCACCTTTGAGTCTCCATGTACCAGCTCTGCCTGGCTCAGTCCTCTCCCTTGTGCATGGGGATCTCATCTGCCTTTGGCAAGAATTCCATAGAGGAGGCGTAGTTAAAACACAGGGACTTTGGGGTTCCCTTGGAAAGAGATTAGAATCCTAGTTCATCCACCCACGTTCCGTATTGGACAGTTCACTCAAATTCTCAGCCGTGGCAATTTGTAAGATGAAGGTTGTTATGACTGTGAGTCATGGTGTCACTGTCAGCAGCTTGGCACGTGGTCAATAAGCAGCAAGGCGTGCCCTTGGCTTGCTCTTCCTTTTAGCCTTACCTTTCATGTTCAGGGGGTGCTTACACATGGGCACCATTCTGTCACTTGCGTCTTATGTCTGTCAGACTTCAGTGACTTCTCCCTCGGTCCGTGTGGTGTGTGAGTGTTGGGGGGAAAGTTGGTCTAGGAAGGGATGGCAGTGGGATTTGTGCTGTGGGAACCTACGCCACTGACATTCTAATGAGTCCAGCAACCTCTTTTCCGAATGCAACCCAGGCAACCACCATTACCCCCACTGGCCAAGAAGGTCAGCCTGGCTTTGGAAACAAAGGCAGGGATGGTGATTCTAGTGCCACAGAAGTGGTGGCAGAAGGATCATCTGTCTGTGGAGAACCCTGCAGCGATGCAATTATGGGACCATTGCAGGGTGAGATTTCAGTGGCATACGGGGCAGGTCTACAGGGGCCCCTTTCTGACGGGGTGATTACGATGTGCAAATGCAGGGCAGAGATTCTGAGACTTGCCTAAGCCAGATGGAGGCCAGTGAGAGTCATTCTGTGCAAACATCTGCAGAGCCAGGGAGGGCTGGAGGACCAGTATGTGGGGATCCTGGGACTGGGGAGAGAAGCAGGCTGTTGAGATGTGAGGGGGTTTCACTGGATGACTTGTCCCTAGCAGGAGGGAAGGGGGTTGGGAGGGACTGAAGAAGTTAATGAACCCAAAGACTGTAGACCTGCGAACGTCCAAATCTTCAGAGTTTGGCAAAGTGTAAGTGCTTACTGTTATTCTTGAAAAGAGAGGCACAGTTTTTGTTTTTGTTTTAAAGATTTTATTTATTTATTCATGAGAGACGCACAGAGAGAGGCAGGGACACAGGTAGAGGGAGAAGCAGGCTCCCTGCAGGGAGCCTGTTGAAGGACTCGATCCCCGGACCCCGGGATCACACTCTGAGCCAAAAGCAGATGCCCAACTGCTGAGCCACCCAGGCATCCCCATGTTTTGTTTTGTTTTGTTTTGTTTTGTTTTGATTAGAGACTGTGGTACTGGGTGTTACAGAAAAGCAGTGTGGTCGCCCAGCTTATCGTCCTGCCGTCTGATTTACATTTGACTCGATCCCACCACATCGGAGACATCATACATGTGGACCTGGCATGTTTGGGGCCCATGGAATAACGAGCTAAGGGAGGTCCTGGGGGCCAGGGACAAAGGTCAAGCTGGAGAGAACTGATTTCCCCTTCAGTTTTGGGGAGCACACAAAACGAGTGGATGGAGAGGGCGCAGGAGATGTCCTATGCCTGGACCCTGGGAGGGCTGTGGATGGAGCCTCAGTCTCCGAACACTTCAATCCAATCACTTGGATTTCACATTGGCAGAGAGACTGCAGCCAGTGCAGTGATGGATGCCGGGACCAACTCAGATGTGGGGAAAGGCAAACAGTAGTGGCACCTGCTGTCACGGTGCTTTCACCCCATCTGTGCACTAGGTCCTCCGTGTCCCTGTGCGTACGGAGCCAGGGACACATGCAGAGGGCAGAGCGCACACATCTTTGGAGGGCTAGCCTGCACCACCCGCCTTTGTTTCCTGGGAGAAAGGGGGGTGGATCCAGTTATTTCCTTGCTTGTCCCTTGCTCCCCACAAAGTTATTAATCTCCCTTCTCTGTCAATAGTAGCAGAATCAGAGAATCTGGAAGGACCCCGCCGCCCCATCACGGTCCCCTGCTGATCAGCAGGCATTCGGGGGGGGGGGGAGGTGCAATGATTTGCTGCAGCTCCCAGCCCCCTCCTCCCCACCCACTGCTCTTCTGGGTATTGAGTGCTGCGCTTCTCAATGCCTCCAGGAATCTGACATGTCTCTAGCCCTCTGGATGGTGGCCAAGTTTCATAGTCGGATATACAGGAATAATCAGCAGGCTCTCTGGTGATGAGCAGATGGATCAATGCAACTCATCTCTCCCACTGCCCACAAGGCGGCCTTGTGTGGGGAACGTCGCATTAACATGGAGCCAGGCAGACAGGCTCGAGTGTGGCTGCTGTACTGGCCAGCGGTGTGGCTTCAGACGACTTGGCAGCTCGAGGCTTCCAATTCTTCCTCCGTAGTCAGGAAATACTCCGCACCCAGTAGGGTTGGGATGCAGGTGAAGCCACGTGTGAAAATGCTGCCACGTGTATTTTTGACACGTGCACGTGGGTTCAGGGTGAATGCTACCTGACGTCGCAGGTGCCCAGGGACAGTTTGTAGGACTGAACTGGGAAAAGTATTCCAAGTCCACCCGTGCCTGTTGATGCAGGAGTCACGCTGTCTTCGGAGGTGGAGAGCCACAAGAATGAGGGCTCAGCGTATCTTAGAGATCTCACAGGTGTGCGTGGCTCTAGGGGAGATGGGACAGAAATGGCCTGGGACAGGGAAAGTCATCACATTTGATGTCTCGGGGAGCACGGCCCTCCCCGCAGTGGCTGTAGAAGGTGGTGGTGGTGGGGGACAGAGACTTCCTCTTACGTCCTCCAAGGTGCTCTTTGCCGGAACAGTCGCCATCAGTGGCGCTCCGTGCCGGGCAGCCTGCCATCGTCCCGGAAGGCCCTGTCAGACCTCGTCCCTCAGGGTGTCAGCCGGACCGTGTGCACACTGAGAGCTGCGATTGCATGGCTGGCGTGTCAGTCCAAAGTGAGTTTGTGAGGTTCAGGAATCCAATTTAGCCCGGATTATATTCCTCCTCTGTTTCAGAATGGAAAGCTGTCTTTGTCGGTCAAATAGAGGATGAAAATGATTTAGGTCCGGATTTCACGCCGCTTTCCTTTCCAGACAGAAGATTGCTTCAGAAGTCACCTGTGTGCTGTGTGTCTCAAATACTTCAGGACCCACTCAGCGGAGAACAAAGGAACCGATAAGGATCTCGGCAGCCAGCGAGCTTTCCTACGAGCGGGGGCTCGCACTTACGGTCTCACGGAGTTTGTTTTTAAAAACAGCACCGCGAGTTGAGTGTGGTCCATTTTGCAGAAGAGGATGCTGAGGCAGGCGCAGAGCCCGGGGCTTCATCCCGGCCTTCCCACCGCCAGCCTCCCCTCCCCACCAGGGTGCCGCCTTTGTCGGAATCCAGAACATTTTCCTTTCATGCCGCTCACGAGTTGGTCTCCCCTGCTCGAGTGGGGCCCGTGTCGGAGCAGGTCTTTGGTGTTAAGCAGCAGCAATTCCTTGTGGGTTTTTTGATCAATCGCTCAGGACTTGCTTCAAAGCACAATCTGAAGGTCACGTCGGGCCACGCGTGTCGTAGGCAACATACCTCTTCTTTCCTATTTATTGTTCATAAGTAACCACGGGCCCAGGCCTTCAGTCCGCTTCACCAGAAGAGATCTTCTGCCTAAAAGAAAGAGAAGCAGCAGCATTAAAAGACAGACGCCCTACTGGGAAGTGCTGTTTTCATTTACCTGGTGATGACAAATAAAGGTCTATTCCCCTGATTTAACGAGATACTAATTTGGGCTTCAAGAGAAAATACAGTTGGTGAGAGCTCTGCAAACACACAGCCTGGTCTCAGAAGAACTTTTCTCTCCAATGATTTGATTAATTACTAATTAATATCATCTCTCAAACGCACTCATTTTTTCCCCACCACCAAAGCCGTTAATTGTAGTCTGGGGCTCCTACCCTGGTCGCCAGGACTGCCCGGGTCCCTCATCTCGTCTCTCTGACCCTAACTCTCCCGTGAAGCTGGAGCGAGCTTTGGAGCATGTGTGTACCACTTTCTGGTCTTTCTTACCGTCTGATGGCTCCACCAGGGGCACGGGGAGGTCACGCCCAGGCCAACCACTCACTCCGGGTCGGGGGAAGCCTATCTCGCCAGTGTGCCCTCTCCCACTATCCAACCATGTGGGACTGTTTATGGTCTTCCAAAGCCCCTGCTCCCTTGGTGCCTGGTCTGAGCACACCCCACCTCCTCTGCCAGGAGGCACCTCTGGTCCCACCCACTTATCCAAGGGGGCTCATCCAGGCCCTGGGGGAAGAGCTCGCCCCCTCCTGGATGCCTCCTTGGCATCTTCCCCAGCCGTGCAGACGTGGGTGTCCTTCCTGCTTGCTTCTGCAGCCTCTAGGTCTTCGTCTTTAACTCTTCACACTGTATTGTGTACCCAGTGGGCACTCTCTGGGCAGGGATCACACCTTTTGTTAACTTTAGCACCCACCATGCTGTCTGGTGCAAGGCAGGTTGTCAGTAACTGTGGAATGAGTGAACGCTATTTCATGGGATTTCTCATCTTCCTTCATCAAACATTTATGTGGCAACTACTATGTGCTACATGCCAGGTCACCTGACAGCACAGGTAGCAGGGTATAGCAATGACAGAGTGACACTCTGGGGGGATCCTGGCAGTAATTAGGGAAGCCTCCCCATTTCTTGGGGTCTCTGTCTCAGGTGCCTTTCAGGTGTGGGGACTGGGGTGTCCAGACCTGGCCAAACTGTCAATTCTCAAACACTTCATCTTGTAAGGGCCTTGGTATTATCTGGTCTGTATTTTTAATTATTATTTTTGCAGTGGCATCATTCATGAAACTTTGTAAAAAAGCTAAAATACTAAATTAGTTGGGTTGGAATTTGGTGAGAATCTTGGACTCTCATGTATATAATGCTCGCCTCAGCCCTGATGGAAGGTTTGAAAAATGACAAATCAAACCTGACACCTGATATTACAGGTGGGGAAAAAACTCAGTCTCTAAGAAATATATGATTTCCTTTAGATTACATTGTTAATTAAGGGCAAGGCAAGCACCAAAACTTGAATATTTTACTTTTAAGCCCTAATCCATTTTTTTTGGTCCTAAATTCCACACTGTTTCCTATTTGTTTATCTTTCTTACTCTCTATCTTACTATGTATCTATGTCTTTATGATTTATCTACTTATCATCTACCCTCTTGGTTACTCATCACCATCATCACCATCATCATAATCTCCATCATCACCATCATTATCACCATCACCCTCATCTCCATCATCATTAACGTCATCATCACGACCATCACCATTACCACCATCACCACCATCATCATAATCTCCATCATCACCATCATCATCACCATCACATCATCACCTTCACCACCATCGTCATCATCTCCATCATCATCACCAACATCACCATCATCTCCATCATCATTAACAGCATCACCATCACCATCATCAGCATCACCATCATGTCATCATTCTCATTATCATCATCTATATTCTTAGCTTTACATTCTGTGCCACAAAGGTAAGTAATGCACCCAGAGGCTTCCTAGATTCATTCGTGGGCCGTGATTTTCTCTTTACCATGATCTGGTCTTTACAGAACTGACTCATTACCTCATCTAGGAGCCCGGCTGCCAGCAGGCAACAGCCAGATATCCATACCTGCTCAGGAGGTAAATTTTACCTTCTGCTGTCTTCTTTTCTCATTTGATCCTAGCCTCTTGGCACGTCTGAGTCCAAATGGCTTCTGGTGTTTTGCTGTGTTGCCAGCCCTTGGTGTGCACATACTCCCTGGGACATGGCTTCTCCAACTGGCCTACTCTTTGTTCTTGGTCATGGTATCGTATCTGACTTTAGGGTTCCCTCGCATCAGCCCACAGTGCCTAGGAGCAAAGCCTAATATCAGCCCTCCGTCGATGGCAGCTTTGCCCTACATGCATTGAGACCCAAGGGCCAGGTGCTTTCCCACACAAAGCAGTCACTGTTGGCTTCTCCCACAGCAAGACTCTGATGCGTGGCCATGGCAATGGGAGGCTAAGCTCCCATTTACTTGCTATGAGGCTTCTTGGTGCCAAGCAGCAGAATTAGACTCTAGCTAACTGAAGCAGAAGAAAAAAAATGTATTAGAAGAATATTTGCTTGCTCACAGCATTGATGGAGGGCAAGAGAAGGAGGCTCAGTGAGCGGGTAGGAGCCAAGAAAGCTGAACATCCGGAAGCTCAGTCTGGTTAGATGCGCCTGACGTGGGAAGCCCTTCAGATCCCCTGCCATCGGGCAGGCCTGAAACCCGCTGGAACGCATTCTAATCCATTCTCTGTGATCCACACTCCCAGACAGGACAAAGCATTGGGCAGCCACAGGCCACAGGCTATATTGCCAGGGTCTGAGGAAAGTCAGTGCCCGGCATTTATCCTCCACAGATACAGGAGGAGTCCTCTCTCCTACCAGATTTCACATGGGGGGAGGCTCAAATACCAGACAGAGAGAAAAAGGCCGATGCCAACTCTGTGTCTCTGTATTGGCTTCCAGTTGGTTCTGTGTGCCAACGCCCAGAGTTCTTTCCTGGACGTGGTTCTCAAGCCTCACTCCACACTTCCAGCTCTCCGCTCAGCGACGACTATGTGATGCCGTCAGGCTTCCACAAGTGGGCGTTTCCTTGATCTGGCCTTGGCCACGGGGCCGAGTCTCATTGGCCTTTGTCGCGTAACCCATTCTCCTGTCATCCACTCGGGGTCTAGGATAAGCTGAGTCTCCTGACTCTGAGGAGTCTCACATCTCTGGACCCTTGTAGCTGCTTTGATTTTCGCTTTCCAAAAAGCCATTATTTGTCTGAGCTCAACAATCTTTCCTACCAAGGTTTCAAGCACAGCCATCAGCCAATACCCTCTCCTGCTTTGCACCATACCCAGTGTTCAGCGGGAACCTGACCTACCGTCCATGGTGCCATATGTGACAGATTAACCAAGTGTCTGCACCACCTACTATAAACCTCTAGTTTCCAGCCTCCGACGTGAGTTTCCCTGTCACCAACCATTCAGCCACTGAGCCAGTGACACATTTTTTAAATCTTTGCTATGACAGCACCCCACTTCAAGCTACCAGTTGGTGTATTCATTAGGGTAACACGATCTGACCTAATAGGTAAGCCCTGAAATTCAATCCTGGACCTTCTAGAAGTTACTTATAGTTTGCTTATGGGTGGGTGAGAGCTGGGTTTGTGGCTTGGGAGGCAGAGGAGGGGCGGGGCTCTGCGGACACTGTCCTGGTCACTCCAGAACCCAGACGGAGGCCCTGCCAGGGAGCATGTGGCTCCCACAGACCCCGGGGAACCGCACGCACCTGCAGAGGAGGGGTGAAGCGTGGAGGCTTTCACGGGCAGCTTTCCTGCACTTGGCGTAAAGGGGGAGATGTCCCTGCTGCCCTCTTCTCTCGGCCAGAACCCGGTGCCATGGCTCCACCTGGACCCCGGCAGAGCACGGCCCTTGGCGGGGCTCCTTTCTACTTGATGTCCAGCTCTTTCTTACAGTTCCCACCCCTCTACCAGTCCCTCATCTGTTCGAGCACCGTCCACTTGATCCTCGAGGGCCTTCAACCTAGTGATCGTAGGCCCTTTAAACCCCGTATGGTGGTTCCAACGCCGGTGCTCTGCCTGAGGCCGGTTCTCTTGCACGTTCTGTCTCCCGACTGCGAGTTTGTCTGCACCCATGGGTGGTGGTGGTGGGGGTTCAGTTAATCTAATCAGTCGGGGTGCTCAGCTAAGCTTTGTTGATAGGGTCACCCTCCATGTACCCCTGGTTTCCAGAGGTCCCTTTGCTGAGGCTGGCACAGATTTCCCAGGGGTCTCTGGTCTGTGCCACTGTCAGCTTCAGGTCCCCCTGTGCCGGCACCTCAGACCACCTTCCTCCACCTCCTCATCTTCCACAGCATAAGGTGCCACTCCTTGTACCTCCGTGTGCTCAGCTCAGTGCTGGGTGGGGGTGGTGCTGGGCTCCTCCGTCCCGGGCTGGCCGGGTCCCTCATCTTGGGGGGGTGCTGTGCTCCCCCATCCCGGGCTGGCCAGGTCCCCAAGAGGAACTGGGTCCCTCATCTTGGGGGGGGTGCTGTGCTCCCCCTTCCTGGGCTGGCCGGGTCCCCGAGAGGCACTGGGTCCCTCATCTTGGGGTGGTGCTGTGCTCCCCTGTCCCGGGCTGGCCGGGTCCCTGAGAGGCCGGGTCCTGAATCTCAGGGGTGGGGGGATAGGTTCAAGGTCGCCCTGACCCCTGCCTGCGGCAGTGAGGGCCCAGCGTGCCTTCCGCTCCTCTCCCGGGTAGGATGGGGGCTCTCATGTGCCTGGGTGCCGGCTCCCCACCCTCTCCCAGCAGCCTGGCTTTGTCCTGTGGGTGCTGCCTGCCTTGCTCACGGAGGCTGCAGCTCCCCCCCAGGCTGCAGTGTGGATGGGAAGAAGGGCCCCCCAGTGCGCCCCCCAGTGTGGTTTTGGCTGGCGGGGTTCATGCGGCCACACTGGCCTCCCCCGTGCGGCAGCGGCTCGTTGAGACTGCGGCCGAGCCCCACGGGCCTCACGGCCTCCTTCCTCGGGGTGGTGGAAGCCACCGCGCCGTGTCCCCTGGGAGGCCGTGTCTTCCTAGGCTCTGGGCTCCTGGTTCTCACTGACTTCAGCTCTCCACGGGAGTCAGTGGAGGTGCTTTGTAGACGAGGCGTCCGTTGTGTCGTAAGCGGTGGGAACGGCGCCCTAACCAGCCTCTACGTTGTGCGTGGAAGCCAGGACTCCGCTGTCATGTTTTTAATTACTACTAAGTTAATTGCTTTTTGCTCTCCGGTTATTTTCATCTCGGAGCCTCCTCTCTTGCAATATGGATGCAGGATGCTCTCATCCCGCGTGGACGCTAACGACGGAGTCGCTGCGTTGTTTCCTGCTTCCCACACACACGGTCTGTTTCCTGCAAATTGCTTGCTGCCTGCTTGATTGTTCTGGTCGCCGGCTTCCTTGTTAGAGGCGTGCGCGGACGGCTGGTGTTCCTGACGGCTGCTGGCGATCGAGAGCGGCAGGCCGACGTTGCTCGGCGGCTCTGGAGGCGGGACAGAGGGTTAGGTGTGGGCTTCCCTGGAGAGTGGCCGGGGCCTCCCACAGAACCCCCGAAGTCAGCCTCCTACGTTCATCCGATTTGCTGACTCAGCCCCCAGACGAGGCCCCTCCAGTCTCCGGCACCCAGAAACCGTCCGGCTGGCCCGGCAGCCAAGTATGCCTGTTCCGGAGAATTCTGCTTAAGATATAGAGAGACGCTACTGAACGCCTTTCTGGAACACTGTTCTTCTCTTTCTCTACTACCTCTTTCCCAACGTTGGGAAATTACTCCTTAACACGCCCGAGCAGACTTAAGAGTTCCATGAAGCTGTGCCGTTGGGCCGTGTTAGACTTCCCCATCGAGCTCCCGGAGGTGCAGACATTAGCCGTCGACTCTCGGGGCAAAAGCCTTCCCTACGCTGCTCCTTTTAAGCCCCGAGACTGAGCACAGGCTCACGGCTGCACCAGGTTGATTAAGGGATGACAGTTAAGAAGAGCCCAAGCCACTGCCTCCTGCCCGGTGAGCGAGCGTCAGAAGCTCCCCCTGCATCTCTGTGGGTCATGGTGCACCTGTCAGGGGTCCAGACCTCCGGGCAGAGGCAGGAGCGCCCATGCAGGGGGGACACGGCCGCCCCTCTGCGCTCACATCACATGTCAAAGGGACAGGCATTGGGCAGGGAGGGTGTCGTCTGCGGCGCCGTCCTCTGCATTTGCCTGGGACCCTCACTGGGCTGCGCTCGTTGACATCACCATCTTGTGAATCCTCTTCGTCTTGTGAGCCAGGAACAGTGCACGTGACTGTCAGGGGCCTTGAGGCTAAGGGGGATCCTGATGGAGACGACCTCCAAGTGCACCGAGCACCCGATGCCCTAGGGGCCTCGGCGCCGGGTCCTTGCTTGGGACTGACCTAACAGAATGGTCTCCCTAACACTCAGGGGCCTATGGGGACCCGTAATGGGCCAACAGGGAATCAATGAGGAGGAATCCTTGGGGCCCTGATTTGACATGTGGACCAGGGGCATGGCGGGCACGCTGATGGCTTCTCTGGGCATCCTGCCTCGGGGGCCCATGCCAGCTGCTTGCACCTTGGTCCTCAGCAGGTGACTCACCTTCTGCAGTCTCCTCTGTGCTGCCCGTTTCCCCCTGTCGAGGTTGCAGGCAAACTTGTGCTCGTTCCCTCCACATGGACACGAGTTCTGGATTAGGGATGTTAGATGAGCAGCCCTATGGGAACACGTGTACGGAGAATTGCGGGGACATTGGAAGCCGTAGGTGTTACTTGACGTGACTCCTCAGGCTTTGGGGAGCAGCACTGCCCCCTGGAAGGGAGGCAGGAGAGCAGGGCGGCCTTGGCTGGCGCCCCCGCCGCGGGTTTCTGGAGCCTCGGGATGGTGCCCGGTGGCCAGGCCAGCGCGGGGCTCGGGGCTGAGGTCCCCAGCGCCAGCACAACTTGCCCCTTTGCAGCGCGACGCGTGTTTGTCTGCGGCCACGCGCCGCAGGCCTTCTCGGTTGCCCTCGATTAGACTCCTCATTCGAGCCTCTTAAGAAAAATCTCGATAGGAGCCTCTTAGTATTCCGGGAGGGCTGTCCGCAGTAATGTGTTTGAGGATATAGGTGCCACTCGTGTGCAGGGAGCTTGAAAAATGACCAGACAGAGCCAAGCTTGCGGTGTTTGTTGTCAGCAGAGCCGGCGGGATAATAAATCAGCCTGTCTCACATCAGGGTCAGTTCGTTTGATGTGGAAAGCGTTCGGACCAATCTAATCAGGCCGGGCACACCCCATTTGTCCGGGAGCTGCTGCGCCCTCGCCGCCCTGAGATTGCTCTCGGGCATCACCCTCTCCCCTGACAACCTTGGGCAGTCTTGGGGGCCTCGGGGGGCCTCGGGGGCGAAGCACACGGTCGGCAGCTCAGAGGCAGGAAGCTCCTGCTGGCATTCCTGGGCTCCAAGAAAACCGTGTGCCTGGCAGTCGAGGGGGCCGGCGGGTCCCTGCTATTGAGCTTAGGGTGCGGAAGACGGAGTTTTAAGTGACTCGTTTCCCATGGGGGTAGAGGAACTGGGCTGGCTCCAGAGTTTGCAAGGCTCAGTGCAGGATGAGACGGTGGCCCTGCCTTGTTCGGGAAGCCAGGCAGTGCCACCCAAGTTGGTAAAATAGAAATCTTTCCGTTTCCTTCTGTGGTTCGTCTCTTGACGTGTCACGTTGCTTTTATTTGATACATGACACAGTTTTAAATGAAGAAAAGTCGTGATTTTTTGAATCATTAGCATGGATTTTACCTTTTGTCTCTATACAGCGCCGTACCGGCTTTGAATGAAAGTGCGAGGGAACGTAGCCCGCCCGCGGAGTCTTGTCGTCACATTCGTCTTTGTGGCTCATCCGTGGTGGCTGCCTCCAGGCAGGCAGAGCAGATGGACGCAGGCCGACCCGGGAGGGCTGGAAGGGGAAGGGCTACCCCAGCACCTGCACCCTGGCTGGGGCCGGCGCGGGATGCTGAGCGAGGCACTTCCCTTCCGTGGCCCACCTCCCCGAGCCCCTGCAGACGGGTGGCCCTCAGAATCCTTAAACTTCCATGTAGGGATTTGCTGGGGACCCGGATTGGGGGTGACAAGACAGCAGGGGCTAGGGGATGGCTACGTGCCCAAGAGGTGTGCCCAGAGATGCTCCTGGAGGCCCCCCTGTCATTGGATGGGGGTGACGGTGGTCACTGGAGTTGGGGGGCTGGGGCAGTGGGGCCCAGGATGTGCTTGGGCTGCGGGGCCGGTGGCCAAGAGCTCGTCCCAGGGAGGCAGGTAGACAGTGAAAGGTGGTTCCAAACGTGAGCTGGGTCTATCCCTCCTTGTCCACCAAATTCGCTGACAAAGCACTAGTTGGGAGACAATGGCAGGACTGTAAGACGGTGACGGCGACATGCCCGTGTGTGCAGGCGATGAGGGTGGTGAGGTCGCTGCAGGCTGGATCTGGCTGTCACTGGGGTCGCCGCCACGTGGTGAGGAGTGGCCGCAGGCACTCAGCAACCCGAGGGCAGCCAGCGGATCTCACCCGGGCGGGACGGGCGGGACGCACCAGGAGGCTCGTTTGGTTGGCGTCGTGTTACCCATTTTCTTTGAGGGCGTAAGGCAAGGAAACGAGTGTTTCCAGCATTTAGAGGCGATTCAAGGAGGGGCCGCAGAGGCAGGAAGAGCTCGGCGTGCTGGTCGGCGGCGGGCGGGAGCGGGCGAGCCCCTCGTCATGTTGGGGTCCCGAGGTTCCGCAGACGGTCCCTGCCCGGTCCGGGGGGAGGGTCCACGTCCACGCAGAGCCCCAGCCTGGGGGTGGGGGCGCCGAGCGCAGCGGGAGGCAGGCCGGGCCGGCAGAGAGAAGAGCCGATTAAGGCCCACATCTGAGTTTCTAGGGCCCAGTAGGGGGTCGGGGTCCCAGAAGGGGCGGGAGGAGAGGTGAGAACGCGTCACGTGGCCGGCAGGGGCTGGGAAGGCGGGAGGCCCCGGGGCACATGGCACACAGCGGCCACCCAGGGCCTCCCTCGGTCCCTCCTGCCTGCGCTACAAAGGCCGGGTCGCCATCGGACTCCGAGGCTGCCCATCCCCGGGTCTAGACGGCTCGACGGGACGGAGCAGTCGCATGACCCCGGGTCTGTTTCTCCTGGTGGGAAGTGGGAGCCGGGGTCCGCTCCTCCGGGCAGCCTTCCTGCTCCCCCTGTTTGATGGGGAGCAGCCTCCTTCCTTCCGGCCGCACTTCGTCCTGCCTTCTGCCCTGGCCACTGGGCACGCAGGTGACCGGGCCCCCTGCTCCCCACGCTCGGGCCCAGGAGGCAGGGGCGGCTGAACACGGGGAGGACTTGGAGGCGCGCGTGGCTCCGAGACCCCAGGCTGGGGCAGACCCCGAGCTCCGGCTCTGTGCCCGGGTGGGGGTCAGGCCGTAGGAGGGTCACAGAGGCGCTCGTGGGCGGGGAGGGATCAGCGACAGGGGCGCTGGGGCGGGGCGGGGGTGGGTGCTGCCCGGGGAGGGGTGAGTCACGGGGGGATGAGGAGCACCTGGGATGTGGCAGGAGAGGATGGGGCCATCTGCGGGGTGGCGGGGTGACGGCCACCCACGGGCCCCACGGGCCACGGGCTCCTGTCTGCCTGTTGCGGGGGGGGGTGTGCTGTGCAGGACGAGTGTTTGTGCTCTGCCATCTGGGGGGAAGCCGTTGGTGGGTTTAGCTATTTTTGCTGATTTCCAGGTGATGGTAGCCCTGCTGGGGGCCCTGCCTGGCGTGGATGCCTCTGTTCGCTGCTCCTGACGTGGAAAGACCAAGCCCACGGCCCGCCACGGCCTCACGGGCTGTGGGACACCTCGTCCACCTTGTGGGGAGTGATGGACAAGCCCAGGTGCACGGGCCACCTCCTTGGTGACGGGGAATCGGGGGAAGGGACCCCGGCAGGGACGGGGCCAGGCCTGCAGGGACGGGTGCGGCCCAGGAAGTCAGCCTGACTGTCCTGCCCGCGGGCCGCTGCTCACAAGGCACCGGTGGTGGGATGACCAGCGTCGCTCCCCACGACCCCCTGACGGCCCCAGCCGGGGGCAGAGTCCTAGTCCACGTTACTGCCAAGAAGGGGCTTCCTTTTACCTTCCTGGGTGGGAGCCCTGCTACATCTTCCTTGGACAGGAGGGATTTCTGTTGTGTTTTCTTGCTGCAAACAGAAGTCAACATCCAGTTTGAGATGAGAATCAGCTGCCTCTCCGTGAATTTACTCCTTTGTCATTGGTCCCCTGAACCTGCATTTTGTGCCTCAGCAAACTCACCGGCTGGAGGAAGCCTGGATGGAACGAATGCCACCCAGGAGGACGTGTCTGCACCGAGGACCCTGAGGACCCTGGCCTGTCGGGCAGGCACGTGGCGGGCCCGTCACACCTCCTCCCTCCTCCCTCCTGCTGCCAGCGCACACCCTCCTGATCCCCTGCCCCCCTCGCCCAAACCTGAGGAGGGCACAGGGCCGGTGTTTTTATTTTTGACCGTGGCTTCATGCACAGCAACGTCATAAGGAAGAGGAGACAGTTTGAGTGAACGTCTATTGGAAGAGCGCCCTGGCCAGATGCCCGGGAGCCCGGAGTCAGCAGGACACGCTTCACCTGCCGTGGCCTGGGCCCTCAGATGTGTGTCCCCTGGACCAGCAGGCCCTGCCAGCCACAACTTGCCTTTGAAGCTTCTGTGGGGGTGCCCGGCACCGAGGGCTCCCTCGAGGACGTGGTCCGGCCCCCAGGTCCCCACACGGCCGCCAGAACCGAGGTGTCCACTAACTCCTTGGGGCCTCCGCCCCCGAACCCCGAGGCTGACGTGGTGGAGGAAGGACCGGTTCCAGCTCACCGCTCTCTGTCCCGCAGGGGAGGGAGGCAGAAGTGAACTGGCAGGAGCCAGACCTTGGGAACATCCTCAAAAGGTCGCCCCCCACCCCCGGAGGCTTGGGAGCGCTTCCAGGAGCCCCCATCGGGGCACAGCGCTGAGCCCCGGGTCGTCGGTGCGAGAGTTGTCAGGTCATTTCCAAAACTTCCCAACAGTAACAGGCGTCATGTTGTCTTTGCACACGCAGCACGTCCTTATTTTGGGCCCTTCAGCGAACGAGGCCAGAGAAGCTCTGGGAGTGATGCTCATGTCATCCGACAGCTACGGGCCGGCACCTGCTCCGTGCAGGGAGCTGCAGGAGGTGGTGTGGATGAGCTCACGGGGGTGGCAGGGGACAGGGGAGTCGTTCTGGGTAGCGAGGCCCGAAAATCACTCACGAGTCCAGGAACTAAGCTTAGAAGCCTGCATTGCCAGTTTATACCTGCCTAGTGGAGCCCGGAGGCTCAGGGTGACCGCCAGGAGGGAGCTGTGCGGGGAGCGGCGGGGGCGGCCCAGGGCTCCTTCCCACCCGAACCAGCAGTGTAGGGCCGGCGCCGAACCTCTCAGGGGTGCCCAGCCACCACGCCTCCCTAATGCTGGGGGGTGGCGCTGGGCTGTCCTTGCATTCCCAGAGAGGTGGGGGTGCAAGGGAAGGGGCCTATGGGGTGTCAGGCGGCCGCGGGGGTAAAGGGAAGGGGGAGACATAGGTAGAGGTGATGAAGGGTCTGATGGGGACAAGGAGACGAGACACAAGGGATAGAAGCCAGGAGGCCGCGTCTTGTGTAGGTTCCGGGAATCTGGTTCCCTGAGGAGCCGGGAGTCCAAGTGGATGCTCGTCGGCTGGAGGTCGTTGGGCTACGGAGTCCGGGCAGAAAGAAGGGGCCAGGAGTGGATCCTGCTGTGCACCCTCTGGCCGCGCCATCTCCGCCGAGCAGCCAGCCGGGCCTGGGGGTGCAGGCAGCCCGCAGTCGCAGCTGATCAGAAATTCAGGCCCAGCGTCCCCAGATGCCTCCCGCAAGGCTGCAGAAGCGTCGCGTGGCCCCGGGCTGGCGGCTCAGGATGCGATCAATAGTACAAAATGCAGCTCCTGGCCTGCTTATCTCATTAGCCATGGACAGGGGGAAGCGGGCCCCCGTAGGCGAGGCCGGCACATGACATGCTTGCCCCGGCTGGGGCGGGCGGGCAACCTCGGACCGATGCTCTGCGCGGGCTGCGAGTCACCTCCTCCAGGCCAGACGACCGTGGAGTCGTGGCTGGGCCTGAGGGCTGAGAGAGCTGGCTCAGGCCTTTCTCCCTGGTTTTATTAGTCACAGACCAGTGGAAAGTGCCCATGGGCAGGAGAGGGACACGGCTCCTCACCACGTAGAGGAAGCAGGCAGGTGTCTGGCCGGAGGTGAGGTCCCTGCACGGGAGCACCTGGGGAGATGGGGCTTGCGTGGTGGCAATGGAGGGTTCCCACGGAGGTGGGCAGGGCTGAGCACTGCGGGGCGCGGGGGTGTGGGGAGGCTTCGGGCTCTATGTGGGCCGGCATCCTGTCTATTTCTAGAATTTTAATTTTTCTTCCAGTTCGATTGGTGGTTTAGTTTCAAGCTCTACAATCAAAGGCTTTTGTGTGTTTTTTAGTTGCTGTTTTACTTTCCTTAACATACGTGTTTCCGAGGGCAAAAAGTTCAGAGATGAACTCGTACGCTCAAGGAGATGTTTAAACCGATACTGTTTAATGTATTTGCCATTATACTAATAAAGTCGTAAAATATAATTTAAACCTTATTTTTGTGGAAGAAGCGACTGACAGAGCAAACACAGCTGAGGGCCAGAGTAGGTGACCGGCCCTGTCATTGGCGTGGTGATGGATGTGGCTGGCCGTGCTACGGGGACAGGTGCATCCCTCAGAGCAGGATTTGATGGTTGCTCTTCCTGACATCGCACGTTCCTTTTGCACTCAGACAACACTGATGTTTTGCACACACACACACACACACACACACACACACACACACACACGATCCTTCCATATGTGAATATGTGAAGCCCTCAGTGCTTCTTCCAGTACCAGTTGCCACAGAGCCGTCCGTAACTTGGGAGCGATGACTTGGAATGGTGGGGGCAGCGGGTTCCTGAGAACATGGGCTGGGGTCTCCCGATGGGCAGTGCTGGGATGGATCTGCCCACAGCACATGGAGGATTGTCCCCGCAGGAGTGTCCATGGCTTTGCCAAGACAAAAATAAGAACCGTGTTGTGCATTTCTTCCTCGGTGCTGTCCGTAGCACAAAGCATGGCCCTGCATTGGCACCTCGGCTAATTCCACCACTTTTCTGTGTATTGTGGCAAATCTGAGGGATTATTGGACAAACTTGATGTCGTTTGTGGGTTCAGAACTTACAGTCCAGTGGCCCCGTGCTAGCAGCTCTACTAGGTGGGAATTTCTGCTCCCATGTTGGGGATGGGCAACCGAAGCGCAGGGAAGTGAGGGCATGTGTCCCAGGAGCCAGGGCCAGGTTCTCGGTGCCACTGCTCACTGATGGCACATCATCACCGGTTTCCTTCAAGTGATAACATGTGACCTGTCTTAGTCTTTGTCTCCCTGGAGGACCCAGCAGGGAAGGTGTGGCCTGAGTTCTTGCCCTCACCTGCCTCATAACTGGGGGGGTATTGCACTGTGCTCATTTTGAACTTTCCAGCAGCTTGGGGAGCCACCTTGGGGCTGACTTAAAAGGTCTCCCTAGAAAGCTCCACAATGACTCTGAGTTCATCATCTTGTTACATCAGGATTTCCCTTCCTAGATCGCCATCCACTCTCCTCCTGCTCCCCATGGAAACACAAGAGAGCAAGACTTCCCAGAAGGCCTGTGTAGCATGCAGCGACATGCTCACTTATTGGGGTCCACATGTTGGGTAGGGGCAGGGGCAGGACGGTCACAACCAGGGGAATCAAAAGTTTCCCAGGTGCTGGGGTGAGAGGGTCATGCGTCCCTATCACTCGCAGGAGATAGATGAGTGATGCAGGAAGCCCTCCGCTTATTCCACAAAAGCATCACAGGCCAGAGATATGCTATCCTCCAGAATGCAGCATGACTTTGATTAAAATAAATCATCCAAGTTGTATTTAGGACTTCACTGGTATAACCATGAATATGTTAAGATTATATATCAGGACGTTTTCTTCAGCCTACAAGTTCACTTCTTATCTTCTGATTTTAAAAGCATTTGTGGGGCGCCTAGATGGCTCCATTGGTCAAGCATCTGACTCTTGATTTTGGCTCAGGTCATGATCTCAGCATCATGGGATGGAGCCCCACATCGGGGCCCACGTATTGTGACCTAACATCTTGCATGTACTGCACGTAGTGATGAAGCCCCCTTGGCTGGGAACCTGGGGAAACGTGCAGGCTAATAACATGGGAAACAAAAAAGTGACTTTAAGTAATGGGTCCATTCCCCATAATAAAAATAATAACATCAATGTCAATAGAAGAGTTTTGACATACTAAGCAATCAATCACTTTGCCAATAGGATTGATAGTTTCTTTGCCAAGATATTTCCCCCAAGTTTAAAATAGAAATGGTTGGAGATGAGTTATATGGTGCCATCTGGATATTTAACAACACTAAATGACTTCTCTCCTTCCCTGACCCAAAAAATGTATCACAGTGGGAGAAACAGACTGCCCTGATTATCTATTGGGTTCCAAAAAATTGGGTCATTTTAGCAAGATAAAAGTGTTAGGCTGAAGCCCACCTGGTGTTTTTGGTAGTATATTTCCTTGGTTGAATTGCAAAGTGTAAACCAAATTTACTTTACACAGTGTTAGGGTGGTTTGTGTGGTAGTTTATAAAGCAGAGATTAGGAGTCCAGGGTCCTAGACTTCAGGCCACTGATGGCTACTTAGTGACTTTGGAGAAATCCCTCCCCCTGCACCTTGGGATCTAAGAACCTGTACAGTGTCTGCTAGCCCTGGCTAGTTACAGAGCTGGGAGGCTCCCCTGAGACAAGATACAGACAATTGCTTTGCAAAGAGTGGAGTGTATTTGGATCTTATTATTAGATGATAATTTGGTAGTGATGTAACAGGTAACTTCTCTAGGCCTTCAGGTCTTCCAGGCTAGTTCAGAGCATCGTGGGAACAGAAGACACAGTGGACAGAATATGTGAGTCCCCTCAAACTCATATGCTGAAGCCTAACCTCCAACATGAGGGTTAGGGGCTGAGCCTTTGGGACTGGTTGGGTCATGAGGATGGGGCCCCATGAATGGGATTAGTGCCCTTAGAGCACAGACGTGAGGGCTTCCGTTCTTTCTGCCATGTGAGGACACAGCGAGAAGTCATCAGTCTGATGCCCAGAAGAGGGCTCTCACCAGAACCTGACCCTGTGGGCCCCCTCATCTCAGGCTTCCAGCCTCCAGAATGATGAGAAATGAATGTCTGTTGTGTATAAGCCACCTGGTTGGTGGGGCTTTGTGACAGCAGTCCAAACTAAGCCAAAGATCACTGGGAGAGATCTAATACAATTAAATGGCAAACAAGCTAAAAAGTTAATTGAAAGAGAAAGCATTTTCCATCCTGGCATGCACCTCATGGTGCCTCCCTCAATTCAGGAGGAGAAAACTGGTGGCAAATCTGCATGCTGCCCTATACCCTCCTTGTGCTGAGAAGAACCATAACCCCATAGGTGAGGGAGTGGAGCTCTCAGCGAACTTCAGTTGATGGCCGTCTGGGATTTCTTCTGGACAAGCTTCCCTTGTTCCTGTTGGAAGCTCTTGGCTTCCCTTCAGCATAGGGGAAGACCCAAGGAGATACCTCAATGCCTGTGGGTATAGAGAAGATGGAAGGAGAGGAGAATTCTTTGAAGGATTCCATTTAATGATCTAGGAGAGCATTTTAGTGATGGGAGAGTTGTTCTTGGAACTCACAGAACTGAGTTGGTTGAAAACTCCAGGCCATGGTAGATCTCCTGTCTTACCGAAGGGGTGAGGGAAAGATTCAGGAGCACATACGAAGGTCACAGCCCAGGGACATAAACTCAATACAAGACTGAGAACTAATCTTGGGATTCCAGAATGTTCTCCAATCCCTAACATCTTACCAACACATCAATGGGACTCGTATATAAAAACGGAAACTTATGTCTCAAAGAACTGCAAGTCTCAGCCCTATTTAGGAGGGAATCTCTAAGGAAGCCTAGTGACAACTGGGGAAACATCGAGCCTCTGAACCCACAGCGTCAGCACATGGTAAACACAGTCTAACTCCTGACCCGATCAACAAAAACCATCACACCAAAGGCCTATCTACCTCACCCCCACTTACTCAGTGCATCATGTCCACTTTCAAGAAAAATTATAATATGTGCTAAAAGGCAAAAGTCATGGTTTGAAGAGGAAAGCCAACCATCAGAACCAGACTCAGATATGGTGGAGATTTTGGAATTATCAGACCAGAAATTTCCAATAACTGTGATTAACATGTAGACAGCATGCAAACGCAGATAGGTAATGTGAACGGAGAGGTAGGTGCTCTCGGAAAGAATCAGAGGAAATATTAGAAATAAACAACACCGTAACAGAAATAAAGAATGCCTGTGCCCAGGGCTCATTGGTGCCCTGGACAGAGTAGAGGAAAGAATCAATGAGGCCAAAGATATGTCAATAGAAGCTTTTAAAACTGAAATGCAAAGAAAAAAATATGAAAGAACTATGGGATGATTACGAAGAGTATTAAATATGCATAATGGAGATAACAGAAGGAGAAAAACAAGAGGAAGGAATAGAAGAAGTATTTGAAGCAATAATGGCTGAGAATTTAAAAAAAATGACAGACATCAAACTACTGATCCAATGGTTTACATATCAGAAATCCAGAACACTGAGGACACCAAATGCCGGTGAGGACATGGAGCAACTGAGATTCTCATCTGTTGCTGGTGGGAATGCAAAGTGGCATAGCTCCTTTGGAACACAGTTTTGTGGTTTCCTGCAAAGCTGAACACACTCGATCCAGCAGTCACACTTCCGAGCATTTACCCAAAGGAGGTGAAAACTCATGTCCACACAAAAACCTACACTTGGAGGTTTCTGGCAATTTTATTCATAATTGCAGAAAACCAGGGGATCCCTGGGTGGCTCAGCAGTTTAGCGCCTGCCCTTGGCTCAGGGCGTGATCCTAGAGACCCGGGATCGAGTCCCAGATTGGGCTCCCTGCAAGGAGCCTTCTTCTCCCTCTGCCTGTGTCTCTGCGTCTCTGTGTGTGTGTGTGTGTGTGTCTCTCATGAATAAATAAATAAAATCTTAAAAAAAATTGCAGAAAACCAGAGGCAAAAATCGAAAGAAGAAATGTTTTTCAATAGGCGAAGGGACAAACTGTGATAAACCCCTTCAATGACATGTTATTCAACAGTAAAAAGAAGTGAGGTGTTGAGCCACAAAAAATACACAGGGGACCATTAAACCCGTATTGCTCAGTGAAAGAAGCCAACCTGAGTAGGTCACATACTGTATGGTTCCAACTGTATGACATTCTGGAAAAGACAAAACTATGGAGACGGTAGAGAGATCAGTGGTAATGAGATCAAGGGTTCAGGGCGGAGGAGGGATGAGTGGGAGGGGCACAGAGGATTTGTGGGGCAGCAAAACGGATCCGTAGGACACAGTAATGGTGGATACACGACCTCACGTATTTGGCAAAGGCCACGGAATGTATGATGCGCAGAGTGAACCCTAACGTAAACCATGGACTTCAGTTAGTAATCTTGTGTCCATGTCGGGTCATCGATCATAACAAACGCACGTGCTCATGGGAGATGCAACGTGGGGAGCACTGTGGGCCGGGGACAGAGTGTCTGCCGGGATTCACTGGAACTTCAGCTCAGGGTTTCTATAAACCCAAAGCTGCTCTAAATAAATAGAGGTTATCAATTTATAAAACCTTCTATTTTTACAACCTCAGGAGAAAACTGAATATTTGGGCCTATTCTCCTCTGATTTTTTTTCAGAGTATTTTTATAGTTCAGTGGTGTTGGTGGTGAATGTACTGATTCCCAACCTAGTGTTTTTACTTAATAATAAATCTTGAAGTAAATCTCCAGCATTTCCCCATGTCGCTAAATATCCCATTCAGACAGGGCTAGCTACGAATGGCCGCCTAATACCCCCTTGTATGAATGAGGTCGAGGTAGAGGATGCTTTCTATTACTCGACGTTCTTCCGTAGAGGTCTTTCTGTGAATTCCCGATGATTCCCATCGAATACATTCTGAAACATGGAATTACTGCATCAAAAAGGAGAAACACTTGCGGAGATTTTGGGTGCTTTTCTGCCTTCAGTTTTTACCAATTACACTCTCATCAAAACTGTCAGTGTCCAAAAGGGTGGAACCAGTTCCCCGTACTTGTTGGAAAAATCTCCCCGGAAGCCCGTCTTTGCCCAGTACGCAGGAATCGGGCAGTGGCAGTTTGCTGGTTACTCGGTGCAGAGATGAAGAAGTGAGCAGAGGGCTGTCCCTGAGTCACCGGGCAGGCTGGCCACGGCATCGGGAGGAGGGGATGTGCGGCGGGCACTGCAGGGCGCAGGGGGTGGCTCCCGCCAGGTGTAGAAGGAAGGGCTCGTGCTGGTGCCAGGTTTCGGCCGCAGGAACTGCATGCCCAGTGGCATGGATGTCACCGCAGCACTGGACATTGGTCCAGGGTGACACCAGCACGGGGAGGGGGGGGCTGCAAAGGGCAAGGCAGTGGTGGCCCAAGGTGGGGCTGGGGACACACGACAGGTGACGCTTTGTGTAGCCCGTAAGGTCATTGAGGGATCGTCGGCAGTTAGTCAACTGTTTTTTTTTTTTATTTTTTATTTTATTTATGATAGTCACAGAGAGAGAGAGAGAGAGAGAGAGAGAGGCAGAGACACAGGCAGAGGGAGAAGCAGGCTCCATGCATCGGGAGCCCGACGTGGGATTCGATCCCGGGTCTCCAGGATCGCGCCCTGGGCCTAAGGCAGGCGCCAAACCGCTGCGCCACCCAGGGATCCCTAGTCAACTGTTTTTAATAGATAAACGATAAGACTAAAATCGTGATTTATTTTTTAAAACTTTTTATCTGGAAAACTCTAAACGTATACAAAAGAATAGTGGATTGAACACTCGAGCGCAGAACCCACAACCAGTTTGAAAATTATCAGCATGACTAATCCCACCGCATTTACGCCGGTTCCCGCCTCGCTCTCCCCGCGGATCGTTTTGCGGCAAATCCCAGATATCACATCATTTCATCCTTTACTGTTTCAGTGAGACTGTCAGATAAGGAAACTTTTAAACAACAAAACACGGAACCATAATGCCACGATCATGCCTGAACTGACCGACAATAATTTCTCTGTATTCCGTCGGTCGCTTCTGGAGAGCCATGCGTATGTCTCACAGTTGGTTTGTTGGGGGCAGGTTCCAAAGGAGGCTCGACTATCTGCCTTGGTTCCTGCCCCCTGCACGGACACAGATGCCTTCCGGTGCCTGGTGTCTCCCTCGTCTCCCTCCTCAGGTCTGTGGCTACAGCTGCCCTGTGCCACCTGCTGCCCCCCAGGCCCCTGGCCTTGTCCCCCCCCAGAGGTTGCTGCTGCCCTCAGATGGCCCACCTGCGACACCTTCCCCGTCAGGGCGAGCCCCTGGCTGTCAGATGTCCCCCTGCTTCTCCCGGCCACCTGCTCACTGCACCTGGCCGTGGTAGCCGTCCATGGCTTAGCGCCACCCCATCGATCACATGTTGGGGTTCTCGGGGGCCACTCGTGACCCAGCTTTGTTGAAGCTGTCGTTGGAGGGTTTCCTGTTTGGCTATGGAGGCTGCTTTGCTTTTATGGAGATTAACGGGAGGTCCAAGAAGTGCCCAACACCCACCGCCTTGCATCTGGCTTCAGAGGAGGGATGGGGCAGGGCCGGGCTGGCAGCGGCAGGGGCCGCCTCACAGGTGAGAAGGGGTCCGGGTTCCGCTTAGGGCACGAGGGACCAACCCTGAATCCCTAGGATGTAAGATCACCAGACGTGGCGGCTGCTCTCCTGCTTGGCTGTGTCATTACCTCAACAGATGAGTCTCCATTCAGCACGCGCTCATGACCGCCTCGTGTGCGTCCGGCGCTGGGCCACAACAGCCGTCGCACAGATCCTGGTTCTTCCCGTCTGTCGGGTGTCTGCTGTGTGCTTTCACGTTTTATAATCGTGGTTGTTAATGGTAAGTTACATGCTAGAGATAAATCTTAATATTTTTGAGAAACAGAATTAAAAAAATCTTCCCTGCTTCCTTCTCCGGAATCGTTCATTTTCCTTGGCTTCCCTGACAAATATTTACGCATTCCTCTTCCAACGCGGTGCTGTCATTGTTCGAGAGGACGACCTCCCTTCCAGTGGGTCTGCTTTGCCTAAGTCCTTTAAGATGATTAATTGCTGATGACCTTTGAATTAAAATACCATATTTCTTGATTCTGAGATGGGTATTTTTCACCTGTGAGCATTTCTGAAATCTGAATGCAGCTTGTAATTGATGGTTGCTTTTAACACGGTCTTTTCTTCCCCTGAAAAGCTGTTAATAAATAGATGGCGCATCTCATAATGGATGGCATCTTAGAATCAAGGAAATATGGTAATTCTCTTTCGGTGGCATGGGATGCAGTGGCCCGCATCCCGACCAGCTTAATGCATTCCATCTCACAAATTTTGGCTAGGGAAAGTTGCAAGAAATCTCACCAGGACTCCCTGCAGTTTCCTCGTTCTATCCCCTGATTTGCTGATTTTGGACTGTTCTTCTGGTTTCTATTAGAAAGTCCTCTTCTGCGCCTTCAGCGGCAGGACCATATGGATGAGCGGAGGTCCCCGGGCACCGTTTCTGTGGAGGGTGGGCGAGCCGCGCCAGTCCCCGTTCCGTCACCGCTCCGCGTCTCCCGCCTCACCTTACCAGTCTGGGGGTGCAGCTTCGGGGCTTTTAGGGTCGCACATCTACTGCCGGAGGATCCGAGGGGGAAGATGTCTAGCGAGCTGACAACTTAAAAGCCAACACTTAAAAATATGACAACGTTCACCCTGAAAGGGACACTCGCCTTGCAGATAAAGGGAAGATAATTGATTAAGCTTGTTATTTATGAAAGAAAAAAAGGACAATGCTTTTTAAAAGGCGGAAAAGGAGAGTTTTCAGATCCCTCCCCCTCCCTCTCCCGCTAAAATAGATGATTCTTTTTTCCTTAATGGGTAAAAATTAATGGCACGCGTGTATTAATTGCCATGTAAGCAGTTTTGAGCACCCGCTGCAGGTTTAGTGTTTGAAGACATTAGTGCTAATGCAAGGCCGCGGGTCGTGGGCCGACAGCCCGGCCTGACAGCGACGTGCTCAGAACAGGCGGGCGCCGCCTGGTTGTGGGCCGCTCGCGCTCTGGGTCGGGGGACACTCAGGCCTCGCCGCCGGCGATGAAGGCAGGCGCCGAGGGTTTTGAGACCCGGTTGCTCAGAACCCCATCTGGACCCAGACAGATGCCAAAAGGAAGAAAGAAGGCGTTGTGTCTTCCTGCCTTGCTCTTTTCCCCGTGGGTTAATGCGCCGGCGTATCTGCATTTATTGTGTTCCTGGAGCACCTGAAATTGGGATTTATTGTGCTTTAAGGAAAAAAAAAATAAAGTGCCAAGTCTAACGTCACATAGGGAAAGCACTAAGTCTAGGAATGGCCGGACAGTGTCGGCTTCCCCGAAACACTGATTGGAGGTTGCATCTGTGAGAGCTGCCGGCTGCCACGTAGCCAGAGGGTGTGCAGGGAGCTCTGCATGCCCAGCAGCGGCCGCCACGGCCAGGGGCCATGCTGGACCCTGCAAGGGAGCATCCTCTCGCATGCGTCCTCCATGCTGCCTCTCTTCTCCGCCAAACCTCTCCTGGGAGCCGCAGCCCGTGTCTCTGCAGCACGTCTCCACCGCGGACGCAGCTGTCAGGGTCGGCGGCCCTGACAGGCCTGCCTGTGTGATGCTCTGGCTCAGAAATCTTCAGCGACTCCCTGTTGTCCTCAGGGCCTCGGGCCTTACAGACCTCCCCTCGGGGCCCTAACGGAAGGGCCAGACCTCGTCTACCAGGACTCCCCAGCCCAGCTCAGCTCTGGATCCCCACCCCCCACCCAGTGCCCCGTAGTGAATTGGTATTTGCTGCAAGAAGAGTCTGCGATGGGCGTGTCCTCCCCAGTAGGGAGCACTCTCGGCTGCCCCGTGCATTCCCTCCGCTGGCCAGTTGCCATTGTCGACTCTCCTTAAAACCCTACTGAGTACGTTTCTTTCATTTGCATGTTCCCAGCTTATTGATTCTGGCTTGACATGCAGTAGGAGCTTAATAAATGTGTGTTGTTCTGACCAACAGACGCTACTTGTTCCCAGATAAGGCTCTTTCCTTCTACCTCCGTGATCTCCGTCCCCCTACTGCTCCCTGAGTGTCCTCCTTCAAGGTGCACTGATATGCTTCTTTATAACCATATATATTCCGTGAGTGACAAAGGGGAGCATCTCTGTTTCCGTGGGGACCTATCCTAGCGCCGAGCCTCTGGGGCCGGGGGTGCCAGCATCCACGCCAGAGTGTCAGCTGCAGGGCCACTGGGGCGTCCACCCCAAACCAGGCCTCACAACACATGCACTTGTTCTCAGGCTCGTACAAGGTGCCAGACGTGACCATAGGCTCTGTCCAGCCCAGTCATGACTTACAGGTGAGAACACTGGGGCCGTGCAGGGGGAGCTCTTTGTCCCAGGTGCCAGAGCCCTGGTCCCTGGATGCCGCGTCCTGCGTTTGGTCTTAGAAGGGAGGGGGTTTCTGATGTCGCCGGTGAGAGATGATAGCCTTACACACGGTCATCAGTCCTATTGTTACTACTGTGACCGTAGAGCAAAACATGACTTGGTCCAGACAGAAAACCCAGGTTCCAGAATGTCAAGGACCGATTCCACTTCACGGTTACCTACCGGTGAAATCTTGACAGACAAACCATCGTCCTAATAGGATGATGATAATAAAGTGTTCCGAAGAGTGCCTTCTCTTTACGAAAGGCAGGAAAGCGTAGGCTTTTATTTGTGAATCACGCAGGTCATCAGGATGAAGAAATCCACGGATGTGTCTGCAAATGCCGATGAGCGGGTCCTGAAAGATGAAGGATGCGAGTGTGAACATTACGCTCTGGCGGTTGTCGGCGGGCACGTGGCCACCTGTGCCAGGGCCCCTTGAGCCGCGGGTCGGGGCCCGCACGGGGCACCATGGTCATCCCTCTGGACAGGTGTGCTTGCTGGGACCGCACCTGGGAGGGGGAGGATGACAGGGAGTGGTGGGAGGTGGAGAGAGAGAAAAAGAAAAGACCCACGTAGTTCTTACAGACAGATTTAGAGCAGAACACCAGAGGACGTCTGTGGAAAAGGCCTGGAGGCAGGGCCCTCCTCGGGGCATGGGCACGGGCGGGGGGGGCGGGTCACGAGTGTCCGGGGGGCCGACCACCTAGAGCGCCTGTTCACAAAAGGGATGAAGAAATGTCACCGTTTCTTTTTGTTTTCTCCTGCCAATGGCTCCTTTAAGATGAGAAAAAAAAAATGACCGAGGTGAAAGGAAGCAGGGTGCTCATCTGCAGGGACGGGTTTAGAATGTGTGCGCGGAAGGCTCAGCCCAGGGGCCCGGGGCAGCGCTCCCCCCGAGGCCGTGTCGCTGGTCCTCAGCCACCCTGGCTGGGCGGACGCCCTCGTCCTGTTCCTCCCCTTGCACGTTGGACGGGCATGGACGGTCTTGGGGGGACCCTGGCAACCAGACCCATGTCTGCCACGTGCCGTGCAGGCCCCGGGAGCCGAGCAGTTAGGTGAGAACCTTCTCCCTCTACCCCCGTGAGGCTCTTGTCGGCGTCTGCTCCGAATCGGCCACGGTCCCTTGTGCAGGTCCTTGGGAGTCGCCGGGGAGAGCCCGTGAGCACGCGCGGAGCACCCTCCGCGTAAACCCCCCGGCCAGGACCTTGAAACGACCCGAGACCCTTCAGGAGATGTTTCCTGCCCTCAGGAAGCTGCCATCCGGGAGGGGAGGTGAAATCAGACACGTCCAGAGCTAACAAGGTCGTTGCACATGTGATTGTTACTAGATCGACGTACTGAGAGTGACTGGACAGGTCCTCTCGTTACACTTGACCCTCGTTGCTTAGTCCCTTGCCGGGCCCCCTCCTGGCCACACCGCAGGAGCTGCGACGCCTCCCAGTTATGCTGGTTCCGGGTGTCAGACTCCCCGTGGGGCTCAGGACGCATTTCTTGGGGGAGCCAGAGAAGGAGGCAGTCGGCTCCAGGCAGGGCAGTGCCTCTGCTGCCGTGAGGCCGGGGGGTGTGGGCTCCTGCCCGGAGCATGGGGCCGGCTGCCCCCGTAGGGAGAGCGGCAGGTGCGTGCAGAGCTGCAGGGGTCGCGGATGCCCCTGGGAACCAGCCCAGGGCAGCAGGGCTCCCCGCACAGGCCCGCTGCAGAGGGGCACGGTGGGTGCGCTGAGCTGGGGGATACGAGCAGGAAGAGCACAGACCAGAGGAAACGTTTCTTCGTTAACTGGTGCAATGAATTTTAACCTGAAGGTAACTGGGGGGGGGGGGCGCTTGTTTCCTCGCCGGGGAGCACTATGCCTGCCACCCCCCTGTCCACGGGGTTAGGGCTGTGCTGTGGGCGGGGGAGGTGCTGGCCAGCAGGTGCGCTGCCCCCAACCCCGTCCCCACCCATCCCTGCAGTTGCCTTCAGGGCTGCCTTCCCACGCAGCGTGGACCGCTCGGCCCTCTCACTCCTGCTGCATCACTGCAGTCGGCCCGAGGTGTGCATTGCTCGGGTCCCATGCACACTTCTCAGGCCCCATGTGCACTTCTTGGGCCCCATGCACACCTCTTGGGTCCAATGCACACCTCTTGGGCCCGAAGCACACCACTTGGGCCCCAAACTCACTTCTCAGGCCCCAAGCACACTTCTCAGGCCCCAAGCACACTTCTCAGGCCCCAAGCACACTTCTCAGGCCCCAAGCACACTTCTCAGGCCCCAAGCACACTTCTCAGGCCCCATGCACACCTCTCAGGCCCCATGCACACCTCTCAGGCCCCATGTGTGCCTCTCAGGCCCCATGCAGACTTCTCAGGCCCATGCACACCTCTCTGGACCCACACTCACATCTCAGGCCCCATGTGCACCTCTCCGGCACCATGTGCATTTCTTGGGCTCCCCGTGCACCCCTCTCAGGTCCAATGTGCACCTCTTGGGCCCCATGTGCACCTCTTGGAATCGGCAGTGGCATCCACAGGGACTGGCTTCCAGGGCAGGGGCGTGGGGCTCTCCTGGAGGCCCTGTGCACCCCACAGAACCCACCCTCCCCCCCACACAACCTGGGTACCTGCGCAGCCCTCAGCCTCTCCGCAGCCTTCCTCACTACCCCCGCCCCTGCCTGCCTCGCCCAGGCTGGGAAGGACGCCCCCCAGGTCCCCGCAGGAGTCAAGGGTCACACTACTCTTGTAATGAGGCATCACGGGCCCTGTCCCTCTTTATCCGTGTCTCGTTCGTGACCAAGCTCGGGTCAGAATTCCTGGGAGGCGAAGGAATCAGTAATCAAATACAGGAATTGGCTTTCTGTCTATCTCTCTACATAAGTTCAACAAGTTATATACTCTTTAAAGGTCACGTGCCTCATTTCATAGTTTTTATCGTTTCTACAACTTTCTAGTACAAACAGAACACACGGCCCCCCGCACACCGCAGTGTCCGCCTACTTTCATTTACTGATGCAAAACTCAGGGGACGTGGCTTCCGTGTAAACAGATGTTAAAAGATAATTTGCTGATTACTCTTCTTTTTAAGGGTATCAGGGTCTGGCTCAAATCACCGACAGGGAGTCCTTCTGCTGCCACACGGGACACAGCAGGTGCAAGTCGTCATTGAGGATATCGTGCGACCGTTTGCGCGTGTTGCTCCCGTTTCTCCCTCCGGGCCCATGGCAGAGAAGGACGCTGACGTCGCAATTGAGGATGCACAGGGCACAGCCACGGGCACCGAGGTGCCAGGGACAGAGCCGCCCGAGGGGGTGCCTGGTAGTGTGCGTGACCCGGGAGCATGGCCCGCCCTGCTGCGAGGTGGTACGATGGGTGGGGAGGCCAGCAAGGGTCCCGCGGCTGCCACGGCGCAGTGCGATGTGCCGGGACCTCGTGGTGATGGAACCTCACCCCATCAGGGCTCCTGAGGTCTTGAGTCTTCAAATACGGGGCCATGAAGGTATTTCGATGGCCCTTAGCTCCACACACCTTCTCGCGAAGTGCGGTGGCAGCGCGTGTCCCCGCGAGCCTGGGCAGAGGGGCTGCTCCTCGGCCCCCGCAGTCCTCAGACGCGCCCTTGACGTGGCCTCGAGAGAGCGGAGAAGGGCCGCGTGTGGGACGGATGGCTGTGGGGCTGGGCTGCGGGTACAAAGAGTTTCTCGTTCCCGTTCAGCCCGCCGCAGGGATGCCGTGTTCCAAGGGGGCCCATCCCTGCCCAGAGCGTCCCCGGCCACCGTGTGCCGACAGGATTGCACGCTCGGGCCCCAAGCTGTGTGGGGAGCAGGTGGGTGTGCAGCTTCTTCCCAGGAAGCCAAGAAATACAAGGTAATTGCCGACGAGCCCGAGGGCTTCGGGGGGTGAGGTGCGGGGTGTGCCCCTCCCCTGGGCGGCCAGCACAGCCCCGCGGGGGGGAGCATCCCCGGGAGGACGGCATGTGGGGTCTCCACCGCGGGGATCCCTTGACTTATAGGACCCTCGAGCAGCTCCCGGTGCCAAGGACAGCTGGGGACTTGCACATCACCTGCAAATGCCACAGTTAATCTCTCACGATCGCTCCTAAATGGGGATTTTAAGGATTTAATGAGGATATGTGGATGGAGACAGGCCCATTTAAACTCCAGGCTTTCACTTGACATTTTACTTGAAGGGTTGATGGGAACAAAGGGGTGGGGGGGAGCAGGGCCTTGGTCCTGAGCTGCCGGCTGAGCGTAGCTCCTCCAGGACACGAGGGAGTGCAGGGGCTTGCGCGCAGCCCCTGATCCGCGGGCATCCGTGGGCGAGCCATCCTGCTTAATTAGAACGATGGTTTGTTCTGGAGGAGGGCAAGGACACCGCACACAGGCCCGAGCGCTCTGGTGGGGACCAAGGCTCCTGCTGGTCACATCACGGGCACCGTTTCTGGAGTCGCTGTGCCCGAGCCAGCCTGCCTGCTAATCAACCTCGGGCCGTGTGGACGGTCCCCGTGCCGGTGGTGGGGGTCTCCCTCCCAACCAGGTCCCGGCTGTGTGATCTCGGACGACGAATGTAACCCTGGGTGATAGGGAGCCCGTGAGGCTGTTGTCGGGATCGGACGTCAGTGATGTGCCTGGCACGTAGCAGGTGCTCCGGGGATCCGGCCCCCGGAGCCCACAGTGCTCCCCTCCATGCCCCAGGCGCCGTGCAGCGCTCAGGAGTTGCCGCTGTGCCGTGCCGGGTGCGAGAGCACAGCACCAGCCGAGACAGCGTCTCCGGCCTCCGAGGGCTCTCTCACACCGAGTGGCAAAATTCACGGATAAGAACCTCCAGGACCACAAGGTCCATTTTTGCACCGTTTTAAATACACATACGCACAAGGGGGGCGTCTTTTGTGCCTGGGCGGTTTTTCCCTCCAGTTTAGTTTTTGAGCAACCTGCAGTCAAAGCTCAGCGGAGGAGTAATGTTGCCTAATTTCTCTGAGTTCCGCGCAGATAGCGCGCCCTGTGGGCACCTCCTTGCCGGGTACGCGGCGTGAGCACCCCCACTTCGTGCCTTCTCCGACGTGGGGCTGTGATCATCTGCAACCGACGGCCAGCCTGGCCCCCAGGGCCCCTGCCCCGCTTCCCTCCACCCGCTCCGCGGCGTTACCCCGGCCCTAGGACGATGCTTTTGGGCCCGGGCGTCTCCTGCGGTTCTTTGTTCCACGCTGGATCTCCATCTGGGGATGAAACCCCTGAATGGTCTCCAGCATTTCAGCTCCTGCTGGAGGCCTCCGTGACTACGTCCTTAGGGGGCTGGCCTCCACGCTCGTGCTCTCTGCTGGGGCCCAGACCCACGGAAAATGCCCACATCTGGTCCGTCTCTGCTCGGGCCGTTGTGGCTCCGGGTCTGCCACTGCCTTTTGTCCAGAGTGAAGCGTTTCAAAGCCGCCTGTTCTGCAGGACGGTGTCCCGAAGGCTCTGGTCCACGGGGAGGCTCGCACCCTCCTCCGCACGTCCAGAGCTCTGTGTCATTGGCGGTCGGCATTAGGGTTGCACGGGCGTCTCCTGTCCTGGTCGTGGGCACCCAGGGAGCCAGGACCTTCCCGCAGTCGCTTCCTTCCTCCCCCAAACAGGCGAGCTCGGGAAAAGTGCGTGGATCGTGGTGAAACAGATCAAGTCGACGGCAGGGTGTGTTTTTCCAGCCCCTGGTCTAGCGCCCCACCTGCCATGATTGCCTGCCTGGAGTTCTGGAAAGTTCTCTGCACAGAGCATCCCCCCAGGCCCGGGAGCCCGTTCACCAGATGCAGGGGAAGGTCAGGCCGCGGCTTTCCTAACCTGTTGCCGCTACCAAGGGGCCGCCTCGCCTGTCGCCGAGTGCTGGCGCAGAGGGGGCCGCGGTGAACACGAAGGCCACCTGAGCATCCGCCCCAAAAAAGCCGCATCCTGTGGAGCCTCAGCCCTGCTCCTTGCGGGGTAAACGGTCTCTGCAGGGGGCTTGAGCGGGAGACCCTCCTTCGAAATCTACTGCGCGTTCACACACCAGCAGGACGTGAGCTGGGGGAGGACACCTAGTGGGGGGAAGGACGGAGATCCACCTGCACGCATGTACCTGCTTTTAGTTCTCAGTGTCTCACCGCCCTCGGATCGGAGGGGTCGCTAGGCCAGGACGCCGGGTCTAATGCGCGCTTTGGTGACAGCGGGCCCAAGTTTTGAGAAGGAATGGAACACAAAGAAAATACTAGGGAAAAGCACGAGGCACAGAAGGCGTGATGGGGCGGGGGCTGGGACACACCTGGGGTCCTGCAGCCACGGAGGGAGCAGCTCCTAACCCTGCCAAGGGCGAGCGGCTTCCGGAAGGTCTCCGGCTCCCCGGCGGCCCAGCTGGCCGAGCTCCCTGCCGCGGAGGTCAGCTGACTATGAACATGGCTGTCGGGAAGGGATTTAGTGTCTCTGGGCCTCAGTTTCCTGAAGTGTAGCGTTTGGGAGCACACGACAGAGGGGGGCTCTTCAGGCCTCCTTGGGGAATTTCGGATCAGTGTGGGCCAGCGTGCGCTCCCACCTGCAAGTGGGCGTCTGGCCTGTGTCAGGAAGGGTCTTCGGGCCTGGCTGGGCCAGCGGATTCCCAGAGGCTCCGAGGTCCCTGCACCGCGAGTCCAGTCCGGGGCTCCATCCGGGATCGGGGGGCCCTGCAGTAGTGCAGACTGTGGTCCTTTGGAGTGGAGGGGATGCACCAGGAGCTCTCGGGGGAAGGCCTGGGGGGTCAGGGAGCGCTGGATTAGCTTGGAGAGACCCCGGGGGCCCTGCTTGGCTTTCTCAGGTCCTTGCGGGGCGGCTCCCAAGGCAGGGGCCCCACGGAGCTGGGGTCCGCGCACAGGCGTCCACGCTGTGGTTTTGAGCTTGGATGGACACTGGAAACTGAATGCCGGTGCGCCACCCGTGGCTTTACGTCGGGCAAACCCACACGCCCAAATCGAAACCCAGACGACAGTGGCTTCAGGGGACTCACTGGGGGGAGCTCCTCCCGAGGAGCTTAGCCGTGGATGGAAGGCGTCCCGGGAGAGCCTCCGGGTGGCAGCGGGTGGGTGGTGGGGGCGGTGAGTAGGGCGTCCAGGGCCGGGCGTGCGGAGCAGGGGCGCGTCCTAGGCCGAGCAGAGGGAGGGAGCAGCCCCAGGGCCCCTCTGCGCTGGGACCACAGAGCACCCCGCCGGGTCGCGGGCGCTGAGGCTGCGAGAAGTCATCTCCCACCGAACCTGCGGCGGCGACGCGTGTGTCATCCCGTTTCCTGGAACAAATCTGGGGCGCGGGGCGAAGTTCAGCAGCGTTATCCTGTGCCTTGCTCCGTGTTTTTTTTTTTTTTTTTCCCATTTAGAATGAGGTTTCACACTTGTCCAGGAAGTGGAGCGTCGCCGTCATGGTGCCCCCGGTGGGATGCGCGCCGCCCATCAGTGACACGGTAAACTCTGACTCGGTAGGTTCTGTAATTTCACGTTACATCGGACGCTGTCCTGTACCAACTTGGAACGTGGCAAAGCGGTAGCTCGCTCTAGGAATGTCAGGGAAACCCACAGGATAACAACCTAAAATTAGAGGCTTTCCACTGTTGAATAATTCGGTTGTGGTCATTAAACAAAAGACCTGGTTGTCAGATCTAAGAGAATGCCTTAATTCAGAAGCCCGATGACATTAGGTCCACTTTCTTGAGCACCTCTTAGGTTCCAGGAACCCCCTCTCCACCACTCTGAGGGGTCATCCTATTCTTCTTTTCCTTTATGGGAAGCCCGAGGCTCCGAGAGGTTAAGTAATTCACCCTAAGGAGGTGGCACCAGGGTTCCCACCCAGGCCATTCGGGCCCCGCGCAGCCTGCGCTCCTCCTCCGGCCCCGGGCTGCTCCCGCCATGGGGCACCTCCAGGGGATGGAGCGTGTCCTCTGGGCATGGGCGCCGCCTCCAGCCTCCCGCCTCCCATGCACGAGGCCGAGCCCCTGCTGCCCGGGTGGCGCCCCTTCTCAAACCTTCGCCAGCTGGCCTCGGCACCCTGGTTCTCACACCTGCAACAGAGGGCGCAGCGTGTCCCGGGATCGCCTGGGGTGGGGGCGCCTGGGCACCGGCGGGTGGTCAGCAAGGACCCCGCGCGCCCAGGCATGTCCTGTGTGCACGTACTTTGAGCTGCGGATAATTTGCCGTGTCCACGGCTGAAGATCCCCAGGGGACGGTGGGTCGGGGTCTCCCCTGGAGGGCAGAGGAGAAGCGGAAATAGCTGAGTGCGGCTCGGAATCTGTCCACCTGAGAGCATCCGCTGTCTCCTAAGCGTTTCATTTCTAATCTCTTTCTGTGTAGACCCACCTCCCCACCCTACCCACAGCGTCGCCCTTCACGGTTGCCCGAGACCCGGTCCTCACCTGGACCTGCCACGTGCTTCCTCCTCCGCTGGCCCCGCTGGCCCTGCTGCCCCCAGGTGAGGCGGCTACAGGTGGGCGGCTTCCTGCTCGGGCCTCGCCTCTTCTGACGCCCCGACCTTCCCCTGACCCCCAGCCACGTGGACCAGGGCCCCTTCCTTAGGCCTTGGCTCCTGCCCTACGGACCGCTGACTGTCGGAGCCCCAGGACCACCTCCCCGTGACCCCCAGGCCTGACGGGGGTGTTCAGGGCGGTTTCTGCTTCCTCGTCCTCGCCCCTAGGAGCTCTTGTGATCTTTCAAAGCACGAATGCTCCACAATTCCCAGTTCACCTCCAGTGCTAGCAGAGTCTTGACAAATAGGAGTACTCCGTGGGCACCGCTGAAGAAAGTAAGGCCTTGCTTTGTGGCTTTAGATATGAAAAACATTTTGTTGGGAAGATACATGAGGATCTGTTGCAAGCCTACGATGGAGTCTCAGCAAGTATTTCATGAGCACCTTTTAGCTGCTTGTCATAAACTAGCAGAGGACTCTGGGCAGGACTTGCTTCGTGTGAGAGCTCAGAGGGAAGGGATGTTTTGCTTTATTTATTTATTTATTTATTTATTTATTTATTTATTTAAAAAAACTATTGTACCCAGGGTTTCTAGAACAGGGCATGGCATATTGTGAGCAGCCAATGCACACGTATCGAATGACCGAATGAAGGACCCCAGAGCTGCCGCTGACTTTTCATGCACGGGGTCTTACGAGAAAATTCACACAAAACTGCAAAGAAAGGTGTATCGGCAACTCTCCCAGTTTTAGGAGAGAAACTGAGGCCTGGAGATGCTAAGTGACTTGCCCTGGGTTCTCAGTGTGTGACTCAGCACAGAGCCCGCTGCACAAGCTTGCTCCGACCGCTAGTTGTTGGGAGTGTGGGAGCTCACACGTGTCATCCGTTGCTCACTCCACAAACTCTGGGCACCTGTAACGAGCGAGCCCCGGACTTAGGCTGAGGCACCTAAAAGGGGGTCGCAGATGGTCCACGGGGGCCGGCCCAGAAACGTGTGTCTCGCTCAGCGCGGTCTGCGTGCGGCGTGCTGACTTGTAGGCGGCCAGTGGGGTGTCCAGGGTTGAAAGCATAGCCGGGGGGATCTGCGTGCATTCGTTAGGTGAGGTGCCATCGTGCAGGGCGTTCGCGTGGGGTGAGGCTCCGTTGGGGCTGCAGTGAGAATGTGGCCACACACCACTGAGCACCTGCTGCCTGCGGGCGTGTGTAAGGCTTCGGGATATAGAGAGAAAGGCACAGCCCCTCCTTCGAAGGTGTCTCAGCCAGTGGGGAAGGCAGCACACATGCAGGGGATCCGTGCAGGGTCCTGGCGATCACAGAACAGAGGCATCCAACCCAACCCGGTGAGCAGCGATAAATTCGGAGAGGAGAGGACGGCTTCGTAGGATGCGGAGGTGGCATTGAGGCGGAGGCCTGGGGAGCTGTAGCCAAGACCAGGGGGGCAGCATGGTTGAAGCCAACGTGCTCCTGGAGAACGGGAAACAGCTTGGGATGAACGAGGCATGGGCCTGGAGCGCTGGGAGCGCTGGGGCATGGGGCTGGCAAGGAGTCGTCTGGGCCGGGGAGGCCGCTGGCGGAGCTGACTGCCAGGCCCACACGCCAGACCAGGCGCCGTGTCTATCGGGGTGCGAAGCCCGAGCCGGGCTGAGCCGGGTGGGAGCAGCAGGGCCTGCTCCCTGCAGACCAGGAGCATCTTCCACCCTTGCCTGGGGTGCAGGACCCCACGTCTTGTCCTCCTCAAACATTTCTGCCTCCGAGTGGTCCCCGGGCAGATCTGAGCCTTCCCTGCAGTGGGGCGCAGCTTTCGCTCCCCATGGCCCGTGGCCCTGGTGTCCCGGGCCGGCCTTCCGGTGGTGTCCTGGAGAGAGGACGTGAGGCACGTGTGCCCGCCTCCCTGCACCCCGGGACCCAGTCGGGGCAAGCGCCACTCGCGGGCCTGCCTCTTCCCTCTGGCCGTCGGCACCCTGAGTCCTCACACCTGCCTCTCGCTGTCCTTGTGATCCTGGTGACCTGTCGTGACCACTCCCTGGCTCTCTGCTTCTGTGCACTTGTTGAAGGACGGTGGAGAGCATGGATGCCCCCGGTCTTCCCCTCACTGACCGCTCGGGGCCAGGTCCTTCTGTCACCTTGATCTTCCGGGGGCCTCACTGGCCACCTGAGGAGGGGCCTTGAGGCCGCTCCCCCGAGAACTGCTGGTGTTTCCTGGGTGGGCCACACTCTCTCCCAGGGGGGCAAGCAGACCCCGGCCATGGCTCTTGGGTGAATGGGGACACCCACAGAAGGTTTGGGGGGTCTGTGTCCTTGGGGTTATTCCTTGGCAGCCTTCGCCTCCTCTGACGAGTGTGTGCCGCTGTCTCTGTGGCTTCCGGGGACCTTGGTCACCATGGAGACGTGCATCCTGCTGGAGCTGCCCACAAAGGCCCATCAAGAGGTTTCACTTCCCCTTTTCCTTTCAAGGACCCTCTATTCATAACCACTTCTGAAACCCAACAAGTGGGAAGTGTCACGAAGAGAGCGGGCACAGTCCCGCGGTCGCTGGACGCCCTGCAGCCTCCCGGAGGCGGAAACCCGGCCCTCACTGGGCAGGCATTGTACCGCCGCCCCCACCCCAGAGAAGAAGTTCCTCTTTTCGGAGTCAGATTTAAGCACAAATTTGAAGTCATGGCTCTGATAGTCTGCTCCTCTGGGGGGGGGGGGGGCGGAACCAGGGCTCCCCGGCACGGAGTGTGACAGTCCTCAAACACGCATGCTTTTGGGGACAGCGAAGGGACGTGTCCCCAGACTTCACAGCTCCTGCTTCAGAACCCACGTGGGGTGTAGAGATGGCCAGGGCCCCCGTCACGTCCCGTGTCACTGGTGGCCGAGTGGACAGAAACGGCCTTCGGTTTGCTAAAACCAGTGCTCCCAGACTGTCCTCTCCTACCTTGTGGTGACACAGGGTGGGATACCCCCCCACTTCGGCAGGGCCTCCCTGGCATCGCGCTGCGTCAGGCGGTGGAGACGCTGACCCTCATTCTCAGACACCCGCAGTGAGCCAACGCAAGTGGCTTGTCTTCTCTGAGATCCCCTTTCTTACCAGTAAAGTGTCTCTTTGTGTTTCCAAAGGGACAGGTGCCAGCTGGGCACACGGGAGCACGTCACACCTGCGGGACTGATTGGCTGGTGGCTCCCATCTTCACCCGCGGTGTTCTGTCCGTGTTTAATAGCGTTTGCCTGGGGGACTGCACAGTAGTAATGTTTAGGACAGAAAATTAGAAAAAAGGAAAGGCCCCCAAAATAAAACTGGGAAATGCTTCCGTTCTACACAGTAGAAATAGGTGCTTGAGGGCGTGAAGCCATGGCACTTATGTTACGGGCATAATGTTTGTGTGCGTTTTTGTCACTAAACTCCGATCACGCACGTGGTGTGTTATCCGCCCGCCGTGCCCGCGTGCCCGGGGGGGATCATGCATCGTCTGCTGTGCTCTTTCCGCCGTGAGATGGTCGCCTTCCCCTTGATGCGCTGCACGTTCCTGTGGGTCTCACTGCGTTTCCAATACTTTTCTATTACGAACAATGCTGTGATGAAAATTCCTGGAGATAAATCCCTGTATACTTCCGTGGTGATTTATTTTGTTAGAGTAACTTCCTAGAAGTGGAATTGCTGGGTTGAAGAGGGAATTTATATTTTAGAGTCTTTCGATACTTACAGATTTCTCTTCTGAAAAGTTTTGCTCATTTTCATTTCCACTAGGATGGAGATGAAACTGGCCCTTTCCTTACACTCTCCCCAATTTAATTAGTATTAAAATAATTCGGACCCATTTTGGAATGAAAATACAGTATTATTTTGAATTGTGTATCTTTAATTTTAACCTCAAATAATAGTACAGGCATTTAAGGCTGTAAATTTATTTTGATTACAGATCCTGGTGCATTCCATACATTTTCACTTGTGGTTTCCTCACTGTTAGCATCTAAGTAGTCTGTTGTGGAAGTTTCCTTTGTTTCTTTAACTTAAAGATTATTTAGTTTTGGTGTTTTGTTTGTTTTATTTTGTTTAATTGCAAATTCACCTTTATCTTTCTGGTTTATTCAAAAGTTCTTTTAGTTTTGTTCCACTGAAGTAGGGATCGTAGGTAGAGATTACAGCACATACCTTCATATGGGTTATGCTTTTATAAAATTATAATGATCCTCTTGGTTACTTTTAATGTAATTATCCTGTATTCTTTATTATTTGTTGTTAGTGGAGCTTCTGTTGCATTGTTGTTTATATTTCCTTTAATCTTTCTTTGCTGTTCTCTTAACTTTGAGCGCTGCTCCCATCATCCTGGTTTAGATGGATCTCTTCTGCGCTTATTTCATGTTATTTTCTCACTTTAAAGGACTTTGTCATACTGGTGCTTTCTGTTTTTCATGTTTTTGTGATTGCTTTGGGGTTTCCTTTTTGCATTTCAATATATACAGTGCCTTTGTATTATCTTGGAGAGGTCACCTGTTTTTTCAGAGTTCAGCACCAGGAGTGTCTTCCTGCCCATTCCTCAGTGCAATGAGACACTCGGCACACTTTCTAACAAACCCTTGCCAGTGAGCTATCACCTCAAGTCCCGACTATTGCCAGTGTGCTTGGTCAGTATGTTAGTAATTAATGGTTATGTTATTTCCATTACCTTTTAAGAATAAGGCCAATCGTTGCACTCATTCCATTGTTTAATCTCCCTTCTTTTATACTTTGTCCACCTTATTCTTGCAGTTTTGAATTCTCCTCAGAGTTGATGGTTTTAAAAAAGATTTTATTCAACAAAGCTATATAATCCTATAATTTCTTTGCTTTTCTGACAACATCTTCTCATCACTTGAATTTGAATATAAATTTTTGTAGGCAATAATCTTTGAAAGTTTAAAAATTATTCAAGTAAATGCTATTTAAGGGTGACTTGATTTTTTTTTTCATTTGTAGGTAATCTTTTATCTCATTGACAACATGGTATGGTTTTTAAGAATATATAAGAGTAATAATATGAGAATGTATGTATAAAATCAACATAGCTAAGATTTTTAATGATTTTTTTCATGATAATGATCTTTCTGGCTTAAGACTTGAGTCTCTCTTTTACCTTGGGATGTGTTCAGTTTTTGGGTTTGTATATTCTGTTTGCTTCTGGAATTCCTAAGTTAGCACTCTCAGACTCAACTTCTCTTAGGTTTCAGTTCTCCCTGTCTTATTCCCTGTCATGGTTCTAATTCACTGGCTTAGTTTTCTGAAAATTTCAATCTGCCCTTTATGCCTCCACTGTAATCATTAATTGTGATGGGTGTTTTATATGTCTCAAATATTTTTTTCCTATTCCGGATCATGGCTCCATGTTTGTGGGCAACATAGTCTTTGAATTTTACTGAGGCCACAAATTGGAAGCATTCAAGTGTCCCCACAGTAGACCTATGTCACTGAACGGCTGCTGGTTGCCCCTGGGTAGAGGCTTTCTCTGTGAGCCAGCACTGAGACACAGGATGAGCATAAGCATGGCCGTGGAGGTGTATCAGCAAAGGGTCACCTAACTCTGCAGGGGAAAGTCTTGCAAGACGGGTCTCGAGGGATGAGGAAGGGCAACGGAATAGAGGAAGGACATTCCAGGCAAAGGTGAATTATGCTGAAAGGCACGGAGGCATGACTGCGTTGATGGGTTGTGTTTAGGAATAGAACACAGCTTGTTGAGACTCAGCTATAGTTTGTGAGAGGAAATGAGGTCAAGCCAGGTGGGAAGGAAGCGGAACCTGGAGTGCACAGGAATTATATTCCACTTGTCTAGTGTGGATCTTATTTTGTAGGCAATGGGGAGTGACTGAAGCATCCTAACTGGGGAAGAGGCATTAGCAAATCTGTGTCTCAGAGACACATACAGTAGCAGCGTGTAGTCTGGCGTGAAGTGTGGAGAGTGAGTCTGGGCATCGCTGTTCCCCGGGGCCGGTACAGTGTTGGGTGGGAGATCCGAGAGTGTGGCCAGTGAGAGTGGGGTGGGCGAGCACTGCATCAGTATCTAGGGTGAGCGCTTACTCTCAACCTATGGCATGTGGCCTCCAAGAGGCTTTACGTCGTGCTTCTCGGGAATTGTGCATCTCTATCAACATTGCTGGCCTTCGACCGTTCTCATGTTTACTCAGAAATAAGAAGTAGGATGTCTGACTATTGGTAGAAACTAATAATTTTTATTTCTAAATTATACTGAGAAAAGATCATATGGCTGACAAACAAGATTTTTCCACATGTAGATTTTGTTTTCATGGCACTGCCTGGTGATTCCCATTCTTAAGTATTCACTAGATTAATGTTAACTAAGTATGGGCAATTTTCATCCAAAAGACCTTTTTGGGGGAATAACAACTTAGACTTTAAAGGATGTTACCATTTTGTCCATTTTGTACATCATATCTATTACTTTGCTTAAAGTACTGGAGGCGTGTTTGGGCCTGACAGAGAGAAAGCGAAAGCCATGGTCTGCAGCGTAAGAGACTCCTCAGCTGGCCCCCCACCCCGCCCCGTCTTATTTCATGGCACCTGCAGCCTTCCCATTGCTTTGGTCGGAGTCCTGGAGTCATCCTTGACTGTCCACCTCATACCCACCTCCAGTCTATCAGCAGACCCGTCCAGATTTTGACTGCTTCTTGCCATACTGCTCCAGCCATCGGCATCTCTCATGGGATCATGGCCACAGCTTCCCAAGTGTTCCCTCTGCTGCCCCTGCACTCACAAACTTTAGTAGGGACCGTCCTGTTTAAGAGCCTGAAGTGCTCCATGGTTGCCTGCCCTCCCTCCCTCTGCCCCAGCCCCTCTGGTCCTGGCTGGCTGTGCACGCTCTGGTTCAGGGCCCCTCGCACAGACCGTTGTCCCGGATGCTCCTCTTCTAAACATCTTCATGAGTCCCTCTTCTCAGAGAGGCACACTCTGACCATCTGGTCCTGACAGTGGTCTCTCTACACCCAGAGCTTTCTATTTGTGTTCCCTATCACCCTCCACCTTATGTACTTTAACCAGTGTTTTATCAGGATCTATTTCTATTCATTTGAATATAACTTGCATGAGGGCAGAGATCTTGCTCATCTTAAAGACAGTTGCACCTTTAGCCTGGTACACACGAGGGGCTCAGTGGACATTCTGGAAAGAACGGAGGCACCAGAGTTTTAAGAAAGGGTTTGTTGGTTGTGGAACTTTTTCCTAGTATTTGCCTCCATCCAAAGCCACTGTATGACTTAAGCAAAAGGGTCAGATGGCCCTGGAGGGGCCACTAGCATGGCAGCAGATGCCTGGGGGCTTCTGGGCCAGTCCTGGGACTTCCAGCTACGTGACTTTTTGAAAATCCCTTCTCTCTGGTTCTTGTTTCATCCACGTGTGAAATGGGGCAAAGGAAACAGTGTGCATGAGTGCCTGGCTCAGTGCTGTGTGCGTGGGGTGAAAATCAATGTTTGTGAGCAAAGATCAAGAGATGGATGGGACTTGACTGGAGTCATGCATGGGGGTTGAGAAGTAGGTACTTTGTAGAAATTATAGTTCAGCATGTACCATCTTCTTTAAGTAGGAACCTATTCTGACGTCTTTTAGAACCTGGTGAGTCGATGAGCTGCCTTCTGAGGAGGTTGTTTGCTGTGGGGTCCTGCTTCCGTCCTTCCCAACGCCAGGATGCGGGTTCTTCTAGCACAGAGGGGAGCTGAGAGCCCTCCAGGGGCCCCTCCAGGGCCAGCGCCTGGACCGGCCGTGGTGTTTCCGTCCCGGCCACAGCGGGAGGCTGCACCTGTTTTAGGCTGCACGGGCTCTGAACTGTTACACGTGCTCTGATTAAATCCTATTTTTCTCACCCACAATCAGGAAACAGGAAGTGATCTGACACAGAATCCTGCATCAGTTATGGTCAGGTCGGGGGATTTCTCTCTGATAAACATATTCTGCCAACCTGTGCATTTAGCTCTGATGGCAATCAGCAGCAGAAGGGACCGTTGGCCTCACCAGGCTGGCACGGTGCTCCCGGCCTCGGCCCTCATTTGTTCTCGGGGCCCCGGAGACTCCTCCTTGAGCTCCAGCCCCCGGCTCCTCTGCACAACGCGCGAGTCGTGCTTCAGAAGGGAAATGGTCATTTGGCTGCTTACAGGCAACATACACATGATTTTAAAAACTGAATTCTACCACTTAGGTTGCGCTTTATTTTTGCTCTTTAAAAGGAACCCTGGTCAGATGCTTTGTGAGTGAAGACAAAGCACTCTGAGCGGGATGTGGACAGATGCCCAAGTAAAAAAGGAGGAATCTGGCACTAGGTTGTAGGGAAGGGACTTTATGAGCGGGCAGCAGAAACCTGGGTTTGAATCCTGGCTTCACCACGATCCCCATGTTGTGAGGGTCCATGAAGCGCTGCATTGTGCTGGCAGATAGATCACCTGACGCTGTTTCCAGCCCCCTCTCTACAACATTCCTTGCAGCAGAACACACCTCAACATGGTCACGTCTCTCTTTTCTCTTTCCCATGGGGGCCGCTTGGTAAGGAACCTCTGCAATGCAAACCCTGACTTTTTTCTTAGATTCTGTGCAGTGAAACAAACATGGTTCAGGGATCTGTTGTCCACAGTAGAGTGGGTTATTGGAATAAAATAAAATGAAGGAAAGGCACGTTTCTTACAACTTCCCCACCGGGTTCCAAAGGCTAGTAATGCCTCTTGGACACATGGTCCCCAGGTTTCCAGAACAGAAGTCAAGACGTGTCCTTGCTGTCACTAGAGACAGGATGGCATGGCACGCGTACCACGGGGTCTGTGGACTCGTTCATTTCTGTGCACTATGAAGGCACTTCATGTAGTTTCTACTTCAACTGAATTATAATTTGCAAAAATTATTTCTGTAATTACTGGTTTAAGTTATGAAATAAACATAAATATTCCTAAGAGGCACCTTTCAGAATGTGTCCCATTCACGTCTTCTGCACGTGCCTTTTCCTGAAGACCTTTAGCATCCCTTCGCTCATCAGGAGAGGAGGACAAGGGAGGGCTTCCTAGATAGACTCTGGGTTTGGGTGTGTTGGAAAGGGGAGTGGAGCTTTTGGCAACTCTGTAAACAAAAATTGAGAGTGAAATCAGGGAACACTGAGTGGCTCAGTGGTTGAGCGCCTGCCTTCGGCTCAGGTCGTGATCCCGGGGTCCTGGGGTCGAGTCCCACATCAGGCTCCCTGCATGGAGCCTGCTTCTCCCTCTGCCTGTGTCTTGACCTCTCTCTCTCTCTGTGTCTCTCATGAATAAATGAATAAAATCTTTTTTAAAAAAGGTGAAATAAGTTGATTTTCTTCCTCCATTCTGATCCTCCAAACACTATCCATCAGTTCACCTGACATGTTGAATCTTCGCATGAAGAACAGAAGAGAGTTGAGGGGCCCCAGCAGTTCATCTGGCTCATGTGCCAGTTTTAGACACCTCCATTTTTTTTTAAAGATTTATTTCTTTATTTGCGGGGTAGGACAGAGGGAGAGAGAATCTCAAGCAGACTCCTTGCTGAGCACTGAGCCTGATGCGCGGTTTCATCTTATGGCCCTGAGATCACGACCTGAGCCAAAACCAAGAGTGGGATGCTTAGCTGACCGTACCACCCAGGGGCCCTGGTCACCCCCATCTTGAAGGGAATTGGTGTTCAGGGATGGAATCTCTCCCCCATTCACTCCCATGCTACTTCCGCAGGCTAACGCCACTATAGCACAGGCTTATGGTATTGGGAGCCTGTGGTTGGAAGAAAGAGGGGGCACAGGAGCTGCTGGAGGCCCAGTGGGGATGGTAGGAGGCTGTCGGGCCCGTAGAGAGGCCAAGCTGGTGGCCACAGCAAAGGATAGTTACGTTCTCTGCCCTTTGACAACATCTAAAGAGATGCTAGTGATTTGTGTCTAGACGGGCTCCAGCCCCATGTTGCCTGTGGCTTTGCGGAGGATGGTGTGTGGGGGCTTGGGACCCGAGGGACCAGGGAGGCAGGGCAGTGTGTTGGCTAGAGGTGGCAGATTGACCCAGGCGGGCACGAGGATTCCTGTCCGCCTCTGTGACTCGATGCTGGAGTCCAGATACAGAGCAGCCTTGAAGCCGCAGCCACGGGCGGCAGGGAGAGCGAGGAGAGTGAAGCCAGAGGCCCCAGGAGCTCGCGGTGCACGTGGTGGGCTTGTCAGGTGCAGCAGACGCCGAGGCCCTGCCTGGGCAAGGGAGACCGGGCTGGACGTGCAGTTCATCCAGCAAGCTGCCCACCTCCCCGGCCCCCGTTCCTGCCCCTGGAGAGCCCAGGTGCCGGTGGCTCCTCGTGAGGTGGTCGTGAGGCTGGAGAGGAGATAAGATCGCCAAAGCACCCCACACAACGCCCGGGAAGGCAGGCAGTAAAGAGCCACAAGCTGTGTCATGCTATGTTTTCTATTAATAAAAATGTTTTTAATGCAATTTACGGTTACATAAAAATTGTGTATTTTAGGTATTCCCAGCGTGGCTGGGGAATTGGGAACGACCTCCCCCAGAAGGCGTATCCTTGTAACTAGTGACCTGGGTGAATTACCGACAATCTGTGGCAGTGGAGGAGCTTTCCGACCGCGTTCTCGAGTACTTTCTGAGGGCTGGGGTTGGGCCGCGTCCCCCCACAGAGACATGTCAGAGTTCTGGCCGCCGGGTGTCCAAGGATGCGACCTTCCTGGGAAACTGGGCTGTGGATGTGATTAGTCAGGATGAGACCACCCTGGAATGGGGCGGGTCCTAGTCTAGTATGACTGATGTCCTTATAAGAACAGGGACGTTTGAGCACAAGGCGCGGAGGGACGGCCATCGGAAGACACAGGGAGGAGACGGCAGACATCAGAGTGACGTGTCCTCACGCCAAGGAACCAGCCCCAGGATGGCCACTTCCACCGGAGGCCAGGAGACCAACCAGGAGCCTGCAGAGGGCCACCCCTGCTGGCATCTTGATTTCCGATTTCTGGCCTCCAGAGCTGTGCGGAGGTCTCGGCTCTGGGGGCCACGTTGACGTCTCGTGCTCACATCTTGCTGTGCTCACGTGGTACTGAGCTTTGCCTTGTAAAGTGTCAGCAATTGGTGGTTTAATGCCTGTTCTGACTTCCTCCCTTTATGGTGTAGCTGGTTTCGTGGAACAATAGGGCTCCTTCCTTTGAATTCCGTTCAGCCAACACTAAGTGATCACGTTGGTGGTGATTAGTGCTTTTTTAGAAGCCGCAGAAGAATGGAGAAGGTGGTTGATGTCTTTTCCCGAAGCAAGGACTCAAGGAGTGTAGACACGTTTCAGGCTCACACACGTACACACTAGCATTCGAGTCAAAACCCTGTTGTGTTTATTTCTGGTGTTCCTGGACAAAGTCTCATGAATTTTTCAAATCGCTTTGCAGTTGCAGCCGTGCTTCCGATAAAACTGCCAAGGAGTGTGCCCTGCAGGTTCGGTTGCGGCTCAGCTCTCCTGGGTCCTCTGCGACCTCCGTGCGGTGAGGCCCGGGAGCGTGGAAGCTACCCGCCCCACACTCGCCGGCTGGCTGGGCTCTGCCTGTGTGGGGCCCGGGGGAGTCACTGACAGGGACGGGGACGCTGCTGGCAGTGGGGGCAGGGGGTGCAGGCCCCAGCAGGGGTGGCAGTGGGCGGCTCTGCACCTCCAGGGCATGCGGCTCCATCCCGGGGCCGTAGGGGCTTCCCGGTCTCCTTTATTCCTTCAGTTCCTCCAAAACATTTGTAAACAACTCCCCCTGTCAAACCCTTCTCTGGGTGAGACATCTAGAGTGGCTTCTGAAAGCTTCTGAGCTAAGACAAGCTATTTAATTAAATTCTATTCCCCAGTACCATCATATAATTTAGGGAATCCTACAGGCTTTGTGGCAAAATAGCACCATAAATTTCTGGCTCCGTGTCTCAAGGAAAATGACTGTGTCTGACCGTGAGTTTTCTCTTCTGTAAAATGAGGCTGTAGGTGTACAAAGGGTGTGTGGTCGTGTGTGTATACGTGTGTAGGGTCACGGATACCATTAAAGAAGATCTGCAGATGAAGGGACTAGCAGCACGCTCACACACAGAGGGCTCACGTTCACACTCAGTAAATGTTGGATCGCTTCCCAACGTGCTCTTTCCTTCCCCTGAATCATACTGTCTCCTTCATCATGTGTTTAGTCCCCAGCAGGTGGAGGACGTCAATTCTGGGAACTTTGGGCCGCACCATCATAACTACGCAATCAAGGCATTTGATTTGTTTTGGTTTCAGGGGGAAAAAAAAATCGATGTTTCTGGGTGAGTCATTTTCTTAGTGACTGTTCAGAAAATCATCCGGAGTGGTTCTTGGTCCACTGACCACCCAGGAGTCCGTGTGAATCATGCCCTTAATCCTTCATGGGGAATGTGGGGACAAATGGGAAGGGGACATGTATGAATCTGGACTCACCTGTGGCGTGCTGGGCACACGGCAGACACTCAGCGTGTTTGAATCATTACTTCCGGAGCTAATGGACAGATGTTCACACAAACAAGATGCACAAAATAGTTGTGAAGAGAAAGGAAGATGGAAAGCAAACAGGGGTGTCCATGGCTGTCCTGATAGCGCTTTGATGCTTCTAACACTCTCCAGTTTATAAAGTGATTTCCCCATGCTCCCGTTTCATCATGGCGACAACACTCCGAGGCAGGTGGGAAAAGAAACCTCGATGTCCTGATTTTTATTTTTTGGTGAAGGAGGTGAACCCCAAACTGGCCAAATACTTTTCCTGGGGGTCCACAGCCAGTGATGATGTGGTTAAAACGTACTGAGAACTGGCTGCAAGCCGTACTCTTCAGGGGCTTTTATGCACCACTTTCTTCAATCATCAGATCAATCTCCGGGGCCTGTTATGTGCGCGTTCCCACTCTTAGAGGAGGAAACTGAGCTTGGGAGGGTGAGGAGCTTCCCCAAGGAGCACAGACACATGTGGAGTCACTCAGGCAGCCTGAGAGCAAGGCCTGGGTTTGTGACTTTAGTGTGATGCTCTCAGCTGTGGAGCCTGTTCCCAGAGCGAGCTCCACTATCGATGAATCTGCGTGGGTAAGAGTTCAATCCCATAATCCAAGCAAGCTGAAGAGTTTTCAATTGTGTCATGTTTTACGCGGACGAAAGCGTCTCCACTTATGCAGAATCCGTAAGAATAGTTTCAACCAGCAATAGCCAACTAGGAAATAAAGCAGAAAGTGAAATTAAACTCACAAGGACAGCAACAGAAGCCAACGATCAAACAATATCAAATATCCAAGACCTTTATGAAAATATTTTTTAAAAATCTGTCAAAAATATATGACATTGACGGGCATGGAGGAGGGGCACCTGATAGGATGAACACTGGGTGTTATTCTATATGTTGGCAAATTGAACACCAATAAAAAATAAATTTATAAAAAAAAAGAAAAACAAGCAATTTCAATAAAAGGTGAAAGGAAGCTTATAATCTCTAAATAAGCAGAGGATCTTATTTTCCAAAACAATACTGTGCTCATATTTCAAAGTGGAATTATGTGGTAAAGATACAGAAACAATGCATAAAGGAAGTTATGAATACATTAAAAAATATGACATTAGGTACAGAAAAAAGCCAAGATATATACCATCTTCATGAATGCAGCAGCTTGGCCTTGTGAAGAAGTCTGCTCCCCCTAATAAATCTCTTGGTGTGACGCTGTTCCAATAAACATTCTAGTGTGACTATTTTATTTTATTTTATTTTATTTTATTTTTAAATTTTTTTAAATTTTTATTTATTTATGATAGTCACAGAGAGAGAGGCAGAGACACAGGCAGAGGGAGAAGCAGGCTCCATGCACCGGGAGCCTGACGTGGGATTCGATCCCGGGTCTCCAGGATCGCGCCCTGGGCCAAAGGCAGGCGCCAAACTGCTGCGCCACCCAGGGATCCCTAGTGTGACTATTTTAAAAATCAAAGTGTTTCTAAGTTTGTGGAACAAGAAATGTCCAAAATATACAAGACAGTTTGGGGCAAAAAAAAAAAAAAGCGGGAATTAATCTGTTCGATACTAAGACACACTAGGAGGAAGTAGTAAGGAAAACTGTGTATCTGGTGGAGGATCTGAACTGTTGACAAAAGAGATAGAAACGTGTTGCCGTGTGTGTGAGGCCAGGGCACACCTCAGTGAGGAGAGACCGGGTGCTTTCAGGTAATGTGCTCCATCTGCGGAGAGGAGGGTAGTGGGGCTGCTGCCTCAGACCACACAAGGGTCCCCGTGGAAGGACCGAGGCCCTACATGGGGCAGATAAGACCCTAGAAGCAACTGAGGAACATGTGGCGTTTCCTTACAATCTTGAGTGGGGAAGGATGTGTGAGCGGTGCCCCAGGAGCCCAGGCCATCCAGGAGGGGGGTGGATTTGGCAGCTCACAGGGCTGCCTAGAACACTAGTGGGTGCTGCGCAGCAAGCAGATGAGCTTGCTTAGGTAGGCGGCATCTCCAGCCTCCCAAACCAGCAAGGGGTCACCATCCAGGGTATACAGTGTACGACTCCAAGTTAGGAAAGACAACTGGGGGGGAGACTCAAAAACAATTGGCCAAGAAAATGAGCAGGTGGTCCAGAAGAGGAGAGACCCCGTCGCCCAGAAGACGGCGAAGAGACGCACCACATGTGTCATCTGAGAAGCACCAACTGAGGCGACTGGGGTCTCCGTTGTGTACCCATCCGACTTCCAAAATCCAGATAGTCTATAAATCCAAGTGCTGGTTAAAGATGGGGGGAGGTAGAAAGCCACATGCCCGAGTGAGGGGCTGGGCTGGGCCCGGCGGTGCTTAGTCAGAGGAGGGGGTGTAGCCAGGAATCCCACGCACAGCATTGGACGGGGTCGTGTACAAAGGGGTGCTGGCCCCCAAGGGTGCAGGGCAGGTAGCCGTGAGGGAGGCGTGCCCCGCGACACCGGCGTCCACAGGGACCCAGAGCAGCTGCGGCCCGTGGTCAACACGCAAAGTGTGGTTCCATGAAGCACTGAAGAAACAGCGAGGCCTGGAGCCCAAGGCTATTCGGTCAACTAAAGTCGCGAGTGGGCAAACCGTTGCACGTACGCCTGGCGCACACATGCGTATTTAAAGACAGAAATCCAATGCAGGAAGGGGGAGGTGGGCAGAGGCGGGAAGGGACCAGGTGGTGGACTTACGGAACGAGCTGGGGAAATATAAAAATAAAACCCAAGGCGGGGTGTTTCTGCATGAGTGTGTGACGGCTGCCACACGCAGGACTAGGATCCCTAAGTCCTGGGGGAGTGAGCGGCACACAGCGAGAAGTGGGTAAACGGGCCATTCCCGGGCGTTGGCGTGTGACCGGGGAGGCCGACAGGCGCCCCCACGTCAGCGTGGAACGCAGGCCGGGGTGTGGCTCACGTAGAGAGACAAAAAGCATTTGCGTCGTTTTCCCACTAAGCCAGATACGTCAGATGAAAACGCAAACACTCCAGAATGGGACCTAGTGGTGGAGACAGGTGTCGGTCCTGGTGGCCGCTCGGAGGTGGTGGCGGCGGCGGCGGCGCAGTTCCGTGGGGGGCAGGACCTCCCCCGGCCTCGAGTGAGTGGACATGGGCCACAGAGGCCTGAGCGGGAAGGGGCCGCCTCGTCAGGGGCGTGCGGAGCGGGGTCGCGTCTGCGTGGTGGGCTGCGTTGTAGGGAGGCGGTGCTGGTGGCGCAGGGGGCGCGGGGCACCGAGGGGTCGGGCACCGAGGGGTGGGGACAGCTGCCTCTGCTTGGACTTCCTTTCCACAATTGTTAGCTTCTGTTTTTCAAAACCAAACGCTGGCTGTCGGGGTGAGGATCCAAAGGCGCCGCACGGGAGAAATGTGTGTCCTTGGCAGCGCTGAGACGCACCCGAGAAATCCTACCTATTTTAGGGTTTTTTTTTTTTTGAAAACAACTTAAAATCGGTGTTTTCTCCCGAAGTCTTCCGTGAAAGCCATACCGCGCAGTGAGCTGCGGGGCCGCCCTGGGTGGTCCTGGGGGTGGGGGGCGCCCTGCACCCCAGACCTCCGCCAGGGAGGGACGTCCCCCGGTGGGCATTGGATGGCCACGGGCTGCGACCCCGGGGCCGCCTGGCTGCCACCTGGCGCTCTCCCCGGCAGGTCAGGTGGCGGTTCCACAGGATCGCGGCTGTCGCGTTAGGCGGAGGCCACCCCCGTTCACGGGGAGTCGTCACCCGCCCGGGGTCAGCGAACACCTTATGGAAGGAGCTGGCTCACGCGGAATCCCAGCTCAGTGTGGAAGGACCAGTTCACCCCCCGGGAGCAAAAGTCGGCCACGTATGCTTTTATCGCACCTGGTGCTACGTCTTCACGCGGTGCCCTTGCATCGCTGGTCTCCCAACAAGTGTCGCTTCTACAGTTAGTTCTTGAACGACTGTGGAGCCGTGAAAATGGGCAGAATGTTGCACTTCCACGTGGTAAATAAAACCAGCTGCTTGCAAGCAGCGCAACGGGTTTGCTTCCGAGCGTTCTCGGAAGGGAGGGGCGGGCGCCGGCGGCCGGGCCCCGGCGTCTCCTGCAGCAGGTGTGGCCCCGGAGGGAGCCCCAGGCCCGGCCGGCGAGCGTGAGCACGCGCGAATGGCACGGAGCAGGCATCTCTGGAACACTGTGTGTGGACGTCAGGGACGAAGCCGCCCTCGCAGCCTCTGACCTCATCTCCCCCACACTAGATCGCATGCTTGAAAGGGAGCATGAGTGATTTTAACCCAAAACATGTTGTCAGTTTGTGTTAGAAAAAGGTGAGATGGAATCATGGTTGACAGGTGAGCCGGAGACGAAAGGAACAATTTCATGTTTCTTCTCGAAACCAGCCCTGCCTGGCTGATGGAGCGACGACCAGAAAATCCTGCCAAGGGAAATACTGACCCGTGGCCGCGGTGGCTGGGAGCACCTGCCATGGCGGCGCAGAGGAGGGAGGACTGCCGCCCACCCCGCCGGGCCCCACGGCGGGCCGCCCCTTGCTCACTCTCTGGGGTTCGCCCCGGCGAACCGGTGGGGGCTCTGGCGCTGCGGTCCAGATGGCCAGGGTGCTGCTTCCACACGAGCCGGTGGGTTGGCGAGGACGGGGCCGAGCACTAGGAAGGCCCAGACGTCTGCATTAGGGGTGTCACTAGGGCAGGGATCTGGTCATGCAGGCCCGGGGTGGGGATGCTGGAGGCCTAGGAGGACACCTGGTGGCTTGTGGTTCCCGAATATCCACTGTGGGGCGGTGGGAGACGAGGAGCTTGGCCCCCGAGGGCAGTCACAGGGCCTGGAGATAAAGGAATTTTTTTTTAAGATTTTATTTATTCATGAGAGACACAGAGAGGGAGGCAGAGACCCAGGCAGAGGGAGAAGCAGGCTCCATGCAGGGAGCCCGACGTGGGACTCGATCCCGGGTCTCCAGGGTCACGCCCTGGGCCGAGGGCAGGTGCTCAACTGCTGAGCATCCAGGGATTCCCCGGAGATAAAGGATTAAAGCTGGCTCTGCACAGGGGACCCCGTGGCCCCAGGGATGCTGCTCGGGGGGCAGCTCCCAGGTCGTGCTCCAGGGGAAGAGGTAGTCGTCACCTGGCTGTGGCCCCCACAGCCCCTCCCCCATGCCGTGGGAGGAGGGCCTCGGCTTCGAGCCCCCTGTGTGGGGCTGGCCAGGGGACGGGTGCCCCAGGGCGGGGCTTCCGGGACAGAGAGCAGCAGGATGCCGCCTCTGGTAGCCAAGCCACCCCCAGCAGGTGCTCTGCGCACGGGCCAGCTCCTCTCCCCGTTAAGGGGGGGTCCCGGGAGGAGCCGGAGCAAACAGGTTGGCCTGTGCCGCGTGCACTTTTTTTTTTTTTAATTTTTATTTTTTTTATTTTTATTATTTTTTTTAATAAATTAATTTTTATTGGTGTTCAATTTACCAACATACAGAATAACACCCAGTGCTCATCCCGTCAAGTGTCCCCCTCAGTGCCCGTCACCCATTCACCCCCACCCCCCGCCCTCCTCCCCCTCCACCACCCCTAGTTCATTTCCCAGAGTTAGGAGTCTTTATGTTCTGTCTCCCTTTCTGATATTTCCCACACATTTCTTCTCCCTTCCCTTATATTCCCTTTCACTATTATTCATATTCCCCAAATGAATGAGAACATACACTGTTTGTCCTTCTCCGATTGACTTACTTCACTCAGCATAATACCCTCCAGTTCCATCCACGTTGAAGCAAATGGTGGGTATTTGTCGTTTCTAATGGCTGAGGAATATTCCATTGTATACATAGACCACAGCTTCTTTATCCATCATCTTTCGATGGGCACCGAGGCTCCTTCCACAGTTTGGCTATTGTGGACATTGATGCTAGAAACATCGGGGTGCAGGTGTCCCGGCGTTTCATTGCGTCTGCATCTTTGGGGTAAATCCCTAACAGTGCAATTGCTGGGTCGTAGGGCAGGTCTATTTTTAACTCTTTGAGGAACCTCCAATGGAACAGAATAGAGAACCCAGAGGTGGACCCTGAACTTTATGGTCAACTAATATTCGATAAAGGAGGAAAGACGATCCACTGGAAGAAAGACAGTCTCTTCAATAAATGGTGCTGGGAAAATTGGTCATCCACATGCAGAAGAATGAAACTAGACCACTCTCTTTCACCATACACAAAGATAAAGTCAAAATGGATGAAAGATCTAAATGGGAGACAAGTTTCCATCAAAATCCTAGAGGAGAACACACTTTCTGAACTCGGCCACAGCAACTTCTTGCAAGATACATCCACGAAGGCAAAAGAAACAAAAGCAAAAATGAACTTTTGGGACTTCATCAAGATAAGAAGCTTTTGCACAGCAAAGGATACAGTCAACAAAACTCAAAGACAACCTACAGAATGGGAGAAGATATTTGCAAATGACGTATCAGATAAAGGGCTCGTTTCCAAGATCTATAAAGAACTTATTAAACTCAACAGCAAAGAAACAAACAATCCAATCATGAAATGGGCAAAACACATGAACAGAAATCCCACAGAGGAAGACATAGACTGGCCAACATGCACATGAGAAAATGCTCTGCATCACTTGCCATCAGGGAAATACAAATCAAACCCACAATGAGATCCCACCTCACACCAGTGAGAATGGGGAACATTATCAAGGCAGGAAACAACAAATGTTGGAGAGGATGGGGAGAAAGGGAACCCTCTTACACTGTTGGTGGGAATGTGAACTGGTGCAGCCGCGTGCACTTTGTGAAACACGCGGTGCTCAGGTGGTTCGGGGGCCGCCCGGGCCCTCCCGCCGCCAGCGGCCCGGCTGACCTCACGGAGCACGCGGGGTCCCACAGCTGGGGGGGGGCTGCTGAGCCCAAGATGCGTGACCTTGAGCAGCCGTCAGCCTCCGGGCAAGGCTGCGCCTAAGTCACCCAGGGGGAGCTCGCGCTCGCCGGATGCTTTGAAGTCTTCACGCTTGGCGAGCTCCAGCACCCCTGCCGTCGGCGGGGCTGGGGGAGGGCCGCGGGCTCAGGAGGTGGCGTGCTGCAGGGCTCCCCGGCCCACAGCTGGGGATGGCCCCCCGCTCTGCTGTTTTAACTGTCCCCAACACCCTCGGAGCTCTGCAGAGGCGACGCTAGGCCTCTGCCTTCTTTGTCGTGGGGGGACTCTGGGCCGGCCTCCCGACGCGGGGGGACCTCGGCCTGCTGCTCTGCTGGGGGGCCCCGTGGCCTGGCCGCGGCTGCGTGTGCACCCCTGACGGGTCCCCCGCACCCGCATCCTGTCCCCGGGCGGAGCCAGAACGGGGCCAGCAGTCCCAAAGCCCTGCGAAGGGCCGTCTTGCTGCGCTGCTTGTGCAAATATATTCCAACGATCATTCAAAGGGCTTAACGCGGAAAGGGTCAGACGTCCCCGAGTCAATCGGGTTTCTCACGCGCTGCCTGAGTGATTCCAGTAGGTTGCAATGTTAAAGAGAGACGTATACCGTGCATAACTTATACAAATGCATGCAAATGCGGTGCCGGCACCGTCTACACAGGCCCCGAACAAAATCCCCCCAGATCCCGAGCCCCACCACCTCGGGGACGCTGATTATCACAACCAGGGGCACACGCAGCGGGGACGTGATTATTATGAAGGCGGCGGGAGCAAGGCGGCAGCCAGAGCGCGCTCCCCTTTCAGGAGCGGGGGGGGGGGGGGGGGCTCCGGTGGGGCTGGGGGAGCAGAGGCTTCAATCCTGGCCCCGAGCTGCTTCGCAGCGGTCCTGCTGCCTGGAATACTAATCAGCTCTCAACTTTTGAACTCCTCCTGGCAGGAAAAGGAAAAAATACACAAAAAGAAGCCAATGTCATACCCAGTGGAGGGATGCCTTTTGCTTTTTTCTGGGGAGGGGGGCAGTGGAGGGGGGGGCTGGGCTGGGGCAGCCGGGGCAGCGGAGATGCCGTCGTCGGGGCCACGGCCGTCTCGTCGGGCCTGTGACTGCACTTTGCAGACACGAAGATGCCCCAGCACGTCCCCTCTCTGATGGAAACCACAGCATTTTAGCTGATTTTTAAAGGTCTTTAGTGACCATAATGCAGAGAGCTCAGGCAGGGTGTTTACTCAGGGCTCAGGTTTTGGGGGAAGCCCCGCAGGGGACGGGAGACCCCTTGTGTGGCCCTGTCCGTCCTCGGGGTCGCGTGGTGAGAGGAGGGCCATGGACGCATGGTGGGAAGGGAGCTCAGAAGGGGCCCCCGTGCCGCGGGAGGGCACGCACCCGGTCCCCTGGGTCCCAGGAGGGGAATGAGGAGCCAGGTGCTGGCCGGATGCCCCCTCGGCCTCCGCTGGGGGTCACTCTGGGTCACCTTGCTGACCCACAGCCCCTTTGGAGGTTGACCCTGCGACCTCAGCTGAGGTCGGGGTCTGTGGCCCTGGACCGCCAGCCCCTCAGGGGGACAGGTGCATCGGCTTGTGTGTCTGACACTTCCCACCCCCGCCCCCGCCTACGGAGGTTGCAGTCCCAGGTGGGGTCCGGGTGCGGAATCCCTGGCTGGCGCGGGTCACACGGCGTCTCTCACCTCCCCGCCTCGGACTGTGTGCTGTGGCCAGGGTCCCTCGTCCCTTCCTCTCCTGGCCTCCACATTCCCCGGTGAGACCCCCTGGGTTCTCCAGACAGGTCCCTGTGTCCCCGGGCTGGGCGGAAATCTCCCGTTTCCTTTGTGCTCGCACGCCCGGCCCCTCACCTGCTGGTTTGTGCCCGGGTTTTCCCTGATTGTTGGCAGACCCTCTCCTTGACCAAACTCCAGGTGGGCTGTCGAGCCCCACGAGGCCCCATCCTTGGCTGTGTCCCCAAGAGCCCAGTTGTGGCGCGAATCCAGCCAGGATCACCCCCACCAGCGTCTGACCGCGTCCCTCATCCCCTCTGCAGGTGGTGTCAGCCGGGCCCACCCGGCTCGCAGGCTGTGACTCCCCTCCTTGCCCCGTGGTATTCGGGCCGAGCCCCATCTCTCCCTGTGCCCCCTGTGCAGCCCCACCATGGAGGTCCTACACCCCTCGCCTCGCTCCTCGGTACAGTCCGCTTTATCTGAGCTTCTGGAGGGTGTTTCCCTTCACACTGTAGGACACAGATCGTTTCTTATCCTCCATTACATTCCAAATGGCTGGCCGGGGTGGGGAGCCCGTAATTACGGGGTGTGCACTTAGCCCTGGCACAGTGGGCACGCCCCATCTTCATGCTCCCCGGGCCCCTTGGCGCTCCTCTTACTGCCCGGGGACCCGGGGGCCTCACCGTGGGGATGGCTCCTCTCTCGGCTGGGGCTGGGGCCCAGGTGTCCTCTTCACCTGCAGACACGTGTTGAGCACCTCCACGTGCCAGGCACCATGCTGGCTGCGACACTCAAGTGGCACTTGTTCAAGGACACAGACCAGGGGTTGAAAAAATCTGCTCTGGAAAAAAAAAAAAAAAGAAAAAAAATCTGCTCTGAAACTTCATTGTCAATGGGTGCTGTTCACCCGTCGCCAGGAGGAGGCCAGCCAGGGACTGGGCCAGGCCGTGGGGGGCAGGGAGGAGAAAGCCCTGAGGGGGTTTACCTTCTTGGGACAACCCGGGACACGGGGCCCCTCCTCCCACAAATGTCCACGCCTCCCGCTCAGGCCCGGACGCTGTGACCCAGCAGAGGGGCGTGCAGGGTGACCCGGGGCTCACCGTCCCCCGAGCGCCTGGACACCTCCACCTGCTGCAGGCACCGGAGGGCACAGACTGGCCGCTGGGACACGGGCCACTCGGCAGGGGCGGGGATGGGCTGAGAGATGGGGCATCCCTGCCTCCCGGAGGTGCCCTGAGGATGCTGACCTTGGAAGGCCGAGGCCCCGAGGCCCCGGCGAGCGCGGGCCTGGTAACGGCAGATGACTCAGCTGGGGAATTGCATCAAACGGATGATTCAGGCAGAGACCACGGCCCCGTTCTAGGCAGCGGGGGTGGGGGAGGGTGGGGGGGTGGGGGGGGCTGAGGCACCGCAGCTGGCCGCAGGCGGAGGGCAGTGCCTCCCTCACGCTGCCGGGGTGACGCGGGGTCCCCGGAGAGCCAGGGGAAGGACAGGCTGTGCCCGGCGCACCCAAGGCTTGTCTGGCCTCTGAGGGCTGCTCTCGTTAAAGTGGCACCGGGAAATGTCACTGGGCGCGCGCTCTCCAGCCACTCGAACATTGTGTGTAAATAGGTTCTGAGCGTGAGAGCATGGGGGGTGCGGCCGGGAGACTGGGGGCATAGTGGGGGGCAGTGTGGGGCCTGGGGGCGCAGGGCTGATCTCGGAGAGATGAGAGGGGGGTGCGGCCAGAGCGGGCAGCGGGGGATGTGGCAGAGGCGGAGTCGCAGGGTGGGGGGTGCCGCCTGGGGCAGCTGGCGGCGTCCTGGGGTGCAGCGGGGAGCGTCCGGGCTCTGCAGGCGGTTGCTGTGCCCTGACGCTAGGAGGAGGGGCTTCGGGTGATGCTGGCGGCTGCACGGGCCCCTTGAAGTGGACGGGTAGGGACCAGGCCCTGCTGCTTGGATGAGCGGGGGGCTGAGGGCCGCTCTGCCTGTCACCTGGAGCCAGAGGCTCGCCGTCCCCTGCACTCCCCCGGGCTCCCCAGCTCCAGAGGTGGTCTTCCGGGTCCCCGTCCCAGGTCATTTCCAGAGATGGAGGGTCTCATTGTGTGATGCGCCATCAACAAAGGGTCGCTGTGTCTGGAGGAGGCGGTGACGGTTTGAGTCTCTGTGGAGTGTCTGGCTGGTGCAGTGGGGGCCGCGGGGAGGGGTTTGACCGCAGGAACCCAGAAAGCCAGAGCCCGACCGAGCCAGGGAGGGCCCGGCCAGGAGCTGCGGCCTGTGCACACGTGGGGGACTCTGGCAACCCCAGGCTGGCGAGGGGAGGCTCTGCGGCCGGGGCCCGCGGGTGCAAGGTCTGCGCTCCCAGCAATGTGTCTCCATCCAGTCAGTGGGCCTGGCGGCGAGACGTTCCCAGGTGAAGTTAGCCCGGCCCTTGGGGCGCCCCGGGTCCCCAGAGCAGGGGTCACCATGTCCCCTCCCGTCATTTTCTTCCACATTCAGAAGTCAACCAGGCCAGTTTGCAAAAAACCAAAGATGGTGCTCGTCCGCATGGCAACGTGGAGCCGGCAGATCGGAAGCCCCGTGACCGCGGGAGCCATTCTCTTAGCAAATCTCTTCCTCTGTCTGTCCTGTTGGTCCTGCTTCTCTGGAGCATCCCGGTAGCGCCCTGCCCAGGTGGCGACCCCACTGTGGCGGGGTGGGGGGTGGGGAGAGTACCTGGTTAGCGCCCTACCTGGGCTCTGCGTCCCTGAAGGGGGGGTGGAGAGCACCCGGTTAGCGCCCTGCCCTGGTCCTGCGTCCCCTGGTGCATAGGAGAAGGCAGTGGCAGGGTGCATGTGGAGGGAGCCGGGGCCTGGGCCCATCCTGGTGGATCTCTGGGGGCCTGGCCAGCGTGGCCTCTGGCATTGCCTACGTCCTTCCTACGCGTCTTCCCCCGCTTGCTGCTGTGGAAGCCTCAGCTCCGTACCTTATTGTTGGCTGCCCTGGAATCCACTGCGAGCGTCCTTGCTGGGGACGGGCTTTTGTCATGAGTGGTTTGAAGACAAAGGCCTCTGTCCAGTGGCTGTGCCCCCGTCCCCCGCCGCCCAGGCCTCTGGAGCATCCGCTTGTGGACGGGAAGGAGAGCGGGCATGGAGAAGACCCTCCCGCCCCGAAGCCCAGCCTGGATCCTCACACATCATCTCCGCTCACCTTCCCTTGGCAAGAATTAGTCAGATGGCCACCCTGGGCGTGGCGGGGCACCCAAAATGTCACCCGTCCCTGACCGGCAGGTCCTCCACGGTCAGCTCCCCGTCCGTCACTGCGGGAGGAAGCCACGGTCTCCTCCACGAGTCAGAGAGGACAGGACCATCGGGGGCACCAACACCAAAGCGCATTAGCCCTGGGACCCCAGGGCGGGCTTGGGGCGAATGCCACCATTGTTCCTGGGCAAATCGCATCCCATCGCGTCCTAGCCAGACCTCGAGGTCCAGCCGTAGCCCCCGCCATGCCCGTTGCCTCCTGGGTGACGTTAGTGCCAAAGCGTCACTGTAAAGACTCACCTAGAGATAACGTGTGCAGAGGACCTGCCACGACGCAGGGGCTCGGTGGACGGACGTCAGTTCCACGCATCCGGGTAAAGGGGCAGCACGAGGGTGGCTGTGCAGAGCTCCCTCAGTCCCCTTCCAGGGGTCATGGGCTCGTGGGGTCCCTACTGGAACCTCTACACCAAGTGGCTAAGTCTGCTACAGATTCCCACGTCCGTGTGCGTGGCGGGTCGCTCGCGTCTGCCCCTCACCGAGTCTCGGATGTGGGGCGTCCACGGGGACTGTGTCGGGAGGGCGAGCTGTGCCTGACCCCCCGCAGCACGCGGAGCGCGGAGAGTGCGGCGCCTCCTTTGGCCCGTGGGCTCCAGCTGGAACCTGGCGATGGACAGCACACGCGCTGGGCCCCGGGCACTCGGTCTGTGGGTGCGGTGAGCTCTGCACGCGCGGAGCAGAGCCCAGGCCGACACAGGCGTGAGCAGGTCCCCAGCGGGGGGGGTGCATTTCTCCTTCCACCCCATCCGTGCGCCACCTAATCCTTACTGATCTGTTCGGAGGAGCCGGTGAGAACGCTAAGAGCGGCCGGCGTGGGAAGCACGCACGTCCGTGGATCCTCGCCGTCCTCGGGAAGGCGCCGGCGCGCGGACGTGTCTGGTAGTGACGCACAGACGTGCCCCGGCCCCTCAGCTCTGGAGCCTGCGAGCCGGGGGAGGTCTCACCGTTTGCAGTTTTGCAGACCCGGGACTGAGGCGTGTTGCAGCCGCGGGCGACCAGGCCCCAACCCCGGCGGCCGGAGGTGGCGGCAGGAGCTGAGTCCAGGGGCCCGGCCTCCGCGGCTCTGCCTCTCGGGGCGCGGCCTTGCCTGTGGTCCTGGCCGCGGGGAGAGTCACTTCCTGGGGTGCTCTTGGGTGCTGTGTCCTGGGTCCCGGCCCCGAAGCCAGGCGCCCACAGCGTCCAGGGCCGCACGGGGTGTTTTGAAAGCCAGGCTGATTGGACGAGCTTCAGGCTGGGGGGCGTCAGCCGTGGGTTCTGAGCGACGCACGCGGTGTGCAGCCACCACCGCCCCCAAGACGGTGGCTAGTCTGTCCCCGCACCCCACCGCCTCGGCAGCTGCAGATCCCTTTGTCTCCCTGTGGTTGTGCCTTTTCCAGAACATTCTGTCTGTGGGCCATCCGGTGTGTTCTCTCCATCGGACTCTGACTCCGTGCCGAGCGTATCGGAGGCGTGCTCCCTGCTGCTGGGAGTGGGTTTCCACGGCGTGCACGTGCACCTGTGGACTTCCGTGGCTGGATGCTGGGGCGTGGCCAGGTTTTGGTCGGACAGGGACTGCGTCCTGTGAACCAGACACCGTGTGACGCTCAGACCCCTTCTTCTGCACCCTGGCCGGTGGCCACCGGCCTCCGGGGGCTGCGTGGTAGTTCTGGGGCATTGGGTGCAGAGCCCGTGGAACCGGGACGAAGTCACGGTGTGCATTAGCTCCTGTGCAGAGGTGGTGGCCTAGTGGGAAGGATGGCGACGGGGCTGCGGCCCGGCCCACACCGCCTCCCTGTGTGCGCTGGGCCAAGCCGCTAGACCCTCTGTGCCCAGCTTCCTCATGTGCAAAATGCAGGGAGGAGCCTGCCAGCGTGGACCCAGGGGCTGGCAGGAGGGGCCAGGGAAGCAGCGGCCTCACGCAGGCTAATTGGAGCCCCTCGCAGCTGGGCTGCCTGCCGGGGGCTCAGACGTCCCCGGACTCCACTGGCGACAGTGTCCTGCGTCTCTCTCCCGGCTACACCAGCCCTGAGGGTGAGCACAGCTCAGTACTAGGGACCCAGGGGAGCGGGGAGCCCAGCAGGAACCCGCCAGCCAGCGGCTCTGCTCTCCGGGGCACGGCCCTCTCTTCCATCCCGGCTGGTTGGGCACAGCCCCTTCCCCACAGGTACATCCCCCCACCCTTGATGCACGGACCCCATGTGCACAGCTCTGGGGATACCCTGGGGCGACAGCCCTGTTCACCTCTGTTCTGGTGGGTTAGAACCCGGCAGGCCTTCCCTGCTGTAGGCTGCACGGCGCCTCGTGCCTCTTTGCAGGGTCTTGATAAACATTTGACGACTCTCGGTGTAAAGGGATGTGATCTGTCCTCGCAGAGAGCTGCGTGGTGGCTGGTGCTGATCCTTGCGGTGAGGCGCTCGTGGGGCAGGTACATGCTGGCCCGACGCCCGATGCCCTCCTGTGGGGTCGGGGCCTTTCTTTCCCAGCACTCAGGACCACTGTCTTCACGCTTGCAGCGGTTTGGGGCCAGGGCCGAGATGCAGAGGGAGCAGCGGCTCACTTTGGGGTGGGGGACACAGGCGCCGAGGGGCTGCAGCTGAGGAGGACCTGGGGGGTCGCGGTGTCCCTGCCAGCCGTGACTGCCACCCTGTGTGTCTGCACCCGCTCACCTGGACAGAGGGGGGCCAGGCACTGGGGGACAGAGGCCACGTCTGCAGCTGGTTCCCCAAGAGGCTCCAGGTCACAGCTGGTGTGAGGCACACACATGTCCCATGAGGTGCCCACGAGAGCTGGGTGAGGTGACTCCTGTCACCCCTCCCCTTGTCCCTGCCCAGTGCCCACGGGAGCCTGCCAGGTCCCCCCAATGCACCGTGCACCCTCACTCCCAGGATGCTGGTGTGGGCCTTGCCGCTGGTCACTCCTGCAGCCGGGGACACAGCAGCCCCCCGGGCCCCACGTCCTTTCCAGAAGACCAGGGATGGGCAGAGACTGGATTTGGGTCCTTCCAGCAGGACGCCCCGCCGTACCCCATCGCCATAGCTACTTCTGTGACCAGGGGGACGTGGTGGTAGGACGGACCCCCTTGCCGCCTGCAGAGCGGTCACTGTGCCCGCTCGGCTCCCACCAGCAGCAAGCCTCCCCCGCAGGAACCCACGGGGGAGGGAAGACCCCCCTGCATTGGCTTGTCCCTGGAAAATACCTCCCCGGCCTGTCTGAGGACGTCTTCACAACAGGGGGCCCGAGGCTCTTCCGGTGGCCTCATGGACCCGGTCAGAGCGCCATCGGGGGACGCTGGGCTCGGGGGCGGGCTGGTCTCCCTCGGCTGCCTCAGCCTGTGCTCACTGTCTTTTGCCGTCTGTGCACACGTGTGGATGGTGGGGGTGGGAGGCGGCACTCGGTGCTGGATCTGTGCGGGTGCTCCCGCCCTGGCCGCTCTGCAGGCCCCCGGCCCCCGAGAGGGCCTGCGGCTGGACCTTGACCCTGGCTCTCCTCACTTGGGACGGGGTCCCTCCCATGAGCAGGGCTCTCTGCCTCCCACCCTCCTCTCCTGCCTTCAAGCATCCATCCCCCGGGTGACCAGCTGACCCGTGCTGGCCCGGCTGCCGACGGGGGACACGGCCCCTCACACACCCCTGGGCTTGCGTCCTGCGTCCCCAGGAGCCCGTTTCATCTCTGGTGGGTCTCCCTCAGCCCTGCTGGCGGCGTCTGCTGTCCGGGGGACACTCCTCCGCTTCCTTGGCCTGCAGACGTTTGGGCGCTGGTCATGCTCCTTACGGTTTTTTTTTTTTTTTAAAGATTTTATTTATTCATGAGAGACACACAGAGAGAGAGAGGCAGAGACACAGGCAGAGGGAGAAGCAGGCCCCATGCAGGGAGCCCGATGCGGGACTCGGTCTCGGGACTCCAGGATCAGGCCCTGGGCTGAAGGCGGCGCTAAACCTCTGAGCCACCCGGGCTGCCCTCCTTATGGGTTAAAACCTCATTCGGTCGGTGGGCAAGGCCGACCTCACAAACTTAGGAACAAATCCGAGATGAGCAGGAGTGAGACACTGAGGCCCAGAGACTCCAGGCGGTGCCCTGCGGCCTCGGGTTCCACACGGAGTCCAGCTTTCCGGTTTCCCAAATTGTTGGAACATGCAACTAGTGAATATTACAGAAAAATAGAAAAAGGTGCATAAAAAATAATCCCCCATCTGCAGAGAGAGAAACACCATTTCCTGTCGTGCACTCGGGGTTTTTTTTGCCCAATGAAAATTTTTTTTCTTCCTTTTTTTTTTTTACATCAAACAGTATGTACAATATTGTAGACTACTTTCATGGGTCACCTTCTATCTGAGGCATTTCCCCCAAGAAATCCAACACTTTTTTCTTTATAAATTTATTTTTTATTGGTGTTCAATTTGCCAACATACAGAATAACACCCAGTGCTCATCCCGTCAAGTGTCCCCCTCAGTGCCCGTCACCCATTCACCCCCACCCCCCGCCCTCCTCCCTAGTTCGTTTCCCAGAGTTAGGAGTCTTCATGTTCTGTCTCCCTTTCTGATATTTCCCACTCATTTTTTCTCCTTTCCCCTTTATTCCCTTTCACTATTTTTTAAAAAGTGACATTTTTAAGGGTGGTGTAGCACTACATCAGATTGTATCCAAATAAGAATTTGCTGTGAGAATCCCCTGATTCGGGACGCCACGTCTTTGCCTCCAGAGAAAGAATCTGCATTTGCAATTTGGTGGCGCGGGCACCCGGCTGGCCCTCCCCGCCCCCGGGCAGCAGACTTCTCCTCCCCGCGCCCCTTCTCCCCGAGAACCATCTCCCGGGCGCCCAGAGGTGAGGGCCTGGAGGTTTGGGGTCACATTGGACGGGGCTTTCTGTCCTCTGCGGTGGACCACAGGCTCTTCAGGACCCGCGCGTCTGGGCAGGGGGCGGTGGGGAGAGCAGGTCCGGGAGCAATGGGGCAGGAGGCGGCGGCGTCCTGGCCACGGCCGGGAGCGTGCGAGCCCCAGGGAGGTGGCTCAGCAGACAGCTCGGTGCAGAACTTCAGGCTGCATTTCATGTTCTCACCTTTGATCAAAGGCTATGAATGTTTTAAAATCTCTTGATGAGTACAAAGGCATTGTTTTGCAGAAGCTTGTAAAAAAAAAAAAAAGAAAAGAAAAGAAATACAGAGGTCTTCCAGAAGTTTCTAAAAGAGCACTGGGTAATATTTGTTTCCGTAGCCCTGCCAGCATCGGTGTCATCACGGGGAGTCGGGGAAGCCCAGGCGCGCGCTCCGCGGGCAGGAGGGGAGCACTGTCCTGGGGGTGGGAGGAGCTTCCAACAGAACTCGCCTGCCCCGGGGAGACGTGGCCACGGGGGGCCCAGGAGGAGGAAGACCCTTGTTTGACCTGGGGGCTCCCGACGTGCGGAGGTTGACCGGAGCTTTTTTAGGATGAGTCGGAGTCGGATGGGGGCAGATGGAAGAAGGCGAGGTCCGGCCTTCCTGAGGGTAGCTCTGGTTGCAGGGGAGCAGCCTGGGGGTGTGGCGGGCGGGGTCCGGTGCGCGGGGCCACGGAGCACGGGGCTTAGGCCCGGGGGGACCGTGTGCTGGCCAGAGAGTCTCCCCGCGGCTGGGCATCGGCAAGGCCCACGGCGCCCCCGTCACTGCCCCCCACGAGGGCTTCCTCTGCTTTGTAGGCGAGGAAGCCGGGGGCCAGCGGGTTCTAGGTGAGACGGAAGCCGGGCGGAAACCCTCCTCCTCGGCCTCTCCCTTCCGGCGCCGGGTCCCGGTCCCCTGCCCGCCGTCAGGGCTCAGGGTGGGCCACATGGGTCAGGCCCCCTGGAATTTCTGCCCGTTGCCTCCAAAACACTGACAATAACACGAGAATTGCTTTCCACTTATTAAATATGAAGGCTTCTAGAGCTTTATTGATGTTTGCGTGGTGGAAATTGAAGGTGCCAATAGGTAATTACAGCGATATTAGCAATAGCATGAATTATAAGTCTAAAATAATTGAAATTGGCTTTTTCATGCACAAGTGGGAAAAGCTGAGAATTCTCACCGCAGGGTCCGCGTGCGGAGGGAAGCGTGTGGACCTGCCAGGCCCCGTGGCGTCTGTGCCCCAGGGACACCACGTCGCGTCATGGGCGAGCTGGGAACCGAGCGTCGGAGCCTCAGAGCCCGCGCCCGCCACCTCTGCCCTTGCGGCCGTCGCCCTGGCCGCCCGTCCAGTTGCCTTGCTCCTGGCTAAAACGGTCCTCGGCCTCTTCGGAACGTCTGACAAGAATCTTGCGGGGTCCGTCCTGTGGCTGGACTCCTGGGGGGGTCCTCAGCCCCGCGGTTCACGGGGCACCATCCCAAGAGTCTGTCCGGGGAGGGGACGGGAGGTGATCGTCGGTCGGTCAGCATGAGGACGTGCTGCTGAGACCACCCGGGTTATGGGGAGGGAGCTAGCAGGTAGGGGAGGGAGGGGCCCGCCAGGAGGACACGGCCCCACTGAGCATCCGCCTCGAGATGCACTTGGCCTCCGTGATGCTTTCACCGCTGTTTAGCTTAATGTATCCGAACTCCGAAGGGTGTGGACACGCGCGTGTGCCAGGCCAGCGCCGCAGGGCCGGGCGGGGCGGCTTGCGGGGACTGCCCGCGTGTGGGGCGGCGGGCTCGGGGGAGGCAGCCGTCACCCCGGGCACTTCGCACGCTCCCCCGCTGACCGCCCGTCCACGCCCCACGGTCTACGCCCCACGGTCCTCCGCGGCCACAGGGGCTGCAGGGGCTCCCCAACCCCCTCCTCCTCTGCAGAGGTGCAGAGGTTCCCCTTGCAGATATCCGTCCCTGCACCTACTTTCACGTTCCCTAAAATTCCTTGTCTTCTAAAGGTTTCTCTTGCCTTTTGTCTACAACGTGATTTCACTTTACGTTAACGTTACAGCCCATCGTGTGTGAGGCGCTGGGGGGACCAAGTGAGGAAGCCCAGCCCGTGGCCCTGGGGGTCGATTCCGCGGCGGGGACAGAGCCACGCTGCACGGGGTCCAGGGAACGAGGTCAGTGTGGAGCTGAGGCCGACACCCTTCCGCACGGAAGGCCTGGGTCCTGCAAATCCCGTGCATCCCCTTCTCTGAGAGCGTAGGTGCGCCCGTGTGTGTGTGTGTGTGTGTGTGTGTGTGTGTGTGTGGAGAGAAGAGCCTCGACCGAGACCGCCCGCAGGCCATGGGAGCCACGGTGACGGGCTGAGACGGGCCGGTGCTGCCTCCATCCACACACGGTGACTTGGAGCAGGGCCCGACCGTGCCCTGCGGCTCTTCCGGGTGAAGCCACGGGTCCCGCGCGTCTGCTTCGTGTCCGGGCCGGGCTGTCGGGGCCAAGCACGGGGCCACGCCTTAGGACAGCAGACGCTTCTTCCTCACGGTTCTGGAGGCCAGAAGTCCACGGTCGGGGTGTTGCGGGGCCGCGCTCGTGCCCTATGGGGAAGGCCCCTGTCTGCCTCGTCCAGCCTCTGGTGGTCCCGGGCCGCCCTGCGTCTCTGCCCGCGTGCTCACTCGGGGCTGGGGCTGGGTCTTCCCTCGGGGACCCCAGTCGTGGTGCATCAGGGCCACCCAGTGACCTCGTGTGAACGTGGGCGGCTCAAGGACCCTGTCTCCCTGCAAGGTGACCTTCACAGGTGCTGGGGCTTGGGGGCTGGGCACATCCTCTGGGGAGGGGGCGCAGGTCTACTCCCACCAGCTGGCCTCCTGGTGCAAGGAGGACAGAGGACGCGGCGCCGGGCCGCCCAGCTGACCACAGGCCCGCCGCCCGAGCGGGCTGCCGGCCAAGCCCACGGGAGCTGCGGCAGCGTGGGGGGAGCTCGTTCTGCAGCAGCTGATGTGCTCCTTGCAGGACAGTGTGGCCCCTTTACCCCGTGTCCTCACCAAGTCCTGCGATCTTCCCCTTCCCCGACCTACGGCCCTTCATGCGGTGTCCCCTGGTCCCCTCACTGAAGTCCTGCAGCTGCCCCAGCCCCCGGCCCCTGCCCCCCAGCCCCGCAGCACCTCCTGCTCCTCCAGCCCGTGGTGCCGGGACTACCCCAGCTCCCACCCGCCGTTCTCACGTGGCTACACGAGTGTCCAGAATTGTCAGTGGCCAGTGTGGCCACAGAGGGTCTGCCACCCGGTGGGCGGGACAGAGGCCCAACCGGGACGTGCGTGCGACCTCTGCTCGGAGCCTGCATTTGCTGCCCCGGCCCCTCCCACCTCCTCTCTGTCCTTCCTCCCGCTCCTTGCTCCGCCACCTCCTGGGCCGTCCACCCTCATTACCCCCCCCCCGCCCCCACCAGCAATGACCGTCTCCGCCTCCACTGCCCGGGGCCCCCCAGTCCTCTAGGGGCACCTCCCGGGCTCTCCGTCAGGCCAGGATGCAGGGGCGGCACCTGAGCTGCTGCTCGGGGTGGGGGGGGGGCAGAGCATCCCTGTTCTGGCAGCTGTGGGAGCCCTGAAGAAAGGGACCAGAGGGATGACGTGAATGACGTGAACAGCTCTGTATTCAGAAATAATTTGGTGGATCCGCAGAAACTGGGAGCCGTCAGGAGGCTGTTGCCTTCTGACCTGAGAGCCTGGTGCTGGTGCGTCCCCAGGGGAGACGCGTCCCGGAGGGCTGTGGGGTCAGGGGAGCCCTGGAGTGACCCGATGCACCCCCGGGCCCACAGGGACCTGCTGGGGCTCTTACCGGTTTAAAATGAAAAACAAAGTGCCATAAGGAAGGAGCCCCAAGCCTTCACGGCGGGTTGCCTTCGCTCCCAGTACACCCGGGGCCTGTTCACGGGGTGTGATTTTAGGGAGAAGCCTGCCCCGTTCGAACACTTCCACCCTAGATACTGATGGCAATTCACCCTCACAGAGAGGGAGTCTGTGACTAGCAAAGCCTTGGCTCTTTAAAATGCAGGTCCCCTGTGGGCATCGCAGAGGGCTGGTAGCAGGCATTTAGGCTGCCCGGTGACAGGAGGCCCCGGGGCAGACGGGGGAGGGGGAACGCGTCCCCATCCACATCTACGCAGACTTCATGATTCTGTGCAGAAAGGCCCCGTCTCCAAATCCCCTTTGAAACAACAGAGTGATGTGTGGCTACGCGTGCGGCAGAAATCCCGAAATAATGAACCTCTGAGCACCTGCCAGCTGCGGCGCTGGGCTGACCCGGGCGCCCCGGAAGGCCGACGGCCACGGGCGCAGATCAGCAAAGCCAACAAAGGTGTGACATGACACGGACCCGCCAAGGCCACTGGGCCTGTCACACTGGGGGGGAGGGGAGGGGGTCCGGAAAGATCTCCAGGGGAGGGGGCCAGGCGTCAGGCTCAGCCTGGGAAATAGGCAGAGCCCCGAGGGTACAGGACATTCGGAAAATCTCCGGGACGCTTTTCTGTGGCAGGACCAAGCTTTGCAACAGGGACTCGGCCCCGAGCACTGGGACAGGGTCACACCCGCACTCTCAGGGTCTTGGGAACATCAGACTGGCCTGTGAGCACCTGTTCTGAGAAGGAGCTGACCCACTGGCTGGTTAGCCTCCTGCATGATGACAGAGACTTCAGGGAGAGCTGGGGACCCCAGGAGGGGTGTGGAGGCCATGCAGGGGAGCGCAGAGGTGCTGGGAGAGCTGGGGACCCCAGGAGGGGTGTGGCGGCCTTGCAGGAGAGGGTAGGGGTGCTGGGAGAGCTGAGGACCCCAGGAGGGGTGTGGAGGCTTGTAGGAGGTAGGGTGCTGGGAGAGCTGAGGACCCAGAGGAGTGTGGAGCCTGCAGGAGAGCTCAGGGTGCTGGGAGAGCTGGGGACCCCAGGAGGGGTGTGGCGGCCTTGCAGGAGAGCTCAGGGGTGCTGGGAGAGCTGAGGACCCCAGGAGGGGTGTGGCAGCCTTGCAGGAGAGGGTAGGGGTGCTGGGAGAGCTGAGGACCCCAGGAGGGGTGTGGAGGCCTTGTAGGAGAGGGTAGGGGTGCTGGGAGAGCTGAGGACCCCAGGAGGGGTGTGGAGGCCTTGCAGGAGAGCTCAGGGGTGCTGGGAGAGCTGGGGACCCCAGGAGGGGTGTGGAGGCCTTGCAGGAGAGCGCAGGGGTGCTGCAAATTCTGTCCTGAGCCCCGGATGCTGTGGGGTGGGACCTTGCAGGTGTCAGGTGCTGGCGGTGTGCCCAGCTGTGGAGGGAGAGGCGGCCGAGGGACCCTTGCCTTCTGGCTGTGATAGGAGAGACCCCACGTCCCACGTCTGTTTAGGGTTCTCTTCGTGGGAGCAGGAGGTGTTTGACCCAGAAACTATCAGGGGAAGGAGGACAGCGGTTGAGCCAAGGATCATTGACCCGGGAGCACGTGGTCTGTCCTCAGGAGCGGGGCGGATGGGCCGCCTGCAGGGCTGGTGGGGGCTCCTGCAGCCTGGGGTCCCTCCCCTCCGCTCCACGGTGGGGCCTGGGCTCCCTCCACGGGCCTCCTGTTCTCTCTCAAACATCCTGGTTTGGACAGAAATTAAATCAACTTGCTTAGGGCGGGTGGAGAGAAAGCAGCCTGCCCCAGGGGTATGGGCCCGAGGCCCGGGGGGCTTCTCCCGGTTGCTGGGGGTGGGGGTTAGACGTTAAAGCGGGGAAATAAACCGTCCAAAAGAAAAGGAAAGAGAAGAGGGAGAGTCAGGCGTGACGGTGGACGCATCATTCTGCGTTTGTGAAACTCACGCAGTGGACCCCGCCTAGCGTGAGCCCCGAGGTGACCCGGGGACTCTGGGTGACGACAGGTGCCATGTGGGCTCACGGGGGGCGCGGGCGTCCCCTCTGCCAGGACGCCGAGGGCGGGGGGCGGTGCGCGTGTGTGGGCAGGGCTGCGTGGGGGTCTCTGTACCTTCCCCAAGCTCTGTTTTTCTGGAATGCAGCACTGCTCTAAGAATAAAAGCAAAAGCAAGCAAAAAAAAAAAAAAAAAAAAAACAGTAAAAAAAGCCAGCAAGCCAGCAAGCTAGCGATCCTTTAGGAAAGGACCTTGTGGGCAGATGGGGAGGGGGCTTTGGGGGCCCCGCGGAGCCGGGCGGGGCCGTGAGCAGGTGCAGCGCGAGTCGTGGGGGTCGGATGTGCTGCCTGGTGCGGCAGCTGCTGCGGGAGCCCCGGGCGGGCGGTTCCGAGCGTGTCCAGCCTGGTGTTCCTCGGGGGCAGCTCTGGGGAAGGTCCGGGCCCCCACCTGGCCAGGCCCCTCCTGGCTCCCCAGCTCCTCCGGGCGCCCCGCTACTCCCCTCCTGGGAGGCCCCCCTCCCTCCCCGGCTGCCCCCCAGCTCTGGCCAGAGGCAGCCCCTGGGCTCCCCGTCCGGTCCGGGTACCCCCGGCCTACTGACCCTTGGCCCATCTCCCGGGCTCCTGCGGGGCGGGCCCCGGGGCCACGGGAGGGGGGAAGACGAAGGGCAGCTGTTGGCAGCAGGGGAGGCGGGCACCCCGGGGCTGCTGGCGCTTCCAAAGCAAAACAAGAAAGCGCGAGATCCAGCCTCGTCGGCCAAGCTCCCTCCGCTCTGGGGGAGCGAGTGTGCACGTGGGCGGAGCACCTGCCTGGTGCCCGTGTGCCCGCCTGACCCCGGTGAGCAGTGGGGCGCCTACGTGCCTAGGTGTCCATGTGTCGTGTGCGAGTGGCTCACCCGTGTGCCCGAGGCCCTGGTGCGGACCGGGCGAGCTGGGGTGCGGGGCTCCTGGCTGGCTGCGCCCCGAGGCCGAGGTGTGCCCGCGTCCACGCCCTGGCGAGCTCCCAGGATGACGGAGCCCCGGGTCTGCTCCGCACAGCCCCAGAGCCGTGGGTCTCCGCAGAGTGTGACCCGGGACGCCCCAGGTGCTCAGAGCCCCTCCACCCGCCCTGGGACCTGCCGGGAAGTGTCAGCGTGACGCGCTGTGGCAGAGGCAGCAGATCTCGGGTTTAGGTGGTTGAGGGAGGGCCTCCGGGTCCTTATCGTCCCTCGTCCGTCTCTGCGCCGTTCGTGCGTCCGTGGTGGGGCCTCGTGTCCTTCGGGTGAACAACGTCTACACGCGGCCCAGGTCCCCCGTGGCTCGGCAAAGTCCTGTGTCCTTGGGCTTACCTGGAATCGGGGGTCCGGCTTGTCCGCGCCCCCGTTTCTGCCGGGGCCCTGGAGGGACACGAGTCCCAGAGTATCCTTGAGCGGAGCAGCGAATCTGCGCTGGGGAGCTGCGGCCTCGCGGGTGCTGGGACCACAGGGCACCTGCCGTCAGAGCCACACATGGGACGTGTGAGCTGGTTGCAGGGCCTTGGCATCTTCGCCCCAAGAATGAGCTCGGCACCGCCAGCCTCGGGCTGTTTCGGGAGGGTCCACTGCCACGCAGCGCGCCAAGGCCTGGTGTGGGTTGAGGATGCGGGGGGCAGGCGGGTGGCACGATGTCGACCAGGTGTCTTCTTCCTGCCCTGAGCCGCAGGGCCTCCCCGGGAAGCCCACGGGGGGCAGGCTCGCGGCACGTGTGCAGGTCCTACCGAGGGGGCCGCAGGGACTTTATTTGCAGCGGCACTTGCACGTGTCCACGCGAGTGCGCCACGGTCCTCCTCGGGGTGGCGGTGCACAAACTGTGGGGTCACCCAGGCGCCCTCAGCCGGTGCCCACGCCCGGCCAACAGCCCTATCGCGAGAGGGCGGCACAGCCTCACGTGCCCGGGGCCACTCGAGCAAACACGTGTGTCGCCGACACTCGCGGGAAGGACCAGCGCGTGTCCCTTGGCTTTCTCTGGAGGACGGGCTCCGAGCCGAACGCCGGGCCTCGTAGACACGTTTCCGGAAATAAGCTTGGACGCTGCGAGTCAGGAAGCGGGGTGATTGCGCAGCCCGCGGCTCGGGAGGCCGTCCTTGGAGAGGGCTCCGCTTCCACGTGTCCCGCAGGCTCGCCCTGGGTTGGTTCCCCACCGTCGTGCCACCGTCATGGGGAATCGTCTGCGACGACCTGGTGTCTCTCCCTGAGCTTCGGGATCAGAGGGCGCGGGGCTGCGCCGCGGGGCTGAGCGAGGCGAGCGCCTGGCTGTGGGGACAGGGAGGTGGGAGGCCGCCCTCGGGGAACCCCGGTCCTCCCCTGCCCTGGCTCGACCCCCCTGTGAGGCTGGAGGCCTCCTCCCCTCACAACCTCCGCGGTGGGGCAGGCGCGGAAACTCCCCACGCCCGTGTCTGCCGTACGTGCGGCAGCTGGGTGCTCGGGCGCTGCGGGGAGACGGGGAGACGGGGACAGGCCCCAGGGACAGTCGCTGTGCTGGAGACAGCCGTGCCCGACGTCGCCTGCCGTGCGCTCTGAGCCCCCAGCCACGCGGCTGGACCCGCTTCCCGGGCGGGGTGGGTGGCGAGGGGGAGCGTGTGTGAGCCGGGCGCCAGCTGCGAGGTGCCGGGGGTGAGCCGCGTGTCCAGGGGCACCCTGGAGGCCTCGGTTCCAAGGTGTCATGTGGGGCAGTGACGGGCTGTGTTCCAGGACAGCAGGCTGACGGTCGCCGGCGCTAGCTGCGGGTCGGTCGGCTCCAGAATCGCGTGGTCGGGGAGGGAAGGCGAGCGAGTGCACACCCGCGGGACCGAGGCCCGAGCTGGCCGGTCGCACCGACCCCCGCCGCCCGGACAATCAGCGCCTCCCGGGGCAGCGCGGGGCTCGGGCGAGGAGCGCCCCGATTCTGCTCCGTGTTCTGCCCTCCACGGCCCGGGGGCCTCGGCGCAGACCCTCCGGGCCTGTTTTACCGCAGTGAGGGTGACGGAAAGGTGGAGGGGCAGGGGCGCCCGTGACACGCGGGAGGACCTTGGATTCCAGGGCGTCCTCCCGGGAGCACTGGGCTGGCGGCCGCCTCTCCCCTGCGCTGGGCCCGGCGTACCCTTGCTCTGCGCCCAGAATTCCTGATCCTGGGCAAGCCCCCCCCCCCCACTACTTCACACATGCATGTGAGTGCACACAAACACGTGCCCATGTGGCACACATACACACAGGTGCACACACAACTGTATGCACTCACAAGCACATGCATGCACACGATCTGCACACACATACACACCCACAAAGCGCACCCATGCACATGCATCTGCACACACACCCACAAGCACACACAGGCAGGTGTATCTGACACACATGCACACCCACAAGCACACACACAGGACAGTCAGCAATGTGCATAATGAGGGCAATTCCCTTGCACAAGCAAGGCCCTAATGGTGGGCGTGGGGGCAGCCCTGTCACTGTCCTGCTCTGTATGTTTACCCCCCTAGGACCTGGCGTCCAAACTGTCAATAAGGAAAGGGGATGAGAGGAGGTGTGCATCGGATAGAGTTCCAGGGGCAAACAGGAGGTGACGCAAGGTGCCATCTGGGGGAGTGACGGGCTGTGTTCCAGGACAGTAAGCTGACGGGGGCAGTGCTGGGCGGCTCTGGGCTTGAGGCTCTGACACCTGAGCCTGTGGAATGGCTGCAAACCCAGGAAAGCTGGCACATGCACGTCCTGTCACTTGTCAGGACCTGTGTCCTTTGGCCTAAGGATGGGCTGGGGATGACCTTCAGGGAGGGAGGTGCTGAATGGCATGGAGACCGCCCGCTGTCCTCCTTGGCACTGCTGACTCATCCTGTGGTCTGGACCCAGGCCAGAGAGTGCAGATGGACCGAGGGTGCAGGCGGACCAGGGGCACAGCTGGACCAAGGGCACAGGTGAACCGAGGGCACAGACGGACTGGGGGTGCAGGTGGACCGAGGGCGCAGGCAGACCGGGGGCGCAGCTGGACTGAGGGCGCAGCTGGACTAGGGTGCAGGTGGACCAGGGCACAGGTGGATGGAGGGTGCTGGCGGATGGAGGGTGCCGGTGGACCGAGGGTGCAGGCAGACTGGGGGTGCAGGCAGACCAGGGGCGCAGGAGGATCAGGGGCACAGCTGGACCGGGGTGCAGGTGGACCGAGGGCACAGGCAGATGGAGGGTGCAGGCGGGCCGGGGTGCAGGCAGACTGGGGGTGCAGAGAGCAGGGCTGCAGAACGGAGAGGCCAGCCCACCCTTGGGTGAGTGGAGGGCAGGCCCAGCTGTGAACAGGACGAGCCCGGGTGGCCCTGTCGCGGTGCTGAGCGCCTTTCCTGCGGCTGGCGGGCTCACTGCCATCCCCCCACGGGGCGCTCGCACACCCGGCGGCACACACAGACTGGCCCCTGGGCGCTGGGCCTGGCTCTGCCACCCACCCACCGTGGGCACTGAGTGGCCGGGCGACTCCGCCCCCAGGGCCCCCGCTCCGTGACTTCCTTCCCTGGAGGTTTCGGGTCTCCGTTACAGGACACGAAGGAGAAGCCCTGCCACAGCGCAGGATGGTGTCGGCGGCCCGGGCCTCCAGTGCCCCTGCCGTGCCCATCTCTGCTGGTAGCTGGGCCCGCCCCGTCAGGCACCTGTGGGAATCCAGCAGACAGCTCCGCTGGCGTGACGGCAGCCCCACAGCTTTATCTTGGCTCAGCAGGCCTGTCTGGGCCGCCTCCCGTCCCGGCAGCTCTGCGGTGGCGCCGCCAAGTTGGACGGCAGCCCGGGCCGGCCGCCCCCGGAAAAGGCTTCCCAGCAGCCTCCGTGGGGGGGCTCCTGGGCCCTGGGCGGGCGGAGCCCACGCGGCCTGGGCAGCGGCAGCAGGGGAGCGAGGTGCACGGGCGGGATCGCTCCGGCGGGACGCAGGGGTCGCGGCTGGCCTCCCACCTTCCGAGGGGGCCGGGGTCGCCGCCTGCCTGTGCAGGGAGGAGGGGCCAGCTTCAGGCCAGGTGTGTGGAGGGTCCCCAGGCAGCCACCAGAACCCACTCTGGACGGAGTCCACGTCCTGATGCACTTTGCCAGCCCGGAGCAGAGGCGGCACAGGGCCCCTGGGACCCCAGGTTAACCGGGGGCGGGCCATGCCCGGCCAGCACCGTGCCCTTTTGGAGAAGGTTCTGGGCGTGGAGGTCAAGGGAGGACCTCAAGAACGGGCTCCTGTCGGGCGAGAGTGGATGCCCCCGACCCAGTGGCATTGGGAGGGCCCAGACCCCGTGCGGGCTCCCTCGCCCCCGGAGCTTCCCTTGGGATCTTGCAGCCACCACCTGGAGAGGACAGGGGCGGTGACTGCAAAAGGGGTGGTGTTTGGGATTGATTCAAGATAAGGAAAATGGAGCAAAGCTTTGCAAGGATCTGCGTGTCCTCGTCCTTAGCTCCGCTGAGGGAGCTTCCTTTCCTGGTCCCCGGGGGGGAGTTCTCACCGCACACACTGCCGTCCCGTGGAACGCAGTGAACCTGCAGGAATCGAGGACTGTCGTGTGTGCGCGCTCCCGGGTGTGTGGACACAGGACACATGTGCGTGTCGGGTGTGGGTGTGTGTGCGCTGAGGTGCAGGCGTGCACAGGGTACATGTGTGGTGTGTACTCGTGCACTTGTATGTCTGTGCCTGTGTGTGACGCACGTGCAAATGCACGGGCACGTAGTACCCATGTTGTGCATGCGTGTGCACAGGCATGCATGTGTGTGCGTGGGTATCTGTGTGTATGCGTGTGCACCTGTGTGTGCACCTGTGTGTGCACCTGCACATGTGAGAGACACGAAGACAGATACAGAGAGATGGAAAGAGGCAGGGAGAGGGAGGGAGAGGCAGGGGACAGGGAGAGGGAGGGAGGGGCAGGGAGGGGCAGGGGAAGGCAGGCAGGGGAGGCAGGGAGGGCAGAATGTACCCGTGTGTACCTACACTAGGGCACGTGTGCGGAGTGGGCCGACTCCTGGGGGCAGACAGGCGGGTGTTGCACCCATGGGCTCCGTCTGTGTCGTGCTGTCCCAGGTGCCGGCAGCCGTGGCCGGGTTCGTAGGCTGGCAGGTGGTGCCAAGTCCCCATCCGTGTGGGCGCCGCCTGGCCCTCCGGGGACCCCTGTGGCACTGCTGTGGGTGGTCGGCTGGTCAGGGGGAGTCGGCCCGGGGGTGGGGGCGACAGTCCGGCCGGCTGTCCCCTGAGCTGGCCCCGCCTGGCAAGTCTGTGCCCCCCGATGCCGTGTGTGGCTGCGGATGGAAGGACGGAGGGAGTCGGCTGCCTACGGGCCCTCTGCCATCCTGGGCTGTCCCGGGGCTCCGGCCTGAGCCCCGCCCCCCCACCGGCCCCCCCCAGCCCTGTGCCCTCCCCACCTCCCCATCCCTGCTCCTCGCTGGGAGGGCAGGGGCCAGGACCAAGTACCACACCTTGGCGCCTCCCGGCGGCGGCGGGCTCCTGGGGTGCAGTGGAAGGCTGTCCCCCCAGGGGGGCCAGCGGGAGGGGGGTGGGGGTACTTCTGCGGCTCGTGTCTGCGGGCAGAGCCCCAGTGGTCCACATGGCAGGGCCTCGGGAGCCACTGGGATGCACGTGCAGGCGGAGCCCACGTCCCCCGGAGCTGCTTGTCTCCCCGGGACAAGCCTGCGGGTGTGGATGGTCTCTGCGCCCCTCTCTGCCCGTGACCTCTGGGGTGACGTTGCCACGATCGCCCGGGCCCAGGGGGTGCCACAGACCTCAGTGCACCCAGGGGAACGTCAGTGCTGGCCCCACGCAGCTGCTGCCTTCCGACTCCCGGGCCGCTCGGGCCGACTCATCCCGTCCACGGACTCGCCCCCGGGGGTCCCAGGGGGGAGGGGAAGGGGCGGCTGTGACGTCGGTGGGCCTGGCACCTCCTGGCGGCCCCCGGGAGCTCCTGCCGGCCACGGAGCAGGTGCTAATGAGTGTCTGCGGGGCCACGGGGCTGGCGACAGAGGTTCTCTCCCGGGGGTGCTGCTACTGAGCCCCTTTCAGCCCATGTGACGGATCTGGGGTCATGTGGCCTCCCCAAGCGACCGGTAAGCCTGGCTCTGCCCTCCTCCGTCTACACTGTGCTTTTGTTTGCCACCGGATTAGCGTCCTGGGGCTGCGACTGGTCACTGGCCGCGGGCCGGGCAGCTTTGGACGGCCGTCGAGGTGTCGCAGGGCCGTGCTCGCACCCTCTGCCTCGTGCAGCCTCTGGTGGCCCCGGGCCGCCCTGCGTCTCTGCCCGTCTGGGTCTGGGTCTTCCCTCGGGGACCCCGGTCGTGGTGCCTCAGGGCCACCCAGTGACCTCGCGTGAACGTGGGCGGCTCAAGGACCCTGTCTCCCTGCAAGGTGACCTTCACAGGTGCTGGGGCTTGGGACTTCAGCGTGACTTTTGGGGACACAGCTGTACCCACAACGTGGCCTGTCCTCCTAACACCGCCCCCCCCCCCCCCGCCCAGTCCCAGAACATTCCGTCCCAGGACGGACATGCTGGCAGGAAAGGACTCAGGGCTTAGGTATTTTGCAGACGGCTCGGTGCCTTGGAACTCAGGGGGAGGCGGAAGGCGAGGGCCGCGGCCACCCGGGGGGTGCCCGGGGCCGGGGCTGGTTGCCCCTCAGGGCTCGGCCGGTCCCCAGGTGCGCTGCAGCGGGAGCGTCCCCGGTCACGGCCCTCCTGGGGGCGGCGGCAGTCACAGCCGGGCCCTCGCGCCCTGTCTCGTGCTCGTGCTCAAGCGGTTTTGCTCAAGCAAACTGGAAACGGCTTCTGGGAACCCGGGCCCCTTCGGTCTGCACGACGGGGTCGGGTTAAGGGGAGCCCTGTCGGTGCCACGTGTTCGTTCGTGAGGTTTTTCTCCCGGGATCGCTGCTCGTAAGAGGCGCGTGTGTGCGGAAAGCCGCTCCGGGCCGGAGGCCTGCCCGCCCAGCGCACCGCCTGCCCAGAACACATCCAACCCGGATTTCAGGAGAGACGGTGTTGGCTGCACACCCGTCAGACAACTACGTGCACTGGCAGGTACACAGCCCTGTGCACTCCCCCCTTCCTCCTGGGGGTCCCTCCTGGGGATCCGCCCCAGACGTGTGTGGGGTGAGAACCAGGGTCACCGGGTTGGGGAAAGCTCCTGGGATTCCCTGCCCGTCCACACTTGTGCCACCCACCAATACTCTCGTCCTGGGGACGTGTCCTCCGTATCCTTAGCGCCAACCCGTGCGTGTGTGCACACGGCTTCCGTCTACACACACACACACACACACACACACAGGATTCTCATAGCGCTCGGTAGGCTTTGTTCTTGTTTGGGGAATGTCCGTGTGGACGGCCCGCCTAGGTCTCACTCACTGAACGCTCCCGGCGGCTAAAACGTTCTTGGGCCAAACGGAAAGGGGCCGAAGATAGAAGCAAAGGACGGGAACGCGGCCTGGAAGCCGAGGGCGGTCTGCTGGGCCTGGCTGGCACGCTGGGCCCTCGGGCACAGCCAGTGCACCCCGCAGGCGGGGAAGGCCCGCGGCAGAGGCCCCGTGTCGTGCCGCGGTGCAGGTGACAAGGCGCAGGTGCCCGCAGTGCAGGTGCCGTGACCCCCCCGCCCCGTCCGAGAACAGTGCACGGTGCCAGCCCCATGTGCTCACGTGCCAGCCCTGTGTGTTCACGGCGCCTGCCGAGCAGCCGCAGGTAGGATCGTCGCACAGTGTCCTGGGGCCGCGGCTGGTGACCGGCACCTGCTGGCCCCTCTGGCAGCGGGACTCAGCGGGTTCTGCAAGGCTTTGGTTTTCTCCGCTGGGACGCACGCAAATAAGGGCAGGGTTAGCGGGCGCTGAGCACACGCGCCTCCTGGACTGAGGACCAGGTGCGTGTGACTCCCCAGTACCCTACGTGGCGAGGGAGCCACCGCCCGCATCCGCCCCAAAGTCCCAGTTTCTCCCGTAAGAGGATTGGCAGGAAGAGCGAGTTTTGCAGTCGCAATCTTTGTGGAGCGTCCAGGTTCCTCCTCTGGGTTATAAATGGCCACACGGGTGCCAGCCGCCCAGCCGGTCAGGGCAGCCCCCGGCCGCGGGCCAGGCCTCTCCCACGCAGTAAGGACGAGGGGTCAGTGATTCTCGGGCTCGATCTGCCTCTGCCTCTGGCTCTCGCAGAACCGGAATGAGCCAGAACGCACCAGCCCGCCTCTAGAGATGCTCTAGGGTCGGCAGGCCGACCGCTGCCCGGCGATTCCTGCTCCACCCCCGTTCTGATAGGGTCCCTGCCCCTCCCGTCAGGCCCGCACCCCCCTCCTGCACCATCTGCTTGCTCCCCGGCTGGCGCCCTGTCAACCTTCCCAGCTACAGCTGGGAGCCTCGGAGAGCTGGAGTTTGGCTTAGCAGAAAAATGAATTTGAATTCCTCCCTCCGGGCCCCCCTCTTGCTTCCCCGCTCCTCCCCCCGCCAGGACCAATTTATCTGCCAGTCCAGCCTCCAAGTGGAGTTGAGGCCAAGTTGGCGACCTGCCCATGCTTGTCAGCTTCTTTGACCAGATGACAGGACAGCAGCGCTCAGCCAGGAAAGGGCTGCAAGTCCCCGGGTGTGAGCGCTCACGGGCGCGGCGCCAAGGGAAGGCAGGCCGGGCCCCGGAAGGTTCTGCGGCGGGGGTGGGATGCCCCGTCCCTGCTGTGGGCTGTGTGTGTGTGTGTGTGCGTGTGCATTTAAGCACACATGGATGAACACGCACCTGTGATCCTGCGTGCACACACGCACAACCACATGAATGCACGCTCACACGTACGTGTGGTCAAGTGTGCACACGCGCATGCATCCACGCACGTGCCTTTGTGCGAGCATAGGTTGACGCGCGATCACGTGCACGCATGCGTGTGCACAAGTGTGTGTGCGTGCGTTGGCAGAGAAAGAGCACGGGTCGCATTTAAACCCTCTCCAGCTATTTGGAGTCTCTGCAGGTGTCTGGTGGTGCCCGCACCTGCCTCCGGCTACTCTCAGCTTTGCCACCTGCCAGGTCCCTGCACCGCCGGCCCCTGCTGCTCGCCGCGTGAGTCTGGGCCCGGCCACTGCTGCCGGGGGGGTCCGCCCGGGTCTGGGGCAGTGGGCCCTGCTGCAGGTCCCCGGCCACCGGCCTGCCGTGGGGCGCAGGCTGGCTCGTTCACTGGGTCATGACCCTCCAGGTGCCGTGGGCGCGTCCAGCTCTCTGGGCTGCGGGAGCCACACAGAGAAGAGAAGGAAGAGACGCAGGCACCCCGGGAGGGTGAGGCAGCCAGGCCGGAGGGCCCCGCAACCGCCCAGTGCCGCAGCACCGCCCGTGTCCCCCTGCGGGGCCTGTGTAGGGTCAGACACGCGTCCTCTACCTGTGGGACGGCCTCTCGGCGTCCAGCACCATACTGCCCGGGGTCAGCCCTTCCTCCCTTACCTCCCTTCTCCCCCCGTCGTCCAGTTTCCAGGCTCGGCCTCTTCGCTCTGGGCTCCGTCCGGGGGTCGCAGCTTCACCCCTGGCTGCAGCCCCAGCCTCACAGGGCCCCACACCTGCACCTGCCCCTGCCCCTGTGCCTGACCTCCCTGCTGAGCTGCAGGTGCACAGGCCCAGCCGCCCGGGCCTCCCCAGATGCCTCGCAGGTGCTCCGGACCAGCCTGCAAGCACCGGCGGCCCAGCAACCCCGCCTGCAGTGGGTCCTGGGAGCACCCACGGCGCGGAGCCCGGGTGCCCGGCCTTCTCCGTGCTCGGGCGCTCGTGACCTCGTCCTGCCCACTCTGCACCCCCGCCCACCTCGGCGTCTGCTGCCCACAGCCCCCTCCAGTCCTGGCTCCACACCGCCTCCCCGGGCGCCCTCCCTAGCGCGGTGTGCACACGCTCCCTGCCTGGCGGGCGGATGGCGTGACCCGAGGGCATGACCCGTCCTCCCCGGGTCCTGCCTCATGATTGGAGGAAAGACCACTCCGTGCTGTGCCCACCACGTGGCTCAAGGCCCCTGTGATAGACTGAGCCTCCTGCAGGTGCGTTGTCTTAGGTGGTGACCCTGAGCTCCGCGGACCTGTCACCTGCCCCGAGGCACACGGTGTCCACTGCGCTCCAGCCTGACAGGGCTCCGGGCGTCCCCGAGTCCGTCCCATCCAGCGGGGACCAGCACGGCTCTGCACGCCCACCCCCGTGGCCTCCCTGGGAGCCTGAGGTAGCTGCCCCCAGTGCTGGGTGCTGCATTACCTGTGTTCTCCGTCCGGGCGTCTACACCCGACTGCGCACAGGAGTCCCCGCGCATCCGTGTGGACTTGGGTGGAGGTGGGAGCTGCTCCCCATGAGCACACGGGGGCGGGGAGCCCGGCCGTCCCCAGCCTGTCCTCCAGCCCGTCCTTGAGGGGCAGTGCTGGGAATGGCGGGACCCCCAGCCTCCAGGGGTTGGGGGGGTGTCACCTGGCCTCCCTCCCCCTCCTCCTCTTCCCTCCCTCCCTCCCCCTCCTCCTCCTCCCTCCCTCCCCCTCCTCCTCCTTCCTCCCTCCCTCCCCCTCCTCCTCCTCCCTCCCTCCCCCTCCTCCTCCTTCCTCCCTCCCCCTCCTCCTCCTTCCTCCCTCCTCCTCCTCCTCCCTCCTCCTCCTCCTTCCTCCCTCCCCTCCTCCTTTCTCCCTCCCTCCTCCTCCCTGTCCCTCCTCCTCCTCCGTCTCTCCCTTCTCAGTCCCTCCCTCCCCCTCCTCCTCCTCCCTGTCCCTCCTCCTCCTCCATCTCTCCCTCCACTTACCCCCTGTGTCCTCCTCCTTCCCCCTCCCTCCCTCCTCCTCCCCTCCCTCCTTTGGTCAACAACATCCCCTGGCCCAGGCTCAAGCCTTGGAGGTGCTGGGCCGAAGGTGTGGTGGTGGATACACACAGTCCCATGTGGGAAGCAGACAGCAGCACAGGGCCACACAAAGCTGTGCAGGGAGGAGGGTCTGCAGGTCACGGAGGCCTTGCCTTGTCCCTGAGCCGGGGAGGTGGAGGCTGAGGGAAGGCTGTGGTCGCAGAGCAGGGAAGGAGAGCGGCGCGGCCCCTGCAGAGGGCGGGCGGGGAGAGGGGCTGCAGCAGGAGTGAGGCTGCACGAGCAGCCGTGGGCACAGGGCGCACTCAGCGTTGGTGTTATTTCAGGAGGAAGAAGAGGAGGACGGCGGAGGAGGGGGAGTCAGGGACGGGGGAGAGGGGGCGGTGGGGCTGACCGGCTTCTCGGGACGTCCGTCCGCTGGCTCTCAGCGAGCCCCTGAGCGCTGACCCCGGCGCGTGTTGGGACGTTATTTCCTGTCTTCTTGGGTTTCGGGACCTTGACCTTCCCGGGCCTACTGAGTCTTGCTCTCACTTACTCCCCCTGCGCCGAGTCCCGCCCCCAGGCTCCCTGCCTCCGAGGCCTGGCCAGGCGGCCTCTCCCCCCGACCCCGGGCCCCTGCTGGCTCATGAACCCCCTGGAGCCTGGCTGGCAGGAGGGCTCCTTCCTGCTGGGCCGCAGGGCTGGGGACGCGGTGCTGAGAACCGTCTACACGGGCCAGCCCGGGTGACCCCCATCCACCCACGGGCCGGCATCGCTGCTCCACAGCCTCGTGCCCCAGAGCCCAGAGGACGTCTCCCCTTCTGCCTCGAGCAGGACCATCCAGTTGTCTTTTCCGCATGTGCACGATGTCGCCCAGTGTGTGGCCCGTGAGTTCCTCTGAAGCCACACGCGGGAGCTGGGGTGCGAACAGGTGCAGGCGGGGCCTGCTCCGGGGTCCAGAGCTCCGCGCGGAGGCTCTCTGCTCCCTCTGGTCCCCGCGAAAGCCCACAGTGTTGTAAGGGAGGCTCTAGGCGCTCGTCAGAGGTGTGTCCGAACGTAGCACGCGGTTTCACAGCCGTAAGCGCAGGTATTGAGAAGGACCTCTGATTTGGGGGGCAGGGACGGATCCCGTCAGCCAGGGGTGGCTCTAAGCAACGGGATCGATTCGGCAGACCAGGCTGCGCACGGCCCGGCAGGTGCACGGCAGCGCGGCGAAGGCTCGGGCCCGGCGCGGAGGAGGAGGCCGTGCGGCGTGTGGCCCCCTGCCGCGGAGCAGCATTGGCCTCTGCGCGCACCCGAGCTCCGAGGACAGTTTGACAGGCGTCCCACGCTGGGCCTGGCACACATCTGTGTCCTGTCCAGCCCTGCCAGCCCGCACACTGCGGAGACCAGCTGCCCGGAGCTCCCGCTCTCAGATGTGGGCATGTGAATGTGCCATGTGCTCACGGATCTAAAAAAGAGGAGCTCAGGCTGCTTTTACGCCTGCGAGAAGGAGCCTGCGTCTTAAGACCTTGGCGATGTGTAGTCAAGAGAATTCCGCGCTCAAGGCCAAGGTTTTCTGGGGCGTACTGCTGACTTGTGGTCTGTCTTTTTATGGAAATGGGACACGCGTAGAGCAGCTGGACCGACAGGCAGTCGAAGAACGCAGAGGCGCCAGGGCTGGAAGCGACCCGAGCGTCGCTGCTCCTCTGACAGCTGCGGCCGCCGTGGGGCCTCCCCCCTCCATGCAGTGGGCTCCGTCGCCACTGCTCCACCCGCGTCGGGGGGCCGTGGGGGGAGAGCTAAGGGACCCAGCCCCGCCCGAAGCTGCCCTTCCGCGGGGGCCCAGGAAAGCAGGGGGGGGCGTCTGGTCCCACAGGGGCGCTGCGGGGAGGGCCTGCCAGCCCCACTGGTGCTTAGCTTGGATTTGGGGGGAGGGCACGGTTTGCTTTGATGGTGCGCGCTGAGCTGGGCGGAGGCTCCGACTCCTCGCCTGTTCCTGCCTCTTCCGGGGACTGTCCCCACCCCAGAGGTCAGAGGCTAGAGAGAGGACAGAGACCTTGAGACCAGCGTCCACCCTCCTGGGGACAGGGGAGCAGCGGGAGGAGCCGGCCCTCGTCTCTGCGTCGGTCCGGAAGGTGCACGTCGGGGGTTGTTGGGGCTGCATCCACCGCATCCCCGTATTAGGAAGCCCTAGACCCCGGTACCCCAGAACATGGGCGTAGGGACTTGGAAGAGATGACGAAGGTAAAATGAGGTCTTGAGGATGGGCCCTAGTCCCACGTGCCGGTGTCCCCGTAAGGAGGGAGCTCGGGACACACACGCGCTGCCGGAGGACCAGTGAGGACGCGCGGGGAGACGGCCGCCTACACCCGGAGGAGGGAGGCCTCAGGAGACACCCGCCCTGCAGACACCTTGGTCTGGACGTCCAGCCTCCAGAATGACAGGAAATAATCGCGTTGAAGCGGCGCCGTGCGTGGTGTTTGCCGCGGCCTCCTCCCTCTGTCTGGGTTCCTGAGGATTTTACTGAGAAAATAACGTTTGCTGGAAGTTGCCCGGGTGCCCGTCGGGGAGCCCCGGAGAGTGCTGGGCGCAGCTCGGGCTTGGCCACGGGGGCCGCGAGGGCCGCTGGCTCTCAGGGTCTGGCCGGGTGTTCCCCGCCTGTCCCCGTGGCCAGCCGGGCAGCGACCGTCCCTCCCATCAGCGCTGGGAGCGGGAGGCCGCCCGGCCCTGCCTCTGACCCTGCTCGCACCCACCTGGCGGGACGCGGGTGCCCTGTCGCTACCGCCAGCCTCCCAAGGCCTCCTGGGCCTCGGGAATCGGCGCCGACGGCCTGGGCACACACAGTCCGGCCGTGCTTGTCCTTTGGCGTCACCGGCCACAGCCTGACCCCACGTTGTGAGCAGAGCAGGGAGGAGAAGGCGTTCGGGCTCCGACTGGGGTGTGTCGTCAGGAGAGGACGAGGGTGGTGGGGAACGTGATGGGGCGGTCGGGGACACGGAAATGTTCCAGGTCCCCGGTGAAGACTTCAGGCGCCCTTTGGGGTGCAGGGGGCGTCATACCCGGATCTCTGCTTTAGGGGGATGGCGGGGTCACGGCAGCCAAGGGGGTGCTGGCTGTGTCGGGAGGGTGCTCAGCGAGGACGCGGCTGCACTGAGGAGGGGGTGGGGGGAGACATCTGCACGCAGGTGGGGTCCCCATGGTTGGGGCGTGTGTGCCTGGGCCCAGACGACCGGTCTACACTGCAGAGTGGAATCCCTGCATCAGGGTCCCACGGGGCACACGGTGGCCGAGGGGGCATGAGGGGAGGGCTGGACAGACCCGTCGGGGCCGCTTGGACTCTGCACCTCTGGCCCTGCCGAGTGGCCCGGGGTGGCTGTCACACCAACACCGGAAGCTCATTGCTCACACCTGGAGGCCAGACGTCCAAGAGGCCGCTGTCGGCAGCTCCGCGCTCCCTCTGTGAGCCCCAGAGGAGGGTCCTTCCCGCCCGGCCAGCTCCCGGGGGCTCCAGGTGTCCTCGGCTGTGGCCATGTCCCCCGCCCCCGTCTCTGGCTCGTCCTCGCGTGGCTTCTCCTCTGCACACTGAGCCTCTCGGCTTCTCTTTTCGAAGGACGTGAACCTGGATGCAGAGCCCGCCCCGATGCGCCGAGACGACCCCCCCACACCAAGATCCCTGGTCACACCCGCAGGGACCCTTTCTCCTTCTGAGGTCTTGTGCACCCCCAGGGAACCCCGTGCCCACGCCTGGTGACCTGGCGGGCAGGACTCTCAAGATGAAGCTGGAGCTTGGGGAGAGAGTGGGGCTTTGGGGTCGCGTTCCTGGACCGCTGGCATCGGGCCGGGATTCCAGCTGTCTGACCACCCGCCTCTTTCTTATCAGAGCCTCAGTTTACCTCTCCATGAAGTGGGGATGACACGGTCCCTTGTCCTCGGCCTGCCCTCGGTGTGATGAGCACGTGCATGTGACGGATGTGACAGAGGGATACGACCGCCTGGACAGATCTCGGCCCCTCCCGTCCTCACTGGAGGCTCAGGGGCCCCCAGGCCGTTGGCGCGGGTCCTTGCAGGTCACCTGACCTGTGCAGCCAGACCCAGGCCAACCCGAGACTCCGGCTGGACTCCTCCCTGAGAGAGACCTGCCAGAGAGAGGGGACACGTGCTGGTGGCGAGCCCACCCGGTGTCCGAGGGCCCGGCTGACCCTGGCTCTGCTGCCGTGAGTGGGGTGAGGAGGGGCCTGAGAAGCCGACAGGGAGGACGGCGGGGCCGGGGGCTGTGACCCCCACACCTGGAGCGGGCAGGGAGCCTCCTGGGCAGGGAGAGCCGCCCCCCTGCCAGCCTGGCGGCAAGGGACACGGGCCAGGCCGAGGCTCGCGGCGGAGTGTGGGGTTGGGGGTCGGGGTGGGGGGACCACCCCAGGGGGCAACTCCAGTCCAGCTCCCACATGCAGTGCCTGTCCTGATGCCTGCCTGTCCCGTCTTCCTGTCCCCCTGTCCCCTGTCCTCCTGTCCACCTTCTCTCTTGTCCACCTTCCACTTGTCCATGTGTCCACTCATCCTTTTGTCTGCCTGTCCACTGGTCTACCTGTCCTCCTTGCTCTTGTCCGCCTGTCCCCTGCCCACCTGTCCACCTTCCTTCCTGTCCACATGTCCCCCTGTCCACTTGTCCTCCTGTCTGCCTGTCCACCTGTCTGCCTGTTCTGTGCTCTTGTCTGCTTGTCCCCCTGTCCCCCTGTCCACCTGTCCACCTGTCCTCCTGTCCTCCTGTCCCCTGGGGTCGGTCCTGCGCGGCCTGCAGCCTGCCGAGGAGGACCTGCAAAGAGAGAGGCCAAGGGACTTGCCCGCAGGCGCACAGCAAGCTGCCAGGGGTTTGGACTGACGCAGAGGCCTCCTGGGAGGACCACCCAGCCTCAGGGGACCCCACACTGTCCCTCTTGCACACTGGTTTGCTTGCCCGCTGGCTCCCCGGGGACCTCGGTGGAACCAAGGGCAGAGCCGGGCCCCAGTCTGCTGCCGAGGAAGGATGATGCGCGGCACACACCTGGAGACCCGGAGGCCGTCCGCACGCCCTGAGGCCCTCCTGGGCCCACCCGCACACCTCTCGCGGGAGCCACGGACACGCGCCAGGGCCTTGTCAGAGGGCTTTGGACAGTGTTCCCAGGGTAGTCACTGCTGCGGGGACAGGGCTGGGGGAGGGGACAGGTGGCAAACAGAAGTTGCCCGGTGGCGACGTTGCCCCAGGCCCCAGGCCCCAGGCTGACCCTCACTGGCCTCCCTCGGCTGATAGACCCACTGGGGAGCCCGGCCTTGCCCCGAGGCTGCTCGAGACGGAGCAGTGTTCGCCCCCAAAGCTGCCTCCGCTGAGCCCGGACAAGCTTTCCTGCGTCTCCTGCCCAGATTTCTAATTCCACGCAGTGGGGTCCACAGAAACATGGTTTTCCCTCCTTTCAGTGATGGCACCTCGGACAGTGGGGCCGCGTCTGGGCCGCACCGTGAGCCCCTGCCCGAGTGCGACACGCAGGGCACAGCCGTGTGCAGCGCTCCCCTCGGACCTGGCCGACTCCGCGTCTGGGTGCTTTGTGGGGTGTCCCACTCACTCCTCGGGCTCGAGGTAACCCAGGAAGTTGTCATCGGAGGTGACACGTGTGTGTCCCCTGCACAGGACACGGCCTTCGGCGATGAAAAACCAGTTTATTGAGGGAAAAGACAAGCCTAGAACGTGAGATGTCACGTCAGGAGGTGAAACCCGGGGGCCTGGGGACACAGAGGCTCGTAGTCGGGATGGTCACCTGCGTCCCTCCCTGTCAACCCAGGACTCACCCTGAGGTGTTTCTGAAAGGACACCCACGTCTGCTCCAGGCTGGTAGCAGCTTAGGCGTGAGGCAGACCCTTCCCTGGCCGACGGCTTCACTTTCAGAAAATCATGTGTAACGTGCAGCTGAACCAGCGCTTGCCACCCCCCGCCCCCCGCCCAGGGGCCTGGGTGAGCCTCCCTGGTGGGCGGCCTCCTGGGAGCAGGGTCCCCCCGGGGGACTGGGTGAGCCTCCCTGGTGGGCAGCCTCCTGGGAGCAGGGTCCCCCCGGGGGCCTGGGTGAGCCTCCCTGGTGGACAGCCTCCTGGGAGCAGGGCACCCCGGGGGACTGGGTGAGCCTCCCTGGTGGGCGGCCTCCTGGGAGCAGGGTCCCCCCGGGGGCCTGGGTGAGCCTCCCTGGTGGGCGGCCTCCTGGGAGCAGGGTCCCCCCGGGGGCCTGGGTGAGCCTCCCTGGTGGGCAGCCTCCTGGGAGCAGGGCACCCCGGGGGACTGGGTGAGCCTCCCTGGTGGGCAGCCTCCTGGGAGCAGGGCACCCCGGGGGACTGGGTGAGCCTCCCTGGTGGACGGCCTCCTGGGAGCAGGGTCCCCCCGGGGGCCTGGGTGAGCCTCCCTGGTGGGCAGCCTCCTGGGAGCAGGGCACCCCGGGGGACTGGGTGAGCCTCCCTGGTGGGCAGCCTCCTGGGAGCAGGGCACCCCAGGGGACTGGGTGAGCCTCCCTGGTGGGCGGCCTCCTGGGAGCAGGGTCCCCCCGGGGGCCTGGGTGAGCCTCCCTGGTGGGCAGCCTCCTGGGAGCAGGGCACCCCGGGGGACTGGGTGAGCCTCCCTGGTGGGCAGCCTCCTGGGAGCAGGGCACCCCAGGGGACTGGGTGAGCCTCCCTGGTGGGCGGCCTCCTGGGAGCAGGGTCCCCCCGGGGGCCTGGGTGAGCCTCCCTGGTGGGCAGCCTCCTGGGAGCAGGGTCCCCCCGGGGGCCTGGGTGAGCCTCCCTGGTGGACAGCCTCCTGGGAGCAGGGCACCCCGGGGGACTGGGTGAGCCTCCCTGGTGGGCGGCCTCCTGGGAGCAGGGTCCCCCCGGGGGACTGGGTGAGCCTCCCTGGTGGGCAGCCTCCTGGGAGAAGGGCACCCTGAGGGCCTGGGTGAGCCTCCCTGGTGGGCGGCCTCCTGGGAGCAGGGTCCCCCCGGGGGACTGGGTGAGCCTCCCTGGTGGGCAGCCTCCTGGGAGAAGGGCACCCTGAGGGCCTGGGTGAGCCTCCCTGGTGGGCGGCCTCCTGGGAGCAGGGTCACCCCGGGGGCCTGGGTGAGCCTCCCTGGTGGGCGGCCTCCTGGGAGCAGGGCACCCCGGGGGACTGGGGTCCCATCAGCGCAGCCAGCGGGGTCCCTGTGTGCTGGGCCCGTGTGACGCGCTCCCTTCCTCCCAACCCTAAGGGGGCTTCATTCTACTGGATTGTTTCGGGCTGTTTCATAAAAACGCACCTGAGTTTGTAATCATCGGAAGCCCGGAGCCCGGGTGGGTTTTCCTTAAACCTCCACCTGCCTTCCCGCTAGTGGGGACGCCTCCTTGGCACACTCATCGCTCCGGGGTCGCGGTTCCGGGCGCTGGGAGCGTCTGCGGGCCCCGGGGCGGGTGGGGGCGGGGGGGGGCGGCTCCGGAGACGCCCGTTGCTGCCCAGACGGCTCTGTGGGGCCCGGGCACACGAGGTGCGGGCCTGCCGGGCCAACGGCCGCCGCGCGTCTCAAGCGTGGTTTTGCTCCCTCCCTTCCCCTTGTCATCATCCCTGCCGGGCTTTGATTTGCCTGTGCCTCTCGGCGTTTGCTTTTGTCTCTCTACACACACTTTAGTCTCTGTTACGTGACTTGTCCTCTCCGAGCGGCGGCTCTGACGCTCCACCCATCACAAACCGAGACGCGTGACGGGGTGGCCGTGGGCTCCCCGAGCCGTTGGCCGTAGGAGAGGACCGGGTCTGGGGACCTCGTGCGTCTCTCCTTGTTTTCCTCCCGTATCATATCCGCATGCACACAACAACGTATGTTCTTGAGTTATTTCTGCAAGGGCAGCATTAATACGTAGTTTTGAGCTCTTGTGTTCACGTCGAGAAAGTAATTCGTGGAAATCCCTTCAAACGATCTCGTAGGGCTGATTATTTTTTAAAGGGCGCGTGGGGTCCGTGGTGAGCACGTACTAGGCCTGTGCCAGCTGCTCTGTACCTTACGTGCACCCACCGCGCTCCCAGGTCTTGGTCAAAACAACTCTAAGGAGAAGCTCTGTACGTTATTGACCCATTTGATGGACCCCGGGGTTGGGTGCGTCCTCACACGGTCGTGCTCCTACTTCGGTTGGCATTTTGAGGGCGATCCCGCTAAACGGTGCCTTCTTCCCCATTTAGGTTCTAAACACGTTGAAAAGAACAAGTGAGAAAATAATTCCAGCGGTAACATCACCGCTGCTTCTGAAGCAGCCACACGGGAGGACTTGGCACTGGGTGTATTCGCCAAAGGGGCTCCCTGGAAGACCAGGGGTGAGGCCGGCCGGCCCACCGCCTCGAGGGGGGTGTGAGCCTCACCCCGGGGACGGCCCGGGAGCCGCAGCCCGGCAGGTGCCCTCGGACGCCTGGCTCCCACGAGGCAGGGGCTGGGGCTGCGCCCAGGGGCCTGGCTACTGATTTCCAGAATGTCCTCACGGTGAGTCCCAGAGAGGCCCGGGGGTGTGTGGGGCACGTCCCTCCACGCGGGAACCGGGAGCCTGCGTCCCCGCGGCCTGGAGCTCCGCCCGAGGGGCATTGCAGGCACACGGTGTGTCTGCCGGGAGGGCGGGGGGTGGGGGCCTCGTTGCGTCCGGCACACGTCCTCAGGGACGCGGTGGCCCTGAGCTGTCTCCTCCCGGGGGCGCTGGCAGGTCCTTTCCGGTCCCCCCGGGATCCCGAGCCCAGTGCCCCGCACCCAGCCCCTGGCAGCCGGTCCGGTGCCCCCAGGCCATCCTTGCAGCCCGACTCCCTCTGGCTCCTCGGCGTCCGCGGGGGCTCTCACAGGTGCTCCCACGTCCCCACGACCAGGACGGAGTTTGTATTTCCTGCCCAACTGCCGGCCTGCATCCTGGCAGCCTCGTCCACCTGGTTTCTGAAGCTCAAATGCCGTGTTTTCCGAGGTGCCTCCCTGCCTCCCTCCCCACGTCCCTGGGTGCAGGGGGGGGATCTGCCGCCGGCCTCCCAGAATGGCTCCCAAACCCACTTCCCCTCCCACCCGCCACCCTCGGCGCAGGAGCCCACGTCCCGTAACCCCGGATGGCTGTGCAGCATGCTTCTCGATCCGCGACAGTCCTGCCGGCCTTGCCAGGCCCGAGTCGAAGGCAGAGTGAGGGGCCTGGGTCAGTGGGGGTCAGCGGGGCGCCGCGGTGGGACATGAGGGGCCCGGGGAGCCTCCAAGTGTCCTTCCTTCCGTGCCCCCGAGCCTGGCTCCAAGGTCCCCTAAGACTCACCTGATCCTTTCCCTGCGGTGGCGGCTGGCGGTGCTCTGGGCTGTCCACTGTGGAGCCCCGAGCCCCCCGGGTCTCAAACACCAGCCCCAGGGGTCTTCCCAGATCATAGTGGGGCCATCCTCCCTCTCCTCGCCCTTTGGTGTGACCTTCAGCCCCCGGTTTACACCGCCGGCCTCGCCCATGGTCCCACAGCCTTAGGCCCGACGCTGGGCCCTATTTCAGGCCCTGAGAGCACCCGGAGCAGGTTCCCGCTTCCAGAACCACTGTCCTCCCTGACTTCGACACGGCCGGCGGCTTCCTCCCGCCAACCTCGGCCCCAGCCTCGTCCCTTTGTGGATAGGGCTCCCCCGACCACAGATCTAAAATAACCCCTGAGATGCTGTCCTGCGGGGGGGCTGCTCTGCGCACACGCCCCTGCCTGGAACCCCGTCCCCGCCGCGTCCGCTCCCCCAGCCCCACTCAGCACCAGCACCTCCTCTGCTGTCCTGGCTCTGGGTGATAGAAGCACTTGTGTGCGTGCTTAGCACCCAGTTTCCCCAAGTGGGGCACAAGCTCCACCGTGGCGGGACCTGCCTGTGCTCAGGGAAGGGGTCCCCCGGGGAGAGCGGTACCAGCAGACAGCAGGTGCGCCTCCCCGAGAGCCGGCCCGCTCCGTCCTGCCCCACGATGCCTCCCCCTGCTGCGCCCAGGGCCCTCGTGGCTCCGGGGCCGGTGGGTGCTCGCCGGGCGCCCCTTCCCCGAGCTAGTGCTCCTGCTCCCCGCTGTCAGCCCCGTGGGAGCACCTAGTGTCTCTCTCGTGCTCCGTCCCCTCCTCTCACTGCAGTTGCTTGCCGGCGTCAGGGGGGTTTTCAGAAAGAGACAGATAAACGCGTGTGGCCTCCTCCTTGTCGCCCTGGAATCCTAACGACTTCGTTTCCTGCAGCAGGAGAGACAGGTTCAAAGGCAGGAAGTGAAGGCCCTGGTTTCGGGCCAGAGGGGGCCTGGGTCTCAGGTCCCCGGGGTCCTGGCTGGTCACTGTCATCGGCCTGGCACCCCCACCCCTCCTCACCCTCTGCCCTTAGGTTTAGGTGATGGTGACAAGTCTCCAGTTGGGGATGTGAGGGACGTGGGACCCGCTCGGTGCAGCCAGGACGTTGTTCCCACCAGCAGAGAGGTCACACCCGGCCGCTGCATCAGGCAGGTGGGGGCATTGGGCACCCCTCGCATGCCGGCTGTCCCGCCCTCTGCCACTCAGAGCCCAGAGCTTGGAGGATGTGGACGGGCTGTCGGCACCGTTCGGACCTGGACTGTGTCTGTTGGGGGAGACGGGGCTGTGGCGGGGAGTCTCACGTCTCACAGCCGGAGGACCCTCTGGGGCATCGGCGTCAGCGCAGAGGGAAGCTCCGGGCCCCAGTCAGCCCACCGCCCGCCGCCTGGTTTCCCCACAGCCTCCGGGCACACCCTCGGGGACCACAGGAGGCCTGAGCGCTTGCTGCCCGAGGTCACGGGGTGGCCCTCCAGGTCCCCGGACCCTGTGCACACCCGCCTCCCCGGCCGTGACCAGCTGTTGTGCACGTGTGGGGACCCTCCGTCGTGGGGAAGCTCTCGGTCGGCCAAGCCCCTGGGCCCTGGGCACCTGGCTTTGATCTGGGCACAGACTGGCGTCCGCTCTCACACAGCTGCAAGGGCCCCTTCTCACGGTCACGGCAAGTCCTGCTCCTGGAGACGAGGCCATCAGAAGTCCTATGTGTCGCAGTCCGTGTGCAATTGGACGGGACGCGACAGGAGCACAGGGTGACCCGGCAGGTGACTCAGCCCGTGCCAGCCGACGCCCGTCCTCCCCCAGACCGGCCGAGAGCCCCCCCCCCACCGTCCACCTCCAGTGTTTGCATTAGTCAGAGAGGCGAGGGAAGGTGCTGCTCCTGGACACTGGGGGCGCGGAGGTCACGGGCGGGTGGGGGAGGGGCAGCTTCTGATTCCGTCGTCCTGCTGCGGCCCGAGGCCCGGCGTCATGGGTGGTTCCCGGTGCCCCTCCTGCCCTGGAAGCGGCAACAACAGGTCCCTCTGAGGGTCCGTGCGTCACCTGTGGCAGCGCCAGGACCCTCGTCCGCGCCTGCTGGAGCGTCGGGTAGCTGATAAGGCGGCGCGCTCCCACCCTCCAGCGTGACCGCGCACAGAGGTCTATCTTACTACTGATATTTTGTCCCACGTAACCCCTTATGGGCGCGTGTGCCGAAGGGGGGACGCAGCGGGACCCGGTGTACCGATGGGCCCAGGGGCCCCGGGAGCCTCTGCCGTCGCGTCCGTGTGCGGCCCTCGAGGCCCGAGGGCGCCGGCTGTTTGTGTCCATGTCCCCGCTGCTGACACAGGGCCTGTGAATGACTGGTCACCGGCAAACATCTCTTAAATACCGAGCGGAGCGGCTCCCGCTGCCAGCCGAGGCTTGGGTTTTCCGGAAGCCTCTGGAGAGAGCCGAGCACCGCGTCACGACGCCCCTGGGGGAGGGTCTCCGGTTGGAACGCACTTGACTCCACGCTACGCTCCTTGTCTCCGTGTCCAGCTCGCTGTGTGTGATGAGGGCTTGATTTTGTTTGTCCTGAAACGACTTCCCCTGGGTTATCGCTGACGTCTCACGTCCCGGCGCCTCGATCGTCCGGGGGTTTGGGGGACCTGAAGGTCGGCCCGGACCCTGCATCTGCCGCGTGAGTCCAGTGTCCCCACGTCGGCCGTGGGATGACAGGCGGGCCCCCATCGCCACTGGTGCCGTGTAGTGGGCCAGTTCCAAACTTAGCGGCTCCTTGGCTCGGCGGGTCCCCGCACCGGGGTCTCTGCGGGTCACAGTCAGGGGGTCGGCTGGGCTGCCGCCCACACGGACGGGGCTGAGGGACGGCCTGTCCGGGCTCCCTCGCATGGTGGCTGCTGCCCGGGTCCTCAGTCCTTCACCGCGTGAGCCCCTCCGCAGGCTGCTCCCCGAGGCCGGGGCTCCGGGAGCCTCTGAGGCTGGCAAGAAAGACCAGAGTCGTGGTTTGGGTGCCCTGATCCCGGAAGAGGCAGCCGATCGCTTTTTGCTCTGTTCTATTTATCAGAAAAAGGTCACCGGGTCCGGTCCAAAGGCAAAGAGGCCACACGGGGTGGGGGGGGGGGGCAGGCGGTGCTGACCAGGAGGGGTGAGCATCCTCCACTCCAGGTGCCAGCCAAAGAGCCGACCAGGTGCCAGCAGCTGCCGGCAGAGGGTTTGCACAGGAAAGTCAGGTTGGGTTCTTGGCCTCGAGTAGGAGAAGGAGACAGAGAAACACGCTCAGTTCCGTGTGGCGCTGGAAGCAGAGAAATACACGGACGGGAAGGGCGAGACGGCGCTCAGGGAAGGAGGCTGCAGGGAGCAGGCAGGGAAGGCTTCCCGGGAGAGGCGAGCCTGAGCTGGAGGGCAGGCGACCCGCCCACGCCGGCAGAGGTGAGCAGGACCCAGGGCTGTCCCGGCCCCCGCTCAGCTGGAGCCCCGAGGGCCCGCATTTCTCATCAAAAGCCCCCAGGACGGTGGCGAGTGAGGACGCCCGGGCGCCGGGCTCTGATCTAGGGGCCGTGTTGGCGGTACAAGCGCGTGAGAGCAGCGGCCTGGCGTCGGCCCCGGGCAGCCTGCGACGCTCTTGCCAAAACAGCCTCGTAAACGTGAACTTCTGGGAAAATGAAATGATGTTGTGCATATTCCTTAGTGACTCAAGCAAGAGGGCTGCTTATAGGGTATACGGTCACAGGGTGAGAGCACATCGGAGGCATCATCCCTTCGGGCTCCCAGGGCTGAGGAGTGGAGGGTCGGGGGAGGGTGGAGGGGAGGAGGGTCATGGAGGGTGGAGGAGCATGGAGGGTGGAGGGTCATGGAGGGGTGGAGGGGTGGGGGGTCAGGGGAGGCGCAGAGGGTCGGCGGGGGTGGAGGCGGAGGGCCTGCTGCCTGGAGCTGGGTGCACGGGCCGGGCAAGCACTGAGGCTCCCCGGGGACGTGGAAGGCACACCCAGGGGCCGTCGGGTGTGGGGCGGTGGCCCAGCATGTGGGGACCCGGGGCCACCAGGGAAGGGGCCATGCACACATCCGGGCCATCGTCTGGGCCGCGGGGTTCGGCAGGTACGTGGGGCCCCCTCCCCAGGCCCTGCTGCCCTGGCCCAGCTCGCCGCCCCCTGGGCCCCGCTCCTCGGGGGATGAGGTGGCTTTTTCTCTCCCAGTTTCTGGGTCTGGCCGGGGACCTGGGTCGGGGTCCCCGAAGGCTCGTGATTGTGTGGCTGATGGACGCTGGGGCCAGGCCACCCCTCCCGCCGCGTGTGCGTGGGGCTGCGGAGAGCCGAGTGACGGGCTGACGACGGGCCGGGATGGGTCACCACACGGAGGTCCTGGCAGGAAGGTGGAGGCGACAGAGGCGCCCCCTGTGTCCCGGGGACCCCAGAGCCCTGAGGGCAGGCCGCACACGCATGGCCTGGGGACAGCGCCCTCCCTGCCACACGTGGCCCCTCCTGGGCCCTGCTCCCCTCGCTCCCCCGTGGAGATGCGGAAAGGACCCTGGGGCTGCGGGTGCCCAGGCACAGACGCGGGTGGACAGACGGGGCGAGGGAAGGGGCCTGGACACACAGCCTCCAGCCACGCGTGCCTCCCTGTGGCCTCACCCCGTCCGCCCGTCCCTCTCCCCGTCCACCTGTCTGCCTGTCCCTCTCCCTGTCTCTCTCCCTGTCCCTCTCCCTGTCTGCCCGTCCCTCCCCTGTCCACCTGTCCCTTTCCCCGTCTGCCCATCCCTCTTCCCGCCCATCTGTCCCTCTCCCTGTCACTCTCCCCATCTGCCCATCCCTCTCCCCGTCCACCTGTCCCTCTCCTTATCTCTCTCCCTGTCCCTCTCCGTCTGCCTGTCCCCCTCTCTGTCCATCTGTCCGTCTGTCCCTCTCCCCATCCATCTGTCCCTCTCTCTGCCCGTCCCTCTCTCCGTCCACCTGTCCCTCTCCCCAACCGCCCATCCCTCTCCCCATCCATCTGTCCCTCTTCCCCTCCATGTCCCTCTCCCTATCCCTCTCCCCGTCCGCCCGTTCCTCTCTCCATCCACCTGTCTCTCTCTCCATCTGCCTGTCCCTCTCCCCATCCATCTGTCCCTCTCCCCATCTGCCTGTCCCCTGTCCCCTCCCCCTGACCAGCCTTCACCCATGCTCTGCGGGCGCAGCTGATGTGATCTATCCACCCCCACCCCCAGGCCCCAGGAAGAGCTGCGGAGGGAGAGCCTCTGATGTGGCTCCGCTCTGGTCCAGCCGGCCGGGCAGGGTCGGGGTCACTGGCACAGAAGTGTCCTTGGGACTCGGGTCCGTGGATGGGGGCAACGTCTCCAGCTGTGAGCTGGGCCCACCGCCCAGAAGAGTGGCCTGCGCATTCCAGGGTGACCCGTTATTATTCTGACACCTTTGCTCCCACATGTCAGGGGTGGGGACCCTCAGGGGCTTACTGTCATTTGGGGCTTTGGGGGGCATGGGTAATTTGTGTTTTCTTCTTTGTGCTTTTTCTCTGTATTCCCTGAATTTTCTGACATGAGCAAATACGGCTTTTATGAAGGTGGCGCGTTCCCGGGGTGCTTAGGTTCCCCAGGCGGTCCTGGGCGGTCCCGGGGGGTCCCCGGCAGTCCTTGGAGGCGCAGACCTGCTGCCGACCCTCCGGGGGGACTTTCAGGGGCGCAGTGACCGCGCGGGCCGGGCAGGTGGGGGCCTTTCTACGGGGCCCTCGTGGATCCGCACCGGCTCCGTCCTGTCTGGGCACCGCTGAGGGGCCCCGGGGGCAGCCCCTGTCGCTGGTCTGCAGATCCTGTCTCCCGACCAGGAAAACCACCAGCGTTCACATCTGGTTAGAAATAGCTTTCCCATTGTTACTGGATCACAAAAGAGCTGTAGCACAGTCCCAGAGAAGTTTGGGGAAGCCTAGAGGGGAGCCCACTTGCCGAGGCGGTTCGCCGTCCGCTTCGGCAGAGCTTTGGTGCGAATTCATTGTTTTGCTTTCGGAATTGGACGTGAGCTTCTCCACGGAGAAGAGACGCATCTGAAGGCCGTCCGCACAAACGGGGGGCGGCAAGTTCTAGAAAAGCAGGTCTTGCATGAGGGGGAGGCGAGGCCTGGGCCCTGTGACCCCGGGGCGCCCCTGCCCCCCGGTCCTCACCTCCTGGGCCTCCACCTGCCCGCGCTCGGCTGCCGTCCTTGCGCCCCGTGGGCCTCCAGGTACGGTTGACCCTCCTCCCCCGCCCCTGCACGGAGTGGGCCCTGCCTGTTGCTCTGGCTCCTCGCTGGCGGCGGGGCTCCCTGTGCTCCCCGGGCCCCCAGCTTCCCTCCCAAGTCCCGGGCTGGCCGCGGGGCTCCTTCCTGGCCCTTCTCCTTCCAGCTCATCCTACGGCCATGTCGTTATCATCCGCATGTCCCGGAGCGAGTGTCCCCACCGCGCCGAGGCTGTCGTGCCCAGAGGCCACCCCTGACCACAGCGGCTCATTTGTCTCCACCGTCTGCCCACCTCCTCCCCTCGCGGGAATATGAGCAGCTCCTTGCTGGCAAATCCCAAAACCACAAATCCAAGTGGCTGAAAGGAAAATGGGAATTGGTTCTCCGGCTCCCACAACCGAGGGGTCAGAGCCACACGGACAGACTCATCAGCCGGTCCCCTCGTCGCCGGCTGCCGGCCTCCTGTTCCAGGGGTTTCCTCCACGCGCTCGGGCCGGCGGCTGCCTGGAGCTTCAGGTTTGCGGCGCCCGTGCTGAGCCCCTGGTGCGGAGGGCCCTTCTCCCCCGCGCCCTAGGGAAGGCCCGGCTGGGAGTCCTGCGGGTCCTGGGACGCTGCACCCCACATGGGCGCCAGGGCCCGAGGGAGGGAGGGAGGAGGGGGCAGGGTGGCGGGGGCAGGGAGCAGGTGCGCTCGCCCACCAGGCTCCCCGTAGCGCCCGAGCCTGTGCTCCAGGAGACGAGAGGTGCGACATTGCCCTCGTTGGCTTTCCTTCTTTCTGCCCGTCTTCCCGCCGCAACACAAGCTGGCGAGAACAGGGGTGCGTGCGGCGGCAGATGCTTGTCGAGTGAGTAATGATAGGCAGAACCTGGTGGCAGAAGTGGGATTCGAACCCGGGGTCTTGACGTCCGCGCCTCCCCTCATCTCCCCTCCTGGCCACCGCGTCCGACTCTCCCCCCGAGCTCAGCTGCCCTGAGGGTGCCCGGCGTGCCTGGCACTTGCGTCGACGCTTGCAGTTGGCCTGGGGTCGCTTCTCCACCGTCCTCGGGGAGCTGAGCTGCTCCAGGGTCGTCCCCCGTCCCCGCCCCGTGGAGCGGCGTCGCACTCAGGACCCGCGGGCTCCTGCGTGGACTTGGTCCCCCAGCTGCCCGTGTCCTAATTTTCTGCAGGGACACCCCGAAGCGCCGTAGACGCTGTGCATTCACTTCCTCGCTGTCCAGGTGACCGGCGGCGAGGGGCTCGTGCAGACCCAGCGTCCCGGAGGCTGCGGGAAGGTCCGGTCGGTTCCGGTCCGAACTGTGGGGATGACGGACTAGAGGGAGACTCCTCTCTCCCCCGTCTGGCTGGGCAACCCCGGCCGACATTCCGGGCTGTCCCCCAGAATTCATGGTGTGTCCTCCCGGCGCAGCTGGCCCGTGTCTCTCAGCCTCTGGCAATGAGCAGAGACGGCGGGACTTCGTGTTAGTTCATGGAACGTGAGCGGCCGCGCAGCGGCCTCCCTGGGCCCCCACGCGTCCCCGGTCCTCCCGCCTCCGTGGAGTCGGGGCCCGGGCAACCTCGGGTGCGGGGGCCAAGCTCGGCTGACCTGCTGGTCCTCCAGCCTCTGCGTCGAGCCGCGGTGCCCCTGGCGGCTCGCTCGATGGTGAAGCGGCTCCTAGCGCCGCTGCACGACGCCTCGCGCCCTCGGAAGGCCGCCCCAGTGGGAGCTCCAGCTCATGATGTCTGTGAAAGAGAAATGGTAGAGGGTCCCGATGGGTGTTTCCCCTCATCAGCCAGAAGCACGGTGACACGGGTCGCATCGGTTCACTCACGTGCACGGCACACTCTGCGCTGTGGTGCGCGTGAGTGTCTGACATTCCGTATTTCAGCCCGTTTCCAGATGCCGAAATCTGAGAAGAGCCCATGATCAAGCGACACCACTTCAAAAAGTAGCACCTTAGTCTTTGAAGCTCAGGCTCAGCGTTTTCCAGCACGATTAATTGGGATAATGGCTCGAAAGAGGATAAAAACGAAAACATTTTTTTTTTTTTTACGAAAAGTGGGAAGTGTTAATGTGATAATTAAACAAACTGATTAAGAATGTTTGAGGCCTCAAATTTTAATTCTCCGCCCCAAAGACCGGGAGACAGAGCGGCGGCGGCTGGGCGGGCGGGGGCCTGGAGGGCATCACGTCCTTGGGTTCAGGTCACGTGGGGGCACAGCCAGGAGCCCCTCCCTCCACTGTCCCTGAGTCCAACCCACGTGGGAGGCTGTTCTTCGGGGCGACAGTGGCATCGTGTCTCCTAGGCCAGGGACGACAGATCGTTCACAACGGTCTGAGCTCCTGCAGCCTGAGCCCTCCCTGTGAACGGGGACGGAAGGCACACCGGGTTCTCCAGAGAAACAAAACCAACGAGCTAGATACGGAATCGGCTTGCACAATCGTGGAGGCTGGCCAGTCCCGGGGCGGTCGGGCCGGCCCGTGTCACGGATGAAGCCTAGAGGCATCACCTGGAGATCCTCTCTCACTCACTCGGTGGGTTGGGGGTTCAGCTTTTTCTTCTGTTCAGTTCCTCAACTGATGAGACGAGGCCCACCCGTGGGCCTTTGTAGCTCAGCAGCCTCCCCGTGAAGGTACTGACCCCGAGTGGGGAGAAAGCAGCCCGATTTGCTCACGGTAACAACATAAATGTCGACCTCGTCCGAAGACCCCCTTATAGAAACATCCAGAATAATGTTTGGCCAGGCACCTGGACACTCTTATTAGTTCAACTGACATATACAAATGAACCCTCTCGAGGGATCAGCCAACTTCCTCAACAGAGGGCCAGGCCTTAAATATTCTGGGTGTGTGGGCCCGCGATCTCCCCGCAATCACTCAGTTCCTCTGTCGTGCTGTGAGAACTGTCTCCGCCCCCCACCCCTGTACACGCGAGCAAATGAGCAGGAGCTCGGGATAGCAGACTGGTGGCTGTCGTCTCCCCACCCCTGACGCGGGCACACGTCGGGGTCCTAGCACGTCCGCTCAGCACCATCCGCGGATGCACTGATTTGATCCTTTCAAAGGTCCTGGGAGAGGATTCAGGTGTAGGTGCAAGGTAACCTGCCTGGGATTACCAGCTAGCCAGCGGTCCTGTTAGTGCTCAAACCCAGGCGTGGGGATTGGGTAATCCGCCCCCCTCCCCCCGACGGCCCAGCTCCGAGGAGCTGCTCTGCTGCCCACACCGGGGATCCCGCAGGAGCTCAGTCCTCCCTGGCCGTGGACCCAGAGCCGCTGTGGGATCAGCGTCACCATCTACATCTTTAGGAGACGTTTCTCTTCTCTGGAGCCTTACGGCAGTAGGTACGTCGACTTTGCTTTTATGAAGTTTTCTCCACGTCTGGCTCCAAGGAGGGCGTATGAACACTCTCTGGGGTGCCGGGGGTGCCGGGGGTGCCAGTCATGAAGCTTGCAGCTCTACCTTTGTTACGTCCTTTGGAGCTCACCAGCCTCCCTGTGAAGGTACTGACCCCGAGTGTTTTCAGGGCAGGAAGCAGCCTCGAGGGCATAAGCAGTATTTTCAAGGTCGTAATTTTAGTAAGTGGCGCAGGTGGATGCAGCCCAAAGTGCATGTGTCTGCAGGGCACGTGCTTTCTGCAGGCGCTCTCTCTGCAGCGTACGGCGGATTAGAATCACGCAGAGCTATCACGGAGTTTTACTGCAATGTCATTGAAGATTATCTGCTGTTTGGCTTTTACCAAGAGCCATTCACTTCTCAGAGCAATGACCTTGATCATTATCATGCTTATTTCTAAAAATTATTTTATTTATTTATTTATTTATTTATTTATTTATTTATTATTTTTACCAATATCACTCAGAAACCAGTGCTTTCTAGTGGGAAGCATCATAACCCATACCGCTCTCGGGGGATGAGTCATCAGCTCCCTTGCGGTTCTACTGGGGGGCAGAGGAAGAGTTACAAACGCGTGGCGTGTTCTTGAGATTTTATTTTTCGGAGCCCGCCCTTGGAACTAATGTACTGAGCAAGACTTGGCACATGCAAAAAATACCTGACATCCAAATTCATAAAAGTGTCAAAGATCCAGATGCTGAAACTCCCAACGCGATTAGCAATTTGACCAGGTGTGGATTAAGCCCAAGAAATACGACAGATGCTGGTCCCCATGTGCAAATGCAGGGTGCCCTGTGCCCTCGGCTTCCGTCCCAGGAGGATGGAGGACATGGCAGGAGGGGACGATCGGTGCGGGGACGGCATGAGCCTGCAGGTGGGACAGGGATGCCGAGGATGGCTCTCTGCGCAGGTGACGTGGTCACATTCCCATTAACGAACGGACGTCTGTACGGCGCTTCACGACGGTTCAACGTACGGGGCAGGGTCTGTGCCCCGGCGGACCCCGCGCCCAGGTGTCTACGGACGGGGAACTGAGGGAGACACGTGAACTGATGTGTACGTTCACACCCACCACATGTTTGGTCCAGTATTAAGGCCTGTGTTTGGCAACTTTTCCACCTTTTGTCACAATTTTTATTTATTTAATTTTATCTTTTTTTTTTTTTTTTTTTTTAGATTTTATTTATTTATTCCTGAGAGATCCAGAAAGAGAGGCAGAGACACAGGCAGAGGGAGAAGCAGGCTCCCTCCATCCCAGGACCCCGGGGCCACGCTCTGAGCTAAAGGCAGATGCTCAACCCCTGAGCCCCCCCACCCCGGTGGCCCCTTGTTACGACTTTTAAACCCTTGTCTCCATCCGTGTAAAATCGTCCTCAATGTCAACATGAGCTTCGGCACCCGAGGGTGAAGTGAGTCAGGAAGGTGGAACGGAACACGTGGGCGGGGTCGCACTTTGAGGGCCCAGCGGGGGTCGGGTGAACGCCGAGGCCCTGGCCGCCTCCTGCACCCCACTGTCGGCTCGGGTGGCCTGGCTGGGCCTGGGAACCAGCCCGCCGGGTGGGTGGCCCCCACCCTGGCCTCTCTTCTCCACTTTGAGGCTGGGGCGCAAGCGCTGCCCTTAGCACGCAGGGAAATGACTCTGGTCGCAGGGTCAGAAGGGCCCTGGGGACTTGGGGATCCCCCACCATCCCGGCCCCTGGGAGGACTCCTTCCCCTGCTCCAGATGACACCGCATCTCGGGAACGGCTGGTGTAGTGGTTTTAAGGAGCAGGTGAACCAAGTCCTGTTGCCTTGACACTTGCTCCTCACACCTCACTGGCTCGGATGCTCCCTCCCGAGTGCCCTTGACACACGTCACCCCCCGGCTCTGCGGCTCAGAAAAGAGGCAGAGGTGCAGCGGGCATCCCAGGGACCCCGCGCAGGTTATCCTTGGGGCGCTCTCGTCCCTGGCCATCTTAGCCCAACGCTGACAAGTTTTGACGACGTCTCCTGGTGCACAGGCCACGCAGCATGTTGTCACTGCGCCTCGTCGGCTCGGGCCTGCTAATCTGAGGAGCTGCATGCTACCGGGACGCCGGATTTCTGCAGGGTTCGGCCCAGAAAACATCTGTATTCACAGTAGCATTGAGTCCTCAAAATAGAGTTAATGCAGGTGTTTCCAACACGGGGATCGGAGGTGGGGAGTCTTTGTCTGAGGGCCTTCAGGTGCCCTTCACAGCGCAGGGTGACCGTCACAGTGCAGGGGTGACCTACATAATGCAGGGTGACCTTTGCAGTGCAGGGTGACCGTCATAGCACAAGGTGACCTTCACAGAACACAGGTGACCTTCACAGCACAGGGTGACTGTCACAGTGCAGGGTGACCTTCACAGCACAGGGCGACCTTCACAGTGCATAGTGACCATCACAGCACACGGTGACCTTTACAGCTCAAGGTCACCATCACAGCTCAGGGTGACCTTCACAGCACACAGTGACCGTCACAGCGCACGGTGACCTTCATAGCACAGTGACCTTCACAGCACAGGGTGACCTTCACAGCACACAGTGACCATCACAGCGCACCGTGACCTTCACAGCACAGTGACCTTCACAGCACAGGGCAACCTTCACAGCACACAGTGACCATCACAGCGCACGGTGACCTTCACAGCGCACGGTGACCTTCATAGCACAGAGTGACCTTCACACAGTGCCATCAGACAGGGTGACTACCATGCAGTACCTTGCAGCACAGGGTGACCTCACGCACGGCGACCTTCACAGAACACAGGTGACCTTCACAGTGCACGGTGACCGTCACAGCACGCCTACGCGTACACAGAGCGGATATCTCATGCGAGTGCCCCTGAAAGCCGCCTTGATCGCACGGCTGGCAACGGTTGCGTCTCCACCCGCAGCCCCGGGTCCAGCAGCCTGGCTGGCCCTGCGGCCACAGGAGCGGCCCGGGCTGTGGGGGCAAGGGCAGCTCTGCAAACACTCACGTGAGTCTTCCAGGCTGCGGTGCGGGCGCGGTGAGGCCTCTGGTCCCGTGGGGCTGCAGGCGGGCAGCCTAGGGGGCCGGGGGAGCGTCACAGGGTGCGAGGTGGGGAGGGGTGCTGGGAGCAGTCCTACGACCTGAGTAACAGCAGTCGGGGTGCAGGCCGGGGCAGGCCCAGCGAGGGAGGCCGGCGCTGTCATCCCCTGCCCCGCTCCTGGTGGCCCAAGTTGCAACGAGCCCTGAATGGGGGCTGCTGGGCCACTGCTCGCGGGGCCCCACGGGGTCTGTGCAGTGGTCTGTGTGCTCCGAGGAGCAGAACCAGAGGGATGCGCACACGCACCCCACGCACACATAGAATGAGATTTATTTTAAGCGACTGGCTCACAAGATCATGGAGGCGGGCAAGGCCAGAATCTGCAGGGTGTGGCGTGGGGCGGAGGCCCGAGGGGAGCCGGGCCGCAGGTCCAGCCTGCTGTGTGCAGGGGGGTGGTGAGCCTCTGATCTGCGCAGGCCTCCACCCATCGGACGGGGCCCACCCACGCCGCCGAGGGCACCCCGCTTTGCTCGGTCTACCCGTTTGAATGTTGATTGCACCCAGAAGCACCCTCCCAGGCTCTTCCAGAGTGACGTCGAGCCCCGTACAGGGCCTGACCCACCACCCTCAGATTCCGGCCGGACAACGCGTCGCTTTGCCGTATGCGTGTGTCTGTTTGAAGGCGCCTTATTGAACACAGACCGTTGGCCGGTTAAGCGGGAGCTCGCCGCCAGCGGCCCCTCGGGTCTGAAGGAAGCCCACCTCCCGCCCGCGCGCGGCCACGGAAATGGGGCAAACTGGCACCAAGTAGATCACAAAACGACACGTGCGCCCAGGACAGGAGCCAGAACAAGCAGACGGCCGTTGTCTTGCGCCCTCTCAGCCGGGAACGTGCACGCAAATTTGTGGCACCCCCGCGCCCCCGAGAATGACCGCGGCTGCACCGTACGTCTTGGCGGCGGGGCTGCTGCCAGAGTTGGCAAGTGGGCAGGGGTGTGAACACGGAGCCCCGCATAAGGAGGGGGGGGTCCATACACGGTGGGCACCGGTGAGCTCCTGGGAGTGACTCAGGTGCGGCCGGGGAGGGGGGCGGCGGGGCGCCGGGGGCGAAGAGCGGAGTTCAGAGTCGGGGGCTCAGGGTTTAGACACGTCCCCTGTCAGCCCCAACGGGGGCTTGGCCTCCTACCCTAGGCGACCGGAGCTGATGAGGAGGATCAAGGAGTGCACAGCGACCAGGTTTGCATGACAGGGAGGGGGTGGCCGTGTACGTGGATTGCAAGAGGATATGGAGCTTGCGGGAGCGAAGCGAAGGGGGTGATGGTCGACACCAGAGGGCGGGAGGGAGGGGACCCTGCAGGACTCCCAGAGGGTGACGGGAACGGGCCAATAGGGGGATGAGCGCAGAGGTTCAGCCCCCCAGCCATGGCTCCGAGGGCCCCCCCTTCACACCCGGAGCAACGCCAGGCTGAGGGTCCTCCGGGAGGCCCCCTGGCTCCCGCTCGCCTTCCTGCCGACCCTGGCGGCGTCCCTCTACGGTCCCCCACGCCCCCCTGAGAGGCTGCAGGCCTCCCCTCCGCTGCCCACGGACGTGATGACCACACTCGGAGGCCGGCCTCCTTCGGCCGCTGGGGACAATGCTTTCCCGACCTGTCACTCTTGCCTTTAATAAATTAGATGCCCCTGCACCGAGGATGACGGTGCTCAGTCCCCCTTGCCCAGAGCTCCTGGTGCGGGCAGGGAGGCCAGAGGGCCTCGAGGTTAAGCAGCTCTTCTGAAGACTCAGCAGAAAGGGAAGAGCGGAGGGGAGACTTTCTGGCGGCTGCAGCCTGGTCCTTTGTTCACCTCTGCGCATCGAGCTGCATCTCAAAATGAATTACAACCCACCCACGACGATGATTGGTTCTCACTCGCCCTCCGCCGGGGCCAGGGGAGCGTGCCTGTCCCTGCATTTCTATCCGTCATTGTCAGACAGCACCCGACGAGACGCTACCTACCCTAGGCAGGTTCAGCTCCGAGTCTGCAGCCTCTTTAAGATTCTGAGCCCAGTGGAGCTCCAGCCGAGATGTATACTGTAAGTAATGAATTATCCATGATTAATTACAATTAACTGGGTCTCTTTCTTCCCCAGGCACTTGATCTAAATATTTACAAGGAATTCTGATCAGATGCTCACTGTCCAAATTAATATTATTTCATCTGAAAATACAAGAGTGTTTTCATCCAAAATCAGCTGTTGTTTTGAGTCCAATCAGCGTATTATGTGGCAAAACACAACAGAGGAACATGATGTGCGATGACATGTAATATGGCTGGTCAAGTACAGAGGGGCACAATCCACACGGAGCCACCCGCCCCTGGTCCCACGCCCACCCGACCCTCTCCTACGGCCTTCAACACAGTCCCTGGAACGTGGACCTGGATGCATACACAGGCCGCCCCTGGATGTGCTCACCACCCTGGAAAGGGAAGTCGGCAAAGTGCCTTAGGACCCACAGGCCCGGGGCTCCCGGGAGATGGGACACGTTTGCAGCCGCCCCTCGGCCTGGAAGCCTGTGACGTAAACAGAGGAACCTCAGAATCATAACCAGAGGATGTTTGGGGTTGGACGTCTGAGCGGCATGAATGTTCAGATGATGACCGTGTACCCTGTTACTATACCCCTCAGCTCGACTGATCCCAAATCAGAGTAACGAGCAGGGAGGGCCAACGGAGTCCTGCCCCAGTTTAGCACATCTCAGGCTGGATGACTGAGCACGTGGGCTGGTGGAGAAAGGTGCCCAGGTCGGGGGTGGGGGGGGAGGGATCCGCAGAAATAGGACCCGGTTCCAGGCACCGTGGAGAGTGGGACTGGAGTCATTCTCTTCGCGACTGTGTCTCCATGAGCAGCAGCCTACGGATAAGGTCACCTTTGAGCGACAGGCCAGAGAGCTCAGTGTCTCAAAGGACCACCTCTGGCCTCTCTCCGATTCCTCCTCCCCGGGTCCCCTCAATGTCCAGCTTCCTTGTGAATCCCCCGAGGGCAGACTGTCTCCTGGGGACTCGGGTCGGTGTGTCCATCCACCCATCCATAGATGGATGCATTCTCCTGTCTCCCCTACTCAGAATTAACTCAGAAAAATGACGGATTTAGTCACGTCTTTCAGTGATCTGGAGTCAGTACGGCTCCTGTCCCAGAGGCAGAGAGCTGGGCTTCCGTGGCACCTATTTGTGCTCCGTCTTCCCATTTTTTTTTACATCCCTATATCACCAGTTCTGCTATTTGACTAATATTTTTCTGAAAGTTAAGTTTTAAAAATGAATCCTAGTGGGGATCCTTGGGTGGCTCAGCGGTTTGGCGCCTGCCTTCGGCCCAGGGCGTGATCCTGGAGTCCGGTCGAGTCCCACATCGGGCTCCCTGCATGGAGCCTGCTTCTCCCTCTGCCTGTGTCTCTGCCTCTCTCTCTCTCTGTGATATACATAAATAAAATCTTTAAAAAAAATGAATCCTAGTCTACAACAATTCTATCTGTGGCAGTTTGACCCGCTATTTAGTTGTTTTTTTTTTTTTAAATAAATCTTCAAGTGAATTCATAGTCCCCATGAGGTGACTTCCCGTTTGCATGTGTGCCCGCTGTACTCCGGACCACCCTCTGGCTGACAACAAAGGTATGGGATTCGCAGCTGGTCAGGCCGGAGCTCACATCTTAGCTCTGGCTTGGTTCCTGGCTGCACAACCCCTGGGAAGGTCACTTGCCCTCCAGATGGCCAGTGTCCATGAATGCAAATGGGAATGTGCTGGGGATGAGGTGGGGGACCGTGTGACGCCAGGCTCAGCAAGAAGGCTGGTCTCTGCACCAGACTCCACGGATTCCAGCCACGTGGCTAATAGCCTCGTCCTCTCTGCTTACAGATCCCTAGTTTGGTGGAAGTGTGGGTTGGCTCCATCCTCTGGGGCAGAAAGGCTCCTCCGTGGCCCCAGCGGGGAATCATGGTCTAAGTCTGCCAGGGCCAATTGCCTTCCCTCTGCCAGAGCAGGCTTCTGACTTAGGTTTGTAAGGAAACCTAGCCAAGAGGGGCAGAGCACGGGCAGCCTTCTGTGTGGCTTTATTAAAGAGGGTCCCAAGGTCTCAGTCCCCCCCTCCCCTGCTTTGCTCTCGGTGTGTGACCGTCTGCAACAGTAACTGGAACTTCTGTTGCCTTCCAGCTACCTCCAGCAGGGCCGTCCTAGGGGGACAGGCCACATATCATAGGTGGAAGAAAGACTCTGTGTCCTTCAGAGCGTGGCTGAGGTGCTTGCACACTTAACCCTAGAATTGTAATGTGACCAGCATTTTTGTTGTATGAAATAATTAGTAGGCTTTATAGTTTTATATTTTATGCATTGCCTTTTATTTTTTTTCCCTTTGGTAAGTCTTCCGTTGGTTGGAGCAGAGAGCGTCCCGATTTAATTTCCTTCCCAGCCAATACTGGATGTTCTAAGCATCTTTGAAACCACACCTTTGGGGTGAGCACTCCTATAAATGGAGGAAAACACCCAAGTCCCTCCAGAATGACCTAGAAATGCTGCTCACCTCGGTTCCCCCTCGTTGCCTCCCAAGAGCAGCCGAGCCTAGAGTGATAAGGAGCACACTGGCCTGGCCCACAGCAGATGGAGATAGGGATGCATCCCCATTCGTGACATCTTGGTTTCCCCGATGGGGACTGAGGATGCTCCCCAACCCAAGATGACCCCCCATCTCTGCCAGTGCCATAGTCACCAGACCAGCAGGCATACTGAGCCAAATGTGGGGCTTTCCCATTCAGTGGGAAAAGTGATCCCTTACTTCCAGGGGTCAGTGAAGTAAGATCTGAGACGGAGTCTAGAAGACCGTTAGCAACCTGCCCTAGGTGTTTTGATATAGGTTTTTTATTGGCCAAAGTATGGGACACATACCAGGACAGCTTGATAAAATTGCTTCAAGAGTTCAGTATATTTTGATTCTCAGCCAGTTCTGGTTTTGCCCTCCAGGGACATCTGGCAACATCTAGAGGTATGTTTGGTTGTGCCAGTGTGTGGGGGGCTACTGTCGCTGGGTGGGGCGCATCCTGGGATGCGGCGAAACATCCCACAATAAGCAGGACAGTCTCCCACAAAAAGTTACCTGCCTCAACGTGTCAGTAGTGGCAGGTATGACACCTGGGTGGTGGGGCGCCTGGGTGGCTCAGTCGGTGCAGCATCTGCCTTCGGCTCAGGTCCTGATCTCAGGGTCCTGGGATCGAGCCCCGCGTCGGGCTCCCTGCTCAGCGGGGAGTCTGCCTCTTCCACTCTTTCTGCCTTCTACCTGCTTGTGCTCTCTCTCTCAATAAATAAATAAATAAATAAATAAATAAATAAATAAATAAATCAAATCCCTAAAACAAAAGGCTTGGGTTGTCTGAGCTGGAGGAGCGGTGAGGTGCCCGTCTATGAAACACTGTGACCTCAAAGCAAGGAAAGAAGGGAGAAACGTGTCAGTGAAAACTCGAAGCCATTCTTTGTCCTTTAAATGTTGCCCTGGGAGCTCCCCGCCACCATCCCCAGGAGCAGGTGCCCACATCTAAGACTCTGTGAGAAGAGCCTTCGCTGCTGTGCGGGTCTCCGCCTTCCCCAAGCATCCGCCAGGAAGAAGGTACTTTGAACAAATGCATTTTCCGAGTTTACCGAAGTGAACTATCTTAAGCATCATTTACGAAAAACATAAGGTGGCATCATTCTATGATTTGTGTGTCTTTAGAGTGTGGACCGCGGTGCGATGTCTGTAGTCTCATTGCCTGCGCTGATTTACCACATTTCCTACAGTGATGCTCTTGGGAAATGAAGTCGCTCTGAACTGAATGACTTACTCCCTCCTTTGCACCCCCTGCCCCCAAAGTGTAAATTCTGAGGTTTGTGCACTTTTTTTGCGTGTCCCGCCACCTTCCATTGTAAGTTGCCAAATCTGCTGTGGGTCTTCTTCTGGTTTCAGTTCTCTCTCCTGGATTGCAGATGAGGCCTTCAAGGCAGCTCAGTTTCATAAAATGCACAGATTATCTTTGCCGTTATTCCAGATGCTTCCAAGTCGGTTATTTGCCACCGGACTTGCACCCTGCTTAGACGGTGGCACTTTCGGGAGGGTCTTCAGGGGAGCCAAGGCACCGGTGTGTGAGTCAGTGAGTCGCGGCTGGGCGCGGCCGACAGGTGCCTCACCTGCGCTCTACCTGCTGGTCCTCTTCCCGTGCACCCACGTGATGCAGTCAGCCCTCCCCGTCGCCCCCACGGAGCCAGTTGTCATTTGGGGTTTGTGGTAGGTTCCTGGCATCTGTGCTCCAGGCTGCGGGGTACCCCGCGTGGTCTTCCAGCCGAACCACACGGGCATGTCCGGCCCCCTGCTTGGACGCGGCATGCTGCGTACTTGCACAGGGCCCGCCGGCCGAAGCAAAGCCACGGTCACGCCCGGAACCGGCGGGGCTGGAGATGTCCTCTTCCCCCGGAGGGGTGAAGGACGGTGAGTGCCTGTAAACAGCAACACAATTGCAATTCCGGCTTCTCTTCATTCTGCATTTTAGGTGGGAAATGTCAGAGACGTTAAGTCCTGTCCACGGCCACACGGGGAAACCCTGGCCTTGACGTGTCTGAGCACTGAGGAAATACTCACGGAGATGAAAGATGAGCATTTCCCTGGTAACCGTGACTGCAGCCAGCCACACGCTTACCATTTGTTCTAATTTCGGTTAAGGAACACCAGGTTTTTCATGGATACGGAGGGGAAGGAAGGAATGAGTAATGTCTGGGCAATGAGCACACCAGGCGCTCGCTGGGCCGTGGGGGGGCCCTCCTGGTCCAATAAGAAGCACAGTGGCAGAGGGAAGCTCCAGGGACGCCTTTCCAGAGCGGCTCCGCGTCCTCGCCCTGGGAGGCAAGGTGCCCAGGGCCCGCTGGCCCTGCCTGACTTTTTGTCCCCTGCAAACTGTGGGTGGGAGGGGGGGCCCCCAGCCCCATCTGGCCACCAAGCTGAGGTGTGGACGTCAACAACCACCAAAGTGATATTACGCTGCCCTTTCCAGTAAGAGCTTTCACCAGGGCTTCGCGGGAATCTAGATGGAAGGTTCAGCCCTGCCGTCGCCATGGCCAGCGGCCCTTACAGATCCTTTCTTCCCTTTTGTCCTGGGGAGGCTTCTGTTGGGATGCGGGGCTGCTGGGTCGTCAGGCTACGCATGTGGCTCCTCCGGGGCCCTTGGGCCTGGGCTGACCGGCTTGGCCCCAGTGCGAGGGGGGGAACCCCTCTGGCTCCTGTGGGCACAGCATCGGCTCCTGCGCTCGGCAGCGGGTTCTGTGGCCACCGCGTAAACTCAGCGGGTGCCAGCTCAACCCTTACACTTGACTTCTGAGTAGTTCTCACTAATCCGAACCAGCCAGTCGGCGAGCTGGTGTGCAGCTGTTCCGGGAGCACCGGCTCTCCGGCCTTGGATGGAAGCTGAGGGGCCTTCCTGACCGGGCAGCGGCTCCGGAGCTGGACTTAGGCTGCCCTGATGGACGAGTCGGGGTCCAGCTGCGCCTCCGAACCAGCTGTGTAACCCTGAGGAGGTCACGTGACTGGCTCAGGTCTTTCTATAAAACAAGGATAAAAATGTGCTCCTGTCGTCTGGCCGCGGGGTGATGGATAGGGATCGAGGGGGCTGCTGACGCCCGTGACGCCGCCGAGCCCCAGGGCCGCCCGGGAAGCAGCAGCTCCGACCTCGGGCCTCGGGCGCTAGGCTGCCGGCGGCCCTGCCGTCCCTCCGCTCCTCCTAGGATGCCCGGCGATCTCCACCGAGCGTGCCACGGGTTTGTAGACGTCTGCGTTATTAGGACACCTTGTGGAAGGGAACAGCGGGCCGGCGGCCGGCACACGGGGCCAAGGGGGTGAACTCTGCTCCACCGCCGCCCATGTGTTTGCCAGTCGCTTCTCGTGGAATGTGAGCCTCGGCCTGGGTCCCGTCCGAATGATCCCGGAGGCGGCGCTCTGCTCTTGGGCTGCGGGGATGAGCTTCTCCTTGGCTCCGTTTCATTAAGCCAGGGAGCAAGTGCTTAGCCCGCGTCTGATGATGATCAAGCAGCTCACCCCCCCATGCCGTGCCCCGCCCCCAGGCCCAACTAAAACTACCTGCCAGCCTAATGCCTTTGGGATGGCGACCAGGCTGGGAACGGGGCTCCCACCTTCCTGGCAATCCTATGCTGTGCTGGTCGGCGGAGCCAGCTCCGGGTCTGCGTGCTCCCTGCCGCGGCTCAGCACGTTGCCCTCCTGCAGCCCCCACCCACCCCCCTGCAGGCGCCTGCACCTGGGAATCCTGGAAGGAGCCAAGACGGTGCCCCCCAGCCGCCCCCTCACCCCACCTGCCGGCACTCACGCTGCTTCTGCCCGAGGTTGGCGGATCCCAACCCCCAACCCTTACTGCTTCGTCCTCTCCAGTGATTTGTTCCCTTTTGTTGAGCATCTACTGTGTGTTGGGCCCAGGCCTGACGCAGAGCAGAGCAGGATGAGACCTCCGTGGCCTCGTGGTGCCGAAGGGCAACGCTGCGTGGACCAGGGGCAAAGACGCCCCAGAGGACCCTGGGGCCAGAGGGGGACCTCTCTGCAGGGAAGGGGCGGGAGCTGCTCTCATGAGGCGACCGATGTTCAGGCTGGCGCCGGAAGGTCTCCGTGGAGAGGTCAGGGAGGAGCAGGTGCAGAGCGCAGGGGTGGGAGGAGCGAGTTCTGAGCAGAAGCGAGCACAGCCCAGATGGCTGAAGGGTGAGGGGAGGCAGAGTGTCTTGCTGGGTCACGGGTGCACGGTGACCTGGAGTAGCCCCAAGAAGCCACCAGAGGTTCTTAGCTGAAGAGAACCCCCTGTATTTCTTAATTTTTTTGAAAAGTAGGGTCCACGCCCCGTGGGGCTGGAACTCACGACCCTGAGATCCAGACCTGAGCTGAGATCGGGAGCCGGGCGCCCAGCTGGGGAGCCGCCCAGGTGCCTGAGCCGCTGTTTCTCGGGGGAACCGCCAGTACACGGCCGCCAGCCGCCCGTCAGATCCCGGCTTTGGCGCGTTTTCCGTCACACAGCTGCACGCGTGGGGCGGGGTGGGTCCCGTCTTCTAGGAGGAAGGCGTAGAGCGACATTATGGGGTTTATGGGATCCCTGGCTGGGCATCGCCCTCCGGGAGCTACCGTGGGCCTGTCCCTGTGCGCGTGGCGCGTGGCTCTGTGCGTCTCTGGGGTCCCCGCCAGCACACTGCCCCGACGCCCCTGCCCCTGCCCTCCGCGGGCCCCGGCTCCCCGCAGGCTGGGCCACAGCCTCCCCCTGCCCGAGCGTGCCCCTGGCACTCAGCCACCGCTTGCCCGACGATCTTATGCCATCTTCCACTTTTTCATTTCCTTCTGATCTGGAAAAAAAAATGAGTTGGAAAGCTGGTTCATGGTGTAGTTGACAGGAAGTCCGTTATCTGTCGTGTTCAGATAGGCCGTCCCGCAGTTATTTGAGCTCTAAGATTCTATCACCTAAATAAGGTCATTCCTGCTGGACAGATGATGCCGGCGGCGCAGGCCAGCGGAGCGAGGCGAGCGACACCCCAGGTGGGATCGCGGGCTTGGGGAGGCCGATAAGTCGCCCCAATGGGAAGCAAAATTGCTGGCCGGAGCTCCTGCAAACGGGATGTGGGGGACGGCTGGCGGCTGGGTGCTGGTGGGGGCCGCAGCGGGGGCTCCTGCGCGCCGGCCCGTGCACGTGGGGCTCCGGGCCGCTGGCCGCAAGCCCTTCCCGTGCGTGGGCTCAGAGGCTGGTGGAACGCAGGTCACCAAGGCCTCTCCGAGGTCATTTCTCTGCGTCTTTGAGATGCCAGGGTAGCGCCTCGGGCCCCCGAGATGCGTGTTCAGCTCCCACGGAGGCCTTGTCCAGCCCTGACAGCGGGGAACCAGGAGCCCCGCGTGACATCAGGGGTGTCACCTTCGCTCTGGGGTGGGGGCTTTCGACTGGCTTTATTTTCAGGGTTGGCTTAGGTTCAGGGCCCGGCCCGGCGAGCCGCCCCTACCATCTGCACGCAGGACAGCCAGCGTGTGGGGCCCCGCTCACGGTCACGGACGCCGCCCGCGGCCAGCGGCCCCTCCGGGGGAACGCTGCCGTCTGACATGGGGCAGCCTTTGTTTCCAAGGACCCGCTGCATCTACTGTGTGCCTCTCTTTTTAAGGGAAATTCAGCCTTTTCTTTTAAAATTTTTTTTCTTAAAAAAGCAGAGCCTTTCCTGACCTCCGGGCCCGGGGTTTTGGTCGTCGCTGCCGCGCGCCACTCCTGGCTCTGGCTGGGCCCGAGCGTCAGCTGCCGGGACGCAGGAGCGTCGAGCGTGTCGGAGCAGGAGCTCAGCGGGCGAGCCAGGCGGATCTTTCTGGATCAAGAGTCGGTTCTGGCTTGTGCTAAATTCTGACCCTTCTTAGGGGACCGGGCTTAATCTTGGCTTCCCTTCTGTGAAGCCGAGATCACGATGCTGCCTGGCTGGTTGTCATGGAGATGCAGCGGCGCTCGGTCGGTTGGTAAATCACAGAGCGCGGAACCCACTGCGGGACCTTAATCCCCGCTTGCTCCGCCTCCCCCCTCTGACCAAACGTGTCTGAGAATGACCCCTGGCCTCGCTCGCCCCAGAGCCCATGACCCGACCCGTCCCCCGACCGCCAGGATTCCCCCCACCCCATACCTCCCGGGTCGTGAGGCTGCCGCCTTCCGGTGCAGGGGCCCCTCGATGGGCATCGGGGTGCGCGGGTATGGGAGCCCCAGCACGGCGGGCGTGAGGAATGGAATGTTTGGAAGGTCCGAGCGCTGCCGGGGGAGAAAGGAGCATTTCCTCACTATTGTTGAAAATCTCGATAGAACACACACAATTACAGTAATAAAAATAGCGAGCACAAAGTGGGGGCTTGTCATATGTCAGCCACATGCTACGTGCTAAGTGCTTTAGATGCGGTATTTTATTTAGACTCCTCGATACTTTTTCTCATCCTTTTATATGTAAGGACACCGAGGTGCAGGGGCGTTAGGCAGCGCGCCTCTGGAACCCACCCTAAATTCGTCCGCCCTACCCCCTGCACCTGTCGCTTACGGGCTGCTTAGGAGTCGCGGGGGAACGGCCTGCGTTCCTTAGGGCGTTATTTTGTCTTAAAATCCTTCGATTTCACCTTCTGTGGGAAATGAGAAGTGGCGTTTTCTGTGTCTGGGCGAAGCACACGGTCCCTCCTGTTGTCTCTCACACCTGGGTCGGACCCTACAGGCTCTGGCCTTCCTCCCCTGTTCCCGACACGGCGCGGCTCCTCGTCGTGCGGGCTGGGGGGTGTGTACAGTGGGGTGAGTCACCCCCACCTCTCCGTCCCCCTCCCGCAGGACTGAGCCACGCGTGGGGACGAGCGCATTGAGCGGGACGGCCTGTGTCACCCCAACTGACTGAGCACCCCGGCCAGGTCGCCCGGGAGCAGCAGGACGGAGCTGCCAGCCGGGGCTGGGCTTGGTCCGGGTCAGGCCACGGGCTTGTGGCCTCGCCATTGGTCACCGCTGGCACCTGCTCCTGGCGGGCAGCAGGCCGCTGTCCTGCTCTCATGGGAGCTGCGCACCCCACCCCGGGGAGGACCTGGGGCCGCTCATTCTGCACACACCGGCCTCCCGGATCGGGGCCCAGGCGCCGCCCGTCGGGTCTGGGCTGGCGGTCTGTGCTGTCCTCTCCCCGTCCTCATTCCCGGCGTACTGCAGTGAGGGCACGACCCTCACCACAGCTGCCACTCCAGCTGCGACCCCGCAGCTGGTTCCAGGAGGCTGGGCTGCAGCACATGGCGAGTAAACGTCGGGGTTGGGGTACGATCTTTGTGCGTGGTGAGTCCTTGAACGCCGCGTCGGTGGGAGCCCCCCCCCCCCATCCCTCCCCAGGTCTGGGCAGGCCGAGCCCATGGGACGTGCCTGCTTTCATCTCCCCTGCATTTGCTCATGTTTTCCCCCAGAGCTTGGGGGCACCGAGGGCCGGTGAGGAGGACCGGGGACTGCGGGCAGGGCAGGGCTCTGCTCAGGCAGCTGGAGTGCCCCCCCCCATCTCCTCGGACCCCGGAGGCCCCCTGGGGTTCTGTGTGCTGGGAACTTGCCCAGAGCTGCTTCTGGGAAGAGCTCTCCAGGCAGAAATTGGATTTGGTGGTTCTCTCCTGTCTGGAACGGAATCGCGGACGGTGGTGTCTGCAAGAGCAAGCATGCCCGTGTGGACCCAGGAGGACCACCCTCCTCCTCCTCTGCTGGCCTCACGGAGTCTGCTGCCATTCCGCAGGCTTCTGAGAAATGCTAATAAAATTGAATGAGTTCATCTTGGCTTCCAAGTGACTTTGAGGCCCCCAAACGGACTTACTGGCTCTGGTGTTGCGACGACTCCGGAGCTTTGGAAAGGCAGTTATGTCGGAGCCGGAGGCCCGTGGGCCAAAGAGCACTACGAAAGCGCTTGTTTGCGTTTTGCAGTTTGCTCCTTAGATGCCGCGGTAATGAAGTCAGCACTTCATCAGGCTCATTGCAGAAAACTTCGTTCCCTACAATCATTTCCCTGCGAGTGCGAGGTGCCCCATCTGCCCCTGCCCTCCCCGGCCCCTGCCCGGGGCGGGTGCTGTGCCGGAAGGGCCGGGAGGCGCAGGGGCAGCACACGGGTACGGCGGCCTGTAGACACGTGCCCTGCGAGGTGGGAGGGCCAGCGAGCAGCTGCGGGGAGACACGGGGCCCTGAGTCTGGGGATGCAGGACACCCAGAGCCTGTCCTGGGAGCGACGAGCCGTTCAGGTGGGCAGACCGTCGGCTCGTGAAGGGAGACAGAACACGGGAGCCAAGGAGCCGGGCGCCAGTCCCCCGTAGTGACCTTCAGTGCCACTTGGGAACTGTCCGCCTTGGTGGGTGACGGAGATGGCGACTGTGCCGACGTTTGCCAAGTGCCACTCTTCTTCTAAGTATTTGACTGCGTCAAGCCACTTAATGCCGTCCCCGTAGAGGAGGGGACAGACGCGGACGGTGGCTCGCCCCTGGTCACACGGACAGGGAGGACTTGGCATGTGATGCCCAGCGTCCTGTCCCCAGGGCCTGCTCGCGCGTCAGTGAGGCATGGCTGCCCCGACAGGCTAACGGGAGCCTTCTGCAAGGGCGTGTCCTGGTCCTCATTCCTGCAAGCCCTCAAGGCACGGGGGGGTTCCCTTCCCACGTGGGAGTCCGTGCCAACGCTCACTTAGGACGCATGGGGGGGAGGAGCTGGGGTGTGGCCAGGGTGGGGAGTCCCAGGGGGTTGGTGTCTTCTGGGAGCAGCTTCTGGATGAAGGGCGAAGGGGCCAGGAGCCCAGGGCGTCGCCGCAACGAAACCAGCAGAGCTCGGAGCAGAGCTGCTGGGGGAACAGGGGGCGGGGGGCCAAATGGTCCTCAGAGTCGCTGTGGCCCATCCCAGGGGAGGATGATGCCCTTGCCCCTGGAGCTCCTGTGTGCCCTTACCCTCCGGTGTCCTGCCCCCCCGCCCCGTGCTTTGCCTTAACAGCCAGCGCCCGCTGCCGCCCTGTTTCAGACGCCTGTCCTGGGGCCACCGGAGCCTGCTGTCGCTGCCTGCTGGGATGCAGAGCTGAAGGTTCTTGACCTTTCTACCCTGAGTCCTGTAGGCTTCCCGTCCCCAGAGTGGCCACGTGGGAGCCTTGATGTGCCTTCCCTGGAGCATCCTCCTGCCCCCTGAGGGGCCTTCCCAGAGCCCCCAGGCGTGGCCCCACCCCCCTGCCCCACACGGATTTCCTCGGGGAGCACCTCACGCACCCGGCACCTGCACACGGACCTCTTCCTCAGGACAGCTGCTCCACAGCCCACCCAGGACCATCTGGGCCCTCGGAAGTTGCTCGGAAGCACTGGGGGGGGGGGGTCAGATGAAGGAATGAACAAATGAACCAGATGCTTTCTGGTTGTCCAAAGAGCTACCTGTGGGGTGGAGCGATGTCGCACCACCTTGCCTTCTGGACCTGGCTGGAGAGGCGAGTGCACAGCTCCAGGTGGGGGGGGAACGCTCTCCTGACCACCGTCCTGCCAGCTGGTCTCAAGCCCCAGGGTCAGGGAGCAGCTGCCGGGATTGTATTATGAAATATAGATGCTCTAAAAAAAATGTGTCGTCTCTCAAACATATTTGGTGTTGGGAACCTCCCTTCACCTGACGCCGATGAATGGGCGTCGTAAGTGGTCGTCCACGTAAAGCATCCCACGAAAGCCTGTTTGTGGACAGACCCTCTGGGTGCAGGAGGGAGACTGGGGTTGGGGTCTGCTGTCAGGGGGACTCACGCCAGGGCCGCTGCAGGGACTTTTGGAGCATCCTCTGCAGGTAAAGTCGTTTTTAGCAAGAGAATTATGACGAATTCATTTTCCATTAAACAACTGAACTGTGTAATTGTTACAGATTATAAATTCTTTTTTTTTTTTTTGCAACAGGACAGGTTGGAAATTAAGCAGATTCTATGAACAACCAAACCTAATGAATCCTGCAAAGATTGAGCTGTAAGTGGCAACGTCTGGGATTGTAGCTCGCTGCGTGTCAGCGAGTGAACGGTGTTAGGGTATTAATTATGGAACCGTGGGCGGAATGTGGGGCAGAGAAGTGAGCGGGCCTCTGTGGCAGCGTGATGTCACCCCGGAGCTCCGGGCTCGGCCACCTGCGAGCTGCGGCAGAGACGGATGAGCGGGGGGTGCTGCGGGTCAGAATCCTGCTAATGGACCAGGGCTGGCTCCCAGGTCCCAGGCGCCGCTGCTGGAGCTGACTCTCCCGTCGTCCCCAGGATGGTGTAAGGACGAAGGGCAGCCTTGGACCACACGGACCGCTGCGTAGCGGATCCCGCCAGTGCGCTACGCCTGGTCCCGAGCACCCCCACGGGAAGGCCCAGCGGTAAGCCAGACAGGCGCCCACCCCAGAGAGCTCCCGAGCTAGCGGGGAGGCAGGTGTGCGAGGAACAGCTCCTGGAACCACGGGACGGCTCTGGGGGGGCCTTGAGGTGGCAGGTGGAAGGCGCGGAGTGGGTGCAGGCCCCAGCGACAGAGGCCAGACCCAACGGCAGGTCCGCTCAGCCCCACGCCCACGCTCTTTACCCTGCTGTCTCCTCCTCCGTCACCCAACAGCCACGCACCTGCACGTCACCCGTCACCATCAAAGGACCCTGTGACACTCGTCAAATGTTGGGTGACAAGGTGTGTGAGTCCACGAATGAGTGAGTGAATGAATTTGGAAAGCGTGGCTTCGCTTCTCAGCAGAATTTCTAAGCTACGCAGCGGCCAAGATTCCCATAATGGTGAAGGGCACTTGCTGTGTGCAGAGCACCGCCCCCCAGGTGCCCGCGGCCCCACGCTGCTCCCGCGGGGGCCGCTGAAGAGGGAGGCGGGGAGGTTTGTGCCCCCAGTCAGGAAGTGCCCCGTGGGATTGAACCCCGGGCCCCTGGGGGGTCCCCAGGCAGATTCTGATGTTGGTCCGGGTCAGGTTGCCTCCTCTGTGAGCCTCCAGCCAGGCGGCACCCATGCAAACTCGGCAGTGCCCCCGGGCGCCACTCGTCCACACGAACCACCTCCCGTTTACACGCTCCGCCTCAGAGAGCCCGCACACCTACCCTCTGAGCGCACACCCCAGCTGCCAGGGCCTGCCCCCTCCCGTCTTTCCCACGCCTTCCTTCCTGCGACGTTTCCCGGAACGAGAGCTGCGCCCAGCACAGGCCTCCTGCACGTCTCCAGAGCACACGTGCTTCCGTGGACCTTCTCAGAAAAAAACTGCCGTAAAATAAAGCAACACTCGCGTCTCCTGGGCATCCGTGGGCCAGAGTTTACTTTGATACCACGCAGGCCTATCTTAAGAAGAATAAAAAGCTTCTGTAAAATAGGAAAACAACAATTTCGAAGGAAACGAGAGCATTTGGCAAAAACCTGTGATCCGAAGCACGATGCCCTGGCCTTGTCTCACAGGTGAGGAGGGAGGGCCGGTGCCTGTTCCATCATTTATTATTTTGTCCTGACGCCCTCATGGGCTCTCACTGTTTTCAGACCTACGAGGCTTACGTGGCCGTCTCAAGGGGGCCGAGGCAGGGAGGGAGGTGCAGGGAAGGGGAGGGCCGGGCCGGGGAGGGGGATGTGAAGACTCGGGGTGGGAGGGGTGCGGGTCCGACAGCGGGAGCCCCGGGGCCACAGTTGAAGGTGCTGCTGGCACCTGGAAACACCCCCAGGGAAGAGGACTTTGTTCCCTGCTGCGCCCTCCCCGCACTCCCCCCGCAGGGAGCCCCAGGAAGCCTGCTGGTCACCAGGGGCCACGTGGCCTCTCCGCGCAGGCAGGTCGCCCTGCGGCCGGCAGTAAATTCCACCCTAGCTCTCGTGCATCCGACTCCAAATCCCAAACCCCTGTCGTCCACGCGCTGTTAGGGGTTCGGTCCTCCTGCCCCCTCCCTCAGTACCCACACCTGCCCGTGTCGGCCCCGGGCCGCTTCTGGGAGGTGGCAGCTGACGGGCAGGACCTGGGAGCCCGTAGTGCCTGACGGAGCGTGGATGCCTCGAGCCTGGGCTGTAAAGCTTCCGGGGTCGGCAAGCGCCAGGTGCTGCAGGGCTGCTGCGGGTGTGAGGTTCTGCGGGCGTCTGTGGTCCATCCTGGGGCTCCCGTGGTCTATCCTGGGGCACCTGTGGTTCATCCTGGGGCTCCTGTGGTCCATCCTGGGGCTCCCATGGTCCATCCTGGGGCTCCCAAGATCCATCCTGGGTTCCCGAGGTCCCATCCTGGGGCTCCCGTGGTCCATCCTGGGGCTCCCGAGGTCCATTCTGGGGCTTCTGAGGTCCCATCCTGGGGCTCCCGTGGTCCATCCTGGGGCTCCCGTGGTCCATCTGGGGCCCCTGTGGTCCATCCTGGGGCTCCCGTGGTCCATCCTGGGCTCCCGAGGTCCATCCTAGGGCTCCCAGTGTCCTGTCCTGGGGCTCCCAGTGTCCCGTCCTGGTGGAGCGTCGTGGGGCCAGTGCCTTCTCTCCTCTGATCCCAGTTTCCTGGGCAGGACGGTGAGGACCGTTGGGGTGTTGAGCAGAACACGGACAAAGTGCTTCACGGTAACCTCCCTCTGGAGCACCTGGCAAGCGCTGCCGCCCACTGGGGCTGTGGGGACAAGAGACGGGCGCGTCCTCCAGGAGCCGCGGCCCGGAGCCTGCAGCGGAAAGTCCGACCCCTGCGGTTTGAGGAGTGGCAGGGAGGCTCGGAGGGTGCGTGGCCGGGCCGGGGCTGCGAGCCGAGCCGTGCAGGGTCCCCACCGAGCCCGGGGGGGGGGTGCACAGGCACCCCGTGGCTTAAGAGGCCTAGATGCCTGTTCAGCTTTGGGTGCTTGAATCCAGCTGAGGCCTGTAGGGGCTTTGGGGAAAACAGAGCGGCCCTCTCGGGTGGAGACGTCTCCTTGTGCTCTTGTTGAGACATCGGAGGACAAGGGAGGAGAGAGGAGGGAGAGGAGACAGCTCCCCGCTGGCCCTGAGTGGGGCAGGGGCCTCGGGCCACAGGCGCGCTCCCCAGCGGGCGGCTTTGTTCCTGCTCCGGGGCTCCCGTCTCCATCCAGGCTCCGTCGGGCTCCTTCCCTGTCCGCTGCCACCCCCGGCAGGGTCCCCGGGCCAGGAGGGGGAGAGATGGGCCCGCGACCCGGGGACATGCCCCTGCCCTGGGGCCTGTCGGCCGCTCCCCTCCTTCCTGCTGCACGGCCTCACCCGCGTGCCCGTGGTGCCGGCAGCAGGTCCACGGAAGGAGAAGACTGGATGCCTCACACCCATTTCACAGATAGAGAAAGTGAGATTCAAAGAGATGTAGTTTGTCCTGTTCTTCCAACAAAGAAAATGGTGGAGCCGGGACTCCGCTGAGCCCCCGCTCGAGCCCCTGGTGCTTCCTCCCCTAATCCCGCGAGGAGCCGTGGGCTGCTGGCATTTCATCGTATCACGTGCAGACCTGGCCTCTGCTGCGGGGTACGCACACATCACCCCGAGATCCGTCGGAAGCTACTGTTATCCGGAAATAACGAGACATTTCCATCAACCTGTATTTGAGGCTGCCCTCTACTTGCAGGAGAAAGAGACACATCATGTGAGCACGAATTAATCTCGAGTCCCAGATCACTCTGGAGCAGCGGCAGCTTCTGGGGTTGGGCAAACCCCGTTCCCTGCGCCGCTGGACGTCGGGAGCAGGGATGCGCGGGACACGGGCCCGAACCCGGAGAGACGCTCTGTCGGCGGGTGTGCAGCTCCACCGCTCTGGAACCATCAGTGCACCGCGGGGAGATGGTTTATAAGCAGAAACTGGCAAAATGATAATTCAGTTCCCGGAACATCACCCCCCGCCCCGGACGCACCCAGACGTCAAATGAGCCGGGGTGACCGCGGGGGTGTTTCCTTTCCCGGGATGCCAGAGAACCAGAGCCTGGGATAACGCAGACCCACGTGTAAACCCTTGAATTTCGGTCATGTACAAACAGTGACCTTTTAAATCCATATTCATTCCTGTGTGTTTTGGGGGAGATTGTGCTGGATGCTCAGAAGGGGGAGGGACTAGTCAAACACGGGCCTGGCTTCAGGGAGATAAAAGAGTTTTAAATGCTAAGAGCAAGGGCAGGATCTGGTCCCTGGAAGTTGCTGGGCTGCGAGGCCCTGCCCGTGCCCGAGAGGAAGCCCTTGGGGGCGGGAGAGGCCTGGGGAGGGCGGCAGGAGGCCCCGGGAGGACGCAGGGACAGAGCTCAAGAGCGGAGGCGGAGTGAGCAAGCACAGCGCGGGCATGTGTGTGCATGCGTGTGTGCACCCGGTACATAGGCAAAGGTGTGTATGTGCAAACGTGCATCTGTGTGCACATACGGCAAATGTGCGTGTGCATGTGTGCAGATGTGCGACGGCGTGCGCCAGTGTGCCAGCGCGTGCGTGTGCGTGCATGGGCACACGCGTGTGAGGAGCAGTGAGGAGGGTCTCTGGGAGCTCTCGGGGCCCGGCCCACGTCAGACCCCAGGGATGCAGCTGGGCGTCCACATCCCCCGGTGTCCTGCACTAGGGCCGAGCGTGTTCATGCGTGTCCTCGAGGGGGAGCGGGCGGGCTGGGCAGCCGCAAGGAGGAAGTGGGTCACGGAGGGCGGGTGGGGCGCTCCGCGAGCTTCCTTCCGCTCGCCGCGGGACCCTGCTGGGGGGTTTTGGGCAACGAGGCGAGCGTGATCGTGTTCCGGGCCTGCCGGCCTCACGGCGCTGCTTCCCGGGTCTCCCTGGAGGTCAGCACCTGGGTCTCCCGTCTCTTGGGACCGAGGCCCGGGTGGCGTCCACACCCGGCCTGGTGCCCCCCGTGTCGCTGCAGCCAGCGCGCCTCTCCCAATGGGCCCCGTCTCCAGTTCCGCCCAGTTGGAGCCCTGATTAATGAGAGCCGCTAATTAGAGGCCCGATTCCCAGTGTTGTGGACGTGGCTGCGAGCCAAGCTCCGGGGGTTCAGACTCACCCCGAGAAGTGATGGGGATACCGGGGCTGCCCCGGGGGGAGGACCACGGGCCCACGGCCGCCAGCCTCTGCCCCTTCCCGCCCGCCAGCCGCCTGTGCACCCCCTGGCCCAGGCCCCCCCCTCTCTCCGCCCTCCCTGGCCTCAGGTCCCCGCGTCCTTGCCGTGGGGGTGAGGATGGAGGGCTTCTCGGCACGGAGACAGCGACGTGGGGAGGGGGGGCCCTCAGGAAAGACGCGGGGATGGCTGCCTCCACCCTGGGGACCCTGGGCCCTTGGGGGCTCACCTCGGCTGTGGCTCTCAATCTCGGCTGCTTCCTGGCACCGTCCAGAAAGCTCCCCAGTCCCCATTCCCCAGGCTGCACCAGGCCCCGGCACATCAGGATCTCGGGGTGGGAACCCTGTGCCCAGGAGGTGATTACAATGAGCACGGCCGCCTGATAGGGCGGGTCTCTATCCACCCCGGGCAGGTGGTGGGGAGAGGCTGCCCAGGGACCCCCAGCATCAGCTTGGCCTGTCACCCCCTAAGCCACCTGCCCCTTTGCTGAGATTTTAGGGGGCTCAGAAGACCATCCTATCAGCCTTCCTGGAGGTGGAAATTTTCCCCCTTCATTCATTCACTCACTCATTCCACACAGAGTCTAGGACAGACCGCCTGTCACCTGCTGCGGGACTCTGAACACCCAAAACGGTGGAGACACGTCCCTGCAGACATGGGGAGGGGCAGATGCATGAGCCTGTGAGCCCAGCTCGAGGGGCTGTGCGGGGCAGGGTGGTCGTGGGTGAGGGGGGCGGTACCTGGGGGGAGGGACGGAGGGGAGCTGGCCCTGCACGGGCGCTGCTGCTGCTTGCAGCTGGACCTCAGAAGCACGACCCTTAGGTGACGGGCTGGACGTGCAGAGACATGAGGCTGGGCACAGGTGTGGACGGGAGCGGGACAGGAGCCCGGCCGAGCTACTTTGTGTGCAAAGCTGACGGGGTGCAGGGAAGCATCACCTCCGTGCAGTGGAGGCTGAGAGCAGGGACCTGTGCTGGGTGGGGGAGGGTCAGGTGCAGCCACGCCCCCAGGAGGACCAGCCCCACGGGCCAGGAGAGCTGTCCCAGGCCTCCCCTAACTAATCAAGTGCTGTTACAACAGCTGCAGCAGCTGTTCCCAGATGGGGAAACTGAGGCCCAGGAGAGCACGTGACCCGTCTCAGGTCACATATCTACCTAAGCCATGGGGTGGGAAACAGCCTGGGGATCCCATAGCTGCCTCCCAGATGCCAGGCAGGGAGAGCCCCCACCCAGAAGGACCTCTGACTCTGGGCTGCCTCGCCCGGGAAACAGGACCTGGCCACGGGCTGGGTCGGAGAGGACAGGGCGCGTCCCCGGAGGCCTGGGCCCTGTCCGGGAGCGGGCAGTGCGTCCCTGGAGCGGGGCTGTGGAGCGTGGGAGGGTCTGGGGCACCCCTGAGAACCGGGGAGCATCCTCGGGGCCCTGCAGGTGAGCCGCCCACCGCCTGCTGGGAATCCCTGCGCTTTGCCAGACCCGGGACAGAGGGGCCATGCGGGGGACAGGGCTGCCGGGGGCTCAGAGGCAGCAAAGGGCTGTGGGCAGCCAACGACTGGGGGACTGCCCACCCCAGGCACCGACCCACCAGTCACACGGGGCAGGAGCGTCCCGGGGGGGAAGCGCCAGGGCCGGGAGCCTGCTGGGGGCACAGGGCATCTAGAGCCCCCTCCCCAGGCGGCGCCCTCGGGGACTGCTTGCAAATGGGGTTCGTGTGCCCCCCACCCTGAAAACGATCCCAGATGTTTGTGCAAAGCCTTGTGCCGGAACCTGTACCATGTTGGGCAGTGGGAAGGGGCTGTGCCCCTCGGCTGCTGGGCTGAGCTCGGTGTAGCCGAGAGGAAGCCCTCCTTCCACTTCTAGAACATACCAGCTTTGGAAGACCCCTCCGCAGGAGGTTCTGGGTGGAGCTGAGCAGCTTCCCGTCCCGGCGTCCAGGCGTCCCCGCGTTCCCGCGGCGTGAGATCAAGGGAAGGGCTCCGAGGGGCCCCCGGAGCTCTGAGAAGTCGGCATCTTGGCCACTCAGACCCTGGAGTGGCGATGGTGGCCCCTGCGTGCCCGGCCCAGGGTGCCTCTGGCAGCTGGACTCCAGCACAGGTGCACCGGGGACCCTTGGGTGAAGGAGGGCCACACCCGGGGGGAGCCCGCAGGCTGGGGGGAGCCCGCAGGCCCCTGGGTGCTCGTCGCATGGCTGGTGGGCAGCCCGGCTCTCGGGCAGCAGAGATCCATCCCCAGGGGCCACCTCGAGGCCCTCGAGCCGCGTCAGCACACGGGGCTGCCCGCTGGGGAAGCGCAGTCCTGTTACGACGTGCCCGCCTCCCTCACCCGCCTCCCTGAGGCTCCTCTCCCTCGTTTCTCGTGCCCGGAGGTGGAGCAGGTGTGCAGGAGTGTGCAGGGCGCCAGGGGAGACGGTCTGTGCTGTGGGCGCCATGGCCTTGTCTCTTTTCTCCCCACGCCCCCCATCATGCTGTCCCCAGGGGTCCCCACCTTGTCTCCTTGCTCTCAAAGGCTCCGGCCTGCCCCACGGCTGGCCCCACGGTCGGCCCCACGTCCTTCACTGTATGCGGCAATTCCGCTCGGCCCTGACCTTACGTAAACCACCCGCCCTGCCCCTTGGGGAGTGATGAGAGCGCGGCGACCAGGACACAGCAGGTGCACCTAGAACGGGGGCACAGCTGTCCTGGTAACACCATCCCCTCGCTGGTCGGCGGGAGCCTGAGCGTCCCCAGGGCCCCACCCTGTGCACCTGCTGCTGGCCTGGCTTGTGCGCAGCCCCCATGGTGCTGGTGGAGGGACCAGCAGGTGGCACTTGTGGCCGCCTGTGCACGCAGATGTGGCCACTGTGCTGGGTGCTGCTGCCCCGGCGGGGGCCCGGGGGATGATCCCTCTGGGATCCTTCAGGATCTTTCTGCTGTTTCTGTTCCTCATGTGTGCTGAGCACCACAATGTCAAGTCCCCGGAGGAAGGCGGACAGAGCCGTAGGTGAGGGCTCCAGGAGGGAGCCTGGCTCCCCACCGCTCGGTGCCTGGGGTCCCGGGCCAACATTCGGACCTGTCTTCTGTCCCCATAGCTGACCTACCTCCAGGGCTAGGAGGGCAACGGGGGGCTCCCTGAAACGGCGCTCCCTTCTTAACACTACATGCCCCACCGAGGGCTCCAGACCCTCCAGCAGGTGACTGTGGTCCTCGCCTCACCGACCCCAGGCTGCACCTCATCTCCTGATGCCCAGACACCCCGACCCCAGGCTGCACCTCACTTTCCTGACACCCAGACACCCTGACCTCAGGCTACACTTCACCTCCTGACACCCAGATCCCCTGACCTCAGCATGTACCACCTCCAGCCCCTCACTGTCACCCATGGACACCCAGGCTTGGAAGGACAGGGCATGTGTGGTGACATGTAGTCTTAGATGGTGACCCCCTCCATTCTGGGGACCCAGATATTCACGGCCCTGGCCACCGAAGGCTCCTGCCCGCCTTTCCCTGGGATCTGTGGCCGGCAGACCCAGAGGCACACTGCTTGGTGTGCCCTGTCTGCACTTGGTGTGCCCTGGTGTGCACTGTCTCTGGGCTCCCCTCACTGTGCCTGGCAGGGCCCTCACTGTGGCTCCCTTGATGGGGAGGTCGGGGGGGGCAGCCAGCAGAGGCCGGTTCCCTTCCAGAATTTGTGGCCTCCTCAGGTGTCACCCGTCTGCTGCCCTGGCTGGCTTCCCTCGGCCGGCATCGTCAGGAGGGGTTCGGGAGTTGGGATGAGGGCGCCACCACAGCCGAGCCAGCATGCCTGCAGCCTGCTTCCTGACCCGATCTCCTAAGTCAGGGAGGGCCTCCGTTTTGCCAGATGTCGCCCTTCCTGAGACAGGGGCCATCTGCAGACCAGACCCCGAGGCTGGGCTGAGGGGCCACTGTCCTGGAGCCCCGGGACCTACTCCCCGATCGGACGTTTCGGCCCCTGCGGCCAATGAGCGCTCTCAGCCTCCTATATGGTCCGGGTTGGGTTTTCTCCCTCCAGCAGCCTGAGGAGCGGCCCCCAAAGTTACGAGGCCCAAGCCTGAGACCTGTAAATGTTGCTTCATAAGAAAAAGGGGTGTTTGCAGATGCGGTGAAGCTACACGTGAGGAAGACGAGGTCCGCTTTTCAGGGCGAGCCCTGCACACACTCAGTGTCCTCGTGAAAGGAGCAGAGGCAGGTGGGCCACGCAGAGGGCATGGCCGTGTGCAGACGGGCGGAGACCAGGCGACGCAGCCGTGAGCCAGGCACCGCCAGAGCCACGGGAGCATCGGGAGGGAGCCCAGCGCCGCCCCCCCGGACGTCGGCCTGCGGGTGCCCGGAGCGCAGAGAGCAAATGTCGGCCGCGTGAGGTGGCCAGGCCTGTGGCGGGCTGTTACACTTGCTGCAGGGAATGAGTCAGCTCCCTTAGCAAGCTTTCACCCGCCACACGGCTCTAAACGGTGACCCGTGGCTCCCGGCACCAACCTGCAGGCTTCCCAGCCAGGCTCTGCGTGTGGCGGTCTGTGCACTGAGCCCCTGCACACGCACACATTGCACCCTGGGGACCGCCCTGGGGGAGGAACCAGAAGGAAAGTGTCAGCGCTTTACATCAGGTCGGAGGAGACGGCTCTCTGACGGGCCCCAATCCAAAGGCAGCAAGGAGGGAGGGGAGCCCTGGGGCCGAGGGTGGGGGGGCAGAGAGAATGACACGTGCAGGCTCGGGAGAGGGAGGGCTTCACGGAGTCTTTGAGGCCAGTGCATGGCTGATGTGTGTGCATGAGGGGAGGCCGTTGAGGGGGTGGGTGAGGTCCCTGAGCATGGAGTGAGCAGGGGGGGTGTGGTGTGAGCAGAGGAGGGATGTGGTGTGAAGAGAGGAGTGGTGTGGTGTGAGCAGAGGACGGGTGGTGTGAGCAGGGGGTGTGTGTGGTGTGAGCAGGGGGAGGCGTGCCCACGTCGTTAGGGGGGGTCCCTGTCTCCTGGGGAGCCCGGCAGGAAGGGATGACAGGCTGGGGCAGGAGTGACCCGGGACTCGGATGAGCTGGTGCAGGGGCCGGGGGCTGGGCGTGTGGGAACCCAGGACCCGAGGCGACCCTGGACCCTGACAGGAGACATTAGTAGGGGAGGGTTGTCTCTTACTAAGACGAGCGACATTCGCGGGGACAGTAGATGCTCCGGAAGCTTCCCTGCCGCACGGGCGAGGCCCTGTCTCTGCAGCCTCTGCACCCAGTAGTGATGCACACGAGTTACTGCGTCTCATGGGTCGGTTTTCGGGGGGGACGTGTCTCAGCGCGGGTCCCACGTGGTGAGGGGAGCCGGGACGAGGACTCGCTCCCGAGCCGCAGGGCAGCTGCAGGGGTGTGGCGGTGCCGGGCGGCCGCGGGCAGGGGCGCAGAGCCGGGAACCCGGGTGTCTGCTGTTTGCTGCAGGTGCCTTAGGGCCGGTGTGGGCGCAGCTGGGTCTTCGAAGGGGCCGGGCCTCTCCTTGGGGGTCTGAGCCGCCTGTGGTGTGTTGCGCACATGGGGACGGTGTGTCAGGAGGGGACTCGCACCTGGCGTTGGCGCAGAGGCTCCCGCGAGGCCCAGGGTGCCCTGGGCGGGGTGGGGGGAGCCCACTGTGCCTGCCAGGGTCCTACCGTGCCCGGCACCTACTTCCAAGAGGACCCGACGGCTCCTCCCTGCCTGGCCCCGTCCTCTGTCGTTTAGAGAAGCCACAGCCTCCAAAGGCCACCTGCTCCCTCCCGGGGTGGGGGGGGAGCTCTTTCCGCGGATGGAGCTGCCGGGGAGGAGCCCAGGCCCCCGGCTTCCTGGACCCCCGGCGTGGGGTGGCCCTGCTCCCCGGGCGGGCAGGCAGGTGCCTCCTGACACACGTCGCTGTGCCCAGACGGTCAGGCCCTCGCTGCCGCCCCGCGGGACGCCCTCCCTGAACCTCCTGCCTTCGTGGGATCCGCTGGCCCCGCGCGTGTTTCAGGTGCTGGCCGGCCCCGTGTTGGTGCCAAAGTCCCGATCCTGGCCGAGTGCCCCGGGCCCCGTGCCACCCGGGTGGTGTCCTGGGGCCTGGCGTCCCAGCTCCGGGGGGTCGCGATGCACGCGGGCAGACCCGTCACCCCCGCGACCTGTATCGTACCAGGAGACGTGTGTGTGCAGACGGAGCCGACACCCAGCAGCCCGGGCATCCTAGCTGCCGAGGTCCCCGGCCGGGACGTGCAGACGCTCCAGGCACCGACCCGATGGAGCCCACGAGTCTGTCTGGGGTCGAGTCACCATCTGAAGCCTCAGTTTCTTGATCTGTAAAACAGGAAGATTAAAACAAATGCAGTTTCTCCAGGTAAGGGTGGTGTGCAAGGGGCTGACCCCGGACGGGCAGGCTCCAGACACCCCCGGGTGGGCACCCATATGGGCAGGCTCCAGACACCCCCGGGTGGGCAGGCTGTGGGCACCCATATGGGCAGGCTCCAGACACCCTGGGTGGGCAGGCTGGGCACCCCCAGGTGGGCAGGCTCCAGACACCCCCAGGCGGGCAGGCTCTAGGCACCTCCTGGTGGGCAGACTGTGGGCACCCCTGGGCTGGCCGGCCGTGGGCACTCCGTAGATGCTGAGTCACGGGCCACACCATGAGCAGGTGCATCACCGGCAGCGTTGCAGAGGAGCAGGTTCTGGACTCGGAGGCGGGTGTAGATGCTCCTGAGACCCATTTGAGAGCCTTCTGAGGTCGTGGCCCCGGAGGCGGGCAGCAGCTCCAGTGTCACATGTGTCCCCTGCCGGAGGGCGAGGGGCAGTGGCTGCTGAGGGCCGGAGGAGTGGCCTGGAACCTGGGCCCGGGCACAAGCGGGTGGTGTTCACGGTCACTCTGCAGGGATGGCCCCAGGTGGACGCACAGCCGTGGGCCTTCCTGAGACCATGCCAGGGCCACGCTCTCCCTGGGTCGTCCCCCTCCTGTGGCCCCTGCCAGCAACACGCCCACCGATGGGGTCCTGGGGACGGACGGTGTGGCTGGGTCCTCCTCAGGCCTTGTTGGGGGACACGCTCTTCCCTGCAGCCCTTGAGGCGGTGCGTGCGGCCTCGCCGGGCTCGTCCCCCTTGGGGCTCCCCCTTCCCTGGCGTGAGGGGGTCATCGAAGGGCACAGGTGTGGCCGTCCCAGCCGGCTGGTGTTCCCCAGGCCGGTGATTCCGACATGAGGGGAGGACCGGCCGAGCGGCAGGCGGGAGACTCCAGAGACGGCGCTGCCTCCCCGTCCGACTGCGATTCGCGCTGCACAAGGCACAGAAGCGCCCCCGGGGCTGTGTCGGGACGGGGACAGGCGGGGACCCTCCTCTGACATTGACAGTCGGTAGGAGGCAGCGGGCTCGGAGCTCATAGCCCCCCCTTCGTAAGCGCTGGGCTGCGGCTGGGGGAGGCCGGCGTCGGCCAGGAGCACCCGAGCCCCGGGCCGGCGACCCAGGACAGGCTTGCGCGGCCCCTGCCGGGGGGACATGGATCTGATAAATGGCCCAGGCCTCGCTGACAAATAGGTCAAGGTATCACGTGGCCACTATCGGCATTCTCGGGGTGGCGGGGAAGCTGGAGGAGGCCTCCCGGGCCCCCGGCTTCGATCGTCACAGGGACCGGCCTGCCTCCCGCGAGGTGACCGCTGCCCCATGTTCCTGGAAGCCGCACTCAGTCCCCCGATCCAGGAGGGCCTCGGGGAGGGGGATCCTCTGGGACGCCCACAGATGTGGTGTGACATCCATGGATGTCACCAAGAGCCCCACCCGGGGGGGGCGCCACGGGTCTGTCTGCAGGACCTTCAGGGCAGGTGTCCTGGGCCCTGGGGGTGACCAGTGTCCTGGCCCCCACACTGCTGGCTCAGAGCGAGCCAGACCCGCTTACCCCGCCTGGCAGGTGGAGCCTGGCCACCACCCCATGGGGGCTGAAGGGCCCTCCCCCACCAACCCAGACCCCGGCCTCCGGGGAGCTCTTCAAGGTCCGGGTGTGGCCTGGCCCAGGTGTGCTGACCGCCCACCCCCACCCTAGTGGTCCAGGCGTCTCTCCCAGGTCTCGCCCATCCCACAAACACTCCAAACCCACGACCCTGTGGACAGAGCCCCAGGGGACCACCCTTTCCTGTCCCACCTCCCGCTCAGCTTCACTGAATCCCAACCCTGACCCCGGGTTCTCCAACCCCTGACCTGGCCTTCAGGGGGGACACTTGAGTCAGCGTTCGGGGCTTGCTGCCTCCAGGGGGAACCAGAAACCCCAGCCCCAGCTGCCAAGCCAGCGGCTTAACCACTCCGTGGCGGCGTTAACCCTTCCATGGGGGCGCCTGGGGACTCTCTGCAGAGCACCCGCTTTGAGCCAGGCACCACGGCGGAGGCCAGGCGTGGGGGGGCGAAGGTGTCATTCGTGCCCTCAGAGGCTCGGTGAGGGACGGACGGGTGCGCACTGAGCAAATGAATGCTGGGGGTGCAGAGGGCAGCGCCCGGAGACGCGCTCTTTCAGGCCCGGGCAGGAGCACCCACGAGCCGACGGGTGCCCATCGAGCACCCAGAGGGGAAGCAGTGCGATGCCGTGGACGGCTGGACCCGGTGGCCTGCAGGCCGGGGCGCTCGCAGTCAGGGCTGAGCAAGGGTTCAAGGTGGACGGCCCGAGGGTGTTATAGGGTCTTCGCTGTTGAGATCCGCGTCCAACTATCTGAAGCCCTCCTGGTGCCCCTTCAGATCGAGGCCAACATGCAAAGCCTGTGGGCCCCCAAGTGACCACGCTGGTCAGTGCCGCCACCGTCGCCAGGAAGGCCCCTTGCACCGTGTCCTTATGCGTCTTCCTGCCTCAACGTCACCCGCGTAGTGTCATCCCCAGCAGCACTCGGGGCGACCCTAGAAGCAAAGGTGGCTGCGTCCTTCCACGGGCGGTCCCCTTCCAAGGGCCCGTGTTTCCCTCGTGGTAAAGGCAAAGTCAGTCCTACGGCCCACAGGCCCACGTGGCACGGCCCGGCTGCCACCAGACCTCGTCCACGCCCCCTACTCTCTGACCTCCAGCGAGGACGGTCACCTGCTGTCCTCAGACGCACCAGGTCAGCTCCTCCCTCGGGGCCTCTGCACCGGTTCTTGGAGCCGCCCGCCCTGCAGCCGTCGTGGTCTGCACCCTCCTGCCTCCCAGGCGTGGAGCACACGGCGCCTGCGCAGCCTTGCTGCGGGATTTCCCCACCGCCCTCGCGGGCTTCCCCTCCTCGCGGGACGCAGAGCCTTCCGTGGCCAAGCGGCTGTGAGTGACCCTGCTGCCAGGGTCACATCCGGGCACGACCCCGGCCCTGGCTGCGGGCAGGACCAGTGCCGCCTCCGCCCATTGAACATGCCGGAAGTGCTGGGCCATTGCTGTGCCATCGCCCCCGGCGGGTCGGACGGGGTGTCCGCAAACCCAGCTCAGCACCTTGCTCTCCACTGTTTGCTTTGAATGGCCAGGCTGTGCGGGGACGGAAGGCAAAGCTGCCAGCGGGAGGGAGGGCGGAGGGGACTTCTCCCCAGCGGAGCTTCCGGATGAGAACGCGGCCTGACCCCCACCCCGAGCTCGGCTGTGACCCCCGGCCAGACTCCCGGCCACGGAAACCGCAAGGTCATAAGTACGCGTCGTTCTGTGCGGCCACATGGGGAAATTTGTTACGCGGCACGACCGCGCCAATGTGCCTCCTGGCCCCTCCCCGGGTGCTGGGCCTCCAGTGCGGGCTGCAGGGGCTGGAGACCTTCGCCCTTGGGCTCCGTTGGGTGTCTCAGCCCCAAGACGCAGGTCTGTGAACGTCTGGCCAGAGAGGCCACGTGAGAGACGCTGTGACCCACGAGATGCAGGACGTTTCTGCTGCAGGCGGAGCGGGGCTCCTCGCGTGCTTCGCTGTTCCGCGGTCGCGCTGAGGAGTGTTTTCTCTCCTCGGTTAGAGGCAGTGATGAGATGTGAGCACGGCTTGTCTGAAGACAGGCGTGTGGGGTCTCCTGGGGCCTCAGCCTCTGACCTGGGGCCCCCTCCCCGGGACGCTGGGAGGTGCCGGGAGCCGGCAGGCAGGGTCTGTGTGGAGCGGACCCTCAGCGCCCAGGCCACCTGCCCTGCCCAACGCCCAAGGGAGGACTCCGAAAGGGGCGAGGGGCCTGCCCAGGGCTCAGCCCCCAGCTCTGAGGGATGTGGTCCAGGCCGCCCCGGCTGCCCTGGCCTTGAGGCCCCCCCGGTGCCGCAGCCCGGCGTCCCTCCAGCGTCCTGCACTGACTGTCACCCGCTGCCGCTTTTTAGAACTTTTTTTAAAAGATTTTATTTATTTATTCATGAGACACAGAGAGAGGCAGAAACACAGGCAGAGGGAGAAGCAGGCTCCCTGCAGGGAGCCCGACGCGGGACTCGATCCCAGACCCTAGGGTTGCGACCTGGGCTGAAGGCAGGCGTTTAATCCCTGGGGCACCCGGGGGTCCCTTTTTAGAACTTTCTATCTTGAGATTAGTTTGCTGGTCACAAGACGTGCGAGGAAGGCGAGAGCGCGCGTGGCCCGCACCCAGCTGGGCCGTGGGACCATCCAAGCACACGACGTCGTCAAGAGCAGGAAACTGATGCCGGTGCGTGGGGACAGAGCGCGGCAGGGCCTCACCAGCAAGGACGTTCAGTTGCTTTCAGGGGGAAATCCCTTCCTTGGGCGTTCTCCTGGGTCGGCGTGCGCCAGAGCGCGGGGCCTTGCCCGGGACCTCGGCCCCCAGACACGCGCGCCTGAGATGCCACCGAGTCCGGCGGCAGAGAGGAGGGCCTTCCGGGGCCCGGGTGGCCGGGTCCCCCCTGCAGCACCCCTGAGCCCCGCCGTCCCCCTGGCTTGACCTCAGGCGGCCTTGCTGGCTCCTGGTGCAGGGGCTCTGGCGGGACGGCGGGGACGGCGGGGACGGCGGGACTGCGTGGGTTTTATCGCATTGATCTTCCCATAGGCCGAGAGGCACAAGTTTTGTCTTTATGACAACGAGGCCAGGCGTCTTTCTCACGGACGATTTTTAAGCCGAAAGGGAGTGGGTCTGAAGCGGCCGTATAAGCGTCTGACCGCCTGCCGCCCCTGAGCCGTGCGGGACGGGAGGGCTGTGCTCAGCAGACATTTGGGGCGCTTGGCCCGAGTCTGGACGTGGGCTGGGTCCCCCCGTGCCTCTCGTTGAGCAGATCCAGATGCTGTGCCCGGAGGGGTGAGTCGGGACGGTGGGTGACCTCAGGGCGCCGCTGGTCCCCGTTTAGGGACCAAGGACCCGTGCAGCATGCTGGGAACGCCCCCAGCCCCTGCTCCACCTGGGTCAGCAGGTGGCTGAGGTCAGACACTCCACCGCACGCACACGCGGGGCCGTGAGGACGCCGAGCCCTGCCTGCTCCAACTCAGGACAAGCGGGCAGCCCCCGGGCACCCCCGGGCAGGGAGCCTGCAGGCAGAGGCAGGACGCGGAGGGTCGGCCTGGCACGGAGGCCCCAGGGCTCGGCCCGTCCCGGGAGCCTGCTGCGCGGGGAAGGGTCAGCGCCCCTGAAAACCTTGAGCTCCCAGGCTCACCTGGGCGACCGTGCCCGGAGAAGGGGCTCCTCCTCCCTGGGGGCGGCCCGCACTCCCGCCCTGGCGTGGACGTCCCCCCGTCGGACGACAGGTGCCCAGGGCCTGTCCCATGGCACCTCCCGGCCCCCCAACTGGCACTGGGCCAGGAGTCCCCACATTCTACCCCGCCTGTCGGCCCCGCTCCCTCTGGCACAACACAGGCCTCTTCAGAGAGCGAGGGGGGGCTCGGCGAGCCGTGGAGATGCCGCCACGGGGAGGTGCCAGGGGCACCGGGTCACCCTCCAGCCTTGGAGCCTTCTGCCTGCTGCACCGCACGCCTGCCGAGGCCTCCACTGCTGGGAATCGGGGGAAGCTCATCCTGTCCCCATCACGCCCAGGGCCCGGCCTGGACTCACCTGCAGGGACTCATGCCTGTGGGGACACGGTGACAACAGTGACCCCAAGTCTTCTTGTCTGGAAGGGCGGTTCCATGCTACGCCACGGAGGGGTGGACGGCGAGCATCAGGACGGCCAGCGGGACTCAGGTCCCCACACGCTGTGCGGCCGCAGGACGGGGTGCGGAGGCGTCCGGAGGCTGTGGGAGGGGGTCCCGGCAGCAGGCGTGGAAAGCCCGGGGTTGACGTCTCGCCTCGGCGTGGGCGCTGAGCCCACCTGCTCCGGCGCTGGGGCCGCGAAGGGCCACCCTGAGTTTGAGAGAACCGGTTCATCACCGGGGGGGGGGGGGGGGGGGGGACGCGTGAGGTAAGCTGCTTTCCCCCGACTTTCTGCTTTTTTTATTTTTTTTGGTTCTTTTTTTTTTTTTTTTTATTTGATAGCACCGTGGGAGAGGCAGAGAGAAGAGGCTCCTGCCGGAGCCCGTGATTCGTCCCCTCCAAAGGCAGCCGCAAACCTGCTCACCAGGATCCTGCTCTTTTTTTTTTTAAGCCAAACAATCTTAGATGCATTGTAGGTTTGCAGAGGAATTGAGTCCCCACATTCTACCCCGCGTCCTCAGCCCCCAGGCATCAGCATCCTGACCGCGCGGTGAGCCTGTTAGGACGCCGGTGACATCGACGCCTCCCGCCTGGCGACGTCCATGCCTCGCCCTAGGGCTCCTGGCGCCGTTCGCCCTGTGGGTTGGGACAGCGGCGCGGTGGCATGTCCTGCAGGACAGCCGCGCGCCCCGAGCGTCCCCGCTGCCCCACCTGCTCGTCCTCCCTCCCCCAGCCCCGGGCACCCGCCCGTAGTCGACCTGTCCCCGCATGTCGCGTGGCTGGAGTCGCAGGGTGCGGCCTTCACGTCTTGGCTTGTCTCACCTCCCGGCGGCAACGCTGCCTCCACGTCCTTCCCGCGCCCTGTCACTTCGTTGGTAAGCGGCTCACCTCGTCCCTGTCCGTCCCTTAGGAGCTGCCAGCCTGTCGTGTCATTCCAGGGAACAAACAGGAACGGGTCCCCCCCCGCCACGCCCCGAGCCCTCCCCCCACCCCGGGCCTCCTCCCGACCTCCCGGCCCTCGCACCCTGCACCCTCCTCCCTGCGCAGCGGCGTCCACCTGCTGGCTCCGGGCACCGGCCCGGGAGGAGAGTCCGGACCCCCTGGGCTGCAGCAGTCAGGGCGGTGAGGCCAGGTCCTGTGCCAGCTGCACCCGCCTGCCCACCTGCCCCTTGGGAGGGCGCCCAGACCCTGAGCTACGCAGGTGCCCCGGGGGGGACCCGTTGTCCACACTGCAGGTCAGGAAAATCCAGATTTCCTGCTTTTCTGGTGACATTTTCCAGGTGAGGGGAGGGCGTGAGTACACGCTTTCCCCCAGGTAGTTTCTGGGTTCCCCATCCCTGGGCCTCCGTCCCGTCCGTCGTCTTCTCGCACTTACCCTCTCTGCCCTGCCGCCGAACGCACCTGCTGCCTCCTGCAGAGCCGGCTCACGTGCTGCTCTCGCACACGTGCCGGGCTTCACGCCCGCGTGTTAGTTTGACCCTCCGAGCCCGTTGCCTCGGAAGGAGCATCAACGGGCTGACGTAGTCTGGGCTTCTGAAGTCCTGCGGCGTCTACGTGAGGTTATGTCCGTGACGCTCCGGCTCGCTGGTGCCGACGGCCCCGGCCCGTTCCGTGGTGAGGAGGAAGCTCAGCCCCGTGTGGGAGCGTCGAGGTCGAGGTCGGCAACTCGGGCCGCGTGAAGTGAGGCGAAGTGTTCGGTGTCCGCCGGGGCCACGCCGCCCGACACACACGGACACAGGCTCACGGACTCCCGGTAACACCTACAGACACACAAACGCACCGACGTGCGGATGCACACGCATCAGCTCAAAGTGCACAGAGCACACATACACGTACACACGCACGCACGGTGTCCCCCGCCGGCTCGTCTCCAGGAGGCTGAACCGACTCAGCCCCGAGGGGCTTTGGGACAAGGCAACCCCAGGCTCTCAGATGTTCCCCAGAAAGGGACCCGCGTGCTGCTCCGGCCGACGCCCAAGGGCCGGGATCAGGGGCCCGAGTGCGCAGTGGCTTCTAGGGCCCCTGTGTGGGGCTGAAGGGGACATGGCCACGGGGCCCCCAACAGTACCCCTGGCAGCATCAGGCCCAGGGTCACTGCCCAGGGCTCCTGCCCGCCAGTGACCCCATTGCTGGAACTGTGCTGAGCTGGGGACGTGGAGGGGTCACGCAGCTGGATCCTTGACGAGGCTCCATGGGCCCTGGTGTCGTGGGGCCTGTGAACGCCCCCACCCTGAGGCCCGAACCAGCAAGCTGCGTGACCCTTGTTTCTACCTGGTGCCCGTGTGCCAGGACAGTGAGCCCCGGTCCCTCCTCACCACTGCCTTCCGGGTGCGGTGGTGTCCCCGCTTCCAGGGCAGAGAGCCCCCCAGAGAGCTCAGCAGATGGAACTGGTCAGTAGGGCAGGGGCTTTGCAGAGAGCACCGGCAGCCTGCACGCCCTCCAGCGTGGCACCTCGGGGCCCCTGGGGCCTGGGCTGCGCGGGTCTGAGGCCAGCTCTGGCCCTCAGCCCCCCCAGTGATGGCGCAGCGCCCTTCCCGGGTGCCCCCGCAGCTTGCTCACAGTCTGGCCTGGTGCTCGCGGCTGGGGGGGGGGCCTCCCGCGTCTCCTCCGGGCCCCGGGCTCCCGGCCGCCCCCTCTGCCGCGGGCCCCCAGCCGGGCCTAACACCTGCGGGGAGCAGGGCTTCAGCTACTATCGAGGGCACCAGCCATCCTTGAACGACTCACCTGAAGGAGAAGATGTGCCCACGGCAAAGGGGACCTGGCATTGACAAACCTCAGCTAAGTGGGCTGTGTCCTTACACGGGGGTTTTCGTGGAAGTGGCTTCGTGCTGTCGTCCAGTGGCAAAGGCAGGACAGGTCGCTGAGCCGCAGGGAAGTCGGGGCCGCCGCGCTCAGGGGTCAGGGGTCCCAGGCGTGTGTAGCATGGAGAGAAAGGCACCAGCACCTACCATCAGCAGGGGCGGCTCGACCGGGGCTGGGGCATGCGGCTGAGGTCCCTGGGCTGGGACAGGCGGAGCCGGGCTGCGGGCAGGTGGGGACGTCCCACTGGCCTGGCTGCCTCCAGCACAAGCGCGGACTGAGGCCCCACTGGGGCCACAGGGGCATCAGCTTAGTGCCCCAGATGCTGCCCCAGGGATGACCCCCCCCCCCGGGACGCAGCCCGCCGGCCCCGATGCCCCGTGAAACCCAGTGTCCCCTGCCGAAGGCCCCAGCCCTCCCACACTCCCACCTCGGACCCTCCGCATGGGGCCGCCCCTGGGTGAGCACCAGCCAACGATGTTGAACAAATACCGTAAGTGCAAAACGGAGGAAAACAAGTGGGTGTTCCCCGCACATCGGGTGGTGTGAGTCCTTTCCGGGTGCCCGGTCATGCCTGTGGGTTTATTCCTCGTCACACCTGTGATGCCGGCGGGCCGGGCCCTGTGCTCCGATGACGGGGCTGTAGTTCTGAGAGACTCAGGGGGTTACCAAGTCCCGAAGCTTGCGAATGACAGAGTCACAATTGTTTTTTTAAGATTTTATTTATTTATTCATGAGAGACACACAGAGAGGCAGAGACACAGGCAGGGGGAGAAGCAGGCTCCATGCGGGGAGCCCGACGTGGGCCTTGATCCCAGGACCCTGGGGTCACTCCCTAGGCCGAAGGTGGCGCTAAACCGCTGAGCCGCCGGGGTTGCCCCAAAGTCACGATTTTAAACAAGGTTGGTTTTACTGAAAAAAGTCTTCAGCAGCCATTCCTGGTGGGCTTACGTGTTCAAGGATTCTTCTGAGAAGTCAGTGTCACATCCGGGAGGGGAGCGGACGCAGCCCGCACACGTCTGCCGGCTGCTAATGGTGCTGGTGCCTTCTTTTGCAGGAAGACGCACAGACGTGGCCGTCCCTCGTGGGTATGGCAACGGGGTCTGCAGGAAAAACAGGCCGGTCTGGAGGGAATCAGGTTCGAGGACCACCATGCAGAGCCCTGCTGGTGATAACGGGAGGACCCCCCATTCCCTGCACCCGCCGTCACAGACCGCCCTTAGCAAGGCCCAGGATGCACCCGCTCTCGGGGGATCCGGTCCTCGGTCCTCAGAGAAGTGGCTGATTGTAGGACCGAGGCAGGAAGCAGCTCAGATGGGCCAAAAAGCCAAGCAGCCCTCAAAACAACCCCGACGCAAAGCCTGCCAGCTACGAGGTGCGTGACAGGGACTCGGGAGCCAAGCCGGAGAGCCCCGTGGCCAAAGAGGGGACAGCGGGGCTGGCGAGAGGACAAGGCCGCGTTGGACTGCAAACCAGAGCAGTGTCTGCGGACGCACGCGGGGCGGCAGGTGGGGGACGGAGGACAGACGTGTGCCTCATGCGGAATTCCCGGGGACGCGGGTCATCTGCCCCGAGGAGGGCGGCGCGACGCCAGCCCCCGCCCGTGAGCCCTGGGCATGGCCCGAGCCGTTCCCTGCGGAGGACGGGGCGCAGAGCGGGCCAGGGCGATCACAGAGGCACGGCTCACACACACACGCACACGCACGTCAGCCCGTGGCCACGTGGGCCCAGCAGTGTGGAGTCGCGCTGACGGCGTGAGCCCCGGACGCCGAGCCACGGAAGTGCCGCCTTCCCCGTCGCGTCGTGAGAGAGGCGCCGGAGGGCACTGCCCCGAGGGAAATCCTAGGGAAGCCCCGGCCTGGGCTCCTCAAGGCCGTGGGGCTGACGGACGCGGGGCGTCCAGGGGCGCATCCGGGGGCGTGGCGGTGTGGGATCCGGGGTGGGGACCTAGAGCAAGACTTTAATTAAAAACCAAGGGAATAGGGATCCCTGGGTGGCGCGGGGGTTTGGCGCCTGCCTTTGGCCCGGGGCGCGATCCTGGAGACCCGGGATCGAATCCCACGTCGGGCTCCTGGTGCATGGAGCCTGCTTCTCCCTCTGCCTGTGTCTCTGCCTCTCTCTCTCTCTCTCTCTCTCTCTCTCTGTGTGACTATCATATATAAATGTAAAAAAAAAAAAAACAAGGAAATAGACATAAGTAATATACTGTGCCGTGAAGCGCGTCAATACTGGTTCACTCGCTGTGACAGGTGTCCCGGGGACCGTGAGAGGTCCGTGCGGACGGCGCAGGGACGGGCCGGCTCTAGGGGCCTCCGTGCCACCTTCACCACGGTTCTGAAAACCTGAAACTACCTTAAAATAAGGACGATAAGGACGTTTACTGAAATGAAAATAAAAATAAATACGGCTGCCCTGGGCATTTAAAATAACCTGGCTTCCGCTTAGAGAACCGGTCTCTCCCACACGCACGTATGTACTTATATAACTGAACGCATCGGGGCCCAGCTGTGGGCACATGACAGGGGTCCACGAGCACAAGTCCTCAGCGTTTTCCTTAATAGAATCTACTTTTGCTTTTCCTGAAGTCTTACGATCTGGGGGCCGCAGGACGAATGGGAACCAGGATATGTTTGAATAGGAAACGTGCGAGACGTGCAGTAAGATGGTGCCCAGGACAATGTCCGCGAACTGGGAGCCTGGCGGTGTGGACGCTGCCCCCGGGGCCATGGGAGCAAGTGGACGACGTGGGAGCCGTCCCTCCCCACGGGAAACGCTGGCGCCCCGCGGTCTGTAGACATGGGGACACACAGCAATCCTGTGGTCCAGAGGGAATGTCCGGGTGGTCCGGGCGAGGCCCCGGCCCCACTCACTCGACCTGTGGGGTCAGCATCTCGCGGCGGCTTCTGAGACCCAGGAACCTGAGGTCCACCGCTGCAGCCCTGAGCCTCCGTGCACCGGCTTTTCAGGGCACAGGAGCGGCCTCGGGCCCGAGCGACAGAGGAGACTCAGACACGGGAGGGTGAGACCCAAGGACGAAGCCACAACGTTTCAGAACAGGCCGGGGACGGAAGGTGTGTTCTTTCTACGAGACCCACAGCTCTGGGCCCTGGAATCGCGCATCCGGAACTTTCCAGATGTCAGGCGAGAGCTCCCCTGCAGACGGCTGCTTTCCTGTCCACACGGCCGCCATCCTGAACCGCACCCCTGCGGCCCCAGGGCCCTGACCGGGGCTCCTTGACCCCTGCAGCGTCGTGAGCCCATTTAGGGAACGGCCGGGCCAGCCCCTGATGCGCCACGGCTTCTGTAGAGACGCGGGCCCCCAAGGAGGACAAACACAGTCCAGCCACGAGAGCTTCCCCTCCCGCTTTGTTGCCTTTGTTCGCCCAGAAGAGCTGGAGGTGAGAGGAGTCCAGCCTTCGTTCTGCTGCTGGTTCCGAGCCCGTCACCCCCAGGTGCGCTCCCCTCGGCCTCTCCATCGGGCCCGGCCTGCTCCCCACGCCGTCCTGTGTTCCCCACTTTGCCGCACCTCTTTGTCCTGTCCCGTAGGCCCCAGCGGTCCAGCCGACCTCCGTTCTGTCCAAACGGGCATCCCTCGGCTTGTCTGTCTCCATCAACAGCGGAGTGGCTTCAGGTAACTGCGGGCCCAAGCCGCACCTTCCAGCGGGCTGCCTCTCCTTCCCGGAGGCCAGGCAAGCAGGGGAGAAGGGAGTGTCGGCCTGTGACGGACTTGGCTCATCATCATCATCATCAGACCCTGAGGCACAGCCACGTTCATCCCCCTGAGAGGAGACACCGAGGCTCTCGGGGACGAGCCCCCCCATCATATTCACACAGCGGGTGAGTGGCCCAGGGATCCAGGTTCCATTGCGTGGTCCCACCATCATCTACACGGCTCTACGTCCAGTGGTTTTGGAGCAGAGGCGATATGGGATCATACACAACCCACTAGAGTCCCTTCGTCTAAAACCCTTTAGGAAAGAGATCATGCTGCACTGCCTCACTTTCTCCAAGGAGAACGGACCTAAGAGAGCAGAGGAAAAAAGTCGTGGGCTAGCCGCAGATGGAAATAGCAACAAAGCTATTGTCTGTTGTGCTCAGAGGCGTCCTGTCCTTTCAATTCACGTGATTACAGTAGAGATATTCACTGAGGTCTTATTAGATGGCAGGTGTTGTCGCAGGTGCTGGGACTCTCCCCTCCCTGGGCTGGCAGACACGCGACACGCAGTTATGGTGCACGTTTGAATGGCATCCAGGCGACGTCTAGGAAAGAAACGCCCTCCTCACTTGCTAAGGGGGAGAAGCGGCTCACCCGGGGCCGAGCAGCCATGGGGGCCTCCTGGAGGAAGCGATAGGCCCTCTGTGGCCTGAAGGTTGAGTGTGAGTTAATGGGAGTGAACCTGTGAGAAGGGCTGGGGGTTCGGGCCAAGGCTGTGAGTGGGAAGGGGACAGGAGGAAGGTGGGCACAGGGCAGAGAAGTGGGAGGCAGGTGCCGGCATTGACATGGCCCCAGTTCCCCATCCTTCCCTGTGGCCACGGCCTCCTCACTTTGACTTTGTGGCCCCCCTTCCCCCCAATCCGGAGCCCGAGCATCTCCCCCTGCCCCATGCACCTCGTGCCCCTGAATCCCGACTGGACTTGCTTGCTCTTTAGAACGTGCCCAACGTGACAGCAAGCCGTTCGGAGCCCACACCCCAAGAGGCCCGCGGGCATCCTCCTGTGTGTCTCTCTCCTTCCGCTGGTGTCTCCTTGTCCTGCTCCATTCCACCACAGCCCTGCCATCAAGCCCAGGCAGAGGCCCAGTTACACAGGCCAGACCCATCCCAGGCCAGCCGGCCCCCGCCTGACCCCCCGGGTGATGCGGATTCATGCGTGAGCCCGGCCGAGATCAGCCCAGCCCAGTCTGCCCGTAGCCTCCGTAAGGAGTAAGAAGTGCTGCGATCTTAAACCACTGAATTCGATAGTGGTTTGTTAGGCTGCAACAGCCGTTTCGTTCACACGGAGAAGTTGGGCCTCTGAGCTTGTAGGTCACGGCAAGAATTTCGTACTTGACCCTAAGGGCAAAGGGAAGCCAGTGAAGGATTTTATGCAAGGAAGTGATATGATTAAATTGGCATTCTAGAAAGATAATTTTCCGAGCAGTCGGACACCAGCAGCTGAGCAGAGCATCTCATTCTTTACAAATAACGTCACCAGTACGTCTCCAGGAAGCAATGCCTGACCTTTTGTCCCTGTCAGCTGCTAATGTGTTCATTAGCCAAATTTGATCGATCTCTCCGGGTTTAGATCCTCGAGCTTTCAGGACGCTCTGTATCAGCGGCTAAAACTGAGGTCTGAGAACCCATAAAGTGAATTAATTCGCTAATCCGTTCAATGTGCAACACCATCCATCCACCCGTCCATCTATTTACCCGTGTAGTCAACCTTCTTTTCTTCTTTCCTTCCTTCTTTCCTTCCTTTTTTCCCTCTGTCCATCCACCTTTCCATCCATCCACCCATCCCTCTATTCACCCATCAAAACATATTTCCTTTCTTCTTTCATTCCTTCCTTCTTTCCTTACTTTTTCCCATCCATCCATCCATCCAGCTTTCCATCCATCCATCCATCCATCCATCCATCCATCCATCCATCCATCCAGTTTTCCATCCATCCATCCATCCATCCATCCATCCATCCACCCACCCATCCATCCATCTACCCATCCATCTATCTATTCACCCATCAAAACATATTTCCTTTCTTCTTTCATTCCTTCCTTCTTTCCTTACTTTTTTCCATCAATCCATCCATCCATCCAGTTTCCATCCATCCATCCATCCATCCATCCATCTTCCATTCACCTTCCTTCCTCCCTCTGATCCTTCCTTCCTTCCATAGATACCCCCATCCACTCACTCATCCACCCATTTCTCCTTCCACTGAGGAGGATCCTTTTATGTGTCTAGCTAAGTGCAATCTCTACATTGTTCTTTAGACCTCACCTCCCTCACCATCTCAGAGACATTTTCTGGACACTCTTCTAATTCCTTCATGGTCATTTCCGCTCTCTTGTTTTATTTTTTTTTTAATTTTTTTATTTGTTTATGATAGTCACACACACAGACAGAGAGAGAGAGAGAGAGAGAGAGAGAGAGGCAGAGACACAGGCAGAGAGAGAAGCAGGCTCCATGCACCGGGAGCCCGACGTGGGATTCGATCCCGGGTCTCCAGGATCGTGCCCTGGGCCAAAGGGCAGGCGCTAAACCGCTGCGCCACCCAGGGATCCCTTGTTTTATTTTTAATAAGAGAAACATTATTAACATTATTTGTTTCTTTTCCTTTAAAGAACATCCCTGACTTTTTTCTTTGTCTTCCAGCTACCACCCCATTTATGCGGTTCCCTTCAAAGAGCAGTTTACATCTGCTACCTCCCATTTCTCTCATCCCCCACATCATGAGGAAAATGATGGAGGGGGGTCTATGTCGAATCCTAGATTGGTAGTTACACATGTTAACTATTCAGTAAATATTTATTGAATGAATAAACAAGTGAACAGATGCATGTAGATCGCCGAGCATTTACTGTGTAACGAAATCCAATTTACCAGATTTCCCTTACCTGAGAATACTTCCACCAACGCTTGAGGAGGGCAGGGTCCACATGGCCATGTGTGGGATGGAGAGCCCTGCACACCCGAGGTGCTGGAAGGCATGCCTGGACGTGACAGCAGGAGGTGAGCTCAGGGTCCTCGCACTCCTTTCTCCATTTTGCAGAGGACATGAAGAGGTCTGGGAGGAGTGGTCTCATCTTTACTCGGCACTCACTTTGTGCCAGGGACTGGTTTAGACATTTGAAGGATCCAGGCTTGTTAAGGAAGACGGGCAGTGCTCCTAACCAGGGCATGAGGGAGTCCGTGCCTTCTCCATCCTCAGATCCCTCGCCTGCAGGCCGAGAGCTCGGCTAGGCCTCCTCCTGCTCCATCTGGCCCTAACCCACCCTTGGGGCCCTGGGACAATATCCCATCACCCGCTGGCCTCTTAGCTCCCTGTTCTTCTCTGAGGTTCCTCCGTGCACCTCACCCTGGCCTGTCAGCCTCTATGCAGATCGGTTTTAAAATGCAAGTAGTCAGGAGCTCCAAGCCCCCAACCCAGGCAGGCTGAATATTTAATTGCTTCTCTGGGTGGCTCCTGCTGAGCCCTGTCCAGGTCAAGGTCAGTTCGGGGACTGCTGGGTTCTTTAATAATCACTGCCTTTACAGTCTTCTCCAAGGGTTCAAAAGGAGGCTCAATTTTTGTCCCATTAATATTAATCCGTTTGCTGTGGGGGCTTGTTCTGATGACATATTTTCTTGTTAAATATTCATCACCAGAGCAAGCAGTGCACTGCAGACTAACTATTACTGGGGAGAATTGGAGCAAATCACCATTAGCTGCTATTGACAATTGTCTCCGATGTGTCTCCCTGCCCTTTGAGAGGTAGCCTCCCTGCCGGAGCACGTTTGTCCTGGTCCCCCTCTGTTGTCCTTGACTTCCCCTTGGATGGGCCAAAGGCCAGCAGACCTGGACGCTGCTCTGAATCGAGCACAGGATGCATAATTCTCTGCGATTGAGGATTTGTCCCCTCTCCTTGTCCACCTCGTTCTGTTGGCTTTGCTAATAATGAATGGACTGTTGAGGTGGAAGGGGTTTTATGGCTCAAGGCATCATTTTCCAGATGAGAAAGTGAGATGGAGGGATCCCTGGGTGGCGCAGCGGTTTGGCGCCTGCCTTTGGCCCAGGGCGCGATCCTGGAGACCCAGGATCGAATCCCACGTCGGGCTCCCGGTGCATGGAGCCTGCTTCTCCCTCTGCCTGTGTCTCTGCCTCTCTCTCTCTCTCTCTCTCTGTGACTATCATAAATAAATAAAAATTAAAAAAAAGAGAAAGTGAGATGGAGAGGTGTGGGGGGAATTTGCCAACGTCACCTGTTACCTGGGTGGGGGGGAGGCTGAGAGAACCTCCATCTCACCGGAGGCTGCTGATTCATAAAATCAAACCATTAATCCATACCCCGTAGATGGTCTGTGGTCCCACGGTGGTGAGATGCCCACAGAAATGTTTAGAGTCAATCTGCTTGTCAAAATCATCCTAGGCGGCGCTCAGCCAGCAGGGCTGGGCTGACCATCTCCAGGATTTCCAGCTCTGTCGTGGGCATGATCGGGGAGCGCTACGCAAGCATCTCATGCAATAGCAGGAGCACAGAGCACAGGTGTTAACAGGGTGCGATGCTCTTCACCGATGCACAGACTCTCCCAGACACCTTCGGTCAGCTCTGGTTCTCCTCCAGGTAGAGCAAGCCCCGACAGCCAGCCTCCCCGGACCCAAACCAGGAGGAGGGTTAGCTGAAAGGAGCTAAGTAAGAGCAGACTGACGTGCCAGTGCCGGGAGTCTCTTAGCCCGGAGATCCTGCCCACCACTATTCTTAGTTTTGGTCTAAAACCCCCTATTTGGTCATTCTCATTTCAATCCACCTGTCAGTTCCTTAGTCCGAGACTGATGTGATATACGGGGGGCCCCAGGGGGTGTGGCTGGACGTGAGCAGAGAGAGCTCAGGCCCGCCCACCTGTCTGCACCTGGGTCTCTGCCTCTCACCAGGACCATGCAGGTGCCTGCATTCCAGGGCCACGGGAGCGGAGGCCTGCGCTGTGACCCCCAGCGGGTTACCTGCAGCTGCGGCTCCTCTGTTAATGCCTTTGTAAGAGGTTAACAGCACCCCCCATGGACAAAAGCAAAACAAAAGAAAAAAAAAAAACAAAAAAAGTGTAATGTTGGAGCTGCTTCTAAATGCCTTTCTTGTGGCTCAAGTTCCGTTTCCTCTAGGGCGGGGAATGACTATCCTAGAAGCTGTCCCGTGGAGGTCCCGGGGATCCAGAACACTGCCTGGATCTGGTACCTGTCACCTGAGGATATGACATTTTGCTCTTTTCATTCTACAGCTGGGCTCTGCGTGTGGGCAGCGGGGCGGCCGTCCATGGTCAAGGGCGATGGACCTCGAGGCCCTTGCCGAGCACCGTCGCCTGGCCGTCGCTTCCTCCAAGCCTCGCCCCGTCGCTGCACACGGGCTGGGGGGCCTTCGGCCTTCACGTTCTCTGCTCCCCTACTTGTTGCTCCAGGATGCAAATGGAAAACCATGCCTGGTGACGGGCACGTTCAGGTTGGCCAGATGTCAGCCTCCCATTCTCCACCCCCAGGCCCTGGCGACCATGAGTCTATGTTCTGCTCTTATGGATCTGACCCCTCGTAGGTGCCGCGTATGACGAAATCAGACAGCTCTGTCTTTTTGTGAGTAATTTATCTCACTTAGCACAGTGTCCTCGAGAGGCTCCCAGAGTGTGACATGTGCTCGAATTTCCCTCCATTTTTACCGCTGAATACTGTTCCATTTTGTACACGTGCACCACATCTTGTCCCTCCTCCAATCACCTGCTCGTGGAAACTCAGGTTAATCCCATATCTTGGCTACTGTGATAATGCTGCTGTGAACATGGCCCTGCAAGTATGTCTTTGAGGTCTTATTTTCCAGTTATTTTGGGATATATATGCAGAAGTGGAATTCCTGGATTATACGGTGATTCTACTTTTAAGTTTTTTTTTTTTATTTTACGATTTCATTTATTTATCCCTGAGAGACACAGAGAGGCAGAGACACAGGCAGGGGGAGAAGAAGACTCCATGCAGGGAGCCCGATGCGGGACTCAGTCCCGGGACCCCAGAGTCATGATCTGAGCCCAAGGCAGATGCTCAACTGCTGAGCACACAGACATCCCCCTATTTTTAAGTTTTTGATGAACTCCTATACTGTTTCCGCAGCGGCTGGACGATTTTGTATTTCTACCAACAGAGCATAATCTTCATCAATTCTGTCACATCGTCGCCAACCCTTGTTATCTTGACTGATTGATCGATTCTTTTTCCAGTAGCAGCCTTAATGGATATAAAGTACATGCGAGGATCTCTTTCCACGTGGGCGTGTTGAGACCAGGCAGGAATGGGCCCAGGATAGGGGCAGACTTGTGGGCGGAATACTGGGCCCCCCTGCACCTGAGCCTCAGGGTGCAGAAGCTCAGTTCTTGTCCCACGACACCTCTGGGAGGCTTATGGGAGGGACTAGGGGAGGCCAGAGAAGTCTGACCGGCTCCGCTCATTTACATGACTAACAAGTACTTGGGATTTAAAGCCGATTTCCCTATGACGTCCCCCTAGTACCACACGAGCCATCTGTATGATTCTTTTTTTTTTTTAAGGCAAATACGGTATGTTTTGAAAATACTTTAATCAGTGCCTCCGTGAGGGTAGCCTTTCAGAATCAAGGGACTTGCTTCTCCATTGGGGTGCGGATTGCAGAAGGCTCTGGAATGATGACCCTGCCGTGGGTACACATAAAACCCTAGAGAGGCGGTCTGCAGGTGCAGCCAAGCCATCAGCCCTGCTCCCCGTGGGCTTGATGTGCCGCCGCTGAGAACCCAGTGACACCAGAGCTCCCGGGGGCAGGTGGCGGGTTGAGGAGGGCGTCTCCGGGGTGGAGGCCCCGTGAGGCCCCGTGATGAGTTGACGAGAGCCTTGGGCATGTGAGGCCCACAGTTGTCCCAGGGGCGGGGGTCCCTACTATGTGATGTGGGGACAGTGACGGGGACCAAGGTGCGGCCGAAACGAGATCCCATGTGGAGAGCATCTGGGCACAGAGCTGGCCCTTGGTTTGCACGTGTTAGGAAAGGCACAGAGTCAGGTGGGGGGGTCCTTTGATTCTCACCCAGCGCCGACATCACCCAGCGGTGTGACCTCGGGCCAGTGACTCGGCTGTGACTCCCACGACGTGCAGTGACCCGAGGCGGCCCCCGAGCACTCTGTGATCCTGCGCAGTCACCTGGGCACGGCACCTGGCACGCGGGTGGACGATGAGCCTCGGTCACCGTCACCCTCCATTAGCCGCCCTTCTGCGCACGTGTCTTTACTCCTTCCGACCCAACAGGGGGGCCCGACCCCTCGGGGTCTCAGTTTTATCCTGCGCAGACTCCTGGGCTGAGAGATGGCCGTAAGGACACTTCTAACCTTTGCGCTTGGGCTTATTTTATGAAAAATCTATTTACCAAGCTCCCTGAATTAAATGGAATTCCGCAACCTGCTGCTTCTTATCACTATGATGAAAGAATTGGGCATTTGTTCTTCTTTTATCTTTTTCTTGTGTGTGTCGTTATACGCCGTGACGCTCTGCTGTCTGCCCCCAGGTGACGAGGCGGAGAGACAAAGCTAAGACGTTCTTCGTGGCCGAGAACCCGCAGAACCTCACAATATATGAGGATGGGGCCCGTGCGTCTCAGGGAGCGGCGGTGGAGACGCCAAGTGGGTTATGCGCGTGTCTACAGGACCGTGGTGCAGGGCCCTGGGGGGCGACGAGGACAGATGAGTGGAGTGGCCCGTCCCCCAGTCGTCTGCCGCCTGAGTGGACGTGCCGGCTGCGCGCTCACCAATTTCAGCCCTTGCCCTTGCAAAGCGATTTACACGGAGAATATATCTCAGCCGCTCCACGCACCCACTGAGGAATCGGTAGCCGCGGGAACAAGAGAGTGTTTTTACGAAGGAGGGACCTGGGGCCCCGAAACCTGGAATCTTGCCCTGGACCGTGACGCTGTCGTCTGCTGGAACCAGGGCTCGGCCTCCATCCTCGGACCTTGTCCTGGGCTCTTCCGTCGCCCCGACGAGGGTTCTGACGCCGGGGAAGCATCGGGGCGCGGCTTGCGTGTCCCCCAGCCCGTGTCGGCCACCCAGTCCGCACACCTGGACTTTTTGTAGCGTATAGACCCCTGGCCATTTTTTAAAAAAGACTTTATTTATTTATTCATGAGACACACAGAGAGGCAGAGAACAGGCAGAGGGAGAAGCAGGCTCCCTGCAGGGAGCCCGACGTGGGACTCGATCCCGGGTCTCCAGGATCATGCCCTGGGCTGAAGGCGGCGCTAAACCTGTGAGCCACCCGGGGATCCCAACACCTGGCCTTTAATCACCTTCCGTGGTCGGTTCCCCAGTGTCGTCCTGGGTGGAGCGCGTGGCTCCTGGCTTGATGCCTCCGCCGCCCGGGGCGTCACGGGCGCCTTCCCGCCGTGTGGCCCGGCCGCTCTCCCAGCACTCGCCCGAGGGTTAGGAGAACTTGTTTCTCAGCCTCAGGCTCCAGGGCGCCGTCCCCCCGGCCCCGGGCTGTGGTCTGTCCGTCCTTCCGCCGTCGTACGGGAGCCTGTGGAAGCTCCTGGGCCACAGGCCAGGCAGGTGTGGATGCTGCGTGGACCCTGAGGGTCAGTGAGGAGTTCGCGTGGCCCAAGGGCCCTCCCGCGGTGGCGGCACAGCTCGGGCCTCTGCCGACCGCTCCGGTTCCCCTCAGCTCCCACTTCGGGGCTCAGCGGGGTGGTCACAGCTGAGGTCACGGAAGGCGGGTGCTGCGTGCCGCTGTGGCTAAGGGGCCGTGACCAGCACGCCGGAAAGGCTGCTTGCCAGTGAGGCGGCGACAGCAGAGGGAGGAACGTCCCGTGGTGTCGACCGCAAGGAGCGGCAACTCCAGGAGCTCGTGGGGCAAAGCTGTGGAGGAGGCTCCCCAGGGTTCACGCACTTCCTGGGGACCCCACGTCCTTGGCTCTGAGCGCCAAGGACGAGCTACTGTTCCCACCTCCCCCTGCTGGGGCTTGAAGACAGGAGCAGCCCCCGGCCCCGGGGCAGGGGTCCCCGCCAGCCTCACCAGCGCCCCTGCCCGTGCCCCCCTGCCTGCAGCGCCCCGAGGACGAAGAGCCCAGGCTGCTCTGAACCGTGGGCATCAGGGGCGAGGCCAGTGCGGGCTGAAGGGCTCCACGCTTCACGGCCCACCAGTGCCGGCCACTGCGCGCAGGAGGGTGGGGGCCCCACGGTGTGACCCTCGACCCCGACAGGCTGGGGGTCTGCGGCAGTGGCTGGAGGGGGGTTTGCTTGCTGGAAAGTGGTGGGGTGTGGGCCTCACCCCCTACCCAGCCAAAAGGAGGGGCTCCTTCCCAAGTGCTCATGGCTGGCGCCCTTGCTGCTGGGTCCCCAGGCCTCTGAGCCATCCCGGCAGAGGGAGCCTGGGGCTCTCGGCAGTAAGGGGGCTCTGCCCTGTGCCCCGGGGATGCCCAGCTCCTGAGGTTCCCTGCTCCTGAGACAGGTGGGGGGGGCCCTCCTCCCCATCTAGGGCTCAGCCCCTGGGTGGCACACGGGGGAGGAGAGCAGGGCTCCCCCACCCTCCTCGGAGCAGGGTGCTGATGCCAAGCTGCTGGAGGAGAGCGTGGTGCCGGGGAGCTCCTTCCTTAACGGTCCTCCCAGGAACCGTAGACCTCGGAGACCAAAGCCGGGGAGCCCAGCTGCTGTACCGTGACCTCTCTGCAGGCAGGGACCAGGCCCAGCGGGGGTGGCGGGGCGCCACGGCGTGGAGGTGTGGCGGGGTCTCCGGCCACGGGGACACGAGGACCAGAACCGGGGGCATCTCATAGCAGCGAGGTGCCCGGTGAGGCCAGGATGGGAGGCAGCCCCGACCTGCCCGGGCGTCGGAGCAGGGGGACTGTGAGGGGGCCCTCGGGACCCAGGAGAGCTCGCAGGCGGCGCACACACCCCGCTTATGTGCCGACTCCGTGCTCAGAGCTGCTGCCACAACCGCACATTTATAGTCAACACGGACTTCGAGAGCCAGGCAGGCCCTGCGGAGCCCCGGCTGGGCAGGCGAGCAGAGCTGGGCGCCGCTTCATAATCACCATCAAATGGGGGGCGGAGGAGGCCGCTGGGGAGGACAACACAGACGGGGGCAGCGTGCTCCGTGCGTGTGCGTGGGGCCTGCGTGTCCGCTGTGTGCTGTGTGGTGTGTCCGTGAGCGAGAACGTGCTGCGTGTGCGGCGCGTGTTTGCCTGCGTCCGCAGCGGGTGCCCGGGGCGTCTCGCCCTGACGGGGCTGGGCTGGGACAGCTGGCCACGGGGCGGCCGGCCTCCACAGCTGCGGCTTGTCTCAGGGCGCAGCGGCCCGGGAAGCCGACTCCCTGAGGAAGAATTCCCGCGCCCACTCCCCCTCCTCATGTCCTGCGGTCGGGCCCGGAGCTGGGCACAGGCTCACCGGGGCCCAGGGCCCGGCCTCATGCGGGGCACCGTGTGCACGGGGCCAGGGGAGAGCGGTGTGAGGGGCCCAGCCTCCCGGGGAGCGACAGACCGGCTGCGGCCAGATGCGCGGAGCTGGGCTCAGACACAGGGAGGCAGGCGGGCGGCCCGTCCAACCCCGACTCCCCGGACGGCACAGCGTGTCCGCGGGCACAAAGGGATGCGCTAAGGACAGACCCTGGACCCCACGCAGAGACCAGCCCAGGAGGGAGGACGGAGACAGACCAGGTCTGGGGAGCAGAAGGCACAGACCTGGCTCCGGGTTCGTCCTCCTGCAGGGAAGAGGGGCTTTGTGGGTGCTCCCCGCTGCAGACTCGGGTCTCTAACCTCATCTGAGGGCCGCTCTTTGCTTTTCCTCTAGATGCACCATGAAGGCCTTCGTCCAGGGTGGAAATGCCACCACGCGCTAGAGAGGCCTCGCCAGGCGTCCGCGGCGGGCTCAGTGCGGGCGCACAGCAGGACCGATCGCCGCGCCCAGGCCCGGGGCCAGATCCTCCCACGGAGGGGGACGTCCTGAGCCCCCCGCCCCCAGCGGGGCCCACCTCCCGTCTCTCTCTCCCTCTCCCTCTGCCTCTCCTTCCTTCCTTCCTGTACCCCCTGCCCCCTCCCTCCCCCTCCCCCATCGTTTCCCTCTCCTGCTCTTTCTCCCTCTCAGTACTGGGATAATAACCATCAGCAACGGCTGCGACATGCTTCATGTCCCTCCAGGACAAGCCCGACCCATCGGGAGCCCAGGGCCATGGGGGCGGGTGTCCGGGCCCAGGAAGGGCTCTGTGGTGGTGACATCCCTTTGGGGGTGGCGGGTGAAGTGTCAGGAGAGCTTACCCCCATCCTGCTGACCTCCTGGACTTCTCTGTCCAGGGTGGACGCAGGCCTCGGCATCCCTCCTCGTCAAGAAGTGTCTCTTCCCCACTGCGCATGGACCCACCGCGGACGCGTGCCCCACGGGAGCCCCAGGGACCTCTGAGTTGGACCATCTGCACTGGAAACCCAACCTCCCCTACACGCAGCCGCGCGCTCTTGCGAAGGTCACCTTTATAAGCCACAGTTCAATCTAGCTGAAATCAAGACCTGTTTTTCAGGATGTTTTTCCTCCAGTACCACTGGGTCAAAGTCTCTTCGATAATGTGATTTACATCTATTAGCTCTTCCCCGTACGTTCATGAACACACGCTTGCAGCATAACTTGCAGGCGACAGTGGGGACGGCTAAGAGTCTCCGGGGGTGGGCGTGTTCTGTCTCAGGACCCCCAGGGGTCTGTTCCTCCATGGGATGTTCACCTGCTGCCTGCCCCGGGCTGTGTGCTCGCCGTGGGGCACCTTGCTGGGTGCCAGGGGGGTGAGGAGAGCAGACGTGCCGGGGGTCCAGGGAGTCTGAAAGCACGGCTGGCCCCTGGGCCCGGGGCCTCGGGGGAGGGAGCCCACGTCTGCAGGGCCTCGGTGCTGAACGGTGGACTGACCTCTGTTTCTGTGAAGCTGAGACAACAGATCCGGGTCAGCAGTGGGGGCAGGGAGTCGGGGACCGGCCAGTGGAACAAGACATGGCCTGGCACGTGGTGAGAAGCTCAGCGGAGGCCCCTGCCTATGAGCTGATGCTTTATAGGGCCCAGGGCAGTGATTCTTAACCCACTTCCCTGGGAACATCCCCTGGGCGTCCTAACAAAATCCCAAGTCCAATCTGCAGCCAAGAACAGCGAAACCAATGTTTCTGGGAGCAACATCCAGATGTCAGTATTTTATAGGATTCCTGAGGTGAGCCCATGCTGGAACTAACGGGGAGGTGCAGGGGGAGGAGGTGTGGGTCCAGGTGGGGGGGTGCAGGGGGAGGAGTGTGGGATGAGGTGGGGAGGTGCAGGGGGAGGAGGTGTGGGAACAGGTAGGGAAGTGCAGGGGGAGGAGGTGTGGGTCCAGGTGGGGAGGTGCAGGGGGAGGAGTGTGGGATGAGGTGGGGAGGTGCAGGGGGAGGAGGTGTGGGACCAGGTGGGGAGGAGTGTGGGATGAGGTGGGGAGGTGCAGGGGGAGGAGGTGTGGGACCAGGTGGGGAGGTGCAAGGGGGAGGAGGTGTGGGTCCAGGTGGGGAGGAGTGTGGGATGAGGTGGGGAGGTGCAGGGGGAGGAGTGTGGGACCAGGTGGGGAGGTGCAAGGGGAGGAGGTATGGGTCCAGGTGGGGAGGTGCAGGGGGAGGAGTGTGGGATGAGGTGGGGAGGTGCAGGGGGAGGAGGTGTGGGTTCAGGTGGGGAGGTGCAGGGGGAGGAAGTGTGGGTCCACGTAGGGAAGTGCAGGGGAGGAGGTGTGGGTCCAGGTGGGGGCCAAGCAGAGGGAGGAGGTGTAGGTCGGGGTGTGGGAGGTGCAGGGGAGGTGAGTGGAGGTGGAGCTGGGTGGAGCACACAGGGTGGTGAGCCGGTCCTGCCCTCCCCCCCCTGCCCTCCCCACTCATGCCCTGGTCTGGAGCCACTCCCAGACCCCATCCCTGCAGCACAGGACTGTCCCACTCACGTGCGTGTCTCAGGCTGCCCGCCTGTCACCCTCTCCTTCTCGGCTGAGGAGACCCCGTGGGACGACCGCAGATCCGAGGCGGCAGCCTCCTGGGCACCATCACCCCTGGTGGCCCGTCTCACCTCCAGCCATGAAGACAGGCAGGGTGGCATCATGTGCCCTGCAGTCCAAGCCCTGTGTCCCTTCTCTCCTGCCTGCATGTCCTGGGCCCGGCCTGGGCACTGGGCGCTGTCCTAGCCCAGGTTGCACCCGTGCCAGGCCACCCCACACGCCTTCCGTCGTCCGCCCCAGTGCGTCCTACTTCAAGGACACGTGCTGCCCCGGCTGATGCGTGGCCTCCAGGCGGACTGCTCCGTCTCACCCTTCGCCCTCCCTGACGCCGGGGTGATCCCTCCGTGTGTCCCTCACCGACCGTCCAGGGCCCTTGGGGTCAGGTCATCTGCCTCCTGCAGGACCGATGATGCCTTGTTGGCGGGAAGCTCGCTGGTCTCCCCAACGTGACCCCTCGGCCTGCAGCTCTCACCCATCCACGCTCCGTGGGAGTCACAACCACTCGTCCCTGGTAGATCCTGTCCCTCGGCTCCGGGCCCTGCTCTGCTGCATACCCCTCCCCGCTGCCTGCTGCAAGTGCCCCCCAGACCCTGCACGTCGGGGAGGGAGGAAGCACCAGATGTGACCAGATGTGCCCCCGCCCCGTAGTCTACTCTCCCTGTGGAACAGGAGGAGGCGTCAACTGGGTTAAGGCAGCGTACATTGCTCGATTTCAATACATGGAGGTTGTGTTTTTAAACAGTGACGCTGTTCCCTTGATGATATGACGTCCCTATGCCCCTCCTTCTGCGTCTTGAACCCAAGACAGTGACCCCCCCACCCCCCCGTCGCTGAGCGGTTGTAAGATGTAAATCACGTTTGTGAAGCCCCCGGGCTGGTGCCTGCCGGCTGGTCACCTGCTCACGGCTCACGGAGCTGGTTACCTGCCTCCCTGCCCGCAGGACCCCAGCGTCGTCCCCCATCGGGTGGCCTCTGTGCAGTGGACCGAGTCCACCGTGAACAGTCCCAGGCCTGAGCTCTCGCCGCGCCGTCGGCCTCAGCCAAGGGCATCGTCTCTATGCCTGAGACCCTCCCTGTCCCTCCTTCTCGCAGAGGCAAGGTACGGAGAGGAGGGGCTTGGGCCGCGGGACATTGAAAACCGCTCTGCGAATGTCCGCAGCCGTCACCTGAAGATTGCAGCCTCTTGGCTGACCTTGAGAGCTGTGCTTTACGTCAGCGGCATCTCTGTCCTTTCTTCTAGATCGTTGGTAAAAAGTGGCAAGTGCAGCCTGGGCTTCCTGCCGACGCTCGCGGCACTTGGGCCGCTGCTGCCGGGCCTGCCGGGAGCACCTCGGCGGCGTCGAGCGCTGTGGCTGGTCGTAATTCGTGACCGCGTATTTATTTGAAATACAATTATGCTCAGCTTCAGGGACCTTCTGGAAGGTTGTTATATAACAGACACTTTCTTAGAGCCTGAATATGTTTTATCTGTTGCTGTTTATCCCATTGCTTAGCGCCGTTTGGGGGAACGCGTCCCTTGTCAGCCTTGCGGAGCGGCAAGGTGCTACGCTGAAATGAGTTTTGCAGATAACTGAAGTTTACCAGTTTGAGAGGAGAAACTTAAAAGCACACATACGCATGCCCCATTTTGAATTCTGAGCGGAAATCTCTCTAAAACGGAGAAGACCCTTCCTTATCTACAGACCATGAGAGATGTGATCCAACCGTTCCTTGATGGTCATAAATATCAACGACTCCATCCTATAAAAACAGGGATCCTTTTAGGAGCTATGGGACTGGGGTGGGCTATTTTTCCCCTTACCCTCAATGGCCTAGACAAGCTCATGCTCTCCAAGTCAGCATTAGGACCTTTGTTCTCTCATGACCAGCGGTTGCCCGTTTTGGGGGGTCAGTTTACGGGCGATTTGTTTTCTTGTTCAATACCAGCATAGCGCGTACGCATAATTCTTTACTGGGAAAATATTGATGTCAAACCACGTACGTGCCAATAAAGGTAGAGGGAGCAGCCCCGGGGGAATTGCCAGCCGCGGAGGGGGGCCCACGGAGCAGGAGAGGCTTCAGGGAGGTCTCATCAGAGGATGACAGAGATGTTGAGACGCCACATCCGGGGGCGATTTCCTTCAAGAGAGGGTGAGGTCACTAAGGCCCGGGGTCACGTGCGCCGTGGGTTTCGGAGCCAGGGAGATAAATCTCCCGTCCTGGCTCTGCAACTTAGCCCGTTTGACCTTGGGTCAGAGTCACCTTGTAAAGTGCAGCCGGTGCCGACGGGCTCCCCTGCACCCGACGGGCGAGAGGAGCCCCCAAACGCTCCTCGAGGCAGCTCGACACGCCTTAGCCGTGAGCCCCAACAACCGTCTAAAGGAACGCGACGGGCGCACGCGGCGTGGGGACGAGGAAGCTTCTCTAGCTCTTCTTCTTTGGTCCTTGAGATTTCAAAATCTCACCGTTTTTCCTGCCTTCTGGCTTTTGGTAAATTGCTTGCGGCTATCTCAATAATTGGATACTTGATCATTCGAAGGATAGTTTCGTTGCTTTAAAAACGTCGCTAGCCGCCGAGAGAAACTTCATCCGCAGTCTGCTTCTCGCCTTTCCCGCCCTGATCCACCTTCTTCCCTCTAGACCCTGCCCGCCTCCCCGTCCGAGCGCGCTGGGCAGGCCTGGGTGCCTTTGGTTTTGCTCGGAAGGTGTCTGACACCTCCCGCGCAGACGCCGGGACACCTCCCGGAGCCTTGTTCCTATTCCTGATGGATCAGCTCCTGATTTGGATTTATTTGGATTTTTTTTTTATTTGTCTTTTTTTTCGCTCCTGATTTTTAAAACTCAAACCTAATTGACGTGCTTTTCTGCCGCTGTTTGTAGAGGAAGAGTTCATATTTCTGTTCCCCGAGCTCGACACAACCCTTCGGCAGAAAACGTTCGGGGGGAAACAGCTCCGGTGACGTTCAAAACACATTCAGCAGAATTTTCAGGTGCGCACACAGATGCTCGTGCTGCGCGTGGCGTGTCCGCAGCGGGACGTGTGCCTCCCGAGAGCCGTCGGTGCCGCGAGCCGGTCCCCTGCTCCCGGGCGGCCGCGCCGTCAGCTGGGAGGCCGGACCGCGCTGTGAGCACGTTACTTACAGAATAAAGGTTTTATTGTGCTTCAGTTAGTTTTAGGACATCAACCCAGGGGTTTTTGATCAGTAAGTAGTGTATATATATATATTTTTTTTCAATTTAAAATAATCAGAAAGAAACTTCCGGTTACTGTTTTCCCACAAGCCGTGATTCTCAGACAATAGTCACCGATGCTCGGTGGGCAACGTCCGTCCCTGCCCCTGGACCGGCCGGGCCAAGCCGGGTCCCGCTGCTCCGTGGCTCGGGGCAGGAAGGCTGTGTGTGACGCGTCCTTTGCATCCACAGCGGGTCACGGCACCGGGAGCAGCTTCTGCCTCACGTCTACACCGCGGGTCCCCCTTGCATCACCAAGCCGTGTCTCAGAGCGCTGGGTGAGTTTTCTTCCAAACGAGGCGCTGCTTCCCTCCGCCACTGCCGTCCAGCACCCCCTTGCACACTTCGGGTGGCTCCGCACGGCCGTTTATCACTCCTCACGGTTGGGTCACCTGCGAGGACTTGAGCTGGACGGAAGCACCGTGGCCTCACTCACGGGCCTGCCGTTGGTCCTGTGTGTGCCCGCAGGCCTCGGTCCTCCTGCATCGGCACCAAGCCCCAGCGTCAGGGGTGCAAGGCCGCGCCTACCGCAGCCCGTTGGTGCCGTCGGGGAGCGCGTGCAGCCAGATGGAAGCGCGGCCCATGTCTGCACACGAGCCTTCCAAATCCCACGCTGTGTCCTCTAGAGCTGCGTGCGTGCGAGTGGGACACCTGCCAGGACCACGAGCAGGAACCAAGCGCACCCCTGGCACCCGGGGCCCCAGGGTGGCCTCAACCTTGAAACTGCCTCTGAGGTCCCAGGCCCTGCGCCGGGGTCTGTACCGTCACACCAGCCCACGGACCACTGGGAAACAGGGAGGCTGCATCCCAACCCCGGGCAGTTCGCCTCGTTTTGTTTGTTTGTTCACTGGCCATCAGTTAGATTTGCTATTCGATCGATACCACATATCACTGAAGATAAAATAATGTCTTTTAATTTTATTTTTTAAAGACTTTATTTATTCATGACAGAGAGACAGAGAGGCAGAGACACAGGCCGAGGGAGAAGCAGGCTCCACGCAGGAAGCCCAATGTGGGACTCGATCTCGGGACCGGGATCACGCCCTGGGCGAAAGGCAGATGCTCAACCGCTGAGCCCCCCCCCCCAGGCGTCCCTAATAATGTCTTTTAACTGCTAGAAATGCCCCCATTGGGGAGATAGGCATATAAATGCCTCATTGTGACCCCTGGACCCCCTCCCTGAGGCCCCGCAGCCCCCACCGCCGCTCTCCCCTCCACCTGGGGCCTGGCCGATCAGGGCCACACGGCGTCCGCGGTCCAGAGCCAGGAGGCCGGACGCTGAGACACCTGTCGGGCTGCTCACGAGGCTGCCTGGGCCGGTGGGGGGGGGGGGGCGTCCCTGTGCTCAGTCTCCTCCAAGTGGAATGGGTTTGAGCCCTCTGCTCTGCCCGCTGCATTTATGAATTCAAATGACAGTCGTGGGACCTTCTGGAAAAATACATTAATTTATAGTATCTGTGGAGATTCATGATAGAAATGCAAAAATTGTCCCTGACCTGGGATAGAACTTCGGATTTGACATGCGGCATGTCTCTCTTCGGGGGCTTCTCTTCCCTTTTCTTTAACACTTGTATTTTCTCTTTTAACATTTTATCATCAAACTGTGCACAGGCGAGCTAATGAAGAGGAGACTCCAGCGCAGGGAGCCGAGGGCTTTGGGTTTCTCCTTCTCCGCTGCTGGGCCCGAGCTGGTTCTCCGGGCCCGAGCCCTTGACTGAAGGTGCCGGTCGGACCGCCGACGGCAGCCAGAGGCACGAGCCCCCGTGGCTAAGCTTCTGTGTGGTCCCTCCTCGTCGCATCCCGGGCGCGACATGGGACGCGCGGGCGTTGCGGGGCTGGGCTGGCGTCCTGGCGGCTCCCTGTTCCCCGGGGAGGAGGTAGGGGCCGGAGGCGGCCCGTAGCCCACGGGGCGGGTCAGTGTGCCAGGACAGAGGGGACGGCCGGACGCCACACGCGTTCGGAAGCGGGCGAAGGCAGCCCTGTCCCCAGGCCGGGCCTCGCGCACGTCCTGGGAGGTCCCCGCTGCTCCCTTGAAATCCCATTCTCTTGGTTCTTCTTATCACAGAGTTGACAGGGTGACATTTTAAACATCCTTCAAGATTCTAAGGCGAAACCAGAAGGGAAAGATTAGGAGTTAAAAATAGTCGTTTCCAAAGTGCTGGGTTTCCATCGGAAGGAGCTGCACCCTCCAAGCTGTGAGGGGAGGCAGATAATGAGCCGCAGACACAAGACTTAAGTGAGTTATGCAGCGGTCGCCCCCTGCCCCGCGGGGAGATGTGCCAAGCCCCCGTGGGCGCCCGGGACCGCGATGACACGGAGCCCTGTACACTGGTTTTTTCATGTCCATGCGTACGTGAGACAGAGCTTAACTTATAAAATAGACGCGGTAATAGACTGACAACGACTGGTAACAAAATAAGACACTTGGGACAACAGACTGTGTAAGTCAGGTGAGTGTGCTCTCCTTCTCCAAACATCTTACTGTGCTGCACCCACCTTGCTCTTCGTGTGACGACGTCAGATGGCAAAATGCCCACGTGGTGAGATGAAAGGAGGTGAGTGACACGGACGTGACACGGGCATCAGGCTCTACTGACCTGCAGACAACGCCTCAGAGGGAGGCCTGGGGCCGACCACATGTAGCTGGGGCCACGGGCGGTGAAACTGCGGGGGGCGCAAAGCCACGGGGAAGGGGACGACGGGGGGAATAGAGGGAGAAGGTGGACGGGGTGAGGCTTGGAAGTCCCGGGCGGTGGTGGGATTCAGTGTCACATCGGCCCGTCAGAGGGGGCAGCTCCGTGAGGACGTCGTTTGAGCCAAGTGACCTTGGAACTGACCCTGGGAAGAGTGGATTCGTGTGTCTGGGTATGCGTGTATATATGTGTGTGCATGTGGGTCTGGCATGTATGTGTGTTTGTGGCTACGTGTGAGTATGTGTGCGTGTGTGTAGGTGTGTGCACATGACTGTGAGCGTGCACGTGTGCACACATGTGGAGGTGTATCAGTGTGCGTGCACAGGCGGGTGTATGGGTATGAGCATGTGTATATGCGTGTGTGTGCACGTGTATGAGTGCTGTGTGCACGTGGGTGTGGGCATGTGTCAGTTTGCACCCATGCATGGGTGTGTGCATGTGCATGAATATTTGTATATGCATGGGGTGCTGCATGTATGAGTGTGTGCACATGTATATGAGTGTGCATGTGTGCACGTGGGCATGTGCAGGTGTATGAGTGTGTGTGCATGCATGTGGGTGTGTGCATGAGTGCACATGGGTGTGTGCATGCGAGTGCATGCATGCGTGTGTGCGTGTGCACCTGGGTAGGATGCTCTTTGATTTCCACTCGCTGGGGAGACCGAGGAGATCTCGCCCTCCTGCTCACCTCGGAAAGGCTCGGGGAGCGTTCTGTCCGAGATGAAGCCTTCCTGCCACTTTGCTCTCCTCCCTCAGTCGTGGTGGCCGCCTCACCGTCTCTGCATCACGGTTGTCACCTTCTTGTTAGGTTGTGAACACCTCGAGAGGAGGGATCTTGTCCCTCGTGATGCCGCGTGCAGTTCCTACAGCGTCGACATTCGGTCTGGGAGTTCACAGGGAGTGAATGAAGCCATCCGTGAGGCTGAGATCGGCGTTGGCGGTCGGTGTGCGGTCGGTGTGCGGTCGGTGTGCGTCAGACGCTGGAAGGGCGCTGGTGGGAGGACCTGCTGCTGATGTCGGCGGGGGCATCTGAGCGGAGCCTGCTGTGGCCCGTGTCTGCGCCCGCCGGCCCCGCTCGGCCACACCACCCAGTACGGGATCCACGAGCCACCAGCCCGGGGTGGGGACACGGATGCGTCTGGAGACATGAGGAAGGGAGGGCCCTGTGTCACCTGTGCCCGGGGGGTGGGACTGGGGGACGCCTGTTGCGGAGGACCCGCGGCACGTAAGCAGGGAGCTCACACTCGAGGCTCGGGAGCCTGCGCAGCTGCACACCCCCGGGTCAGCAGGTGCCAGTGGTCCGCAGGGTGTGACGTGTGGGGCCAGGGTGACTTCCTCCGTGTCTGGATGGTGCGGACCGGGTGGGCTCGGCAGCTCAGCCCGAACGGAAAGGGACGTAGAGGGGCTGCTGGGGCAACGCACGTTCTGCTGACAGCGGTCTGGGCGACGAGAGAGGCCGGTTTAGGACGACGGCGAAGGTCCAGCGGCTCCGCACGTCATCAGGCCCCTTCTGTCAAGAACATGATCCTTGTCCCCAGGGAGGCTTCCAAGGTCGCAGGGGCGGGTCTTGGGCCCCGTTGCAGGCAGTGTCCCCCTCAAGTCTGACCCCCGCCCCCTGAGGATGCCAACAGGCCACTCGGCACTTCGTGTTTTAATCTTCCCTCGAGGACCACGACTGTTCTTCCCGCGTGTCCCGGGGAGGAGGGGACATCCGCCTGGAGGAGCCCCGCTCGCTGCCGCGGGACCGACCCCTCCCCGATGCGGCCCTTGGTGACCTCTGTCAGGACGCTATTCGTGAGCTGGAATGACAGGACAGGAATCATCTTTCGGGACCATCCCTTCTCGCTCCCACGTTCTATTTAAGTTTCTGAGGCACGACTCTGGGGACACATTCAGCCGCTTCCAGCCAAGAGAGGAAATCCACGGCAAATCCCGTTCTCCATGCCTCACGCCCGATTTGACACGGCAGCTTCGCGAGAGAGGTCCCCGGCGGAGGTGGAGGGAGCCCGAGGCCTGCCCAGCACACGCAGCTGCCTGGAACCTGGGGAGGGGGTCTCGGTGCTTCTGTTCAGGAGAGGAGCTGCCCAGACCCCTCGAGCGGCCGCAGCCGGTCGGGGGTGAGGGCAGCTGTAGAGCCTGCGGGGCGCCCAGGTCGTGGTGCGGGTGCCTGTGGCGGCCACTGTGCAAGCCCGAGCGTGAGGCGTGGCAGGGGAGGAAACGGGGAGGCGCGGGGAGAGGGGCAGCGCCTCTGGGGTGCGCAGAGAAGGCCGGGCGCTTGCGGGTTTGCTGAGGTGTCTGCACCGCACCCGGCTCTCTCGTCTGTGGTCCCGCGGCCTCCTTCACTGCCCTCCCCGTGGCGCAGAGGTCCCCGGAGGGCTGGGACTTGCCCACGACTTGCAGGGAGTCGGTGTCCCCTGCCCGCCAGGCGCCCGGCTCCCCCCCTCTCGACCGCCAGGGCCCACAGCACACATTTTAAGGAACGTTTAATTGAACGCGCATTTAGAAAGGTGGTGGGGGTGCAGGGGATAGTGGTTTGCTGACCACCGGGCTGGTCAAGGCGGACGGTTACCGCTGCCGGGCCTGGCCCATGAGACGTCCCGCAGGGAAGCCTACCTGCAGCCAGGGGCGGCGACTGGAGAGGCCCTGCGGCCAGGGGACAAGTTCTCTGTCCTCACACCTCTTCTTCCTTGCGTCTCCCGCCAGGGCTCCACACTGGCCAAACCCAAGAAGATGGGGAACAGGTGAGCCCGTCCACACGGCTCACGAAGCGGGCTTCACAGGCTGAGAGCAAGTGGGGACATCGTGGCACAGTGGGTGGGGGAAGACCCGGGCTCAGACCCACGCGTGCCCTTGCTCTGCCGTCAGTGACCAGTGAGCTCGCTGTGGGAGTCTGAGCAAATCTCCGCCTTTCTCTGAGCTTCACATGCTGCACCTGTGAGTGGGGACAACGCGGCTGCATGCACACCCCAAGCCCCCTTCCCCAAGCCGTGCCCTGTGGTTGGAGTGGGGTTCAAGGGGCAGAGCAAAGGGGGCTGGAGGGGACGGCAGCAGCGTCCTGCTCCTTGAAACGTGGCAGCTCTTCCCAGTTCCCAGAGCGCTTCCAGTGTCGCCTGTGCTGCTACTGCAGGTAAAGGAGGTGATTTTCTTAACCACGAGGCTCGGAAGGACCAGAGGATGTGCCTAAGGCCACACGGCTTGTGGACGGTGGACTCGGTCCTTGATCGGACTCCACATGAGCATCACGTGTGCACTTGCACGGGTACAGTCTTGGGCGTGTATGAGGTATGCGTGCACCGGTGAGAGCCTGCAGGGACGCGCCCGTGGGCTCATCCCCCAGGCGAGCGGCCGCCCCCCGCTGGCGTCAGGCCTCACCCACCCCTGTCCCCAGGTACCCAGTGCCTTGCAGATGCTCCATCCACATTTCGGCTGGCTCAGAATTTTGTCCAGAACCTGCTCTAGGAAAAGGAGGGATTTTTCTCCTCCGATGGTTGTGACTTACGGAAGGAGAACAGACAGTCGTGGCCTTGTCTGTGAATATTTTCCCTCCCTCCATGCTGATGCTTTCTCCGCGTGATTAAAAATGGTGACCAAGTGAGCACCTGAAGGTGTAGAGCACTGAACGGCACTGCGGCCGGGAGCAACAGTCGCGGGCACCCCCTTTTCAGGTCCCGGTGCACCTGCTATTCCAGGGCTAAGGAGGGCTAAGAGCTGCCCCCCAGGACGTCATCTCGGCATTGGCAAGGCCAAGCCTCCCGATGACCTGCCTTCTTCCCAGAAACAGGGTGGCTGTCCTTTGAAAGAGGCCAAGGATGTGCCCAGCGATGGCTCCCCCGGGCGCCTGGCGCGGCTGGCAGGCAAATCAATGGGTCCAGTGGCTCTGCCGTCGGAGACACAGAGCTGAGCTGACATCTTCCAGGGAAGCCCCGGAGCGTTGAGCCTGGGCACCTGGGTCTGTTCGACACAGAGCAACAGGCAGGCTCCGGGAGTGCTGTCAGCTGAGCAGTGAAAAGGGACAAGCAGCTATGTCAAAAATGACACGCCGGCTTCTGCTGGTCTTGCAAAGCAGATCCGCAGTGATGTGACCGCGGCTGACAGCCAGCAGCACAAGTGGCTGCTTTCCGTACTGGATTGAAATCCGTCCAGCTCCCCGCGCTCGCAGCGATGGCTTCCAATGCTGATTCTCAGCGAGCCACGCATGGAATATATTCGCAGGCGCTACTCAGTTAGGGCCCTTTGGAGTTATCTGAGGTACCTGTGATGAAAACATCTGTGCCACTTGCTTTTGTGGGTTTTTGTTCCCTTGGTTTCAATTATGCAGTCAAAGAATCTTCCAGAGAGAGAGAGAGAAGGAGAGAGAGTTTGCTGATGTGGTGCTTTTCCTTTCTGATAAAAGCGGGTGCCTGGTCAGATGTCTGAATAGAGGGAGCAGGGGAAGGGAGAGGCGGACTTTCATTTCCACATTGACCAGGGATGCGCTCTGTTTGATGCAAATAAGGTCGCTCTAAACACATCTCCCCATGTCCTGCCAAGCTTCCTGGGGTCACGTAACCATCTCCCCACGTGACAAATAGAGGGTGAGTTTACCGGGATCACATCTGCGAACGTAAGCGATTGATAGGGATGCCTGGGGCAGGAAGGGTGGGAGGGGGCTGTGTGTGTATGCCTGTACACGTGTGTATGTATGTGCATGTGCATCTGTGCATGGGTGCAGGCATATGCATGTGCATGCTGTAGCACATGGGTGTGTGCGCTGCACATGTGTGTATGTGTGTGCACACGTGTGTGCGTGGGTGCAGGCATATGGGTATGCATGCTCTAGCACATGGGTGTGTGCACGTGCACGTGTGTGTGCACATATGTGCGCGTGGGTGCAGGCATATGCATGCTGTAGCACTTGGGTGTGTGCACGTGCCCACGTGTGTGCATGGGTACAGGCATATGCGTGTGCATGCTAGAGCACATGGGTGTGTGCACGTGCCCACGTGTGTGCATGGGTACAGGCGTATGTGTGTGCATGCTAGAGCACATGGGTGTGTGCACGTGCACGTGTGTATGTGTGCAGACATGTGTGCGTGGGTGCAGGCATATGCGTGTGCACGCTCTAGCACATGAGTGTGTGTGCAAGCATATCCATGTGTGTGCGTGTGATTTCCTATGCAGTCCTTCCCCATCTCTGTGGCTCCGTAGACTCGAGGAGCCCTGTCTCCCGTCACTGGGCTCCCGCGTTCTCTCCTGGGGACGGCGTGGCGCACAGCGAGCTGAGAGCGGCTCAGAGAGGGCCCGTGGGTCACACAGCGCAGGTGAGCTTGGGATGCAGGTGCTCTGCTCGCAGGGAACCGTGGCTGGAAGAAGCCCTTCGTCCCTCGTGCCCTCCGCAGTCGCTGCTCCCGGGGATGACGATGGGAGGGTCACACCCTCCAGGATCCGGGTGTGGCTGAGGCACCCGTCCCGCGCGCCACCGTCCTCTCTGGGGTGCAGAGTGTGCCATTGGCTCTGCCCGTGTGCAGACACGCCCCTGCACAGCCCGGGCTCTCCAATCTAACAGCCAGTGGTTTGGTAAGAAGCAGCCATGGGTCCCTGGAGCGGCCTCAGGCGTCTAGATGGTGGGAAAAATGCAGCGAGAAAGGCCTGGAGAGGCGCAAGGGCTCCCACTGGGGTCTCTGGAGCCCCTGGGTGCCCACTCGGCCCCTGCGGAGGTTGCACACCGTGGGGACGAGGCAGGGCTGCCCGGCTGCGATCGCGGGCCCGTGCGCACGCTCTCTCCTCTGCAGCTGCGGCCTGCCCCGCATTGCTGACTGGCTCCCAGCACCCCGCCTGCCCCGGGCCCTGTGCCCCTTGCCCTCCGCTGCCCCAGGAGGGTTCACAGCAGGAGCGGGGGGCGTTTGCTCCTCTCACGGGGCTTTTAGGTATGATGACGGTGTCCTTCATCCGGGGGTTCCACTACCCCACTGCAGTCGTTCCTGAGCGGCCGTCCCACCCTGGGCTGGCAGGCCTGGGGCCCCAGTCCCCCTTGCAGAGCAGGGCAGGGCTGGGTGCCTCGCGGGGCCTCGCGGGGGAGAACCCTTCCCTGGCCTCTCCCAGTGGTGGAGGCGCCTGCATTCCACGCTGGCCGCCCCTGCCTCGGTCCCCCCTCCCAAATGTCTGTCCCTCCCTGGCTGCCCGTCACCTCTGCATCTTCGTCCACCTGCTGCCTCCCTCCCACGCGGACCTCGTGGTTGGGTCGGGCCACCGGCTAATCCTGGACCTTCACTCATCCCAACATCCTCGCCCGAATCACATCTGCGGAGCCCCTGCTGCCACCCCAGGTACCAAACGCTCAAGTTCCCAGGACTCAGACGTGGACTCTGGGGTCACGTGCCAGACGTGCCACACCCTGCCCTCCGCTCCGTGCTGCGGCGTGGCTCCCCCGCCACCCCCGGCCCAGGCACTTGACTCGCCCTCCCTGCCCGCCATGTGGAATGGATCCTTCGCTAGGAGCTTCTCGGATGGCCGGCGTGTGCTGGGACACGGGACACGGGATACGGGACTCTCCTCCTGCTTCCGCCCTCGAGGCTCCTCCCGACAGCGTCCTCCTGTCTGAGTCCGGCCAGAGCCCGGAGAGGCGTCCCCGGAATTCCCCTGCAGGGACGGCTCTGGGTGGCCGCCCCGCTCTGCCCAAAGCACAGTCATGAGGAGCGAGGAGAGTCCGCAGCGACTGAACACGGTGGCGCTCCCGTCTCCCGCGGCGGGGCCCACCTCGTGCTGCCCCCGTGGCCCGCTGGCCCCACCAGACCGTGCCTGGACCACCGGCGCCTGGTGCGTCATCGTCCATCGCTCGGCCTCCTCCACGACAGCATGAGGTTCTGGGAGCAGGTGCCGGGACTTGCCCGTCCTTGTTTGCCGAGGGCCATGCGTGGGGCCGACGCTCACGCGGGGCTGTCTTTCCCTCCTTCCTCCTTCTGTTCTTAGAGGATTTTGCTCAAGTTATTTATCCGCCGCTGTGGCATTTTCCAGGTGGCAGGTACCCGGCTACCCTCCCTGGTGCCAGAACCCCGTGGGGGCGGGCCCCGCGTCCCCCACACCCGCTGAAAGGGAGGACGGAGCAGGTGCGGGACTGCTGGATGCGGCGCAGCCACCCTCCCTCCTGCTCCTCCTCGTGGGCCGCTGCTTGCCCCCCCCAGGGCAGTCGCAGGTGCGCTGTCAGCTCCAAGAGGCCTGGGTGGGCGGCTGAGGTGTCTCCATGCAGCCGGGGATGGGGGATTTGCCCTCGCAAAGACCTGGGTCGTGAGTGGGGGGATTTCGGGCCGGAGAGAATGACGTGTGTGAGGGACAGGATTCCGCTTCCAGGGTGGAGGCCGTTCCCCACCTTCCCTGTGTCCGGGCCTCGGGCTGCTGGGGCGTCACCCGAGCCGTGTCTCCACCTGCCTCCCGCTGTGCCCGGCTCCTAGGGAAGCTGAGAGGCCGGGGCCTCAGGGCGGCGGGAGGGCCCGGCCCATGGGGACGCCGAGGCTGGCCTCACGCCCCGTCTACCAGCGCGCAGCCTCGGCGGGTCACTCTGGCCTCCTGGTCTGCCCGGTGGGGCCGTCGGCGTCCCTGCCTCCAGGCTCTCGTCGGAAGGTGCCTGAGCCGCGCCTGATGCCCAGGAATCACTCAAAAGGACACATCATTTCGCTTCCCTGTAGAACATCCACGCTCATTTTTGTTCCCCGGAGAAGACCACACCCGGGAGAGCAAGACGCCAGGGGCGGAGGGAGGCCTGGGCGAAGCAGGACGGCCGTCCCCGTGTCCAGAGCCGCTCTGCCCTGCCTGCCGGATGCTCACGCACGTGTGGTTTGGCCTGTGTGCATGTGTGTGCATGTGTGTGCGCGTGAGAGAGGGACGGAGGGAGGGAGAGGGAGGGAGGGAGACGATGCTGCTTCCCAGAGAGGAGCCGAGTTGGGGATTTTTTCCAGCTAATTATTTCTGGTCGGCCGCTGTGTCCTCTGCCTCCCGTCTTAACTGCATCGTTCGGTGTCTCAGGATCGATCGAGGCGGGTCTGAGAAGCTCTGCAAGGAGCCAGTGGGAGCCGCGTTAGCCGCCAGCACGGATGGCGTCTGACGCGCTCGGCTGAGGCCCGGCCAGGGAGGTGGACCGCCCGTCGTCCCCACGGCGTGTGGCCGGCCTCCTCCCTAAGGCCCGGGCCCCGGGACGCAAACGGTGCAAGAGCAGACGCCCTGGGGTCGCCTCGCGCTGGCCTCTCTCCCGCAGGCCGGGCTCTGTGCTGAGGGTGGGGGCGCGGGCGGAGGGCCCCGGGTCGGCCGTGCGCAGGGGTGTGGGGCTCAAGTCAGCACCTGCTACACGTCCGCGTCCAAGCTGGGCTTGGAGCCGGAGAGCCGGGCTGGGGGCCCCCGGGAGGGGAGAGCTCACGGCCGCGAGCCCTGCCGCCCACCCTGCCGTCCACGAGGCTCCTGCCCGGGGCCAGCGGGGCCAGCGCGCCTCAGTTCTTTCCAGTTTCCTCCGGGGCCAGCTTCGCCACTCGAGCAACTTCGGACTTAAGAGGGGTTGGCCCAGCGCCGGGCGCGGCGGCAGGCGGAGCGGACACCAGTGTGGCCAGGACCACCGCTGCGTCCTGCTGGGAATCCTGGCTGAAGCTGCTCGTGTCCGGAGGAGCAGACCCCGAGGAGGCTAACGCCAGCCTGGCTGCTCTGGGAAGGTCAGAGGCGAAGCAAAATAGTGTGTGCGAGAGCTCCCCCGCCCCCACCCCACCAGTGACCGGGCAAGACGTGCGGTCAGTGTGCCCGGGCTCCGTGAGCGAGGTCGCGTCCCCCCCACCTCCCGGGAGCTCACGTCGGGGTGGCCGACCCAGCAGACCCCCCTCCGCGGCCGGGGACCGTGCCCCTTGCAGAGGAACAGGCTGCCCCGAGGTGCAGCTCCAGGACGGGCACAGCGGGAGGGCGCACGCGTCCTGACCCTAGGGCGGCTTCGCGTGGCCTCGGTCTACCCTCAGCGCTTACTTCTGTTCCTCTCCCGAGATGGCACCAAGCGCATTTGCCGCCCGCGTGAATCTGCGGAAGCGAAAAAACGTGCCTCTTGGACTTGAGGGAACACGTGGACTGCAGGGTGGGCACAGCGGTGCCCTTTGGGGTGACCTCCGCGAGGGCAAGGGGGCCACGTGCCGCCCCGCTGAGCGTCCCACAGGGTGACGGCTGGTCCCAGCGGCGCGAAGAGGCAGGTGTCTGCGAGCCCCCCAGCGCGTGCACCCTGTCCGGCCGGCGGCCTGGGGCGCCCTGACGGCGCGGGTCCTCCCGCGGGGCCTGGCTTGGCCGGCGCTTGCTGTCCTGGGAGGGCCCCCTGCCCTGTCCCCGCCCCACATCTTCGGTCCCCCCTTCTTTCCAGGGAAGAAGGATCGGAGACAGGAGGCGCCTCTAAGTGCAGCGGCAGGGTCTCTCCGTCTCCAGCTCCTCCCTGGGCTGCTCCGTCCTAGCATTTGGGCATTTAATAATGCAGACGAGAGGCTCTTGTCCTATTAATTATTAATCGCCCTTTTTGCATTTCTAAGGGCAGCAGGAGATGAGCTCTGAGGGGAAGCAAATGGAACTCCGGGGAGCTGCGAGGAAGCCGAGGAGCCAACCTCCTCCGGGGCCCTCTGCGGGCGGCCTCTCTGCCCTCTCTGGCCCTGTCCTCCGAGGAGCCCGGCGCAGACCGCGGCCCTGTCGGTGCGTGTGCTCGGAGCCCCCCGTCCCCAAGGCACTCGGGTTGTCCCACAGGAAAGGCGCGCGGTGGGCTCCACGTGCATGGAGGGGCTGCAGCCACGTGCCCTCGGCCGCCACGCGGGCTCAGGGGCTGGCTGCTCACGGGGCTGCTGCGGAGAGGCCGTCCCCGTCCCCGTCCCCGTCCCCGTCCCGTCCCGCAGCCACAGCCCCGGGCTCATTGCAGCCGGACTGCAGAGGCGATTATGGCCGGGGGAGCCTCCTCTCGCCACACCAGCATCCCTTCCTGCCGTTGTGCTCCCGCTATTATCTTACTAAGGCAGCCCTCAGCCCTGGGAAGTAGAATTAAAAACATAATAATAAAAGGAGAAAAGAGGGAAAGAAAAGAGAAATGTGCTTGCTTCGGAGGCACGTATTTTGATTCTGTTCTTCCAAAGGAGGGCGGGGGTGTCACTGCCGCTTGTCAGAGTCTCCGTGGGAGGCTGGAGGCGGAGGGGGGAGGCGGGAGGCGGGCTCAGGGCGGCCGCCCCCAGGGGAGGGCTCTCCTGACTCCCCGCTCGCTCACCCAGAGGATGAGACCGGCCAGCAAGCCTGGGCCCCACGGAGCAGAGCCGTCTGGGCGCTGCTTCCCCGTCCCTGCCCCAGGCTGTGCCGGGCAGTAAGACGGGGTCCAGAGGTGAAAGTCAGTTCCTAGCAAAGTGGGCTCCAGGTTCTCCGACCCCCGCTCCTGAGAGGATGCTGTGTCCTTGAGGAGGCTGTGGGGTGGCCTGGAGGGGAAGCGTCCACTCCTGGGGCAAGGGGTGGTTACAGGGCAGGAGCCCCCAAGCGTGTCCTCCTGGACGTCCCCACGCGGTGAATGCCAGCCCTCCCACGTGGCAGCCCCGGGCCTGCAGCACCTGGGCCAGCCCCCCCTCCTGCCCCCTGTCCCCCCAGGGCCCACGAGTGCCCCACACTCACCATCTTCTAGCTCCTGGGTGTGCTGGGCCCAGGCACTGTCTCCACTTGGGACACCAGTTGTCCCTGCAGGGGTCTGAGCCCCTTCTGGGTGCCAGGGGGCAGGACCCAAGGTGGGGGATTGGGTATGAGGATCATGAGGATCGATCGGGGAATGGGGGCGGGGTCCATGGGGCACAGGGCTGGGTTGGGGAACCAGGGACCCAGCATGAGGACTAGGGGCAGGGGACAGGGGGCTGGGGGGGGAAGGGGGGCAGTGAGGGGCAAGTGGTGAGGGGCAGGAGGGCCAGGGGCTGGGGGTGGGGGCCGGGGGTGGGGTATGAGCACCCGGGGCAGGGGGCAGGAAGCCGGTGGCCTGGGGGCTGGGGGCCTGGGGTGGGGCTTGAGCACCAGGGTCAAGGGGTGAGGGACAAAGGGGGTGGGGGCCGGGGGCCCAGGCACCAGGCATGAGGCCCGGGGGCTCGTGGGCAGCAGCACCTCCAGCCCTCGGTGGGCGCCCCGCGCAGAGTCCGAGCTGAGGTCCCGGAGAGGCCGGAACCCCTCCGGCCCGGTGCACCGTAGGAGCACAGCAGAGCTTGGGCCTGCCGCAGCCGGGCTGGGCCCTGGGAGTCTCGGTGGAAGCAGAACCTCTGCCCTGCACGTGGACTTTCTCCCCGCTGGTCCCGGGACCAGCCCGTGGCCGGACAGACCCACTATTCCTCGTCCTCCTGTATCGCCTCTGGGGCCAGGCCCCAGCTTCCTTGACGCCCCACATCCCCTGCCCCGGGGGACCTCTGGCCCCCAGCGGGCGCATCCTCGAGCCGGACCAGGCTGCCAGAGGCCCCGGGAAGCCCCCAGAATCAGTGTCTACCACACTGCCCCCCCCAGGGCCCCCCTCCCCCCGTCCCTGCTTTCCTGGGCATCGTGGAGCGCGGAGAGCCACGAGCCCAACCGAACCTGACACGGGTCCCCGTCTCTCTGCAATACCCACACACGGACCCGTCGCCTTGGAGCCGGCACAAGGGCCCCCAGGTCCCCGGAGAAGCAGCAGGACGGGGAAGGGCCGCCGTGGGGGCTGGATCACCGCTGACCCCCTCATTTTGTTCTTTCTCCTGTTCTGTGCTTCCAACAGGTGCACCTCCGGGAGCCTGGCCTGGCTCTCAGAACGCCGTTGGTCCAGGCTCCGCTCTCCAGGCCGAGAACGACGCCGCAGGGTGTCACTCGGAGCAGCTCATCGTGGGGACATGGAGGAACTTGTGCCGCGTGGGTTGGCGAGGCTGTGCCAGGCTCCACAAAAGCCGGGGAATGGGCAGCGGCTGTCCCGGAGGATGCCCTGCGGCTGTTGAGTGTCCGGAGGGGCAGGGGGCACGCCACGGGGGAGGGAAACCTGCTGAAACAGGGACCCCCGCTCCCCCAAAGCCCAAGAAAGCAGCTCTGCTTCCGGCACGTGAAGGGAGGAAACGTGGAAGGCGGATGAAGCCGGGCTCGGGTGGAGCTGGGCCCCGGGGCCTATTTCTGGGCGCCCCCCAGCACCGCGGCCCCAGCCCGGCCCGGCCCTCGGAGCCCCGTCGCCATGGAGACGAGCTGTGACCAGACTCCGTGGGACTTCCCCGGAGCGCCTCACTCTGTGGCCGTCCTCCCCTCTTCCCTGCTTCTCTTACATGATCTGCCCCGTGGGACCCACGTGCGGGAGGTGAGCCAAGGAGTCCTGCTTTCACCGCGGGCCCGGCTGGAGGAGGGGGTCTCAAGGGCCTGCGCTGCGCATCCACGCGGTGACTGTGCGCGCTCGAATCAGAAGGTCTGGAGCGCAGAGCATCTCCGCTGCGTGTCCCGCCCACGCCGACGGCCTTATCTCTCCGTGTCCCCAGCGGCAGCCGTGGGCCAAGGGACACGGTCGAGGCCGCTCACTGGCGCTCATGCTCGTCCCGCCTGGGAGGGGAGCTCACGGCGTCCGTCTATAGGAAGAGGAGGGTGGGTCCCGCAGGTGGACGTCACTTTCCTCCCGGTGGACAGACCTGGGTCTGGGAAGGAGGGTTCAAACACGCAGGGTTCGAGTCCCCAGAGCTCTGGCCGCCTCCAGCAGGGCTTCAAGGTCCATCCTTCTGTCAACGCTGTGACCTCAGGCAGCGGGTGCTCGGAGCCACAAGATGGGTGACCCAGGAGGTGGCTCCTGTCGGCCGAGAAAGAGGCTGCGCTACCCGCTGGGAGGGCCCGGGCTGCTCCCCTCTCAAGGGCAGAACTGCTCAGACCTGCATTGGAAAGGATTTCAGGGACGCCCGGGTGGCTCCGCGGTTGGGCACCTGCCTTGGGCTCAGGGTGTGATCCTGGAGTCCCGGGATCAAGTCCCACGTCGGGCTCCCTGCATGGAGCTTGCTTCTCCCTCTGCCTGTGTCTCTGCCTCTCTGTGTGTCTCTCATGAATAAATAAAAACCTTAAAAATAAAAAGGATTTCGGTGGGAGGTGTTTCAGGCGAGCCCTTGGCACCTGCCGCCCTTCCTCCATCCTCTCATCTGAGGTCAGACCAGGGAGCCCATGGTCCTCGGCGGTTGTCAAGGCAACGCGCTCCACAAACATTCGAGCGCCCAGAACACGGCAGCCGCCGACGCAGCGGCGCCAGAGGACACTCTCGTCACCCCGGGGTGTGGGTGCCGGGGGACGGGCTCCAAGACACCAGCCCGTGAGCCACGTCAGGAAGAGTGGGCCACCCCGGCCCCAGAGTGATGTGGGAGGACGGGCAGGAGGGGCAGGTTGAGGACCCGTGGGAGGGGCCTCGGCACAGCCCTGTGGTGCTCTGTGCGCGGTGGAGCCCAACGTATGCAGAGGAGCCGGCCGGGCACTCGAGTCCCTACGGGGTGGGGGCCCCGCAGACCTACCCAGGCTCCCGGGGCACCCGCAGGAAAAACTGCGGCTATTTCATTAGTTCTAGAAGGCAGAAGGAGGGGAATGTGCAGGCCGGGGGATCGTGCACGACCCTCATGCAGCAGCAGTGAAACAGAAGCGGTGCCTCCTGCATTGACTTGCGGGGGGGGGGGGTGGAGTCCAGCCTCGTCCACACACCACGGGAAGGGACGCGATGAGGATCAGCCGGGCTGCCTCCCAGGTTCCCGGGGCCACCAAGCGACTCCCGCAGGTGGGCGGTCGACAGGTGTCCCACATGGGCTGGGGGCTGAGGCCTTCACCCTGCGAGCCCGCCTGGTCCCTCTAGCAGGCCCGTGTGCCCATCCCTCTTACAAGGACAGGGAGGGTATGGGATCAGGGCCCCCCTAGTCACCCCCTGAACCTTAATCTCCCAACCCCACAGTCACAGGCGCAGGTACTGGGGGCCAGGCTTTGACTGTGAAGTCTGGGGGGGGGGGTGGGACAGGCTGCGCCCCCAGGGCAGTGCACGTCTCTAGCATCGGGGAGCCGGGGGTGGCCTTGTGGAGAGCGTGGAGCCTCTGAGTGACGCGGGGGCCGGCATGAGAGGTGAGGGGGTGTGAGTCGTCGCCGTCGTCCTGCATGGACACCCATCCGGTGCCATCAGCATGGCCCTTGTGTCCCCCCTCGGTGGACGTCATCAGGTCGTGCTGGGCTGGCGGCTGCAGGAGCTGCGGTCCCAGGGAGGCCGGGGCAGTCTGGCCACTGGGCTCCGCAGGGCTGGCCAGGAGGATCGGGCTCATCGTGAAGGGGGGGAAAGGTCACTAGAGTGCCAGGAACGAGTCCCCGTGGACAGAGGCGCCCAGGAGGGTGACAGCCGGTTGAGCAGCGGCCGGTGGACCGCGCAGGTGGGGTGCCCAAGCCGTGCACACAGGCACCTGGCGACGCCTGGCCCCTGTCCCCCCGGGAGGCCGGCCGGCCCCGCGCCAGCAGCTTCCGAGGTGCCGACTGCCGCAGGTGGCTCTGCGTGACCGGAGCCACCAGGAAGGCGCTCAGGGTCCTTGGGCTGCGCTCACGGCTCCGCCACACAGCGACCCCTTCGCTGGAGTTTAAGCCTTTGCTTTAATGGTAGAAAGAGTCGCTGGGCTAATCCAAGGGGCTTGAATTAAATACTTGCTGCCCGAGGCGAAAGCGGCGTTCGCGGTAAAGGTGGGAACGCAGAGGACAGCACGCAGAGGAGCGGGCCTGCCGGCGGACAGACCTGGCCGTCACGTCGGGGCCGGACCTCCGCTGGACGCCGGCCGGCTGCTCAGTGGCCCCGGCTCACGCCTGCCCGCCCGCCTCGGGGGAGACGGAAGGTGCCCCTGCAGCGGGCGGGGCGGAGGCAGTGACGGGCGGGTCCAAGGACCACGGGCCTGCAGATGTGCCTCCCGGGCCCCTGGAGCCAGTCTGAACGGCGCGGGCATCCTGTCTGGCCCCCGGGGACCGCGTCCGAGTGCAAAGACGTGAGCGGCGTGCAACGGCCCGGCTGTCAGAGGGGGCAGTGCTTCTGGGAGAGCTCACGAGGGGCTCCACGGCCCCAGCCCACCCCGCCCCAGCCCCACCTGCCCCCCAACCCACCTGCCCCAGCCTCACCTGTCCCCAGCCCCCTGCCACCAGCCCCTGACCCCCAGTAGCCAGCACCCTAGCCCCACCTGCCACAGGCCCCAGTGCCCCAGCCCCTGCCCCTAGCCCCCAACACCCCAGCCCCATCTCCGCCCAGCCACGCCTGCCCCAGCCCCTCGTGGCTGGCATCACCTGTGAAATCATGTGACATCAATTTTACATGACGTGTGTTTAGGGGGTAATTCCTTTCTCCCACTTCTGTGGAGATGGGTCCCACGGGGCTCTGGTGAAGCGTCCACCCTGTGTAGGGCCCTGACCAGCCCTGGACGGTGCCCCCACCCACTCGTAGGCTCCGACCCCAGTGGACGTGTTAATTTAAGTGTTGTTGCCACACAGACAGCAGACCTGTGCCGTCCTCAGAAGGGGCGCTTAAGACGCCCTGCTTCAGGTTAGGGGCACTCTCCTGCCCAAACCGCTAACCACCACCGGACCCGGCTTCCAGGAGGAACAATGGGCATAAATAACACAGATGATGGTGCAGTTGACCACAGAGTGGGGTCACCTGCCCTGGGAGGGCACGTACACGGGAGGGGGAGGGGTCTTCATGCCTGAGCCGGGGGTGCCGCTGGCGGTCAAGGGGCCTGGTGGAAGGTGTGACATCGGTGCGACAGTTGGTAGTTGGGAAGCAGGAGGCAAGCCCTGCTGCGGGGCGGGAAGGCCTCGTGGGAGAAGTGGTGTTTCCTGAGACGGTGGGACCAGAGGTAAAGACAACAGGCTCTGGGGTCAGCTCCAGGCTCCGGGGTCAACTCTGCCTTTGCAGAGTGACGGTCCCGATGATCTAGCGCCTTGCTGTCGCTGGTGTATGGCAGGGTCCAGGCCACAGAGAGGGAGGGGACTCATCCCGACAGTGATCGTGGAATACACCGGAAGCAGCCTGGACGGTCCCTACACTGCCCGGAGTGGGACCCCTTGCTCAGGTGACCCCAGACCCCGGCTGCCATCTCCAGGGACGGCATGCGCTGTGCCCACCTGGAAGACCACCAGACACAGGTGCAGATGCAGACTTTGTCTAAAGGGCTCATTGGCTTCTCTTTACTCTCTGACAGGAGCCCCTGGGATCTGGACAGGAACAGCGGCTGGAGGAGCTGTAATCGCAAACCAGCCTCACGCCGCGAGGGACCCTGTGTGCTGTGCGGTCATTGTACGGCCACAGGGAACAGTGAGTCCTGCAGACAGGCCATCCCCATCTACACAGAAGGAGGAAGTGGGATGGACTTCTCAGCACAGCAGGGCAGGACTAGGGGGTGGCCCCAGACTGGACCAGGCAGCCTGGCAGGGGCACAAGCCCCCTGTGCATCAGGGGTGCGGGGTCGGATGGGAGGCAGAGGGTGAGGACACCTGCTAGGGCCCTTCTCAGCTGTACCACTTACCTGCCTGAGGTGGCCGACCGTGCGGCCTCATGGGCACAGGTGCTGGGTGTTGGGCCAAACATCTCCCTGGATGCGTCTATGAGGGCGTTTCTGGAGGAGATTAACATTGGAGGCCAGACTAGTAAAGCGGGGGGCCCTCCCCAGTGTGGGCGGACCTCCTCCGACCTGCTGACGACCCCAAGACGATGAAACACTGGTCCAGCGCTGGTGGGAAGGGGTGCGTCTCTGCCCGCCTGTCTTCAACGTGGGCCACTGTCTTCCACTCACGCGAGTGCAGACGAGAACCACACGATGGGCTCTCTGGGGGCCCCAGCTTGCTGACTGCAGGTCTGGGACTCCGCATCCTCCAAAACCTTGTGAGTCGATTCCTGATAACAAATCTTTCTCTCTACACACACACACACACACACACACACACACACCCCTCCTCCTGGGTCTGTTTCTCTGGAGAACCTTCACACACTACTGCAGTCCAACAAATCACCACACAGTTAGTGGCTTCAAACAACACATATTTATTGTCTCACGGTGTCCATAGATCTCAGCCGTGTCTCCTGCTCAGGGTCTCACGGAGCTGCAGTGGAGATCTGGCCAGGCTGCCTTTCCCTCGGATGTTCCACCTTGGGAGACTCTACTTCCCAGCTCACTCAGTGTCAGCAGAATTCCTTTCTTTGTGTTTGTAGGACCAGCAGGCCAGCCTCTTGCTGAGTCTCAGCTAGAAGCCACCCTCTGCTCCCAGAGGTCATCCACAGCTCCCAGACGCCATCATAGCTTGTAAGGGTCATCCACTCCTGGAGGTCATCATAGCTCCTAGAGGTCATCTGTAGCTCCTAGGGGTCATCCGTAGCTCCTGGGGGTCATCCATAGCTCTTGGAAATCATCCATAGCTCCTGGGGCTCATCCATAGCTCTTGGGGGTCATCCATAGCTCCTAGGCATCATCCATAGCTCCTAGAGGTCATCCGCAGCTCCCAGAGACCACTATAGCTCCTAGAGGTCATCATAGTTTGTAAGGGTCTTCCACGTGTGCTGGAGGTCATCGTAGTTTCTAGGGGTTATCTATAGTTCCTAGGTGTTATCCATAGCTCCCAGAGGTCATCCACAGCTCCTAGGTGTCATCCATAGCTCTCAGAAGTCCTCCATAGGTCTCAGAGGTCATCCACAGCTTCTACGTGTCATCCACAGCTCCTAGAGGTCATCCATTGCTCCTGGGGGTCATCCATAGATCCTGGGAGTCATCCATAGATCCTGGGGGTCATCCATAGCTCCTAGAGGTCATCCATAGCTCCTGGAAATCATCCATAGCTCCTGGGGGTCATCCATAGCTCCTAGGCATCATCCATAGCTCCTAGAGGTCGTCCACAGCTCCCAGAAACCACTATAGCTCCTAGAGGTCATCATAGCTTGTAAGGGTCTTCCATGGGTGCTGGAGGTCATCATAGCTTCTAGGGGTTATCTATAGCTCCTGGGAGTCATCCATAGCTCCTAGGCATCATCCATAGCTCCTCAAAGTCGTCTGAGCTCCCAGAGACCACCATAGCTCCTAGAGGTCATCATAGCTTGTAAGCGTCTTCCACAGGTGCTGGAGGTCATTGTAGCTTCCAGGGGTTATCTATAGCTCCTAGGTGTCATCCATAGCTCCTGGAGGTCATCCAGAGCTCCTAGGCATCATCCATAGATCCTGGAGGTCATCCACAGCTCCTAGGTGTCATCCATAAGTCTCAGAAGTCCTCCATAAGTCTCAGAGGTCATCCACAGCTTCTACGTGTCATCCATTGCTCCTAGAGGTCATCATAGCTTGTACGGGTCATCCACAGGTACTGGAGGTCATCGTAGCTTCTAGAGGTCATCCACAGTTCCTGGGGATTATCCACAGCTTCTGGAGGTCATCTGCAGCCCCCAGAGGTCAGCTTAGGTTGTAGAGGTCATCCACAGCTCCTAAAGGTCCTCGGCGGCTCCTTGTGACACGGGCACTCCCCACACTTTATGAAGCCGGCAGGGTCACCTGCAGAGTGTCTGCAGCAGGAAGGAGTGTCACACAGGTGCTGTGATCACAGAAGCTGCACCACCACCGGGGCACGGTCCATCCTTACTCCAGAAGGGGGGTCTCACGGGGTGTGTCCGTCCACCAATCCCACAAAATGTCCATCCCAGAACAATTCTGAGGCTCACCCTGGGTCGCCTAAATCACAGGCTTATGTTTTAAGTTGGAATAGTGTATTTTAAGACTTCCATTTTCTCTGGAGTTTGCTCCTAAAGAACATCATCTCCTTGGATGTAAACAGTTTGTCCCTGTTAGCTCTGCTGATGTACTGACGTGGGTCCCATGCTCTTGCCCTCCCCCAGAGAAGGGACTTCCCTGCGATCCCCCGTGGGCTCTGCTGCCCGTGAGCTCCTGCTCTCCCCATCGCAGAGCCTCCGCGTGCTGCACACTCACCCGAGGATCCCGGTTCTGTGTCAGGAGTGGGGGGCAGGGGCCTTGTCTCTGGTGGATCCTGTGGGGACCAGCCTGGGGGCTTCCACAGTCAGAGGAACACCAGCCAGGGGCGGTCAGCTGCAGATCGTTCAGACTCGACACCAAATGACCTCATCAGAAATACGGGAGAAAGTGGGCGTGTGGGTTTGTGAGGTCGGGGGGGGGGGGGGTTGTCCCTCTCTGCTCTGGGCGGGTCTCCTGTCTGGCCGGCCCTCTCTCCTCCTGCTGCCCTCTCCCAGGTGCCACCCTGCCCCCTCACATCTCCTCACCTTTCCACTGGGCCCCTTCCCAGGACGGTCTCCATGTGCTTGCGCCCCCACAGGAGCAGCATCTCAGAATCAGGACCGGCCCTGGCTCCCAGGCCCCAGGTGATCCTCTCTTCCCGAAGGGCCCCTGCGCTCTCACCCCGCTTCCTCCCTTCCCACCTAGTCTGGCTCGTGGCCCTCCTCCCTGCCCAGCTTGCTGCTGCACACTGCGGAGCCCGCCGACATCCCGGATGACCCTGAAGACAGCACCCTGTCTCCGACGGGCCCGTCACCCTCAGTGACCCCCGCACGTCCCCATCTCCCACTCTTCCGGGCTTCCTCCCACCTCTCCGGCCTCTGCCAGCTTGTTTCATCGGGGCGCCCTTCTCGCCGGGGCCCTGGGCTGTACCTCAGCCTCTTCCATGAATCTGCTGTAATTTATGGGAATCTTCTCCTGTGATCAGACGGTTCGGCCGGGTGTCGTCTTCGCTGGTGAAAACACCCCGTGCGGACCCATCTTTGCGCTCCGAGGACGTTGTCGGGATGAACTCGTAGACCTGGAATGTCCTACGCTTCCTTCGCTCGCCTGTTTCGGTCATCCTCCCTGGGCCTCCGCGCCTCGGCCGCAGGCTCCGTCCCTCTCACGTCCAACCCCTCCCTCACGGCCTCCCGGGCCCCCGCTCCTCCGCGTTTCCGCGGCCAGGGCCAGGCACTGACACGTCCCGGACACCTTGACCTTGCAGGACAGTGGCCTCCATCTGCCCCAGCTCGTGTCCGTCCCTGCGTCCCCACGTGGCTCAGCCGGGCGGACCTCTCGCGGGGTGACCCCCCCACGGCTGGCCGGCTGCGCCTGGCAGGTCTGACCGCAGGTTTCCTCATGTGGAAAATGGGACGGACCCCCGTCTGCAGCCTGGCGGGCTGGCGGGAGACGGCCTGCGTGAAATTGCCAGCACGGTGTCTGGCACATTCCAAGAATTCCCGAATGACAGCCACCGCTACCCTTGTCATTAGCAATAGTAGCGAGAGACGTTGGTTAAATGAGTAAATGGAAGGACAGGTGGATGAATAGTGTCTGTGCAGAAATTCCTGAAGGCCGGAAGAGCGCAAACAAAAGGAGCAAGTCCACAAACCCCCGGGAGCGCGGCCCGTGCTCCAATTAATTTGACTTCCATTAGCAACTCGTAGAAACGTCCGTTGTTCAAAAGTGAACCCGTCCCCTATTAACCCATTAGAGGGTCCCTCACAAGCCTTTATGTAGAGCCTTCATCTCTTCTCTTCCCCGAAGAAAGAGGGGGAAGGCCAAGGCTTTGGGGGGGGCAGATGTCGGGGATTTCAGTCTTAAACATAAGAATTAGCAACTATCCCGGATTTTAAGTGGAGGATGAACGTTATCCATATGGATTTAGGTTCAAAAATCTGGACGCGTGAGCTTGGGTGGTTGATTAAATGATGCCTGCCCGCATTTTCCCAGGCCTCCCCGTCTGTGCACGCGGTAAGGTGGCCGATGCAGACTCGCTCACGTAACCGTGCTCCGGGGCGGCCCCCGCCCCGCGGAAGGTGATGGGCACGTGCGAGGGCGCTGCGGTTCACGGCCCGCCCCCTCCTCTCACACCGGCAGCTCCGTGTTCCCTATTCCCTTCCCGTTTCCAGAGCCCGGGGTCGGGCACAGAGGGCCCCGCGGTGGGAATCGCTTCCAGGGGAAGCTGCAGGAGTCGACGGTGAGGACTTCCCCGGCTGTGACTCTTGGAGGCTGCTGATGAGGGTGTGAAAAATTCAAAGACATGATCTGCATTTCACGTCCCCAAATTTATGACGGCGGTGGCAGCATGTTGATGTGCAAGACTCCTTGTAGATCTCCAGAAATGAATTTCCTGACATTTTGCTCTTAAACAAAATGTATATGTGTTGCCTGTCAAAAGCAGGTGATTTGTATGTTCTGAGATTCACAGGCTCCAGCAGCTAATCTTCACCAGCATTACCTGATGGGCCGTTATAGACAAGATTTACTTGATATTTGTCCTTTCCCTAAATCTGCACATTTATTTAAAATCGCGTCCCGGGCTCTCCGCGGAGGAATGGTCCTAGACCGAGCGGTCGTGCACCTGGGCCGTTGCCCGGCATTGATTGCTCAGAAGATGATCACCTCCACGGCGGCGAGTCAGGAGGGAGCTGCAGCTCCTGCCCAGCAGAAGGTGGGGCGGATGCGGACAAAGCCGAAGGACGATGGGACAGACGTCAAAAATCTCCACATCTTACGATTACGCAGAGGTATCCGCCTCGCCTTGTCGCCTGCGTCCTCCCGGATGCTGGTGAGCGGCCAGCGCCCCGTCGGGTCCAATGTGACCCAGAAGGAAACGTGATGAGCCAGCGGTGGTCTAGACGGCCCCAAGGATGTGGGCCGGCAACAGTTTTGAGTCCCAGGGGGTCCCCAGGCCCCCCCGGGAGCCCGTGGGGCGTGTTTCTCCTTCGGGCCGCAGGCTCCCGGGCGACCGGGATGCCGGGGGAGCACAGCCCGTCCGGTCTGGCTGCCAGGCTGAGGTCAGAGCCGCGGCTTCCGTGGCGGCCAGAGGCCTGTGTCCGAGCTCGGGCTCTGCTCTGTGGCCCGGCCAGCGCCCCTGCGGCTGGATATGCTCACGCTCCCCCGACGAAGGTGCTGCGCCGGGTGCCCCGGGTCCTCACGGGCTGTCGTGGCGCAATCTGTGCTCCCAGCTCTGGCCCGGCCCAATGTGATGTCAGGTCCCGGGACACCTGCCGTTGGGCGCTGGCACCTCCCCTCTGCCGACGCACATGATGGTGACCCGGATGACCATCTGCATGTGCACATCGGCCTCCCAGGGCACAGCTGGCCCAGGCTGCCTTGGTTTACCCCAGTCGCTGCCCGTTCCTTGGCCCCCCACAGCCTCGCCTGGCCTCTCGCCGTCTGCCTGCTTGTGGGGTTTCTCCGACGGGGGCTACAGGCCCTTCCCTGGCTCACCTGCATCCTGAACCCTATCTGCTCTCTGAGTCTACTGAGCACGTCCCCCGGAGCGCTGGACGCTGGGGGCATCTGGGCTGACCCTCCCCCTGCCTCCCTGAGCGCTCCTCCACCCTCGTGTCCCCTCCCTTAGGTGTGGCCGCTTTGTCGCTCAGGAGGCTCGGCCCCTTCTCTGACCCGGGCAGGAGGGGCTCCTGCTGGCCCACATCTCCGCATCGCCTGGCCCCACCACCACCCGTGCCACCTCCCCTCAGGTCGCGGCCTCCCCTCCTCACCGCCGTCGGAGAGCTCTCCCTAAAACATAAGCCAGGTCCATTCACACCTCTGCCCAACGTCCTAACGTGCTCTTCATTTCACTCTGAACAAACCCAAACCCACGAGTGGCTGGGACCCCTGTGCTCTGGCTCCGATCACTCCACTGACCCCACCCCCAGGCTGGTGCCCTGACTCCCTGGCTGCTCCCCCACCTTGTGGGGCGCGGCCCACCTTCGGGGCATCCCCGTACCTGGCTGTCTGGCTGGAGCCCCCGCCCCTGACATCTCTGTGGCCCTGTCCCCCGCCTCTGCAAGCGTCCCCCCGGGAGACGTCTGGTGTCCACCCTGATGGGGACCCCCTGACACCCTGGCTCTCTTCCCCCGCCACCCTGTGCACCTCCCGTCCTCACCTCCTCTGTGTCTCCACGGCACACATCACCTTGGAACAAGCAGTGCAGGCCTCCTCTTCTTCTGGCTTCTGTTGTGCGTCACGGACTCCACGAGACGGGGACTTGCCATGTGGTCCCTGACGCCTCGGACACCATGCGAGCACCTTGGGCTCTCCGGCCGACCGGCGACGTCGGGGGCGGTGACGTGGGGCAGTGAGTGCGGCAGGTGGGAGGCAGGTATAAACGGCCTCGGGAGTATAGACGGGAGCTCGGGGCTGATTCTGTGCCCTGGGGAACCCACGCAGCTGGGGGCGGGGACCCGGCTGGCACCGAGGGAAAGTTGTCCTGGGAGCAGCGATGCAGGCTGCCATCGGGGGGACGGGGGCGCCGACTGCAGAGGCCTTCGGACCCGGGCCGCTGGCTACTTGGCAGGGCTGCCGCGGACATGGAGACGCTCACGAGGCCGCGATGCCCGCGTCCCTGGGCCTGACCTGCGGGCACTGGGCGTCCCCCCCTGCTTGCCCCACGGCTCCCGCGGCCCCGTGCAAACCGCCCCTCCGTTCCCGCCCCGCCGCAGTCCGTGTTCCGACTTTGCCATCTGCGCAGCAGCTAACGAATACCAGGCTTCATATGAACCTTGCATGAGGCCGCAGATGCGCCGGGAGAGCGGACAGCCGGCCACTGCGTGCCCACTGAGGGGCGGGGGCTCACACGAGCCCGGAACCTCGGGGTGTGGGCCTCTGGGATGAACCCAGAGCCTCAGGCAGATGCCCCCGAAGGCCCGTGTGGCACGGGGTGTCCAAGGGCGGGAACGGCGGCCCGGGGCCCCAGGGCCGGACTCGAGGCGCGGAGGCAGCTCCCTTCTGCAGGAGCCCAGGCCCCAAAGGCAGGGAATGGGGTGGGTGCAGGTGGAGGGGAGCCGCGTGACCTCGGGTCCTCACGCGGGGGCTGCCGGACGGAGCACTGGGCCGACCCCCTCCTAGGATCTCCTAGGAAGCTGCTCGGAGGGTCCTCGAGTTACAACCTGAAGACGATCTGGACTTGGGGGCACTTGTCCAAATAATCAGATGCCCCGAGAGAGGGGAGTGAATGGTGAGCCCAGCCCTCAGGGCTGATTACCCCCCTCCTGGAGGACGGATGAGTGTCTGCAGCCCGTGGCCGCAGCGGGGGCTCACGAACGATCCAGGGTGACCCAGATCTTGCTCCTCTAAAGGCTCCGTCTTTTAGGCTCCTGAGATCTCCGGTGTCGCCCGCACACTCCCTCGACTCACTGGACGCCCCCGTCCTGCCCATCACAGCAACGGCCCTGTGGTCCCCAGACCTCAGCCACGGGGCAGGGCACAGCTGGGCCGACCCGGCCAGTAGGGCGCAGGGCAGGCCGCCCCACAGCCCAGCCCAGGGTGAGGCGGCCAAGTCCGAGCCACCGTCCTGGGGAGCTGCGGCCCCCATCTCCTGGCCTGTGTGGCTGGGGCCTCAATTGCCCACGGCGGCTCACCGCGAGCAGCCCCGCAGAGACGTGGGGGCTTCACCACGGAGACCCGTTTCCGTGCAGCTTTCACAGAATAGGAAGCGACCTGGAGCCCGGTTCCCACCTGCACATCCAGCTTCCCGCCAGCCCGGTGAGCGAGTCACACCTGCGGAGAGGCCTATCGGCTGCTGCCCAAGTCCAGCGGCCACTGCAGCCGCCCCGGCCAGGGAGGAGCAGGTGGGACCTCCACCCAAGGAGGCAGGAGGGTGCTGGTCCTCCCGCTGGGGCGCTGCCGTGAGGCCTCCGGGGGCTCCTCCCCAGCCACGGGTGGGCGTGGGAACCTGCAGCCCCAGGTGCACAGGGTCCAGGACACGGCTCTGGGGTACCCACTGCCGCCCATGACGCCCCAGGCCGGGCGCTCATCCCGAGGCCTGTGTGATGCAGGGGCAGCCCACGGAGCCCCGAGGGCAGGGCGGCCATTCCTGCCTGAAATGAGGGGAAACCCCCAAAATCACCACTGGGAGGGAGCTGCAGGGGCCTGGGTGGGCCCTGGGGCGGGGGCAGGTGACTCCTTCAGATCTGCCCCTTGTGACTGCTTCAGAGGGGCAGGGAGGGCAGATGTGAGCGAGGGCCTGTGGGTGAGCGAGCGCGTGAGCTGGGTGCGTGGGCGCATGTGCGGGTATGAGTGTGAGCGCATGAGCTGTGTGCGTGGGTGCGTGTGTCCCGTGCCCCCCTCCCTGCCAGCTGCCTCTGCCTTGCACAACTGCCTCTGAAGAGTCCCCGTTGGACGTGGGCCCCCGCGTCTCAACCACATTTGCAAAGGCTCCGGTTCCAAGCAGGGAGGGCCCCTCGCACAGGTGCTGGGGCTTCGGTGTGTCCGTGGGACACGGGTCAACTCCTCAGACGGGCGACGCTCAGGTCCACGGGGGTTGGCGTGGCTCGCGGCAGGCCAGGAAGGCCGAAGCGTCATAAACAGGCGCACACATGTCAGTGGTGGCGGCTTCCCTGCTAGACCGGGTGCTGTCATCCATGTGGTCACCTGTCCCTCGACGCGTCCTGTCCTGTGGCCCTGAGAGTTGGGCTGGAGCCCCGGCCGGCCTGGTCATGGCCACCGACCGCAGTCCTCCCGCGCTGCGTGGGGATGACCGCCCGGCTCGGCTCTGGTCCTGGACTCCGTGCCTGTGTGTTCGCGCTCGGACACAAGCACCTGGCGGTGGCACCACACTGGGCAGACCCCGTGTGGACCACCCCGTGGATCCCCGTGTGGACTGCCCCGTGGATCCCCGAGGGACCTCCCGTGTGCGTGCCCACATGTGGCTTGCTCTGCGCCGATGCCCCGGCCGCGACCACCAGGATGGGCACCCGCCTCACCGCTGGGCTCCACGGTGGGTCCAGAGGAACCTCAGTGTGTTTCTATGATTCCAGCCACGGGACCGACCACTTCCCACCACGGTTCGTAGATAGTCTCTGTGGGTCTGAACCAACCGACGTCGTCAGCATCTCTGTGTTTTCCGTGCAGGCTCGTTCCGCGTCAGGTTGTTGACTCAATTTGGAAGTGACCGTTTGACCTTGACGGTGCTGGCAGGTCGGTGTCCGTTGCAGCGCTCAGCACCGCTGTCCCCCGTGAGGTCGCAGCAGCCCACGCAGCGGTTACCGTCGTGCTCCCCGTGGTGGATCGGGAACCTTCCGACGGCGCAGTCCCACTGTCCCCGGGCAGGGACGGTGCTGGCACGACGCGGTGGTACAGGGCGTGTGGGCTGCAGGCGCACACGGGGGAGGGGGGCAGGGGTGGCTGGGCGCCGTGTCCTAGGAGGGTCCCAGGGACCGAGCAGTCATCCTAGGGGTTGCCTGCCTGCGACGGCGCTGGACTGTGGACGGCCCGGGCAGCAGGACGGCAGGCTCAGGGCGGTTGTTACCCTGGAGGGGGCCTGTGGCCCAGGACGGGCGCCTCGTGCTGGGGGCAGGTGGGGCTCACTCCTGCAGAGCTGGGGCTGCGGGGGGATTGGGGGACGCCCTGGAGGGGGCGGGGTGGGGGTGGGGGCACCCGGGCCAAGTGCACGGAGTCAGGCCGCGCTGGACCTGGGGTCAGCCTCCTCTGGCTCTGCTGCATCAGGCAGACAGGGTGGCCACTCTGGGTCCCGCTCCCCTCCTCCTCAGGGGGTGCTCTGAGGACTGAGGGGGGCTCCCTGCAAGCAGTGAGTGCCCCGGGCTCACGTACAGCAAGGGCAGGGTCAGGGCTCGGGGGGCAGCTGGGGAGAGGCCTTGGGCAGAGTCCAGGCAGGGGCTCTTTAGGGCAGCGGTCAGGGCCGAGGGTGAAGCAGGCTGTGCCCAGAGCGGGGAGCCAATCCCATGGGCACTTCTGGAGAGCGGGGGGGGGGGTCGCCCCTCCAGCTGCGGAGCCCACACTTGAGTCCCCAGGGGCACAGGAAGGAGGGGTGGGGGCTCCCAGCTCCGTGGGGAGGGGCCCACACCCTGTCCTGGGCCTGCCCCTACCCCAGCTCCTGCCCACGGACGGCTGTGCATGTCTGCAGCACCCACATCCCCTGCAGGGAGCTCCCCCCACCCCTCAGCCCCGGCTTTGGAGCCTACGGTCCTCTTTCCCTCCAGGGTCTGTGGGGCTGACGGGGTCACGACGTAGCTGCAGAGGCCCCGTTTCCCAAGGCACTGGGGGCCCTGCAGGGGACACGGTGGCGATCCTGGTCAAGGCATCAGCAGGGGACGGCGGGGGCGGGGGGGAGTGTTTTCTGGATGCTTCCTCCTATGCACACGGCCAGTGTCGCTGGGCCTCAGAGCCGGTTCCTGTCGCCCTCACAGGCTGTCACTGAGGTTTAAACCCCAAATCCAACCCACTGGAACCGAAAGTACAAAATAAATGGCCCCGGGGCCTGTAACTAGGGGGAGCCCCCCTCCCCCGCCGCCCTCCGACCTGTTCTCCCGCGAGCCCAGCCCAGAGCCTCTCCAGGGCTCCGTGGACCCGGCCACGCGTGCAGGCAGAGGATCCCGCGCTGGGGGCTCTCTGGACCCTTTCGTCCGTCCAGGGCAGGCAACGCGGTGGTGTTTGGGAGGTAAACCGGGTCGTGGATGCCAACAGCCTGTCCTCGGGGCGACCAGAGGCCTCAGAGTATTGTCGCTGCCACTCGCTTCGGGAGTGGGTCTCTATTCTTAGGACTCGGGGGCCGCTGCCTGTTTGCCGCATGAAAAGCGCCTCCGGTCTCCGTCGACACCGTCCTCGGTGGGTCGCACTTCTCCGCGGCCTGAAAGCCGCCGGCCCGTTTGGACGAAGGCTCTCCACCACCCGCAAGGCAGAGCTCTCTAGATGTCCCCAGCCGACGTGTCCCCAGGACCCAGGTCATGGTCACCTTGGAGGCCGGGCCCCCACCCGCATGCACAGGTGCAGGGCCGAGCTGCACCCTATAGTTCACAGGGGGCTCCCCCACCCCTGGAGGGAATGCTGAGCCCCCCACAGAGACAGGGTGCTAGGGGTCCTCCCTGCAGCCCCCGGCCCCTGGCCCCTGGCGCTCCTCTGGGTGCCACGCGCACAGACGCCGCCGAGTAGGGAGCTTATTAGGATTCGTGACGAAAACTCAGGGCTTCTTTGTGCTTGTCTTTTGCACCCCTAGGAAAATTCCGTGTGACGTGGGAAACACGTCTACCACCAGAGGAGCACGTACCGCTGGAGAAGTCCGCGACCAAACAAAGATTTTGGAAAATGTAAGCAGTAGCTTGAAAAGAAACAGAAATCATCCGTAGCGCTCTACGCAGAGAGGACGGCGTGAGCCCTGCGGTGAGCACCTGTCCCTGCGCCTGGCCTGGACCGAGCATCTCTGGGTGTTTTAATGCAAACCTATAATTTTTTTTCTTTTTTTCTTTTTTTCTTTTTTTTTCTTTCTTTCTTTCTTTCTTTCTTTCTTTCTTTCTTTCTTTCATCTTCTCTCTTTTTTTCTTTTTCTTTTTTTTTTTTTTGCTTTCCAATATCGTTTTGTATTTTAAGATATCCTGGACTGGACTATTTTCCACGTCGTTATTAAATGTTCCCTATGACATTATTTCAGTGGCTGCTCAGTATTTCTGCTGAGAACCACACTCTCAATGTCTTGTCCTTTTTGCATTTTTCTTCATGGCATGTAGGCTAGCTGATGGTTTATGATGGGCTTAATTGCTTCTCGTCTGTGTCCTGGGCCAAAACACGAGCCCCAGCAGGACACGGCTTTGCCAGGGTCTCGCCGCTCTATCTCCAGGGCACGGAATACTCTGTAGCACGTAATAGGCACTTAACAAATATTGGTGAATCAATGGATTCAACCAATCTGGCAGACATTAGAAGCGTGGTGCAGTAAGCCACCCCGCGTGTATATCTTTGAGGGTGCGTTCGCTGTTAACTTAGGGCACGTTCTTCCGGGTGATGTTTCTAGGCAAGAAAGTACTGGTATTCACATGACTCTTGATAAAAAAAAAAAAAAAAGGCCAAATTAGCATCCACACAGGCTATCCTCACTTACACTCTTACCGCTAGTGCAGGAGAGAATTATATTTTTCACTTCTTCCCAAATACTCATTTGCATTTATTTGCATCTGTACCAATTGGATGGATACGCTGTACGACTTTTAATGTGAATTATATTTCTAATGAAACGGGGAACGTTCACGTATTTATTGACCATTTGTATTTTGAATTGCCTGCTTACGTTCTTTGTGCTATTTCTTATTTCTTTGTTGCATTTCTTCATTTTTTTTCTTTTTAGGGATGTTGATCTGTTTTGTGTAGCAAAGATTCTTCATTCGCCATGTGCCCCTTAATTTCGCCGTGATATTCTTGGCTGTGCAGCACGATTATTATTGCCTCTGTACACAGTCAGTTGCGTCCAGGTCTTGCCCCACGGACTTCGCAGACACGTCGTTCGGATTCTTGATCACAGCCCAGCCATGCTAGCGGGGGCCTCTAAATGAGGAGTTCCTCCGTGAATTGAGAACCCTGAACATCCGCGCTGAAAAGAGGAGAGGGAGCCATACATCTTCCTCAGATTGGATTAAAGTTCACGGCTGTAGCAGAGACAAGACATATCGCACGTGCGTCGGGGCGCGTTGGACCGGGGACCTTCGGGGGCTGTGCCTGGGGATGCAGCCGGCGGTGAAATATGAGTAAGGGGAGCATCTCAGAATCAGAAAAGGCCACTCCGTCCTGCACACCTGTCCTCTTAAAATTTATCTTAATCCTCCGTTCCTGATGTTTTACCATCTGTCGCCACGCCTCCCCTCCCTAGAAATAAGTCAGGGGCTTGAATTAATTTTTTGCTACATTTGCCTTGTCTCTTCATTTATTCCATATGTTCATTACCTTCCGTGCTCAGCCATTCCTGCCCGAGTCTCTCCGCCTTCCTCGCACGCCCCGGTTTTTATTTCTTTACCTTGGTCTACAAAATATGCTTTATTGTCCTTATTAATCCCTCTACTGATATCATCTCCAACTCTAGGGTTTTTCAAGGAAATTAGAGCAATTTTGAAAAGCCTTATTATTTTCACACCCGTGAAATAAAAGGAGGTACCTCCCAGTGGACCGTGTCCTCACCAACTCACGCCACAGCCACGTCTCCCGGGGACAAGGTGTGCATGTCGTGAAAGCCCGACCTTGGACCTCGCCTCAATGGGGAAGGACCCACTGGAGGGAATGCGGGGCCACTGAGGCAGAGGGTCTTCGGGTCTGGGCTGGTGGCTGAGCTCCCAGCCCCTGGCCCTGCTCCATCCCCCTGGGAGCCAGGAGCGCCTGCATTCTTCCTCTACTTCCATGGGAAGTCATGCGTGGATGCATGGCAGTGGGGGGGGGGACCCTTATGTGAGACTCTGGCACTTTCTGCCCCAGGGAGGAAAAGGCAGGTGTCCTCCTCCTCCGTCAGGCCGTCCTCTCCATCTGAGCCCCGGGGACAGTCTGCTGGGCCTGCTCTCTGCATCTTCACATCTCTCTCTCTCTCTCTCTCTCTCTCTCTCTCTCTCTCTTTTAAGATTTTATTTATTTATTCATGAGAGACACACAGAGAGAGGCAGACACACGGGCAGAGGGAGAAGCAGGCTCCCTGCAGGGAGCCCGATGCGGGACTCGATCCCAGGACTGCCCTGGGCCCAAGGCAGACGCTCAATGGCTGAGCCACCCGGGCGTCTCCATGTCTCTCATTTAAAACAAGTTAGAGGCACCCGGGTGGGTGGCTCAGTCGGTTGAGTGTCTGACTCCTGATCTCCGTTCAGGTCGTGATCGCACCATCCTGAGTCTGAGCCCCACGCTGGGCTCCACACTGAGGTGGAGCTGCTTAAAAATAAATAAATAAATAAATAAATAAATAAATAAATAAATAAATAAATAAATAAATAAATGGATGCCTGGGGGGTTCAGCGGTTTAGTGCCACCTTCAGCCCAGGGTGTGACCCCGGGGCCCCGGGATCGAGTCCCACGTTGGGGCTTCCTGCATGGAGCCTGCTTCTCCCTCTGCCTGTGTCTCTGCCTCTCTGTGTCTCTCACGAATAAATAAATAAAATCTTAAAAAAAAATAAAAGTGAAGCCCAGCAGCCTGGAGCAGCAATCAGGAGAGAGCAGCGTGGGCGAGGCGGCAGGCGTGCAGCGGTGGGGGCGGGGGGGCACGGGCATCTGGGCCCCAGGTTTCGCTGACAGCTCCTCTGTTTCAAGAAACGTGGCCTTGAGTTTTCTAGTTTTGTACTGAAGGGAGCGCACGTTGTCAGAACAGGAGGTAACAGATAACAATCAGGGAACACACGACCTAATTTACTCCCTGAAATTTAAGTTATGAAGAAGTGTCATTGAATTTTCGTGCATCATTTAGCTTCCTTAAACTGCTTTTGGGATGAGTTTTAGGCGCCAAATCGGCTGGTTAATCATTGCAATGAGCACTGTTTGGCAGAGGCCCTCACTTACCAATGTCATCAGTATTTGTCGAACGGTGACTGGGCATTTGACTAGAGTCTGACACATGGTGTGTGATGTAGCTGGTGTGACGTGTGACGGTCGAGAGGCGACTTGGGTGGAAGCTGCGGGTCAGACGGTGGAGGCTGGCCGCCGGCTGCAGCTTGCAGACAAACCTGGGTGGCCTGAGCAGCTCGGAAAGAAGCACGGAGACTAGCCTGCCTCTCCTCGGCTTGCGTGGCCTGCAGGGGAAGGCCCTGGGGTGGGGAGGTCCTGGGGTGGGGAGGCCCTGGGGGAAGGCCCTGTGGGGGAGGTCCTGGGGTGGGGAGGCCCTGGGGGGGAGATCGTGGGGGGGAGACCCTGGGAGGGAGGCCCTGGGTGGGGAGACACTGGGAGGAGGCCCTGGGAGGGAAGGCCCTTGGGGGGAAGCCCTGGGTGGGGAAGCCCTGGAGGGGGCCGTGCATCTCCCAGGCAAGACAGGGAGTTGCTGGGCCCCAGCGCCGCCCCCCGGGTATGGCTGCACACTGCGCGCACATCCTGCCTCCCCACTGGATCCACATGCACCGACTCGCCGAGGACACGTGTCACGTATTCTGGGGTGCACAGGCCCCAGGCCCCGGAGCTAGGAACTTGGTTCAGCTTCCAGCCAGGACGCTAAGGAGCTGCTTGTGCTGTGAGGCCCCCACCGGGAGCCCCGAGCTGCACCCCAGCTCCCTGTGCATAGCTGGGTGGTGGGGCCCACCTCCCAAGCTCTGGGAAGCCCCAGCAAGATGTGGTTCTTGGCAAACCTGGGGGGTGGTTCCCTATTCCTCTCCTTCGCTCCCCTGCAGGGCCTGGTCCGCTCACCTCTGCAGCAGAGGTAGGGCCGAATGCTGGCCCTGCTGCCCTCCAGGACGCCAGCGGAGGTCGGCTTGGCCAGTTTGCTCACTCACGGCTCAACTGTTCCTCCTCCAGAAACACGCTTCCTGCCAGAGACGAGGCCTGGCAGCCCTGCTGGGAGGAGCCACGCTGTCCCTGGTGCCGGGGCCTTCCTGCAGGCGACCCTGCCCGGGCCCAGACCGACTCTCCAGGCTGGCATCCAGGGAAGTAGGCCTTCTGGAACAGTCTCTACAGAAAGGGGCGTGGGGGTGTCTGTGAGCACACGTGCGCACAGGCCACAGCAGCTCACATTCGTGCTCTCCTAGCGACTCCTGGCCCCCACCCTCCTTCCCGACCCTCTGGCCCTCCTCGCCTCGTCCCCCAGTCACTGCCCAGGCCTGGGACGGTGGCTCAGCCCTGCCTCCCTTCCTGCCTCCAAAGCCCCAAAACGGGTTGTTCTCGGTGGAGGAGGCTCAGGGCCAAAGCGGGAAGCAGGGGCCTGGCAGGCCTCGCGGAGCAAGCTGGCAGGTGCTGAGGGCCTCTCTCCTGCCCCCTGTGGCCTGCAGGCTCCAGGCTCCGTCCTGCTCAGGCCCTGCCCTCCGGGTGCTCTCAGGGCCGTGGCCTCTAGCACCCTCCCGCGGGGCATCTTTCTTCTGCATCCACCCACCCTCTGGGTCACCACGTTTATCTCTGAGGGCGTCAGCCCTAAGGACACCCTGGTCCCACCTCTGAGTATGTGCACACGCACAACACACACGGCGCATAGACACAAGCACATGCACACACACCACACGCAGGAGAACACCCGTGATGGGCATAGTGGGTCAGGGGCTGATGGAGGGTGGCCGAGGGGCTGTCGGGGGCCCAAGGAGGCCAGCAGTCAGGTGGGCAGCGCCAGGGACGCCCAGGAGGAGGTTGGGGTACAGGGAGCACCGGGTGGTGTCCACTGCGGCCGGGGCCTCCCAAGGTGGGCCGTGCACTGGGTGAGGTGCACACGGTCCCGATCACACGAGCACCCAGTTACCCCGACAGTCCGTGACATAGTGAAGGAGTGAGGGGAGCTGGGCCAGCGTCAGGGGTGCGGGTGGGGTGCGGGCCGCCCAGCCTGGTGGGTGGAGGGATGAAGGGAGAGCCTCAGGGCCCAGGGGAGCACGCGCTGCAGGAGCCCCAGGGAGCCTGGGGTGGAGGGTCGGCGGCGCCCACCTGGCCCTGGGCTCCAGACGCCGGGGCCTGGGAAGGGGCGGCTTCCAGCCCGCAAGATGGGCATCCGCTTAGGAAGGGGCCTGGCGGGACAGGGTGGCGGGGGAGGGACGTGGCAGGATGGGGCAGTGGAGGGTCAGGGCCAGGGGCCTGAGGACGGGAGGCGGAGGCGCGAACCGCGGCAGGACGGGCGCTTAGCTGGGGAGGGGAGAACGGGGAGGAGTGACTGTTGTGGACCCTGGGACAGATGGACAGGCGTCTCCCTGACACAGGGCTCGGACAGACAGGAGGCGAGGACTGTCAGCGTGGGGCAAGTGGGCTTCTAGGTCCTCATGGGGCCGGCCAGTCTCACCCAGGGGCGCGGCGAGGGGTGGGGGGGCGGGGGCTGTGGGGCCGCAGCCCTGGAGGAGACCTTCCGGGGACCTGGTGGGGATCCAGGATACAGGCCAGGGTGGAGCCTGGGGAACCTCAGCACGTGTCGGGCGGGAGCTCAGAGGGACCCAGGGAGGGACCCAAGAAGGAGACCATGGGCAGACCCACGGAGGGAACTGCAGAGGGACCCACAGAGGACGTGGAGAAGTGATGGGTTAGCCGGGAGGGACTCAGAATGCCGGCTTCTCGGGAAACCAGGGGCGGGGGGCGGGGGGGAAGCAGGGGATCAGTACGTTGGGGCTGGGGAGGGTCCAGCAAGAGCCCAGGTCAGACTGTCTCCAGCGTCGGGCCACGCCCCCCTGACAAGCCCTCAGGTCTCAGCGGCCGTGGGCTGCAGGTGTCCCCATGGCTGAGGGACAGCACCCGAGCGGGAGCGGAGCTGCCCACCCAGGAACTGGTGCAGGGGTGAGGGACGCCGGCCGAGAGCAGTTCCCGTTTCCGGCCTGGACGCACCGTCTGGTGTCCGTGAGCACCGGGGTCGGGGAGGGACACGGAGGCTGGGGGTCAGGGTCTGGGGCTGTGGGACTTGCTGGGCGGGTTTGATAAGAGCGGAGACGGCCGGGGAGGGAGGGGGACCCGTTGCTGTGCACAGGGTGGCTCGCAAATACCAAATACGGGACTGGGGTCCTCGCCGTTTTGTCCTGGTCTCAGCCTGGCGGCGCGTCAGCCCCACACTGAACACAGCACAGCAAACGGCTGCTCCAAGGAGCTGGGCTCGGGGCTCCCTCGGGCCTCCCCGCCTCCGGCCTCCCCGGGCTCTTACTGTCTCCCCGGGACAAGCTCGGAGACCTTGATTTTGGTCTGTCTTGCCCAGTAGCCCTTTGCCCCTTCCTGCCTAGTGGTCGAGCTGCACACTCGCAGCTGGACACACCCGTCTGATATCAAGGTCCTATTTCCCGGCCTGCTTGATCCCGAGAGTGGCCGTGTGACGAAGCCCCAGCAGGGCCATGCACAGGGGGCCTGGATGTCTCCAGCCCCTTCCTGCTCCCCGCTGGCTGGAATGTGAGGACGAGGGCAGGTCTCCAGCAGCCTTCCTGACGTGTGGCTTACACGTGCTGTGCAGGCCCGGAGTCCCGGGGGCACGTGGGGCTTCCGCACCCGCCCTAGACTGCTCCCCTCCGAGCTCACGTGATTCGAGGGAAAAGGTGAACGTCTGTTTTATCAAAGCCCGGTTATCGCGAGCTTCTCCCACAGCTGAGACCCCCCCAAATAACGAGGAGAGGCAGGCGACCGTCACACAGACTGATCGCGTCCTCATAAGTTGCAGTAAGTGACCTGGGGCCAGGGAACGTCTCGCACTGATAAGATGACGGGCAGGAGAACGGGGTACCGGGTCCCCGGCAAAGGTCGTCAGGGTCGGCTCTGTTCAGAGGAAGCCTCAGAGGGAGAGAGGCAGAGGCGGAGGGGGGGCGCCGAGCGGGAGAGGAAGGAGGCCGCTGCGTTTGACACCAGCCCCGGGAGTCGCGGCGGGGATCCCGGTTGTCAGGATTTCTGTTAATAAAATAGAATAAAGGGCACCTCCGAGGATTTATAGAACCTGTGCAGGTGACAAAAATCCCCATCAAGCTTGACTAGCTGAGACCTGGGCCTCCGCGGCTCCAGGCTGGAGGGAGGGCGGAGGGCGGAGGGGGCTGCGGCCGGGAGTCGGGGGTCGGGGGGCCGGGCCGGGGCACCCTGGGGAGTCCTGCAGGCCGCGCGGCTCCTCCGCCCCCCCCCCCAGGCTGCTGCCCTGGCCCTGCCCACGTCCTGCTCCCACGTGCACATCTTCACCACCAAAAAAGGAGAATTCTTCTCCCCTCTAGATTTCAGAGCCGCCAGCACGGCGTGTGAATTATACCTTCGTTTCAAGGACCCAGTCCCTGTGCGGACTGGCTCTCCATGCCCACCTGACGGGCCAAGGCGCGCCCGGCGGGCGGGGGCTGGTGGACGGAGTCAGGTGTGTCTGGAGGGCTGGTTAGCTTTTTAAGCTAATTTCATCTTAATCGGCGAGCTGAGGGGAGGAGACTCGCCCACCAGCGTGGGTGGCGGGCACCCGGTCTGTGGGGACATCCTGTTCGCCTCCGGGACACCGCGCCCTCGGGTCGGGCTGTAGGGGCCGCGGGCACAGGCGGTGAGCTGGGTGCCCGGGCCTCCGTGTGGGCCGAGCCGCGGCGAGGGGGTGACTTTGCATCACACGGGACGGGCCTGCGTTCGCACGGGCTCCCGTAGTCTTTTCCGCAGGGATTTTCTAAAAATGTGCGCTCTGCTTTACCTACGTCCCATTAAGTCTTACAAATTTAAGCCAAAGAAAAATTGTCACAGCAACGTCTTATTCCCCGGGCTCGTATAAAGCAGTCAGCATGGACGCGAGCCTTCAGGGGTGGCGTCTTCCCGCTACTGCTGGCCGGGCTTGGGCTGCATGAAATCAGGTAAATACCACGTAATCACGAGTGAGACTCGTCCTCTTAACCGTACAGGAAATACTTCAATTTGAGCATTCCTCGGCTGAACCTTGCTTTGAAGGAAGGTGTTACTTCAAGAATTAGTACATTGTAGGTTTTTTTTTTCTTTCTCTTTCTCTCTTTTTCTAAAGATTTTACTTATTTATTCATGAGAGACCCAGAGAGAGGCAGAGACACAGGCAGAGGGAGAAGCAGGCTCCCCGTGGGGATGTGGGACTCGATCCCGGGACCCCGGGGTCACACCCCGGGCCCAAGGCAGCCCTAACCACTGAGCCCCCTGGGCTGCCCCTTGTTCTTTCTCACTGAAACAGGTTTTCTAACAGATGAACCTTCCCTGGTGCACCTTTCTGAATTTCCGAGACTGGTGCCTGCTTTCCTGCCACTGTCGTTTAACCGCGAGGCACGTGCCTGTGACTTAACGCTGACATGATACAGACTTGCTTTAAAAACTAAAGCCACTTGAAGTTTGTTCTGGTTCTAACAGGCCCGGGGAGGCTTCCCCCCCGCCCGCCCTTTGGGGTGATCAGCAAGTGCGCGGACGGCGGGCAGCAAAATGAGCTTTGCAGCGAAGCCAGCGGAGGGCCGGGGCATCCCCAGGAAGGAAGGTGAGCGGGAGTTGCGTCTAAATCCTGGGAGCAGAGGGGATCCCTGGGTGGCGCAGCGGTTTGGCGCCTGCCTTTGGCCCAGGGCGCGATCCTGGAGACCCGGGATCGAGTCCCACGTCGGGCTCCCGGTGCATGGAGCCTGCTTCTCCCTCTGCCTGTGTCTCTGCCTCTCTCTCTCTCTCTGTGACTATCATAAATAAATAAAAATAAAAAATAAATAAAAAATAAATAAATCCTGGGAGCAGAGGCATCCCGACCTCGGCCGCGTCCTCCTGTGGCGCAGAAACATTGCACGGAACCTCCACACCAGAGGCTGCTGTCACTGGGACCCGTCAGGTCCCAGCCCACCCGCGCTGCGAGCCCGTGACTGCCGCCCCTCCCAGTTCCTAGCGTGACCGACGCTTCCTCAGCGAGGTCGGGCTTTATCCGGGCCCTTCCTCCTGCGTCCTAGCTGAGGGTCCGTGAAATCCTCAAAGGGACAATTGCCCCATTTCCCGCGGACGACCCCAAGCAAGCCCGACCCTCCCAAAGGAGGGAAGCCACCCTACGGTTGCCACCCTCGCCCCTGCTCTCGGAGACACCTGCCACCTGCTCTTCCCCGGGCCGGTGAGTCTCTTCACAGGCCAGCCAACGACCCGGTCCGTCCGCCTAGGGGCAACCTGGGGCTCCGGCTGGGGCGTCAACGACAGTGGCTGCTGCTCTAGAAGCTTCTTGAGCCTGTGGCTTGGGGAAGGACTGCACCCCGAGGACGCGGGTAGAGTAGCGGGGGAAGCTTTGCACCAGGTGGCGCAGAGCCAGGGCTGCGACCGGGCGGTGGGAACTGCGCGGGTCCCCAGGAGCCCGGGCGGAGTCAGACCTCAACCCCCGCTGCAGGGAGGACGGTCCCCGGGAGCTCCACTGTCTGGGCGGGGACGTCCTCCTGCCCGCACCTGGCAGGTCCTCGGGGGGCACCTGGGTGCTCTCTGTCCCGTGCGCAGCACCTGCCTCCCGGGGCCTTGGGGGCATGCACCCCGCTGGGCGAGCACTCACATGCCAGCCGGCCTGCCAGGCTTTGAGATGCGGAGAGACCGGGGCCGAGGGGGCAGGCGGGGCGGCCTCCATGCTGACCCTACGTGTGGTCACAGCCGGCCTGGCACCGGCACGGGCACCGGGCGGCAGGGTCGGGTTGGGGCTCGGGGCCGCAGGTGGAGGTTCACCGCAGAGAAGCCCAAGCAGACAGCGCCGGCCCTGGGGACTCCTGGGAAGTGTGTGCGCCAGGGCAACGGAGGATGGCATGTCGTGCCCGCTGCCCTGGCCTCAGGGCCCACGTCCCTCTGCTCCCTGCGTGTCCTCTGTCACCCCACCTCCCCCTAGTGGGACCCGGTGGCTGTGCCAGGCCGCCCGTGTCCAGGGCCATCCCCATCTCAGGATCCTTATCTCATCACGTCTGCAGGCCCTTTGCATGCAAGGTCGCACGCTCGCAGGCTCCATGGTTGGATGCGAACATCCTTGGGGCGCTCCCTCCCTGGGACCCTAGACTTTGTGGAATCTGCTGGAGCACAGGCACTATACAGACACCCCTAACCCCATTTGCCACTGGAGCTGTCACAGAGCTCGAGTCCATGGGGAAGGATCCTGACTGCAGTGGGCTCATGACAGGGCACCCGGCCGACCGCTGGCCTGCAAGAACGGGGGTGAGGGAAGGACTTCCGGTGCCCGCCCCGGGGAACTGGAGGCTTGAGCGCCCCAAGGGCCCTCGTGTTTCCGCTATTCCGTGCCACCTCTGTGCCAGGATGGCTTGTGAGGCGCCGTGGGTGGCTGCTCCAAGCACCCTTGTGCTTCAAGGACTCTGCGCTCCAGAGACGGTCACCTCTCCTCAAGGCCACTGAGCCATGAGCCCAGCCTGACACTAGCGAGGCTCCAGCGGTGCAGGAGGCGGTCGGGGTCGAGGTCACACTCCCCCCACCCCCATCCTCTGGGGCGCTGCCATGGTGTGTGATCACGAAAGAACCCGGGCACTGGGGCCGGGGGACCGTGGGGTCTCCCTCCTACACCCGCCATGGAGGGGACGTGCCCACCCGCTGAGCTGCTGGGATTAAGGACGCAAAGGCCCAGCCCTACCCGACATGCTCGGGGAGGGGAAGCAGAACCAGCGCCAGCTCCCGTCTGCTCTCCAGCCCCGGCCGGTTCCAGCGTGGGGCTGACACGGGTGAGGAATAGCGCTTCCTCGCCAGCATTTCATCCCCACCTGCAGAGTCCTGCTTCTCCCGGCCCGGAACAGCTCAAGTAGGCTGTGACCTCGGCGAGGCCCCTCGAGAGGCTCTTGAGGCGCCTTGAGAAATTGCACACGCGGCGCCCTGCGTCTGGGCCGGATCTATTATTCATGCACGCGTGTTTCAGAGAGCGCAGTAATTTAGAGTCTCTCGGAGAGCACTCTCTGCAGCAACCATAAACCACGTTCCATGTGCTTCGGGGAAAAATTATCTTTCCCTTGCTTAAGCTAGGGGTCATGCGAGAGAATCCGCACAGATGGAGTGGAGGGGCCAGGAGGCGGCCGGAGGCAGGCCGGGGCCTCTGCAGGGAACATCCGGGCCCCACGCAGGGCCGCGCCTCCACCCGGGCAGCTCCGGGACGACCTTCGGAGCGTCGACCTCCTCGTTAGGAAATGAGACTCTGGCCCCGGAGGCCCGGTGGTCACGGGGTCAGCCTTTCCGTCTCACCCCTGCTCCGTGCGACCCACAGCGAGCGGCTCAGCGCCCCCACCGCCGCCTCCGCAGGGCTACGGGTGCCGCCTTCCGTGTTTCAGGACTCAGAAACGGCAAATGCGCAGCACCTGGCATACTGAGCCAAGAATATATGTTATGCGTATATTTATTTCCATCTTCAGAGCCCTCATTTTAAAAAAGGCATAGCTTCTACATCTACAGAGAATGTAATAAATACAGAAGCACAGATTTTCCCGGAGCACGTAGCACCGGGGTGGCAAATTGACAGGCACTAACATATACCCCTCGTACCAAGGGGGTGGAGGTGAAAATAAAGACGAAAACAGGAAATAACATCCACTGGAAACAAGATCAGGAAAAAGCACAGGAATTTGGGAGGTCAGGTCGGTGCTGGTCTCCGACTCCAGGCTGCTGAGATTATGTGAGAAATCTGGTGTGCTGCGCTCGCTCCCTCCCGCCACAGCGCCAGATTCTCATTTCTATTCCCCCCAAAGCTCTGCTCCTCTCCAGAAAATGAATAGCATCATTCCGCACGGAGCAGACGGTGCTGTGCATCAGCTGGGACGCCGCGCCAGCAGCCCCGGGGATGAGGGCTCCCCGCGCCCTCCTGCCGCCCGGCCTGGGCTCTCCAGGGACTCCCCGTCGTCCCTCGGGGCCGGCCTGCAGCGCCCCCCTCCTCCCTTGGCCTGGAGGGCCCCCCACCGCCCTGTCCAGCCTCTCCTGGTGTCCACGGTGTCACCCGGGCACAGGAGGCCCTGGGTGCCCGCTGCCGCCAGGCCTCCCCAGGGGTGGTCGGGAGTGAGTGTCCCCCCAGCTCACAGCCTGCCCTGGGGACAGTGACCGTGCCTGGGGGCCCTGTGAGGGGCCTGTGTCCGCACAGGTAAGCCATCTGCTGCACAGCACCGTGGCGCTACTAACCGCCACCAAACTGTTCTCCTCTAAACGGTTAGTTTCACGTTGTGTGGATTTCACCTCAATAAAAATAGTAATAACCGTCGTGTGGAGCAGCCTTCTGGAATCTTCAGGCCTGCAAAGCTCTGCACGGCGGCATCTCGGAGGCAGCATCCAGCAGCGCCTCACCCTGCAGGTGACGGAGGGAGCCCCCGGCCCCCCCGGAGAGGCGCACGGTGGGACTCCACCCGCCTCCTCCCCTTCCCGCCTTTCCCTGCTGCTTCGGGCAGAGGCTGGGGTTTGGAAGAGGCTGACACCTCCCAGCAGAGGAGGGCTGGGGCTTCCAGGAGAACGGTGGTTGGCCCTGTTCTCATGCCTTGCTTATTGTCCGGGTTGGGGTGGCCCGGGGTGGCCCGGGGTGGCTGCCACATGACAGCTGCCACGGGAGCCCCGCCGCCCTGGGACACACGTCTCCCTCTTTGCCTGAGCGGCCTCAACCAGGGTTGGGGCTCCGTGTCATGCAGCTGCCCTGTGGCTCCTCGGGGCAGAGCCGGGGGCGTCCGGGGACCGGGAGGGGAGTCCATCTGAGCCTCCAGACGCTCTGTACCTGCACTCGGGGAAGGGCGCCCTCAGGGGCAGCAGGGAGGGGCTCCGGGAGGACAGAGGCCCCCGAATCCCGCCAGGGTGCTCCTCGCCGGGGCCCAGCAAGACGGCTTGCCTACTCCCAAAGGAGCCGCAGGTCAGGACTGCCTGCACCCGGGGGTGGGGTGGGGGGCTGCGCCCGGGCCTGGTGAGCGGAGGCCGACAGCCGCGCCCAGAGCAGCCCGGGGCCTGATGAGGCCGAGGCCTGGAGCGCTTCCCACCGAGAGCCAGCGAAGGCCACTCAGCGCGGCCTCCACACCCGTCCGGGGACACGTGCTGAGGGTCAGGCCAGGACGGACGGGGCCGTGGCCCCTGAGGACGCCTTGGGAGACCCGCTGTGCACAGGATGCCAACGGACAAACGGAGGTGTCAGCAGAGGGAAGGAGGGGAGGAAGGCAATGTGGGCGGGCAGGAGCCCAGACCAAGGCTCTGCATACAAAGGGCCAAAGGGAGTAGACGCCGCCAGGAGGGAGCAGGGCCATGGGGGGGGGGGTTTCACAGGGAGCAGTGTGGTCAGGGCTGCCCTTGAGATGACCTCCGTCGCCCCAGCATGGAGACAGGATGAGGGTGGTGGGAAGACTAGAAGCAGCGAAGGGGCTACGGGGCGGTGAGGGAGAGGGCAAGGACAGGGAGGTGACTTGCTGGGAGCCTGGGGCAGCAGGTTCAAGGGGCGGTGGAAGGTGGGGAGAGGGTGCAGGGGGTAAGGTGCAGGGGAGAGGGTGCAGGGGAGAAGAGGTCATGAGGGAACAGAGGGTGAAGAGGGAGGGGGTGTGATGGGAAAGGGGAGAGAGGATGCAGGGGGAGGGTGCAGGGGGAGGGTGCAAGGAGAAGGATGGGGAGGGGGAGAGAATGAAGGGGGAGGGTGCAGGGGGATGGGGAGGGATGGGGGAGGGTACAGGGGAGAAGAAGGCATGGGTGAAGGGGGAGAGGGATGTGGAGGGTGCAGGGGAGGGGATGCAAGACAAAAAGAGAAGGGGAGAGGGAAAGGGGGGAGGGGAGAGCGTCAAGGGGGAGGGTTCAAGGGAGGGATGGGAGAGGGTGCAGGGGAGAAGAGGGCATAGGGGACGGGGCGGGGAGAGGGTGCAGCAAGGGAGGGGAAGGGGCAGTGGGGGAGGAGGTGGAGGCCAGATGGGGGGGCAGGCAGGGAGGGGCTCTCTGCTGTGTGCTTCCAAATGACCTGCCTCCTCGGGGAGGTGACCTGTGCCAGGGCCGGGTCCAGGGTCGGGCCTGGTGGCGAGGCGGTAATCCGTGTGAGGAGGCTCGTCAGGGACCTGGCAGTCTCCCCAGATACCTTGGTTCCCTCCTCTCTCCTGACTTCACATTCCTGACCCCAGGAATTCACTGTATCCAGAAAGGAGCAGGCTGGGCTGAAAGCACGCGGTGGCCTGGGGGACTCGAGCAGACTGTGGCCTTGGACCCTGGGAGGTAACAGGCGAGTTGTGTTCAGGGCCGAGCTGTGGATTTGCTGCTCGGCCGCCGAGGGCGACAGACGGGTCCTAACGGCTGCCTCCACCACCTCCGCTGTACGCTTCTCGATGGAAACGGTCAGAAGCTGGAGGCCAACACCTCCCTGTCTTCACCTCACCTGTGACAATGCGCCCCAGGAAGGCCACAGCCCGGACCCCGGGCCAGACGGAGCTCTGGCTCCCAGAAGGATTTCAGCGTCAGCGGAGGTGAAGTGGAGGTGAAGAACGCCACCTGCGGGGACGGCCTCCTGGAGGTTCCGAATATTGCTTTTTACTGTAAAATAAATGGTACAACATACAGCGAGTCCCGTTTCCTATGTTTTCTTGGGATGAGAAGGGCTTCTCTAGAAGCCAGAGTGTGGGCCCTTTGGGCAGCGGGTGATACGCACAACACACCGGACTCAGCAAGGTGCTAGTCAGCAGCCTCGGAGCAGAAAGAGGTGCAGGGGAGGAGAAGGGGTGGGTGGCAGGTGGGCGGGGGGGCGGGTGCAGCTGCAGAAGAGACCCCCGAGGGGACAGGGATGCGGAGGAGGGGACAGCGGGGCGCAGTTTAAGGCTGCAGGTGTGCGGTGGGCCAGGAGCAGGTGCCTGGGAGGCCCGGGGCTTCCCAACCACAGGGCCGGGCCGCAGAGCGGGAAGGAGGGAAGAGAAGTGATGAATCCATGCTCCAGGAGATGCTCCAGGAAGCGGCAGGGAGCAGAGCGGTGGGGTGGCCGGGGAGGGGGAGGGGAGGGGGGAGGGGAGGGGGAGCTTCGGTGCCGGGGCCTGCCCTTGGGTGCCGGCTGCCCCCGTGGCTCCTGCCAGGACTGAAACCCCAAACCTTGTGGCACTGCACGCCCGGCCAAGGGCGAATCCGAGGCCACGCTCGGCCACCATCCTCGGGCATTGACCGCCCGACGGCTGGGTCCTTCCCGAGGTCACTCAGCGAACCGCGGGCCAGTGGGGCACTGGCCTGGATTGAAGGCTGATGGGGCCTGGAGGCCGCCTTGCCTGACGTCTCGTCAAGGACGCTGAAGGCAGTGAGGAAAACGCCTGAGGCTCGGCATCCTTCCCCAGGTAGCCGCTTATTTACCTCTTTCCCTGCGAGCATCTCCTGGAAGCATCTCGTAGGACAGCGCTTGTCTCTGGGGGTGTCACCCGCGGGCCCGCGTTTGCAGCAGGGGCCGGTAATGAGCTCCCCACTCTCCTCCTGGGCTTCTGGGGATGGAGTAGCCCCACCTTGTGAACTTCCTTCTGGCTCTTTATCAAAGGCTCAAGAAAGGGAGTCTATTTGCATGTTAAGAGGAGGGAAAAGAACAACCATTTTAAAAGATAAGAGTTGGAATTTATAAGCCTTTACAAACTGCTATTTCTTTCACGGGGAGAAAATAAAAAGTGGGAGATAGTAAGGAGAGGCAGTGGTGTTGCAGATAACATCATTTGGAGGATTTTTGAAACCTGGTATAATTTATCATTATATAAGATGCTTTGGTCCGCAAGATCAAAAGCAACTGACGTTATCTATCTACATGCAGCCAGTTGAATTGCTCTTCAGAATCCCAGACAAACATTTCATTAGTCACCATTCATCAGTAAATTGGGATGAAACGCCAAAACGCTTCTTTCAAAAAGCTGGATTGCATTTCCTACATATGGTGCTTTAAAAAATAATCATTCATATTGCACTTTTCTTTCAAGTGTTCAAACTATGCTGCTTTACAAATATTTGCTTAGTCTCCATGACCCTCTTTTTCAGTCACAAGTACTATTCTCTTCATTTCTGAGGCCGGGGGAGGAGACACAAACTATTCCACTACATGGAGCCAGTCTGCTTTTATCCAGGAAAGCCATGATTTCAGGAAAAACGCGGTTGAATCCAGTCAGGCAACCTCCGTGCCACTTTTTGTGTGAAGCTGGCAGATGTTTGACCAAAATGACCAAGGAACATCCCTCCTAAACATAAGCACGGGTTAGGCCGGAGTTGGGGTGGGGGGTGTTGGTTCCTTAGGAAGTTCTGGGCCGTGTGCTGGGGATTCAAGGAGCAATGTCACCCGGAAAGGAAAGTGTGGAGGACGGGGTGGGGGCTGGCAGGGACCAGCCTGTTCCCTCAGCGCCCTGCTTCCACCCCAACTGGAAAAACATGGGGTGACCTGCGGCCCCTGGGGCTGGCTTTCCCCGAGCTGTGTCACTGTAACCCAACTGAGGGTTTCTGCAGGCAGCTGAGATGAAGAAGCTACCACAGACCAATGCTTCATCTACAAGTAGAAAAGTCAGATTTCTTTTCTTTCTTTTTTTTTTTTTAAATTAAAGTGAGTTGGCAGACACCAGAGGGCCGACATAGAGCGAGCCAAGACTTGAGACGGGAAGGTTCCAGAGAGATGGGAGAGAGTCCGAGAAACCTGCTAGGCTCCAGCCAGGACCCTCTGGAGTCAGCAAAGTGCTGATCCCATGAGTTCCTGGTGCTTGCAGGGACAGTAGGAGCCAGGAGCCGGGAGGAAAGGCAGGTGTTGGGGGGTCTGTCCTAAATGTGCAGCTTCCCGGGAGGCGTTGGCCGCATCCTGAGAGCAAACAGGAAGATGCTGAGAAGCTGAGCACAAAACCTTGCAGTTGTTGGTTTGGAGCACTGGAAGTTTTGGTGTCTTGGGGCTTACGTGGAGTTGAGATGGATGGACTTCAGCAGATAGTTTAGGGTTTTAGTCGGAAACCTTGGGGAGGGGGACTTCCTAGAAGAAAGGTGAACAAGAGCACTGTGGATCCTTACAAAGCCACATCTAAAGAAGGAGCAGGTGAGGAAGCCGCCCTGCATCCTACTCAGGAAGGACGTCAGCCCGTGGTCAGGGGCCCCGTCTGGACAGCTCTGGAGGAAGACAACCTCATCCAGAGCCTCTGCGACTTCTCGTTCAAGATAGCCAGCATTTCCTGAAGATTTACCAGACGTAACCAAGAAGGGGAACCAAGAAAAAAAGGACAATGGGGAAAGACCCCAGACAGTCCATTTATCGGAGTCATAATACATGGCCTTTAAAATACTGTCGATTAACAAGTTGAAGCAAAGATGAGGAATTTAATCAGAAAATCCACAAAAAAGAACCAATTAATAATTTTAGCATTAAAATGTTCAATAATTGAAACTAAGATTCAATTAAGTAAAGTTGAGTTTAAAACCTGGAAGAGAGGATTAGATTACCAGACAGTGGGTAGTAGAAAATACCCAGACTCACGAGCAGAGGAGGAAAGCAGAGAACAAGAGGGGAGACGTGGAAGGTGGGGAAGTAGTGATGCAAGTGCAGCGTCCGCGGGAGAAGCGAGCGCGAAGGGGGCCCAGGAGCCTCTGAAGAGACATTGCTGAGGATTTTCCAAAAGGGACGACGGAACCCCTGCCACAGACAGAAAAGCTCCGTGGACCTCATGCAGCACAGGCATGAAGTGAACCATGCCTGACACATCCTAAGGAAACTGCTGAAACCCGAAAACAAAGAGGGAAATCATAGAAATGGTCAGAGAAAAAGTAATCATGACCTTCAAAGGAGGAACAAAAATCTTGAAAGTTGACATTTGCACAGAAGCAATGGGAGCTAGAAGACAACAGAATGACGCCTTTAAGATGCTGGAAGGATGAAACCGAAGCCTGAGCTATATCCAGAGAAAATGTCCTTCAGAAGTGAAAGCAAAACAAACACATTTCCATCATAAGCAAAAGCTGAGAGATTTTGTTGCCAGCAAATATACACAAAAAGAAAAAAAAATTTAAGAAGAATTTTTTAGGGAGAATTCTTTAGGAAGAAAGAAAATAAGACCAAAGACAAACACAGAAATCTAGTGAGGAATAAAAGCAAGAGAAATAAGGAAAGGGAAATAGGGAGGTAATTACAAAGAAATATTAACTGGGCAATAATAATAATATCTGATGTGGTCTGAAGTACGTGGAAACTAAAAATGCATAACAATAATAACACGGAGAGAAATAAATGAATTTGTCTCCCAAGGTTGTATCATTGGCTAAGGGGTGATGGTAGTAGGATTAATTTCCATTAGACTGTTATTAATCAAAGATGCATATTAAAATCTTTAATGTGTAATTCTAGTCTCTTAAAGAAAAAGGAAAATTTATAAAATGTATAAGATGATACCTGTAAATTTTTTTTTAAAAAATTAGTTAAATCTGGGGATCCCTGGGTGGCTCAGCGGTTTAGCACCTGTCTTTGGCCCAGGGCGTGATCCTGGAGTCCTGGGATCGAGTCCCATGTCAGGCTCCCGGCGTGGATCCTGCTTCTCCTTCCTCCTGTGTCTCTGCCTCTCTCTCTCTCTCTCTCTCATAAATAAATAAATCTTTTAAAAAATTAGTTAAATCTAAAAGAAGGTAACGTAGAGAAAAGGAATTATTACCTTTCCTTTAGTGATTCTGCTCCTGAGGGTATATTCCAGAGAAACGTGCACACATTGTTCATAACAACCAAAGCTGGAAACTGCTTATCAAGAGTAGAATAGATAAACATCGTGGTATATTTATGACATGGGACACCGCAGAGCAATACTGAAATCAACCTGTTGCCACATGCAAGAGTATCCGTGAACACCACACGCACAATTGTGTGAAAGAAACCAGACACAGCAGAGAAGCAACCTAACATATGGGGATGAGTGTCAGATGGCGTGCTGACACGGAGGGTGTGTGCAGTTTCTTGGATGATGGTGTTTTCTACGTCTTGAACTGGGTAGTGGTTACACTGGTGGACTCACTTGGTAAAAACTCATTGAACTGTAAGCAACCAACAAAACCAAAAGGCAACCTTCAGAATGGGAGAAGATATTTGCAGATGACGTATCTGATCAAGGGTTAGTATCTAAGATATATAAAGAACGTATACCACTCAACACCCAAAAAACAAATAATCCAATTCTTTTTTTTTTAATTTTTTATTTATTTATTTATGATATAGTCACATACACACACACACAGAGAGAGAGAGAGAGAGAGAGAGAGAGAGAGGCAGAGACATAGGCAGAGGGAGAAGCAGGCTCCATGCACCGGGAGCCTGACGTGGGATTCGATCCCAGGTCTCCAGGATCGCGCCCTGGGCCAAAGGCAGGCGCCAAACCGCTGCGCCACCCAGGGATCCCCAAATAATCCAATTCTTAAAAAATGGGTAGAAGTTGTGAACAGACATTTCCCCCAAAGAAGACATAGAAATGGCCAGCAGACACATGAAAAGATGCTTGATATCACTCACCATCAGAGAAATGCCAATCAAAACTACAATGAGATATCACCCCACCCCATACCTGTCAGAATGGCTAAAATCAACAAAACAACAAACAACAGGGTTGTGGAGAAATGGGAACCCTCACACACTGTGGGTGGGAATGCAAACTGGAGCAGCCACTCTGGAAAACAGTATGGAGGGTCCTCAAAAAGTTAAATACGGAGCTACCCTAAGATCCAGCAATCACACTACTAGATACCCAGAGAACAGAAAAATACTAATTTAAAGGGATACATGCACCCCTGAACGCTTACCGCAGCATTATCTACAATGGCCAAGACGTGGAAGCAGCCCAAGTGTCCATCGACCGATGAACGGATAAAGAAGATGTGGGGTGTATATGATGAAATATCCTTCAGCCATCAGAAAGAATGAAATCTGGCCATTTGCAATGACATGGTTGCAGCTGGAACATATAATGGTAAGTGATACCAGACGGAGAGAGACAAATACCATAGGATCCCACTCAGGTGTGGCATTGAATAAATGAAACAAATGAACAAAGGGGAGAAAAAAAAAAGACAAAGCAAAAAACAGACTTTTAATCATTGAGAACAAACTGGTGGTCACCAAAGGGGAGGCTCGTGGGGATTCGGGTAAAACAGGTGAAGAGGATTGAGCATACACTCATCATGAGGAGCCCCGAGTATTTGACTCACTACAGTGTGTGCCTGAAACTAATGTAACACGGTATGCTAGCCACACTGGAATGAAAATAATAATAATAAAAAAAATAGACCTGACAGGTCATTGCCATTCTGGAGAACACAATCTTGCTTTCTGGAGCTATAGATAGGACGGGCACTCGATTACGTAGAGGGACTCTCGGCTCGTCGACTCGGGGATTGTGCTTCAGAAGTCACGGGGGCCGCCTAGCTGAGCGGCTGAAGAGGGAGACGCTCCTGTCAGACTTTGGGATGGGTCACAGGTACTGCTCTGAAGGTTCCCCAATCATCCTCTGGTCTAGCTTTTGCCCTAAGTCTGCAGACACACATGGAGAAGGAGATACTTGCATGCAGAACCTGCAGGGCTTTCTGTCCTACAGAGTTTCCCCTCATTTACATGTATCTTTCTGGTTAAATGTATTTCTATAGGCCTGTATCTGTTGTCCTAAAAAAAACAAAACAAACAAACAAAAAAAAACAAAAAAACAAACAAAAAAACCCAACATATTAGAAATGGGAGAGTGTGGGGAAAATAATCACTCTTGCTTTATGTGTACAGTTCTGGTGCTTCACAAACCTCTTGCACGTATGACTTCACTAGATTCTTATCATCATCTTTGCTATGTGCCAGGTGATTTGCCAAGACCACGCAGCCGGTCAGGGTCACACCAGGACTTGAACCCAGGACTTCTGACCTTAAATTTGCTGTGCTTCATAATATCTCATTTAACCTGAGCCATACATTACAGTATCACCCAAGAATTAAATGTTAAAGAAAAATCCCAAATAAGTGATCGGATATTAATATTAATTAATTAATTAATTAATTAATTAATTAATTAATTTACTTAACACACAGAAGCCTCATCAAGCTGTATATTCATAATCTGTGCACTTCTTCATCTGCGTTGTCCTTCAATAGACAATAATGGAAATCAGAGGGGGCTCCCCTGATTGGGGACTGTGCACCTTGTGCACCTAACTCAGTCCCCAGAGGCGAGACTCCCATCTGCCCCAGGAATTTCTGCAACCCAGATCTCCTCTTTCCCTGCGCTGCACATTGGTGTTCCTTCCGTAGAGGACTTCACGTTAAACTTTAAGCCTGGAGGCACCCGGGTGGCTCAGCGTCTGCCTTCAGCTCAGGGCGCGACCCTGGGGTCCCGGGATCGAGTCCCACATCGGGCTCCCTGCAGGGAGCCTGCTTCTCCCTCTGCCTGTGTCTCTGCTTCTCTCTCTGTGCCTCTCATGAATAAATAAATAAACGCTTTAAAAAAATTTAAAAAAGACTTCAAGCCTGGACAATTTTTTAATCATTTATTTGGGTCCTCAATTCCTAAAACATCTCTGAATACTGAGTTTCACACCAACCCCGACTCCTCTGTAGCCCGTGGACAAAGCTCCCCAACCCCATCTACAGCCCCTGCTATTAAGGGCCGTGACGTAGCTCTGACCCCCTCTCCCCTACGTCTGCAGCGAGGCATTCACACCGCTGTCCCCCCACGGCCTGTTCGCTCCGTGGTGTCGTGACAACAGCCCAGAGTCACTGCGGAAGGGCATATCCTTGAGCTTATCTTCTGTACATCACCATTATTCAATTCAGTTGTTAACTGCTAACAGAGATGAGTAAATCTCTGTTCGTGTCCCTGAGGATATTACAGTCAATTTCGGACACCGACAGACAAAACACAGCATGTTGAGCGTTACGGTAAGGCGCCACGCGAGGAGAGAAAAGGCGCATCCAACCAGTGGTGACTTTCCTAAGAATGTGGAGCTCGGGCTGAGTCCTGTGGAATAAGAACGTATCGTACGGGCAACGAGAAGGTGCAAGAGCGTTTCAGGCGCACAGAAGTGCAAGAACTAGGCCATGGCTGGCGCCAGCACATTCATCTCTCGCGGGGACTTTCTGTTCCGTTACCCTGGACGCAGACAGTGGCGACCTGTGCTTTGGCTTTGCCAAAACCGACCACCAAACACAGAACCAGCAAAAATGTGTGTCACCAGGGCTCGCAGGGTGATGTCCATCGGCCTCAACTTTCCCATAGGAGCAGCTGCTTTAGTGTCTGTTCTGGCATCACGGCCGGGATTGGAGATGTGAGCCAGAGGACCTGAGGACCCGCCGCCCACCCCTCTGGGAGGCAGCGGACAGCGGCGTGCTGACGGTTGTCTGACGCCTGGATGTCCACAGAAACTGATGTGCGCATATACACATGCACGCACGTTAGTAAGATTGCGATAAGGGATGTGTTGCACAATATTGACAAATATGATAAATACATGATTATTATACATGTGTAGAGAAAAATGGATTCTCACAAAAGGCTTCTCTTCATTTTTTCCCCCCAAACTCTTAAGCCAGAGCCAAGCTGCGGTTTGCCATCCCCAAGTGAACACGATTACGGCACGTGTGTTCCTGTGGGTGATGCACACCACACAAGACGGGGGTGAAGACATGACCGTCTCCGTCGTCAGTGACGTGTGGCCTCTTTGTCAAATCAGATTACGGTCCGCGGACCCGAGAAGACTTTTTCCTCCATGGTTTCACTTCTCACGAAGCAACGACTGCAGCCCCAACCCCACCTTTACGTTCACTCTGCTTTACTAGCATTTTTCAGCATCTCAAATCTAGACCATCGACGGCACAGTGAGCGCCTCCAGCCCCGACTCGTGGCGCGTGAAGCCGCTCCCGCCGCGGTGGACCTCAGGGGCCAGCGTAGCTCCACCGGATGCGGAGCCGGGGAGAGGCAGGCAGCAGCCGGTCACGCCGCGGACACGGCGTCGGGTGCAGCAGATGCCGATGAGCTCAGGGGGGAGAGAGTAGAGGATCAAGCAGAATAAGTAGGACGTATGGAGGTTTTTTTTTTTTTTTTTAAGATTTTATTTATTTTTTCACATGAGACACACACAGAGAGAGGCAGAGACCCAGGCAGAAGGAGAAGCAGGCTCCATGCAGGGAGCCCGACGCAAGACTCGATCCCGGGACCCCGGGGTCACGCCCTGGGCCGAAGGCAGGCTCCAAACCACTAAGCCGCCCAGGGATCCCCGGACGTACGGAGTTTTGAGATGCATTGTTCTTGTATTATTTTTGTTTCGAATATGATTTATTTGATTGTAAGCTTCTCTGATTTCATTTTTCATGATGACTGCTTTTAACGACGGGCTCGTGAAACGCCTGCAAGTTTACCAATCGATTCTCAGGCGGTGGTCAACCCGCCCCCAGCACACGACTTTGCAGATTTCGGTCGAGACGCTCTCTGCCTCCTTCGCCCTACCCTGCTGAGGAACGTTTTCTGATCCGACTTCTCAGCAAGATCTCTAAGTATAAAGAGATCTGCAAAAACATCACACATGAAGCAGGCGGCCGCCTCCTAGCGCTGAGCCCATCTCTGCTTCCCCAACGTTACTTCACAGACGCAGGAAGAAGGTGGGGATTCCGCGTGACCGACCGAGGCAGCACCACGCGGGCCACACAGACTGCACGTGAATAATCACGGAAAGAGGTGCATTGTTTACCCATTTGTTGGCAAGTTTGAGGCCATGGAACTCTTGCTCTCTGTCTGAAACACCATTTCGAACTCCCGGATTTCACTGTGTTTCGATCTCTGAGCATAATGACTTCCAAACACTTCAATGTATAATTTCCTTGGCAACAGAAACATATGCACACACACGCGTGCGTGCGAAACAAACGACAGGTGAGCAAGGTGAACAAGGCTCACACGTGCCCGTGGCCGAGGCTTCCCCCTTGAAGAGCTCGTAGAGAAGACGAGGGAGCGCTCAGCGGTGTGAAGGCAGCCTGTCTCTGGCCAGGGTCCCCGTCTGTGCCCCTCGCATGGTGCTCAGGAGGCACAGCGCCCGGGGCCCAGGGCGTGGGGCGACCCCCGGATGGCCCCGCGCCTCCTCCCGGGCACGGGCTGGCGGTCCAGGTGGGGAACCTGTGAGGCCGCGGCCGACCGACAGACTCCGCTCCCCATCGCGGCTGCAGAGGGACAACTGGCCGGAGCCAACACGGAAACAATAGCAGGGTGACGCCATCCGAGTTCCCAGGCCGTATCCGTATCCGGCTGCTGAGTCCTACGGGTTCCCCACGTGGGAGAACCTGAACTTCTGGGAAGACGAAGGGGCTTCAGACTTTCTCGTGGGCACAGGCCACCTACTGTCACTTGCTTATCCTGGTGAGCCCAGCTACCCCGAGCCCCCCGCGTCCCCCGGATCGGCAGGGCTTACTGACAGCCGTGCAGTAGAAGAGCGATGCTGGGCAACGGTCCCCTCTGTGCCATCACCATCGGGGGGGGGGGGCTCTCAGTGGCGCGGCATTCGCTCACGGGCGGCGCTGCCGGACACACCGTGTCCCCGTGTGTCTGTCTGACCAACAGGCTGAGCTTCTCAAGAACAAGTACCCGCCTTTCTCATCAGTGTGTCTGGCATCCAGCTGATTGCTTGGCACAGATCATTTCTCCAACAAATAAAATCATAAACAGATTTTAAAAAAAAAGATACTGTAGTGGCACATTTGCTTATATGCAGTTACGTTCTCACGGTATATTGACAGGCACAAAGATGGTCATTCCGCCAGCCCCCCCACCATATGACATCTAAGGTGGGTCAGTTTTCACGGTCGTGAGCATCCGTTTTATGGCATTCTTCTGTGGGCATGTTGTTGGATCGTTGTGCAAGGGTAAAACTTCTAGAAACACAATGCATGTGTCAAAGCAGAGATATATGCTGAGACTTTTGATATCTGGCTGCATAACCGGCCTCTGAGAGTTTGTGACATATTTGCAGTTAAATGTGGCCATTCAGGGGCCCCTGGGGGGTCAGTGGGCTAAGCATCTGCCTTCAGCTCAGGTCACGGTCGGTCCTGGGGCCCTGGCATGGAGCCCCACAGCCAGCTCCCCGCGCAGCGGGGAGTTGGTTCCTGCGTGTGCTCCTCACTCGCTCTCCCTTTCTCTCTCTCAAATAAGCAAATAACTTTTTTTTGAAAATGTGGCCATTCGTTTATTGAAATATTTTAGTTCATTTTCTGCCACTGATTTTTAAAGCCAAGAGCCCTCTTGCAAGGCACCAACCTGCTAAACTGGGCCTCTTCTTGTGCATCTGCTCCTCTTCCCCTCCGACCACCCTACTCGCCTCCCCCGAGGATCCTCATTAGCACAGCTTCCTACGGTTCGTCTCATGGTCAGGAACGAATACTCCCTGCTATGTGTTCATTGAAATTATTTATTCTTTGACGAACTCCAGAAGTACTTTGAATTTTTTCACCCAGTTGGAATTTTTCATGAAAGACACTTACATTCATAAATTAATGTGGAGAGGAATTGCATCTTCACGGCACTCTGTGCCGTCTCCAGAGCTCGGAGCGCCACCCCGCTAGCCGGGGGGTTGTCTTGGGCATCGAGTTAGCCTGTGATGTCTTCCACGGCTGGAACTTTATTCTCGTGTATTTTCCGTTGGTCCAGTTCCCCATCTGATGTCACTGACGTCACTTCCTGCCCCTGAAACACCAGTTTTATAAACTCTTCTTGTAGGGTCAAGCTCCTCGAGGGAAGTCCCTTCCACTTTTCCTTCTTTGTCTTGTGTTCATTTTCCAAGGATACGTTGACTTGATGTGAATGTTAGGTTGACAGGATTTTCTTTTTTTTCTTTCACTGTTTTAAAAACACTTCCATTGTTTTCTGGCTTTTTTTTTTTGGATCCTCTTGAGAAGTCTATTATCAACGTGAATGTAGAGTTCCTTGTGTGGATTTCTTGGTGTTTATTGTTGATGGGGATTCCCTGGGTTTCTTGTATATGTGCTTATAGTTTTCACCAAATTCATGAAACTCCTGGCCATAGTTTCCTCAAATAATTTGTCTGCCCCTCCTCTCACCATCTTGTTTGTTGGTTTTTCTTTTTCTCTCCACAATTCATTCAGATCATTTGGATCACCATGTTTTATTTTTTATTTTTTCGTATTTTATTTATTTATTCATGAGAGAAACAGAGAGAGAGAGAGAGAGAGAGGGAGAGAGAGAGAGAGACACAGGCAGAGACACAGGCAGAGGGAGAAGCAGGCTCCGTGCAGGGAGCCCGACGTGGGACTCGATCCTGGGTCTCCAGGATCGCGCCCTGAGCTGAAGGCAGGTGCTAAACCACTGAGCTACCCAGGAGCCCCGGTTGCCATGTTTTAAATTAATTACTTTTTTCTTCTGCAACATATAATCTGCTGCCATCTCGGATTGTGTGTATGTGTGCGTGTGTGTGCATGTTTTCCAAATTAGATATTGCCCTTTTCATCTCTAAAAGTTCTATCTGATAATTTTCACTTTAATTTTTATTATGATAAAATAGTCAGAGCATCGAATTTATAATTTTAACCATTGTTAGGTGCACAGCTCAGTGACAGTAAGCTCATTCACATTATTGTGCAACCATCCCGATCATCCATCTCCAGAACTTTCTCAGGTTTCCAAACTGAAGCAGTGTCCCCAGGAAACACTAACTCCTGACATCCCCCTCCAGCCCCTGGCTCCCACCATCCACTTTCTGCTTCTATGGACCTGACTCCTCCAGGGACTTATGATCCCTGGAATCATCCAGTGTTTGTCCTTTTATGTCTGGCTTATTTCACTTAGCGTAACATCCTCGAGATTCATCCGTGCTGTGGCAGGTGTCAGAATGTCCCTCCATTTCCCACTGTGTGGATGGACCACATTTTGTTTACTGGCTCATCCACAGGTGGACACTCAGGTCGTGTCTACCTTTTGTCCATTGTGAACAATGCTGCTATGAACGTAGGTGTACAAATACCTGTTTAAGTCTCTGCTTTCAATTCGTCTGGGCGTTTACTCCAAAGTGGAATCTCAGGATCATATGGTAATTTCATGTTTAAGTTTTTGAGGAACTGCCAGACTGTTTCCTGCAGAGGTGCACCACTTTACATCCCATAGCAGTGCACAAGGGCTCCGATTTACCCCACACCCTCTGTGACACTTGGGATTTCCCTTTGAACAGGTGTGAAGTGGTGTCTCATTGTGGTTTTCGTTGGTGCTTCTCTGATGAAGAGTGATGTTGAGCTACTTTGCTTATTGGCTGTTCCTGGATCTCTTTTGGAGAAATGTCTATTCAGGTGCTCTGCCTAATTTTTAATTGTGTCATTTCTGTCTTGTTGTTGAATTCTAAAGTTCTTTATATATTCTCATTATTAATCCTTTATCAGATACGTGATTTGCAAATATTTTTTTTTCCCATTTGGTGAGTTTACTTTTTTGTTGGTACTGTCTTTTGATGCACAAATGATTATTTTTTTTAAGGCTTATGCTTATTCCCTCATTATGTCTGTGTCTTCATTTAAATACTGGGGTGTATTTATAACATTTATAATAGCTTTTTTATGTCTGTGTTTGTTAATTTCAGCATGTCTGTTACTTCTTGATCTGTTTTTATTGACCCATTTCCTCTTGGATATGTTCAACCATTTGTAGCAACTCTACCTGCCTCATAATATCCAATTGGCTGCCAGGCACTGTGAACACTACATTGTTGAGAGTTTGGCTTTGATTTTCTTCCTTTGAAGAATATTTGGCTTAGCAGGTGTCTGGGTTCTGTTAAGATCAGTTTAATCCCTCAAGGCTTGTTTGTAAGTATTATTATGGCAGGCATAGAACACCCTTTGCCTTAGGTTCAATTTTGCCAAACTGGAGGAAAGAGTTGACCATTTTAGTGTTTTTACTGACTGCTGTATTCTGAATGTTTGTGTCATCCCGAAATTCACTTGTTGAAATCCTAACCTCTGATGCAATGGTATTAGGAGGTGGGGCCTCTGGGGGGGTGATTAGGTGGTGAGGGTGGAGCCCCGTGAATGGGGTTGGTGGCCTTATGAAAGAGACTCCAGGGAGGTCCCTACCCCTCTGCCATGTGAAGACACAGCAGGAAGTCTGTCCCAGTCAGCCTGTAAGAGGGCCTTCACCAAATACCAAATCTGCTGGCGCCTTGATCTTTAACTTCCCGCCTCCAGAACTGTGAGAAATGAATGTCTGTTGTTGAAGTGGTCCCGTTTAGGGCCCTGTATTACAGTCCGAGTTGGCCACGGCATCATCTTACAGAGGATAAAGTAATGCTCTAGGAGGAAATGTCTCTTGGGATCAGCTAAATAATTTGTAGAGAACAGTTCAAAATACAAGCGCATGGCTCCTTGTTCAAAAATTAAGTATTTCAAGACAGTGAAAGCAGAGCATTAGGCCAAGTGTGAGGCCTTCTGGAGAGCAGACCGTATGTGACTGGTCGGACCGCGTGCCCATGTGTCCGGCACAAGGACACAAGGTTCCAATCATGGTGAGCTAGGACTGCTCCGACACTGAGTAGAATTTTTGATCGTGGGCTCCCTGCCTTGCGACATAATAGGCTTAACTAAGATTTTCTTAGTTTTGCTGTTCTCAGTGTTCTGTCCTTGCACATAAGCTAGAGCCAAGGACAAGAACATAACCCCTGGGGGAAGAGCTCGCAGGAGCGTCACGTGTCCCAGCTGGATGCAGAGGAGCCAGGAGGAAGAGGGCTGACCTTGACCCCTGTCCGCTCTAGTGGAGGTGCTGAGCACCTCCAGGTAACTGCCAGCTGTGCGGGGCTCATCCTGTCCTGGAGAAGCAGCTGGAGGCTGTCTCTGTTTGGGTGACAGCGGGGCTCTGAAGGCTCATGCCTCCCTGACTAGGACAGGCTCCGCGTGCCGGCTGGCCTCCGGGGTCTTCTGGGCTGGGGGAGCCCTGACAGCCACAGCGCTGAGCCTCAGCCGAGCTGCTGTCGGTGGGGAGCGGGAATCCTCAGCTGGCAGGGGACAGGCAGGGGACAGGCAGGGGACAGGCAGGGGACAGGCAGGGCATGCCGGCTCAGTGGTCAGACTGTCTTGACAGTCAGCCCTGGGGGAGATGCAGTCACAGCCTCTGCAGCCAGGGAGCCTGAGAATATTCTTTTGTAAAAACTGTCACCAGCCTGCAGACATTCTCTGTAGGAGGGAGTGCACGTAGGGCGCGCGCGCACGCACACACACACACACACACACACACACACACACATTCCAGAGGACTTGCTCTCGCACACGTGCATTGACATGCACAGAATTACAGATGCCGGTGCACAATCCCACATGGAAGGGCTCCTCTTCCAAACAATACCTAGCTAGCTGTCCCTGATGCAAGAGGAACACAGTGTGTGACTCCCCCAAACAAAGACTGACTGCATCAATATGGCCACACTAGATGAGCGCTCCCCCATTCTTATGGGTGGCTGCTGGAGCCATATTTTAGAGCGCATGCCGAGCTCTCTTTAAGATGGGCCCTGGACGTTGCATCCGTGCAGCGCTGTGTGCTCGGTGCTTCAGAACGCGAAGTCGCGTGTCTGTCCAGGAGAGCAGCAGCTTCCCTGCTGCAGCCGAGCCACGCGGATCCTTCGGGAGCCAGCGCGCAGTCTGCCCCTCCCAGGGCTCCACCACTGCTCGGGGCTCAGTCCAAGCACACGACTCAACCCGGAAATACGGGTGTGGGCTGCACGCGGCCCCAGGCCTGCTGGGGACTGTAGTCCCACGACCCTCCGCATGGGCAGGAAGCAGCCCTGGGCAGTGTGTGCTGGGGATTGTAGTACCACGACCTTCCCTGGAAGGGCAGGAAGGGCTCTGGAGCAGTGCATGCTGGGGACTGTAGTCCTCGGTGGGCACCATCTTTCAAGGAGAGTGAGCAAGGTGCAGGGCTGGAGAAGATGCCCCTCTGGTCCCGCAGAGCTGCCACAGCTGCAAGTTTCCGTTTGAAACACACCTTGAGCTCTGGCTGCACATCCGGGAAGGTGATTTCATGAACCCTTGGGAGGGCAAGTGGAGCCAAGGTTCGTTCACATAACCACGCAACAGTGCCAAGCACCAAGCCTGGAGTCCTGGGTTCTCCATGGGGAGCGATGATCCAAAAATAAAAAAATAAATGGAAGGAAAATGAGAAGAATAAGAGTACCAGTAGGGGACCCAAGAAGACACTGCCGAACAGAGAAAGGAGGTCCTCAGCCTGCGGACCCAGAGGACAGCAGACCTCTCAAGACCATTGACGTCTGAACCCAAAATACAGATATTTAGAAAACTGGGGTGCTCTCCTCAATGGAAGCTGCCTGCAGGAAGTGGGGGCACAGTCCCCTTCTGAGGGTGTTCGTAGCAGGAACTCCAGCATGTGCTGCGTGACCTCCCAGGGCACCCGTGAGGCAGACACCGTCACTTCCCCATGGTTAGATGACGAAACTCCAGGTCAGAGAGGGGAAGTGACTTTCCCCAAGCTTCGTGGCCAGTGAGAAGCACAGATCTGAACCCAGGCTGTTCCCTGGGCCCGCACCCCCAGTACTGGTCCAGACGGATGAACAGGCAGTCAGCTGGTTCGAGGAGGGAAAGGCTGGAGTGAAACACAAATTTAAATACCAGAATTAAAATCTGCCTTGGAAGTGATGAGGACAAAAATCAGCTTGAATTAACTAATGTCATAATAAATTGCGAACCAATTTCTTGAAGTGAAATACAAGAAAAACTCCTGGAACAGTCTTTCCAGAAAACAGAACTTACCACCAGTTTCAGAAGTCTGGTTGAGTGTCATTAAAAAGTATCAATTCTTGGGAAATTTCCTGGAGGGGAAAATATACCAAAATATTATATTAAAGATCTCTTTGGTATGAGATTGAGAATATTTTAATTTTTTTAATGTGTCTGAAGTTTTAGCATCCTCTAGGGTGTGTGTTTCTTTAAACACACAGGGATGTCCTTTGAAAGGATGACCTGTTCTGTGAGGTTGGAGAGAAGTGTCTGGTGTCAGCGCCCCGTCCTCCCCTGTGCCTTCCCCTGGGTCCCCCCGGAGCCCAGGCCTCTACTCTGGCAGCTGTAGCTCTCGGGCGTGTCAGGATCTGGTCCCCGCGTGGACTCGGCTCTCACCCCCACTCGGCCTCTTGTCCCCGATTCCCTGGGGTCTGCGAGTGACAGGGAGAGCCCTGAGGGCTCGCTCAGCACAGGCTAGTGGCAGCTGCCCAGTGCCTCTGGTCCACCCCCCCCCCCCCGCCCCCGGTAGTGAGTGCTCTGCAAACACGATGCAAGACGAGCTAGCCGTCCAGGGCCGCCTTCCGTGCTGGCCTCTGGGAGAAAGTCCGCTTGCTGTCCGGGAGCGGCAATGGCTTTGCCCAGGCCGCACTGTGGTTTAGCTGCCCGTCCAGAATCCGCTCCCTCCGTGCAAGGCCCCGGGATCGGCGTCACGTGTCCCGTCCTCCGCTGGAGATGGATTGGCTCACCCATTGATTGTCGGTGCAGGGCCACCTCCTCCGGGGACCTGGGCCAGCTTCTGGCTCGGTCTGTGCGGGGCCTGGGTCTGCCGCTTGCTCCCACGAGACCCCTCAGGTGAGTCCTGAGCTTCTGTGGACCCCTGTTCGTGGCTGCAACGGGCTGATCTCCGTGTCTGCCTCGTGGGTTCCCGCCAGAGTCCTAACAGTGGGGGCACTGGATGGCCCTGTGTGAGGGTCCCCGGTGGCCTACAGCTCGTAACAGAGCAGAGCACCCTCCGTAGGGAGTCAGGTGGGGTTCCACTTCCCCAGAGGGAGCTTCGGGCTACGCGTCACTGCCGCTGCCTGCTCCTGCCCCCCGGGCTCCGTGACAGCACTGCCCCTGCGCCCTGCAGGAACGGCCACAGCCTTCTTAGCATTCTGATGGGGTGTCCAGGACTGTAGGCACCAAGGTGGCTCCTTGACACAGCCCCAGAGAAACAATGAGAACACTACTGAGCTCCCTACACCCTCTGAACACATTGTCACCTTCCGTCTGACGTGGGGGGAGGCAGACACATCGTCTTTTCCGAAGCAGCATCTAAGGCAGATCAGAGAGGACACAGCAGCCTCAACGCATAAGCAAGAGAGATGTCCCACGTGGCTGGGCTCTGTCCTGGAAGGGGCCGAGTGGCAGACTTTTCTAGAAGTTTCCCTGGGTGTGAGGTTCTGAGAGGAGCAGGTGGGCAGGAGAGGGAGTCTCCAGCTCCACGGGACAGGGAGCCTGTGAGGAAAGACAGGCAGAGGCAAGGGAACGAGGGGTAAGGAGAGGCAGGATGGCAAACCGAAGGGAAGGAAACACCCGCCTCGTTCACGGCATGAGCAGGACCGGGAGTCCTTGGCCGGGAGAGGAGAGAGCAGACAGGAGCAGGTCAGGGTCTGTGGGTCAGGAGCAGCTGGGCTGTGCTCCTGGGCCAGCGTCAGGTGTACACCTGCAGGATATGGGTGCAGGGCAGCTGCGTAGATGGGGTGGGGGTCCCCTGCAAGATATGGAGCTGGGGTGGGTGTATAGATGGGGTGGGGGGTCCCCTGCAGGATATGGAGCTGGGGCAGCTGCATAGATGGGGTGGGGGTCCCCTGCAGGATATGGAACTGGGGCAGCTGCATAGATGAGGTGGAGGGTCCTCTGCAGGATATGGAGCTGGGGCAGCTGCATAGATGGGGTGGGGGGGTCCCCTGTAGGATATGGAGTTGGGGCAGCTGCATAGATGGGTGAGGGGGTCCCCTGCAGGATATGGAGCTGGGCAGCTGCATAGATGGGGTGGGGGGGTCCCCTGTAGGATGGATTGGCGCGCATAGATGGGAGTCCCTGCAGGATATGGAGCTGGGCAGCTGCATAGATGGGGTGGGGGGTCACTGCAGGATATGGAGCTGGGGCGGCTGCATAGATGGGGTGGGGAGGTCCCCTGCAGGATATGGAGCTGGGGCAGCTGCATAGATGGGGGGGTCCCCTGCAGGATATGGAGCTGGGGCAGCTGCATAGATGGGGTGGGGGTCCCCTGCAGGATATGGAGCTGGGCTGGCTGCATGGATGGGTTGGGGGGTCCCCTGCAGGATATGGAGGTGGGCAGCTGCACAGGTCTGGGGTCACCAGCACCGCCTCCCCCTTCATCCCAGCAGCCATCCACCCCTCTCCTGGATAAGCACAAGGCTGTGTCAACACCACAACTTCTATTTCTGGCGTTTGTCTCCGTGGCTTCCCTTGCAGAGCTCCCTGCCAGGTCTCCAAGGAGGTGAGTCAGGCAGTGTGAATCCTGGATGCGTCGCTCCCCGCTAAGCCCCAGACTCCAGGATGAGCCTCAGGGTTCTGTGTGTTCCTTGCTTTTTTAGGTCTCAGTCATTTGGGTGATGCTACGGTCATAAAGTGGCTGTTCACCCCAGACACACTGAGGCACCTGCATGCACCCAGCCTGACCTAAACGAAATTGGTTTCTGTTAAAGGATGTCTGCTGCCCTCTGGGCACCTCACTCGCTACCTGTCACGAAATTCCTCTCCAGTCAAAGGAATGTCCTCACCGACCTCAAATAGGGCTCTCCTCCTTCTTCTCCACGGTCTCCTGTGGTTCCCTGTGGCTCTGCGTGGAGGCCTCTGGTCACTGTGCCTCTTCCCCATGTTCCCCACGTCCTGCAAGTACTGGCTCAAGCCCCTCTGCCCAGTGCCCTCTCCAGGGATTTCCCTCATCTGAAATAGGTCCAGCACTGATCACACCAGGGGTTTTGCTCTTCATCCCATACAAGTGTAGGGCCGCCCCTAGCTGTGCTGGAGGGTGCCCTACCTGTAGGAACCCCCTGCTCTTCCTCGGCGCCTTGGTTGTCAGCACCTGGTGGGCACCTGCCTCCAGCTCCGGGGCAGCTCTCCTTCAATGCGGGGCTCAGCACCGTGGCCGGACCACCACGTTCCACCTGCAAGACAAGACCTATATGCCAGCACTGTCCTACAGGATCTTATGGGTCATGTCACTCGGAAACTTTTGTTCAATATTTGAATATTATGTTCTTTTTTAAAAAGATTTTATGTATTTATTCATGAGAGACACACAGAGAGAGGCAGAGACACAAGCAGAGGGAGAAGCAGGCTCCATGCAGGGAGCCCGAAGTGGGACTCGATCCTAGGACCCCCGGGGTCATGCCCTGGGTAGAAGGTGGCACTAAACTGCTGAGCCCCCCAGGGATCCCCTGGAATTCTTCAAATGGTGTCTTCAGCAGGTTGACCACCGTGACTTCGGTCCCACCGTTGGGACTCGTTATTCAAGTAGGGGGCCCAGTCTCCAGGAGACTCCTGTTGAAAGGAAGATGCCCTTTGGGGCGACGGCCCACTCCCTTTGTAACTTCCATTGAAAAATAGCCAGCAGCATGGGAGTCAGAAAGCAGGATCTCCACCTAGAACAGTGGACAGGCAGGCTCTGCCCTGAGTGATGGGGACAAGTGGAGAGAAAAGAGGGCGGATCCGAGGCGTAGCGTCTAGAATCCATGCCTGATGGGGGCTGTTGATGCAGATGCGCCGCCCCTTGTTGGACATGATCGATCGTCGTTATCCCAGTACCTGCATGTGACAGGTTTAACCATCCCTGATTTGGAGACGGGGAAGCAGGGGTGCAGAGAGGGTTTGCATGATTTGGCTGCGGTCACCCGGGAGCCCAGCATGGCTGAGAATGGCGAGAGGAGCCGGGCAAGAGCTCTGACGGGAGCCGCGGCCCGGCTCAGCTGGGGACCCCCAGCTCCGTTGTTGGACGGAGCTCCCCTTCCTCCCGGCGGGGCCTGCGCTGCCTGTGCATGTGCCCACGGCGTTGCCGTCCGGCCCCACACTGGGCGGACCCCAGAGGTCAGGGACAGGCTGCCGCCCCACCATGGAGGAGCCTCCCAAAAGTGAAGGCAGGGTGCTGGCAGACGCAAAGGTGGTAAGAAGCGTGCCCGGGGCAGCGAGCACAACCTGCTTGCACACCACCGTACACCTACTCAATCCACAGTTTGCAGGTGACGCTCCCGGTTTGCTCCCGGGAGTGGGATTCCAGAGTGGACAAAGGAGCTGGATGGGAGTGAATGCACATTGGATCCGACTGAAATCTTACCTCTGAAATTAGATCCGATTGCTTTGATGTAAACAGGCAAGGACCGCCGTCTGAACCGCTGCATGAGCTAAAACTTGCCCCAGTGGCCGGGACCCAGGCCAGGAGACAGACATTCATCCGTTTGGCACAGGTTATTTGTTCAATATTTGAATTATTATTCAATATTATCAAATATTATTCAATATTTGAATTGTTATTTGCCCTCGGAGACCGAGCGCATGGCTGGCTCAGACACTTGTAAATGTAGAAACACTCCTGAATGTGGAGACCTAAGCACTGGGGCCAGGCTTTGGAAAGAGCCTGGGATTTCCCAGGTCCTCGTGGTCTGTAGGTCCCTATATGTCAGGGCATGTAACCCCGGGCGGGTCCAGATGCACAGATTCTACGTGGAAATCTTATAGAGAAAACTTGGCACACGTGATAAATACAAATGTAAATGATCCGTCAATCAGACATTAAAATGGATTTTTAAGAAGAATTTATCTACTTTAAAAGAGAGTAAAGATGATCCTTCTGCTAAATGATTTAAGAGTGTAATTGGCTGATGAGGGTGTAGAAAAACAGTAATAAAAGGGAAGTGCATTTAATTTTAGCTTGTCACTTCCAGCTTTATAAATTGGTTTATTTTAAATGAATACTCACAGTTTTCAAAATTACCCTTTCTTTTTTTTTTTAATTCATTTAATTTGTTTTTTCACCTCCAACCTATTTACGTGGCCCTTACATATCCCAGCCAGTGGGCAAAAGCAGAAAGTTTAAGTCTCCCGGACGTGCGTGTGTCCGAAGGTCTGCTAAGGGACCGAGAGGATCACGTTTAATGAAACTGCGTTACGCTGTCATCAACTCGCAAACCTGGGGAAACGTCTGGCCAGGGTGTGCCTTCCTCAGAGAACGCTTGTTTGGATGAACCGCGGATCCTATTTCCACCATGACCTTTTAACCACACGTCTAAGCCCCTGGCCTCCCCATGAGGAAACCCTAACAAGTTCCTCCCCATCGCAGAGACCAATTAGCTGCCTCCCGTCAGCTGTGCTACCCCGTGCCCCTGGGACCCCCAGCGATCTTGATCTCGCAGGCCTGCCCCCGGGTCGCCGGGGAAGCCCAGCCCAGGTGGGGCAGCTGAATGCAGTGGGCCTCGGACCAACAGGGAACGTGCTAGAAACACAAACCCTCAGGCCCCAGCCCACAGCTGCTGAAGCTCCGGGTGGGGGCCCCGTGGCCTGCATGTCACCCATCCATCCGGGGAATGGTGAGGCCCCCTATGTCTGGGACTTGTGGGTCTCGTGCACGAGGTTGCTCATGGGGTGTGTACTCCGGGGACGGAGCCTCAACCCTGCCACTTGTTACCCCTGTGACTGGAGCAAGCGGCCTCACCCCGCGGTCGGGGCCCTTCCTGTGTCTGGGAGTTACTCAGCAGCTCGGGCAGGCTTTTCAAACGCCTTTCATGGGAGACGGTGCCTGGTACCCGAAGTAGGCGGTCGGCGCGGCAGCCTCCCTGCTCCGGGCGCGGGGGCAGCGCGTGGAGCCGGCCAGCAGCGGTGGGTGGGCTCCCGGGTTCCAGACTCCACGGAGGCACCGTCCGCGGCCTCACCTCCACTCCTGACCCTTCTCACCAGCCCTGAGTACACAGTCGCCAGCGAGGCCAGAGGAGCAGCTGTGGGGAAATGTGTGCTTTCCCGTCCCAGGCGGAGGGGCTTCCGAGGGAGCGGGGGTGCGGCCCCCGCGGGGGAGAAGGGATGCTGAGGGCACCTATTGGGCCCGAGGCCCGTCCAGCAGCCTCTGCGGCTGCCCGGGGACCAGGCCACACTCCTCCAGGCTCGTCGCAGCCAACACAGAGTTGGGAGCGAGCTCACGAGGGTGCACGTTCACGAGGAGGGGCTCTGTCCTTTATCACTCTTGCTCGCCCCTGCGGCAGTGTGGGAGGGGGTCGCTACCTGGAGGAGGGACGGACAAGCTCCACACAGGGGGCTGGCGAAGCCACACAGCCCTCAACTTTTTTGAGAGGGAGAGAGAGAGCAAGAGAGCGAGTGGGGGGGGGGGCAGATGGAGAGGATCTCAAGCAGGATCCACACTCAGTGTGGAGCCCCACGTTGGGCTCGATCCCGTGACCCGGAGATCACAACCTGAGCGGAAATCAAGAGTCAGATACTAAAAAAAGAAAAAAGAGAGAGAGAGAGTCAGATACTTAACCAGTGAGCCTGTCAGGGGCCCCGAGGTGATTGTGATGTTAAACTGAATTTTCTGTCTTGATTAATATTTGGTCACAATATTCTAACCTCTGAACTGAGACTCTTTCTCTGACTTAAGTGATCCTTGTATTATCTATTACCGAAGGTGAGCAAAATAGCCATGGTTTTCTAGAGTTTTCCCCTAGGAGAAATAAAGACTATTCTCATTGAAAATCTCTCAAAGGAAAAAAAAAAAAAAAAGAAAAAGGAAAAAGAAAAAAAGAAAACCTCTCAAAGAAGCGGGATATATTTGAGTTAATTATGACATGAATTATGTTTGTTCAATAAATGTTCATGCACACATATGCTCACATACTCACATTCATGCTCACACATACATGCTCATATGCACACCCATACACTTACACAAATACATGCTGGCACACTCGTGCACATATGCTCACACGCACGTACACATGCTCACACACATACACACATGATTACATGTTCGTGCTCACATACATGCCCACATACATGCTCACATAAAGACATATGTGCTCACACACTCATGCACACATACGTTCCACACTCACATACACACACATGCACACTCACAACCAGGTTCATACATTCACACACATGGTTGCACATTCATGCTCATACATGCCCACATACACGCCCACATAAACGCATGCTCACACGGTCGTACACACACATGCTCACATACATGCTCATACACACTCACATGCACACACAAACGTGCTCAAATACACACTCACATGTCAAATGGTAGAGTCCCAACAAATGGAAGGTATTTGCTTTTATTAGGAAAAAATAACATTTAACTCCTTTTAGAATCAGTAAGATTTTATTAATTCCAGTTTTATAGGTCTAATTGTAAGGATATATTGGGACACCTGGGTGGCTCAGTGGGTTAAGCATCTGCCTTCGGCTCAGGTCAATAACTCAGGGTCCTGGGGTTGAGCCCCCCCTTAGGCTCCTTGCTCAGTGGGGTGTCTGCTTCTCCTGCTCCCTCTCCCCTTCCCCCTGCTCATGTCCCCTCCCCACTGTGTCTCCCAAATGAATTAATAAAATCTTTAAAAAAAAAAAGACCTATCAAAAGCAAAGTCTTAATGAGTGCTGATGACAACCCGTACAGGTTTCTGGTGGCAAATGTTTTCATAGCCTCATGGAAGGAGAGGCTATAAGGGAGCTCAGAGATTGTCAAGTGATATAATAATGAACTAGATATTCTCCAGGTCAGAGGAGAACTGACTGGTCTGGGGACCATGTCACTAGGGATCAGCAGGCGCCATCGCAGGGCAGACATGGTGAGGAGTGCCCCAGCATCTGCACGACTGCCACCGTGTGTGCCTGCCATGCTCCCAAGGCCCAACAGCAATTTAGAGTTCAAATTCCCTCCAAAGAGTCCTGTGACATGTTTGCACATACCCAGGAACAGAGGCCTCTGCTTTCTGACAAGGATGATCACGAAGATATTATCAATTATGTATTATTCACATATATGATTGCAAAATTGGAGCTTTGTGTTACACATCTTGGATCCCGTCTTTGACCCTCATGGAGCACGCCTGTCTTCTACTTCTCAGGGCATCCCTTCAGAAATTCCACGAAAGTGAATGAGCTCCTAGTGAGTCCAGTTCCTTCCACACTTTCCCATTTGGATTATTCCTCTGTTCCTGCTTCCTCCCTCCTCTGATGTAATCATGTTCTAGTTCTTGTGTGCTCTTCTGAAAGTGAAGGCAATGTCCCTAAACAACGAGAATGCCTTGTCTTTTTTCAGATGAGAAAAGTAAGTTCCAGTGAGGACATTGGCATGCCTGAAGCCATATACGGATCTTCCTTGACTTATGATGGGGTCACATCCCAATGAACCCATTGCAAGTTGAAAATATCCTAAGTAGAAAGTACATTTATACACCTAACCTGCTGAACATCAAAGCTTAGCCTAGTCTACCTTGGCATTCCCAGAATACTTTTATTAGCCTACAGTTGGGAAAAATCATCTAATGTGAAGCCTATTTTATAAGAAGTGTTGAATGTCTCATGTCATTTGCTGAATACTGTACTGAAAGTGAAAAGCAGAATGGCTGTGTGGGCTCAGAATGGTCACGAGCGTGTTGCTCATTGACCTCTGTGATCGTGTGGTTGATGGGGAGCCTTGGCCGCCTCTGCTGCCCAGCATCATGAGAGGATGGGGCCATAGACCACTAGCTTGGGGAAACAATCCAAATTCAAAATTCCAAGTGTGGTTGCTACTGAATGTACCACTTTTACACCATCATAAAGTTGAAAAATCGTATGTTGAACCATCATAAATTGGAAAACTTCACCGTTTGGAAGAACAAACATGGCAGGCTTCCAAATGGCCAGCTCTGAGATTTTCCCCACTGTGCTGTTCTCCCACCAAAGCATAGAGCAGGTCCCTGTTATGTTTATTCAGGGACAATATTTCCCCCAGTTTATGTTTTTCTCCTTCTTTCCATGGGTTCGTCATGTTTGCTACTGATAGCACTGGGGCTGGTTGCCCACAGTGTAGAGAAAGCATCCATCGGGTAACTTTCTCCAGAAAGCCCTATGATGGGCCATTGACACTGACTGTCAGGGCAGCGGCTGTGGCCAGGGGGGTCAAGGTGCTCTCAGCCACGTGGAGCAGTCACGTTCATCAAAGGAAACAATCCTGTGAAGTTATTGACTCAGTCACCACGGTGACCATCACTGAAAGCTGTAGAGTGCCAAGGGCTCTCGGTGTTTCAGGCGCATGTCTCAATCGTAATATCTCAATTACAGCATACACAGAGGTGGGAGGATGACAGAAGCAATACCTTTTGATTTGCTGAGTATTTACAGATTGCCTACTGTGTACCGGACATTCTGCAGGTGCCATTATGCATGTTCACACTGAGGCCTTATTGTTGTACCCAGAGGCATGTTTCCATCTTACACAGGACATTACAAAGGGTCACAAAGATAAATAAATACTCCGGCTCTTGAAGCCGATGGGTGGTACAGTCATGGCTCTGGCTCAGCACCAAGGCAGCTTCACATCCAGGCTCTTCATCACACACAGCTACTGTAGTTATCTACTGCTGCAGCACAATTTAATTCACAACTTAGGCTCTTCAGATGGCACACATTTATTATCATCAGGAATCATACATGGGCCTCCCTAGAATTGCTTGAGCACCCTCATGACATGGCGGCTGGCTTTACCCACAGTAGGGGATGAGATGGAGAGGGAGCCCCCAGATGGAAGCCACGTCTTTATAAGGGGATGTTGGTCACAAAGTCTCATACCTTGGTGGTATGTTGTGGGTCAGACCACCTGGCATCCATGGGAGGGGCTGACACGGGTGCGAGCCCCAGGAAGTAGGGGTGCTGGGACCAGGTTGGAAGCTGATAGCCCCCAAAAGCAGTGAAACCTAGAGAAGAGGACTTGAAAATAGGTCATCTCTATGTCTGTGCCATCACCTGAGAGGTTATTTTTAGGTTGGTTTCATTTTTATTGTTATAAAAAACAATGAGGAACAACTGGGGAATGATGGTGTTAATCTGGTTGTTGTGATGTTGTAATAAGCACATGCCAGCGCCCGACTCCACTAAGAAACCCAGCATATGTGGAGGCCTCGTGAGCACCAGTTCCCTCGTACATGGCCCAGCAGGGAAGCACCCGGACAGGGAGGCACAATTCAAATGGACACTTGGTACCACACAGGGCACTGATCGTCAGGTGGAGATACGGTCACATGTTTTCCCCGGGTCCCTGATGAGCCAGCGGAGGTTTGGGCCCTAACAGTGCGCTGTGAAGGACAGCCGGGCGGCTCCTGGCTCCGCTGGGCCACGGCCAAGTACCAGGTGGAGGCTCCACGCAGCCCCACTGCCCTCATCTGTGGCCTCACCGTGCTGCCCCCCGTGCTCCTCCCCACGCCCAGGACCATGTCTCCTTAGTTCTCTGTTCTCCTTGAAGCATGTGCATCTCACAGGAGCAGCTCCTCTGCTTTAGAGCAATGCCAGTGGCGCCTCTCCCGGGGAAGTAGCGGATCTCAGAGAGGGAGGGATGGTCATCAACGGGAAGCACAGCCTCTGAATCCATCTGTCGCCTCTCTCAAAGCCCTAGGACCCTCTTCCCAACACCAGTGTAGGCCCCAAGGCCTCCATGGCCCCCTCCCCAGCCATCATCCCCTCTCTCCCGACTCTGGCACTCTCAGCTTCTTCACCTGCCACACAGACCAACACCAAGACCCACACGCCACGGTAGAGCAAAGGAGGCCGTGCCTCATACTCAGGCTTTTGTCTAGTTTTCAAAAACAGACACTTCATGATACCCACAGTTTGCTGAACACTGTGCTGGGGCTGGAGCACACACCTGATGTCTGCTCTTAGGTCACAGCGCGCAGGTCGGGGTGTGCTAACAGGTGAGAGTGGACAGGCGAGGAGCTCACATGAAGGCGGGTCAGTGCCGGGACTTATTGGAAGAGGACTATCGGGGGTCACTTAGATGGAGCCGTAGGATTTGGGGGACAGAAGGGTCCTGGGGCTGTTGTGGGACGGCTGAGGTGGCGATGTTGACCCTTCAAGAATTCTCTTCCGTCCACTAAATGTTTGTGGTCCTTTCCATGATTGGAAATCTCAGTGAGCGGAAGTAGGAAGCACAGAAGCCTTCATTTGCAACATATATGTGTCTCCTCACCTTTTCTTGTGTTTTCATGCATTTTGGGGGGAAACTGGAAAAGGTTCTGTCAAGGGTTGTTAGCCAGACACAATTTTTAAATGGAAGCTTGACATTCTATGCATCTGATGGAATCAAAGGGACGTTGAGCAATGGTTGGGTTAATCCTTGCTGTTTGGAGCTCAGCTTCTGTTTCACAAATATGCAGGACTGAACGCAAGTGATAAATGGAAACAATAGGGTAACGGTTCATTCTCTGCTGATCCATATCCAAATAGGCTATAAAAATGGTAATGTATGTATTCATAATTAACATGCTAACCATAAATCATCTCAGAGCTAAATTATTAAAACAATGAAATGCACACATCTCTATTAGGGATGAAAATTTATTTGTGGAAAAGTTCGGAAGTCAGAACTGAACCTGCTGATGCGACATGCCGAGGCCCCTTCTCACGCCCACCGAGAGAGGAAACCAGGTGCGCGTCTCACCAAGCACGTTCCACAACCAGGGGTGAGTCTCAGGGCAGTGTAAACACTCCAGGTAGAGGTGGGGAAATGGGAGGGGCCAGAGCTGCAGGCCCAGAGCCACACTGGACCAACAGGAGGCTGCTGACAGGGCCTGGGGGCCATCGGGCAGTCCCCGCAGGCCTACCTTAGCCCATAGAGTTACAGCACAAATTCCAGGTGACCTTGGGTGAGTCACTCATGTCTTGGAAAGTTTCTCATTCAGGGTCTGGGGACCTGGTGTGCAAGGACCTCTGTGTCCTGGTCCCTTCCTGGCAGGCATGAGGTCACATAGCTGGTAGGAGCCTTGCCCAGACGGAGATCTTGATGGTCAAGGGTACAGTGCCTCTTGGCACCTGTTGCTGCCTGACGGGTTGGCACACTTCATCTGTGCGGAGCTGGGTGAAGCCATCTCCTAGATGGGAAGGTCCCTCCTTCCAGGAGTTAGAGGACTCCACAGGTGGATCCTAAGGCCCTGCGGCCTCTTCTGACTTGGACCCAGTTGGGTGGAGCCCATGACCTCCTGCCATTGTGGCCGAGAGCACTCCTGACCCAACTGGGGAAGATGGCAGGCCCCACAGCTATGTCCCTGGGTGCTTTAACACCCTTCCTGGCACCTCTGAAAAGTTAACTCTGGCACAAACGAGATGTCCATGGTATTTTGATAGTGATTGCATTAAATGTGTACATTGCCCTGGGTAAACATTGACATTAATATTTCACAATATTAATTCTTCCAGTCCATGAGCATGGAATATTTTCCCATCTCTTTGTGTCTTCCTCAATTTCTTTCAGAGTTTTTAGGGTATAGATCCTTTACCTCTTTGGTTAGGTGTATTCCTAGGTATCTTATGCTTTTGGGTGCAATTGTAAATGGGATCAACTCCTTCATTTCTCTTTCTTTGGTCTCATTGTTAGTGTATAGAAATGCCACTGACTTCTGGGCATTGATTTTGTATCCTGCCAGGCTGCCAAATTGCTGTATGAGTTCTAGCAATCTTGGGGTGGAGTCTTTTGGGTTTTCTATGTAGAGTATCATGTCATCGGCAAAGAGGGAGAGTTTGACTTCTTCTTTGCCAATTTGAATGCCTTTAATGTCTTTTTGTTGTCTGACTGCTGAGGCTAGGACTTCCAATACTATGTTGAATAGCAGTGGGGAGAGTGGACATCCCTGTCTTGTTCCTGATCTTAGGGGAAAGGCTCCCAGTGCTTCCCCATTGAGAATTATATTTGCTGTGGGCTTTCGTAGATGGCTTTTAAGATGTCGAGGAAAGTTCCCTCTATCCCTACACTCTGAAGAGTTTTGATCAGGAATGGATGCTGTATTTTGTCAAATTCTTTCTCTTCATCTATTGAGAGGATCCTATGGTCCTTGTTTTTTCTCCTGTTGATATGATCTATCACATTGATGGCTTTATGAGTGTTGAACCAGCCTTGCATCCTGGGGATAAATCCCACTTGGTCATGGTGAATGATCTTAATGTGCTGCTGGATCCTATTGGCTAGTATCTTGTTGAGAATTTTTGCATCTGTGTTCATTATCTATCAAAACACCATAGACTTTCTTCAGAGAGTTGGAACAAATCATCTTAAGATTTGTGTGGAATCAGAAAAGACCCCGAATAGCCAGGGGAATATTAAAAAAATAAAACCAGAGCTGGAGGCATCACAATGCCAGATTTCAGGTTGTGCCACAAAGCTGTGGTCATCAAGACAGTGTGGTCCTGGCACAAAAACAGACACGTAGGTCAATGGAACAGAATAAAGAATCCAGAAGTGGACCCTGAACTCTATGGTCAACTAATATTCGACGAAGCAGGAAAGACGATCCACTGGAAAAGGACAGTCTCTTCAATAAATGGTGCTGGGAAAATTGGACAGCCACGTGCAGAAGAATGAAACTAGACCACTCTCTTACACAAGACACACAGATAAACTCAAAATTGATGAAAGATCTAAATGTGAGACAAGATTCCATCAAAATCCTAGAGGAGAACACAGGCAACACCCTTTTTGAACTTAGCCACAGTAACTTCCTGCAAAATACATCCATGAAGGCAAGAGAAACAAAAGCAAAAAGGAACTATTGGGACTTCATCAAGATAAGAAGCTTCTGCACAGCAAAGGATACAGACAACAAAACTCAAAGACAACCTACAGAATGGGAGAAGATATTTGCAAATGACGTATCAGATAAAGGGCTAGTTTCCAAGATCTATAAAGAACTTATTGAACTCAACAGCAAAGAAACAAACAATCCAATCATGAAATGGGCAAAAGACACGAAGAGAAATCTCACAGAGGAAGACACAGACATGGCCAACATGCACGTGAGAAAATGCTCCGCATCACTTGCCATCAGGGAAATACAAATCAAAACCACAATGAGATCCCACCACACACCAGTGAGAATGGGGAAAATTAACAAGGCAGGAAACCACAAATGTTGGAGAGGATGCGGAGAAAGGGGAACCCTCCTGCACTGTTGGTGGGAATGTGAACTGGTGCAGCCACTCTGGAAAACTGTGTGGAGGTTCCTCAAAGAGTTAAAAATAGATCTGCCCTACGACCCAGCAATTGCACTGCTGGGGATTTTCCCCAAAGATACAGATGCAATGAAATGCCGGGATACCTGCACCCTGATGTCACAGCAGCAATGTCCACAAGAGCCAAACTGTGGAAGGAGCCTCAGTGTCCATCGACAGATGATGGATAAAGAAGCTGTGGTCTATGTATACAATGGAATATTCCTCAGCCACTGGAAATGACAAATACCCACCATGTGCTTCGATGTGGATGGAACTGGAGAGTATTATGCTGAGTGAAATAAGTCAGTCGAAGGACAAACATTATATGGTCTCATTCATTTGGAGAATATAAGAATTAGTGAAAGGGAATAAAGGGAAAGGAGAGAAAATTAGTGAAAATATCAGTGAGGGTGACAAAACATGAGAGACCCCTAACTCTTGGAAACGAACAAGGGGTGGTGGAAAGGGAGGTGGGCGGGGGGTTGGGGTGACTGGGTGATGGGCACTGAAGGGGGCACTTGGTGGGATGAGCACTGGGTGTTATGCTTTATGTTGGCAAATTGAACTCTAATAAAGAAAATTCAAAAAATAAAAATTAAAAAACAAAAAAAAACCCGTGATGTCCAGGCCATGAAGACATCCTCTATGGCTTTTTTTTTTTTAATATAAATGAAAGAAAGGAAAGGAAAGATGTATAGAGCGAAGCTGGTGTGGCCTGTGATGGTTCTCACCTGTTCATCGCAGACAGCAGGGTTGTTTGCTGGATCACATGTGAGGTGAGAAGTGGGCTTGGGGTTTGAATCAAGGTTTATGAAACTGAAGCTCAGACCTTCTTGTACAAACACATTCAGGCACATGCACACACACGCATGCACACGTGCACAGATGTGTACACACATGCACACACAACAGGCAAGGAAATTGGTGCAGCCCCGACTTCTTCACGGTGGTCGCCATAGTGCTCTTCCTCAGCCGCCCAGCTCGCCTCTGCCGTCCCAGCTGCCTCCCTCAAGCTGGCGTCACCTATGACCCCGAGACCAGGCCGGGAGGCTTGAGCTGAGTCTGCGACCCACGCGTCTCCTCTCTCCACTGAAAGGGCAGCAAACATGGGGAGGTTACGGGGATCTGGGTGGTCGGCAGGAGGCACCTGCCCTCAGGGATGAGGGGAAGGCAGGGGCTTGGGGTGTGCCAGCCACGCTCCCTGCACCAGTTGGCACCAGGCCCCACAAAGCCCTGCAGGTAGGGCGGGGAGGGTCACCCCCTACAGGTCTCCGGATGGAGGTGACAGAACTGGAAGTCCCAGGGCCCGTGCTCCTCCCCTCGCCAGGTCGCCTCTTCTTCCCACAAGACACACCTGCGCTCACCTTGAAACTCGCTGTTCCCGCGTGAGAATGCCCCTGTAGACCGTGAGTCCCGATGGTCCCAGATCGCCGGATAAAGGCCGAGTGTGGTTGACGGTTGCTAAGTAACAGCGATGGGTACTTTACAAAAGGAAAACCGGAATCACCCTCCTTTTAGGTGCACACGTCGATCCTGGGCCTGGAGGCGTCCCCAGAGCCCAGAGTGCGTGTCAGCTGCCAGTTTGTTGCCAGACGCCAAGCAGAGGTCAGGTCACCTGTGAACGAACACACAGGCACGGGCACGTGCGTGGACGCCAGTGCAAGCACGGGCACCTGGCAGGACCGGAGCTTGACCCACCACCAGGTGTTCAGGTCCCGTGCACCTGATTTTACGCGGTTGAAACGTGGCGCGACGTGTCAGGACGCCCGCACCTGAGAAGAGTCCTTCTGTGGGTGCTGCTGAGCGGCCAGGCAGTGAGGAGGCCGCCCGCGCCGTCCCTGCCCGGGCCCACACACCGGGGTCTCAGGCCTGCCCCGCTTATGCGGGTACTGCACCCCCGCTCAGGGCGGGCCTTTCTGAGCACGTTGGACGGCAGCTTCTGGAAGATCCAGCCGCTGCTGCGTTCAGCCCCCCGTCCCCCCATGGCAAGCAGAGTCCTGCTACGGAGGAGGGGACACCTGGCTGTCTCGGGCGCACCCCGCTTGGAAGCAGGACGGCCCTTTGTGGGGGGTGCCTCCCACGCCGCAGCACGGCCCCCGGTCCTTTTCCAGGTGGAGGACAGGCTCAGCCCACGGGAGGGCAGCCAGAGGGCAGGGGCACCGCCTGCGGAGCCCCGCATGGATCGGGGTAGGGTGCGGGCCCCTGCGCCCCGTCCTCAGCCTCACCTTCCACACGGGAGCTGGCCCGGGGGGATCCGGGGCCCGGGCGCTGGGTGTCCTGCAAGCTCGGCCGCCGCCGTCCATGTGGCGCTGCCCCGCGCGGCCCATTCACGATTGGAGCCCACCTCTGCGGGCGCTGGTCGCTTCTGACGCCGGACGTTTCTTTCAAACTTTGGCAAATGCTCTTTCCTTTCTCTTCCTTTGCTTTTCCCCGCACAGTGATCTTGGGCGGAAAGGATTCCGGAACACACACCAGGAGATCAAAAACAAAGACGGGGCGATGCTCATCGCTTGAGCACACCGAATGGTCAAGGACGTAGATGACAAAGGTCTGGCGAATCCACACTGAAGACGAGTTAGTGGTGGGGAGCACAGCATCGGCGTCTGTGCCCAGCCTGCCCACCCCGTGCCCACCCGAGCGGGGGACCGGGGGGCCCACCTGGGGGAAGAGACAGAGCAGCACGGCTCCGGTGTCAGAAATCAGAAACTGCTCCGGGGACGAGGACTTGCCCGCGTGTCAGTGTTCTCAGGTGGGCTGTGGGCATCGTAAAACCAGTGGTGCCCATCACCTGCCCACGGAACAGGTGACCTACGACAGGGCGGGGCAGCCACCAGCATTTGCTAAAGGCCCCAGGTGAATCCCTGCAGCAAGGCTGGAGAGCCGTGGGGTCGCGTGGCCGCAGGGACTCGGGGTGCGCCATGGGCGCCAACAGGGGCACGCTGTGAACCCAAGGCGGCTCCTCATCACAGCGGCCTGTGCCCTGCTGGCGGTTGATTCCCCGTCACTTTCAAATTCTTTAGTCATTTGAGTCGACAACGGACGTCGAAAGACAAGGTCCCCAGATATCTTATTATAATCACATGTCACGTTATAGCCACATTCGTCTTTCACATATAATTTTATAATAAAATGGAATATTAATCAAATGCCCTAGACGCATATGCTTTTAGTGATTCTCAAATAAACAGCTGAGAATAGTTTAACAATCTGGAAAGAAAAAAAAAAGGACGTGGGATTTGCTCAGTCAGGTAGGAAAAGCTGCCGCAGAGCCACAGATTTCAGACAGTTGGGGGCGGGGCGGGTGGCGGCTGCCACAGCCAATCTCAGGCGTCCGCTCACGGAGTCGGGGCGCCTCGGGGGCTTTGCCCGAGTCATGTCCATGTCTCAGGGCTGGGACCCGGCTTGGCAGGGAAGCGACCATCAGGCTAAGGGGAAGAGACGCAGGGAGCAGGAAGACAGGCCGTCCTGCGGGTCCTTGTTGGGACTGCGTCCACCCACATCTGTCCCCTCCTGGGGGGGGCAGCCTCTTGGTGGGAAGGGGAGCGCCGCTGGCCTCCCTCGCCAGTGCGTCTGCATCGTGGCTTTGCTGCGGGTGCCGATCTGTTCATCCCAGAAGGACTCCGAGGGGCGCCTGCAGGGCTCAGTTCAGTGTCTGACTCTTGATTTTGGCTCAGGTCATGATCTTGGGGTCGTGGGATCGAGCCCTGTGTTGGACTCCTCGCTCAGCACGGAGTCTGCTGGAGATTCTCTCTTCTCTCTGCCCCTCCCCCAGCCCGTGTCTTTCTCTCTCCGTCTCAAAACAAAATCAAAAACAAGTGTTCCGGGGGCACCTTCCATGAGTACACATCTGTGCACACCTGCCCAGAGCGAGTTTCACACCAGGTGGAGGCAGAGTGAGAGTCTGGGTCCCTTTGTCTGCATGAATGTGCACTGCCCAGGACTCAGGTGCTCAGGGAGGTCACCACCCCATGGCCAGCACCTGAACCACACGGGCTCAAGGGCATGCGGATGCAGAGGAAGGGCACCAGGGTCAGCCAGGGGTGGGGGGCGGTCAGCAGAGTCTTCAAGAAGAGGCCAGAAGGGTCTGCAGGAGCTGGTGAGGCAGCCGAGCCAAGTCATGGGGGCGGAGAGGTGAGCCAGAGGGTGGTGAGCCAGCCGGCGGCAGATCCTGGGGCTCCCTATGCCATCCCAGTGGCCCTGCCCTTAGACGGAGGGTGGCTTGATGTTCCCAAAGCACCTTAATCAGAGTGGTGAATCCAGGAAGAATTTTGTTATATTGAGACAGTTTTAGGGTCACACAGGAGTTGTTGGAGAGCACAGAGCCCCTGTGTGCCCCTCACTGAGCCCCAGGCAGGAGGACAGCTCACAAACCAGAGGACAGTGGCCCCGCTGGAGACCGATGTGGGTCCAGTATCCAGGTCACAGCAGCCTCTGGACACAGTGTTTCTCCTGGGATGGGGGTGGCCTAGAGTCCTCTGACATTTTAGGGCATGGGCATATTCGAAGGACACGACACAGGCCACCCTCTGCCCTCAGCCGCCGCGCCCTCCTGCTGGAAGCCTCACCGCACCCTGACTACCTCCCCTGTTGGGAGAGGTTCTCCCATCGAGGACATTACGCAGATGGGATCCTACACTATGCGACCATATGATACTGGCTTTTGCACCCAGCAACAAGGCCCCTGGGGCATGGACTTGACCCCTGGCGCTGCGGGGCAGCCAGTCCCCAGACAGATGGGCCAGTCTGTTATTCAATCCCTGTTGAAGGACACTTGCTGTCTCTCCATGTTTTGGTGGTTGTGACCACAGCTTCTATAAACATTCATTTCCAAAAGTTTTGTGTTGACATTACATTTTAATTTCTCTAGGTTACATACTTGGGAGTGGGATTGCCCGGTCCCAGGTGTGCGTATGGACCGGTGTAGACACTGCCCGACTGTTTCCTGCTGTGGCTGAGCTGCATCCCATCCAGCGATGCGCAAGACGTCAAATGCTCCTCGTCCCCACCAGCAGCTGCTGTGGCCTCCAGCCTGATGGTGTGTCCTGCTGTCTCACTGTGGCTTTGAGTGCATTTCCCTGGTGGCTAAGATCATCTTGAGCATCTTTTCACACGCCTATTTGCCATCTTTGTATCTCTTTTGGAGCAGTGCCTGTTCAAGGGTTTTGCCCATTTTCTGACTGGATTGTTTCTTTCTGCTCAGTTTTGAGAGGTCTTCACATATTCGAGGTACGCATCCTCAAATATGCAGACTTTGTGAATAAAAATATTTAATTCAAGTCAATAGCTTATCTTTTTTATCAATTACAGAGGGGCTTTTGCAGAGAAAAACATTTTAAATTTTTATGAAGTCCAAATTTCCAATTTTTCCTCCCGGGGCTTATACGTTAGTTGTCATGTCAAGGAAATGATCCTTGGGCAGGAAAATTTTTCTCCTAAAGCTTTTATAGTTTTAGATTCAAGTATATGGTACATTTTCAGGTTTTTTTTTTTTGTTTTTTTTTTTTTTTTGTGTGTGTGTAAGGGTTACGCCTATTTTAATGTCAGAAGGATCCCTCTGGTGTGCAGAATGTTTGGGAAGGAGCTGATGGCAGAAGTAGAGGAGCTGGTAATGCAGGTGACAGAGGGGAGGGCTGCAGAGGCAAGGTAAAGGACATGCAGTCGCGGGACACTCACCCCTGGGCTGCTCCTGGTCCGAGTGGCACGCATGTGCATCTACACATACATGTGTGCAGAGACGCATGCACATATGTGCATATACACATGCACTTGTGTGTGTTTGTCACATCTTGTTAATCACGTGGAGAAACCCCCTTCCCACCAACTCCTGAGATTTTCTTAGACCTTTAAAAGGAAATATTTTAGTGTTCGGAATATTTATCTTGAAAGAAAAATTTGTTTTAAAGGACGCATCATGATTGGTTTGTATGCGTGCACACACAACAGTTGAAATGTGGGTATTTCCTAATTATGCTAAATCAAGGAATTCACCGGTCTTTCATGAAAGGCAAAAGCTGCATGTGCTTGGTCTACACTGGCCCGCGTTAGAGACGATTCTAATTATATGCAGGGCGTTTCTGGCTTCTTGCCTTGGGCATGGAAACAAATAGTGCCTTTGGAGCTGAGAAATTAGCCTTTGAATCCTGAGCTAGAGGAGACAAGAAGCCGCTTTCAAATGATGTCGGTGAGGCCCCCAGAGCCCCCCATGGACTTTCACCCGGAGCCCCCCACAGACGGGTGAGCTCCGGCCAAGAGGAGATCAAAGCTATGAAGGCAGAGGCGAGGACGCAAACGCCACTTGGAAGTGCACGTTTTGGACAGGGACGAGCTGGCTGCACAGCCGCGCTGCGGCGTCGGGGGCGTGGAGCTGGGGGCTCTGTGTGCAGCTCCCGCGCTGCCCTCCTGCCCTCCTGCCCCTGCCCTCCTGCCCGCAGCTCGGATGGTCCAGTTGAAAACAGGACGAGGCAGCAAGGCACGTCTTTAAAAACTTTTTTTTTTTTTTTTTCCATTTGCTGAGCACAGCCTCAGTGCTCGTGACTTCATGAATCCAGGCGAGGATGCATCCGGCACCGCCCGGGGGGGTCGGCCCAGGCACGCGCTTATTCTGACCTTTGTTCTGTCTTTTCTGGCTTCTGGGAAAAAGCAAAATGGGCTGTCGTGCAAGTCAGTGTGGGCTGCTGCAGTCCCCGGTGTCCCCGAGCGCCCCTTCCCCGGTGCACCCTGAAATAAAAGGTGTTCCATGCTGGACCCCGTCATTTTTGTCTTTTTGTTGGCGGTGGCTTGGGATACTTGTGGCCCCCGGCACAAGAGTCCTGGCATCTGTGTGGGGGAGTTTGCACTAATTTCTCAACTGTTTTACGTGGTTGCAGTTGGGGCCCGATCTGAATGCATTTGTCAGATACGAGAATTTGTAGTGACCGTGGGACTAATGACTAGAGAGAAAAATCAGGCGCGCGTGAGAGAGGGAGAGAGGGAGACTCTGTTTTGCCCACACAAAGTTCAATATATCACTGACTTTGTCCTCAGAGGGGAAAAAACCCTCAAATTTTCAGAAATTTATCTTAAATATAGTTACAACTTTTTTATTTAGGTATTTGTTTTCCACTACTTTCTTTAAAAGTCAACTTTAGGGGAAGGAAGTTCTTTCCACCTCTATTTTAAATCATTCTTGGTACAGAAAATCACGATTTTTCTTCTTCTTTTCTTCTCCTTCTTCCATCCGCAGATAGTACGGCGTATCTGGTGAGTGTTTTCTATAGGGTGGTTCACCAGTATGCACACCCAGCTATCCATTGTGTCCGTCACCTCTGGATCTGTATTTTATTCATTTGTTCATTCGGCAAGAAATTGCCGAGTCCCGCATTGTTTTCAGCACTGTCCTGGGTCCTGGGGAGCCTGCGGTGAAAAGCAGATCTGGCTCACCCACCAGCTGGGAAATCAGACGGATAAACAAATGCCCAGGAGAGGCAGCTGCTTTATGCAGGGTTGTGCCACTCTGAACTCGTCCAGATGCTTCCATGGACCAGGAGTTCTTATAGACCGGGAGCTCCCAGAGACCGGGTGCTCCCACAGACCGGCTGTTCTCATAGACCAAGTGCTCCTAGAGACTAGGTGCTCCCACAGACCAGGTGCTCCCACAGACCAGGTTCTATAGGTTTGGAAGTGAGGATGGGCCCCACACCCCATCATCGAGGCTGTGACTCCACCACTAGAGCTGCTTACCAATAGCTCATTACAAAGGAGCAAACAGGCAGTTATGACACAGCAAAACCCTTTGAGCCATTCTCAAAGCCTCAGGGGAGGAGAGACTTCTAGAATGGTGTCTATCGGGGCTACGGTGGAGACCTGACAAGACTTTGCAAGAGAGATACCTGCCATCTTCATGGTATGGAGAACTTCCCTGGACCCTGAGCTGTGGTCTGAATGGTTGTGCCCCACCCACATTCTTCTGTTGGGACCTAATCCCCAAGGTGATGGTGTAAGGAGGTGGGGCCTTTGGGAGGTAAGCAGGACATGAGGGTGGGGTGGACATGAAGGGGCTGAGTACAGAGCTCCCTCATCCCTTCCTCCATGAGGACACAGCAAGTGTCTGCAGCCTGCAGGAGGGTTCCCTCCTGATCCCGCTGGCACCCTGACCTTGGCCTTCCAGCCTCTAGACCTGAGAGACAAGCCCCCCGTGTCCGCTATTCCATTATAGCAGCTGGAACAGTCTAAGGCACCCTGTACCCAGACACATTCCTAGGCACACACTTTGTTCTTTAGGGTTCTGAAGCTAAAGAGTGAACCACTTAGGAAAGAGGAGTCACTTCCTCACCAGGCGAGATCCCTGCTTGGCATATAAGTATCACTTAACAATCCATGTGAACTTGTCCAGTTAGTGGGTGGGTCTAATTAAATGGTGCGTTGGTAAATGCATAACAGCTGGCCACCCAAAAATCAATCAATCAATCATCAATCAAATAATGGTCTGGTTTGTAGCATTTGCCAATTTCTATGGTGAGAATATTGCCGTCATGGCTGATTTCAAGCTACCACTATGCTGTCAACTGGGTCACGAAATTCCTGAGAATGTAGCAGGTGCCCGTGTTCAGACCTCGCTCCGACCAGTCATCCAAGATGGGCCACCTCTGCGTGCAGATTGTTTTGAGTTGAAAACAATCAAGGTCCCAAAGACTCTGGAGGAACATTGGACCTCCGTCCCCTCTAACTCCCTAAAAGAATGCGGATGGAGGAGCTGTCGCCATAAGTAACTATGTACAGTATGGGCAAGGGGTGATGGACGGGGGGACCCTGGCTCAGTCCATCTGTTAAAATGCCTGTCTGTGTCCCATTGTTTCCACACGGCCCAGCAAACATTTGTTCATGACACGTTTGCTCTTTCATCTCCCTGTGGACTGCATGCCTGCCCTCTGAGGTTCTAGACGCCGACCCCTCTACGTGGTTTGGGATGGCATATACACCTGCCTGTCTTTGGAATCTCACCTCTGTGTGGTTGCCCTGTAAGTATGATACTAAATTTGATTTTCTCCTGTTAATCTATGTCATGTCAGTTTAACTCCTAGGCCAGCCGGAAGAATCTTGAAAGATAGAGGAAAATTTTTCATCCCTGCCACTCCTGCAGCAGCAGCTCCAGGAAGCTGCTGGTGGTTTGTCTGTTACCCCGGGCACAATGGCAGTAAATCATAAATGCGATGAAGGTCGGGTTGGCTGGGTCATGTTCAGAGTAACGGGTCACTCTGCTTAGCTGGAGGCCCCATAGGGTAGGACTTGGGTCTCATTCCCCCTCCAGTTTCTCAGCGTCCGTTCTCTGTACGACATGCACAGATGCTGCGATCTCACATAATCCTAGTCCACGTCACTGGCCCCGGTTTTCAGAGTTTCCTTTTCTAAAATGGGCTTTAGCACCTTCCACACCTGTCCCGAACACAGCAGAGGCTGGACTATGGACTGAGGGGCTGGGGTGCCCAGGGGACCACAGGCTTTGGCTCTGGGCATGAAGTGTCCACTGGGCTGAGGCACAGGCCTGTGACCTCCACATGGGCAGCCCCGACGAGACCCAGAGCAGTGGGGTCTCTGGCCATCCCGGCTCCCTGGGGCATCGGTCTCAGGGGCTGGTGGGTCGGGCACCTGCCCCCGGCCCCGGCCCCTTGTCCCCCATCTCAGCGCTGCTGTTCATCTCTACTTTCCTCCACGTGTTCTAATGCCAACATGAACGTCATTGCCAGCAAACCCGGGGTGAGGATGTCTCCAGAGTTCCCCCAGAAGCACTTCATCCATTAGGGATGGTTCTAGAACACTTGCCACGGCCAAGTCCGATGCTCTGAATGGAGCACCTGGTCCCAATTGAGGCTCATGCCCAGAGGCTCTTGATGCTCACCAGGCCCGTGGAGGCCCTTATCCTTCCTTGTGCTGCGTGGTCAGGATCCTGACGTGCACGTCCCGGCACCTGCGCCCCCCAGAGCCACCCCATCCTGGTCCTGGGACGGTGGCCGTAGCACTTAGGGGTCTGAGACCACGTGGGATCCCTAGTGGGCGATTTCCTGTAGAGGTCCTGCTGGTGGCCACTGATTCACCTTCCACGGGTCCCTAGGACCTTGCAGGGGTCATGTGAGGAGCTGCCCCCGGCACAGGTGCCTCTGCCCCCAGCCTGCTGGAGGGAGCCAGCCCGGAGCAGCAGGCGGCCTGCGGGAGCTCTGCCCTGACAGCCGGGCTGCGTGGCTGCGCCCCAAGCCCGCGCGTGTCTGCACCCCGAGCCCGTGCACGTCTGCCAGGCTGGCCGCCTCCTTCTGGGAAAGTAGCTTCTTGAGCGTGTCTGTTCGTTGAGGCCGGAGCGAACATCCACTGGCGGCCTCTCCGGGGAGCTTCCTGAGCTGCTGCCTCTGGCGAGGACACACTAGCTCTGCCCTTCCCACCCCAACCCAGGAAGGACCCAGAAAGGAGCCTGGGGATGAACCGGGGGACGGGGGTGCAGGGCTCAGGGTTCACTGCTTGTCCTCACTCATCACGCACAGGTGCCCCCCGGAACCAGAGAGATGACGCATTGCAGGAGCAGCAGGCAGATGCACAGGTTTAGCACAAACCCAAGGCTTCCTCGCACCAAATGGAGTGGATTTAAATTGCTTCCGTTGATGGGGGAAGAGGTGAGGCCCCTGGACGAGGGATGTGGACAGCAGGGAGCAGCTACAGGCCGAGGGGCCACACCTGGCTCCCCATAACATCCCAGCCAAATGGGGGCGCCCGTGGCCCTGGAGCAGGTGATGGCGGGCTGGGGGGAGGTGGAGAGGGTGCCTATGTCCCGAAGCTCTGCACGTGGACTGAGTTGGGAAAAGGGTCTTTGCAGGTGGGATCCAGTTGAGGAGCCTCCCAGGGTACCCTAGGGCCCTAAGTCCCTGGGTGGGTGTCTGTAAGCCCTTGCAGGAACAGGAGAGGAGACAGTGGTGACCACACAGAGAGCGGAGAGTGGCAACCCCACCTTCCTTCCTGGAGGAGGCGTGGGTGGGAGCAGAGCTGCTACAGGGCTGGGGAGGGCCTGGGTGGGTGCAGGGCTGCAGGGGCTGCGGTGGGAGGGGCCTGGGAGGAAATGGCCCCGCGGGGGTGGGGGGATGGGGGTAGAGGTGCAGTCTCCGGCCTCCTCCTTCCCAGCTGGGCCGGGATTTGCGCTGCAGCAGCTCGGGGAAGTCCGGTGCGTGGGGGTCTGAGAGCAGGCAGCTGGCTGGGCCTTCGTGGTAGAGGCCTGGCAGTTCTGTGTGGTGCCCACGCCCTCCCGGGGGCGCCTCCACACCCCGCGTCCTCCTCTGCGCCCTGGGCTCTGGGACAGACCCCAGAGCCTGACGTGTCCCCCGCAGGGAGCCCCCCTGGGCTCCGCGACCAGCAGCTGAGACTTGTGTCCTGAGCGAGAGCGGTGGGAGCCAGTGACCCGCTGTGCTTAACCGACCCGAAAGGGCTTTGTGCTTCCTTCTAATCTGCTGTGGGAGGCAACGTGCTTCTTCTGGGGCACAGACAAGCCCCTGCTTGGCTGAGGGCCGCAGCTGCAGCCCAGGGCAGCGACGGCCCATGGGGAGGGCCACTACCCCCCCGACCAGTGGAGCAGCCTGGAGGGGCCGGCGGGGTGTGGCCTCCCGGAGCTGGGAGCCCCGGCCCCCCGCGGCAGGGATGTGTGCGACGCCCCGGGAGACGCGCTCCGCCTGCTAACTGGGCCGCCCGGGGGAACGTCGAGAAGCCTTCAGGGGGCTCCATGTCGGCCCCCACGACCCTGACCTCCAGCCCCATCCCCCCCACCCGTGGCCCCGGGCGCAGGTGCCTCACGACACCCCTCTCGCTTCTGAACCTGCTCACGCCGCAGGCAGCAGGAAGCCTCTGGCCCCCGTGTCCAGCCCCACACCCCAGCTCCCAGGGGCTCCTCACAGGCCCAGTTCTTGGTGTCGGGCACATCCTCCATCCCCGCAGACTGATGCACGTGGGCCAGAGTGCGGGCCTGGGCGTCCCGTTCGTCTGTGTTCCTGTAGCTGGACTTGTGCAGTGCACTGCCTACACAGCCCTACACGGAAGCCCAGACCCAGCCTCGAGGCAGCTCAAGCTTGCTCAGAAGGGCACCAATGCCAAAAACAAGGGAGGCACCGTAGCCTCCTCTGGGGACCTTCTTGGGGCATCAGTTGTTAGCAGGGGTTGGCAAGCACGTCCTACGGGGCCCACAGAGATCTAAGCCCCGAATCCGAGAGATGCTCTGATGACCCTCATTGTACAGATTAGTGCATGAGGCACGGGGAAGCCACAGAAGCCTCAGGTGGCAGGTGCAGGGGAACATCCCGGGCCACCTGGGTCCGGCCCCACCTCAGCTGTCACCCGAACCCACGTCCGAGTCGGTAGAGGCCTCCACCGGCCAACTTCTCATCCCAGGCGGCACCCGGAGCAGAGGCGGCCAGGTCCAGGCCCTCCCGTGCCCTCACCTGTGTCCTTGGCGCCCCCCCTTTCCCGGTTGCTGGGGAACGCCTCGGGGCTCCCGCCGTTCCCGCGGAGGAGCTGAGCAGTCCCCTGTGAAATCTCCCTCCTGGACGTCTCCTTCCCCAGGAGAAGACGTTGGGTTGCCTTGGAGACGTGGAAACCTCTCTTCTGACAAGAGGTGTTACCGTCTCTCGTGTTCAGACTGCAAGAAGCGGACGTTTCCATGCATCTGTGACCCGAGGACGACCGTCAAGTAGACTTGGTGCCTGGGTCCCCTCGAGTGCGTTAACAGCGCTTGTCTGAGCTGGGAAGCTGTGTGTTTGGGTTTCCAAGCCTTCACGGGAGGGCTTGAGAGACAAGGGGGAGCGAGGGAAGGACGTGCCTGGGCTCCTCGTCCCCGAGTTAGCGGAGAGCTGCGTCCTCCCGCACGCCCGTCCCCAAGCTTGCTCGGATCCAGGAGGTGCCACCGCCAACGCAGGAAGGAGGACGGGTGGGAGTGGGCATCTGACGGTGGCCTGGCGCGGCCCCGGTGGGGCAGGAGGGCCTGCTAGACACGGGGCCTTAGGCGGGTGAGCCCTTCTGGACGTGAACCCTCATTTGAGGTACCCAGGGGCACCCCAGATAGTCCAAAGCTGTAGGTCACCTTCTGGGGACTTGGGAGGGGTGTGGTCTCAGGGGAGTGGGCTCGGGTAGGATCAGGGCTTCCCCTCTCCCTTGAATACAGGGGGCTGGGAGGAAGAATGACTATTCTAGACAAGCAAGACGGCTGCGAGAATTCACCGGGTTCTCAGTGTGCTTCTGGGGAAAGCCCGAAGTGTGGGGAGACATGAAAGAGCTGCAGCTGAAGTAGGGGCCCTAAAGTCGGGGTGTGGCTACTGCCCTGGATTAGCTGCGAGTCCGGGAGGACGCTACCAGCCTTCCGGGTACGCGGAGTCCCACCAGGTGCTCTGGGATTTGCATTCGGGGAAACAAATCTACAAAAGGGCCTGGCCCTATCTGTGCCCCAGTGAGCTCAGAGTCCGGGAGCAAGAGGTTGCGTGGCGGCGTGGGCACGTGCCGGGAGCTGTGGGGCCAGGGAGGAGACCCCGAGGGCAGCGCGGCCGGGCAGCGGGTGGACGTGGGCTGGCTGGTGTGCACGCTACATGCGGGGCCTCCAGGGTCCCCAGGGAAGCGTGCACGAGGAAGGCGGCGTTCAGGGCGATGACGTTGGCCACACGTCCGGGGAAGCAGAGGGACTGGAGGGGCAGGAGTCTGCAGGGCCTCCCGCGAGGAGCGTCACGGTACAGAGCTGAGAAGCGGAGCACACGTGTGAACCTGCGGCGACGAGGGGCCGCCCCCCCCCAGGCGGCCGTCAGGGGCCCGGCCGGGGCGCCCACCGCTGCGCCCTGCGCTGAATTTGCTCCGTGAGTAGGAGCAGGAGATGTTTGTCCGGTGGCTGTGGAGCAGTCCCTACAAAGCGGACTCCGCTGGGCGCTTCACCTAGATTGTGTCACTTGAACCCCGGTGAGAACTCTCGAGATAACTTTATCGCTCTCATTTTGCATCCAGACGGTGACCTTGCCAAGGTCGCTCAGCCGCCCGGAGCCCGACCTAGAACTCAGAGTCACGCTTTTCTGACGGCAGGTTCCTTCTCACAACTGCGTGATATTGTCAATTGTTGAAAAAAAGAAAAATTTGGGACCATCGGCTCTTCTGTAACCGTGGGTCAGTGTTTCCTGAGACACGTGGATGGATATTGGGCGTCCTGGCCTCAGGCAGGGCCTGACCGCGGAGCCTGGACGCTGTGCGCGCACGTGCGGTGCCCGGCCTCCTGGTCCTCAGTGGCACGGGAGCTGCCGTGGTAGCAGAGGACGCTGCTCGCCTTCCCACAGCAGGTGAGCGTTTCTGCTTGGACGAAGAGAACCCCAACATTCCAGCTGCCTCATTGCCCCGCGGCTACAAGACCCCCCTCCCCAGCGTCTGTGCAGCGAGGTCCAGGCCGGGGACGGGTGTGGGCTCCCGGCATGCAGGTCCCGGAGCTGAGGCGCGTGGCCCTCTCCACCGGTCCCCCCCGGGCCCCGAGGCTGGGCCGTGGCCGAGCAGCCCGATGGGAGGCCTGTCACCCATGCCCAAAGCCTTGCCCCCGGGGTCCTTCCGTGGGGGATGAGCCTGTGCTCGTTTAGTTGCTAAGATGCCAACTTCTCTATCAAACACAACCGAAGAGCCAACGTACCGCCCCCACGACGATGGGCACAGGGATGCCGTCTCGGCTGACCAGCCCCGACACACGCTCTCTCCAGACCTTGGATCATGGGCTCTGTGGGTCCCCGGGGTCCAGAGAGAGTGTGGAAGTCACCTCCCTCTGCTCCCACCAAAGCAAAGCTCCGTTCCCACGGGGCCCCTGACGGGTGACGACCGGTGACAGCCTGAAGGGGCTGCTAATTGTTCTCTGCCGCCGCCTCTTCCTCCCTCCCTTTGGACTTGACAACTGAGATGATCTAAGGGCGTCACCGGTTTCTGAGCTCATCTTACAGCCTCTCCCTTGTCGCAGCCTCTGTACCCCCCCCCACTGTCCCCGCTCGTATGCAGGACTGTAGCTGCCCCACAGGGCCCCCAGCCCCAAGGCACCCGAAGGGTCTCCCCTCCCACTTGTCGGCACCTGCTCCCCCGGACAAGGTCTCAGGTTACCTCTGGCCGAATCAGCTGGTTACCAGCGGGGACAGATGCTGCGCATTTGCACTACGAGGCCCCTTGCGCAGAGGCACCCGTTGTGAGAACGTCACCGGAGGGGCCGGCTGCGGCGGAGGAGGCGCGGCCGGTGCTCCCGGGGCCTGAGCGGCGTCGGCCCGGCCACCTCTCCTGTCCACGGGGGGCTCAAGATCTGAAACCCAGCACGGGCTTCCTGCAGGGCCGCGCCACCCCTGGGGACTGTCCCCGGCTGCTGGGGTGGTTGTCCTCCCTGCGGAGACGAAGGCACCGAGGGCGCCCGGGCGGCCGCGTTCGGCCGCAGCCGCAGGGGAGGGGGGGGATGTGTCCAGAAGTCAGGGCTTCCAGAACCCCTGCTCGGCGCCGATGCCCACCGCGGGAGGTGGCCCACGAAATGTACGCCGCGGCCGCGTGTGCCACGTCCCTGCACAAAGCTGTGTGAAGTCAGGGCTCTGCCCCTGCCACGCTCCACGCCCTCCTTCCCCGGCGGCGGCGGCACGGAAGGCTCCGGAGCCCGTTGGATCCCCCTCAATATCCACCTTCCCAGACAAACCCGGCGTCTCCATCCCGTGGCCTAGATCTGCTCCGTGTGGATCGCAGGTCGTCGTAACCGCGCGACGGGCTCCCCTAAGCTGGGACGAGGCGACGTTCGCAAGTGCCCGGCGCCGCTCCTGTCAGGGGGGCCAGTGGGTCCCTGTGTGCCCGACGCCCCCAGACCCCGGGGCCTCCTCCCTTCTTGTTCTCTCTTCCTGCCCCCTCCCACCTCCCCCCCTCCTCCATGGGCATGGGGAGGTCCCTCCGCGGGGTTCCTTAGAAATTCGTTGGAATGTAGGTAGGTGGAGTGACAGGTTTCCTGGGGATGTTGTAAAGGATCCTGAGCATCTGAGCTGATGGAGCTGATGGAGCTGACGAAAGAGGGACGGACGGACAGGCAGGGGACTCGCAGAGCAGGTGGGAGAGCCGCGGCCGGGAGCTGTCCTGCGGGCACCCCCAGGCCGCCAGCCGTGAGGGAGGCCAGATGGGCCCCTGCAGTGCAGACGCAGCAGCCTCGGGGCTGGGCTTCACGCCTGGCGCAAGGTGGCAGGAGGGCGGGGGCCGGCGGGCACAGCCGGGCTCCCCCGGACGGGTACGTGCCGACGCCAGACCCGCCGTGCCCCTGCCCTGCTCTCAACACGGCCTAAATTAGTCTCCCCATGAACTTCCTCTGGAAAGAAGGGGAATATAAATCACTGTGCTTGTCACTCTTCTACACGGTCGTCAAGGCCCCGAGGAGACTCTGGGCTCTCGGCGTGAAGGTTTTCCAGTCCGCGTGACCTGCTTACATCCAGCCTTCTTTGCCGTCGCCTGTGCTGGGGATGGGAAAGGGCTGGGGCCTCCGCCTAGGGCAGAGTTTTTTTTGGGGGTGCACACGCGTTCCTGACACTCACGTCCCCCAACCCCGGGAGACCCGACACCCAGAAACCTCATCGGTGGCTCCGAAGAGAAATGGGAGCGCAGCTTCCCACCTGCACACGGGCTCCGCCGCCACGAGGAGGCCCGCGGCGCGCTCCCGGAGGAGGCGGTCGGCAGGGCGCCCCGACCCGCGGCCGCTTGGTGGGAGAGTTTTGCACACAAGGAGAAGGCCCATGCGTGACGTGGAACGGCGGGCGGCTCCCGGCCGCGGGGAGCGGGGGTGTGTGTTCTCACCTGCACGAGCTCAAGGACGTGGACCTCAGCGGCCCCTGGTGCTCCTTGTGGATGAAATCGTGGGTGAGTGAACGTGAAGTGCGTGCGGGGCTCAGATGGTCCCCCCCTGAATGCGGCGGGTTGGGACTCATTTGCACTTTCAGACCATAAGTCCCAGTTTGCCAGGACCCTGCCGCCTCCCTCCCCCCGCCCTGGAACGCCCGTGGTCCCGTGTTACCATCACAGATGCCCCACTGGAGTCTCAAACCACCCTCGTTCCTTCCAACACGAGGGTTCCTAGGTCGCCCGGCGTTTACGGGGCCTAGGACTCCTGCACCCCCTGAAACACGCGTGCGTCCCTTATGCAGATGCACCTGCCGCTGGGTCCGCGCGGAGGCCAGCACAGACCCCCCACGGGGAGCCATGCTCCCGCCCTCCATGACCTCTCACCCCACTCTCAGCCCCTCGTCACAGAGCGGACTCTCCTCCAGCGGCCTTCCCTGGGTCTCCGGTGACCCTTGTGTCCCACGGGGACACGGCCAGTGTCAGGGCACTGGGAGGCCTAGATCCTGCGTCCACAATCAGCAAATGTCGCCCCCTCTCCCTGGCGATCTCCACGTCGGGACCTTTAGGTTTCAGCCTGATGAAGGTGCCCGGAGCACGTGTCAGAGCGCGGTTTCCAGTCCCACCCATGGGGAGGCTGCCGCAGGCCGCCGGGGATCCAGGGCCTGCGCCTTCAATACGCACCCCGGGCTGCTTGGGGGCGGGTGCTCCGCGGCCACGCGTGCTCTGCTCCTGCCTGACAAGGGACGCGACCTCAAGGGCATTTCCTGAGTAGGTTCAGTTCCACGTGGAGCCTGTCACCCCTTAGACTTTGCAGACCTGGGGCTCGATTAAAGCCACGTGTTTTGGAGAGTGCACGTGCAGCGTGAATCCCCGAGCCACTCTCCCCTCCCTGCCCAGGCTGAGTGAGCTTTCAGAAAGCAGCTCCCATCCTTGAGCCTCGGCCGTGCCACCCACGAGAGGGTCTGCAACTGCGGCTTCTTCGGGTTAGCGCGAGCCCTGCAGGGAGCCCTGCCCACCCTCTTTCTCTCAAAATGCACGTGTTTGGTGCACAACCCACCGCCTAGAGGGGATGGGGCGGTGTTTTAGAAGGCAGGTGACCCTCCGAGGATCCCACCCTGCTCGGGGGTCAGGGGACGGAGGTGGGACCCGGGGGGCTGGGGTTGGCGGAGGCACCACGAGGGCCCTGGACACGCAGGACAGGCTGGCTTCCCCCCTGCTCCACAGCTGACGCCCTCCGGGCACCAGGTGACGGAGGCACCACAGCCGGGCCCCGAGCTCCCCGGACCTTCCCCAGACCTTCCCCGGTGCTGCAGACGGCGGAGCCGGTCGGCCACAGACAGCGGGACAAGGTATCGAAGGGACTTTGGCAAACACGCCAGATGGAAGATGTGCTTCAGCTGAGAGAACTGGCACTAGGGTCCAGAAGACAGAGGCTCTGGCGGCCCCAAGTCCTGGGGGCTCTTGCATGGTTAAGAGTCTCCTGAGGAAGAAGCCATGATGTAATGCTTATGTTCGGCCTGGAGATGGGGAGGCAGGGAGGCCGGGGAGGCCGGGGACTAAGGTGGGCAGCAGCCAGCCCGGAGTGCATCCCCAGGTGTCCTGGGGCACTGCTCCTTGCTGACCTGAGGGTGCACGGGCACCTCGTCTTTGGCCCTAAATCTGGGGCCAGAGGGAGGCCTGCCCTCTGCACCTCACTGGTCGTCCCCCAGAAATAGTCTGTGGTGAGGGCTGCGGACACGCCGGGCTGCTCCAACGGGCGTCTGCGCTCCTGCGCCCCCGTGTAGCCACTTTCGTGGGTCCAGCCCAGGAGCCACACAGGAGGTGGGGAGCTGCGGCCACGGCCCCAGGTGCACCTCTCAGCCCGGGACCCTGCGTGCGTCACAGGAGTTTTCAAAGGCGATTCTGGACGCAGAGGGGCCATCAGCTGTCGCGCACGGTATGTGCACACGGAGCGCTCCTGTTCAAGACGCGATGTGTAGGCATCGGCTGGCCCAGGCGGGCACATGCCCCGCGCCAGCGGCCTGTTGATCACGGTCCTCACCAGTGCTGGGGGCACCCGTACAATGACGACGTACGTAGTAGGAGAGGCAGGGGCTCAGGCTTTCTGGGGCCCGGGGGCCACGACAACCCGCGCGTCTTCAGAATCGCTGGCAACTGTTTCTGGGAGTTCACAGAGGGATGTGGAGAAACCATGACCTGCACGGAGGAGGTCGAGGTCCCGCCCTCCCTGAACACACAGGTGGTGCTGCTCTTCGCCACACCTGGGTCCACGCTCCGAGGGACTCATCGGGGGCTCTCCCGGCAGGTAGTCTTGCAAAGCAGCCCTGCCGAGCAAGACCATTGCCACATCCGAGCGACCATCTCCGTCCGATTGCTTTTCGGCCAGGGACACATTTTTGCATCAAGCGCGTCTCTTCACTGTCCGATCTAATTAATACGAGTGCTGTGTTGGTTGTCGTTATCCGGACATTTAAATAACCAGATCCTGGGAAGTATTCTTAACCTGTAAGAGGTGTTTCAGAACATGGTTGTCATCATTTTCTCCCCCCCCCCCCGCACCTGCTGTACGTGGGACTCCGGGTGGACGCTCGGATGCACGGCCCCACAGCTCTCACGAGGCCCGGGCGTTGGGAGCCAACGCGTGTGTTCCACGGCCGCAGGGAGCAGGACGGGAGCGGGCGTCCCGGCTGCAGAGGAGCCCTGGGCCTTACTGGGGAGCACACCAAGGTGTGAAGGAAATGCGTCAGGCCGACAGTGTGCTTCCGGAAAGTTCCTGCAGATCCATCTCTGGGTCATTGGCTGGAAGTCCCCGTTTCAGATCCTCATCCCCGACATTGGTTACCTCCGCAGCCCGGGTCCCGGGGTCTCGGCCGAGCAGCAGCCGTTCAGCCCTTAATGTGCACATATTTGGTGACAGACCCAGGCCTCCACTCTCTGACCGTTGTTGGCCCTAGGATCTCTGTCCCCACACCGCCAGCCTCGTGGCATCCAAACCAGGATCTCCTGATACCCTGTGATTTCCAGGATTTCGCAAAAGCATGCTCTGAAGGGAACAGTGCATTTTAGGGAGGAGGAAAGGCAGGAGAACTTACTGCTTTTCCAGAGGGAGAGGGCGGGAGCCCCCGTCCCTGGGCTGCCCTCCGCACACTGACCGCTCCCTCCCCGCCCCGAGCTGGGCTGTTCCCCCAGCCAGCACTGTCTGTGGGCCCCTGGGTGACGAGTCAGGCTGTGCCAGGCCCTGCCCTCAGCTGCCCTCTCGGGCGCATGTGCTGGTCTCGCTCCCAGGCTCCCCGACAAGCAGAGACGATGCCGCGTGTGCGGCCGTGCAGGCTCAGGCTTTGCGAGCGGGCAGACCTACACCCGCCTCGTGGCCCCCGTGCACTCCTGCCCAGCGTCCCGGGGAAGCCCACGGCTCTTCTCCTCTACTCTGCTGAGGGCGCCAGGCTTCCTATTAAACTGTGTGCGTGCATGTGTGCACCTGCCCTGTGACAGGAGCAGCAGAAATAAATACTGAATTTCCAAATACCTGCTCCCCAAACCATGCAGCATTCTCCCCAAACATGCATTCGATCCCTCCCAGGTCCCCTGGAATAAGAAATTCAGTATCGTCTTTGCAAAACCTGACCGCATCTATTGTGGTGATCGTTTATAAATAAATTTTGTACGCTGCAATGAAGTTTAAACGCAAATATTGCAACCTTTAGTTTCTTACCAGTTTTTTTGAAACCGAATGCTACTCATGGAACAATGGGAGCCGTAACACGACATCTAAAGCATTATCGAAAATAAAACGGATGAAGAAAACCGCGGGAAACGCACGTCCTATAAACTTCACGGCTCGTTCCCACAGGATCACCGGACTCTGCGATAGAGGAGGACACAGCAGATATCAGGATGACTTCAGGAAAGCGTTTGAGACGCCGCGCTTTCACAAATAATCGGCACTCGTGGCCGTGAATGCCTCTTAGAAACCACACGAAGCGTGGGGAGGTATGGCCGCAGCCCTATTAGAAGGTGCAGAAGTAATCTGATGGCGTCGAGTGGCGGTGAGGGTGCAGGGAACCCTTGGGCGCCGCTGGGGGCATGTGGAGGGGCTGCCCCTTTAGGAGAAGGCCTGTCGGTTTCCTAAAAAGCCAAGCACGCCCCTAGCACGTGCACGGCCAGCCTTCCACGCCTACTATTCTCCCAATGGACGCTTTGCCCAAACTTGCACAGAGGCATGACCTGGAGCCGTCCGACCATCACTCAACGCTGGGGCACTGAGGCATGCGTGGCCACGCAGCAGAGGGCTGCCCGGCGAGGGAGTGGCCTGAGCTGGGGACGCACACAACGTAAATAACCACGCCGAGTGAAAGAAGCCAGACGGAAAGGTTCCATTTACAGAAAACGTAGAAGATGCAAAGTCCCCTGAGCCCGCAGGCGGCACCTGAGTGGTGGATGCATCTTTCCCTTGAGAGCATGCTTCTGTGAAATCCTGGAAATCACGGGGTATCAGGAGATCCTGGTTAGGGTTAGGGTTAGGGTTAGGGTTAGGGCCGGGGAGGGTTACGAACAGGTTCACTCTCCTGATTGTGGTAACGGCTTCGCAAGCGTATGCACACGTGACGATCGACCAAATTGTACATCGGGAGTGTGTGTGGCTCATTCTGGGTCAACCGGTCCTTGATGCAGCAGTTTAGTTCTGCCCGAAAGGGACAGGTCACGGACGAGTAGCGCTAACGTGAGGCTCAAGCGCAGTAGCAGGGCGAGACCCATGTCACTAAAGGGCTTTTGCTTTCGGTTATAATAGTCGGCGTCTGGAGGACAGGCGGGACCCAGCATTCCCACGTCCCTGGAGCACGGGTGCTAAAGGGTCCCTCCATCCTTGGCAGGGAGCGGCTTGGCAAAGCGCATCCCAACCCTCGCAGGTGTTCACGATTTAGACCGGCTGGACGCCTGCCAGCATTCCACCCCCCCGAGACAACCGAGGTGTGCACTTGCACGGCTTTTGGCGACCCTCCAGTAGACTCTGCGGAAGAGTGAAGTGCGGAAGCAAGCCGCGGCGCTCTGCTCGGGGCGTTTGGTTACGTAAAGGGCGGCCGTGCGCCGCTGTCTCCCAGGCCTCCTCAGGGTGCTCGCTGCGCCCTCCGTCTCTCGGTCAGACGCACACGACCATTTCTGAAAGTAAAAGCAGCACGCCCCGGGGGTCTACTTGCGTATCGTTGAGCGACGGGATCATCTATTTCGCGTCTTACGAACACCTCCGTACCAGCGACAGGAGAATCAGCTTGTCCTTTCCATGACTTCGTCGTATGTGGGATTCCAGGTCACTTCATATGACCTTGGCTGATGGAGGTTTAGGCCTTTCCCTTTGTTTTAAGGCTTTCCAATAACACCGTGGGCACGTCTTTCCACACTGGTGAGTGTGACCATCTGTAGAATAAGAAGTTCTGGGAGGCGGAACTTCTGAGTTGAAGTGTATATTGATTTAAAGAACCGATAGGTGGGGATCCCTGGGTGGCGCAGCGGTTTGGCGCCTGCCTTTGGCCCGGGGCGCGATCCTGGAGACCCGGATTGAGTCCCACATCGGGCTCTCGGTGCATGGAGCCTGCTTCTCCCTCTGCCTGTGTCTCTGCCTCTCTCTCTCTCTCTCTGTGACTATCATAAATAAATAAAAAATCAAAAAAAAATTTAAAAAAAAAAAAGAACCGATAGGTGTTTGGTCTCCAGAAACGGTGCCCCCCGAGTGTGTTTACGCCACCGACGTCCCTACACCTTCCGCTCAACAGCGGGTATTATCATCGTGCTAACCTCCGCGCTCCGCAGCTGAAGACATACTTAATGATTTCTATGTTTCAGTTTGGTGAAATTTCTTGACCTGCAAACCTCCTGTTTATGCCCGCAGTGCCCGCACGCTGTTTTGTGTGCCTGGGGTGTGGCGGGGGGGGTGCAAGGAGAGAGCACGCCCACCGGCCAGCCCACGCCATCGCGAGGGGGCAGCAGACCCCTGACTCCGAGTGTTCGCGTGACCCCAGTGGGGCCGGCCTCTCCCTGCAACTTTCCAACCCGCAGGGCCAGGGACGGCTTTCTCTTACTTAGTGATCATAAGTTGTAGGGACGTTGGCCTTTACCTTTTCAGCCATGTGGATTGACTGTGGTTGTGACACAGGAGAATTAAGTCCAAGCCACAAGCACCGTCAGAGTCCATTGGCGCTCAGAACGCAGGGCAAGCTGTGACTGTCGTAGGGACTCCTGAATCCAGCCGTGCCTGAAGGAGGATCTCTCGCCTTTCCAGTTACGTAAACCGACATATTTCTTCCTGCTTGAGCAGTGGAACTTGGATTTGCATCCAGTTCCCGATGTTATATGCCCTTTTATCAACTTTAGAAAGCTGCTTGTTGTTCTCTTGTTGATAAAATAACGTGGAGGAAGTTAGCCCTTTGCTTCCGGTCTCCTATTTAAAAAAAATTACCTGAGCCCTAGAACAGTTCAGGCTTCCTGGGTATCACCGAGCCAGTTATTTCAACGTTCCACCAAGCGTCTGCTCTGAATAGATGACAGACTCAGTGTAAAGAGGAGGAAGTCAGGATAAAGAGTCAGCCTGAAAACCTCCCCAGCTGGTTCTCCTTCCCGGGAGCCGATGTGTACGGAGTAACCATTTTTGAGACTGAATAGATAGTCAGATTGGACCGAGCAGCAAAAACTGCGTATGTGTGTGAGCGACCTTGGAGCCTCCGACCTCCACTTCCAACCAGGTCAAACCTGGGACCAGTTGGTGGCCGTGCCAGCCAAAAAGAGCATATGCAAAATGAATTAGGTGGTTAGTCAGCTCCTAAGACGTTCGGGTCTGTCCCGGGCTGGATCGACAGCCAGAGGAGAGAGCCAAGCATGCCTGAGACAGGCGTGGGCAGCCAGCCCCACCAGTAGGCCGGCAGCTCCGCTCCCCCCAGCTGTGGCCGCAATGTGGCTATCTGCGTCCGTGCCAGGCTGCAGGATGCTAAATGTGACTCGAAGGACACACCCTGGCGGAGGGACCTGAGCCTCCTTCCACACCCGGCTTCTGTGTGACATGTGCACACACACACACACACACACACACACACACACAAGCACGCACGCCCGATCCTGGGCTCGAAGGGGCACCAGCCGCATGGCCGCCCGCACCCCAGAACAGGAGGAGGATTCAGTGGGAGGAGGCGTTCACTACTCCGCAGCGGGCGTGGAGCCTCACCTCCACCCTGACTTGCTGGGTGAGCAACAGGGGCCTTCCCCCCGCGCCGGCCGACCCTCCCTCCCCGCAGCCTTGGCGGCCTGGGACGGGGCCAGGGTGATGCTGCCTGCAAGCCGCCAGGCAACGGGGAGCATTTCTTTTGGAAGAGGATTCAAGACGGTCCGCAGCTGGCATCATTAGCGTCCTGGGGCAGAGGCTGGCTCCGGTCACACCGCCTCTCCTACGGTCCATCTTTGGAGGCGGCAGGTCGGGGGACACTCACTGGCAAGATGCTCAGTGGAAAAGAAGTGAAGGACACTCTGCGAGAAGCTGGCGTGTAGGACGGGGGGCAGCGGCTGCTCCCTCCTGTCCCCAGTGGTCTCCATGGCGCGCTCCACTGCTGCACCCCTGCCACCAGATGCTCCGTTTGGGAGGGGTCCTCGCTCTCACCCCTGCCCGCGGTGGCCCAATCAGCGACGTCTTTGCACCCTCGGCTGTGTCCTAGGCCAGGGGCTGGTTAAATTCAGTATTAAAGAGACCAACACAATGTTGCGCACACACCGTAGAGGAAGGCGGGCGTGGGGCCGATTGCTTAAAAGCATCACCCTTCCTCCTCGTTGTCATTTCATGGCGGGGGGTCCTGGGTGTAGTGACACGCAGGCCCGCGCCGCAGCCCAACAGAGACGCTTGAGCCGGGGGTCGTGCTCGCCGTGCGATGGACGCGCTGCTGCGCTGCCCACGCTCCTCCTGCGCCCGAGACGGCCCGGCAGGGTCCGAGCCGGTGCTTCTCCTCCCTTCAGCCAACGTCGCCTGTGCTGGCTGGCAGGAGGGAGAGGACAATGAGCTGCCATCAGGAGGCCGGATGGCCGGCAGGACTCCGTGTGACGGCGTCCACGGGGGTTGTGTTTATTATACCATAAACCGGGCCTTGTCCTGAATGAGGACGTGAGTTTGGGGGGATTCACAGTGTGGCAGGGCTGGGGGCCCCGGTTTCTGTTCTCACAGGATCCATTGCACGTGGGCCTCGCCCCAAGCGTGGATAGCAGGATGCATGTGAGCGCTCCAGGCCATGGGACTGGCCCAGTGGCGTTTCCACCCACGGGATGGGGGCCCCAGATGCTCACGCTCCTGCCCCGAGTGGCCCCCTGACATCAAGGGTTCAGCTCTCCAAATCCATCAGCTTCTTATACGTTCGGGGGACTTCAGATTCTGGTTCAGAGAGAACAAGTGTAGAGGAGAGGAGCCATCCACATAGAGTACGATGGACTCCCACCCAGGGCTGTGACAGACGCAGCATGAGAAACACCAGGGGCCGGCATCAAACCCCAACCTCGCCCCTTCCCCGACCCGGGGCTCGCCTGCCCTCTGGACTCAGATGACCCCTTGATGTGGTGCCCTCCTGGGACTCAAAGCCAGGACAGATGCACCCCGACATGGGAGGTAGACGAGAAAGCCCTCCGTGGGTGTCCTGCGTGGAGCCCCTGGGTGTGGAAGGCTGCCCTTCTGTCCTGTGAGCTAGCCCCAAGGCCTCCCGAGCCTGCATTCATTCATTCATTCCCTCGATCCATCCATCCATCCATCCATCCATCCATCCATCCATCCATTGTTTGTAGCTCAGTGTAGGCAAATTCAGCCTCCGTGGCTTCCCACTTCCCACCCTGAGGACCCACCACCCAGCTAACTTTCAAGAGCTCCTCATCCGGTCCTGAGCAAGTTCAGAAACTTCCCCACACTCTACCTCCTATAAACGAATATCCAATCAATACCCCAGGGCACAGGGGACAGTATGAGATACAAATGTGGGGAAACGCTTAGGAATTACTCTATAAATGTCAAGGGTGGGCAGTCGCTTTTCTCTCCTTTCACTCATTTGTGATGTTGGAAGCAGGGCCTGGGTCTGCCACCTGCACTCGGCCAACAGGAGACCCCCGGAGACGAGCCACCATCAACCAATCCACCGCTGGAAACACTGGAGGAAAGCGAGGACATAGAAGTCCCAGGAAGCCAGAACAGGTGATTTTCCAGGAGGGGACCAGGTGCGCTGTGATGCAGAAGAGATGCCGCGGGAACAAGGCCCCAGAGCAAGGCCTTGTGGGTCACAGCCGTGAGAAGCCGTCGGTGACCTTCCACAGGGCGACCTTGGGGCAGTTCTGGGGCAGCGGCAGAGAGCACGGGACGCGCAGGCCTCCCCCACAGCACACGCGCGAGAGGTCCATCCGTTGATGAGCTACCGGGAGACATTTCCGTATCAAAACCTGTCACTTTGTTCGCACATTAACTGTTTGTAGTTCTGACCTACGAGGATTAAACACAAGGAGGAATGCTAACAAATGCCCAGAAGGAAATTTAAAGCCCGAAACCATAGACTTTAGGTTTTTTTTCAGATGCCTGGAGATTTTCTCGCATCTGAGTTTTATCCTTCATTTTGTTTTTTTCTTTTTCTTTTTTTTTAAATTTATTTTATGATAGTCACAGAGAGAGAGAGAGAGAGAGAGAGAGAGAGAGAGAGAGAGAGAGGCAGAGAAACAGGCAGAGGGAGAAGCAGGCTCCATGCACCGGGAGCCCGACGTGGGACTCGATCCCGGGTCTCCAGGATCGCGCCCTGGGCCAAAGGCAGGCGCCAAACCGCTGCGCCACCCAGGGATCCCTTATCCTTCATTTTGTGACCGTGGTGATCACGTTGACTGATTAAACAACGTGCTGTTGGATTTGGTTTGCTGATCGAAACCAAATGGATTTGGGGATTTTCGCGTGTACGCTCCTCGGGGCTGTCGGCCTGCGGTTTTCTCCTCCTGAGGTGTCCTTGTCTGGTTTTGGTGTCAGGGTGATGCTGGCCTCATACAATGAGTCTTCTGTTGTTTGGAAGAGTTCGAGAAGGATTGGTGTTAACTCTTCTTTAGATGTTGAGTGGAATTCAGCAGTGAAGCCGTCTGAACAGGCTTTTGCAGTGGTTTAGGGGTGAGGATGCGCGAGCCATCTGCAATGCTTGGTTATCCGGCAGGATTTGCAGCGTCTCTGTGGACGTGGCTCCGCGATGAAGCCGGCGCATCCAGCTGCCTTCTGAAAATGCCTAATGTGGAGAGAGGTCTCATAGCTCCTGTCTGGGGGACAAAAGGGCTGACACGTCATTACGTGGAAGTCATTACCCGGAAAAACCATTTTTAGGTTGGAAAGCCAACGCACAGTGTCCAGAATCCTATTTAGGAGCGTATGTCATTCCTGATTGTGATGCCGACGTCGCTCCCACCTCGGTGCAAGGGCGAGGCCGGACCTTTCACCGGGTCTCCAGACGTCTTTGTAAACCCCTTCTCTGCGACTCGTGGAAACCTGCTCCCGAGAAGGTCACTTTCCCAGGAGTCTCTGCTCTTTAAAATCCTAATTCCAAGTGATGAATGAAAAATCATTTTGATTAGTGGAGCAGAGAGGGAAGGTCTTGGCCAAGGAATGGATCCCTGCCTGGGTTCGTGAAATCAGTCCAAACGGGCAGGCTCCTGCTGTCCTGCCCCACATACCCAGATCGGCAGTGGGCATCTCTCTTCACAAAGGCTGCAGAATTGGGGGCGGGGAGCACACGATTCAGGTTGTTGTTTGCCTCACAGTGCGAGGCTGTAAATGCTCCTGTGGTTTAAGCTCCTGAAGAGGAAGCTCGATCTCATGGGTAAATGCTGGGGCGCGAGGTGTGGGTTTGGGGTGCAGGGAGCCCGTCATGCAGGGGCTGGCGGCAGGATGCTGAGGAGCAGAGAGGGCCAAGCTGCGATGTAGGGGTGCATCAGCAGAGACTCCTGGTTCTGTGTGATGACAGGCCCCCTCCTCATCTGCAGAATAGGGCAAACCCTGTCTCGGCCATCCGCCTCCCAGAGCGGCTGTGAGGGACCACACAGGGTCACAGAGGGACCAAGGCGCACACGGTGGGGACACCTGGGGTGGTCTCGGCGGCACGGCCCTCCCACTGTGTCCCTCCACGGACAGGCCTCTCCTGCACAGGCTCGGCTCTGTGTAAAGACCCGTGTCTTTATGCCTCGTCATGCTTCTGGACACAGAGGAGTTGGAGGTGAGGGGAAACAGGGAATAGTGGGAAACAGACGCGTGCTCGCCAGCGACCCTGCGTCTGGCCGGGACCACCGACAGGAGAGCAGGGCATCGGCCGTCCGGAGCCCTCTCCGGCGTGGGACATGCCGCGTGGCCGGGCTCTGGGCTTCAGGTCCCACCTGGCCCCGTACCCGCCCTCCTCTACAAGAGGAGCACTTTGAAGCACATCCTGATCTTGCCCATCCGCGCAGATGCCGTGGCAGGGACGGGGACCCTCCTTTTGTTCACACGGAGGCAGGCCGCCCACCCGCACAGCGCTCGGTCAGAGGCCGGCGTGCGCCTGTGTTTCCTGCATTTATAAACTGTTCACCGGGCTGAGACGGAACAGCACCGAGCTCTGTCCCCACCCACGCTTTTTAATTTAAGAACCCCGGGCGATCGGCGTGGGGGTGACAAATGGCAGTGGCTTTACTGCTGTTGGTATTCTGAGGTCAGAATGTGGTTGGAGCCAGAAGCCCAGAGATGAAGTATGGCATTAAAAATAATAAAGATTAAAAATATGTAGCCTCCCAAGTCAGCAGAGCAGAGCTAACAACCACATATAAAGAAGCTTCGTGTGGGATGAGCTTGTGTCTGGGAGGCAGGAGCAGAGCATGAGCCGCGATAAATCTTCCTCCTGCGCCCGCTGCAGAGCCGGGGCCCGGAGGGGTGCAGCCCGTGGGAGGGAGGGCACCGAGGTGGGGGCACGTGTGCGTGCATGTGTGCGTGTATGTGTGCATGTGCGGGTGTGTGCATGCATGGGGGGGCACACGTGTGTGCACGGATGTGCATGTGCGTGCACGTGTGTGCACGGCTGTGCCTGCCTGGGAGCTATGAAAGAGGCAGGCAGGGCGGGAGGGCCTGACACGCAAGCCAGGTGGGCCACGACCACCGTGAAGGGGGAGGGGAGTGCCCGCTCCCTCTGTGCAGCCTGACAGCCCGACAGCCAGGCAGCTCTACTCTCCGGGCACATTTATCTTTTATGACTGTATTTCACTGTAAATCAAGGGTCTGCAACTTGGTGTGGTTTCTTTCATGTCTGCAACCTCTAGCAACTCTCCGTCCCCACCCTCTGTCTCTCGCTCTTCCCTTCTCTCTCTGTCTCTGTCTCTCCCTCCATCTCTCTCCCTCTGTCTCTGTCTCTCCCTCTGCTTCTCCATATCCCTACTCCCTTGCACACTCTTACTTCACGGATCAGATCCAGGAGGCTCCCTCCTCTTTGACTCCTGCTATATAATTTCTCAGGTACCAACCTGACTCCTCAGGGGTCGACACGTATCCCTCAGTCCACAGGGGCATTAGGCACCTGTTAGGTGTTCGTCTGCATGTTCGATGAGTGGTATGTGGGTCTGTAACCTGGTGCCCTGGAAGCGCCTGGTCCGACGGGTGCAGGAGCAGCTGGGGGGCAGGTTGGGACGGGGCACATGCACGAGTGAGTGTAAGGTGGTCTGAGTGGAGTGAGCGTTCCGGAAGCGCCCATCGGAAGTGCAGGAGAAGGAGACTGCAGCGGGGTTGGAGGGGTGGGGTCAGGGGGCCATGGGGGCAGGGGAGGCCGGGGTGAGGGGGGGTGGACTCAGGCGGTATCCAGACCCCACCTCCCCAGGGACTCAGGTTTGCAGCACACGGGCCGGCGTTCCTGATGAAAGCTTATTAAACTCAATCGTTCATTCATTGGAGAGTCAAGTAAATTAATAAAAACAAGGCATTTTACTTTTCAAATTCTCAAAGGGCCATGGGTTAGAGCCTTACCTTCATCCTAATTAATTCAGGAAAATAAAGCATTCTGCCCCCCCCGCCCCGGAGATGTGCCCACGGCTCGCCTCCCGCGCACCCTGCGGATGGGACCTTTGTGTCCCAGGCAGTGCTCGGGGACGGGGGGCATGGGAGAGGGGGTGGCGGGGAGGCTGGGGGGGCCGTGGAGTCCCGCCTGCCGCTGCCTGGCCGGGGGGACGCAGGCGAATTTCCTCACCTTACATCGTGGACCGTGAACTAGTTCCAGACACGGTCATGAGATGGCTGGCTGGCAGGTGACCCGGGGTCGAGTAGGGCCGCCCGGGTCTCTGCTGGGGGGTATTGGGGCTGCTTCTAGTGTGGTTCCCTGCAATCCTGCCATCACTGCGCCCCTGTGGGGACCGGCCATCAGGCTCTGGCTCCACGCTCCCTGCATCACGGGTCTTTCCCACGAGGGTGTCGTGGGTGCTCCAGAGCTCTCAAGCTAAAGGGGACCAGGCTCACCAACCAGAGCGTTTCCCTTTGTGTGAAGAAGCAGGGGTCAAAGAGGTTCATGATGTGTCCTGTTCACCTTGTGTTCTTCTTAATGGCTGGCATGGGGCCGGCTCCTGGGTGGTCCTTTGCTAGGACTGTCAGAGGATGGACAGTGGACGGGTGGATGGCCGGACAGGTAGACAAAGGACAGATGGATGGTAGATGGTGAGTGAATGCTGGATGGGTGGATGGGTGGGTGGGTGGTGGATGGGTGGATGGGTAGGTGGAAGGTGGATGGGTAGACAAAGAACAGGTGGATGGTGGATGGGTGGACGGTGGATGATGAATAGACGGAGGACAGGTGGATGGGTAGGTAAGTGGGTAGGTGGATGGTGGACGGGTAGATGGGTGGACAGGTGGGTGGGTAGATGAAGGATAGGTGCATGTGGATGATGAGTGGACGCTGGACAGGTAGACAGGTGGGTGGGTAGGTGGATGGGTAGGTGGGTGGTGGATGGGTGGACAGTGGATGGTAAGTGGACGTGGATGTGTGGACGGGTGGATGGTAGATGGGTGGACGAAGGACAGGTACATGGTGGATGGGTGAATGGTGGATGATGAGCAGATGGTGGACAGGTGGATGGTGGATGGTGGATGGGTGGACGAAGGACAGGTGGACGGTGATGGGTGGATGGTTGGATGGGTGGATGGTGGATGATGGACGGGTGGACGATTTTACTTTCATTTATTATCATGAACTGTAATGGACAATGTCATTCTGGGCTGCGGTTCAGCGAAAAGCGTCCACGGAGGAAATCCAGATCAGACTTATAGGTGATTCTTCACACACCGGGGCAGGTGATCCGAGGGCTGATGAGTTATCTGCAGAAGAGCAGGACATCACGAGGGCCCAAGACAAGGAGGAGCCTGGGGAATTGGATGTTTGGGGCTGAACTGTGCCCCCTATTCCTGCGGTGAGGGGTCCTGGCACCTCGGAATGGGACTGTATTTAAAGATACAGTGAAAACGAGGTCATCGGGATGGGGCCTAACCCAACGTAGCTGGCGTCCTTCCAGAAAGGGAAGGCTGGACACACAGACAGAGGGACGGCCCACGCGAGGACCCCGCACGAAGGCAGCGTCCGCAAGCCCAGCAGCCAGGCCTCGGGAGGAGCCAGCCCGGCTGGCACTTGGATGTTGCCCTCCCGGCCTCTGGAACCGTGCCTGGGAGGCCGCTGTGGGCAGTCCACGCCGCTACCCGGCAGGTGCTGGCTCAGGACCCCAGGGCCAGACCCTGGCTCTGAGCAGGTGGACACGGCCTAGGAGCACACACAGCAGATACGTCTCCGAGCTGGGACTCACCCCCGGGGCAGGGTCTCCAAGGCGACAACCGGCTTGGTCAAGGGCACGACCCCAGGGAGGTGGGACCCCGCGGCCAGGCTGTGGGAGGAAGACGGGGCTGCCTTCTGGGGGACGGCAGGGGTCCCCAGGGAGGGAGGGAGGGCGGCTTCAGGGTCTCAGGCTTGGGACGGTGCCTGTCCCCGTGGGGAGCTTGGGTGACGCTCCCACACCTCCGAGAAGAGAAGCGCTCACCCTCTGCCCTGGGCGGCCCCCAATGGCCCCTCCGAGAGCCCCGTCCTGGGTCCCAGAGATCCTTGAGGTAGAGGAGCAGCGCCGCCGCCGCTTGGAGGCCCCAGCCTGCCTGACCCCCCGTCCGAGCAAAATGCCAGCCCACACCGGGGGGCCAGGCTCAGTACCTGCAACCTGCACGGGCTGGCGGAGCTGCTTCAGACCCCCGAGGGGCCCGAGGGGGAGGAAAACATAGACGCTCCCTCCCGCCTCCCACGCACCCTCCGGATCCGGGGCAGTGCGGGTGAAGCTTCCATCAAGGTGACTTTGGTTTAAAATAGAAAATAGCACATACTTGTTTAAAGGCTGGACAGAGAACTGGAGACACCAAGAGACAGACGGAGTCCTCGACCCACCCGGGCCGTGCAGGGAGAGGGCAGGGGCTCACTGGGCCAGTGCTCCCCGGCGGGGAGGGGACCACAGGGTCGTTTTGGTGGGGGCGGCCTGGACCCCGCATCTCTAACACGCCTCCTGGGGGCGAGTGACTGACAGGGAGATTGTTTCCCCTCCGGGCACTTGGTCCTCCCCGTACAGCATCCTGGTGGGGCCAGTGAGGACCACGCTCTGAGGTCCAGGGCAGGGGCTGTGTGTCCCTGACGCTCAGAGGCCCACGGGGCACCGGCCACCGGCCGACAGGGCTCGCGTGGTTCTCCTGGAAAGAGGCCCTCCTGCGGGCAGCCCCCGAGGCGCGCGGGGCCCCGGGCCTCCAGGCGGAGGAGCTCGAGTGGGCCTGCCCCTTGAGCTGCGCTGGCCCGCGGCGGGTCGGGGAGCCTCCACCCAGCTCGAGCCCCGTCGGAGGGAGGGCCGCCCCCGCAGAAGCCAGGCCCCGGGACTCAGCTCGCTTCCGAAGCAAACCTCCCAGAATTAGCAGTTCCGTCTCACGCAAAAGAATCTGAAAAAGCTCCGCAGAGCTTAATGAGGGCCCTCGGGTGGCGCCAGGCGGGACGCGGGAGGCGGGAGTCCCCGGGCCCGCGGAGAGCCGGTCTGTGACCTCACGGGCACGAGTCCGCCACCGGGCCCCGTCCTTCCAACCCGACGCAGGATTTCTAATTATTTCTCAGATAATTTTCAGGGAGAGTCTATCCCAAGTCGGCTTGACAACAGCTGCCATCAGGAGCGACTGTGCGCTCGCCCCAGAAGATCCCCGGGGCACCGGATTTCATCACTAAAGGAAACGTTCGGCTGCATTTTATTTCCTCTCTGAAATATTTCTGCCCCGGGACTCCGAAAGCGAAGATGGAGAGAAACTCAGCTCCCAGCCAAGTGCCTCGTCTTCCCAAACGTGGAAACTGGAAGGTGCGCTGGCTTCTGGCCTGAGCGCCAGCCTCCCCTCCAAGAGCCCCCAGGTCCGGGCTGGGGATGAAGGTGGCTCCACCCAGGGGAGCCGTCCTCGGCGTCCCTGTCCTAGACCCTCACTGCCACTTGTCCCAGCAAAGGGCGGTCGTTCCTCTTCTCCCGCTAGGTCTGGGGGGCGGACGGCTCCCAGGACATCCCAAAGCCCGATGCTGGCAGAGGCCGAGCTGAGCTTCAAACAGGCTGCCCTGCGGTGCCTCCCCCCTCCCCCCCTTACCCTCTCTGGGGCGGACGATCCCGATCCCTCCCGTCTGGGGACCCCCAGGACGCTCCCATGCACATCTTCCCGCTCAGGGACGCCCTCGGGGGAGCCCCTGCCAGCAGGGCGTGTGGGGCGTGTGTCCACCGGTGAGGCTTCAGCGTCGGGCGGCTGTGGGGCATCCTTGTCTGTGGAGGGTCTGCTCAGGGGCCCGGAGCAGCGAGCCTCACCCCCGGGCGAGGCTGAGCACGGGCCGGCCCCTCCGAAGCGTCCCGGGGGGCCTGAGAGTCACAGCGCTTTGCAGGATTTCACGGCCTCTCTACAGGAAAAGGGAGTGTTGTGTTGTCTTTATATAGAAAAAAATTAAGGTTCACAGTCGGTTAGTGATTGACGCGTAAGCGCTGATGGAGCGGCCCGGAGCACCTCTGCCTCCGTCTCCTGGGTCTGCGGCCAGCACCCGGCTCAGCTCCCTGATAACAGACCCCAGGTTGTCCGAGGGGCGCGCAGGTGCGCAGGCGGCACGGGAGGCCCGGCCTCTGGCAGGAAGGACGCTGGGGGGAGGCACAGATGAGCCCCGGGCCTGGTCCCGGGCCGGCTCCCATCCGTCCCAGCTGTGATGGGAGCTCGGACCCCGTGGCCAAGACCCAGGGCCGCTCTGACCACAGAGGGAGGCTGCGGACCTCGGGCCACTGGGGACCTCGAGCGCGGGGGCCAGGCCAGCAGGACACACGGACGAGCAAACAGATACGCACACGTTTTAGCCTCTGTGGCCGCGGGGCTGCGGCGGCTGCAGCTGCTCTCACGGGTCTGCCCCCCCCCCCCCCCCGTGCTGCTCAGGAGCGGCCTCGGGACAGTGGTCGCCGGGGGGAGCCGCACACCTGTCCCTGAAAGGTTTTGAAAAGCAGACACAGCGCCCCATGGGGGTGGGTGCTCCGGTCATGGTCCCAGGGTGCAGGCCCGAGGACGCCGGCCCTCAGCGGCAGGACGAGCCTTTCCCTGCCCTCCGAGTGCCACCAAGGGGCACGCCGCTGCTCTCCAGGCTGGGCCGAGGGGCCGCGGCTTTGGAGGCCTCCCGAGCAGTGACCCAGGAGAAGCGAGGGAGCGACAGTTAAAGGCCTCCAGGTGCTTCTCCCCCCGGGACGCTGCAGGTACCAGGGGGGCCGGGAGAGACGGGCAGGACCCACGGGCCTTCAGGGCCTCCAGGGCCGCCCCCCGCCTGCACCCTCCGGGGATGGGCTGTTCTCGGCGCTCTCGGCCCAGACCCCGTCCTCCCCGACGGCCATGCGAGCGCGTGAGACTCCCTTGCGGCCCGCGGGCCTGGATTTCAGTCTGGCTCCTCGCCGAAGCCCGGGCAAGCCCCCCATTGCTCCGTGTCCCCGTTTCCCGGAGGCAGGACACGGCCGGGCGCTACCTCGTGTGACTGTTAGGACCGAATAGGACGACACGGTCAGTGGAAAGTTCTGGGTGATCTTGAGCAGGTCAAGGCGCTCCCTCAGGCGAGTCTCAGAGTGAGAGCCATGCCCGGAGGCCCCAGGAGCCGGGGGGTGGGGGGGGGGTGCGCTAGGGCGCTGACGCGGTCACACGCGCCAGGCTGAAGGGTCACTGGGAACGAGTCCACGCGGCCTCCGCCCGGGGTCTGCCGCCCTCTGCCTCCCTCGAGAGCCCGAGCTGGGCCGGTGACAGCGCGTCCGCCCGATGCGGAGCCCCCGCCGGCGCCCGCTGCCCTCCCGGCGCCCTCCCGGGCGGGTGTCTTTGTGGAGAAGGAGACCCTGTCAGTAATAGCAGTAACTATTTTTAAACAAACAAATGGCTGTAGGCGCTGGATTCAGGGCGAAACCCGGGGAAGAGAAAGTGCCTGTGGCCCAGAGGGGGGGCTCATGGGGAGGTGAGCGGCCCTAAAATAGATGTGAGATGGCAGCGTGCGCGGTCAGCGGCAGAACCGACGTTTCATCTTTCCGTGCCACAAAAACCACAGCCTCCTCACCCTTGGGTGGAAGGGGCCCGGGTGAATAATCGCCTCCAACGATGTGGATGTTCCGTTTGTGTCCCCATTTGGCTCAGATGAAAGTTACCTCGAATGTGACTGGTTCGTGTGTCTCGGGAAGGCGGAGCCCACAGACCCGGGGCTGGGGGTGCAGAAGGATAATGAAGAGGCACCTGGAGGCGAGAGAGGCAGTGCTCCAGGAAAGGCCTACAGACCGAGTCAGGACACGACCCACTTTGGTCGCGGTGGAGGAAGACGCCGCTCCGGGAGGGGAAGCGGGGAGGGCGCGTGGAGGGGAGGAAACCAGGCGGCTCCTGGTTAGAGGCTGAGACGAGAGGCTGGTGGTGGGCCTGACCTAACTTGGGGAGGCTCTGGATGGAGGAGACCTGGGGAAGAGGTTGATGGAAGGGTCTGGGCCGCACCCCCAGTCGGAGCCGCCGGCACGGTGCAGCAGAGCAGAGCAGAAGGCGGCTCTGGAGGCGGGTGCCAAGACAACCTGGTCTCGCACATGGGAAGCCGACATCGGCTTTGTCAGGCAGGGGACTGTGGGACCGGCTCCGCAGGCCCGTGCTTCACTCATGTCCCTGTTCCCCGCCTGCAGGAAGTGTGTTCTGTGCTCCCGACGGCCGACGGGAGAGAAGACGACGCAGACCGTGCTGGGAAGCGAGGATCACAGGTCTTCGTTGGGGTTTCTAAAATCTGCAGAGCGATTTCGATCGTCCATGGCATGATCACAGCCACCTCTCTCTGCGAGGACATCACCGTCTTCCTTCCACAGACAGCGGGGGCTGCCCGCCACGGACCGGCCTGGGCCGCACCCCTGCCCGTGATCAACCCCTCCTGGGCCACTCTGGGTGCCTTCTCTTTTCCCTGGATTCTTGTCCAGAATATTAGAAATAGTTCTTTTGCTCTTAAATGGCAGGTTCTCTGAGCGGCATTGCTGTGAACGCCGTGCCCGGCTCCTCTGTGGCCCCGCACCAGGACCCAGAGGCTACGTTCAACAGAGCAAGTCTTGAAAATAAAGACTTTCAAGAAAATGGTCAGAAGTGGGCAGACACGTTCCTGTATCGACTACATTTTCTCTTGTCGAGGCCTGGTCTCCTCCTCCCACACCCTGTGAGCTCCTTGGGGTCAGGGGTCGGGCCTGTGTATCTCCCCTACGGTTCCTACCTTTGCACTAAAGACCCGTAATTCCTCACCAGCCTCCCAGTGACTTAACGTCTGTTCCACCCTGTTGGTGATGAACAGAATGAAGCCTCTAGAACCTCAGGCCTGGCATCAAGTCAAGCTTTCTGTAAGCCTTTAGTCTATTCGAGACCCGGTCTATTCACTACTAAGCTATGGGGGTCACGTCCTCTCTGTCATGGGGATGTGCTCACGAATGTAATACACCCAGAAGAGTGTTTAGTACAAAGTAAGTTCTGTGTAAAGGGTAGGTCAACAATAACAATAATAATAAGCTTTACAGTAATAGACATGGGGGGGGATAATGCCAACAGGCCGTGATTTAAGGAGCGTAATTATGCCCTTAAGATAAAAGTAAAAGCGAATCAAGGATCTGACAAAAGGGGCGATCGCATCGTGGAGGTTACAGAGGTCATGCTGTGAGTTCGTCTTCTGGCAGGACTCAAAGCTTCCCGCACGTGGAGACGGGTCTTATTTATTCCGATGTCAAACTCCCTGTAAGTGTGGAGTTGAGTGGAGAAACAAATCAAAAGTTCTGGCAACTGGGTTGATTTTGGATGGGAGACCATGCCAGGTGAGGGTGTCCCGCTCGCTAAGGCATTAGCACACAGCGGTGGGCATACACTGCCTCCGTTCACAGGTGCCTGTTGCCAAAAAATCACCAGAATATTCATGATTAATCCGAATGTGTGTGCCTGATAGTGACAATCCATCTTGCTAAACTCCTCAGAATCTACAGAGTACATATGCATATCCGTGTTCTTCTGTCTACCCATCCATCCATCCATCCATCCATCCATCCATCCATCCACACAACCTCCCTCCCTCCTGTCTTTCCTTCCTCCCTTCCCTCCGTCCTCCCTTCCTTCCCTTTATCCATCCACTTCTCTCTTCATCCATCATCCATCCATCCATCCACTCATCCATCCACACAACCTCCCTTCCTTCCTTTCTCCCTTCCCTCCCTCCTCCCTTCCTTCATTTTATCCATCCACTTCTCTCTTTGTCCATCATCCATCCACCCATCCATCCATCCACTCATCCATCCATACATCCTTCTTTCCTCTCTTCCTTCCTTCCTCCCTCCCTCCTCCCCCTTCCTTCTTTCCATCCACTTCTCTGTTTATCTATCATCCCTCCACTCTTCCTTCCTTCCTTCCTTCCTTCCTTCCTTCCTTCCTTCTTTCCTTCCTTCCTTCTTTCCATCCACTTCTCTCTTCATCCATCATCCATCCACCCATCCATCCATCCATCCATCTACCGATCCATCCATCCACTCATCCATCCACACAACCTCCCTCCCTCTCTCCTTCCTTCCTTCCTTCCTTCCTTCCTTCCTTCCTTCCTTCCCTCCTTCCTTCCTTTTTTCCATCCACTTCTCTCTTCATCCATCATCCATCCACCCATCCATTCATAATCCATCTCCCCACTCAATGTTCATTGAGAGCCTACACATGCCAAGCTACACGGTAGGTATAAGAGGACACAGCATGAAAAAGCAAGGATGATTCTGGCCTTCCAAAATTCACTTTGCAATTAAGTAGACAGATGATGTCACAAGGCAATAATTCTACACACAGATTCTGTTTAGCAAGGAAGTAACTTTTCTGGAAATAGTAGTAGTAATAATCTACTCTAACATTGGCAATAACTTCTTCTTTTCTTCATAGTTTTAATAATATAAAAATTTCTGCATCCATAGTTTTGTCTAGCTACCATTAATTTGTGTAATTGTTGGTCAATACTCCCAGGCTGAGAGATGTTTATGATGCTTTTCATAAAGCAGTTTTACAAATTCCTAATTGCTTACTGATTGCTCTATCTTTCACTCTTAGATCATTTACTTGGAGACATCTCGAGTTATAAAGCTTGGATTTTATCATGCAGGTTAATAATCTTTCTTCCCTTCATGTTGGCACATTCAAAAAATTATTGGCACAACTAACTTTTTTTCTTTTTTGATCATGGCTCAAAAGTGTTCATCCTAACACAAGATAAATGGGAATGGAGAACGGTGGGATTGTGAGACGCACTCAACTTGTGACGTCATTGGGAGTGTAGAGAAAATGTGTGTATGGGCTGGAATGGCACAGATTTTAGCAACAATTTGTATTTTATGGCTGTGTAGTGGCCGTACACAACGCTCCGAGTATCCAGTGAGTCGAGGGGGCACGTTAGAAGGGCGCCAAACCCAGCCCTCCTGACATCAGCTTCCTGGAGGTGGTGAGCACTGCACCAGGACGTGGTGGACCACGGTGTGTCTGACGGAGGGAGCATCCTCCTCAAGCGTCACACACAGGCCTTCTGGGACGGGATTGGAGAGGGAGCACTTTTGGGATGAGCGCCTGTGGGGAGAGTCAACTGAGAGCTGTCACGACGGAGCCCATCAGCCAAACCCCTGGTGCCTCCATGGCCCTTCAGAGCTTGGTCTTGGGGGGAAGGAGATGGGCCTTCAGAGCCCCTTGGTGATGGTGTATGTTGAGGAAGTCCCCACAGAGGGGGTGAGTTCAGAGGGGGCAGCCCTCCCCAGTCAGGGGCGGGCGGTGCCTGGAGAGGGACTCCGGTAAGAGCCACAGCCACCGGCACTCCCAGCAAGGGGCTCCCGGGCTTCCAGCTCTTAGCTGGATGGAGGGGAACTGGGAGGGTTCCACACCTGCTCCACCCAAGGTCACCATTCTCGCCGTCAGGTGTTCTCCGTGGCCCCACGTCCGTGCCAGCTTGCTCCCTGCTCCTTCTGTTTTCACTCCGTCCCCAGGGCTCTAGCCTGGCTTCTACCCCCGTCAGAACCCACCGCAGTGAACAACCACCTCCAGCTCCCCTAACACAGCGGAGAGCCCTCAGCCCCTGGCAGACAAAGTGGAACCCACCGCCCCATCTTCCGGGACTCCCGCCTCGCCCCGTAACACGGCGGTGCCTTCCCAGCCCTCCCGGATGCCCTGCCCAGCCTCCCCTGTGCAGCCCTTGAGTGGAGAAGCTGGTCGGGGCTCAGACCTGTGTCCCCACGCGGCCCACGTCCTGCTCTCTCCTGAACACGGTACGTTTCCTCACTGCCTTGCTTCTCCAACCCTGGCCTCTGCCCGCCATCCATGTGTCTCGAGCACGTGGCCAGCTGCCCTGCGCACCCCTCTTCCGGGGTCGTCTGCTCACTGCAGAGGCCGTGCACAAGTCAGAGAGCCGACTCGGATTTCGTGCGCCACCGAGCCACGTGGCCCAGGCCTGACCCTGCAGGTTCCCGCCCTGCTCCTGCGGAGGCCGCCTCACCCCTTGCCAGGACCGCGTGGTGACGGGACAGTTCACCCGCGCCTCCTCCAATCCACCTCGCCTCCACCCGTGGAGTCCGAGCGATGCACTGCCCGGTCTGTGGATCCTGTGACGTCGGCCCACTACGTGAAGCCCTTCAGTGGGCTCCTCTTCCGTCCCGTGCACGCACAGATGCCCTCACCGTGCCCGTCAACGCCCTGCGTGAACTGGCCTCTACCTGCCTCTGTGGCGGAGTCGTCCTCAGGTGCCCAGACCTGAGCCCTCTCGGTGGGACACCGTTCCCTCCCCTCTGTGCCCGTGCAAGTCCCCGTCTCCCCTGAGCCAATGCTGGGTCATGAGACCCATACTAGCACATGCACCAAAACTAATACTAGAACCTTCTGTATCCTTGGCAAACTGGCCATGCCTCGCTGGCACGTGCACTCTTATTCTATGCATCTGTTGGTCCTGACGCTCTCAGCAGATGAAATTTTCTATTGGTTCATGAGATTTCCTTTTTTTTTAAAAGATTTTATTGATTTATTCACGAGAGACGCACAGACAGAGAGAGAGGCAGAGAGACAGGCAGAGGGAGAAGCAGGCTCCATGCAGGGAGCCCAATGCGGGACTCGATCCTGGGGTCTCGGGGTCATGCCCTGAGCCAAAGGCAGATGCTCAACTGCTGAGCCACCCAGGCACCCCTTTTATTTTATTTTATTTTATTTTATTTTATTTTATTTTATTTTATTTTATTTTATTTTATTCTTTTTTATTTATTTGTGGCTCATGAGATTTTCTTTTTTTTTTCTCATGAGGTTTTCTAATTAAAATCTGATGTTCCCATTCTACTGTAAGTTCTGTGAATGCAAAGACAGTTCAGACGCAGTGCTCAATGAATATTTTTGGGTGGATAGATGGGCAGAAGGTTGACCCATAAAGGGATTCACAGCGACGTTGAATACAGCACAGGGAGCCGACACAAACCTTAGAAATGTCCACGTTCGTGCTGACACAGGTGCGACGTCCATGAGCTAGGTCCAGCGTGTGTCCAGCACATGGTGATGGAGGTCATGGACAGGGAGGGAGCCATCCCGGGTGGGAGTCCTGTATGGGGTCCCGGGAGCCCTCAGGCAGGGGCAGCAGCTTGTAAAAATGCTGAATGTCCCCCAAAGTTCACATGGCAAAGCCCTAAGCCCCAGTATTTCAGAATGTGACTGTGGTCAGAGGTCGTCCTATAATGCAGCGAGTCAGTTAAAGGAGGCCTCCCAGGTGGGCCCTAATCCAGATGGACGCGTGTCCTATTAGAAGAGAAACTTTGGAGTCACTGGGAGATGCCAGAGAAGCGCTCGTGGAGAGATGGCCTTGCAGGGACCCATGAAGGGGACGGGTTTCCGCGAGCCCAGGAGAGGGGCCCCAGGGGCAGCCACCTGGCCCGTCACCTTGACCTCAGTCCCCTGCCTCTGCACCAGGGTGAAAACCTGGGCACGTGGGGTCAAGGAATCCTGGAGAGGAGCTTTCTCAGTAAATAGGAGAGTAATCCATATTTTCACATTGCTGAAAGATTCCGTGAAATAAGAAGTGAAAATCTTCCCTTTGGTGTAACAAGGAGGAGGCCAGTGCTCTCGGGAGAAGCAGACGCCCCGGCAGGTCCCTGCTCTCAGGGAGTCGTGGTGAGGAGGGGGGGCAGGACAGGGCTGCAGTGGGACGGGACCTGGCAGTGCCGTGGGGTCAGGACAGCAGGTGCACAGACGGTGCTGGCAGAGGGACGGAGACGGAGGGAGACCAGGAGCTTCCTGGAGAGGCAGAGACCCCGGCGCTGGCCCCGGCGGGGAACCAGACGGACAGAAGGAAGGGCGAGGACCCGGGGCGGCTCGTCAGCTGGGTGCTCGGAGACCGAGGGCCGTGCGAGCTGAAGCTCCGGGGCTTCCCTGGGGCCGGCTCCCGGCGACACGGCCGAGCGTGGGCAGCACGCAGCTCATGGTGGTGATGCTGCCGACCTTCTACTGGGCGCCCATCACGGACGGACAGGAGACCGACACCTGGGACGGGACGCCGGCACGCTCCTCTCTCAGTAACCCCACGCACTCAGTATGGTTATTATTATTTTTTTTTAATTTTTTTTTATTTATTTATGATAGGCACACAGTGAGAGAGAGAGAGGCAGAGACACAGGCAGAGGGAGAAGCAGGCTCCATGCACCAGGAGCCCGACGTGGGACTCGATCCCGGGTCCCCAGGATCGCGCCCTGGGCCAAAGGCAGGCGCCAAACCGCTGCGCCACCCAGGGATCCCGGTATGGTTATTATTATTATTATTTTGCAGATGAAACCAATTAAGATTCAGAAATGTGACTTCCTCTCGCTCACCTGATCAGACGACAGCAAGGAACGGTGGGCGGGTGCTGAGCTCCCCGCCCCTGGTGCTGTTCGTGCGTACAAGGTCGGACGGCTGCGCCGATGCATAGAAGCGGGTTCTTCTAGAAGCAGGAGGTGAAAGGGGAGGGTGGTCATTCTACCCTCCAGATACTGAAACTGGCCACTCGTTGTGGTTCAGGAAAGAATAATCCAAGCGGTAGCGCGGGATTGCAGTAACCTGGCTGCTGTCCCGCTGGGCACCCGCGACGACTCCCCGGGCCACGCGCTCAGCTCCGGGCTTGCTCCCCGGCTGCCGCCCGCCTCACCCGGTGCAACTGGATCACCTGCAGCGACCCTCTGGGGTCACATGTAACATTCCAGGTTAAAAAAAAAATTCTATGGCCAAAAACATGGAAAAAAGCCATTGGAGTAAAAAAAAAAAAAAAAAAAAAAAAAAAAAAAACACAAAAATCCACGCCTGTTCTAGCCGTAGGAGTCTGTGGGAAGGATTTTCTGGCAGGAAGGGGGTCGTGGTGACTGGCACAAGCATCTGGTCTGCGCCCCCCGGGCCTCTGCCTGCCCTTGAAGCCCGGCCTGGCTCCTGGCAGGACTCCCTTGTCCTCCTCCTCCTCCTCCTCTGGGAGGGTGGTCGGTGCTTCTCACCTGGAGCGCCCATTATAACCCCAGGGGCGTGAACCCCACAGGGCTGAGCACCACCCCTGGACTTTCTGACCCTGTGGGTCTGCGTCTCTAACAAGTGTCCCAGTCAGGGAAGCAGGGTCCAGCGGGGGATGCGGGGGGGGGCAGGGCCCAGACCCTACCCCAAGTGGTGTCCCCGGGGGAGGGCAGCGTGGGCAGGCGTCTGGGCAGGGGAGCCATGGGGCACCTGGACATGCACCTCCGGAGCCAGCCCTCGGGGCTCTTCTGTTCCCAGGGGGGTCCGAGGGAGCCCCACGTGCCCTGGGATCTCACTGTCTCCCGTCCTCTGTAACCTCCACTCCGTGGAACAAAAGATGAACATGGGGAGCCGTTAAGGCAGGTGGCTGGGGCGCGGGCTGCGGGGTTTGGCTTTCCTCGGGGCCCGGATCCGGGTTGCAGCCGCAGCCGGGCTCCCCGCCCCGTGTCCCCTGTTGTCTGTCACCTTGGGCAGCAAACGCCTGCCCAGACGCCCGAGGGTCGGGGAGACCCCCTCTCCCCAGCCCCGTGTGCATCTCTGCACCCAGCAAGGGACACAATAGGATGGGAAAGAATAGGACTGACCGGGATCCTCCCGAGGGGGAGCCAGCCCTGGGAGGGGGGGGTCCTCTTCGTCTGGCACGAGGTCCCAACGCCTCCTGTCTTCCACCTGGGCGTGGGGGCGATGGGGCCCTGAGCTCCAGGGTGGGAGGGTCCCCACAGAGGCTACCCTGGGAGGTGGGCACCCCGTGGCCCATTTCCTGAGCCGCGCCTGCTGCCCCCCCCGCAGCCCCAGCAGCGTCTGCCTGAGGCCGACCGGGGCTCCGGCCCGACCGCGCTCCCCCTCTGTCTCCTGTGACCCACGCCTGCCCCACCCGGGCACTGAGGCCACGCCGCCCGCGCGGGGGTTGCCCGCAGGAGCCCCGTCGTGCAGCTTCTGTGGCGAATGTCCCCTGAGACGATTTACGGAGCCTCTTTTCCAGAACGAGCGGGCAGGAGGGGAGGGGGGGCTGAGGGAATTTCTCAGCGATGCAGAACAGCAATAAAAATAAAGAAGCAGGTTGGAAGGGGAGCAGGAGAGCGGAGCGCGCGATCGGGCGGCCCGGGGCACAGGCAGCCAGACCACCGGCGCGGCCCAGGTTCAAGCCCCGGGGGCCGCCGCTGGCAGGAGGGGCTCTCGGGGTCCGCAGCCCAGGGTCCAGAGCTGCTCCAGCGCGCGGCACCCCTTCTTGCCTTGATTCACCCCCTCGGGGGGAGGCCCCCACCCTTCCCCCGGGGCGCCCTGCCCCTGCGCTCAGGCAGCGAGGCTCCCCCTCCCCTGGCCCGTCCTGCGCGCCCCCCTGGGAACGCTGACCTCAGGACAGCCGACCGCCCCGCCGCAGGAGCCAGTGCTGTGACCCCCGAGCAGCAGCGAGGCCCCGGCCCAGGCGGCTGCAGCCAGAGCCACCGGGAGGTCGCCCGCCGATGTGTTCCAAACACCACTGCGGCATTTCGAGGCCACTTCGTATTGACGTCATGGAATCCGTGGTTTGTGGAGTTGGGGGCACGGACAGCGGGAGGAAGGTGGCTCTGACCCGGGCGCGGGGGCACGGCCACCACGGCTCTGCCAGCTGGGCCTGGGCGCACACGGGGAGGCTGCGCCTCTGTCCGCGGACCCCGTGGCTCTGCGGCCCGCTGAGGGCGTGTGGATGGGTGGGGGCGCGCGTGAGGGCGTGCAGGGGGTGGGCGTGCGGCTCAGCCCGCTGGCCACGGAGGCGGTGCCTGCGTCTCTCTCGAGCCAGGCTTTTCAAGTTCATTCCCAGGTCAGTTGTGGAGCTCAGACTCCGTCCACGGGGCCCAGCTGGCAGGACGGACGAGGGCAGCCAGGGCCTGCCCTACACCCTGCTGGGTCGGACCCATAAGCCCCCAAGAACCCGCCGTCTCCTCCTGCACGGGATCCTCACGGCCCCTCGGGACAGTCCCCAGCTTCCTTGGGGTCTAATCCCGTCTTCTCGCTGCTGACCTTCCGGGACCCACACGGACGGGGGACCGGGGTCCAGGCGGCGCTGACACATGGCCCCCAGGGCGGTGCAGGCGGGCACACTCATGAGCCTGCTCCCCTCGCTCCACCCCTGCCCTATGGGCCCCAGCACTTATGTCCTTCCGAGGCCTCTGGCCTTTCTACTAAAACCCGAGTACTTATAAGGTCTGCAAGAGCCTGTCACCCCAGGACCGAGCCCACCACCTTGAACAAGCATCGCGGGTGGAATCGCCGACGGCAGGGGCACCCGGCTCCACGGGGCCGTCGACTCCTCGCTGTGACTGTTGGCCCGCCCCGACTCTGGACCTACGCTCTCTGACTGGGGTCCTGGCCTTGGGAGACGCCCGACGGTATCTCGCCGTGGAGTCCTCCGTGACAGTGAGTAGAGCGCAGATTCGCACTCACGCCCCAGCCTGAGCAGAGCCCGCGGGGAGAGCGGGACCGCCTATCGCGAACCCCGTGCACCTGCGGAATCCCAGCGTCGCTGCGTCCTGCCGAGGGGTGACCGGCGGGCGCATGTCCTGAACCTGTTCCCTCGCCTGAAAATGGGAGGCCCCCGCCCCGCTCACGGCTTGCTTTGAGAGATCCTAATAGTCAGCGCGGGCTGGTTTCTGGGGCCGCTGCAGGGTTACGGTGTGCGGGCGCTGCGCCTCGTCTTCCAGCCCCGCGAACGGATGTGGGTGCAAAGATCCACGGGGAAAGCTCTGGGCTGTTCTCAGGAGGCAGGAGGTGCGCGTGTAGGACTGGGGGTGCCGCGGGGGAGCAGCCCTCGGGGTCGGGGGGTGTGGGCCTCGCATCAGCTCCGTTCTTTGCTGGTGTGATGAGGGGAGGACTGGCTGCCCTGGTGCACGACTCGGGCTCCGCTCCAACGTCCAAGGGCCCAAGGCCCCTGTGTGCTCATGAGCCCGGCTCGGGCTGAACGGCAGGGACGTGATGGGCCCAGGACCAGCGAGGGCCTGCCGACCCGAGGCTCCCGGCTCCGGGGACACGCGGCGCGGGCTTCTCGCGGTGGTGGCGCTTCCTTGGAGTATAAACCAAATGACACGGACTTCTGGAGGCGGCTCCGTCTGTAGGAATCCCACAGGGCAGGCAGGTAGCAAGAAATAAAGGCCCACGGAGGGGCTTTTGCATCCGACGAACCTGCGGCACCTTGGGCCCGTAAATGTCTCTGGACCTCAGTTCCTGCCTCCACAAGATCGAATTTTAAAAATTGACCTCACTGGCCTGTTTTGTGCATTAGAGATGATGTCCGCATGGGACCTGGCTCCTGGAAGCACTAAGAAAAAAAATTACCTATTATTATTGTAACCTGAATAAACCGGAGTCTCTGCTCCAGCCTTGGGACTTGTCAGGAGCGGAGGCACCTGAGCGAGTCTGAGACCACCTGCTCTCGGAGGGAGCGGTGGCGTGGGGCGGGTCAGCCCACAGGGCTCGGGGTGGCATCCCTGCCCCTTCACCCCTGCTGTCCTCACAGCAGCTGCTCCCACCGCTCATAAAATGCTCCCTGTCCTCATCCCACGTCCCTCCTGTGTCCGTCCTTGCAAAGCAGGGCAGGGGCCCCCTCCGTCATTCTCTCCATCCCTCCCCTGTCTGCACAGCAAGGTTCTGACCTCATGTCCTCAGGTCCCTGAGAACTGGAGGGGAGGGCTCCCTGGCAGTGCCTGCATGTGTATGTGTGCACCTGCACACGTGTGCACTGTATGTGTGCCCATGCACACACTATATCTACATGTGCATGTGCGTGCACGCGTGTACTCACGCACGCACCTGTATGTGCACACGGTCACATGAGCAGGCACATATGTGCACACGCAGGTCCCCCTGTCCCTTTATCTTTGCAGTTTTCACCTATGCTCTTGACTCTATTCTTGTCATCAGAATCCTGTGCCTCCGTCCCTCACTCCAACATCACTCCCTCTGCCGCCGTGGGGCAGCGTCCTCCCGGCACCGACGCCCTCCCGTTGTCCCCACCCGGGCCCGCGGCTCCCGCAGACACAGCGCTCACAGCAGTGGGTGCCCCTGTCTATCCGTCTGTCTGACTCCACGAATACGGAATGCGTTTCCGAGGCGGGGCCCCGGTCTGAGCCAGTCCTGCCTCTGTAGCAGCTACTGCAATAACTGGGGCATCGTGGACTCCCGTGTAATGAATAAAATAACGAATAAATGAAGTTAATAAAATTAGTATATAAATAATAGATGGGGGAAAGAACATTACTGATAAAGCACTAACTCAAGTGTATGTACGTAATTAACTCAAAGAAATAATTACTATATGTTAGCACAGGATCTCCCGTAAGCCGCAGAGCAACGTGGCTCAATGTCAGATCGGGGTACTTAAGAATTCCTGTCGTATACGTGCCACAGAGAGTGTGGGCTCGACTTGGCCCGGGATCACTGTCATCAGCATTGGGACGTCATTGACAGAGGATAAAAGGGCGAACAGTGAGTGCGCAGCTGGATGGACTTCTGCAGATTTGGTACCCGTGGAGCCGTGGAGCCACCACCGGATGGCATGGCCAACACACTCGCCCCCCACCCTCACCCCACACCCCACATCCGTGAAGACATTGCCTCATGCTTCTTCCTGAGAGATTCCACACCAGAGTAACGTTTCTAGGATCATGGGCTGTGGCTGCGAAGGGAAGCTCCAGCATGGGTGGCAGCAGCGTGTGGTGGACCCGTCGGTGCTCCACGCTCATCCCTGTGCCCTGAGGACCACGCTAGCTCCCCGATGTGGGCTGAATCCTGTCCCCACAAAAGTACACTTAAGTCCCAATCTCCAGTACTTGTGAGTGACCTTGTTTGAAGATAGGGCCTTTGCAGATGTGGTCAAGTTAAGGTGGGGTCCTTAGGGCGGCCCTAATTTGGCTGGTGTCTTCACACACAAGGAGAAGACCATGTGGAGACGGGGCGAGGTCAGAGCGAAGCATCCACAAACCCTGGAATGGCACCCGTCACCCCTGTCACCAGAAGGGTGGAGGGAGGCAGGGACCAGGGTCTCTCGGGGAGCCCTCAGAAGGGATCAACCCTGCAGACACCTCAATTCAGGGCTTCTGGCCTCCAGAACTGGGGGACAACACACCTTTGTTGGCAGCCTTAGGAAGCGCACGTACGTCCACCATCCACATCTAGGGCAGCTAACGTCTCTGCTTGAGAAATGTCTCACTAGCCCCTCCTTTGCTCAGACCCATGAAGAACTGATAATTGTGGACACGATTGTGGATGACTGAGGGTGCAATAAATGAAGCTCTCAACACTTGTGGGTAAGAGACCAAGGTCACCCTGATGTTGCGTCTCCAGTACCCCCGCGTTCCTGAAGAGCCTACCAGTTTGGATGCAGGTGTGATACCTACGTGGATGAGGCTACATCGTATCAAGTGTCTACTCGTAACAAAAACAATAAAATCACATCCTTTTTCTATTTCTTGGGACTCTGAAAAAAAAAAAAAAGGAGAGGGATGTGACATTCACATCCCAGGGTCACCTTCTTCGGCCCCTGAGCACCTGTGGCTAAGAGCATATTGTCCAGTTGTCCATATATCAGTGGGTCACGTCCACTCATCCTTCTCCTCCGCATTAAGCAGACCTGCTTCTCATTTTGAAGGCAGGTAGCCACGTTTTAATCCCTTTGCGTGATCTAGTGACATCACTCATTCTCTCCATAGGACACATTCTCTAGGGCTCTTTGCCTTAAGCATGAGTATGATTAATCCCTTAATTGATTTAGGAAATATGTACTGAGCATCTATCAAGACCCTGGGATACTATTCAGTGACGGAGAGAATATTAGGAAGCATCTCTGACCTGTGCTCACGTATTGCAGTTGGAATGGGGCCAGCTACAAAGCACATATGCAGAGAAGTTTTAAACAACTATTCTAGAATTTTCTGTGAATTTCAGAAGTTCATCCTTGAAATCTCTTCAGGTCTTACCGGTGCTATTCAATTCACACCACGGTTTCTTCCCCGAAAAGAAATTTCCACTGGAAATTCCCATTACCTACCGGAAAGGGCATTTTGTAGGGTTAGAGTCGCTATGAGCTGAAGGACACAATTCAGGGGGTTGCATTGGGATTTCTTTGTCACCAGGATGTGATTATAAACTCCAGGCAGATTTTCATACTTCGAAGGCTATATGTGGCTCTGGGACCATGAAAATGTTGAAGCACACGGAGACACTGAGAGCTTGTCAGTCCAGGACAAACATTTATAGAAAAGGATTTGCACAACCGGCAAACAACTCTTGTTCTTAGCTCAACGGTCAAGAAGATCCATAGCTGGGCCTGCGCCTCGCGGTCACGGCTCACAGTGGGGACCGCTCTCCGCCGTCGTCGGCAGCATTTTTCTAGTCAGCCCTCCGTCCCTCATCGAGGATGCAGTGCCCACTATCTCCAGCAGAAGACATTCTGAGAAGCAGAACTTCCCAAACCTTTCCCCACACGGATCAAAGTCTCAGCTGTGCAGTTAAATTGAAAGATGTCGGGAGGGCTACCCTATGGCATGGCTGCGGAGGAACTCAAGCGACTCCTAATCCACCTGATGGCAAACGATCTTGTGGGGAACTGAAGTCATTTTGGAAGAGAAGCATGCCACGCTGCTCACGGTACACTCAGTCGTGCTAGAAGTCCTTGCTCTGAAAACACTAAATGGAAGTTACATCTGCCTTTCTGGCACGTTTTCTCATTTTTAAAAGGCTGCACTGATGAGGTTTCTCAGTTTCAGCAACAAGGATACGTCCTTTTCTACGGGTAACCCAGGAAGCCTTTGGAAATTATAGGACATTTCCAAGGGAAGCAGGCGACGTGGTTAAGCTTTTGCTCTGTGGTCCTCCCTGCTTGGAAGGGTGTCCCTCTCCTCGTGTTCTCACCAACACCCGGTGATGGATGTCGCGGACCCTCCTGGCCGTCATGCCCTGATTCCTCCAACGCTCTCTTTCCAGCCTATATTTTCTTCCATCCCAGCAGCTGCTTATGCCTATCTGTTTAGACATCCATAGTTTTTCTTTGGTGCTCTAAACGCCTTTACATGCATCTTAGGGCACTAGTGGCTCTGGCGCCCGTGCTGCTATCTGACACACAAGAGGAGCACGTATGTGTCTCCTTGCAAATGAATGAGTGCACGAACGGACTGTCCAGATTCCCAGAGCTGCCTTGCTAATGACCGTAGCAACAGCTGACACTGTATGAAGCTTCAGAAACCTCACAGGCGAATCCATCATGACCACCTACTACGTGCCGGGCATGTCACTGACACGTCAAAGAACATGTCTCAACTGTCCTGTGTCTGAGTTTAAGACACGGCTGGGAAGAAATGGTACTTCTCCTTGCACCACCCCCTTCTATCATTTTCACATAAATTAATCTCCAGTTTTAATTATTTTGGGGTACAGTCTATACTGTCTCAAGGATGCCTACCTAGAATTAGGTGGGGACTCATAGGACGGACGGGATTATTTGCTCTGCCTCTGCTCCCACTGCCTCTTCAACAGGCTTGTCCCCGAGGGTGAGACACCGTGGAGCTGGGTCGAGGGACTCCCTGCCCGTGCACCTGTGCTTCTGTGACATCCAGGTCCAGGAAGCAGCGGGACCGCTGCCAGCTCCATGCTGGCCATCTTCTCGGGCATCCGTTGGGGTGGCTTGACAAGAGCGGGTCCATAAGAAGTGGCGTTTTCAGTCCCCCGGCAGCGGGATTTCTGCAGGCAGGACTACCTAAGCACCAATGAGAACAACAGAAGGAAATAAGAAAGTGTTTCTTTCCTGGTTCCCAGGAACTGGTGAAAGGGGGGCTATCCTTGTAGCGCTTGACTTACCAGCAAATGTGGAGAAAGCTGCTCCCCAGATAATCCTCTTCTGTAGTTAAAGATGATCTTTGCCAAGTGGGAAGCCTGCTGTGCCAAGGGGCAGGTCCTCGGTCCCAGGGGGTTCTATGTTCTAGTGACGGAGAGTAGAATTGGCTCAGGGCACCCGTCAGTAATAAAGTGTTACCATGTGTAGACCAGTCGGGACCTTGTCTGCTTCCACGGCCACCACAACATGACAAACAAATCCTACCTTCCAGAAAATTTTCAAATCAGTATACTTTCACAGTCTCCGTGCCAGACCAGGCCAGAATTGCTATTTCATTAACTTTCTGTCTTCCAGGGTAATAACAATGACTGGAATGTGGAGGAAGATACTGGTTTTTAAAGTTTCAGGAAATTATGAAGGAAATTGTGTAGATAAAAACTTCAGGATTGTGACGCCTGATGTAAACTCATCAATCATCTTTCCTGGGCGTACTTTCTCACATTCAAAAGCAAAAGAAACTCACAAAAAAAAAAAAAAAAAAAGAAAAAGAAAGAAAGAAAAGAAAAGAAAAAGAGAACAAAAGAGAAAAAGAGAGATTATTTCATCTCATGTATTTAGTAAGTGCAGGGAGATACTCCATCACATGCTAATCTTCTTTGAGATGACTATAAAGCTGAATGTTTTTTAAACAATGGGAATTAGGAGGCTTCTAAGCCTAGCAAGAATTTAGAAATGATTGGATTTGTTGCTGACATTAACTAATTATATTGACTCATCAAAATCATTGTAGGAAGTTTCCCAGAGTGCTGAAATCAATCTATCAACGCACGCGGAGTCCGCTGCTGTGGGTGCTGAAGTCACGGAGCCTCCCTTCTCAGTGGGGTCGCATCCACAAAGAGACAGGCATGAACCTTCGATGACAACTCGATAAGTTACCAAGCTTTTAGGATGGATCATTCTAAATTATGGCACCACATTGTCAGTTGTAAATTATGCACCTATCAAAAAAAATCAAACCACACGAAGATTTTCTTCCCCTAAAAGCTGTCTTTTATTGATTTACTCAAGAAATGCTGTGGAGTGGCCACCAGGTTCTGAGCCCTGTGCCAGGTAGATGACAATAAGAGTAGCAGCCGTGGAGCTGTGATGGGTTTGGGAAGGGCGTCAGTACCAGGGTCCTTGGGTGTCACGAGTGGGATAGGGATGGCGCCTTTTGCAGCAGGGAATGGCCTGACCCAAGCTCTGCAGGTGATCAGGTCCCTGTGGGGGAAGGCAGCGGGGCAGGGTGAGGCCCCATGGCCTTTCCAGGAACAAACCCACAGGGTGGGTCAGTGGGAAGGGAAGGGTGCAGAAAAGAGGCCAAGCCGGGGACGGGCACACCAGGGCGCACACAAGCAGGGCCCTCCAGAGAGGGGGAGCACGCCGCCTGGGGAAACGTGCCCATGAGGGGCCACACACAGGGAGACCAATCTGGGTCCGGATCACCAGTGACTGAAATTTTCATGCAAAAAGTTTAAGACCTCTTAAGGGGGTGATGGGAAGAGTTGAAAAAGACCAGAGTGTCTGGAATTCAGAGTGTTAGGCTATAAAATGATAGAGAGCGAGAGCAACTGTGGTGTGAGAAAAATATGCAGAAATACACACATTACTATACAGTTGTGTCTCTCTCTCTCTGTGTATATATATATATACATTTAAAATACTTATATCTTAAAGATTTTATTTACTTATTTATTTATTTATTTGAGAGAGAGAGAGAGAGCATGAGCAGGGGGAGGGGCAGAGGGAGAGAATGCTGAGCAGGGAACCCGAGGTGGGGCTCAGTCCCAGGACCCTGAGATCATGACATGAGCCTAAGGCAGAAGCTTCACCGACTGGGCCACCCGGGTGCCCCTTAAATACGGTATAGTTATGTACAAACCCAGTAATTATTTCTATAGACATATCTATTGTTGATGTGTAAATACAGGATATTCATGTACAGGTAAGTAAATACAGATATACATAATGCACTGCAACTCCTCTGATCTTTCTTAGTACCTTAGGATGATTAAGACAGTGTCTGTGCTTAAATCATGCTGTTTCTGACGACTTTTTTCTTTCTGACCATCCATCCTATAAGAAATCACTCCAGTCTTGGTGACTCGTTGTTTACTAGGTGCCCGCTATGTGCTGGATGCTGTGATGAGGACTTTGGATTGGTTTTCTTAGCTAACCCGCATGTGGAATGCTGGAAATACGGTGAGGTCCTTGAGGTTTGTCTGAGATGACACAGTTTTTCAAGTGACATAAAAGTGGAGAGCACTGCAGGTAGGGGACGGGTCCACTTGGACTCAAGCTAGTGGGGACTTAGGATCATAAAGTCTTTTGCTTTCCTATTTAGGACTAATCACACAGATCGATTCTCCAGGTTTGCCCCTCCATCCCCAAGGAAAGTTAGGACTGAGAGGCAAGCTACCTGCCCAGATTGTTCTTATTGTCAGTCAGGTGGGACCTGGAGCCACGCACCAGGCATCTGCCTCCCTGACCTGCAGCCTCATTACTATCGTCTTCGATACAGACAATAATTAAGCCTGAACACACTAGCTTACAAACACTGCAAAAATGAATGTTTTGACCAAACTAAGGAAGAAGCAAATTCAAATGTGGTTTTATGCAAATAAGATCCCTTTAGAAGTTATTTGTGAATCACACCTTTGCAAATTGTCGGCTAGCCCTTCACTTGGGGATCAATGGGTAGTGCCTATGGTTCTTAGACTTTAAAGTCCTTTGCTTTTTCCTTGTCATAAAATAATTTATGATTTATCAGTAAAGTATCAAAAACTCTGAAGCAGATCTGTGAGCTTTGGATGCGTAGGACTTCCAGGTGCAAGCCGTCTGCAATCACGTGGGAAATCAAAGCTGTGCGTCTCTGCACACTCGAGTTCCTTGTTGACAAGTGCTGTTTTTCTGGGGAGCTAATTCATAGTTCTCAGCAAGTTTTAAGGAAATGCACCCCAGATTTCAGGCAACACTGAACTATGGGAGCTTTCAGGCCAATAAAGAGTTACTGATGGACTAATACCATTTTCCGTATTGATGATCTTGACAAACACATAGATTTTGAATTAGACTACAGGGAAATGTAGAGGTAAATGTGCAAATGGTCTTCTTGGCCACTTTCCATATTTACAAGCAGCCCAAGAGTTTCCAGGCTGAGGAGAGTAATAGCCCAGGCCACCCACCCACGGTCTCTCCCCACAGGTACCTGTTCTGCTGTCTATGTGCTTCCCATACTGTTAGGACAACTTCACATGCGTCCATGAGCACTTCCTCTCAAGGATGCTCCTTCCACTTTGGAAGGCTTTGATTACTAGATTGTTCCTTTCAACAAGTGCACACTGCTACCCTGTGATGGTTAATTTTATGTGTCAATCTGACTGGGCTAAGGGATACACAGAGAGCTGGAACAACAGTATTTCTGGGTGCATCTGCGAGGTTGTTTCCATAAGAGATTAAAATTTGAATCCAGGGGATCCCTGGGTGGCGCAGTGGTTTGGCGCCTGCCTTTGGCCCAGGGCGCGATCCTGGAGACCCGGGATCGAATCCCACATCGGGCTCCCGGTGCATGGGGCCTGCTTCTCCCTCTGCCTGTGTCTCTGCCTCTCTCTCTCTCTCTCTCTCTCTCTCTGTCTCTCTCTCTGTGTGACTATCATAAATAAATAAATAAAAAAAATTTGAATCCATAGACTAGGAAAGAAGATCACTCTTACCAATATGGGTAGGCACCAACCAACCAATCTACCAGTATCCTGCATATAACAAAAAGGGACTGAAATAATGAATTTGGTCTTTTGCTTGAGGTGAGATGTCCATCTTCTCCTGGGCTGGGATGTCAACTCTGCTGTGTCTCAGGCCTTCACACTTGGATTGGGACTTTCCTTACTGGCTTCCTTGGATCTGAGACCTTTGGGTTTGTACTGGAACCACATTACCTAGATCCTAGGACTACTCAGCTTCCATAACCAAGTGTGCCAATTCCTATAATAAATGTATTATCTATCTATCTATCATCTATCTATCTATCTATCCTTCCATCCATCTACCTTTTCATTCATCCATCCATCCACCTACCCACCCTGTTGGCAATGCTGCTCTGCAGAACCCTGGCTAATATACACCTGATTTGCCTTGGTCCCTACTCCAGGATTCGATAGATTTGTCTAATGATGTACCTTCCTCATGACAACCACTATTGCCCCTGTGTCTATGTTCCTCCATGCTCCTGTCCTCAGCTTCTTCCCCTGATCCTCAAACCCCATGTTCTCTGGCCTCTGGTATCTAATCCGATAGAGATGGATACCAGAGATGAGCTCTGACCACCTCAAAGTAACTAGAGGGACATCCCTTCTCCTTCTCCTATCACCACACTTTCCTTTAAAAAAATCTTAAAAAGCAATAACTTCTTTGGCACTTATATCACACTGAAGGCTCATAAGACAATAAAAAATCATTTTTTTCACATGCTATCTTTAAACCATGGCTTTCCCTCTATGCCTCAAATGTCCAGTTATTTTTATGAACAAAATATAACATTTTCTATTTGTCCATAATAGATTCTATTATTTAAGACTCACACCCTCTTGTGACAAGCCCCCACGGATGTCAATGGAAAACATTATAGAAAATAGTTTACAACAGAATGGTGTGACCTGGTGGTGCCTTACTGTTGCCACAAGTTGGACTACTTTTTATTTCCTACATCTATATATAATGAAATATTTGTTTTAGTTTTCCACTGACCTTCGCTATTCATTTGACACATCATGGTTGGCTGTGGTGTAGGATATATTTAAGCGTGAAATTGGGAAAATTGTAGAAGAGAGAAACAATGTTCCTCACTCATTTCAAGTTAGTACAGTTCCATTCACATTCTTCTAAGAATGTGTATTCCTAGCTTTCTCTGGGTGCCCCACTTGCCACCTCCTGCCTCCATTACTGTCTTTCTCCTCTGCCCCCTTCAGCTGCCAGCGTGCTGGGATCGCAGATAGAGCGCAGCAGGTGGATTTGCCCTGGTCACTGGGCCACACCCGGAGCCATCCTGCCTAGGACGAATGGTGGACCTGGCTCACTGTCCTAATGTTCTTGGTAAATAATATTTTTATAGAGTACGAGGTGGCACAGTGACTTAATAAATATCATGAGCCAGAATAACAGAAAAGCATCACACTACTTAAATATTCTCATTATATAACAGGCACATAAGGTCTTATAGTAACTTGGAAATGGTGGTCTTTATTTAAATTCAGTATCTTGCGTATACTATAGTCATGGTCCCATAACACATTCCAAAGCCCCAAATGTAAGTTGTATTCAACCATTTTCTAAGAAAAGTACAAATTAATATTTCCTTTTAAGTAAAATGTTATTCTCATGTGTTTCTCTTCACATCACTTTGTCACAAAAAGACCGAAAGGCCATTTAGAAAGAGAAGAAGAGAAATGACTGTAGAATCATTTGCTACTTTCTTCACAAAAAATCAGAATAGTTTCCACATGCAGATAAATCCATTAAATACTCATTTTTATGGCCATCAAAAGTAATTTACAAATGCACAAATTGATAACATGCCTTGCTCAGTCACACCACATATCATTTATTTCACCTATAAAATCTTACTGCATTTCTAATTAACCAGGCTCATAAAAGGTTATCAATAGGAAAGCCACGGCCTCACACTTGTGTGATAAATGCTCATCTTCTATGTCTCCTTGCCGCTACCCCTTCTGTCTGTGTGCTCGCACACTCAGGCAGTCCTGGCCCCCTCTGTGTGTTCGTGTGGGTCTGTGTGTTCTCGTTTTTCGAGTAGAGAAAGGATGCTAAAAGGAGACATAGCTAAGAAAACAAGTGCATTCTTTGCACCCCATACGTCGGAACAGTCTTTTCCCAGCATCTAGTCGCTACATGTCCTGTGCTAAAACTATCCTACTCTGCAGACCCCATGATGATGTCTTCAAAAATTCCAAATATTTCACAGATCAGGCACCAGAATTAAAAAGTCAGGTTAGCAAAATGACTAGTTAAAAGGTCACATATGCTCAGATTGATCAAATTCTTAAATTTCAACAGCAGGATCAGAGAATTAAATTCATGAAAGCGCCAAAACTCCTCGATATAAACACAAATATAAGATGTCTATACTGAAAACTATTCATCATTATTGGGAATAGTTGGAGAAACCAAATAGATGGAGAAATATACCCCCATACCCGAGGCTTGGAAAAATCAGCATTAACATTAATTTCAGCTTGTCTCACACTGATCTGTTGAGGGAAAGTTTTAGTAGGGTTGTTTTTCTTTTGAGTATTAAAAAACTGTTTCTAAAATTCACATGGAAATACAAGTGGCCAGGGCAATCTTGAGAGAGCAGACACTGCGGAATGTGAGCTACCAGATATAAAGATCTATTATAGAGCTGTAGTGATTAAGGCAGAGTGGTGGGATAGAGAAAAACAAACAAACAAACAGGGCAGCCGGGTGGCTCAGCGGTTTAGTGCCACCTTCGGCCCAGGGTGGGATCCTGGAGACCCGGGATCGAGTCCCGTGTCAGGGTCCCGGCATGGAGCCTGCTTCTCCCTCTGCCTGTGTCTCTGTCTCTCTCTCTCTCTGTGTCTCTCATGAATAAATAAAATCTTAAAACAAACAAACAAACAACAGAACAGACTACAGAATCAGGCCCACACATAAAAGTAACCTGATTTACTAAAAATATATATTACTATAATGTAGTGAGCCAGTGAGACTCTTTTGGATTAATGGTGCTAGATCAATTGGTTATATATATCGAGAAATCAATTTTAACTCCTACATTACCAATTCACAGAAATACATTCTTACATACTGCAGATCTAAAAGTAAAATATTAAAAACAAATTTTAGATGAAAATGATGGATCATTTTTATGACTAAGCATAGGCAAAGATCTCTTAAAAAGGACAGAAACTCGTAAACAAAATAGTGATATATTTGACCATAACAAGACTGAATACTTCTGTTTATCAACATCATACCGTTAAAAGTGTGAAAAAGACAAAACGTACAGAGAATAGACACATCTATCGAACAAAGGGCTCACACCGAGAATATGTAATGAACTTGAGGAAATCAATAATAACAAAAAAGCCAATCGAAAAATTGGCAAGCCACTTAAATAGGCACTTCATAAAAACATATCAAAATAGCCAATGAATATAGGTTCACGCAGGCCGCGTGAAGCCTCCTTCACAGATAAATTCCAGACACTAGAGACACGAGTGTACGCTGTGTGGGTCGGGACAGTGGTCACCTTGGCCGTCAGGGGTCACAGGGTGACGTCTGGGAAGCTGGTTACACCCCGATTCTTGATGATGGCTTCATAAATACAGGTGTGCTCTGCCTGTGAAAACTCATCGCACCAATTGCTGTAGGACCATGATTTTATACTTTTACTAATGGATGTTATACTTCAATTAAAAAAAAATCCCCCAAATCATGTCTCTTCATATAAAACAATGTGACTTGATGAAGTTGATGATTCTCCCAAACCTTTAATTTCAAACACTGATTTTTGTGTCTGAGTGGAGTCAAGCATTCTTGACTTTGCTCGGTAACCTTGCTCCCGTTAGCCAGTCTGGCTCAGCAGTATTAATTCAGATTCCTAGAGAGTCTTCCTTATAAAATTCACACAAACTCCTTTTTTATTTTTTTTATACTCGACGTTCAAGGTCTCAATAAATTCTAGCATGCCTTATCCTGGGATGAGAGGTGTTTTCCCGTAAAATCTTTGATCAAGATTTGATCTCTCAGAGTGGAATGCATATCCTGGGCCATATTTACGTACGTTTGCTTATACTGGGGCTTTTCAGGCCGTCTCTATGAATACCGATTAAAGAAGAAGTTTATCGATGTCATTTTGGAAAGTGCAGCTAATAAAAATGTGAGGCAATGTGAAGATTTTCTAGTAAAACTTTTTCCTGCCCGCAGCTGAGGATGCAGTTTTGAATGGCTGGCCAGATGCCAAAGGTGCTATTTCTACCTTTTCCGCTTCCCGGGGTCGGGTCGCAGGAGGGCACAGGGAGGAGGCGCCAGTGCCTCCCTGCCCTGGTTGCCAGGTGTGTCCTCTGCAGGGAAGGTGGCCCTGGGGGCAGGCGGCTGCGAGGTCCCTGCGCCCCCGGGGCGCTGCCTCTGCTCCAGGCACCAGGTGCCTGTTCCATTTGGCCACGAGGTCTGCAAGGGCGGCCCCGTCCTCCTGCCCTTTGGCCACGTTCCTCCAAAGTCTTTCTTCCTCAATCTCTCTGTTTCTCCCTCTAAACCAGTGATTCCAAGACTTTGGGAAGAATGTAAATCCCTTGATCCTAAGTTTTTAAAGGATTAGGTGGGCTTGGGCTTGCCGAGCCTTATTATCTGTGAATATCAGTGTCAGGGAAGTGGCAGCGAGACGAGCGTCTCGAGGCAGGCCGTCGCCCCAGACCCCGCGTGAGGCGTCCCCCCTGGCCCCTTCTTCTATTTTGTCCTCATCCCTGCAGTCCAGGGGACCCCCCCGCCCCGCCACACGGACACAGGTGCGCACCCTCACGTGCACGTGCTCACACGCAGACACGCTCACACGCCCACACTCAGCACCCCCTCCCCCAAGTCACTTCGTAAGTATTTCTGTCCTATTCTTTCGAGGTTTCCCATACTTACAGTTGGCATTTCTCACAGTCCCGTTTGCTCTTAGGTCCTTCCATCCGGAATTTCCGAAAGGTCTTGATACTGGGCTGGGCCGCGAGCGCGAGAGCCCCCCAGGAAAGGTAACCGCAGCCCGCCAGGCGGCACCGGGCAGAGCCACCCGCAGCCCCCGCTTCTCGGCATGTGTGTCGGCCTAAGGCCACGGAATTGTGTGAACTTGAAGCCGTACTTGGGTTTGAGGATTGTCCTTGAGTGTGTTCTGCAATAAATTATTTAAGTGAGACGTGGAGGAACTAATTAGTTAATAACCATAATTGGGATTAAAGAGCAAATGTGATTTTTAAAAGATGCCGAAGAGGATAAATATTCAGTTGTCTCATTTCGCTGTTAAGAAGAAGCAAGCCGGGGATCCCTGGGTGGCGCAGCGGTTTGGCGCCTGCCTTTGGCCCAGGGTGGGATCCTGGAGACCCGGGATCGAGTCCCACATCGGGCTCCCGGTGCATGGAGCCTGCTTCTCCCTCTGCCTGTGTCTCTGCCTCTCTCTCTCTCTCTCTCTCTCTCTCTCTCTCTGTGACTATCATAAATAAATAAAAATAAAAAAAATTAAAAAAAAAAAAAAAGAAGAAGCAAGCCTCCGTAGACGACTTCACACGGTGGAAAGCATAGGTGGGTCACATGCTACCCTGGCTGGGAGGTGACAAGCCACTGTCAAACCCCCACGACGGCAGGCTCTGCCTCGCGCACCGCCCGAGGACACGGACTGTTAGGGTTTACGTTTTGTGTTGCTCAGGAAGTGTACATTGTGCAGAACAGTAGATTAAGTCGCGCCGAACAAAGAGCACGATTCCAGCCCCCAGGAGGAGGCTTCATGTCAGATGCTAAGTGACCCACTCCGGGGGCAGAGTGGCTGCGGGGCACCCTGCGTGCCCTCCACTGGGGAGGGGCTCAAGATTTATTAGCAGGAGAAGAGAAGCCAGCCTGGGCCTGGGCGCGAGGCAGTGCGGGCGGGCGGGGCGGAGGCAAGAAAGCCCAGCTCGGCCTCAGCAGAGGAACCGGGAGCAGCAGGAGGAGGCCCCAGAGGACCCAGGCACTCAGGCCCGGAGGCCGCTGCGGCCGCAGTAGGTCAGCCCCTTCCTGTCCAGCCCTGGAGGCAGTTTTGGAATCTAGGTGACGTTTGGTGGCGGGAGGTCCGGAGCCCTCAACCGAGGAAGAATTCTTGAGGCGTCTTTGGTGCAAAAGTGGTGGTTTTATTGAAGCCCCGGGACAGGGCCCGTGGGCGGGAAGAGCGGCTGCCCGGGGCCTGGGAGGGGCGGCTGGCCCTACCCCTGGAGTTGGGAGGCCTTTGAGGATAGCGCGCTCTCTAAGGACTTAGAGCAAGGTTTCCAGGACTTAGAGGGGGCTGGCTGCTGTAGGGGTAGGGAAAGGTCACTTATTACCGTCTAATAAATCCTTAGTCGGGACGCCTGGGGGGCTCAGGGGTGCAGCGTCTCCCTTCAGCCTGGGGCATGACTCCAGGGTTCCAGGATTGAATCCCGCATCGGGCTCACCACAGGGAGCCTGCTGCTCCCTCTGCCTGTGTCTCTGCCAATCTCTCTGCATCTCTCATGAATAAATACAAATAAAATCTTAAAAAAAACCCTGAGTCATGAGACCCTTCAGATGTACGTCGGTGGGCCATGTGCTCCGGGGATGATCACCAACACGTATCTTGGGGGTTTAGAGACAAAGGACATTTCTAAAGGAATTTTTCTATGTTAAGGTAGACTTACAGGGTCCTGGGGTCGGGCTAGGATCGCCTTCTGCCCTTAGCAAAGTATGAACATCGAGGCGGCTGAGTCCGTAGAGGAATATCCCTTAGCCTGTTTCCAGGACTCGTCATTGTGCTGTCCCAGGCTTGTGTCTTGTCCTCAGCTAGTCCTCTGTTCCCCCAACACCCTCCCCTGCTCACACAAGCTCAAGTGTGTATCTGCTCCCGAAATATCTGCACACGTGGCCTCCAAGAGAAAACCCAACTGCTGACCTTGGGACCCAAGGGCTTCCACCCTTAGTTTCAATCCGCTGCATGTGTCCAAACCCACAGGCCCCGGACACCGCATTCCTCAGGCTTGCGACACCTCTGGACTCTGCAGACGCTCTCCCTCTGGAGGAGGTAATTCCTGCACTTCTGCAAGGAGCACTGGATGGGTGTTACATTTAGTAAATTCTCCAGGAGTTCAGAGAAAGGGTGATGCTTGGTAAGCCTTATAAAGATGTGAGCTGAACACACTTCAAAAAATCTATATTATTTAATGTGATTATTAGTCAGTAGGCTTCCTTAAATTTCTCTTTTTGAAGTCCTAGCAAAATATCAAAGCATTAATGAAGAGCATTGTTAATGATCTATAATTCATTACCTCGACACAGCTGGTTTTATTTTCTGTTAATCTTCAATTATATCAATACATATATTTACATAGATTTACTAATAATTTACATATAATTTTATTTGGTTTCATTATTTTTACAGCACTATATTTATTTTGCCTACCAGAATATATTAATATTTATTCTATATTGTAAAGTTTCTTTGCCACAGATTTGTAGCCATTCTTTTATTGCTGGATACGCAAATTGTTTCTAAAGTTTGATATATAACTGATGGTAAAAGAACATCTTCAGGCATCATAATATTTTGATTTGTTTTGATTATTTCCTTAAATGTATTTATTTTAGTGTAAATATGAATTTTAGGCCAAATAATCTGTGGAGTCAGTGCTCAGTAATGTGATTATTATATTAATTAATTAACTAAATATTAATATCTTGATCATATTTTGTTTTTATTCTTTTTTTATACTTTTTTACTTTTTAAAATTTTTGTTTACCTTTTTCTGTCCTTTTTTCTTTTTCTTTTTTGGTAGTGTGATTAGTAAACAGGCTTCTTGATATTTAACACCTTCAGTAGCAAATTCCAATATACATAACAATTGCCCTGGAAGCTTGCCTAGAAATACAGGTTCTCTCAGTTTTACAGGGGGATCTGCTGACACTGGGTGAATGAGATTTCTCAGTTGCAAACATCATCTCAGGTAATCCTGAGGTAGATATTCAAGTGATCAAATATAAAGTTAGAAACATACAGATACAAAGAAGTCATGAAGGCACAGTTTTACCTTGCCTCAATGGTCCAGCTAAAATACTGTTGGATCCTGTTCTAAACCTATTTATTTTATTTTATTTATTCATTCATGAGACACAGAGAGAGAGAGAGAGAGAGAGAGAGAGAGAGGCAGAGACACAGGCAGAGGGAGAAGCAGGCCCCACACAGGGAGCCTGATGTGGGACTCCATCCCGGGACTCGATCTCAGGACTCCAGGATCACGCCCCAGGCCCAAAGCAGGCGCTAAACCACTGAGCCACCCAGGAATCCCCTGTTCTAAACCTATTGTAGAAATTTAGGTTAGCACAACATCAAGAACAATTCTGTTCTTAGTACTTTCTTTTTTTTTTTTTTTACATGCTCCTGGGTGTTCCATTGAATGCATTTTCATCTTATGATAAGTTACTTTATTTAAATATTAATTTGTTTAAAAAGAGAGGCTAAAACACTTGAAAGAAAATAGTATTTAATAGACATTCCATTTGCGAACAGACAAAAGATAAAGGCAGTTCTAATGGTGGAGTGTGAATATTTGCAGATACAGGCACCTTTGTAAAGAACACACCACATAAACTTTAGTGCCATATAGAGCTTTTTCGAAAGCTTAAGAGGATCACACATTCTTTACATGTTTCTTATTAGGCTCATATAACAATGTGCAAAACTTTATTACCGTTATGGGTTAGAATAACAAGTCCAAGGTGTTCTTTCCTTGAGCCATTTTTATCTCCCAGCTTTTCAAGAAAAAAAAAAAAGGATAATTTAACCAGCTAGGGTGTCATACCTGATTTAGGTGGCAGAGAAGGTAGATATTTATTTATTTATTTATTTATTTATTTATTTATTTATTTATTTATAAATTTTATTTATTTATTCACAAGACACAGAGAAAGAAAGAGACAGAGACACAGGCAGAAGACACAGGGAGAAGCAGGCTCCATGCAGGGAGCCCAATGCAGAACTCCATCCCGGGTCCCCAGGGTCACACCCTGGGCTGAAGGTGGCGCTAAACCGCTGAGCCACCCGGGCTACCTGAAGGTAGACATTTAAAGTTTTTATTTTTAATAATAAATTTGTTTTTTTTATTGATGTTCAATTTACCAACATACAGAATAACACCCAAGTGCCCCCCTCAGTGCCCATCACCCATTCACTACCACCCCTTGCCCTCCTCCCCTTCCATCACCCCTAGTTCGTTTCCCAGAGTTAGGAGTCTTTATGTTCTGTCTCCCTTTCTGAAGGTAGACATTTAAAGGGGAGATTAACAAAGAGAGCAAACAAGACAGAGGTGATAAAATCTCCGTGACCCCTGGGTGAAGGCTATCTCTCCAGGAAGCCCTGTGTAAGACCTGGAGTGGCTTGCAGACTTGCTGTTGTAAAAAGCATCCCTTGATTTGCACAAAGCTTGACCAAATTGCAGAAATCTTATTGACTTGGGTTGTCTGTAACCTCTGACTAAATCATTGGTTAAAATTTAAACTAAATTATAATGCTCACCTGAAACTAATATAGTACTGCATGTTAACTAACTGCAATTAAAATTAAAACTTAAAAAAAAAAAAGGAAACTAAACAGGAGCAAGGGAGACACCTAGATAGGCAGGCTTAAGAACAAAAACAAAAACCAAAAAAAACAAAAAATAAAACCATCTGTGGCTACACAGGGAGCTGAGAGGAAGATGGAGCCCAGGCCTGTGTGCAGGCTCTGGAATTACCTACTGAGATAAAACAGACAACCCACCCCCTATGAATAAAATCCCACATCCCTCTGCAGGAAAGGAAGAAACAGAATCCAGAGTTGCTTCAATGTATATGCCTATGATGTTCTATTTCCACTCAAAAATTATTAGACATACAAACAAAAACACAAACCAAGGAAATGTTATCTTGAAATTATATTAATGTTGGATTTTGTAATAAAAAACTTAGAAGTCGTTATTATAAATATGTTCAAATAGTTAAAGAAAAATATGATCAAATCATTGAGTGAGGGATCCCTGGGTGGCGCAGCGGTTTGGCGCCTGCCTTTGGCCCAGGGCGCAATCCTGGAGACCCGGGATCAAATCCCACGTCAGGCTCCCGGTGCATGGAGCCTGCTTCTCCCTCTGCCTATGTCTCTGCCTCTCTCTCTCTCTCTCTCTTTCTCTGTGACTATCATAAATAATAATAATAATAATAATAAAAATTAAAAAAATTTAAAAAAATCATTGAGTGAAAATATACTATTAATGACTGAATAATAGTTAGGAAATCTTAATGGAGAAATGAAAACTTTGCAAAAAAAAACAGATGAAAATTCTAGAGTGGGGATGTTCAATATGTGTCATAAAAATTCACTAAGTGGTCTTATCAGCAGTTTTGAGATGACAGAAGAAGATAGACCAATAAAAATTATCCAGTTGAAACAGTACATAGAGAGAAGATTGAATAAAAATGAGGAGGGACTCATCAAGCTTTCCAACAGATGTGTAATTGGAGTTCCAAAAGGAGACAAAGACAATACAGATTACATAGAGAATAGAATGATAATGTCTAAAAATTTGCTAAATTTGATAAAACATTTATTTATAAATTTATAAACTCAAAAAGCCCCAAGTAAGATACACAAAGACAAATGCATTTAGATATTACATTCAGATCTCTAAAACCCTAAAGACAGAGCAAATTTCTTTAAAGTAGTGAGAGAAAAAGACAATTCACATATGAAAATACAATGATATAATTAATAGTTGACTTCTCATTCAAAATAATGGAATCCATAGAAATTGGAACATGCTCAAGTACTGGAAGAAAAAATGTCTTCTATAGCTAATGAAAGTATTCTTTAAAAACAAAGGCAAAGAGAAGTTTTTCTTTTTCAGAGAGAGAGAGACTGCATGAGCAGTGGTGGGGGGTGGAGGGTAAAGGGAGAGGAAGGGAAAGAATCCCAAGCGGACTCCCCACTGAGCAGGAGCCTGATGTGATGCTGGATCTCATGACTCTGAGATCATGACCTGGATCAATATCAAGAGTTGAATGTTCAACTGACTGAGCCACCCAGGAGCCTCCAAACTAGACATTTTTGATAAATAAACATGGATAGAATTCTGTTGCTATCAGATCTGCACCAAAAAAAAATCCTAAAGAAACTCTTTCAGACTAAACGTACATGACAAGAGATAAAACTTGGGGTCCATGGGACGTATAAAGAGCACAATAAATGACAAATATGTGGGTAGATATATAAGATCACATTTCTTTGATTTTAAAATGAAATATTGTTCTATCATCTATCTATCTATCTATCTATCTATCTATCTATCTATCATCTATCTTCAGTTCTCTTGATTTTATAAAGACATATGATCATAAAGCCAAATTTCTAAAACTGTATTTTGTATTATAATGCAATTATAATGCGTAATGTTGTAATACATATGACAATAAAAGAACAGAGGTGTGGAAGGTAATGGAGATATACCAGCATAAAGTTTTTACATTATATTGGATGAATATTTGAAACCTGTGTTAAACATATTTTTAAGCTTTTTTTTTTTTCATTTAAGACATTTCAAATACCAGACTAATCAAGTTTAGCCTGGATGCTTGCAAGTCCTATCACCAGCCCATTAGCTGGTCAGAACATCTAACGCTGGGACGCCTAGATGGCTCAGTGGTTGAGCGTCTGCCTTAGGCTCAGGTTGTGATCCCAGGGTCCTGGGATCGAGTTCAGCATCAGGCTCCCCGCATGGAGACTGCTTCTCCCTCTCTCCCTCTCTGCCTCCTTCTGTGTCTCTCATGAATAAATAAATAAAATCTTAAAAAAAAAAAGAGCACCAAATGCTACATGGGATTGTCAGAGGCTTGATCACCTTGTACGAGCACCTTATCATTAAGCAGCAAAATGATAGTCATTCATAAGAAATTGGAAATATGCAGAACACATGCCTACTTTACAGAGAACACGTGAGAGAAAGCGAGCCCACCTATGTGCTTGAGCTGGGCACACTGTAGCCTGGATGGATGTTTGTGATGTGACCGGGAGGGGTCACGGGTAGGTCTCCCATGTCATGCCCTTTTTGCCTCACTAGTATGGCTGCCAAGCTCTTGAATGCACCCTCTCCCAGGATACAAGGCCAGCTTCAAAGTCTACCCTGAGGATCCTGTTGATTTAGACAAATGCCCAGGTGTCCAATATCCCTCTTGTGAGTATTTCCCATCTGGGAAAAGCAACTTATCTGGAAGATGATGGAGATGGCAGGAAAGTTCCAGGGTCACGGTGAGGTGGGAATGGATCACTTGTTAATAAGATAGAAATTCCAGGAAATCCCCAATGGAGAATGGGAGCTGTAGGGGAAATGCTCCAGAATCATACCTCCTAGGGGCCCTTTGGATCGCTGATGTGATTTGTTTTGTTTTTCCAAGAGTGGGAATAAATCCCCTGAGGTTGCCATGCCAAGTTCCCACTGCTTCTCTGCTCCCTTCTAGAAACAGGTGCAGGAAGTCCTGTGCAGTCTACTTCAAGACCGTAGCCTGGGCCCATTGAGTGTCCCACGAGCTCCTGAAATCAGAGTTTCAAGGCATGCCTATGTGTATCCGTTCACCCAACAGACTTGCCAAGTACCTTCCGTTGTCCTGGTTCCAAGCTCTTGTGGAGGTTACACTGATGAATAAATGTTGAGATCATTTCTTGTAGGATCTAATAGAAGAACATCTGCATATAGCAATGCATGATAAATGCCACATAAGCACTTTGAACAAATTGAGCACCAAATGGTGGTGCTTTGGGCTAGAACGGTCAGGAAAATCTTCCTTGAGAAAGTAAGACCTGAACAGACAAGAGAGATAATTTACTCAGCGAGGAAGGAGACAGCTCTCCAGTTGGAGGTAACAACCTGAGTCATGGTTCAGAGGTAGTGAAGCTGCAGGAAGGATGAAGAAGCCTGATTGAACTAGGGGTTGGGGAGGTGGGACGGGGACGTCATGGGGACGTTCCAGGAAAGGAAGCGGGAAACAGGAGAACATGCGGCCAGACTGCACGCCCATGACTTTGCCCTGAGCAAAATGATGGATGTTACCTCTGGAAAGTGATGGTTGGGAATGTGATCTGGGAACTCTGTGGACAGAGGATCAGAGTTAAACACATCAATTGAGAAATAATTCAGCCCCTAAGGCAGATGGTAACAGGAGAAAAAGTACTAGAAATGGAATACAGGGATGGAGAGAGGCATCTGAAGATCCTTTGCTTTCTTTTAAAATAATTAGTAGGTTTGAGTGGCAGATGGAATTGGCAGGTGGAGCAGAGAGGGTAAAAGAATAGGGGGCACTCTCCCTGGACGGAATCCGGGGGTCCGGGCGAACGAGGGAACCACCGGGGTGAACGAGGACCGCAGCGGACTGTGGGTAGTCGGAGAGAGAGGTGTCAGCTTCTCTGAGGCTGAAACGTGAAACGCACAACCAGAAATTATAGTAGGAAACAGAAGGTGGGTGATCAGAACTTCTAGGAAAAGATAGCGAGTTATCTTTTGGGGTGATCAATACAGAAATGATGCTGGAAACCCAGGAAGAGCTGAGGTCTCTGAGAAGGAACTCATTTAAAGAAGATGTCTCATCAAGTACCTTGACATCTGCAAGTCCGTGCTGAGCAAGTTAAACTTGTGTTCGACCCCTGCACTTGCCGACCGTCCTCTCGTTCAGAGTTTAGATACCGCATCGATCGCAGCACGAACGTCGATAGCGGCCATGGATGCCAAATCACATGGACTGTCATTTATTTATGACTTTCTCTGTGCAGTTGAAAATTCTGTGAGGCCTGCCCTAGATGTTAGTTTCCGTCGGTTCCGATTTATTGACGTCTCCTCTTTGGAAGGCAGAGGCTGTCAAAGCAACAATTATTTATTGATTTCTGACCATGTGCCAAGCACTGTGCTAGGCACTGGGGATACACAATAAATAAGTCATGGTCCATGCTCAAAATTGATAAGGGGGAAGGCCGCATAGGCAGTTTCCCATTATAAAAGTACATAACGAGCACACTAATAGAAATATAATCAATAATAGAGCTATAATAGAGCTATACATCAATAAATTACCGCGGAAGTGTAGATGCCGGGAAGGAAAAGCTTCTCCCCGGATGTGACACTTGATCCGGGCCTTAAAGAATGAATGAGTCACGGCACAGCCTTCCCGGGAGGCAGAACCATGAGAAGAGGGAGTGTGAGGGCGTGAAATTACACGCGATGTTTGCGTTTGTGTTGTGTCCTGTAACGTCCTCATGTCCCGGGACGTCCACGGCGGGCTCCCGCGGGAACCTTAAAACCTTAAAGGAGATGTGTGGATGCATGTGATGTGTGCGTGGTCATTTCTGAAAGCAGGACAACGGAAGTGTCACCTGAGCCCTCCAAGCTGCCAAGGGCATCGATCGATCCAGCGTGTCTGGAGCGATCTGTGTGTGCGCTAGCATTCAAATCACGCGTCACTCCTAAAAGCCTTTCGACTGGAGTTTCCTTTGTGTGGATGAACATCCGGCAGTGAGCCCGTGGGGCGGTGGCAGGGACACGGGCCCACGCCGGAGCCCTGTCTTCTTCCCACACTCTCGGGACACCTGAGCGCCTTCGTTGTCCCCCACGTGGAGGAAGCCGAGAGCCAAGCACTGTGCGCTTCGGCTGCATCGAATACCGACGAGAACAAGTGTGCTCACCGTGGTCTCCTAATAGCAGAATAAATGTTGGACCGGCTTTTGTGTCTCTTAATTTCTTGACTTGCCAAACTTTTCCAGTTCATTTCGTGCGAGCAATTGAGGCTACTGAGCCCGGTGCTGCTGTTTTCCCCCAGCGCTGTGACACCTTGAACACCAGATCAGTCTGTCTTTCCTGACTTTGCCGTGGCTACCCCTGCCTGGGACAGGAAGGCGATTTGGGAGCTGCAGCTGTCAACCTATTGTTTGGACTCATGGCCCACGTGGCTCTTTCAGGGATACGGAGAAGACGGGGCCTCTGCTGCAGCTCGGGCGTAGCTCCCACCTTGACATCTGGCTGGATTCCTGCTCCATTTAAAGCAGCTGCGGTTCTTCCCCTGTTCTAATGACTTTCCTTATTACCTGACAATCTATCTGAACTATCGACTCATTTCCGACCTGCCAGTTCTCTCAAAAGTTATGGAAATGGCCTGCAAACTGCAGCTTCAGCACCTCCTCCCCCACACGCGGTCTGTGCATCGATAGATGCTGTCCTCGCGGAGGAGGGGAGCCAACCGAGGGTGCCGAGGACTCCCGGGTGCTGCGTGGAGCGGGGGGCGCCGCGGGCCTGGCTGACGTGACCAAGTCACGCGGTGGGGGCGGAGGTTAAGAGCGTCTGTCACTGGCCAGCATTAGTGCCCTTGGCCCTGGATTGGAAGGTGCGGGAGCTCTGACCTCCATGTGTTTCGTATGCTGCTATATATGTGCTGTCTTCCTTTCTCCTCCTGTTCCTCGGGACCCACTCCCTTCACATTTTTGAAGGAGGTTATCAGTGCTTTCAAATTCTTTCCTATCTCTTTCCTTCATTCAGAGAAATGAGGAACTTTCCCTTAGAGAGTGTTGGGCTCAGAATTTATGGACGGCTCCGGCGAGCCGAGGACATGCTTTGTATGAGCTCGTTAAACCCCACGGAGCCTGGGCTGCTACGGAAGGGGGGAGGGGGGAAAGAGAGAGGGGCAGAGAGAGAGAGAGAGAGGAGAGAGAGACAGAGAAAGAAAACCACTTAACTACAGAGAGGGGACCCAGCACACCTCACTTTCCGCCCTCCTCACCCTGCGCAGCCTAAGAAGTCACAAAACTCTCTCTCTCTTACCTGTCAGAAAGCGTCAGGATACCTTTCGTCCTCCCACACCTGTCTTCTGAATTAAAGCAGACAACATAAGTGAAAGTGTTTAGAAAATTACAACTTGAATATACTAACTATATATTGTTATAATTATTGGTAATGCACTACTAAAGGCCTGCTCGTCGCCTTCGGGGAGTTAGCGGAGTTAAGAGGAAAAGCGAGCATAATACAAATAATTGGAGTGCAATTAGTTCTCCCTGCATAGAACCACACGAGGCGTTCAGTAAAGGGAGACAGAAACATTCAAAGCCATATTTAGCCTCTTTTTGAGACCTGGTTTTAAACTTTTGTCCTTAGATTGCTATTAATGCAAAAACAAAACAAAACAAAAAAACCAAAAAAAAAAAAAAACAACGACAAAAACAACAAAAAAGTGAGCTGGTTATAAAGATCAAAACAATAACAAAATTCACATCTTGGGGAGCCGGGTTCTAATAGGGCAGCTCTCGTTCCTAGACTTTGTTCATCAGAAAGCTCTGACTCCTTGGAACACTGGCTTCCTGCTCCGGGCTGACTCCATCGGGGGTCGTCTCAAGGCAGCTTATAAAAGTGGGGTACACTACCGACCCCGGCTCTGCTCGCTCTCTGGTCAACTTCTCCCTCTGGGTGGCCATAGCGATTTGGGTCTTTCCTGATATTTATTATATTGGATGGTGGCTGTTGCTCTTGCTCACCCATACACCTGTCTCCCCAGTGGAATTTTTACTCCAGGTCAAGAATCACACTGATTTTCCTCAATCCTCCACGCACAGCGTGGGAGGCTGTGTTTTGCACATAATAGCACTTAGTAAATGCAATGGGAGGGAGGATGAGCGGGAGAGAGGATGAGAGGGAGGGAAGGACGAGAAGGAGGACAGAAGTGCAGAATCCAACACCAGCAAGAGGGAATTGTGCATCGAGGGGCCAGGAGTGAAACAGAAGATGAGGAAGCACGTTCAGAAAAATAAATAAATAAATAAATAAATAAATAAATAAATAAATAAATAAATAAATATAAATTTAAAGAATAAATAAAAAAAAGGAAGCACGTTCAGACCTCAAGACTTGGGTGATTAGTTGGGATATTTATGGGGAGACCACCGTCTTCCTGCAAATGATCTATCCAGCCTTAAAACCTAATTAATTATTTATTTTCTTACTCATTTCTCAGAGTATAGTTGACAATGTTACATTAGTTTCAGGTGTATAAAAATTAATTTTTAACTTCATTTTTTAAAATTTTTATTTATTTATGATAGTCACAGAGAGAGAAAGAGAGAGAGGCAGAGACACAGGCAGAGGGAGAAGCAGGCTCCATGCACTGGGAGCCTGATGTGGGATTCGATCCCGGGTCTCCAGGATCACGCCCTGGACCAAAGGCAGGTGCCAAACTGCTGAGCCACCCAGGGATCCCCCTTTAACTTCATTTTGAAATGCTTTCAGACTTCAATGTCACAAAATCAGTACACTGTGGCAATTAGACTTATCCACCCTTGATTCTAGAAAAACTGAGCTTGAATTTTTTCAAAATATGAGCTCCTATCATCAGAGTTTAGCATACTTTTGTTTATTTCTTCAATTAAGCATACAACTATCACCAAAGCATTCTTAACTTTCCATGAGTGTTTTTCAATTGAGGAAGCAATCAAAATTATATACAAATAAGGGCAGACCGGGTGGCTCAGCGGTTTAGCACCGCCTTCAGCCCAGGGTGTGATTCTGGGGACCTAGGATCGAGTCCTGCATCGGGCTCCCTGCATGGAGCCTGCTTCTCCCTCTGCCTGTGTCTCTGCCCCTCTCTGTGTCTCTCATGAATAAATAAATAAAATCTTTAAAAAATTATATACAAATAAATAAAATTGAAATTTCTCCAAAATGGTAATGACCCACCACAAACTTACTCGATACATTCATGGTTACCCCCTGCCCATCACCATCATATTTCCCTTGCAAAGTGTACCTCAAATATTTCCTTCTCATTTTATATTCCTCAAGTGAGCAAAATAATTTAATCAAAGTTTTACAAAGCTCAGATTTTGAATAATTTCTAAGAAGAAGCCTTTCAAACATTCCACAAATACTTTAAACTCATGGTATGTACAATCAAGCATATCACTTTTTCTTTTCTACTTTCTTCTCCCTGTGTTTCCTATACTCATCCATCCATCCATCCATCATCCATCCATCCTTCTATCCACTCATCCATCTATCCAACCATCCATCCATCCATCCATCCATCCATCCATCCATCTGTCTATCCACTCATCCATCCATCCATCCATCCATTTCTATAAACATTTGAACAATACTAGGTCCTGAAGCCATAGCAGTGATAGAGACGGACATGTGTCCTGCCCTTGCAGAGCTGACATTCCAATGGATGGGTACAAAATTAAATAACAAATTATCATTTCAGTTAATACTTGAAATAATTAAATTGATTATTGAATTCCCCTCATGGATATCCTACAAAGAAAGGGTACAGGGCCCTATGGGAGTATTTTCACAGTGAGCCTTACCGATCTATAGGAAATGGGAAAGCTTCAAGAGTTACATCTGACTGGAGCTTGAAGGCAAGTAGACATAGACGGAGCAGCGGACCGAGGGAGGGGAGAGCGTGTCAGACAGGAAGCCACCCAGCGTGAAGGCCCAGAAGTGAGGCTTGGTGCAGCACTTTCAAGGTGGGCATCAGTGAGCCACCGCCAAGCTGCTTTGTGAATTGGTCAAACCGCTTGATACTCCGACCTGCAATCTGATAGGACGGCTGGCAATCACTCCTTGTATTTGCCTTTGCTTGGTCTTAGCCGATTCTCTAGTTTTGGACAACAAAGTAGGTGTGCAACAGTCTTTCATTATGGTTTTCACTCTACTTTGTCCAAAGACCAACGTGATTGAGCTTCTTGGATAAATCTGATTGCTATTTGCATATTCATTTTTGGTGAAGCATCAGTTACTCTGGCATAGGTGGAAGGAGAGATGTAAAATCATCTAGGAACACTCCCTTACCTTATAACGTCCTTTCTCCAGTAGCCATTCCCCAAGTCCTGTCCATTTTACCCTCTCACTGTCCTTCGAAGCTGCTCTGCATTTCTCTCATCCACCCCACCTTCCTGGATCAAGCGACAGTTGTCTCCAATCTGTACACTTCACCGGGCTGCATTTCCTCTCTGCCAACCAGCGCCCTCCCTAATGTGAACCATCCATTTAAGCAAAGCACCTGCTCATACCACGCCTCCGTCTCAAACTCTGGCAACTCCTGGCTCTTCTTGGGGTACAGATTGACATCATCTGCACGTCCCGGGCAGCCAGGCAGAGCGGGCAGGCTTCCTTCTGCCCCAGCCCCCTCTGGCACCACACAGCACCTTGTCTGTGCAGCCGGCACCCTGGTCTTTCTCTTCCCCAGATGGGTCTCCCTGTTGACTCCCATGCTCTTCCCTCTGATTTTCTCCTCTCTCCAGCCCCTCTCCCTGTCAGTCCTTTCATGTTCTCCAGGTGTGAGTCTGCATTATCATGATATCCCAGGCAATTCTTCTCAGAGCTCCTTGAACAAGTCAACTACGTCAACTACACCTGTCTCATTATTTCATTATTCTATGCACCTTTCCCACGTTGGACCTGTTGCAACCAGAGTCTTACATTTATTGTGTGATTCTTTGATTCATATATTTTGCTTACACTATGTCATTATCTATTCGCTCTGCCCCGTGAGTGCAGAGAGCCTGCCTGGTCTTGCTCACTCTTGTATATGTAGCACCCAGTACGGTGTGTGGTTCTTAGTAGGTACTCAGTAAGCATCTGTGTATTGTATTGAATGAACGAATGGGCAAATACATGGATATGTATTCAAAGAGAAATCTGGAACTTAGGGTTGTAGGGAATAGAAAAGCCTGAAAAGCCTGGCCTGCTTTTACAATAAAGTGGGTTTGTCTGTTTTATTTTTAATTTTTTAAATTTTTTAAATTTTTATTATTTTTTTTAAGCTGCCAAGGGCTGGTGCAGAGAGGTATGTAATCACGGAGGCTGGACCAGGCGTCAGCCAGAAGGGTCAAGGGCCTTAAAATCTGGGCTATGACCAGTTGACATTTTTAACGTAACTTCATCTTTCTAAGTCTTTGTAAAGTGTGCTACCATGGAAGGCTCTGTGTTGTGAGTGCACATTTGTGCACGTGTGCACCTGTGAGTGTGCATGAGTATGTGCACACACTGGAGTGGCCAAGCATGTGTGCCTGAGAAAGTGCGTGAGCACGTGTGTGTGAGCACTTGGGTGTGCACGTGTAGGGGAGCAGGTGTGTGTGAGTGTGTGGGGTGAGTGCATGTGCAAGGGAGTGTGCATATGACTGAGTGCATGTGTTTGTGTGTGTGCATGGGAGAGGGCCAGTCCGTGGTCAAGAAGAGCTTAATAACCAAAAGTGAGCATGTAAATACAAATTCCTTCCCGTCCTCCCTGTGACAGATGTGTAAGAATGTGGAGGGGACGTTAGACTTTCCGTATTAAAGTGGAATTGGGATTCAAGACAACTTTATGACCATCGAAGGCTGGGGCGTCCCCCAGGCGACAGCTCCCACTAGACCAGGGGGCCCGGGAACAGAGACCAGCCCTCGCTCACGCTCCTCCACTCCTGTAATTTACACAATACTTTGCAGGTAAATGTGTCCAATTGAATCGAATCCTTTAATTTATTTCCTTGATATCGTTGGCATCAAGGATTTCTGGTTTTGCCTTTTCAAAATGGAAATAAGGGGGAAATGGGTATTACTTTTTGATTAGTTTTCTGTGGGGAAAATACCAGGTTTTATTTTGAAATTGCTGGAAGTTGGCTTTGCAGCCAGGCCCACAGCTTCCCTGCAGCGAGGAGGGATTACAGCTCCGCACCTGGCCCGCAGGACTCGGGCAGTGGGCTCAGAACATCAAACGTCCCCTCTGGTTGCAGCCCAGCTTCCCTGTGAGCGGGGCAGCCCGGGACCGGCTGGGGCCCACGAGGCCCGCAGGAGCCCTCCGGGAGCTGAGCGTGCTTGGGGCTTTGCAGTCTCTCGGCCTCGGTCTGCCCGCGTGACGGCATCGCGGCAGGTGCAGCAGGTGCCCGTGTGGACAGCGACGCCGCCAGAGCCGTGGGCCAGGAACACGGACAGGGACGGACGGCCTGGCTGCGCGGGGACGTGGGGCTGGAATCCCCTCAGGGGGCCGGGGAGAGAACCCGCCAGCACCTCGGGTCATGCTCCGAAGCTACGCGCTTCCAACGGGCAGCTGAAAGAAAATGGATCCAAAAAATCCTCCTGGGTCTTTGCCAAGGATCCCAGCCGGTCCCCAAGGCGCCCGGCGCTTTGGGATGATCCCCGGCAGCAGCAATGGGCCCTCCGTGGGCAGCGGGGCGGTTAGGCAGCCGGGACCTTGCATGGCTGGAGCTGCGAGGAAGCTGCGGCGAAGGCGAGGGCGCCCGCGGCTGCACGGGGAGCACCTGCCTGTCTGCCTGCCGGCGGGAGGGTGGGCGCCCTCTCGGGGGGCGCAGGGGGTGAGGTCCTTGGAAACATCAGGCCCGCCGGCCCCGCAACCCCAGAGACCCCCCTTCCTGTTTTCTTTTCTTTTTTTTAAAAGGTTTATTTATTTATTTATTTATTTATTTATTTATTTATTTATTTATTTATTTATTAATGAGAGAGTCAGAGAGAGGCAGAGACACAGGCAGAGGGAGAAGCAGGCTCCATGCAGGGAGCCCGACGTGGGACTCGATCCCGGGTCTCCAGGATCACACCTTGGGTGGAAGGTGGTGCTCCACTGCTGAGCCACTGGGGCTGCCCCCCTGTTTTCTTTTCAATTCTGTGGGACATGAAATTAAAGTGGGATTTCCTATTGTGTGCACCCGATACAGGTTGTGCGGGCGGTGAGGGGTCCTGAGTGCTCCCGGGAGCAGTAGCCGGACTCACTGGCCTGGGCTTTGAAGCAAATCAAAAGCAGAATAAGTGAGGCAGACGTGGTTGTCATGCTTGAGAACTGGGTGACGTAACTAGGTAACTCGGTTCCGTGCAGGACGCGGGAGACCACCTGAAGGAGCTCTTGTTTATCCTAGTGACTGGGAGAGCTGAAGGATTAAATGACACGAATTTTTCACATACGAAAAGGACCACTCTGGGGCCAGCGTGGGAAGGCAACGCTGGGAGTCCAAGAGTGACCCTGGGATGAGCACTGTGGTATGCTATATGTTGGCAAATTGAACTTAAGACAAATGTAAAAAAATAAATAGAGTCACTGAAAAAAAAAAAGAAAGAAAGCGTGACCAGGTGGAGCAGGTGGAGGGCAGCCAGCAGCCCTCAGGGCCAGGGCTGGGAACGGGGACACCCCGAAGTCCCTCCCCGGGCAGCAGTTAGCGCCACGGCAGGAGCGCAGGGCAGCCTCTCTCCTGGGCCCTGGGGCTGCCAAGGTGGGCACCCTGCACACCTCGAGCCGGGCAGGTACGGCTGGGTTAGCCGGGAAGGAAAGTCGTCTACACGGGCTTCCGACCCGGAGACGCCAGAGGCGCAGATCGGAGGGCAGCCCCGGCCCAGGGAGGGCGGAGTGGGATTGGGTGCGTGGAAGGCAGGGGCAGGGCCGGGGGTCGGGGGTGGGGGGAGCTGTCCACGGCCGCACTGTCGTCCCGGAGGCGAGCTGTGCCAGCCTCGGACGTGATGCGAGGACTTGACTCCAGGTGCCAGGAGGTGGTAATGCCGCCGAGCAAACAAACGCTGGGGTTTTGAGACGGGCGTGAACAAGTGTGATTTGGCCCACAAAAAATTGCAGGTGCCTCTGAGACACTGTGGCGGGTGGTCGGTTGGGAGAGCCACCACCAACGAGGCTTGGATGTGGGACTCCTCGCCGGGTAGGTGTCATCGGAGTAAGGGCAGTACCTGAGGTCGCTCCTTCAACGTTTATCTCGCGGTTACTACGCGTTGGGCGGCCGAGCCAGGTGCTGCAGCCAGAGGTGTACATGAGGGGGTCCGCGTGATGAGCGGCATCTGCACCCTCACGGGGCCCCCAGCGGCGGAGTCCTGAGGAGGGAGCCCCGGGGCCTTCCTAAAACCGGGTGGGGAAAGGAGGAGGTCGTTAACTGCACAGAGTCAGTGGCCAGGGAAGAGTGAAGACGGGGCCCTGAGTCACCGAGGAGTCAGGAACACAGAAACCAGGAGCCTGGAAGGTGGGGAGGGGAGGGGAGGGGAGGAGAGGGGACGGGAGGGGAGGGGCCAGGCCTGGACCCACCCTGCCGGAGCCTGGGCTCAGGGGACCCGGAAGTCATGGGGAGGGGGGCGTCTGGATGAGACTGTGGGTCCTGGAGCTCCCGGGGCCTGCTGTGGGGGGGGGGGAGGCCGGGGCTCCGCTGCGTGGCTGCCAAACAGCCTGCACCCAGCAGAACAGGAAAGGAAAACCCGTGTGGCCTCCCCGTCCTAAGGCCCGTCCCCATCTCCCACTCAGGGTCCGAGGGGAAGCCCCCTGGCAGGAAGGCGGGGGGCAGGGGCTGTGCACTATGGAGCCCATAACCCCATTCCCGTGGGTCCCAGGTCCCATCAGCAGGGCACCTGCTGCTGCTGCCACAGCGCTCCCCAACCGGCTGGAGCGCTGAGTCCCACCTGCCACCGCCCAGCACAGCAGAGTAGCAACAAGGGTGCGGGAGGGCTCCCGGACGCCACAGAAGGCCCGATGGGGACGCTTTCACGGGCGCGTGCGGGTCTCCAGCCCCACCAGGCTCCACACGTCAAACCCACACAGCTTCTTGCACGTCAGTGATCCCTCGATAAAGTGCCTTCGTAAGAAAGAAAACGAAGCCACAAAAATTCCACCCGCACCGTCTCTATCCTGAGGCTAAATTGTAACGTTGGCCAAATCCCACCTGCTCAGGTAAAATCACATACACATAAATATGCATTACGTGCATCACCTGTTTCTGTAAAACAGCACGTGCGCGGAGGCTCGCGGCCCTTCTTTAACTGGTCTCGCAACTGGAGGTGGCAATTGTGTATGTACAAGGCCTCCGTTCCCGCTGCAGTTACCCCGTGGGGCGGAAGGGGGTGCAGACCTTGTTTTTGAATGGTCGGGTCCTTAGCACGCTTGCGGTTGCTGGATCGGAATATTTACCTGTTCACGGTCAGGGAAGTTGGCTGGGGCGCTCCCGAGGATGCCCTGTGGTCAGGACGCCCTCCCCCTCCCCGTAGGGCGGCGGCTGCATCTCCCCTGGGTGACAGGGTAACTGCTCCCCGATGGCTCTGCGACTCCTTTCTCTGCCGGATGACGGATGGTGTGAGGAGCCCGGGTGACCCCAGGGCTGGGTCAGCTCCCAGGTCAAGGAGCCGCTGTTTCCCGTAGCTTTCACTCTAGGGGATCAAGAACTTCCAGACCGGGAGGACCCGGAGATCCAGAGACACCCAACAAAATATTTGCGGTGGGTGATCAGCTCCTGCTTCAGGTCCTCGACTCATCCCGACTCCCTGCGGTCGGGGTGCCGTCGGGGGCTGGTTCCAGGCTCACAGCCCGCCCGCAGGACGGCAGGCACCCGGGCCTAGAGGTGAGCGTGTCAGTCCCGCGTAGGGCATTGGCTGACTTCCGAGAGGGCTCTGGATGGCGGGCGGGGGGCGGAGAAGGGCCTCACCCAGGGCGGACCACTGCCTCCTCGGAACGAGGCGGCCTCCAGCGGGATCGCACGCGGTTCGAAGGCATCCCCAAGACCCACGAATGGCGGCGCTGGCCAGACGACCTCCGGGGAGTCCGAATGCAGGGCCTCTCAGTGAGCAGGTACCTCTTCCCTCCCCGGGGGACACGCTTCCATGAGACCCGCCTGCCCACCGGGGGCCGCGGGGGTCCCCACCCCACTCAGAAGCGGTGCTGCGTCGGGGGCTCCGCGCCGACCTGTTCCGTTCAGAGCAGGTGCTCAGCAGTGGGGGGCTCGGGGTTCCATCACGGCCCCCAGGAGGACTGTTCACATCTGACCCAGGTGCCTGGGTTCACATACACTGTTCTGGGCTCAGGATGAGGTGGCCCCTGCTCCGGTGACTGGTGTCCTATAAGATCAGGGACATTGGGGCACGCAGACACTCCCAGAGGGAGGGATACCGTTGGCCCATGCAGGCGGCCGTGGGGGGCCACAGCTGCCAGCTGGGGTATGCCCCTGCGGGCCGGCCTGGCCCCAAAGCCGGAAGAGCCAAGGGAGGACCCTGTGGCGAAGGAGGGAACAGGTTCCTGTTCCTTATGTCACCCCGTTTGTGCAGCTTTGTCCTGGCAGCCCTAGGACGTAGCACAGGCCATGGCCACACGGGTCCTGGAGGGAAGAGTCCATGCTGTGGAGCCCGCACCTGGCCTCACCCCTGCTGCTGCGGCCACTCTGCAAGTGTGTCCACCTCACAAGTGCCGGGTGACCCGAGGAAGGTGGTGACTAGAGAGCCACCACCCACCACGTCCGCGGTGCGTGGTGCGGCCCGTCCCCAGGGGAGTGAGTCTTCAGCGACCGCTCACACGGGGACAGGGGACCCCCCCACCCCCCGACTCCCCCGCCTGCACGGCTCCCGTACACACTCGTCACACACAGACCTCGTCACCTGTCCTCACGCCTCTTCTGTTCCCACATTCTGGCTCGAGGTCCCCGTGAGCCCGTGCTCCAGGACATGTCTCCCTCTGAGAAAGCAGAGCAGCGGTGGACGGTTTCCGTGCCCGCCCTGGGAGGCCCCTCTCCCCGGTGCTCGTGGGGAGGATCCGCAGGAGGCGGAAGCCCGCCTGTGCCCGTGTGAGCACCTCACAGATGCTGCTGCAAGCCAGGCCCGCGGGTCCTCACCGACTCAACTAGTCACAGGGAGCCCCCCCCATGTGGCCGTGGGGCGGGAGGGGACAACGTGCCTCGATGCTGCTTCCGTCTGGACCACCAGCTGGCCGACCGACCGCAGCGCCCACCCACGCACACGCAAGGTGCATGACGCCTGAGTTTCAGGTGCTCCGCGGGCCTCGTGGTCAGCGGTGCCCGGGCTGCCTCCTCGGGCGGACAGAGACAAATCCCGCTGAGCTTCCCATCTCAGTGGGGCCCGAACCGGGTGGGCAAAGTCAGCGGAGGAAGCTGGTACGTGCGGTGGAGGCGTGACAGTCATCGGAACCACCTTACGAGAGAGAACGGGCATCTCCGTGTTTCTTCGCCCTGTGTCACGAGAAAGAGCATCACGGGCCTCAGGGAGTCGCGGTATCGGGAAGGACCGGCTCGAAGTCTAACGCGCTGCTGTTCGAGACAAACTAGCAGAGTCTGACTTCGTAGCCCTGTTGTTTGTGTCACTTTTAAGCAATAAGCTTTATTTTGAGAGGTTTTTTTAAGTTTACAGAAAAGGGAGCAGAAAGTACAGAGGATTCCCATCTACCCCCCTCCCCCCACCCCTACAGGTTCCCTGGGTTTTAACACCTCGAGTTAGTGAGGCGCATGGTTAAAATTGAGGGGCTGATATTGAATCCTTATTCTTCACTCAAGTGCATACTCTGTGTTGGGGTTTGCCCTTTGCCTCGTGCAGCTCTGTGGGTCGGGACGAATGTGGAATATCGTGTATCCGCCATTAAAATGTCACAGTGAACAATTTCACTGCTCCAAACCCCCATCCCACCCCCTACGCCCCGGCCATGCCCCACCTGCTCGTCCCTCCCCATCCGAAGCCCTGGCAACCACCCATCTCTTTGCTGTCCTCGTGGGCCTGCCTTTTCCAGAATGTCATAGAGATGGAATCGCACCATACGAAGCCTTTTCAGACTGGCTTTTTTTTCTTTTACTTTTTTTTTACTTAGTAATATGCATGTGCGTTTCCTCCATGTCTTTTTATGGTTTGATAACTCACAGCGTGTTGGTGCTGGGTAATGTTCGGCTGCCGGGAGGCACCAGGGTTTATTTGTCCGCTCACCTACGGAAGGACGTCTTGGTTGCTTCCAAGTGGTGGGCGTTATGAATGACGCTGCCCTAAATATCCACGTGCAGCTTCCTGTGTGGGCCCCAGCTGTTAACTCCAGTCATTGGGGTTATTTGGGTTGCGGAACATGATTCCCGGATCATAAGGTAAGAGCGGTTTCGTGTTGGATGAAACCACCCAACTGTCCTTAAGGCGGCTGCACTGTGAGGTGTTCCCAGCAGCCACGCGTGCGTCCTACGGCCCCACGTCCTCGCCGGCTCCTGCCGTCGGCAGCGCTGCCGCTGGCAGCCATTCTACGTGAGCAGTGGCATCTCCGGGTTGTTCTGATCCACATTTCCCTGATGGCATATGCTGTTGGGCATCGTCTCACCCGCTGTACGTCATCTTCGGTGAGGAGTCTGTTCGGATCTTTTCCTCACTGTGTGGTTTTTAAGGTGCCGAAGTCAACACTAGTCGTGACCCTCGTGGTGGTTGTTTTGGTGAACTCCCGGTGTGTTTATTTGTGTTCTGTTGATACTGAATGAATGGGTCTTTTGACAGAGTCGAGTCATAATCTCCTTTTACCTTTGTTGTTCGGCATCTCAGATCCTTCTGAGCTACAGGGAAGCAATCTGTGCATCCAAACGATTGATCTGCATCAGTTTTCTGCCGTAGCTCAGCCTGCCCGTAAAGGCCTTGCTCCTAATACTAGGTCAGCAATAAAGCCGTCATGGAAACTCATGTGTTCACCCTCTCGGTTTAAACTCGGGTTATAGGGCTCGCTCATGTCTTGAGCTGGACCCCTTGCATAGTAGGCATCACTTGATCTTTGATTATTTGTAGTCCCATGTCATTTGCTGGTTCCACCTCGTGGAGGTTGGCACGCTCTGCGCTCACACAGCCTGGGCTCCACATTCCGGTTCTGCCAGGACTTCGGAAGATGCTATCTCCTCCGAGGTTTCCAGGCCCTCATGTACAGCGCCTCACGTACTCCTTTGCCCCAATTCTTTTCCTTCTTACATTGCTCTTCTTGCTGCCCGTGCCACTCAGAATCCCGTTGCTCTCCTGCCTGCTTTCTTTCCTCCTCCTGCAGGAGGGCAGGGCGTCCTCAGCCTCATGGCCCTTGACCAATGTTAGTCCAATAAATCCAAGCAAGGTAGGGACCAAATACTCATCAAATTCTGCTGGTTTACCAAACATCTGTGGACACAGGCTAGTTGGGCATGCTTACTTTGGAGAAGATGATGGTAATAATGGTGCTTAAACTTCTCATTAGGTTTTGCCATCAGCTTTGTGCCACATCTGGGCAGAGGCTTTGTCCATTACGGGGGGGGGGGGGGAGGAAGTGCAGCTCCCAAGGACTTCTTTGGGGTGGCTGGGTAGGGTAGTGGCTTGGAGCAGTATCCTACTACTAGGTTACCTCTTTTTGAGCTAATGTAAATGTGGAAGAAAGAAGAAGAAAAGAAAGCCGTCAGGGAAAACCTGCACCACCGTTCGCTACGGTGGGCGCCGTGCCTGGAGCAGAAGCGCTGTCACTAGTTCCAAGGAGCCCGGACGCGCTGGCTGTGGGGGGTCAGTCCCCGGGCAGCTGCTCTCGTAGAGGCTCTGAAAGGCCCAGCAGAGGGATGAAACAGAACAACACAACAGCACAAAACCAAAAACAGGTTAACTGTATAAGCCAGTTTTTCAGACATTTCTCTGATCTCTGTTTCACCTAAAACCTATCGTCCCTTGGCTTTACGGTTCCAAACAATGCCTGTTGCAACCTGCTGCCTTTTGCATCTTCTGTTAACTTGTTTGGAGAAGAAATGGAGGCCGTCCACATCCGGCCGAGTCACTTTTTAGGCCGAAAGCAATGAAAGGTATAGGTGGCACTCCTCGGCTAACGTGGTGCCGTGAGCGAGAGTTTCCCGTACAATTTCTGATCGTGCCTCACTGACAGGAACGCTGCTCTATTAGCACACTAAACAAAAGCCAGAAAGTCTAGAACACAATATGAATTATTAACCATCCTTGTGATTTCCCTCCATCAAAACGTGAATAGCGGTGCATCTTAATTAGCTGTGGCATTAACTGGGACTCTGTTCTGGAAAACACGCAGAATGACGGACTGGCTTTATCTATCAGGTAAAAATATCACCTCTTCAGAGAGGCCTCCTCCGATCTCCTGGTCTTGAATAAACCCCACCAAGGCACTTTCTAAACGTCGACCTTGTTTGTTTGTTTAGAATTGGTAGAGTTCGACAGTGTTGCCTATTATCCTATCTAGTTACTTATTTCTTTACTGTCCTCCTGAGCCCTTCCACTTCCACAGAATTTCACGAGGACGGTCTTGTGTCCCATGCGGCCCCTGGAAGGTGGCCCAGAGCAATCAGCAGGGGCCCGGGTAAGTACCTACGCACAAGCGCGAACACTGAGTTAACCTCCAGATCACAACTGCATCCCATGAACTAAAACATGGAGCATCCGTTTTGCCCGGGCAAGGCACGGAGGGACGTTCAAAGCAGAGCATCACGGCCCTGAGACCACCAAGTCCTGTGTCCTTGGCCTTGGCCTACGGGCAACGGCGCTGCTCCGGACCAAGACACGCCTGCCGGGGGCACGAAGGAACACTTTTTGCCATTCTAGGTACATAGGTACATGCCATAGTTTAAGGAATTACGATCCTTGAGTTTATCATCCATCCCAACAACCATCACCCCCCGTTGGACTTACACTGAGGTGATAAGTTTTGAACACGTTCTTTTAGGGAAACTTAGCGTCATTTCAAAGAACTTTAGAGATGGTTGCCTGTTTCAAGCAGACTCAAGAATGTCTTTTTAAAAAATTGGGTAGTCCCTCATCTAGCCTATCTATTTGGAAAGGATTAACACAAAACCTTTCCCAAAACTACCTTGAATCAGTTAGTTCTAAATACACTGATAAGATCGTTCAAATTTTGTGTATTTTTAATTAGTCAGAGATGTGAAAAATCAAGAAGAATGTTTTCACTCTCTTTATTTCAGGTAGGAACCGGTTTGACTCAACAGGTAGACCTCACCTGTGCCTCTCCGCATGATGGACTCTGGAGTGTGAGTATGTCTGTAAGGATGGGGTGTGTGTGCTATAGTAGGTGTGTGGAGCATTCTTTTTTTTTTAAATCAGCATTATTGAGATATAATTCACTAACCATGGAATTTACCCATTGAGAGTGTTCGATCCATGGTTTTTTAGTGTATTCACAGACATGTGCACCAGGCACAGTCCATGTTAGAACATCCCCACCCTCCTCAAAAGCATCCCCATTCCCATTAGCTGCCAGGTGCCTACCCACCCATCCCCACCCTGCCCCCAGTCCTAAGCAACCAGAGCCTGCTGTGTCCACTCTCCGTCTCTGGATTCCCTGCTCTCGACACTTCCCACCCAGAGTCACACAACACTGTTTATGACTGACTGGCTGCTTCACTTAGTGTATCTACTCAAGGCCCATCCATGCTGAAGCAAGCACTGCTCCCCATTGCTTTTTATGGCCACATAATATTCCATCGTGTAGGTATATTGTGTTTTCTTGGTCAGTTGATGAGCTTTGAGGTTCTTTCTCCGTTTACACTGTCACGAACAGTGTTGGTATAAATATTTGCGAATAAGCTTATGTGTGGTCATAAGTTTTCATCTCTCTTGGGTATATACCTAGGAGTAGAAATGCTGGGTCATGCAGAAATTCTACATTTCACAGTTTGAAGAACTTCCAGACTGTTCTCTGAGCAGCAACACTGTTTTGCGTTCCCACCAGCAGTGTATGACGGTTCGTATTTTCCACGTACTTGCCAAAACACTGGCTATTATCTGACTTTTCGGTTCTTGCCATCCTACTGGATAGAGGAGGTATCTCATTGTGGTATCGATTTGATTTGACGTCTAAAGATGTGGAGCATCTTCGTGCCTACTGGACATTTGTATATCTTCTTTGGAGAAATGTCTATTCAGATCCTTTGCCGATGTTTTAATTGGATTGTTAGTCTTTTTACCACTGAGTTACAAGTGTTCTTCATATATTTTTCATAGAAGTTCTTTATATGATAAGAGATTTGCAACTGTTTTCTCCCATTCCGTGGGTCATCTTTCTACTTCCTAGATGTGTTCTTTGCAGCACAGATTTTAATTCTGATAAACTCCAATGAATCCATTTCATTTATTGTTTGTGCTTTTAATGTCCTGTGTATAATCCTTTGCCAAACCCAAAGTCATGAAGAATTATGCCTATGTTTTCTCCTAAGAGTTTTATAGTTATTACATTGAGGTCTTTGATTCATCTTGAGTTAACTTTCATGCATGGTGTGAGGTAACTGTTCAGATTCAATCTTTTGTATGTGGCTGTCCAATTGTCCCAGCACCATTTGTTGAAAAGACTATTTTTTTTCCCAAATTGAATGGTCTTGGCACGCTAGTTGAAGATCAGTTGATCATTGATGTGCGGGTTTATTTCTGGACTCTCGATTCTATTCCATTGATGTATATGGCTATTCTTGGGCAGGAGATCATTCCCTTGACTACTATTGCTCTGTAGTAAGTTTTCACACCATGAAGTGTGAGTCTTCCCACTTTATTCTTCTTTTTAAAGATTGTTTTGACTATCCTGGGTCTCTTGCAAATTCGAATGAATAGTAGACTCAGTGTGTCGATTTCTCAAAGAAGTCACCTATGATTCAGATGGGGATTGTGTTTCTGTTGAATATCCTCCCGCTCAAGAGAGTCCTTCCTCAGTTGTGTCCAATCTACTAATGAGTCCATCAGCAGCATTCCTCATTTTATTGCACTGTTTTGGGCTGTTATCACTTGGTTTTGATCCTTTCTCAGAGTCCCATCTCTGTTACATTGCCCATCTGTTCTTGCATGTTGTCCACTTTTTCCATTAAGGAATTTTTTTAAAATTTATTTTTATTTTATGATAGTCACAGAGAGAGAGAGAGAGGCAGAGACACAGGCAGAGGGAGAAGCAGGCTCCATGCACCGGGAGCCCGATATGGGATTCGATCCCGGGTCTCCAGGATTGCGCCCTGGGCCAAAAGCAGGCGCCAAACCGCTGCGCCACCCAGGGATCCCCATTAAGGAATTTTAATCATAGTAACTTTAGGTTGGTGATCTGATCATTCCAACTTTTCTCACCATATCTGTCTTTGTTCTGATGCTTGCGCTATCTCTTGCAATTGCTTTTTCTTCTTTCTTTCTTTCTTTCTTTCTTTCTTTCTTTCTTTCTTTCTTTCTTCCTTCCTTCCTTCCTTCCTTCCTTCCTTTCTTTCTTTTTTCTTTTTTCTTTTTTTTGTATTTTTAGAATGCTTTACAGTTCTGTGTTTAAAGCTGGGCATGAAGTCCTGGGTAGAAGGAGGCATGGTAAAGAACCCTGTGGAGGTGAGGCATGTGGGGGAAAGTGCTCTGTAGTCCTTATCAGGTTGCAGCCCCCTCTGGACTGTGAGCTTCAGGACTCCTTCTCAGTTCTGGTCCCAGCCCTGAGGTGGGACACAATGGCTGGAGTGTGGGGAGGGGTCAGTTAGGCTCAGATAAAATCATTTCCTTGCAGGCAGGCCTTGTCAGGGGCAGAGTGTTCTAGGGCATTTCAAAGGGGCTCCTACTGCCCTCCACCTGCCAGAAGCCCCAGGGATATTTCCTCCTGGTTTCTTGAGCACCTGATAGAGCTTCTTTTTTATTTTAATATTTTATTTAAATTCAATTTGCCTATATGTGTAACACCCAATGCTCATCTCATCAAGTGTCCTCCTCAGTGCCCATCACCCATATTCCCCATCGCCCCGCCCACCTCCCCTTCTGCAACCCTTTGTTTCCCAGAGTCAGGAGTCTCTCATGGTTTGTCTTGCTCTCTCCTTTTCCCCCTCTCTGTTCCCCTCCTTCCCTTTTGGTCCCTTTCATTATTTCTTATATTCCACGTATAAGTGAAGCCATGTGATGACTGTCCTTCTCCGATTAACTTACTTCACTCAGCATCATAACCTCCAGTTCCATCCACGTCAAAGCAAATGGTGGGTATTCATCCTTTCTGATGGCTGAGCCATATTCCAGTGTGTATAGAGACCACATCTTTATCCATTCACCTGTCGAAGAACATCCTTAAGCCTGTGGGTGCCCCCACCGGAGTCTTTGTCTCTCGGAGCTGTCTACACAGAGCCTCCAACTATTTGCTGTTTGTATTTAATTACAGGTTGGGCTTTCCTCCCAGGCTCTGGTCCCTGGAGGGTTTCTGCTTCAGTGGGTTGTGATTTCCTATTTTTGCCTGGCTGTCTGTCTCTCTAATTTGGGGTATAGTCACCTTAGAATTTTTGCCTGTGATCTCAGCATTTTTATTTCTTTTAATCACTGATAAAAAATAATGGGTCCAAAAAAGAATTTTTAGCATTTAAGCCAAAGAGAGTTACAGGAACAGATATGAATACTGAAGTAGGTTATGCACGATCATACACCTCCGCTTCCCTCGGAACAGATAAGTCCACTTCAAACTCTGAATTTTCAGGATGCAGGACCATCGTGTGCTCACTTGTACTCTCTCCCTCAGTCGGCTCAGCCATTCACGCTATGGGGAGCAAGGCTCTCTGCTAAAGGCTCTGGGGCTTCTATGATGACTATGGTGAGCTGCCTTCCTCCTCCTCATGAATGGATCCTAGGAAACCCTTCCACACAAATCTAATTATGATCATAATTATCTTAATTATACCACTAGACTTTGCTGACTACCTGGAAAGTCACACCTATGAAGGCAAGGACCAGTGCTAGCAGGGGTCTGATGGCACCGTCAGCGGGTGACTTCCAGGTCTGCTGTGTGTAGTCCACCTCAGCCCTAGGTTAACTTTCTCTCATTTGAAAGTTGTGATCGTAAGAAGAAATAGGAAAAGATTATAGCCTGAGAAAATTATGGGGAAAAGTAAGAGCAAATGCTATTTCAGTGAGAGGCTATGGATGGTCTCAGGAAATCAGAAGCCAGAAAATGTTTAAATGGTCTGTGCCGAAGCTATCCACTAATAAAGGGTTTAACGAGAGATGTGAAAGATGAAAACTCAAATTGTGTGGAAATGTACATTCTGACCCCAATTTGGAAGGCCAGGGGCGGAAAGCGCTTTCCTAGGAGTAATGAGCCCGCTGCACGGACAGGCCAGCATCATCCTGAGACCTCAGGAAGCGGCGGCCAAGGGTGGTGGTGGAGTGCTAAGCCTGCTGCTCTCTTCTTAAGAAGATAAATATACAGTACACCGTAATTAGTAAAAAACCTCTTGGTGTTTATATTTGCCAACTTTTCCAGTTAAATTAAAATTATTGAGAAACTTCTGTTTTTAACTATTCTAAATGTTTTGCTTTTAATCATAAAACATCACAACATAGGGAATATGAATAATTTTTTTCTTGAAGATTGAGGATATGCCAATTATTTTCAACATTATTACAATATTATTGACTATATTCCCTATGTTGTACATTTCATCTCTGTTGGTTAATGTTATTTTTTTATTTTTTTTTGTTCGTTAATTTTATAACTGGAAGTTTGTACCTCTCAACTCTCTTTATTTGTTCCACCCATTCCCTATCCCTCCCTCTGGCAACCACTGGTTTGTTCTCTGTAAAGAGTGTTTATTTGTTTATTTTATTTTATTTTATTTTAAAGATTACACATATGAATAAGATCATATGATACTTGTCTTTCTCTGACTGACTTATTTCACTTAGCATCCACATTGTTGCAAATGGCAAAATTTCATTCTTTTTTATGGCTGAGTTATATTCCATTGTGTGTACTCACCACATCTTCTTTATCCATTCATCAGTCATGGGCACTGGGTTAATTCCATATCTTGGTTATTGTAAATAATACTGCAATAAACATAAATATACATATATTAATTTCCATTCTTATGCATTACAACTATTTTGGGAAAAATTATAGTAACTGAAACACTCATACAGTACTGGTGGGAGGGCAACCACATTGAAAATTCATTTAGAATCGTGCACTGTTGTTGTTCATGTGTATATATCATATCACCTAGGTCTATACTCAACAGAAGAGGACACATGCAGAAATGTCCACAGATTATTATAACCCAAAATGAAAGCAATTCTAGTGTTCATCAACTCTAAAATGGGTAAGTCCCTCACTACACATTGATCTATATGATATGACATGATATAGTGTGATGTGACATGGTTTGACATTAGAGGATATGACATGGTGTGATGTGATATGACATGATGTGTTGTGAACTGACACGACGTGATGTGAACCGATGTTGTATGATAAGTGATATACTACTGCAGTAAGGACAGGCAAGCTACAGCCCCCAGAACAGAAACATAACGTTGAGTAAGAAAAACCAGACACTCTATGGTGCACATTGTTCTATTCACACAAAGCTCCAGAACAGGCTCCGTGAACCTGTGCAACTAGAAGTCAGCACAGTGATTTCCTGGGCAGTGGCTGGGCAGGGACACAGAGGAACTGTTGGTGCTGGTCATGTTCAACTTCATGACTTGGGTGGTGGTTACATACAGTGTTTATTTGGGGATTAGTTGTGTAATTCATCACTATAAATTGTAATGATCTGTTCTCTTTGATTGATTTTACTTTGAGGTTTTTAAAAAATATTTGATAAGTCATTGAGAGAATCTGGCAAGTATGGGAAAGTCTCTAAGGAGGTAAGGTCACAGGAGTCCAGGAGGATCTGGATCACGATGAGCCATTTGAAGGACTTTGGTTTTGCTCTTACAGGGATGGAGGCCACTGGAGATCGTTGAGCAGAGGAGCAGTCTGCTCTGTCTTCTATTTTGGAGTGAACATTCTGGCTGCTGTGAGAAAGTATATGGTGGGCTGGGGCCAAAGAACAGCAATAAGGTCAAGAGTGTGCATTTTGGATTGGGATGCACTTTGGTAAATCGCTGTCTATGGAATCTGCTTAGTTTACGATCACACTGGCACTTTCCCGCTTCATCCCTGCATGGTGGGCTTTAAAGCACTTGATATTTAGACATTTGATGGGGAAAATGGTATCTTATGACAGTTTTAATCTACATTTCTTGTATTATGGGTGTGGTTGATATTTTCACTATTTTGAGAGCCACTTGCTGCTGCTTCTCCATCAACTGCACACTGTCCCCGTTTTCCTACCACCTTGATGTCATTCTTGCATATTTGTGTATGTCCATGGCTATCAAAAAATTTAAATGTCTGTGATTTGAGCTCCAGCTGCATATCTTACCTGTGTCCTAAGTTTTTAAGTTGAAAGTGCTTTCTTACCCAAAAATCGCTATTAAGTATAATGATAATAAAACCTAAAATTCACATTTTATTCCAGAATTTTTGTGATTTCTTTTTTTTTTAATTTTGGATCATTATTCCATTTAGAATTTATTTTGGTATATAGTATGAGACAATAATCTATGTTTTCCAAAGTCTGAGAACAGCACAGCGTTAAGGGCACATATTGTGAACATAGATTGTTTGGTCTCAGAGAATTCGTCTTTGCCAATTACTAGCCCTATGACTCTGTGCAGCCACTAGTCTATCACAAAACACTAATCTGTCCACCCGGAGTGGATAACAGGATCATTCAGGGGGAACCACTCAGGCTCATCACCATCTTTCAAGACTACCTGTGAGCGAGCTGCATATCAAGTGGATGCATCTACAAACCAAGCCTGGGCGCTTCCTTCCGTCATTAGTTGCTCCTACAACCATGGGTATGAGCTGAGGACAGCTGATGCCATGATACTGAGAGATCACATGAGAGTCAAGGACATCTGCTCATACAGCTACTTGTGTCTAATCCCACTTTTGCTTGTTCCCAACAAACCACTTCCATCATGCCGTAGCTTGTTCCCAGCCTATTTACGTGGCCTACTGGCCGGTCATGATGGGCAATTCCAGACGCATGGCCACTTGTAGGTCCGTGGTCAGACATTCTGTCTCTACCAATAGCGTAGCACCTATTATTTTCAAATGGTGGCAATGGTCCATTGCAGATAAATTGAACTCACTTAGCGAGTCCAGAGTCTTACATTTGTCCTTTCGATCATGGTGTCAGCCATAAAATCTACATTGCACCTGTTCCCATTACTAATATCTCTGACATCATAGGATCTGCTGGGTCACATGGCTTGAGTCTTGGTCGGACCATAGCCTGGGGCTGCTACAGTGCCATTCATGGTTTGGGCTCCACTGGAATCCTTTCGTGTTACTGTGTATGGACTGCAGCAGTATTTTCAGTATGGAATGTGCTGCCTCAAAATCCAAAGAGGACTACCAAGGGGTGTGCTTCCTTGTGGTGGGGGGCAAGATGCCATAGCTTGTCCTTTATTTTGGACAAGATGCCCTGATCGCTGGACCCCTAGCAGTTTCACTGAGGTGCATGTTCCTGAATGTGTGAAGGTTATTCTGCTACACTCTGGAGTGTGTGGATTACCAGAGCCTCCAACAGTCCAGCTGCTTCTTGCTGGTCGGGGCAGAATGAGGTCACAGAGAGTTGGTCAATGTGACATCAGGTGCTCCAGATTTTTGGGCTACTTCATGGTAGAGGGCGGAAGACAAAACATAGCTCAGGAAGAAAATGTAAATATACTCTATTGCCAGTTTTACGTGAATGAGACTCTCTGGTCTGCTTTCCTGATGGAAGTGGGAAAGCGCATGTTCATTACATCGAAGGCCTTGTGTGCCGTGCCACAGTCACGCCAGCTTGCTCTGCCACTGGCCCTGGCTGTCAGTGTGGTTCGTACTTTGTTACACTTGTGACAGACTCTATCCTCTTCCAGGATCAACCTCACTTCTTCAGAGGGCCAGAGGGTGAATTAAATGGAGACCTGAGGTAGTGGGACCACTACCTGGCCTGCTGGAGCTCCTTGAGTGTGGGGTTAATCCTCCCCTTTACCTCTGGGATAAGGTATTGGTTTTTATTTCCTATCTTGCCTGGGATGGGGATGGGACACAGTTTCAGAGACTTCTGTTTGGCGATCCTACCACGATGTCTCTGACCCTACATGCCAAAGCCCCATTGTGGGGTTCACACCATCTGCCCAGTATATCTTTCCCAAATGACAGCCTGGTGAATCTGCAGAGCTGATGGATCCATTGCAAGCTGGACAGTGACCTCGGTTCCATTTATTACCTGACCCACATGCCAAAGCCTAAGAGGGGTAGTAATGACCATGCAGGTCTCCAGGTATTACCATCAAGTCTGAACTGTGTCCAATGACCCTGGAAGTGTTTGTGTGTTTCCCTCTGCCTGGAGCACAGTTACCCAAGGAAATGGCATACATCCCTTAGTGGGGGTTGGGAGCATCATTGCCATAGTGCTTCAAGATCCTTCCTCCCAGGAGCATGGCCTCCTCTTCAATCATTGAGTCTTGGGTCCAAAAACTGGTTCAGGTCTGGAGACTGCACAAAGGGGTACTGCTCTCAGTTTCCCTTCATCCATCTTTGATTTCTTTTGATGAATCAAGCAGCAGTCTGACTGGCTATCTGTCTATTTTGCCCCCAGGGGTACTGTGTTCTATAAACCATCTTCATAATTCTGAAGGTCAGGCCTCATTGGCTACCACTCCAACATTGCCAGTCATGATGATAATTGCATCCACCTGGCTTCTCATCTTGACGCGCAGCCACCTGGCCTCTACTTCTGCACAGTCTTGCCATCCCTGTGGTTAGAGTGAGCCTGACTCTCTAACAGCATCACCCTTCCTCAGTCCTGGCCCACACAGGACAGCACTAGGGCCTTGCTGGTGTGGGTGCTTCTCTTCCTCTGCCTTCCTTCTTGGTTTGGTAAATAGCGAGTCTTCCATCTGGTGGGTGATCTGGACATACCGAGCACGTCCATCTCAGCATGCCTACTTCCTCGTCTTTCAATTCCTCTTTCCACGGTCTGCCATGCAATTCTGGCATTTCAGCTCATTTAACATGGCCCATTGATTTTTCCATGATCCCAGGAAACACCCCAGTAGCGATTTCACACCATCTCTTTAGGTTTTGCCAGGATGCTGAATCCTGTATCTCAAAACCGCTTCCAAATCAATACACTTTCTCTCATAAAAGCTTTTGTCCAGGACTGTTGCTCAAACATTCCTCAGAATCCAGTCCTGGGCATTCTCCTCTGGCTCCTGCCAGTACATATTATCTGAATCTTATAACTCCTTGTCAGACCCAAGCCATTCCAGCCGAGGCTTAGCCCTAATTATGATCTAATGGCCAGCAAGGGTGGGGGAAGTCTTATCAGGGAGCAGCTCTGCATTCTCTTTAGGAGACAGTCTTTGTTTTAAACAAGAAGTGGGCAATTATGCAGGACAAGCCTTCAGGGGAACATGGGAAGTCACCAGCCCAGACGTTCAACAACGCATGTGTCAGGGTTGCATTCTTTCCCAACCAGAATCCTGAGCTGCCTTGGTTGGGAGCTTAACCCTGATCTTCTTTGGGATTCAGCTACTCTAAAGATTAAGTGCAGCACCTGTGTGGTATATTGAAAAATACGCCTACATCTCGTAAAGATATCCACGTCTCAATCCTAGAATCTCTGAACATGCTCCATGGTAATGGAAAACTAGGGCTGCAGGTGGAATTAAGGTCACCAGTCAGCTGACTTCAAAATAGGAAGATTATCTAGATGGTCTGGGTGGTCCCGAAGTAATCCCTCCTGGTTCCCACCCTGCCCCCATGACATTGACCTTGGCCAGCATTGCTTTCTGCAGCAGAGGTAAGGGCCAGGGTGAGCTGTCCTAGAGAGGACACCGACTGACAGTATTTATAGTAGGGATACAGAGGACACATCCCCGTGTCCATCACACCCTAAGAAGGACGTTTGCTGTTTCCCCTACTGAACCATAAGGGATTTTCTATCCATTCTTATTTAATATTTTTCACTTATGGACACTGAGGATATATATACTAACTTTCAGTGAGGTTATACAAGTCATTTTATTGATCTTATCTACAAAAAGTACATACCTGAATAGAGTAGGAGAATATCTTCAAAATACTGAGGAAAAATCACCGTCTACTTAGAATTTTGTGTCTTTCAGAAGTGCAGACGCATTAAAGGCTTCATGTAAATACTGACAGAAAGCTCTTCTTGAGAATATGCTCTGTTGGGAAGGAAATTTTGAGCCCATGAGGAGGGATGCACAGGGTATACGGGACAAATAAGTCACTAAGTAGTGAATGATCCTAAAGGAGAAGACAAATACTTGGACTCTGAAAACCCTCTGAAAGTTAAGGAATAACATGAAGGACACACACAAACAGGATTACATTCAGATGGTTTAAAAGTACTTCTGCTCCTTTATAAAAAGATAGAAATGTTCATTACATTTTGACACTCTTAAGTATACAATTAGTATTTGATGGCAATAACCAGAAAGTATAGGAATAGAATGTTTAACAAGCCAGTGACATAAAAATAAGCCGGTGAAAATAAATTAAAATATATCAATAACCACTACAAATGTAAATATTTTAGAGTTTTCTGTTAACCAGGGAGGCCAGAATAAAATTTTAGCATTTTATAAGAGACACACATAAAACATGACAGAAATGTTAAAGGACATAGATAAAGATATGCCATGCAAATATAAATAAGAAAAAAAGAGCAATTGTAATATTAATATCAGAAACATAGATCAAAGAGACAAAGCCAAAGATCTCTCTTAGGTGTGAGGTAGTTGTAAAAAGTCACAAAAAAAGCTTAATCTTGTATGTTCCTAACAATTTAATCTCATATATGTAAAGTAAAAATTGACAAAATTACATAAACGGAAAAGCTAGAACCTTACTTAAATATTTTTATCACAGTATTCTCAGAAATGAATAGATTAGGAAACTAGAAAATAAAACATTTTACACAAATCTGATAAGTTTGATCCAATATCCATCTACATCAACAATGAAAGAACACACATTTTTAAAAGTACACATGGAAATTTCATTTAAAAGAAAATATATTTAATAACAAAGGAAGTTTTAAGATACCAAAAAAAAGGTCATTCAGACTTTATACTTGGAGTCCAATTTTATTTTATTATTTTATTTTATTTATTTTTTAAAATATTTTATTTATTTATTTATTCATGAGAGATACAGAGAGGGAGAGAGAAGCAGAGACACAGGCAGAGGGAGAAGCAGGCTCCATGCAGGGAGCCCGATGTGGGACTCGATCCCGGGACTCCAGGATCATGCCCTGGGCCAAAGGCAGGCGCTAAACTGCTGAGCCACCCAGGGATCCCCCAATGGAGTCCAATTTCATAAAATTAAAAATCAACTACAGAAAATAGTAAACAAAAAATTATTTTCCTCCTGTAAATTTGTGAATGTTAAAGCACATGTCAAAGTGTTCATGATTCAAAGAAGAAATTACAATGGAAATAAGAAGATGCTCATATATTAGTCAGGGTTGTTCGGCGAAACCGCACAGAGGGAAGGAGAGCCAGTGGGAGGACCAGCTTGCTGGTGGTGGAGTTTCCAGGCTGGCTCTGAAGGCTGAGGACCAGGGGCACAGAGGCCAGGAGACCAATGCTGGACTCAAACAGTCAGGACTGAGTCCACCTTTCTCCTCCTCGTGATCCTACCAGGTCCTCACCGGATTGGGGGAGGCCCACCCACACCAGGGAGGGCGGATCTTCTTGTCTGCGCCCACCTTCCACATGCTAATCTCTTCACTGCTTTGGTTTCTGCACAGATATTTACAGCTCTTATTGCCTGGAGTGGAAACATTTGTCAACTGGGGCGGGGGGTGTCAGGGCACTTCTTATCCCAACCACTGGCTAAATGTACATTCTTGCACAAGAGCGCGTTCAGCCACGTAGCTCGCGTTTCTGTTGGACGTGCGGACAAACACTTTGAGTTGCCTTTGGGGGAAGTCATGATAGAAGTATTTTCCCGTTCGTAAATATTTGCTTAGCACCTATTATGTTCCAGACCTTGGATCATTGACGGATCATCTCATCGTATTGACAAAGGTATCTGTTACTGAAATATTCTTCTGTTCACAGAGAAGTGCTCATGAGAAAAGTCTAGGTGGCCTGTGCCTCTTTCCTCCCTCCCTGTGTCCCCGTGTCTTCCTTGGCCACCACTCCGCCAATGCTCTCCTGACGAGACTCCCGTGATATCGCATCTCCAACCTTAATGGTCACGTCTGTGTTTTCATCCTGCTCAACCTTTTAGTCTCATCTGACAGAGCTGAACTATCCCAAAACATTTTTTTTTTTTGATAACAAATTCTCTCGGATGTCTTTTACCTAATTGGCTTTTTTTTTTCTTTCCGTAGATGGCTCTTCCTCTCCATCCAAACCTTCATCTTAAAATCACTCAGAGTCCAATCTGAGGTCTCATCTCATCTCTACGTACACTCGTCTCCTAGGCATTTCATCCATTCCAAGAGCTTTCTGACACCATTTTTATGCTGATAACTTGCGAATTCATATGGCCCACCCAGATGTCTCCTTTGAGAATCAGATTTATATATATCCAACTGCTTACCTGACATTTCACCTTTAATTCTCCACATATGTCTCAATTTAAACATGCTCAGAATGGTATTCTTGATGGGCGCTGCAAATCTGTGCCTTTCCTGGCTTCTTCCCGACACCACCATCTCCCAGGTTGCTCAGGCCAGAGCCTGTGTGCTTCACCAGCTTATGTGCCAATGACACTTCCTGCCAATCCCCCTTTAAAATACATCTTAAACCCTCACTGACATCGATTCAATGTTGTATCACCTCTTCTTCAAATTTCTATACCAAGCTTCTATTTACTCCTAATACTTTAAGTCGTTATCGGTAGCATCTGCAAGCTGTTAACCCACTCACCCAAAGCCAGACCTCGTAAGTGTGCACGCACCAGGGTGACCCTGCCCTAGACTCCTGCCATGCCCTAGCCCTGCACAATCAGCCCCATCCTCAATCGTACCCGTCCTACACTTCTCAACCATTTTGTGACATGCCTACACTATATATAGTATAATCTTCATTGACTTTGTAGACAGTTGATGAAATCATAACACACGTCGGAAAGGAGATTTAGAACCTTGAGCGTACAGCACAAATCAGAGGTGTGCAGCTCAGTAAACTTTAACAACTAAGAACAGCTGTGTAATGAGAAGTCAATCAAATCAACAGGCAAGGCATGCGTGGCTCTCGGAAGTCCCTGCCAGCCTCTCTTCCTGCCCCACTCCCCAGACTAACCACTGTCTGGACTTCTAACACCACAGATGAGCGTCCTTTGGGTGTCAGTTTTATATAAATGAAACGATGCGGCGTGTGTGCTCTGTGCCTCATCTACACCACTGTGCTCCACTTGCGAGATGTATCCTTGTGGCTCCACGCGCTGTGGTTCACATGCTCTCACTGTCACGCAGGATTCCACTGCAGGATGCGCCCCCCTGTGCTGGTCTGGTCTGTGGTCTGGTCGCTGGCACAGGTTCGGCGTGGGGCTGTTGGGAATAGCTCTGCTATGAACATATTTGTGCATATCTCTGGTGGGCATACAGGTGCACATTGCTCTTGGGTACGTACCTGGAGAGGAATTCTGGGTTGTGAATTTCTGGAAAATAAATGTTTATCTTTGGGGAATACTATTGGCGCGTCTACATAAATCACTCCCACCGGCAGAGTGGATGAGTTCAGCGCCTCCACATCAGCACAGATGCTTCAAATGTCAGCCTCCCTCTCTGTAATCCATTTGCGGGGGGAATGGCAGCGGTACGAAAGGTTTTGGCTTAATTTGCATTTCCTCAGTGAAAAATTACCTTGAAAACCTTTTAAAAGGTACTTAGTCAAATCTTCTGTCCATTTTTGGGATCGAATTATTTGGTTTTTAAAGTTTATTGATTGATGTTTTAAAAAATTTTTATATGTTATACAAGAGCTCCCAGTCAGAACAAAAATCGTAAACTGTGTACGTATGTGCACATACATACATATGATTTGATGAGCAGAAGCTCCTTGTAGTTTCAAATGATCCATTTCTTCTTTATCATTAATATTTGTGAATTTGCCTATTTTTCTCACTTTCATTTCTGTTAGTATTTATTTTTCTATGTTAACGCGTTAGGTGTACACACGTATATACACATAAATGTATTCAAATATGTGAAGTATAATGAATGAGATATAGTTCACTTTACGCAATTTTCTCGTTTAAATTGCCCATTCAGTGGTTTTTGGCTCATACGCAGACGTGTGCAACCATCACACAATTAACGTTAGCTCATCTCCACCACCCCCAGGTACCTGTGTCTTACCCATTTCCCCTCAGCCCTCTAAGCCCTGGTTGGGTACTAGTCTTTTGTGACTCGGTTCTTTCATTCTGCGTAATGTCTCCGAGGCACACCCATGTTGTATGTTTTATCATAGAATAATTGTATTATTTGGCCAAGTTTTTATTGCCAAGTAATATTCCATTTGGAATGAAATGGATGCACCCCATTTTACCTATCCATCCAATAATCAGTGAACATTAAGGTTGTTTCCACTTACTGGTTCTCACGATGAACAAACCTTCTACAGACCTTCGTGTGCAGTTATTATGTAGATGCGTGTTTGTATTTCTCTTAGGTATGTGCTGAAAGTGGAATTGCTGGTTCATGTGGTAATTCTGTGTTTAACGTTTGAGGAACTGCCAGGTAGTTTTGTAAAGTGACTGTACCATTTTGTATTCCTACCAACAGTGTATAAGTGTTCTGATTTCTCCCTCTTTTTGTTAATATTTCTTATTGTCTTTTGTTTATTTATTATTTATATTTATTTATTTATTTATTTATTTAAGACACACACACACAGAGAGAGAAGGAGGCAGAGACACAGGAAGAGGGAGAAGCACAGGAAGAGGGAGAAGCAGGCTCCATGCAGGAAGCCCGACGTGGGACTCGATCCCGGGGCTCCAGGATCATGCCCTGGGCCGAAGGTGGTGCTAGACCTCTGAGCCACCGGGGCTGCCTGGTCTGTCTTTTTTATCCTGGCTATAGATGTGAAGTTGTGTTTCATTTTGGATTTGCCTTGTATTTCCCAGATGACTATGCTAAACCATGTGCTTATTGACTATTTGTAGATCTTCTTTGTAGAAATGTCTATTCCAATCCTCTGTGCATTTTCTATAAAGATTTTTATTCATTTATTCATGAGAGACACAGAGAGAGAGAGAGAGAGAGAGAGGCAGAGACACAGGTAGAGGGAGAAGCAGGCTTCCTGCAGGGAGCCCGATGTAGGACTGGATCCCAGGTCTCCAGGATCATGTCCTGGGCCGAAGGCAGACACTCAACCACCGAGCCACCTAGGCATCCCTCCTCTGTTCATTTTTAATTTGGTTATTTTTATTTGTGTTATTGAGTTTTTGGAGTTCTTTTTTTTAATAAATTAATTTTTATTGGTGTTCAATTTGCCAACATACAGAATAACACCCAGTGCTCATCCCGTCAAGTGCCCCCCTCAGTGCCCGTCACCCATTCACCCCCACCACCGCCCTCCTCGCCTTCCATCACCCCTAGTTCGTTTCCCAGAGTTAGGAATCTTTATGTTCTGTCTCTCTTTCTACTATTTCCCACACATTTCTTCTCCCTTCTCTTATATTCCCTTTCACTATTATTCATATTCCCCAAATGAATGAGAACATACAATGTTTGTCCTTCTCCGATTGACTTACTTCACTCAGCATAATACCCTCCAGTTGGAGTTCTTTATATAGTAGTCCTTCATGAGATGTGTGATTTGTTTAAATTTTCTTCCATTTTGTGGACTTTCACTTTCTTTTTAAAAAATATTTTATTTATTTATTCATGAGAGACACAGAGAGACAGAGACAGAGAGGGAGAAGCAGGCTCCTCACAGGTAGCCTGATGCAGGACTAGATCCCCGGACCGGGATCACACCCTGAGCTGAAGGCGGACACTCCACCTCTGAGCCACCAGGTGTCCCAAGGACTTGCACTTTCTTAATGATACCTTTGAAGCACAGAAGTTTTTAATTTTGTGGAAGTCCACTTTATCTTTTTATTGTTGTTTGTGCTTCCAATATAATATTTAAGAAACCACTGCTTGATCCAAGATTACAAAGATACATATTTGTTTTCTTTTAAGACTTCTATAGTTTTAGCTCAGTCTTTTGATACATTTTTAGTTAAATTTTTTTAAATTTATTTTATTAGGGGAGGGATGGGGGAGAGACAGAGGGAAAGGGAGAGAGGATCTTAAGCAGGCTCCATGCCCAGTGCAGAGCCTGATGTGGGGCTTGATCTCACAACCCTGAGATCATGACCTGAGCCAAAATCAAGAGCCAGTCACTTGACCACTGACCACCCAGGCTCCCCTTGCTAACGTTTTACATATGGTTTTAGGTGAGTATCCAGTTGTTCCAGCATCATTTCTTTTTTTTTTTAAGATTTTATTTATTCATAGAGACAGACAGACAGAGAGAGAGAGGCAGAGACACAGGCAGAGGGAGAAGCAGGCTCCATGCAGGGAGCCCAACATTGGACTCGATCCTGGATTTCCAGGATTATGCCCTGGGCTGAAGGCGGCGCTAAGCCACTGAGCCACCCGGGGGGCTGCCCTCCAGCATCATTTCCTGAAAGGACTGTTCTTTCCCTCATGTCATTCTTTTGGCATCCACGTTAAAATCAACTGCTCATGGGATGCCTAGGTGGCTCAGTGGTTGAGAGTCTGCCTTGGGCCCAGGGTCCTGGGATCGAGTACCACATTGGGCTCCTGCATGGAGCCTGCTTCTCCTTCTGCTTGTGTCTCTGCATCTCTCTGTGTCTCCCACGAATAAATAAATAATTTAAAAAAATAAATAAAAAATCAACTGCCCATAAATGCGAGAATTTATTTCTAGACTCTCAGTTCTATTCCATTAATCTGTATGTCTATTCCTATGCTGGTGCATCGTGTCAGTACCACACTTCCTAATTTCTGTAGCTATATAATAAGTTTAGAAATAAGGACATGAGACTCCTAACTTTATTCTTCTGTTTAGGGGTTGTTTTGAGTGTTCTAGTTCTCTTGCATTTCCATGTGAATGGTAGGATCAGTTTGTCAGGTTCTGGGAAGAAAATGGCACCTGGGATTATCATGGATACTGCATTGAGTCTACAGATTAATTTGGGAAATATTCCATTTTACCAACATAAAATCTTCTGATCCATGGTCATGAGCTCTTTTGTGCTTATTCAGATCCCTTTCATTTTCTTTCAAAATGGTTTACAATTTTCAGAGCCTAAGTCTCGCATTTCTTTTCTTTTATTTCTAATTATCTTTTGGATGGTATGGTAAATGAAATTGTTTTATTGATTTCATTTTTGGATTTTTTCATTACTAGTATATAGAAATAAAGTTGATTCTGTATACTGAAGTTGTTGAATTTTTTTATTAGTTGTAATATTTTATAGTGGGTTTCCTGGGCTTTTATATATTTGCAAGATCATGCTGTCTGTCTACGAATAGAGGTGACTTTACTTCTTCCTTTCCAATCAGAATGCCCTTTATTTCTGTATTTTGCTTAATTACCCTGGCCGGAACTTCCACTGTAATGTGGGCTAGAAGCAGTAAGAGCACCCATGCCAGCTCGGTTCCCTACGTTAGTAGCAAAGTACTCAGTCTTTCACAACCAAAGTCCATAGCAGCTGTGGAGTTCTATAGATTTTCTATACATCTTTAGGAAATCTTTAGATTTTCTTTATCAAGTTGAACAGTCTCCCTTCTTAGTGTGGTGTCTTTTTATTATGAAGAGGTAGTTGATTTTGACTTTGTTTAATCTACCGAAGTTATTGTGTTTTCTGTTTTCCATTCTAGTAACATATTGTTTCCCTGGATTTTCACATGTTAAACTAACCTTGCATTCCTGGGATAAACCAGACTTCATCACTGTGTACAATCTTTTTTGTATGTCACTAGAATTGGCTTGCTATTATTCTGTTGAGGATTTTCACATGTAGACTGTGGCTAGTATTTGTTTTAATTTTATAAATGAGAAAACTAAGACTGCTAGAGGTTCAGTACATATTCCACAGTCACATAGTTGGGAAGCCTGGGATCTGCCTCATTTCAAAGTTCATGTTTTTTGGACTTTTAATGAAGACTTTGAGTTTAGGTGATATTCTTGACTTCTAAAATGGGAAATTCTGAATCAGAACAAGTATATTCTCTATTATCATGACCTCATGGGGACTTATTTTACCTCTAAGAAAGATCACTTTCTCTACTGCTTTCTTTTTTTAAAAGATATCATGCTGTCTAAAAAAACATGCTAAAAATATCAATCAAACTTTTTGGCTAGCTCTCCATGGGTAAAAATACAAAAGCTATATATATATATATATATATATATATATATAAAGGGATATATATATATCTTTGTGTGTATGATATATATATATCTATATATCTATATATATGTATCTAATAATTTCTGTATGTGGTGAAGAGAAATACACTATGTTGCTTTGTAGATAATTCTCCTAGAATTTTCCAATTTAATTTCAGGTTCAAGTAGAAAACTTATTATATATATTATAAAATTATATATATAATATAATATAATATATAAGTATATATAATATATATAAAAATTATATGTATGTATAAATTTCCACCCCTTATTTCTCCCATCCCCCCACCCACCTCCCCTTTGGTGATCAGTTTGTTTTTTATAGTCAAGAGTCTGTTTCTTGGTTTGTCTCTCTTCCTCTACTTTTCTTTGCTCATTTGTTTGTTTCTTAAATTCCACATATGATTGAAATCATATGGCATTTGTTTTTCTTTGGTTAACTTATTTCATTTAGCAGACTTATTTTACTTAGCTTTATACTCTGTAGCTCCATCTATGTTGTTGCAAATCCAAGAATTCATTTTCCTTATGGCTGAACGATATTCCATTGTATATACACCATCTCTTTTTTATCTATTCATCTATCAATGGACACTTGGGCTGCTTCCATAAGTTTGTAATGTAAGCAATGCTCCAATAAACATAAGCGTACATGTATCCCTTTGAAATAGTCTTTTTGTATTTTGGGGGTAAATACCCAGTAGTGTAATTCCTGGATAATAGGGTAGTTTTATTTTTAATTTTTTGAGGAAACTCCATACTGTTTTCAAGTGGCTGTACCAGTTTGCATTCCCTTCAATAGTGCAAGAGAGTTCCCTTTTCTCCATATTTCCTACACCCGTTGTTTCTTGTGTTGTTAGTTTTAACCATTCTGACAGGTGTGTTGGTGAAGGATAGAGTGGATCCTTGATGATGAGGGATGTTGAGTATCTTTTCATATGTCTGTTGGCCATCTGTATGTCTTCTTTAGAGAAATGTCGCTCATGACTTCTCATTATTAATTGGATTATTATTATTATTATTATTATTATTATTTTTGTATTGAGTTCTTTATATATTTTGGATACTAAACCTTTATTTGATATATCATTTAAAAATATCTTCCCCCACTCATTAGGTTGCCTTTTAGTTTTGTTGATTGTTTCCTTCACTGTGCAGAAACTATTTATTTTGAGGTAGTCCCAATAGTTTATTTTTGCTTTTATTTCCCTTGCCTCAGGAGACCTATCTAGTAAGATGCCACTATGGTCAATGTCAGAGAGATTACTGCCTGTGCTCTCTTCAAGGATTTTTATAGTTTCTGGTCTCACATTTACGTCTTTAATCCATTTTGAGTATATTTTGTGTATGGTGAAAGAAAATGGTCCAGTTTCATTCTTTTCTATGTTGCTGTCCAATTTTCTCAGCACTCTTTGTTGAAGAGACTTTTCTCCCTTTGCATATTTTTTGCCTCCTTTGTCAAATATTAATTTACCAAATAATATAAGCTTATTTTGTTTTTTTTGTTCTATTCTATTGATCTATGTGTCTATTTTTATGCTGGTACCATACTGTTTTAATTACTACCACTTTGTAATATAGCTTGAAATCTGGAACTATGATACCTCCAGTTTTTTTCTTTATTAAGATTTCTTTGGCTACTTGGGTCTTTTGTGGTTCTATATGAATTTTAGGATTATTCTAGTTCTGAAAAATTAATGTATTAAGATGTGTAATTTCCATAGGAATGACATTCTTTAAGTAAGATCAATTAAAAGATGATTTATAGATGATAGATTTTTAATGAATTTTTCTATCCATCCCTTTTGGACCTAGAATTGTGCCATGGAAACACTAATTAAAATAATTGCTGTTATGTTAATCATATTATTGTAACATACCTACATTTCTGCTGGTGACCATCATGTCACTAAAATAATGAATCCTATGATTCATTGCAAAATTCTGGATGCAGTGTCCCTTTTCAAATTCACTAACACTTGGCTTTAAGTAAAACTTTTCAATAAAGCATTTGCTGGGCAATATTTCAGTTAGCCAAACCAGTTTTGTATTTTTTTTAAAATTCCCTCATCATCTGGTACAGCTCTGGATGTGTGTCAATATCATTAAAATAAGAACATATAAAATTAATTTATAATTCCCAAAACACTATATGAATATGAGATGTCAATAGTGATGAAAAGAGTAGTAGCCACTCAGTAAATATGAGTCATCTTTGATGTCTTTGTTTGCAATGCTCTTACAATCTCAAAGTCATGTTTGAACACATGACAGAATGTATAATTGGGTCCTTAATCATTTATTGAAGATCATGACGAGTTTTAAAGAGGACATGTAGGTGCCTATTGACCTGGAAATGCCAGATTACGTGCAAAAAAAAAATATCAGGCTAATAAAGGATAGTAGGGGCAATGAAGACTGATATTGACCATGAGATATTTCATATATATGTTCTGAAGATGAAAATGGACACAACGAGTCCCCACTCACAATAACTCCAGAATTAATTGTTAAGTGTACATATAATAATGTTTATGTGAAATATATAGAACAAAGCATCTACAACTCATAAACTTGATGATGTTGAGGCAAGTTGTCCAAGAAAATGTGAAGATAAGACCAAAGTCACATGGCCTTCTCCCAAATAAAATGTTCCCTCTGGTGTAGAATGAAAAATTGCCTACCAAGTTTTCTGACTCACTAATACACAGCTGGTATTTCCTAATATTTCTTTTATAAAAGAGAATAGTACACCTTCTGTGGCAGATATAAAGTTATTTCATCAGTTTCTTTGAAGTCAAGTAAATGGAAAGCATGACTCAAATCAACTTAAACATTATTCTCATAAGCAAGAAGTCCAGAAGTAGATTGGTTTAGCAGTTGGTTAATTAAACGTTGCAACCATATAGTTAAGAACCCAGTTTCTTCCTCAAGACTTCTCGATCTTCCTCAGGCCACTAGTTATCACTCAGCTGAACCATATTCATGGTTATAAGACGGCTGTCATTCCAGACATCACCTCCAGACAGGAAAGTATTCTCTGGAGGAATAAGAGACACAGCTCTCCCTTGTGTCTCTTAGTTAAAGCAAAGCCAGATTTCCTTTTAAAAACCCATCAGACTCCTCTCAGATCTGATTGACTGGAATTGTGTCAGGTGCTCATGTCCAAGCTCATCACTGGCCAGGAGATTGAGAACAGCATGATTGGCTCAGTGAAGGAGGCAGCTGGATACCACACAAAACTGGAAGCTCTCCCTACCAGCAAGAAAAAAGTGAGGAAGGATGCTGGGTAGACAACCAACAACAACTGTCAGTAACAGTTCTCTACTTAAGTGTATGCGTTCTCATATAGCCAAGGCTATGTATCTCTTTCCCCCCAGATAAATACTGATGTAATATTTTAAATGTATTTCCTTCTTGCTGGAAGTTTAACCTTGATTTATGCTTTTTCTGACCCTTAAAAACAAAGGTAATGAAAATCTTTGGGGAAAATAATGCAAGCGCCATAACAGACTGGAGCTTTGTTATAAGAATGATTTCATCTGTGGGCTAGATCCTCAGTTAACACATACGATTGCTATCTAAAATCCTCTTTTCACATGTCTCTCCCTGGGGGTTTTTCTGATTGCGGCAGTTGTTTTTCATATTATGTCTGCATTAAACATGAAATTTCAGCTGCCAGAATTGAGCCTTCCTTCTCCTGACAAGATTGCAAACAGCTTAGCTGCAACCATTAGGATCAACATAAACAGTCTCCTGAAATGAGTAAATGAGTTCAAGTGCACAGGGCAGAAACCTCATAAAATCTGGAGGCCACTAAAAGAGGCAAAATTACTTGAGTGTCATTGTCAGATACAAAAAGGAATGAAGAGAAAGGTCTAGATCTTCTTCAGAAGGGCCAGGAAATGTCCATCGGTAACGGGTCATATAGCTAGGTCCCCGTGGGCATCTCAAGGTTTAAGAAGAGCTATACAGAGTGTCGAGAAGTAGAAATTGTATGAGTGACCCCACAAATGAAGCCTTCCTGATCTTCTCTGTTAGCTATCTCAAATGGTGTCACACCCAAAAGAAACTCAAATTTGACTCCAAAATCTTGAAAGTAAGATGTCTTAACTAGTGAAGAATTGGCAGAGAAAATAACATTGAATAACATGAGGAGCTTCTTCAAGATTCTCTTTTGACACCTCTGTCTCTTCCTCTCTACTTGGCAGCAACTGCAACCCTGCTCTTCTGGCAATTAAAACCTAAAGACCTGTCCAGCCACCTGCTTTCTTTCTAAAAGCTCACAATTCCCCGACTATTCTTTCCCTCAATCCAAAATCCCCCTGTCAGGGTTTCTTAACCTTGGTACTGTGGACATTGGAGGCCAGGTAATTCTTCACTTCACTCTCCTCTGCCCTGTAGATGTCCATCAGCACCTATGGCCTTTGCTGACCTGAAGCCAGTAGCACTGTCCTCCTACGAGCACCAAATGTGAATGAAGACATTGCCAGATTTCTCTGGGGGGATGAAATTGCTCCTGCTAAGAAGTACTGCTATAGGCAATTCATACCTTTTTTGGTTTTAGGACCCACCTTCCCCCAACATATCCCCATTCACATTCCCATCTCTCACATTCTGTGAGCAAAACACAAAACTTTCATCAGAATCCATGTTTCTAAGAAGGTCAGGGATGGAGGATCATTTTTCTCTTCATCACATGGACAATCAGGTGGAAACTAAGACTAAAAGAAAGCCCAGTATTGATGCTAGAGGACCAGAATGTTTGCATGCTCAAAACACAGAGCTGGAATAAGAGCATCAGATGTAAAGCAAGAAGTAAAAAGTCCTGGAAACTAGGAAAAGTGAGAGCAGAGGGCAAGATGGAATTAACCCAAAATATTTGGGATTGGGTTCTGAGAAAGAAAGAAAGAAAGAAAGAAAGAAAGAAAGAAAGAAAGAAAGAAAGAAAGAAAATGAACCCATTGCTTACTCTTTTTGGGTGTCAACCATAAGCAATAGACATCAACTGGTCACTTTGGAGGAGACTGGATGGGACCACCAGAAGAAATGACAAAAAATAAAATAAAATTAAATTTAAAAAACAAAACAAAACAAGGAGAGGGTAAGGAGCACAGCCTCAGGAAAGGAGCCAGAGGAAAGACAGACAAGCTGAACTGGACACCTCAGTACAGTCCATATCAGGTGCCATAAAAGAACTAGACATTCATGCTAATAGTCCTTTATATTTGGGATGCCTTACACCTACAGAGTATAATATGGTTAAAACTGCTGGTATTAATCTCATTTTAGAGGGAAAGGAAATTTACAGTTGCAGGAGTAGCACAATTTCTAGTCTCTAGGAGCTTAACTGCTGATTCGGTAGGAAAAAGCAAGTGAAAAGTCTAAGAAAAACCTTTTAAAAATCAAGTATAGAATATCATAAGACAATGAACGTCTTCTATGGCAATTTCACAGGAAAAGGTGCATCATTTTGAAGACGGAATAAATGGGGGCACCACTTGGCTTGGAATATAGGCTGCCTGGAGGAGAAGGGAGACACCAGTTGATAGCTCATTCAATACCTCCAAGACCCTGATGAGACGTTACCCGCCACCCATCACTGCCCATGATATTAATCAAGTAACTGGGAGGAAACAAACACAACGCAGCTGAGCCAGGGCAGAAATCTCTGTCCCTGCCTTTATCCTTCACCAGGCTTACTCATTTCAAGAGGCTTTATTGCTTACAACTTTATCTATATCCCCACACTGGGTAAAACTCTACTCCTGAAGGTCGCAGAGAAGATGTATTTGCTAAGTTATTCATTTAAAATTTCCATTGAACATACATGTATACAAAGTGCACTACTCATAAGTACACAGTTCAGTGATTAATACTCATGATTACACTCTGGCCGACACCACTGAGGTAAAGACATGGAATGCTACCGGCACATCCGACCTCATCTCTGCCCCCTTTTCCTATGATGTCCCTTTTCCTGGAAGGTAGCCACGCATCTGACTCCTAAAATCATGGAAAAGTTTCTTAAAAATTTACACAAAACTAACCATTAAGCATCTACTCTTCTTGCCCGGCTTCACTGGCTCAACATTTCGTGTGTGAGGTTAATCTTTGTTGTGGTTCTATGGCTCCACGGTATCCTGTTGGATGAATATACCTCAAGTTATACGTCTGTTCTAATTGGGGAGGACATTCAGAGAGTGCAGTTTGGGGTGAACACTTACAGGTCTACGAGCATTCTTAATCCTTCCTTTTGGAAGGTGAACATCTGTCCCTATTTGGTTGGGAAGAGCAATTGCTGGGTGTATCTGTGCACAATTTAAGGCAGATTCCGCTTAGTTTTCCAAAGTACGCCGACGTGACTGTGGCTCACTAATTTTATTTACTGTGTAGTTTTCCATTATGTGATGTGCCACAATATATTTATTTTTTCCACTCCTCACATCTTTTGGTGTCCTGCCATGACATTTTGGTCATGTAGGTGAGCATGTGTATCTATATAGATGTGACTAGAATTGCATTAGGAAATCGAATTGACATGCCAACAGTAACTGTGCAGCCATCAACGGATGAGAGTTGACCTGTATTCTTATCCACCATCTTGGAGGCAATTTATTTCCACTTACTGCTTTATTTCCTCACCATTTGTCTTAGAAGCCATCTACTGTGGTTATCAGCATAGACTCTGACCCTAGAGTGTTTGGGTTGAATCTGAATTTAACCACTTACTTAGTTTTTTAATTCCCCTTGATTTCTCCACATAAAATTTGAAGTGATAGTAGTAAAAATACCCCACAGAGTTACCAAAGTGACCAATAAATTCATATATGTAAGCACCTAGCACCCTACCTACTATATAATCAATTATATGTAAAATATTAACTTAAATTTGTTATTATTCTGATATTAACTCCATTTAAACATAGCAGTTATTATATAGTAAATGTTCAACAAATGCATGCTTAAGGTCATTATAATACTATTTCTTAACTCATCAAAGTAAGTCATTGTCTATAAAATGTGTTTTATAATTAATAAGGATGTAGTAGCCTTACATCACTAGCCCTTATCTGCCAACAGAGTTATATAATAATTTTTATAAAATTAGCAAATATTGATTACATTATGTATATTGATCACATTGTTGGTTACATTATGTGTTCTAGTTTCCTGAGGCTGCCATAACAAATTACCACAAACTGGGTTGCTTAAAAAATAGGAATTTATTATCTCATAGTTCTGGAGGCCAGAAATCCTAAATCAAGGTGTGGGCAGGCTCATCCTCCCACTGGAGTCTGAGGGAGAGTCCTTCTTTGCCTCTGCTGAGATTCTAGTAGTTTGCCAGTACTCTTTGGCATTCCTTGTGTCATAGCTGTGAAAGTCCAAGCCCACATGATCTTCCCTCTCTCTCTGTCTCTCTCTCTCTGTCTCTCTCTCTCTCTCTCTCTCTTTCTTTCTCTGTCTTGTCCTCTTATAAGGACACCAGTCATATTGGATTAGGGCCCATCCTAATGTGCTCATCTTAACCTGACTACATTTCCAAAGAGTCTGCTTCCAAATAGGGTCACATTCACCTGCACCAGGGTTAGGACTTTAACCTATCTTAGTGGGGGCCACAATGCAACCTCTACACACAATTATATAACTATTTCATGAAACTCCAGTAGAAATGTACATGTACACTATTTCTTCTATAAATTTTTCCTGATGGCTCTCCCAATGATCCATCATTTGTGCCATATTTGTAATCACTTCATTCCAGATGATCTACTACGGCAAATAATCCATCTCTTCATCTTCCTGGGTACTTCCTTTCAGAGCCTTCTATTCTTCTCTTGCAGTTTGCCCTGGTTTTGTTTAGACCTACTACATCTTTGTCATATATCCTACCAGTATTTGGGTAAGTGCTTTCTGCATTCTAGACCTACTTTTTCTTGATTTGCTCCCAGCTCTCATTGAAAGATACTCTCCATTGTCTTCCAAAGGAAGAACGTATCATGGGCAGATTTTCTGAATCCTTGAATTTTAAAAAAAAAATTACTTGATTCTATCTATTTCACAGTCATTTGATAAGTTGGCTAGGTATAAAATTCTACATGGGGATATTTTTTTCCTTCCAATTGTGAAGGGAAGGCTTTGCTCTTGTCTAGCACAAAATATCTTTCTTAACAGGCTACTGCCTTTCTAAGTTTTGGTCTCTTGTATGTAATTGCATTTTTTCATCTCTCTGTAGAAGTCTTAGGAATTTTTTTTCTACTTTTCCACTGACAGACATATATAGAGAGAATATATATTTAACTTGGCTTTTCATATTACGAATTTTAAAGGCTCTCCCTTATCCTCTGTATGCTTTTCACAGCATGCTGCTCTTTACTTTATAGATGCAATGTCTTTTCTTATCACTCTAAGATTTAGAATTGTTAAATGTTTCTTTTCCTTTCTGCATTATCTCTCTTTCCTCTCTGCTCATTTTGGTTCAATTGCATTTTTTCCCTTTATCTCATTGAAAACTACTTGCAGATGTTAAGAGGTAGCTGTATTTGCATCTGTGAATAACATATGAATGAGCTAACTGAAAGTTCAGAATGCCTGAGTAAAGCTTGCAGACTGGTCCATGTCATTGTGGAGTGATCAGGATGGGGGGTGGACAGCCATTGCATTTTAGGATCTCAAATATATGTCAATGGAAATGAGCCTATTTGGCTTCTCCAGAGAACAATCCTCCATTCTCTTGCCTGAGTAGTATATGTCTGGGGCTAGGGATTCCAGTGGCTGAATAGCTAATTATCTTAGGGTCTGTCTTTAATACAGTATTTTAAAAACTATCCTGTTCCCAGACTCTTGGTCTACTTCCTTGTCTTCTTATAAAATAAACCAGTATTCTTTTTTCTAGAGGTGTGGATGGACTACTGAGGAGGCTGGTTAGTATCACAGTGAAGGCACAGGGCTGGGAGGTGTGACAAAGGGTGGGCCCACTCCACACACGGGGACTCAGTCAGAATATCTGTCTGCTGTTTGATGCCTCACTGTTTCACTTCTGTGCAACTGATAACCAACAATCCCTGAGATTTCAGGTATTTTGTTTGGCAGATTCGCTTGCTTCTCTTTGATATCATCCTATGTATATATTTTATTGTAGCTTCCTCCTCTCTGCGAAGTGAGTTATGACTCTTCCATAAAAAATTTTCTGCTTTCCATTCATCCTTTTGGTTGCTATGGATTTAGAGATTTTTTTCTAATTTCCCAGTATTTTGAGAACAAGGAGAAGGATATGTAAATACATGTGGCCAATCTGCCATCATTGACCAGAAGACTCAACTAAAGGTTTTCATGTTTATTTTTTTAAATATATGATTTTTAATATGGCTGGGATGTGTTTTTAGTTCATGGTGTGAGGAAGGACCTACATTTCACTTGCTTGTTTGCTTTATTTCAAATAGTGATCCAGTGTCCTGGCATCAAGTGTGGAATGATGTTTTGCTTTCCCAATGATACGTGAGGCTTCCCTAACAGTTTGCGTATATTTTAAATCATGTTAGATTCTGTTTCAGAGCTTTCTCTATTTTTAATAGCATTGTTTCCTCTCTTGATATTAAAATGGTGCTTATTCATTTTTGAAAACTTGCAAAATTATAGAAAATTACAAGGAATATAAAAACTGCACCTCTCCTACTCCACACCGTGTTTATTTCTCCCAGGACTATAATGCACATGTGTGCATGATAAACAAAATTGGAGCTTGTTGCATCTATTATTGAATAATCTTTAGTCACTTATCATTAGATAGTAAACTCTTTCTTATCACATTAGCGATTCTTCTCCAACATGATTTGTAACTGTTTAAGCATATTTTATCTTACGGATATGCCATACATAACTTCTTTAAGCAGTTTGCCAACATTGGGTATTATGTAAACTTAAGTTGCCTATTTGCGGTTCAAAACTGATTTGTCCTCTTCATGTGTGATTCCTGGATGGCTTGTGAGCAGCTTTCCATCCCAGTTTATTGAACATGTTGTAGTTTTTCTTAGAAGCTCTGGAATCTTTTCAAGTCATAGACCAGTGTGTTTGACGTGGGGGACACACTGATTCCACCTGGGAGCTTCACAGGACGTCTGCCACTGTCCACACTGGTCTCCTTGGTGTGTGACCCACAGTCTGCAGACTGCAGCCTCCACAGGTTGGTTTCCATGGCTCACTCCATGTTGCCCACCTGACCACTGCCAGTTAATGTACACTTTCTCTCTAGACACTGATTATTGTCTTTGCCATGTTAGACTTTATTTTTAAAATTCCCACAGTAGTTATCACTTTCAAACATATTATACAATTTGTTTTTTTATTATACCTATTTTTTGTGTTTGTCCTCTCTGCATAGGCGAGTGTAACCTTCATGATAGGCGTGTTTGTTTAACCTTCATGATAGACATCTTTGTTTTAGTCACTGATACATCTAGGCACTAGAACAATGTTTGATCCATAACAGATACTCAGTAAGTCTTTTTGAAAAAATGCATTTTATCCTTTATTTTTATTCTTTTATTCAGTCAGCATTTATTGAACAACTAGAGTTAGGCCCTCCTGTGGGAATGAATTGATGTACACTTACTTCCTCCCTGAGAGCATCCCTTTGGGTAGGGCAGAAACGAGAGAAACAGCAGCTGCAGTAGGGTGTACAGGGCCTCCTGGTACAAGGATGTGGGATAGTGGGATCCGGAAGGGAGGATTCAAGGGAAGAAAATGCTTGGTATGTGCACAGAAGGGAGTGTTTGAATGATACTGCCTGTGACTAGGAGGTCCCGGTCATGAGCCTCGCTGGAGGGAGAGGCGCGGGACGGGAAGCACACACCAGAGCAGGAAGCATCTTGGGGAAGGAGTCTGCACTTCCTCTTGAAGGTAGTTGGGAAAGGTTGAGAGATTTGAAGCTACATGATTAAATATGCATTTTAAAAGGTCACTTTGAATTGTGTGAAGGATGAATTGGAAAGGAGATAGACTGGAGGCAGGAGATCATTTTCTAAGGGATGGCTGCCATCAAGATGAGAAATGATAGGGCAAGCAGACGTCATCAAGGTGAGGATTGAAAGCAAGGGAAATACTTCGTGAACAGTTGAGTGGTACAGCTGACAGGGTTTGGTGGTCAGTGTTTAGAAAATAGATTATAGGAGTGAGAAGGGGAATCTCAGAGCATACAGCTGGGGTCTTTGTTTTGCTGACAATTTAGATAGTGAGGTTTCTATTTACACATGGGAGATTAGGGACAGGAAAATAATAATTAAATGTTAATGTGCTTATCTTAATGTGTATAGTATATATCTGGGGAAAGTATCTTGTAGGCAGGGCTACGTGAGTGAGTCTAAACTTTAACATATCTATCTTGCACAAAAGTAAATATTTGGGATTTGTAGCCTGTAGGTGGCAACTGATACAATTACCCAAGATGTATATAAACTGTCAGAAAATTAAAAAAAAAACTCAGAGGAAATCTTGAGAATATTAGTAATTAATTGACAGTAGGGGGTGAGGTAAAGAGAGAAAAAGAGGCATCCTATGAAAATGAGGTTCTAGAAAGGAGAGGGAGAGACCAGGAAAGAGGGAAACAAAGCAGCATCAGAAGAAAAGAAAATGGTTTGCCCTCAGCTCAATCGTGACCTTGGGGAGGGCACATTCCCTGCAATGATGGAGGAGACAACGCCGCGGGTGCCATCAGTGTTCTTGTTTTAATTTTAAGTGGCTTTGAGTGGTTTTAATAAAGAGAAAGAGCAAGTTAGAGTAGGGGTGGCCGAAGGGCTTATGGACATCTTGTCCACATTTGAAAGGAAGATATGCTGCCGAGGTGTGAAGCGACAGGCCCACCCGGCACGGTCGGGCTCTGCTGCATGCCACCCTCCTGCCCACCTGCAACTGGATTTGCTCATCTGCTTGGGATTTTGAGAATGGAAGGCAGCTTCCTGACACTCCTCGCTTATTCACTCGTTTCTACTGTGCCTGAGAAGCAAACCGTGTCACATTCAGAGCAATCATACATTACAGGGACGGACAGTCTTGATCCCAGATGCCTTCCGTAGGATACTAACATTTCTGGATCAGCCATGTCGCTGTGACACCTAGACATGAAGCAGGTGGCAAAGACACACAGACACTCCATCCAATCTGTTGTTGGGAGATCAGCTGTTGCAGACTGCCGAGGAGCACGGAAGCGAGGGAGAAGGACTCGGTTTGCGGCTGCTGCCAGGCATGACCTAAATCCAGTAGGAGAGAAGTTGAAAACAAAGCTACTTTTCTAAAGTTCCTGACAAGCTCGCAGAATATTCACCAGCCCTCTCCTTACGGATCAATGTCACAGTAATCATCCCTTTGACAGCATCGTATCAGTTGCCTGAAGAGACAGCGCCAACCCTGAGCGTTCTGTTTTCATTAAGTGACGAGTCTCCCCCCCTTCCCTCCCGCACCCCGTTACCCATAGTCTGAGTGGCTCTTGGGTGCTGCTCTCTCTCGGGTGCTGCTCTCTCTTCGGTGTCCCGGGCTTTCCCGCGTGGCCATGGGTGTCTGTTGGATGTGCTGATGTCGAACCCGGAATACAAGGGGTTCTGGGAGTGGCCAGGACTAGAGCCCCGGGATGCACACCCGTGAGTGGGCCGTACACCGGGACTAGAGCCCTGGGATGCACACCCGTGAGTGGGCCGTACACCGGGCCTCCACGCCGGGAGCAACGATGCAGCGTTGGGCCGATACCTGCCAGTGCCAGGCTCCAGCCTACATGAGTTGGGAGTATCAACTCATCTAATTCTCAGACAAACCAGATTCCAGGCTGTCATCCCTGACTGCCCAAGGGAAAACAGAGTCAGGACAGGAGCCCCCGCCCACTCCCGTGGTGAGGGTGGTGAGGGTGGTGAGGGTGGGAGCCACGCGGGCGCCCGGGCGTCTGGCCTGGCTCTGGCCTCTGCACCTGCCTGCAACCTAGCATCAGAGCGAGCGGCCATGGGCGCGGGGACGGAGTGTTTAAATCACGTCTGCGTACCTGTAGCTGGGCCACTGTCTTCTACCCTCCTGCTGAAAACTCCTGCTTTTTCACCACGCTACTATCTGGGTACCCCCACCCCAACAGATTTTTAGCAAAAGTATCTCTTTAAGAATTTCCACATGGTGGGTGCCGTTAATAGCATTTTAGTGACGGATCTCAGAGCATGATTAACAAAAGCTTCAGAGAATGCAGCACTCACTTGAACAATGCGGAAGGTGTGAGGAATTTCAAATTCAAAATGACAAAACGTCCTGCATGCTTAGGCGCTCCTGTATTTTTACTACATGACTGGAGTGTCAAAATTCCAGCTTCTTGTCTGAATATTAATTAGTATTTAAGACTCATTAAGCTGGTTTTAGTGATTTATTTCATTCTGTAATTAGATATTATAATTAGATTATCTCTATCAGATTTTCGACTTTCCTTTAATAAGAAAATGTTCAATAAATACAGATATAAATTTATCACATTATAACACATCATTTGACCCAGGTTATAAATCTTGTTTTGAAATAATGGAACAATAACCCAATGATGGCATGGTATTTTTGTTTTTATATGAATACATATTTTCTGGGTGGTCAATGTGTCCCAGTGGTATTTTGGGACCTTTGTTAAGTGACGTAACTGCCTCACGGTATTAAATGTGACCTTCAGAATTCAGAGGAGAATTTATGGAGTGGCACCCTATACTGCTGTATTATGTCATTTATAGCCATTCTAAAGAATGGTTCCTTCCCATAAGGAAGTAACTCCTTACAGAAGACGGCATGAAATAAGATATATGCCATAAAGTGGAATGAGAGCCAATTAATTATTCCTTGTCCTCTATTTTTGTTACCGGACAGTTATGTGTACAAGCGTGTGGTGTAAAATCCAACCCGAATGTCAGGAGAAGGTGTAGGGATTGTACCCACTTAGAGGAGATCGTCACATAATTCTGCTAACAGAGAGGTTGAATCTGTCTCCTTTGCTATAAATTGAGCAAAATTTCAGAGTTGCTTTCGTGGATCATTTAAAACAAAGATCAGGGAATGAAGAAGCCATCCGAATCCTTTTGGTCTGGCTCCCAGGACGGCCTGCGCGGGGTTGTTCGCCTCCCACGCTGGCGCCTGGGCCTGGGTTCAGCCTCTGTCTGACTCTGATTCGCGAGCGGTAGATGCTGCTCGGAGCCGGTCCTGAGGGACGCTGAGCATTTGCATTTGATCTTCAGCGAGGAGACAGAGGTAGAATTTAGATTCAGGAGTGGTTCCCCATGATTTGGGTCTACTTTCTTGTTAAAGAAATGAATACCATATTTTCTTAAACATAAATGTGGACATATGGTCTGACACATGCTCTGAAAATGGGACAGAATATTTGAAATCAGGTCTGTCCCAGTCAATCCGGGACATATGGGCACTGTTCAGAGTGATTCTGAATCTGAATTTCTTATTCTGTTCCGAAGCCCAATAGCCACTGCGTCTGTGGCTGTTTGTCACTTGATGGCAGACTCACTGCCACTCTGCTTGGTAAGAGTTATTCTAGGTGCCAGGATCCCAGCGCAAGCAGAGTCGACGAAAGCTCCTGCCCTGTGTGTTCTTGCCCAGACTCTTCTGCAATAGGAAGATATATTGCATTTTATTGATTATTATTATTTGTCTATGTTTCAAAAGGAGCCTTACGGGGCTTTAGTGTAGAATAATATTTTTAGCCTTGAGAATTTGGGCAAGAAGTTACCAGTGAACACATACCTTGCTCTTCATTTGGCGTCCAGGAAGGCCAGAGGAAGGGGCAGGGACCTCGGCAGGAGAAGGAGGCTCAGGAGTGTGGCCTGGGTACAGATGGGTTTGGGGTAGCGGGCAAGGAAACCAAGCAGGAAACAGAATGCTGGGTTAGGGACCCCGCAGGTGGAAACGTGATACAGGAAGGAGGGTGGGTGACCCTAAGTGAAGAGGGAGGTCGGCCTCCTAGAACCAAGGCTGGTGTGATGCTCCTAATGAGTTGCTCTCCCAGAGGATCTGGGTGCTCACCTGAAACGGGATCTGTCCTTGGAAGGACAGGTGAAGCCAAAGGACCCGTGTGTCTCCCGTGTGCACATTCGAAGGGCCCGTGGGCCCGTCAGATGGTGACAGTGTCATCAAGAAGGTGCCTGTCCTTTGGACATTAGCTGGCGCTGAAGCCGGGTGACGTTGGCTGTGTGGGCGCACCGGGGGGAATGTCTACTGCTCCCCGGAGAGGGGGGAGCCCTGGGCACTCGTCCTCAGTCGTAGGAAACAGACCACAGCCTGGACACCCTGCTGTGTGTGCTGAATCCCAGCGAGGCGCTTCACCCAGTGCAGACTGTGGCCTCGCCAGGTTGGTTTCCAACTTCATCCCCCCAAAATCAGTATTATTGAAGCTGTGTCACCCCCTTTAACAACGTTGGTTTGTCCTCTTGTCCACCAGTTGGACCTTTAGCCACGCTCTTCCTCATTCCAGGATCCACAGAGCCATCACCAAGGACTTGAGCCCTCTGTCTGTCAGTGACGACCACGACTCCCACTTCTGCAGTAGCTGGATTCTCTGTGCACGTGCCCCACCACGTTTCTGTGTCCCTGAGCACAACCATCCTCCTCCTCGTCCTCAGAAGTGCCAGGCGGTCACGAGGGCCTTACGTACGTCAGCCAGGTTGCCCTCACCGCGCGTCCTCCACACAGCTCCAGTTGTTCACCCCATTTTACAGATAAACACAGACGAGAGCCAAGCATCTGCACAGAGGTGCCTAGAAAGTAGCAGAGCTGAACGTCAAGTCACGGGTTCCAGCTGTAGCCCTCAGGAGCGAACCACATTCCTCCTGCCTTCTGATCTGTCTGTTAGCTCAGCAGTGTGGGAGGGTTTTTAAGAATCATTTCTTGTCAATAAATATGATGTTTGTAAGAATTATCTGTGTTCTTACGTAGTGCTATAATTTCTTTTTCACTTTCCTTTTGGACATTTGGGTTGTTTCCAGTGTTTGTCTGGAGAATGCTGCTGTGAACATTCTGTGCGTGTACCTGATGCACAGGGAATGGGGTTCTCTGAGGTTTTCAACTAGGGCTGAGACTGCTGTATCATAGGAGTGTAACTCTGTCGTCTGTCCATCCACCCCCCTATCTATCCATCCATCCTTCCATCCATCTATTCATCTGTCTCTCTGTCCATCCATCCAGCAGCATCATTATCTATCAGGAGCTTAGATATAGAGACAGAGAGATAGAGAAAGAAGGAATTCCAGAGTGTATTCCAGTGACACCTACTCACACTCATGCTAGTGGCACATACGAGTGTCCATTTCTCTATCTCCTCTCTATCTCCTCCAACATTTGGAATTATTAGATTCATACATTTGTTTATAACATGTTTGGTATGTAAAAGATACCTCATTTTGGTTCTGATTTAATTGTCCGTGATCACTCATAAGGTGAAGCTCTGTTTTATATATTTATTAATCATTGACTATCCTTTTTTTCCTCAAAGTTCCTATTAAAAATTTTTACCTCTGTCTTCTTTTTCTTGCTGATTTGTAGAATCTCCTCATATTTTCTGGACAATATCACTTCATTAGTTATAAGTATTGGAAATGTCTTCTCTGAATCTGTGGTTTATCTTTTTATATTCTGAATAGTGTCTTTTGATGAGTAGAAGTTTCTTATTCTAATGGGGTTGAATTTATCAGTGTTTTCCTATAGGGCTGGTACCTCTACTGACTTATTTAGGACAGCCTTGCGTACCCAGAGTGACGAGTACAAGTGGGTACTTGTAGCTCCTTCGTCTATCCTGAAATGCGATGTTGGTGTGCGTGTTAATTTTTACATATTTTCAAATTTTCCTATAAATATTTTAAGAAAGACTGTTCTTTCTACACTGAATTTAAGTGTAATCTCTGTTATAAATCAAATGTTCGTATTTGCATACATTTGTTTCCAAACTTTCTATTCTGTTCTATTTCTATATTTGTCTATGCCTGCACCAATGTTACACTTTTACGATTATTATAGCTTTTCAATCAGCCCTGAAACTTGTAGAACTTGTTCTCTTCAAGAGCATATTGTCTCCTCCTGACCTTTTGAAATTCCGCATGAGTGTTGCATTAAGCTTCTGAACACACACAGAGCTGATTTTTTTACTGAGATAATGTTAAATAGCTAATAAATTTGTAAAGTATTATTATCTTAGCTGCACTGGGGCTTTCGATTCATGAATATGACATATCTTCATATAATTAGGTCTTTTAAAGATATCTACCAATAAATTTTATAATTTTATCTATAGATGGTACATCTCTAACTAGATTATCCTAAGGAACATGATTAGTGTTTTTGTTGCCATTTTAGACCTTATTTTCAATTTAATTTTTAAGCTTTTTTCTGGCCAAAATTTAATTAACTTTTGATACAGAATTTTATTTTGGCTACAACTATAAACTATGAGAAGAATCTCTGGGATTTTCCATGCACACAATCATAGCAACTGCAAATAATAAACTTTTATTTTTCACAATACAGGTACCTTCTATTTCCTTTTCTTGGCTTACTATCTTGGCTACACTTTCTAGTAGGATGTTGAACAGAAGTGGTGATAAGCAGAAAGTTTATCTCATTTTTTTAATCTCAGTTTTATATGCTCATCAATTCACCATTTAGTTTTATAAAAGCACATCCACAGAGCATTTCACCTTCTAGCTAGAGAGACTCAAACACCATATTAAAAAAAAAAAAAAAGAAAGAAAGAAAGAAACAGATACCTGTATCCAGGCCTCCCAACACCTCTCAAAACCCTATGTAACTCATGCTCTGCTATTCTACACCAGATACCTGGCTTTTACCAAGAAATATGAAGCATGAAAAATATAAGAATAATTTACAAGGTGCCAAAGTAAGCACAAGAACCGTACACAGATGTTATTTGGGGGTTGATCTATCAGACAAAGGAACAAAGGCTATAGAAATAACTACATTCCACATGCTTCTAGTCTGAAAGATGGACAATATGCAGAGTCAGGTGGCTAAATTTTAGCAGAGAGACCTAAGAACAAACAGAGATGAAGAATGTTTCCAATTGGCTCATTAGTGGAATTGACCCAGCTGAGGAAAGAATCAGTAAACTCATATTTAGGCCAACAGAAATTACCCAGTTAAAACACACAGAAGAAAGGAGTGACAAAACCAACCAATACCCAGGAGCTGCAAGAGCCTACCGAAGGGCCTGGCTACGCGTGATTCAATCCCAGAGGGAAAAGAGAATGATAATGGGGCAAAAGAAATATTTTAAGAAACTATGGTTGAGAATTATCTAAAATTAATACAGACACCAAACCACACATCTAAGATGTGAAGAAGACACCAATAAGGTAATTACCAAAAATACCCCCCCAAAACAACAGAAAAATGCCGGAAAGAGAAACATACAAGTTCATAATCACAGTGTCATATTGAAGCACACGGCTCTCTCAATTCTAATTAGACAAACTGATTTTTTAGAAGAATATAGAAAAGTACTACACATGACAATTGTGGAAACCATATTATTTCTAACTATTTATGGAACATTTATCATAACACATCACTCTTTGGGCCATTAGGCAAGCATCAGCTTATTTTATACCATTAATACTGCACAGAGAGCATCTAGTAACCATAGTAGAAATAACTTGGGATATGTTTTATTAATAATCTTAGTCTATTTATTCAGTACTCTGTAATTCACCCATGCATCAGGGATGCATCTGGGCTCTGAAGTGGAAAAGTGCCATTAATTTGGAGTTTCTAAGTACGGTGACCTTAATAGCTAATCTCTGAGAGGCAGTCCTTCCAGAATGGTACCCACCACCCCACCGAAAAAGAAGGTTCTCATATTCTGTTACTGTATTTGGTGCTTTCTCCCTTTTGAAACAGCCCCCGTCCCATTCAAGGAGTGCGATCTCCCCAACCTGAGGCCGTGGCTTCCTTTGCACATCCCTCGGCCGGAGGAAGCACTAAGGTAATGTGGGCGGGCCCCTGACCTGGCCCTCGGCGCCCGTCTAGCCGCCCGTCAGCGTGAGTGGTGCCTGGCCACCGTGTGGTGGGTGACACCTGGAGACACCCGGAGACAGCCCAGGGGACAGCCCCGGTGGGTAGGCGGGGCCTCGGATGCACATGGGCTCCGGCTGGGGCCGGGACACGGCGTCATCAGGGCGTTGGCGGCACCAACCTTAGTGCCATCGTTTTTTCTAAGGGAGTATGAACGGAGACATTCGCCACGAGCACATACGTGCCTCCGCTCACCAGGCACTGTCCTCGTTTCCACCAGCAGTCGGTGCCCGACGTGCGCTCAGACCTGGGACGTGACCCACAGCGTTCGTGTGCCACCTCCGGGCCACGCATCACCTCTGGAACCTCGGGGTCTTGCAGGGTGGTGGCGGTCCCCCCAGCGGGTGTGTGCTGTGACGTGCGCCCCCCAAGGAGAAGTGCAGGCCCACTCCTGGGGAAACCCGTGCTGCTCCTCGCTCGCTCTGCAGGAGCACCCAGCATGCGGGGAGCACCCCGGCCCGGGGCCTCCAGCCGGCGGGCTCCCTCTGCCTCTGGTGTGGCCACCAACTCCCGGCAACTTCCGGCCCCTCTCCTTGGGCTAACCGCACCCATCGAGGGGGCTCTTCCTTCCACAGGGCCCCAGAGCAGCGGGCACCCTGGGTGCGTGTGCAGGGGTGCCCAGCCCTCCGCAGCGGAGCCTTCCGGCTCTGTACCCACAGCGCGTCCACAGCACCCCAGCAGCCCCGGGCTGGCGAGCAGAGCCCCCCAAACCCGCTTCCCGCCAGCACCTGCGCGGCCTGCTCTGGCCTCCTGCTCTACCTGCCCTGAGCATTACCCTACCTGTTTTTTTCCTGTAACCTCACCTCGAAGTCCCACGTTGTTCTATAGGCTCTTAGTCACCCCCTGCTTGTTTAAAACGTAGCAGCGCCTCCTCTTCAGATGGCTTCTCTACGGCCCGCCGCGCACCGGGCAGGTGCCAGCCTCGTGGGCCCCGCGTCCAGGGTGGGGCCTCCTGGACGCTCACCCCCCGCTGTCCAGTCCCGCTGGGCTGTCTGCCCCCCCACAGCTCCCACTGCCACAGGACGACGTGCTTCTGGGCCTAACTCCCCATCCGAGCCTCAGACTGGCCGGTACGACCCGTGGGAGAAGTGCGGTGTTTGTGGAGTGAGTCGACTGGTAAGTGCAGGACTCTTGAGAATTATCATCCGCTAAAGGTAAATGTTTCTGTCTCCATGGGAACTACTCCTCGCCGCTTCCCCGGTCCTTCCCAGAAACTCTCTAAGGTGCATTGTTAGAGCCGGGCCGCGCTTCCCTGGGAGTGGGCAGTGACGTCCGGGGGCCGCGCCCTCCCTCGGCGATGATGAGGGGCCCCTCCAGCTTCAAGAAGCCTGTGTCGGGGGCTCTCCGACCATCTTCCTTCCCTTGAAAGCTGTGCTACAAAAGGCATCAGGTGAACACTGGATTGTGGGGCCCGGAACCCAGAAGGTAAGTGGCCCATTCTGACAACTTACACCGTCAGCCTTAACAAATAAGGGGACATTTCCAACATTCTAGAAGATCCAGCTAGTTTGATTTTCTTCCATGAGATGCATTAGTAGAAAAACTAAGGAAGGTCGGCGTTACTACAGACCAGGCGTCACTTGTTCCGGGGGAGGGTGGGGAGCACCCAGCATCCGGTGAGCACTCCACGCAGCCCAGGGGCCTCCTCCTCTCTGCCCGGCCTTGTTGGAACCACGGGCGGCCCAGCAGCGCTCCGGGTCCACAGAGCTGGGAACCCAGCAGGAGGCAACAGAAGTGTCAGGCACGGAAAGGCCAGACTTCCCTTGGCCTCATTACCCCTTAGATTTCACTCTTTTTGGGAATCTGCTGATAAATGTGGACTGTGCATTGAGGGCGAGTTCGCTGGCTAGTCAGGGTCATTGGCCAGGTGTGGCTGCAGGGTACAGGGAGCCCCGGCTCAGTCTACGAGTCTGAGACCTGCTGAATGACAGCGGAGTCAGGGTGGGCCCGGCCATCTGAGGGGGTTCCCTGTGAACTTCAGCTTTTATGTGGAAACCCAGGGAGCTTGGGGAGAGCCAAGAGCTACCGAGGGAAGTTCTGATTCTGTCCAGGGCTGATTGCTTTTTGAAAAAAAAAATATATATATTCTTCATGCTGCAAGGAAGGGTAGAAGCCAGGAGACCCACACCTCTCCCTACAGATGGAGAAGCCGGCTGCAGGCTGGAGCCCAGTGGGCCCCCTCGGCTGCGCTAAGTAGAGGCCAGGGGAGCCGCGGGAAGACCCCGGGCAGTCGCTCACTGGTGTGTCCTTGGGAGAAGTGGCCCACGACGCAGGGACTTCGCGCCCCATCCGTTGCTTTGGCAGCGGGTGGCTCAGAACTCTGGGAAATAGGATCGGGTAAGGGCGGTGTCACGCGTTCCCAGGTCTGGCAACGAAACCTCATTTCATCTGAAATGTGGGGAAGTAGAGGAAGGATGCTTCCGGCAGGACACCCCTCCCTGGCAAGGACCTTGTGCAGTGAGTATATTATTGTGAAAATGGGGTTTCCAGGTAGTCAAAGCTTTGTTATTTTAATTCTAAAATATATTTGCAAACTTCTTTCACTGAGCGGAGGTTGGTCTGTGCTCCTCGCTCCTCTGCGAGCCTCCCTGCAGCCTGGACGGGAGCGCCCAGCCCGTGGCCACCTCCCCGCGCGGAGGGCAGACGTGGACCCGGTACAGGATATGTCGGAAGGAGAAGGTGTGGCGAGGGGAGACCAGCAGGAGGGGTGCAGAGACTGGCCACGGGAGGTAGGATGCGACCTCAGAGAAGCTGGGGGAGCCCCGGCCTGCAGGGCTTTGTCGACCGACCCGAGCACTTTGCCCTTCGTGTTTAGTGAAACGAGGAGCCGTCGCGTGGTTTTGAACAGAGCGGTGACAGGTGGGGACATTAGTTTCTAAAAGGCTCTCCCTGTACTTGGGTTGAGAGCAGACTTCAGAACAACGCACACGTGTGGCCAGGAAAGTGCGGAGACTGTTCGCAAAGCTTCGGGGACGATCAGGCGAGGCATGCTGGTGGCTTTCCTCGACCGGATGTGTTTTATTTTATTTTTTTAATATTTTATTTATTCACAAGAGAGACACAGAGAGAGAGGCGGAGACATGGGCAGAGGAGGAGCAGACTCCCTACGGGGACCCCGATGTGGAACTCGATCCCGGGACCCAAGGTCACACCCAGGCTGGAGGCAGGTGCTCCACCGCTGAGCCCCCAGCATCCCTCTGCGTGTGTCTTAAACTCCATGGACCGATGTGGGCCACAGGGGAAGGCACTCGGGTCTCTGTCGTGGGACAAATGGGGTCGCCGCCGCTGGAGCTGGGGGTGCAGCCAGTCGGTGGGGGACAACGACGCAGTGGCGTCTGGACGCCCCCCTCCTGTAAGGCCCAGCCGAGGGCCACACGGGACACAAGTCAGCCACGCAAGGCAATGGGCGGTACGTGCAGTGACTTAGCACCAACCTCTCCTTGAAGCCTCATGCACACGCTCCGGTCCCTGAACCACTCGGGGCAGTGTCCCCGCACCGTGTGGCACCCGAGGCCTCTGCATGTCTCTCCACGTCCAGGGCGCCCCCCTCTAGAGACACCGCGCCCCTGCAGCTTCTGATGCCCTTGTCTCGACCTCACTGTTCTCCACTGCTTGTCGTCGCATGTGGGAGCCACCCGAGTGGCTCCCGCTGGAAATCCAGAGCGAGATTTCATAGTAAGAAAACACAGTATGAAGGACGCGGTCCCGAGGCACAGAAATAGTTTGGGTTTGGAAAGAGGCAGCTTTCCCGCAAGAGACAGAGAAGATAGGCCAGGGGTTCGGGAGGAGGGCGTGTCAGGGCAGACCTGGGGGGGGGGGGGCATCGTGAGAAGGAAGGGTCAGAAGGGGCGGCTGGGGCGCAGGGGTGGCCGGGAGAGGGGGGACCCTGGCTGGGCGCGGCAGGGAGGCGGGCCCCGCTGGGACTGGCCGGGGTGCATCGGTGGCTTCCCCAGGTGTGGGTTTGCTGATGAGGGGCGCCCCAGGCCTCGAGACCTGGCCGGGGCCCGCAGCCTGGCGTCCCAGGTCTGTCCACGCGCACAGCACGCGGAACTCTGAGTCGGGAGCTGGAGGCTCCGAGTGCGAGGCCGGGAGCGGACCGCGGGGGAGCGCCCCCGGCCGCACCGCCTCCCTCCACGACCGCCACGGTCCTCCCGGGAGGATCCCGAGCGGCCCGTGGGCATCACGCTGACGCTAATGAAACGTGAAGCGCTCCTCGCGCTGTCTCCGTGACTTCAGCTGGTGAACGGATGTCAGCGCATCTTCTGGACGCCGCTCGGCGCTATTAGCTCCATTTAACAAATTAGAACATTAGGAGACGGTAAGTGACCAGCTGGGAACCCACGTGGCAGCCCGCCTGCCGGCGGCCTGGCCATCCTGAGTCTCGCCCCTGCGCCCCGTTGCTTGGCCTGCCCCCCCCAACCCCCCAATTGTGCCGCGCCCGGTGTGACGGCTCCACCAGGGAGACAACGTGCAACCCAAGCATCGGGCAGGGAAGCTCCCGCCGCCGCCGTGCCGTGTGGGCACCTGCCAGCTCTGTCCTCCGACCCGCGCCTACTCGACGGCTCCATCTCTCTGTGGCCTCAAACCTGGGTCCTCCGCGGAGGTCCCTGTTCCCAGGTCCGCTGCCCCAGCGCCCTCGGGGCCTGACCTCTGCGCCCCGTGTCCACTCAGTCTTCACGGGATGTTGTTTCCACCTCCTCAGGGCATCTCTTCTCAGCCACTTTCCAGCCGAGCGGCCACCATGCCGGGGAGAGGCCGTCACCAGCCACCTGGCCTCCGAGCCCCCGCTCTCCAGTCTCCTGTGGAAGCCACACCATGCAGCTAAGGTGACACCCTGACAGTCCTCTCCCCGCCCCCCGCAAACATTCAGGGCCCCCTAGGCTCTCACGTGAAGGCCTCAGCCCTCATGAGGCCGGGCCGGAGGGCAGCAGGCCGAGGCTGCCACCTCATCTCCAGGCCCCTTCTGGAGGAGGACAGCACGCAGCACACAGGGTGTCGCCGGGTGAACCCGGCTTCAGTCCCGTGAGCCCCAGCTCAGCCGCCCGCAGAAAGGGCGGGAGGATCAGCCCGCGTTGTTTCCAGCTGCTCAGGGTGTTGTAACGGGTGTGCCGCAGCGGAGTCGTCGTGCACGGACACACCTGGGGGCTCCCTTTAGAATCCTGATTTCCAGTCTTTCCAGGGTTGGAGGGAGCAGTGCTGGGGGGATTCGGGGAGCCGGGAGGGGGAGGCCCTGCCAGCGTCTTACCCAGAGTCCACTCGTCACAGACACACAGAGAGGAGTGGTTGAGCCATTTCGAGGCATCAGGCCTTCCGCCAGGTCGCGGGGTAGGGCTGTGGGCCCAGGCTCCCGGGGTTCACGGAGTCATCGAGGGACACAGATGACCCTTATAAACACAGTGGAAAGATTAAGTTAGGTAACAAGGCAGCAGCTTCTCGGCTCGAGGACAACAAAGGGCAGCCAGAGAGCGTGGGTTGAATAACTGGAAGCAATTTTAGGTCGCGCAGCAAGAGTGGGGTGTCCCGAAGGGTAGCATCTGCGTGACCCCGTGAGAGCTATGGGCGGCTAGGGCAGTGTGTGGCCCAGCAGCGACGGCACGTCCCAAGCAGGGAGAACAGCTTGTGTGCTTCTGGTGTGTCCACAAGGAGGCCAGCGTGGCTGGCGTGAGGTTAGCCGGGTTACGGGAGGTGCGGGCGTGTGCGCGGGGTGGGGGGTTATTTTAGTGGTATTTACGACAGAAGAAAAAAAATGACACAAAATGCACGTATGTGGTTTGCTTGCTTTCACTCACCTAAGAGGATTCTGTTGTTGGTTTTACTTTTACCAAAGATGAATAGATTGTAAGTTTTATCAAATAGATTTTCTTTATTTATGGGGACGGTCATATGGCTTTCCAAATTTATTTATTTATTTATGTATTTATTTATTTTTAAAAGATTTTATTTATTCATGAAAGAGAGAGAGAGAGAGAGGCAGAGACACAGGCAGAGAGAGAAGCAGGCCCCATGCAGGGAGCCCGACGTGGGACTCGATCCTGGGACTCGATCCCGGGACTCCAGGACCATGCCCCGGGCTGAAGGCAGGCACCAAACTGCTGAGCCACCCAGGGATCCCTGGCTTTCCAAATTTAAATGATTATATTGGTAGATCATTTTACTTGTTTTTTTTTTTTTTAAATGTTTAAATGAGATTATACTCCTAGGAAAAATACAGCTCAGTTTTGGTTTCTGATGCATAAATGTACGTGGTGTGTGTGTTACTAGATTTGTGGCTGATATTTTTTTTATTTTCGTATCTACTTTTCATAGGAAGATACGATCTTTTCATACTGTCTTTGCTGTATTTTTTTTTTTAAATCAAGCCTATGTTAACTTCGTAAAGTAATTTGAGAGAATTCTCTCTTTTATATACTCTGGACTATTTGGCATAAGTGTAAAGTGATTTGCTACTTGTTGGGTGTAACTCACCTGTAGATTATTTGATTCTGGAGTCGTGTTGTGGGAGGAGAGTCAGTGGTTCGGTTCTGGGATGGCTATGGCACTCCCCTGGTTTTCTGTTTCTACCTGGGTCAGTTTTAGGAATTATACTTCTCCGGGAATCCAGCCATTTCACAGAAGTCTTACGACTTGTTGGCGTACAGCTGCTCACACCCTCACCTTCTAACTTGCTGAGATTTTGCATTCCCGGCATCAGCTGGGCCTCATCTCTGTGGTCTCTACCAATGGCGCAAAACGTATTGGCAAACTGAATTTAACTTTGAAAAAAAGTAAAAAGCAAATAAACAAACAAAAAAGCGTGTTCCAGGGTTTTTCCCTTTTTATCTTCTGGATCTTATTGATCTTTATTACGGATGTTTTTGATTTTGTTAATATTTAAGTTTCTTTGTGTTTTTCCCATTATTTTACTGTAATTAAGTTAAAGCTTAGCTTGTCAGCCTGAAGCCTCCCTCCTTCCCCAGCATCTGAAGCTCTGCCTTTCTGAGGAAGCGCCGCGTGGCCACAGCCCCAGACACCACCTGGGTTTGCATCCTGTTCTCTGAGCCTCCAGAAGCCGAGAAAGGTCTCTGGGTTCAGCAAATAAGGAGAAGCCCCGTTTCAGAGTCATAGGTTCCTGTGTTCACCTCATTTTTGGTTTTGGAAGATATCTTACTCCCTTTCCAACTCCATGATGCAGAAGAGGCATTTAAAACACGGTTCTCGTCTGTTTGGCAGTTTCAGTGAGAGCTGAGTCGCTCGTTGTGAGCCTGATGAGTTGTCTCACCTGTGCTCTGGCTGGCTGGTCAGGGGCCTGAAGGCCACTTGGCTTCCTGCCCCACAGGAACAGGGCGATGGCTTTTTCCTCCTTTTTAAGCTCTTCTAAGGAGACCTCATGGCCCAAGTTTGTTGGAATCCGTGATGCTACCTCATTCATTCGAAACGTGGTGTCTAAGTGTTTGGTCCATTGTCTCTGGCCCAGTTACCAGCCTTTGGGTCTCAGAACCTGTTGTCAAATCAAAATTCAGGGGCTCCTGGGTGGCTCAGTTGGTTAAGCATCTGCCTTCAGCTCAGATCAGGTTCCTGGGATCAAGTCCCAAGTCTCAGATCGAGTCTGCTCCTCCCTCTGCCTGTGTCTGTTGCTCCACCTGCTAGTGTTCTCTGTCTCTCTCTCAAATAAATAAATCTCTTAAAAAATTCAACTATGGGATCCCTGGGTGGTGCGGCAGTTTGGCGCCTGCCTTTGGCCCAGGGCGCGATCCTGGAGACCCGGGATCGAATCCCACGTCGGGCTCCCGGTGCATGGAGCCTGCTTCTCCCTCTGCCTGTGTCTCTGCCTCTCTCTCTCTCTCCTCTCTCTCTCTCTCTCTCTCTCTCTCTCTCTGTGTGTGTGTGTGTGACTATCATAAATAAATAAAAATCAAAAAAATTTTAAAAAAAATATAGTTTAAAAAAAAATTCAACTATAACTTGGCCAACAAGCCTTAAAGGCCACAAGCTTCTCTAAGTCTGCTACATGCGTCCAGCTGGATATAACTTCATACGAGAAGGACACCAAAGTAGGTGAGGCTTGGATGCTCTGCATCAGAGGACTCCTTCACCCCACGTGGATCTGTGGACGTGAACGGGTGCAGGCAAGGCAGAAACAAGGACAGGACTCCATGTGCTGCCTCTGCCTTCCTTCATTCCTAATGTTTAGGAAGCTCCGATGTCATCCGGCCAAGACGATGTCACAAAGCAACAGCAAAGTCCACGAAAACAGCAACGATTTCGCTGAGCGCCACATCCGACGGAGCCCAGGGTGAGGTGTTCGCGCACATCGCAGCTACTTTTTACAACAGAAGGGAGAAGACCCCCTTTGCCTTTTGCAGGGGAACCCAGAGAGCCCTTGAAGCACTTTACCATTTTTAATGTGCTTCCTTACATCTTGCTTCATCTTTAGAGCAGCTCCATGGGGCAAGTAAGGGTGAATGCTACTGACTGTCTATAAAATGGGAAAACTGAGGCTCGGAGCCATGAAATGACAAGTCCAAGGTCACACAGCTACCACACGGCAAAGGTGACTCTCCAAGATCCAGCATCTTGTTCACTTTGTTGTGTAACAGGTCACCCGAGACCTTTCCGTATCAAGGTCTGGCATTTGTGGTTTCCATTTGTCTGTGGTCACAACCGTAGACATCCAGTCTCACTACTAAGTTTATGTTTTTGGTAATGGGCTGTCTGGTTACAGCATCCGCCCCTGCATTACGACAGAGCGGCTCTGCACTCTGTGGGCACCGGGAAGGCAGCCAGGCTCTGATGCCTTGCAGACCTCGTCACGATTTAGTCTTCACCCGAGAGCAAGGTGAGGCCAGCAAAGGCTTTGGGGTTGGGTTGTGTGTTTGTTTGTTAAATATCATTCCATTTTCTGTGTGCCAAATGGCTCAGAGGAGATGGGCAGGAGGCGTTTGCAGCAGCCAGCCCCGGGGAAAAACTGGCCGGGGCGTGGCAGTGGAGATGAGAGAGAGATTTGAGAAATATTTTGTCGGAAAAACAGGGATGATGTGATGATGACCGAGCAGGTGTAGAAGCTGAGGAAGAGGAGACTCAGGAGATGCTCCTGGTTTTCCGCTTCACGTGGCACCGACACGATTCCACCCACGGAGTCGAAGAGCACGCAGGCGGGGAGGCCACAAGAGCCCCAGGAGGGCCCCCAACCCCAGGCTGTCTCTCAGCCCAGCCCTGAGATGGATTCTGTGGGTGCGGCCCCGGAATTCGAATTCCTAACCGGCTTCCAGGTGATACTGACCTGCTGCGCTGCCAACCAGGCTTCAGCCGAAGATCAGATCTGAGGAGAAATAGCTTGAATTCAATTCTAATCACACAGGTGTGACATAAACTCCTTCCCTCTCACTTTAAAATCAGAGGGACGCTGAACCCCTTCTTCTCCTTTTAGGAGAGGCATCGTGGTGTCGTGAAGAGCGCCTGGGTTAGCGCTCGGAAGTCCTGAGTTCAAGTTCAACCACTTCTACTTCCTCTGAAGGTGGCTTCACGATAATTACACAACTTTCCTAAATACTGATTTTCCCGTCTATGAAACGGGCATGCCCACAGTATGCACCTGCGAGTGTTTCACTGTAACGTGCTCTGTAAGGTATCTCACCACGCACGCCCAGGAAACCGCCCGCGAATTCCTAGTGTGCCTTTGGATCACTCTCACCGTCTAAGGTAGAAGCCTCAGGGGGCCGTTTGCTCCTGTCTGTCCCCAGGAAGAGCTGGATCAGGCTTAGCCCATTTTAGGAGCTTGGTCGACTAATATTAATTTAATTGTCTTAAACATTTAATACACTAGTATTGTTTTCCTGTCTCATTTATAACCCTTCCTTAGGGCGGTGAAGAACACAGTGCCCGCCCTTGAGCACCTTTTCTGGAAAGATCTTTGTCTGAAGAGCAACCAGTTTCCTGTCATTGACCCCACCCACTTCCACGGCTCTGGAATTTACCTTTGAAAAGTTAACATTTTACCTTAATGGTTATCATTTCAGTGTGAAATACAGATACACATATGTGCATGCTTCTGCAAGGGGCGCATAAAATGGGCTTTGGCTTTAATAGCCTCATCAACATTGATATTTCCCTTTACCTTTTGATATTTTGTCTGGGTCTGTGGTGCATGTGACACACAGATTACAATATTGGGTCTTTCCCGTGAATCATATTTGATTTTTTTTTAAGATTTCATTTATTTATTTGTCAGGGAGAGAGCGCGGGCAAGCAGGGGGGCAGTGGGCAGAGGCAGAGGGAAAGCAGGCTCCCCGTTGAGGAGGGAGCCTAAGGTGGGACTCGATCCCAGGACCTTTGGATCATGACCTGAGCCCAAGTCAGAGACTTCACCGACTGACCCACCCAGGCGCCCCTCATATTTGATTTCTCAGTTTGCACACAGTCCCTTCCCTGGACTGCAGTCCTGATACAGCAACGTGCGTTCAAATGTCAGAAGGGCCCGGAGAGGCCAAGTCTCTCATCCGGATTTTGCCACATTTGGAAACTCAGGAGGCTTGGTGCTGTCTCCCCAGGAAGCGGGGGACTGTTCTGGGACGCAGGGCTTACGTCACCCTTCAGGTGAAGGTGCACAGCCTTGTTACTTGCCAAGGGCTTTCCCTAAACGAAAAGGAAAAGTGAAATCAAGATAGAACAGAGCGTCTGTTCGGAGGGCAGCTTCCGATAACCGATGGGCATCTGCGCGCGTAAGATGACTGCAGACCTACCGAGTGACATTGAGCTGTCAAGCGAATGCAAGGACACGGTTTTGCTTTCGCTTTACATATGTGAGCAGCGCCTTAAAATTACCGAGAAGAAGTATTTAAACAATTTGCCAATCAGTCTGGATCGTGTACACCCTAGAAACAAGAACATTGACTTCCGGCAGTAATGAGGATGTCTGCCCACGAGTATCCCATGCAAAGTCAGCGAACACGCAGTTGGGTGTGAGTGTGTGTTTTCCTTTGTCTGACTTTCCTTTGCATGTATGATTAGCCCGATGTCTTTCCTCATGAGAAATTCAGTAATTTAAGATGTTTGCCAGACCACATCCCCTGGCCACCTGCTCCATCCCTGTAACCTACAGGTCTGCGGCATACTTCCCATTCTTCCCTGATTTTTCCTTCTCATGTTGCCCTTTGGATTTTCCAGATGGCACGTCTAGCACTTCTTTCAGTATTTTAAGAGGACCCTTGCTTGCGACATTGCTTCTCAGTGCACTGTATTTTATAACAGAGTTAAAAATAGTTTAAAAGCTGAGTGGAAGTCACGGTATCGGGCCAAAGCCAAGTTTAATACAAGCCTCCAAACTCACGGGAGCTCAGTGGCTGCTTTAAATGTTCGCGTGTGTGTGTGTGTGTGTGTGTGTGTGTGTGTGCACACGTGCAGGACGGGGCCTCTGTGAAATGACGAGTCTTAACACCGAGCTCTCCGCATCATGAACACAGAGACATCTCGGTGTGTAAACATGGTAACGTGTCCACTCTCCAGCCTAGAATTTGAAAGGTCAGTCGCAGCCCAGATAGTCTGTCTATGACTCACTGTTTGCAATTACTTGAAAATGTTTTCTTTTGTTTTCCTCTCCTCTATGGAAATTGGTCTTCTGATCATCATGTCAGCAGACACTTAAATATGCTGATGTGGAAAATTCTAACTCCATTCATAGAGTCGGTTTTGCTGCCCTTCTCTGCCCACCCCCCCCACCTGCCCCGCCAAGAATTAATCCGCATTTGAAACAGCAAAGAACTTTGTGGTCCAAAAGCCCTGTTTTGCTTGTTTTTGTTTGTTTCTCATTTGTCTTTACCACTTTGCTCTACTAGCAATAGTTTCTAGGACATACCACGGTAACTCTAGAACATGCCCAGGTAACCCGAACACCTAATAATTCACACAATCATGCTTTCTTTGAACATCCTTATTAGTAGACTGGCCATCAGGTTATTTTTCTTTTGTTATAGTTCCATTAATTTTGGTGGATAATCATGAATATTCTTAAACATACTTTATTCTTCAGAGGCAGTAGTTGCTAAGTTACCCTAGGTTTACTTCTTGTATAAATTGGTACAGCTAAAGAATTTATTTAGTTGAATTTACATTTTATGACTCTCCAAAATAAATGAACTCACTTGCCTTTCTTAGGATGGCTTTAATTATTACCTTTTGGATGACCGTACTCATGGGACCGGTCCGCAAACAGTTGCCTGGGATTTCGCTGGCTTGCCCCCTCCCTTCCTCTGGACGTGCTGTGCAAAGTAAGATGACAACCCCACATATTAGTTTAGGCTTCTTTTATTTTTTCTCCTCCTCCTCCTCCTTTTTTCTTCTTCTTCTTCTTCTTTTTTTTTTTTGTTAAGTGCCTTCCACATACATAGCAGCAATAAAAATATGGATCGACAATCTGTCATCTGCAATTCAGAAGTCCAAAACACACTGAAAAACTATTTTTGTGTGTTTGTTTAGTTGCCCATTTGTAGGCAAACCTGCCCTGCTCCAAAGTTGTGAGACAGCCACACCTGCCCTGGGCAGATGGGAGCCCTCGCTGTAACTCCGCCTCCTCAGTGTGGGCATCGCCAGCTCGCACTGGCGGGCTGGCCTGCCGGGAGCCCCACACCCCCCAGGACGTCATGCCACACGGGGGTACGCGCACCCTGTATCTTTTCTAATATCTGAAAAAGAAATTTCGGTGTGATACACATCTGATTCCGAGGTTTGAGGTAAGGCTGTATATAGATCCGTATGGGGAGGTAAAATTGAATTTGGACTTTTCTAGACTCTAATTGTGTTAGATTCACTGGTTTCAGTATAAAGGCCAAGTTATAAAAAAAAATTAAACGAGCAAAATTGTTTCTTGGGCTATGAATATAAAATGCTGACTTTGCTTTTTCCCTACTTCAGAAGGGGTTAAATCATTTCAGGAATTTAGAAATTCTAACATAATGAAGCATTTGCTAAAGGATGCATCCCCCAGGATTTAGGACTTTGTCTTTAACCAACGGTCTTTCCTCCTTTCCAATTAGGCAGTGGTAGGCACCAGAGTGACCTGGATTTCATTGGAGTCCCCAGGTGAAGTCAGTCATCATTCCAGAAACCACTGAATGTTCAGATTGGGAAAAGAAAGAGGAAAACAAAATTACCCAAATGGCTAATGCTGAACTTGGTTGTTTCCTCAGGGTGACAGATGTGGGACTGGCCCGGAGTAAAGTCGTGAAGGGAATTATTTCCCTCTGACCCCCTCCCAGGGCTTCTGTCAGCAAACCCCAGGGCCACGTCTTAACGCCCGAGGAATGTAATATTTCTCTGGAAGTGACTGATTCTTCCTAAGGTATATCTCATGACAATGTCGTGAGCGTCACGTGAGACTCCAGCCAGGGACATTTCCAGGGTGAAAGGTGGCTCTTGGAGATGTAAAGACGGAGTCCTCACAGATGGGGGGATGGCCGGAATTTGGCTAAGTAACGCCAGGAGGAACCCGTGCCCCATGCCCCGCGAGGGAGTCTTTCGGGAGCACCCTCTCCACTTGTTCATGGGACTACTGCTCTGTCTTCTCGGGATACACTCGGCTGCTCGTTCTGCGTTGCTTTCCCTCCTCTACGCGCCTTTAAAAAATGCATATGGCGCCTACGTAGCTTTGCCTTAATGGAATACTAAGAGGTGAAGCACGTGATAAGGCGACAGCAGTGGTAGACGGGGCTCAAGTACAGCGCGCAGGAGGTGGGACGTGCGCGCCTTCCCAAGGTGGGAGCAGGCCCAGAGTCCGCCTTCCCGACGGGGCAGCTCCTGAGGTCCACGGTTAGAGGAAGAGGAGGCGGGTAAGAGTAGCCCAGGTGAATATTTGATTTCTATCACTTCTGATCTTCCTTTTCATCCATCTTCCACGTGCCAACAGTTTGCCATCTGTAGAGTAATAGCTGCTGTCCAGGATGACGCCAGGGTTCGCTGACGAACTCTGGTACCTCTGCAGATTCTGGTGATGACAATGACTCCAGACGGACAAAGGGCAAAACGCACGTACATGCAACATAGAGCGTTGGAGGAATCAGTGTGGAAATAATATCTTTAAACTCGTTTGAGGGATCCCTGGGTGGTGCAGTGGTTTGGCGCCTGCCTTTGGTCCAGGGCGCGATCCTGGAGACCCGGGATCGAATCCCACATCAGGCTCCCGGTGCATGGAGCCTGCTTCTCCCTCTGGCTGTGTCTCTGCCCCTCTCTCTCTCTCTCTGTGACTATCATAAATAAATAAATTTAAAAAAAGTTAAAAAAAATAAAAATAAACTCGTTTGAGTGTATCCGAGGGGTTCTTTTCTCTTGGTATAATTATTTAGAAGTACGATATCCAATAATTGGGGAACAACAACAAAAAATCCTTCATGTCAGTGTGCTTCGGTGATAACTTTAAACAGCCATGAAAGCATCTGATCCTTCTAAATTGTTTTCGTCCACATAGTGGATTCTCATCATATGCATGTTTAACTCTCAGGCATTCCTGTAATAACCGTTATTTAATAAGAGAGAGAGACAAAATAATTTAAATAATGTAAGCAACAAAGTAATCATTTGTGTCAGTGAGTGCAAGGCCCAAATAAAACATTAGGAGGGCAGTCACATGTAAAGCAGGAGAAGAAATATGGGCAGCTTCCAGGAGTGCAGACCGGTCCCGGCTGATGAGCAGCAGAGAAGCAGGGTTCTCAGGGCGCCGAGGGCAAGGAGGCGGGCTCAGCCAAGCACACGGTTGGGCTCGGAAATGCACTGACCCCGCAGCCTCTGCAGGTGGATGCGTCTGCACACACCTAGACTTCGATCTCCCAGGAGACCCAGGATTAATACAACTTGTTTAATAAGGAGACATTTGGGTGGGGTGGTGGGTGGAGGGAATGGAGGCCCTTTTGCAATGTTTTGTGTTAGGAACAGTATTCATGAATTTCGGTGTGTGGGTGCGTCTACAAATGGACAAACTACCCTGTGGTCATTTTTCGTAAAGGTATAAATTGTGCATGTTCACAACGCTCTAAAAGTAGATGAGATTTTAGTTTGCAAACGTTGCACTTTGAAATCTGACGTTATCTTTTATTCATCCTTTTTAGTTCATTTTGACTGTTTATCACTAGACTGGAAATATTCTAAATTGAAAGGGACGGAGAATTAGAGACCGAGCTAGACCATGAGGAGGAAAACAAACCTCTCCACATTTTAGGTATAAAAATGAAGAAATGAATGAACCTAACCTTTAGCACTTCCAGAATACATTTAATTTGTTTTGCTTTATCAAGATGATATCATCACTTGGATTTTATTTTTTTATTCTTTTAAAGATTTTATTTATTTTAGAGGGAGAGCTTGAGAGTATGAGGGGGGGTGGGGCAGAGGGAGAAGGAGAATCTCGAGCAGACTTTGCGGGAGCTCAGAGCCCGAGGTGGAGCTCAATCCCATAACCCCAAGATCACGACCTGAGCCGAGGTCAAGAGTTGGATGCTTACCTGACTAGGCCACTCGTGAGCCCCTCACTTAGGTTTTAAAAGTCAAGCAGTTCTACAGGTTTTGAGGAAAATCACGGTTATCCATCATTTTTCCAGCTTCGGAAGTAGCCACCTTCGATTTTTAGCGATTCTGATATTTATCTGTCATTCTGATGTTTGCCTCTGTATTCCCAAATTCTACTCCTATATGCTATATATTTTTTTTTTGTTTCCAGTTGAGATAATACCTATTGACTTTCTGGTTTTGAAGATGACGATTTAGATTTCTCATCTCCGCTCCATATGTATCAACACTTCCTCCCCCAACCTCCAAAGGCAGTTATATTATAACTTAGAAAATACCCAGCGTCTCCATTACGATAACCACATTAATATTACCTGCGACTAAGGCTCAAGGTACGATGCCCACCTGCCCTTCCTGTTGAATGTTTTTGTTCGCTTACCCCGAAATAGCAATGATCTTATTTGCTTATTTGTCTTATTTATGCACTTACTCTGCCAGGAGGAGCAACTCTCCGTCAGAGGCCTGGCATTCTTGAACATCCCGCCTAGAGCCCTGGGTCCTCCAGGTGCGTCGCAGGTGCGTCTCCCGCAGGCTTGCAGCAGTGAGGCCATCCAGGGAGCTGTATCCGTCATTGTGTCGGAAAATCCCTTACATGTTCCCTGAGCTGAGTCCCACCCCTTTTTGCTCTTCTGGTCCAGCACCTGAATGGAGGGGCAGCGCATCCTTTAGCATCTTCATGAGAAGGAACGCACGAGAGGCTAATTATTGACATATGTGTATCTGTGTCGCACCTGGCTGCGTGTAGCAGAACACACGACTCTTATGGCAGAGTTTAGGGTTTCTTCTCAACGTTCCCGTGGCAGGGAGTGTGAAGGACATTCAGGTCTGATGTGGCTTCTGCTGTGTCATCAAGTGTCGCATCCATCCCATGATTTCATTACATCATCCGGGGCTTTGCTTCCGGACTCACGTCCGTGTTCCGGAAAGAAGGGGCTGAGGCTTTTTCTTCCCTTGCACGTCTCTGTCCTTCTCTTTGGAAGGGAACAAAGACTCTGCCGCAGGATTCTGCACGCCTCTGACGGGCAGATTCATGTGCTGTGAGCGCCCCTAGATGCCGAGGTTGCTTTCGGTGCTCTTCCCTGTCCCGAGCAAATCTGTGATTCTGCTGACGAAGAAATGGGGGGGATGGGACGTGGTTAATGGGCTGCCCCACACCTCGTCTATACAACTTTCTTCTTCTTCCTCTCATGCTTTATTTATTAGTTTACTGGATGGAACTCCAGGTTGGAAGCCACTTTCCCTCAGAATCTTGCAAGTACCTCGTCTTGCCTACTCACACGCATTAAAGCTCCTTGGACTTTTGGTTCCTCAGGCTTTTTATTGGTCTCGCTCCACCTTTCTCATGAGCTTCAGAATTCAGGATTATGTGTCTTGACGTGGGCTCCTTTCCGGCCATAATTTGGGCCTTGAGTGCAGCTCCTTGATCTGCAAACTGGTGTCCTTCAGCTGTGGGTCTATTTCCAGTTTGCTTCTTCAATGATTTCTTTATTCTCTTTTCTTCTTTCTGTTAATCCGACGCTGGCCTTCAGGTATGGATCCTCTTAACGGTCTTATCTCTTTTTCTTCTGCTTTTTATCTTTTGTTTTCGTTGTTCTACTTCCTAGGAATTCTCACAAGACTTTCTGCCAATCCTTCCGTTGGACTTGCCGTGCGTGCCGTCAGGTTTCAATATGCAAGGGATCTTTCCGGTTCTCTGAATTGCCCTCCTTTTCATATAAATTTTCATTCTTATTTTCGGTATGCTTTATCTTCTACTACTGTCCCCAAAATGTCATTTTTAAAAATACTTTTCATTGCTAACTTTTGTTTCCCACAAGTTTCTGAGATTTTCTTTTCTGTTATTTGGTTTCATGTCTGTTTATCTTCTTTGAGGCTGTTCTCAGGCATCTGGAAATCCTTCCCCTCAAAAGCTGGTTTGAGGCTCTGTGTAAATGCATGTTCTCGTCAATGCCTAAGCTTCCCTGGGAGGTGGTCTGACTGAGCTACTTCACCAGGGAAGCTCCAGATGTAGCTCTAGTACATTTTTGTCTAGAGAGTCTCATTCTTGGAAGAAACAGCTTCAGAATTCTCCCTGTGGTGTTCAAGCCCATTTGCCACGAGTCTAGGGAGGAAGGCAGGGGATCCACGCTCGGTGTGTGGCCTCCTCCTCAACGTCTCCCACACACGGCAGCTGTGCATCTGGTCCTCCCACTCCGTGATTCCGTCTCTCCAAGGCACAGGTCCCGGGCTCTGACCTGCTGTGAGACCGTCAGCTGCCGTCCACCTTATAAGGTGAGGAAATGGATCTGCAAGGAACATGGCTGCTTCTGGAACAGACCTTCAAACGGTACTTCTGATATCTCCACCCACCTCCACCCTGGCTTTTGAGGGCACACGACCCCTTAACTCCCCAGCACTCTGGGGACTCTGTGGCCCAAACCTGCCTGCCTCCAGGTTTCCTGCACAGGCAGTGGTGCAGGGACAGTTGTCATCCATCCAACTTCCAGGCTTTCTGCTTCCGAGATTTTGTTGCTGTCACCTTTCCTTCTGTTTTGCTGGTCTTATTTCATTGGGTTCATGCTTCCCCGTAATCTCATTTCCATCACCCTTGTGGGCTTGGAGAGGAAGCAATGATCTGTCATGTTCATTGGGAGCCCAGTGTTATTTACCAAGTATAGAATACACATTCTCACACCCTTTCCTCCTGCCCTTGCCCTCAGCTCCTCCTGCCTACTCAGTACACAAAGGAGCAAACATTGAGCACTTGCTGAAGAAGAGAACAACTCCCACGTAAATCTGTGAGGCTTGTATATGAGGTTAGAGAGCAGCATTCATATGGTGGTGCAACCAGGACAGTTGCCAGATGAGTATGCAGAGAAAGGGGCCGGATGTTTAAAATATGACTCACCTGAAAATATGATCATCTGTAATAGTCTGACAAATGGTATTTTGTCCTTGGGAAAGGAGCCCTCTTCTAGGCTGTACCCAAAGTCCTTGGACTCTGGCCACCCCTTGGCCCCAGGACCCACTGCTCTCTGCCTCCTCCATCAGACTGTCTGCCACTTCCTGTGGTCCTAGAATCTGCTGGCTTCAGGTGAGCTCTTACTATGTTTCCCTGAGGTGTTCTCCACCTCACAAGGATCTAGAAACTCTTCAGATACTTTTGAGATGGTTTAGGGGATCATCTATAAGTAATAAAGACCATATGGGAAAAAATAAAAATAAAGACCATGTAAAGATTTAGACAAAAGATCTCTATGGTCTTTATGTTGGTCATAATATAAATAATAAACCAATCATAACAGGCTGACCACATATTCATTCATGTCTGTAAATTCTGAGGAAATGATCCTAAGGAGCACTGAAGAGCGATAATCTCATACTTAAATAAGAAACCTGGGAAACACAAGAGAGCCTCTGATAGTAAAAACTCACTATTACTTATAGGAAAACTCACACATAGCAATGTAGACAGCCTAACTGCACCAAGCCATCCACCCCCTTCACTTGTTTAGAACCAAGCTGAGGACAGATGGCAGGCATCAAAGTCTCCTCTTAATGGCCCCACGAGACAGTAAAACATCTTACCTGGAAGCTATAAGCATGGAGGGCCTTTAAAACTCTCTCTTGGAGTAAGCTTCTCTTATTTGGCCCACAATTCAAACAAAACTTGTCATATTATTCTAAAGCTGCATAGATGGTAAGAGGAGAAGTGAAATGCTTTGGGAAGTCTTCTAAGAAGGGAGACCTACGTTGCTTATAAGACACAGGACAGAAGACACATCCTGTGATGGAAAGGAAGATGGGCTGGAATGAGCTGCATGGTGCTGACTTAGATTTGGGGACAGCAGTGTGACCTCAGGTTTAGCTTAATGTAGAAACAGACAGATAGATGGAGAAATAACTGGATGTGTGTGTGTCTGGCAGGTGAGGTACCTACATATGCTTCCTAGCTCCGTCTTCTGAGGGGCCGGGAAGCAGTGATGCCCGGGAGCAACAAGAGGGCGGATCTTGGTTTTTGATACTCTTCTCCTGTAAAAGGAACGAGGGTTGCTTGGGAGAAATGACTGATTCTAGAAATAGGTAGGAAATAGATAAGATGAGCCTGGAACATCTTATAGTTCCAGAAAGAAAGGAAGTGCTCAAGAGTCATAGTTATGAGGATATGTCAGAGGGACACAGGAGCCACCCTGGAAAAGCCCTAATGGCCAAAGAGGAAAAAATGTGAGCAACAAAATAAATAACATAGTATTAGATTAAAGCCCTAGATGCAAAGTAATTACTAATGAGTTTACATTTGTATAAATAAGAGATTAAATAAGTGAATGGAAGAGAAGAAACAGGTCTCCTCCCATGCAGAAGATATCAAATACATTATGTAGACAGTCGACTCTCAAGTTGGGTGGAGCAGAGGCCTCCAACCTTACATGTGGGCTGTGTGTGGCAACTTCCTTCCAAGGAGGACGGGATGGAAAGAGCTGGAAGTACCTTTCCTTGGAGAGCTCCATCAGCCTGATCTCAGCTGGTGATCAAGGTCAACACTGATAGCTATAAATCACGTAGATAGCAAGGGCGCTTGACATAGGCTGGCGACGATGGGGCCTCCCTCCCAGGGACACGTTATCCAGTGTGCCCAGGAGAGAAGCATCACACTGGTTCAGATGGAGGAGCACCCTACACAGTATCTGACCAGTACTCCTCAAAACCATCAAGGTCATCAAAAACAAAGTCTGAGAAATTGTCACTGCAGGAGCATCCTCGGAAGACATGGCAGCAAAGGTGTCAGGGGACCCTGGATGGGATCAGGAAAAGCAGTTGGGGGAAAACTAAGGACAGAGGAAGAAAGTATGGCCTTCAGTCAATAGTGAAATATCAACATTGGTTCGTTATTTGTGACAAATCTACCACAGGAAGAGAAACGCTAACAGCGGAAGAATCTGGGAGGGGGTAGGTAGGAACTCTCTGTACTAAAAAGTTTATTATTTAAAAAAAAAAAAGGCAACAGAACTCCACATAATATCCAGCCTGGAGGAACTTAGCATACATGCAGCTAATTTTATGTACTATGGTGGAGCCTGAGATCATGCCAGCCCGTTGCTAGAGATCGGTAGATCTAAGTTCAATTTCCGGGTAAGTGCTCACCAGTTGTAGGCTTTTTGGCAAACAGCATTCCAACTAGGCTTCAGTTTCTTTGTATGCAAAACTGGATAATAGTAGTATCTATGATTTCCTAAGGTTTTCAGAGCAATACATTATCTCATTAGTATGAGGTACTTAGTTCAGTTCCTGGCAGATAATGAGCAATCGATAGTGTTTGCTATCATTATACAATATTAAAGCACAATGCAACCCTGTCTTGATGGTCTAAGGCACTGATAAAAGGTGAAATTACTTGTGAAATAACGTAATCAGAAAGGAGTAGAGTGCAACATTGTGGAAAGTTACATCTAAACTGTTGAGGTACGAAATCCCTCCCACTTGAGCACGATGGGGCGATGGGAGACATGGGAGTGGGAGGAGGCTGAGTAAATGCGGGTGTCCAAGTATGGGGGTTCTCACAGGGCCTGGGGCTTTGGTTTGTGTTATTTTCTGTTAGGTTTGTCACAGAGTGTGGGCTGGAAGCCTAGAAGGGAGCATCCGAGCTTGGTGGTAGCGGCCGAGGTTGAAGGTTGGCGGTGCCAGAGCCGCGGAGCCACGGGCCGAGGCATCTGCTCTCAGGAGGGACCACCTCTAACGGGGAGAACCAACAGCTTCGGGAGGCCCTTCCCCGAGGATTCGAGATGACTGCGGTACTCCTTCAGGTGACTCACCTGTTTAACCAGGACTCTCCAACCAGAGGTGGTAATGCCCGCGGCCCGTGTCTCGGATGCTCTGGTCCAGGGTCTCCGCCGAGTGCATCGCTGGTTCCTGCCCTTGCTGTTGGGGAGCCGAGGGCGCACAGAGGCCGCGGTCCCGGGGTCACCGAGCTCCCCCTCTCCCACGGGGGAGGAGGTCGCCGAACCCCCTCCTGGAGTGGGGGCGCAGGCTGGCCTGGGCCTCGGGGCAGCCCAGGTGGTGTAGACAGGGCCATGCGGCCACAAGCCAGGCTTCTCTGGGGCAGCTGTGTGAGAGCCCCCCCAGCCCTACTCAGGCTGCACGGGACTCAACGGGGGGACATGGGCTGACTGCTGCCGCCTCCTCTCCTCCTGTCCCCAGGCTGTGCAGCAGAGAACAGACCCCCGGCGTCCGTGCCTGACCAGGGCCCGGCCCACGAACCCCCCAGCCTGGCCCACGAGCCTGGCCCACGAGCCGAGAGCAAAGGCATTGACGAGACTAAGCCCGAAAGAGCAGCCGGCGAGCGCTTTGATGCCTCCGACTGCCTTGAACAATCCCTCTGTTCCTTGGTTTTCCTTTTCATCCGCAGCGAACAGGAAGAGGGCGGACGCGGGTCCCCTCAGCCTGGCCTGTGCCCACCATGTGGGCGCCTTGGAAGGAGGAGGCCTGTGGGCCTGTCACCGCCCGCCTAGGGCCTGGTGCTTGCCGAGCCTGGAAGGACCCGTGCGCCCCGGACCGCCCTGGCTAAGTTCCACCTGCACCCCTGTGCTCCACCCGCTGTTCTGGGTGGTCTCCTCTCGGGAGGTGGTGCTTGCACCCTGCATTCACAGACGCCGCACGGACTGGGGAGACACCCACCTTGTAGCTCGGGCTTCCACCTGCCTCCCCAGGCAGTGTCCACACACGCAGCACACAGAGTTCTCAGGTTCACACCGGGTTACACCTGAAAGCTGACCTGCTATAACCCACTTCTCTGTGGTCCACCCTTTCTAAGGATGAGAGAAAGAAGCGCTCCTCTCAGGCTCAGCAGGGCCTTGGATAAAACAAAGACTCCCAGACAGGGAGGGTGGGGTCAGTTGACCCCGCGGTGCGGGCCGTGGCTGGAGATGTCTTCATGCTGCGGGCCCCTGGAGGCCCTGCAGACTGCTGTGGAAGTTGTGTGGAGTCTCCATACACGTGCCCCAGCTTCTCTAACGTGAACAATTTATACAACTGCTAATGGACATTGGAACCAGGACCTTACAGCTGAGGCAAATCTATCAGCCACTCTGCTAGCCTCCCCAGGTCTGCCCGTCGGTCCTGAGCCTCTTCGGGTCTGCCCATTGGTTCAGAGGCCCCATTCTTTCCACCCTTCCAGCCCGCACTGCATACACCTGTGTTCCCTGGCCCCCTGCACCTGAGACACCTTTGTCTCCACATCGTGGTGGAAATGAAGGCTGCCTACGGTGGTGACTCACACATGCAATTGCAGAAGACACCTTCTCACAGGACCAAAGGAGGCAGGACATTTCCTTTACACCCTATAAAGCGTCCCTATAAATCAGCCCTAGTCTGGAGTCCAAGTCCCTATGTGCATCGTGCAGGAAGTGTGGTGCCCACTGCCACTGCGCTGGATCCCAGGCTGAAGGCAAACGTGGCCAACAGCTAAAGGAGCCAGTTCTAGTTCCTGCCTTCGGTGCTGCAGATAAAGAACTGGGCTAAATCCGAGAATCAGCTGCCTTTTTTTTGCATCAGAAGGTGAGAGATCTGACATGACTGGAGACTCTGGGCAAGTGGTGAAGAAGTTTAACATTGGGCATAAACTGTTGCAACGAAGTAAGGCACTTTTGAGGGACCCCAGCAACATGGAAGTAGAACTTGTACTAAATTGAGAAACCTATGGAAGAGACATGCATCTGGAATTGGTTGTGGCGTATACACATGTAATTCATATTTCTGTCCAAACACATGATGATATTGCACAGCAGAAACAGAAAAAGTCTGCAAATACACACACACATATGGACACTTGCACACACACACCTGTGTGCAAACACACGCAGAGTGAGCTGAAAGCTTCCTGCAACAATAATGATGTTGACTACCAAAGGGAAATTTCAACATGCCGATACACAAAAATATTTTTTTTAATTCTTTAAAGAATTGCTTTGTAAATAAGCATGGCCATTTTCTGGAATGAATAATTCAATAGAGCTCTGGTTTTTAATTGGGCAAATGGACATTTACTGAAATATTCAGAAATATCCTGAATACTAAAAGTTTAGTCTGTCAATCTCATCTTGGAAAAATATGGACCAAAGCAACGGGGTCTGTATGGAGCTGGTTTCAGACCAAGTTATCAGTCTGTGACCTCGTTCACATCTTATGTTGCCTCGTTGTTTCTGCGCGCTCATCTGGCCGACAATATGGCTCTACCTGGAGGCTTTGTGAGAGGAGGAGGAGGTCGTAAGCGTATGTAAAGCACCCCCTAGAGTGTGCAGTACTGAAATTCGTTCTATAAATGGTTGCTACTATTGTTTGTCCAGATCTTATCTAAATATATAGCACATTAGCTGGATCGATCAATTGATACTGTCAGTTACATTTGGTAGAAGCCTTGGCTGGGAAAGGACAACTTTGCCAGATTGCTTTTATACCCACCTACAAATTTATACAGATTGGGAAGTGCTTTCTTCTCTTTAGCATGGCCCAGATCCCATCTCCTGGCCTTTTTCTGGTAATGGCCGCTCAGTGGAACTCTCACTGATGGTGTTGAAACTGTCCCCTCATTGAGATCAAACAACGATCCTTCAGACACGGGGATGGATCACGGGAAAACAAGAGGGCAGAGGACCACCTTGGGTATGTAATATTATTACTGCTATTATTATTATTATTATTAAAAACATACAGGTGCAAATATTTAATGAGCAACAACCTGGAAAATAAAATGGAGTAGAAGCGATGGAAATAAAGACAGTTTCAGAATCCCTTTCTTAGTTGCTTAGACACAGAGAGAGACTACTTGTGCCCAGTGCAGCTGACCCCAAATCATCAAGACCACAGAAGCAGTCCACGGCTCCCTCTCTGACAGCACCCATCCCCTAGTACCTAGCTGCGTGGACAAGTACAGCGCTCTACGCTGGCTGTTACAGACAGGCAGCACCGGTGACCAACATCCTGAGCCTTCCAGGACAGGCTCTGTCCTCTACCGGGGCCACCTGTCACAGTGGAGACAGGAACAGAGATGGGAATTTGGGCATCCGTTGGTTAGCAGAGACCAAATTATATGTAGGGAAGAAAGGAAACATACCTGTTGTATTTTCTTTCCTATTATTCTTTACAGAAAGTGATGTACGCCTTGGGGTTAGGCTTTCTTTGAAGGAGCAAACATGTAGAAAGCACACAGTGTAGTCATAAAAATCAAAGACAGGAGGCACGGTGTAAACTGTCTGGTAGAGAAAGAACCTAAAGAAGTATAATAAGTGCCAGGAAAGGCTGGGGATGAGCAGGGAAGGAGTCCTCGGGAGAGGCTGGTGAGCATGACAAGGAGCAGATGCAGGCTGGGCAGTGAAGCCCTGAAGCCACAGGAGGAAACACCAGGGCTTTAGAAAGCACAAAAGGTAATTTATTAACAGCAAGAATATTGTGACGAAAAGAAAAATTCATTTTGCTCCGGTCAGAAAGGAGGAGACAAGCAAGGAGACACAGACCCAGGGGAGCACACTCTGCTTAGTAGTCAAGAAATGCTGTCCAGCTCCGATGTGGGGCAGGCTCCAGCCCAGATCCTGAGGAATAAGGGCAAGATTAACATATGATTGTAAAATCACTAGGCATGAAATATTTAGGAGAGTCTCTCCATGTTAGGTAGGAGGCTACACCAATGTGAGCTGAAGTCTCCATGATTTTAAGACTTTGGTGCAGTAACTGTGAGCATAACACAAAAACCAGTGTTAATATTCATATTTGGTGATTCCAGATTTTATAGAAAAAGTTATATAAGACGAAAACCCATCAATATGGGGCTCCTGGGTGACTCGGTCGGTTGGGTGTCAGACTCTTGATTTCGGCTCAGGTCATGATCTCAGGGTCCTGGGATTGAGTCTGACATCAGACTCAGGTTCTCTGCTCAAAGGGGAGTCTGCTTCTCCCTTTCCTTCTGCTCCGCCCCCTGCTCATGCTCACGTTCTCTCTCACCCTCTCAAATAAATAAATGAATAAAATCTGTAAGGAAAAAAAAAAGAAAGAAAGAAAACCTATCAATATGATTTAGAAATTTACAGAACATAGTGGAAATTATTGAAAAAAATGAAGAAACCTGGAAAACCGAGTTTATATTTATTGATCTACATCATAAAATTCAAGAATCAGAGAAAAATAATTATTAATACACCTGGAACAGTATCAGTTTATGCTTTAGCTACAATATATAAAGCCTAAATATCAACAGAAGTTGCTAAGAATAAGACAAATCTACCTTTAAAAAAAGATATAGCATGGTTAAGGGTGAATTCCATCCCTCTTCCCAACCCCCTTCAGCAAAATTTATCAAACCTACTGAAGAGAATTATGGAAAAGGGAATAGGGCCTGTGTATGGCGACACAGAGACTGTAAGGAGGCATCTCTATATGTGAATATACTAAATATATATGAATCACAATCTTTTATTCCGAAGTCTTTTCTTCAATTAATTTTTGATGTGTTAAAAATTTTTTTTGATGTGTTGTAAGTTTTTATTTATTCATTACACCCCTAATTGATCAAATACCCATCAAAATAATAATTTCTGAGAGATGAACATCAGCAAAATAATATTATCCAAGATTAATAATAAACTGGTTAAAATTAAGAAAAAAAACCCTTTTCCCTTTATTTTCTTTACAATGTTCCTTTGGTGCTCTCAACTGCTTTGGTTTTATTTTTTATAAAATGTTTAGATCTCCTTTTCAGGCAAGTGAATCCTCAGGAGATAATTATATAACTGTGTCCCAGTGGAGGGTAGAGGACTGGTATGTTACTTCTGTTTTCAAAAGAGTAATGTGTTTCCCCCCAAAATCTGTGTTACATCTCCTAATCCTGACGAAATATTCCCTCTTGTTTCCGAGTTGTTGAGTATCTAAAGAGGATCTCTATGTATTCTTACACAGTTTTTAAAATGTGCCTATATATTTATGAAGTCAGAATTCCAAATCTTCCCACCAGTGCACTACACTTCTTCTAATATATTTCATTTTCTAATGATAACGTGAACAATTATTTGGATGAAAATGTTCTTCAATTCGATATATCCTTAGTATTTATTTTATGTAATGGACTATTCTTGGATTTATAAAGGATTCAAGGATAAAGCACTCCCACCCTGTGGGAAACCAGGCACCTGTGAAATCATGCTAGTACAGAGTGGTCTTTGGAAAGTGTTAAACCAAGATATGTCCCCAAAAGATAGCAAGAGAAGGAGAAGGTCATGGAGACCTTCATGAAATTTGTCCACATCCTTGAAGGATGGATAAGCCTGTGTTTACAAAGATTTCATTTTCTTCCTTGTTTTCTTCAAAGACTGAGAACCCAGAGGTGAAAAAAAAGGTGAATTAATTAAGATGAAGTGGATTTAAATTAGGATTCTAAAATATACTGATAAAAAACAAACACTTTTTTTGGATTCCTCTTTTTCCAAGGATGACCTTGCATCAGGATGTGGCACAATGTGATCACTACTCATAAACCAAGTCCCAGTTGTCAATGTCAGAGACTGTTCTTTCTCTGAAAATTATTTCTGCTCACCTTCCTTTTGTTTTATTTATTTTAGTTTCCCTAAGCACTTAGATTTTGCTTGCCACAGGTACTCATTGCTCATTTATTCAATGAACACATGCTCATCAGTCCTTACCTATATCTGTGCATGGGGGTAAGCACACAGGGTACCTCAGTGGACACCTCATTGGTGCTGGTTGCTGAGACATGTCCACTTGAGAGGATGGGAGAAGAAAGACTGTCCACAGTGAGGGCCAGCTTTTAGACAAGGCAAAGAGCAATGGGAAGTTCAAAGGAAACATGAGGAATTGGGGAAATTGTTTCATCCAGATGCACCTGGGAGGATGGGTAGGAGGGTAGACCATGGAAATGGGGGAAATGTGGAGATGGGGATAATGCTGTCAGGTTTACTTAAGGGCAATATGTACCTAAAAATGGAGTGAAATTTTTAACACACTTGAGGAAATATGAACCAAGAATTTTTGTATCCAGCAAAAAAGACTCTTGAGAACTTAGGGGTGGTGTTCTCTGGAATTGTTCTTCAGGAGTCTATGAGAAAACAAGTATTGATAAACCAGAACGACTGGACACATTTAAGCAGGACTGTAGTGATCACGTCATGTGTGGTTCCTTGAAGAAATAAGCCTGAAGAAGAATTAATAGGGAGTGAGTATAATTGTTAATGGCTATATCCTTTGAGAATGTATTTGTACTTGTATTTATGTTTAACCATAAAAAAATTGAGAGGGGATGAGGCAACTAGATGTAAACATAATTGTTACACTTTCAGTAATTGTTGGTGGTAATATTGATATTGATATTTTGAAACTAATATGTTTTGGGATAGAAAGCAAAAAGGAAATAATTATGAGATATTTTAATTCAATCATTGGCTCAGTTCTTAATGCATATTTGATGTAGAAGAAAGAAGCTAGAGATGTGAGATGTGATATATAAAGGACAAAATAAAGAACCTATAGTCATGAATTTGAATTGTATCAGTATAAACTCATGAGTTCTTTGCTCTCCTAGCTATGTATTCACTGATGTAGCCTAGAAAAAATATCCGTCCAATAGTAAAGGTCATCCCTAGCATCCAGATGCTGGTCTAGAAACAACACCAGTCCAAGGGCAAAGATCATCTCCAGCATCCAGATGCTGGTCTAAACATATTTCCTGGTAAAAGAAACCAGAGCTTCTCAGAAAAATGGACAAATAAAGGTACAAAATGAATCTGGAACATCTTGACATACCAGACAGAAAGAAAACTATGAAAGACTCTAAGATTCATATTGAAAAGACTCAAGGTTCAATTTGAAGAGGCTCCCACTGGCAAAAGATGAGTAACAAGCTTTAAGCTTATAGTCTGAGCTTCAAGAAGGATAGCAATTATAATGCATGAAAACCTACTGAGTATATTTAAATTTGCATGTTAAGAAGAAATTTAAACAAACCTAATTGGTCCCCTTTAAAAGATGATAGGGAACAGTTACCTTGACAAAGTAAAAAAAAAAATTAAGGTCAAATCACTTATGCTCCTTTTCCTATATGAAGTTTATCAAGAGACCAAAGAGTAGGTGAAGGGAAGCTTCCCCTTACAAAAGTATTTCATCTCATCTAGGAAACAATAAGTTACATAATCAGAATATCATCATGTTGCAACCTACACTGTATCTAGTCTTTGAGCATCATTGACTAATAACATCACAAAAATATGGCCAGAAATTATGTACTTCCTTGTGGAAACCCATAACCCCACTAAAGGCTTGCCATAGACACAGAGCCTGATTCTGTTCAAGCCTCATAATCCAGAGGCAACTTGCAGGGAGTGATTAGGACAGATGAACACAGTGACCTGAACCATGTGTATGAGGTCAGGAAAATCGTGGGAAGCTCTATGTGACAGTGGTTAGCTTGAGGGTGGTGATTGGCAAGGGGGTAGGCAATGCTAGAAAAGTCCTACTTTCTGACATGGATGGAGATCTGACATGGATGGAGATCAATAGACTTTTTGCTTTGTAATCATTCAATAAGCTCTACACCTGTTTCGTATCATGTTCTTATACTTGTATTTTACTTCATAATTTAAAATACAAAGTCAAAAAACACCTATTGTCAATGTTATTATGTATGGAGGGAATAAAGATCGAAAGAAAATGGTATTAGACTATGCTGGCAAAAATTAGACATATTTTAAAATGTGAGCTAATTCAGATATACAGGAAAGTAAAGGAATAGCTTATGACACCGAGCGTACATTAACAAAGATTGCCTGATGTTAATGTATTGTTATTTTGGATTTTAATTTTTTTTAATTTCTGCATTCACCATTTTTTTTATTTGAGTATAGTTGACACCCAATGTTACATTAGTTTCAGGAGTACCCCATTGTGATTCAATTTCCCTGTACCTTATGCTGTGCTTATCACAAGTGTAGACACCACCTGTCCCCACACAACACTGTTTTGGGACCATCTATTGTTTTCCCTGTGCTGTGTCTTCCATCCCTGTGATTTATTCACTTTCCCCACTGGAGTCCTGGCCCTTCCACTGCCCTTCCTCATTTTGACCTTCCCCCTCCCCCTCATCCCCCATGGCAACTGTCAGTTTGTTCTCTGTATTTATAGGTCTGATTCTGCTTTTTGTTTATTTATTCATTTGCTTTGTGTTTTAGATTCTACATGTGAGTTAAATCATATAGTACTTTTCTTTCTCCATCTGATCTATTTCACTTAGCATAATGCCCTCTAGGTCCACCCATGTTGTCACAAATGGTGAAAGAAAGAAAAAGAAAGAAAGAGAGAACGAAAGACGGAAAGAAAAGAAAGAAAGAAGGAAGAAAGAAAGAAAGAAAGAAAGAAAGAAAGAAAGAAAGAAGCATCATTTTTCATGGCTGAATAATATTTCATGGTTTGCATACCACTTTTTTAAAAAATAAATATCATATTGAACATAAATATTCTTTGGTTCCCTAAAAATTCTCATTCCCTTCCCCCTTTGCATTCATCCCTGGAGGAAATCATTATTGTTATTTATAGCAACTATACAGTAATATCCTCCAGTAGTGATGGAACAAGTACTGTGTGCCAGTAAACTGTGCCCAAAAGTTTTCCACATTTCAAATGAATAAATTCTCTGAATCCTCAGAACAATCCTATGAATCAGATACAACTATTTTGCTCATTCTGTAGATGAAAACAGAGGCATGGGATGGATAAGTAACTTGCCTGGAGTCTCAGTGTTAAGAAGCCAATGCTCAGACTCAGGCTGTGTGGTTGAGGAACGCAGACTATGTCCAGGGGCAGCAGGGGCCAGAGGGACCAAGTAGAGAGAGGCGACAGGGAGTGATAATCCAGTCTTCAGAAATTGTGCTCCACTTCCTTATAGTTCAAAAGTTGTAGATTGCCTAGGGTTTTCTATATATGCTATTACACGTCTATATTAAATAATATCTATATATAGTGAAATTCCCTCTTTTCTTCTTTTGTCCAGCCCACAAAACAGTTAGGATCTCTAGCACAAAGTTGAATGTAAAAATATAAAATCTTGGTCAAAATGGTAGACATTCTTAAGACTATCTTATCTCTCTTGTGATTTTTCGACTGCATATAAATAATTAACTCGTCTAATGTCTGGGCTGCCACCCCAGCTACTGACGAGGTCTTAGTAGGCCTTAGTTACCTTAGTAGGTAACACTTAGTTTCCTGGGGCCTCTGTCTCCTCAGCTGTAAAGATAAATCAGCCTGCCCTACAGGATCTTCCAGGATCCTCTTACCTCAAAAGCCCTACAAATCTTCCATCACCAACTTTTGCAGTGATTGTTGAGGGACTACATGAGGTTCAGCTCTCCTCATCTTTGGTAACCAAGGACTGCAGGTTGGAGAATACCATAGGGATTCTTAAAGTATAAAGACAGTTGCCTTACTTTTTTTTTTTTTGAAGAACAGAAGCTGCTATGAATGGATTTTATTGTTTTACGACTAGTTTTTTGGGTTAACTGATAGAACACAATGTTAAGAAGATGTCTCAGTCCATGCAGCATAACATGAATTGCATTAAAGCTGGTTCGTGGAACTTCATGTGATATTTCTTTACTCTTATCTGTGTTTTCTAATTGATAACAGTAAATGCGGAACTTGAAAAGTAAAATAAGAAATTGATTTAAGATGCCTTAGGAATACACACCGAGTTTTATATATAAAGTGTATGTTTTATCTCTCCAAACTGCCTCCCTTATGAAACCAGGTGGTGACTCTCTTGTTCTTCCCTCAGGCCCCCTCCTGCTCATTTGTTCTGCAGGCCCTTCATCTTAGCTCTCCGGTGTCTGTTGTCCCCTCCTGCCCCTGACTGGAGTCCCTTCCCTGCTGGGTAGCAGTTCCCAATCATGCTGGGCCCCAGAGCAGGGCTGGTAGAGGGGTCAGGCCCCAGGAGAACCTGCTAAAGAAGGAAGATCTGCGCGTACTCCATGGAGATCTTGTGGCACAGGACTGTCCTGGTGGCTTCTCGCCTCTGCCCACTCATTGTTGGCTGCAGGCAGGGCACCGGTTGATGCTTGATCATGTCTGGACACTGAGGCCTGAACACTTGTCCCAACATGTGTATGTCTCTCTCTGTCTGCACGTGGGCTCTGCCTGAAGCTTCTCACCTCGGACTCCTTTGACACTCTCAGACTTGCTCGAGCTGCTCTGGCATTCCATACACCTGAGGGCCAAAAGGAAGTCTGGAGACCTCAGTGAGTGGGTTCAGACGGACTCTGGTGTTTACTGTGGCCATATTTTTCATGGCTATGTGCATTCATGTGGCTTTGGTCAACAGTGTAAACTTTTCTCTGAGACCATTGTAGACATTACCCCTTTAAAAAGTACCCTGTTACCTTCTAACCACATTGAGTTTTCATATCAAAAGTGTTGACAACACAGCATTTACTTTATTTATTGGTTTACTAGCTTTTTGAGTGATTTTGGCTCTGCCTACAAATGCATCTTCTAAGAATGAACATTTCCTGCACTGGAGAAATTATGTAAGATATACCAGAAAACCTGAAAGTATCCCAAATATATCTCAAATGATTTAAGCCTTGTCTTAGGCAGGATAAAAATCTGGGATGATTGTGGTTCTGATAAAAGGGAGCAGAGCTTTTTGAACATGCTAAGTTTGGGTATTCATTAAGTCACTCATATTACTCCACAAATATATTTTCTGACTTTCAAATTAAATGAAAAAAACGTGTGGAAAATATTTCATGAAGTCCTGAGATGGCAGTGCCCTCTCTTCTGCTGTATTGGACCCAAAGGGACACAGCAAACTCTGTGAGACGTTTCAAACCTAGCTTGAAATCTTTGGTATAGACAAATTTATTCAGATTTGAGATCATGTCTCAATTTGAGCTCTATAGGCCCATGAATAGATACATCTTTGATTTCCTGCTAACCAAATATTCTTAGATGTCTTTAAGATAGTATGACTTTAGTGAAGGGACGAACAGGTTCATTCATGAAGCCCATCCCCACCCACAGTGAGCAAGGCTTGGTTTGCCCTGTGAATGTCTCTCTGCCCCCTTTCTTCTCCTCCTCCCTCTTTCTGTGACTTTCCATCTCTCTCCCTCTGTGTGTGTGTGTCTCTCTCTCAACATTGATTATGAATCAGTCACTACCTCTATAGATTTCAGGGTCTTAAACTGTAACATTGATAATCTCTAACATGGCCTTTTTACTTTTAATTTCCTATAATTCTAATATCTGTTTATGCTTTTATTTCTAGTTGGAAAGTAATTGCATTCAGGAAATGAGATTCCAATCGTGTAAGTTAGTCTGTTGCTTAAAATAGACCACCATATAACGTAAATCCTCCACTCGTCATGGCTTCCATAAAACACGGTGGCATCCATCCCCAGTCTTTGAAATTCTCTTCTGGGGAGACGGAAAGCAGGTTCAGGGAAAAAAAAAACCAGCTCTGCTCATGAATGCATATGTTCAGAAATAGTGCTGAAGAAGCACATCTGAGCCACCCTACTGTAAACCTCATCATCAATCACAACAATGTTGTAGGGAGAGGTCTTGGAAATTTACATTGGTAAAAGAGATAGAAGAAAACATAATATATGTTGCTGTCCACACTGGACTTGTGTAAGGCTAGTGAGGGGATGGCGGGGACAGTTCAATAGAAACTCAGGACCTGATGTGCAGGACATGGAAGGCAGCCTGGGACAGCCATATGGCAGGTACTGGACAGCAGGTCACTCAAGGAACCGGAAATGCAAGGAGGGGCCAGAATAAATGGAAGGGACTGAGTTTTGGAAACCCCTGAACTGCTGAATATCCCACACCCATCTGTTACTTACAACTCACGGCATCCAAATAGAACACAAGCTATAGTGTTACACAACAACAACAATACACCCACATGGAAGCCAACAGAAGAAAAGGGGGGACCAAGGAGATTCTATGGGACCAGTGGTGAGGGACAGCTTGTCCCAGGACTGAGCAAATATCCGGTCATCGTTAATCAGTGAATATTTACTGTATTAAGATATCTGAATGTATTTTATGTTGATTATATTTTGAAATAATATTCTAGATATTGGATTAAATAAAATCTATTATTAAAGTTAATTTCACCTGTTTCTGTTTTCTCTTTGTATGTAGCTACTAGAAGTTTTTTATACTTGTTTTTTTAAGATTTTATTTATTTATTTATTTATTTATTTATTTATTTATTTAATAATAAATTTATTTTTATTGGTGTTCAATTTGCCAACATACAGAATAACACCCAGTGCTCATCCTGTCGAGTGCCCCCCTCAGTGCCCGTCACCCATTCACCCCCACCCCCCGCCCTCCTCCCCTTCCACCACCCCTAGTTCGTTTCCCAGAGTTAGGAGTCTTTATGTTCTGTCTCCCTTTCTGATATTTTCTACCCATTTCTTCTCCCTTCCCTTCTATTCCCTTTCACTATTATTTATATTCCCCAAATGAATGAGACCATATAATGTTTGTCCTTCTCCAATTGACTTATTCATGCTGAGTGATCTTATTTATTTATTCATGAGAGACACAGAGAAGGAGGCAGAGACACAGGCAGAGGGAGAAGAAGGCTCCCTGTAGGGAGCCCTGTGTGCGAGTCAATCCCAGGATCCCAAGATCATGCCCTGAGTCAACCACAGAGCCACCCAGGCATCCTGCTGCTAGAAGCTTTTAATTGTACATCAGGCTCACTGTATTTCTGTTGGAAAGCCATGGTCTTGTCCACTGTTCCTCAAACTTTCCTGAACATACAGATCTCCTGGGAACTATGTTAAAGGGCACATTCGATCTGGGAGCCCAGGCCCCGTGCTGCTTGGATGGCGTCTATCTATATTTCAGGACTAGAATGAGGTGGAAGACAAAGGCATTTTATTCGGTAATTGGGAAACAGAACTCCTGCTGTGTCGAGTATTAGTAGATAAAGTAGAAATTGTCCATTATCACAAATTTAGAAGACCACACTTCAAAGATATGTTGTTCAGATGTGTTTCCTCATAAAGTCTCCTCCAGCTTGATATCATAAAAGGCCTGGGAGCTTCCCGAGCCAAGAAGAGCTGGTTTTTTATGAGCTTACTCACTTGGTTCGTTCCCCATACGGTTTAGATTCTGGACCACTCTATCCCCTGTCCTCAGCCTGGTGGACGTGACATATGCAGCTGAGAGAGGAACAATTTTCAGAGCTAAAATGTCATGGGATTTGGGGTGGAGAAGGGCCACCCCACGTGGAAGGTAAGTGGTGTCTTAATAAGTGAGAGGGGTAGTGCCCAGGGAGCAAATAAGCCAGGATTTGGGGTTGTGGGGTAAGGCCAAGTGGATAGGTAAAACTCTGGCCAGCCTCTGAACCCGAGCATGGGTCCGGCCTTACAGGAGTGCCTTGGAGTGTTTGTGTGTGTGCACGTGCCTTTGTGTCTTGTGTTTGTGTGCTGTGTCAGTCAGAGTTCTCTGGTTCTAGAAAAGGAAACCAATTGGCTCACTGAAACAGAAAAGGGGATTTATTGACAAGATTTTGGGATTTCTCTGAATGCCCAAGAGGGGGCAACAAGGGGAGAAGGCTCAGCAGATGGCACAGCTGAGCAGTTCACCCAGCACATCCCTACTACCTTCTCCACGCTCTACGCCTGCCTCCTCACCCGGGAAGCTAAGTCCACGGCCATCATCATCCCACCCTTGGGCAAGACTCATAGAGAAGGAAATTTCTCGAGGAAAAGCAGAAATGGAACAAACATCCACTATTTCCATCTTTTGCTGCCCAGTGTCAGCACATATCCCTGTAAAGCACGTGTGCTTTCTGGTGGAATTATCTCATGACCAAGAATGTTCTGCTTCTTCAGGAAGCAATGGCCCTGACTTTTATGTCAGTTCCTGGCCCAGGTGCTCTAAGTGGGTGTACACTCCTGCTGTCTTCTGCCCCAATTCAGTATCAATATTTTGTGCACTCTAGACCACCAATATCATAAAATCATGTGACAAAGAGAGAAAAGAGAAAATTAATGACATTTTATAAAATGTATGTGACAAAGCAAGGAAGAGAAGTACAGATAAATGGTCTGCTCCCCTTGCTTGCACTGATATTCGTGGTGTCCCTCCTGCCCTGTGGCCCAGATGAGCCAGACCCAGGAGAGTCAATTATGCACCTTGGAGGATGGCCCCAGATCTGTTTACTGAGACAGGTGGGTCCTGAGTATCTGTTGTATATGGTGGCTCTGGTCTTCCTTTACTGTCACCAGTGAACCTGGCATGATTGAAAGGTGCCCAGAAATCCCCTTCTCCCTTTAACTTTTCTTTCTCACTTCCTTGTATACTCCTTAATAATCAGGATTGATCCCCTCAGCCAACACCATACACCCTGCTTTGCCTGTTGCCCCAGTAACAGAAGAACCAAAAAAGAGAAAGCAGTGAGTACAGAGTAAAGCATCGAGCCCTCTGTTGCTAGACAAAACCTAGAAGGTCCCAGACAATTAGACCCTATGTAACTTTGGAAGGCACGGGCCCCTGTATCTTTCTCTACGTTTGTCTGCTGGTCTTTGGTGAAACTCCATCTTGCCAAGAAATCTAGAATGAGTACTTCCCGTACTTTTAGGTCCTTCGAGCATGTTGCCATTGCTGCAGTGGTCAGCCTCGTGTCCTGCAGGGCGGCAAGATGATTCTGTTTCCTGTAAAAATGAAAAATTAATTTAACCTGAGACAAGATGGTTAAGATATATTGTGATTCCCAGTATAGGAAGGGAAACTATCATGGTCCTCTCTTTTATTGGGTTAAAAATCCAATCCCCTGTTCTTGGAGCTGTGTTGAGTTGCTTGAATAGAACACTGTGCCCCTGGCTTAAGCTTACTGTGTCATCACTATTCTCCAAGCGCCCTCCCTGTCTTGCCTACTTGTCACACCAGTGAATGAAAGGGGACAGGATGGGAATCCCATCACTGCAAATTTTGAGACTTTGTTGATGACACTATCTTGTGTGATTTCTCCAGCAATACCACATGTTTTTGGTTGACTGTGGGGATAATCCATTTATGGATCTAAGATGCAGATCCTGCCAATTATCGAATATGTATCTTTCACCTCTACCCTTAGGAATTTGGGGGATACATAGGGAGATTTCAAGGCCTCGTTGACCTAATGTGTCACAAACCCCCCTCCCCATAAGACCACACTTTATCCAGTAGGCCAAATGATATTCTGGATTCTCAGGAACTAGGGGAAGCCAGTGTCCAAAGACGCCTATAGTTTCTCTGAAAAATGGCTGCAGGTCCGTCTGAGAAAGGATCATTTATTTTCTTGATGTTACTGAAAGGTCTTTCTTCAAAGACACCCTTCATTTTCGATGCCTTGGGTCTGAGAATCTTCTCATTTCCAGGACCAGGGGAAGAATGTGGAATCTTCCTGGTGACACTCACATCAGACCCCTGTTCACAGAGCGCAGTTCTGCAAAGCGGGTAGGACCTTCGTATGCCATCCTCCTTAGTCCAGCAAATCATCCCATATGATCTAGCAGATGATTTAATTGTCTTGACACTAAGTACCTTGAGTAGCAAATTCTCACCTTGCTGAGTGTTCTCTACAAGTGAAGTAATGAATCTTGATTTCCCCCATTTATCCTATTTTGACTTGCCTGCTATATTCTAAGTACCGATATGTGTATCACAGAGTATGTTTGTTATAAGTGAATATGATGCTGACTTGGGTAGAAAGATAGAACTGCCAGGACAGTTGAAATGTCAGACTTGGAGGCTAGCTTATTGACAGCAATGCCTAAAAATATGCAGTAGCGCCGGTCCAGTTAGGACACTGATGTCACCACACAGCACAAGACTGTTCTAGATATGCATGTTATTTATTACTCTTCTCAGTACAGGGAAGAATAATTCTATTCCAGATACAGTAAATGGTCTAAAATGTGTCTCGCTGTTTCTTAATTTAGTGATGAGGCCCCTACGTGAACTGGAGAATCTATCACAGTGCAAGAAGCACCTGTCTTGTACGGCACAATCACCATGTACTCATAAGCTCAGAAGCATATGTTCCTTTCCTCAAGTATTTGGATAGTTGCGGATGTATTAAACATATGATTACGGGTGAGAAAATGTGATATAAAGATTCCAGATGTGAGAGAATCCAGAGACTGGGGGTCAAGAAAGTGCTTGTTGTATAAAATTGTAGCTCATGTTCTTAAAATTATGAACTTGGGGAAGAAATAAATGTATTTTTATAGGTTATCTTGGTTTGTTGGCTGTAATAACCTAAACTTTAAATTCTCGACACTCTCTTGAATCCCAGAACTATATCTGGTACAGTTTTAATCTATATATTTTGCCCAAAAATGACCAGCTCTATAAAATCAAGCCAAGAGGTCTGAATATGAATGCTTCAGAATCCTATTTCTTTCTTCCAATCCCCCAGTATCTGTTAACATGCAATAGGATAGTCAACCCAAGGCAGATTCCAAAGTACACCCATGAGTCTCACCAAGTTCACAGCCTGTCCTTTCTGATCCATTCAGTGCACTGAGATTACACAACCGACTTCCATCTGCCTGCAACTATACTTGATGTGCCAACTCTTCATGTTATGACCTCCAGATTTCTTTTTTTAAAAAGATTTTATTTATTTATTCATGAGAGACTTCAGGAAAGAAGCAGAGACATGGGCAAAAGGAGAAGCAGGCTCCCTGTGGGGAGCCCGATGTGGGACTCGATCCCAGCACCCCGGGATCATGACTTAGGCCAAAGGCACTCAGCCACTGAGCCACCCAGGTGCCCCTAACCCCCATATTTCTTTCTCACCCATCTTTAGAGTAAAGCACCAACAGCTTATTCCGCTTTAGCATTTGCTGTTGAGCATTCCATAGGCATACTGATTGATTAAAGCTAATTCCCTGCAGTGAAGACGGGTTTCCCATCTTGATCATTGTTTGGTGTGTTACTCAAGTAGCTCTTATCTCATATAAGTCTAATTCGGAAAGTTCAACCCTTAACGGGCGGTGGGGTGGGGCTGTGTCGCACCTGGCACACAAGGCATACACTTTGTCGTCAGGGTGTTTGGGCTCCAGATTTTAACTGTTTACTACTCAGCTGTGATGATTTCTCCTATTTGCTACTCTCCTAAGTTAGTCCAAGACTCCCTTTCCTATCACACGATGCCATCACTGGATGTAGATGTAATTCTGAAGAAAAATTAAAAAATGAAAAAAAAAAGGTATTTCGGGACAATGTCATCAGCTTCCCGTATCAAAACTCAGAAAGGTCATCCTCACACTTCACATGGAAATCTGGTCCCCATTCCTTTGCCTTGGTGTGAAATAAGGCATATGAAGAAAGGCAAAGGTCCCGTAGATAGGTATCATGTGGAGACGAGAGTCTGGCCACAAGTCCAGAGATCCATTCACTGCTGGTGGGAAAGACCAGGCCATGCAGCTGAGGGCTCGAACAAGCCTAGTGTTTAGTCTCTGTGTTTGTAGTTCAAGACACAAAGCACCTGGGGTTTATTTTCTTTGTATTAAACTGGAGGACATACATGCCAATTAAAAGGGGCTGTGAATGTATTTCCTCTTACAAAGTAGTTAATTGATAAGCTGTTAATTAATTAATAGGATACGCTACAAGCTGCATTTCCTAATACAGAAAGGCAATGAACATCTAAGGGCAACATGCTATACTAGAAATAATTTAAGGAAGCGTATGCTGGATATTTGGAAGCAAAATGGTGCATCATATGGTTTAATTGCAAGCTACAGCAAGATTTTTAATCTAAATAGCCTTTGGGGTACTCCCTGGTCCTGATGGGTCCTAAGGGTTTTATTTGCTTTACCAGTGGCAGAGTACCAGATCTCATTTTTTAAGGAATCTTAACGTATTAAGTGTACCCACAATGTAACTGCAAAATGCAGACTGAAACACTGCTCTCCCGCTGCGCTCTGCGGCTTCGTGACCCCTTTATGTTTTCCCTTCTCTTCAGTCATCTGGATCCTGGCATCTCAGGCTCTGAAGTCCTGCAAAGGTTGGGTGGAAAGAGCACAGCTGCTTCTCTGGAGCCAGACTCGGGCTGGGCAGTTGTTGTGAGTAAAATGTGGAGGAACAACAGACAGTGGTGGCGTGTGAGGGAGAGGCACTCCCCCGCGCTGCAGAGCCCAGAATGCCTTTCCTTCACGGCCAACCGTAGCTGCCTGGCTCATCCACCCAGCAGCCTGTCCTTTCAGGGACATGCACCTCCAGCCTCAGGTAACGAAAGTGGCTGAAGCCATGTCGTGCCCGCGCTCGCATGCGTGTGTGTGCACACACGCTCATGCACACGTGCTTACATACGTGCAGTGCCCTGTCCCCGACAGACAGTGCATTTCCACAGACATGTACGTATGTCTAAGGAACATATCCACATATATAAGCCTGTGGTTTCAAATATCATGCCTTAGTACCATTTAGAGATTTATGCATTTATTACTATAAGATATTTGGGGATAAATTTTAACTAAGAAAATTGCATTTATTGCTAACACAGCTAAGCTAAGGCAGAGGAACACATAAGCGTGTGTCCGTGTGTATGTACACACATACAGTCATTTGTACCTTATTTTAAAACGTGTGTCTGGAAGTATCTTAAAATAGTATTATATTGCATACTCGAACCCTTAAAAATAGTGCAGTGGGTTTCACTCTTTGACCTAACATACAAGTTTTCTGTACATTTTTTTCTGCTTGCATTTTTTGAGAAAAGCTTTGTCCTTTATAAAATGGAAACAGTCTCATTGTGCTGTTCCTTCCATGACCATTTTGGAGCTCTTCTTTACTCCATAGTGACCACACAACCTGAACAACTGTCCCTTATCGGTGACTGGTTGTCTGGGGAGCTCAGGATCAGTGTCTGAGACACAGGAGAATACATGCTCCCATTTTTTTTTCCACCGACTGTAAATGATTCCTATTCTTTGCTCCACAGAACATCCGATGTGCTGCCCAATCAGCTGAAAAAGCTGCACAGACGTCATTAGTTCTGTGTGTGTGTGTGTATGTGTGTGTGAGAGAGAGAGAGAGAGAGAGAGAGAGAGAGAGAGAGGGAGAGGGAGAGAGAGAGAGAGAGGGAGAGAGAGAGGGAGAGAGAGGAGCCTGCAGCTGTTTCACCGCGTGCCGAGTGGAGTCTCCATTAGGGCAGCTCTATTGATTTCTGATTCACACTGCAGCAACAGGGCTGGAGTGCAGGAGGAAAAAAGATCACATCTCAGAGATAAGAATTACTAACGGCAAAAATAAGCACACACACACACACACACACATGCATCTGTTACCAAAAAGAATCAAGAAGGGAAATTAAGACAGCAAAATTGCAAGATTGTTAGCATCTTAGAAAAAAACATAGGAAAAATAAAGTATGATGAAATGATGAATTCAAGAAAACCCTTGGTTCTAATCTTTAAGCCATTTTTTATGAAAAATGATAATGTTCTTATTTCCAGAATGCTTTAAAAAAAAAACCTGAAAAATTTGTCAGGGGTACTTATTTGAGGGTAATCTTAAAAGCCATGCCTGAGAATTTTGAGAAAAGTTCAGAGATTTATTTTTATTAGATTTGTTAAATTATTGCATCAGTTAGCTCTCATTTTCCTATTTTGGATGCTTTGTGTTGCATAATATCTGGGATACAGTAGCAGGTTGGTTGCAAATGTTTGAAACAGAAATAGGTTGCATTTCAGAGTCCAACTGTGAGCCTGTGAAGCAGCTAGCGTTCTCTCAAGGTCTGTTGCCTCGGAATCGGTTAGAAATTATTGTATTTAGGTGTAAAATGGTGACTTGGTCTTTCAGGCGGCTTGAGTTTATAACTGGCCCTTTTACCCTGAGACTTATCAGCCACCTCCTTCCCCAAAAGAATGACAGAGGTAAGTTCGGTTTCACAATGACGGTGCTGTCAGGCAGGCAGTCTGCATGTGAGCAGCAGAAAATGAGAAGAATCGAACAATCCCTTCCCATCCCCCCACCCCGGCCACGCGCACACACACTCGCACACACGCGCGCGCACACGCACACACATGCACACCCACCCACCCACATGCACACACGTACTCCAACACCAGTCGGTTAAGGGGAAAAAGGGCGATACCTTTTTAAAAAAACGAAAGGCAGTAAGCCATTATTAGCAAGAGCTATATTGAGCATGCTTGCCAGACAGGCAGCAAAGCCGAGCTCCAGTTCCGCCCAGACATGTGCCTTGCCATTTTCATTTTAATCAGCCTGCTCAGGATGGCTGCTGATTCATTTTGCAGGATGTCCCCCTGGGAGTCAAGGTGGAAGCCTGAGGCGAGCTGCTACTGCATCAGGGCAGCACAGAACATCAGACAGGGAGAGTGGGGGCGAGGAGGAGACAGGAGATCCCACACTCCACATTCCAGATTTCAAGATGGCTATTTAAAAATCCTTCCCGAGACCAAGTGCACTACAGAAAATATAATGAAACAAAAATAAAGAAAAAATATGTCACATTGTCATTTCATTATCCAACCACCCCCCTCCGATGAAACACACACACACACACACACACATGCGCATTTCCACAGAATGCCTTGAAATTCTAGTCTTCTTCATGGTCACTGTAAACTGCTATATATATATATATATATATATATATATATATATATATATATATGTTCATATTTACCTGGTAACTAGCTGGGGTGGTGTACCTGATTTAGCTGGAGACTTTGATTTGTGGGATTGACAACCTTATTATGCACTGAGCTTATTATTGATATTATTCTGCTCTCGGTTGCCATGGCCACCTTGTGAGAGACATTCAATTTTCTCTCTTCCATCATCATTATCTATGAGGCCATCTGTTGTGGAAAATGAATTCAGCCTCATTTGCATGACTGATAAGCAATTTTTTTTTTATCTATTTAACAGAAGGTCATATGCCGGGGATTTGGAGCTCGTGAAAAAAAAAATGTGGAGGAAAAAAAAGCATATCGAGAGCATGAGTGGGAGTGTGTGCATCAGGGGACGCATGTGGAAGTGAAACAGATCCCTCAGGCCCGCGAGCCGATCGCGCTGCGTTTGTCAGTCCTGCCCGGGCGACATTTTTTCCCTAAGCTACTGCACACTAAAGCAGAGAGAGAGCTTTCCTCGCAGCCTTCTTGAAGCCCCCTGGTTTTTTTATTCATTGTTGGTGGGTGTATTTTATTTTACGTTTTATTCCCTGGACTATGGGTTATGGTGTCAATATCCACTGAAGACAAAAAGCAACCTTTTCTGCATCTCGGTGGTAGGCATATTCCTCATCCTCCTTTCAAACTTGTGGTGGAAAAGGGTTTTCTTTTCTTCTGGTGTCTATTGAGCCAGCACAGTTGACAGCATTGAGTTGGTCTTTAACTTGTGAGCGGTTGTGGTCATGTTGTGAGGTATGTGATCTTCGTTAGGTTAATTCTGTGGACTTGGTGGACAGCGTATGTTTTACCGTAGTCCAGGGGCTGGTGCTGCAGTGCCTATTGTTTGCTCCTTTTTAAAGTTATTTTTACAGCATGGCTGGGAGCTGAAATGTTCCTGGGCTAGAGAGTTTGTGAGCCACAGAAGTCTGTCTTTACAGCAAAATGGGTATTAAGATGCATGCCTTAACTGTGATGTTGTTTATTTAAAAAAAAAAAAAAAACTTGCTGCATGGACAATACTTGGATGATTTGCGGGCACTGAAACAAAAACTTCCCAGAGACTTTACTGGGGTACTTTCCATTACAAATGAAGCAGAGCATTGTTACAAAGGCTGTTAAAACATTCGATATTCTTGCTGTGATGTTACATTTTGCCTAATGGTGAGAAAGTTGACTTACATGGTCTAAACTGAGAAACTCCAAGATTTTTAACTATTACCTGAATGTCTGAAGTTCATAGTGATGAAACATTATTTCATTTGTAACAGAAATATGTCATCTCATGCAACTTACATTAATAAACTAGAAGTCCAGACTGCAAACTTTAGTTTCAAGATAGGTCATGATAAGGAAATAAATAGATATGCAAATATTCATATGACAGTTATTTGAAATATAGAGCATTGATTTTTAGTATTGAATTAGCCATGACAATTTCTTGTACCACTAAAACTCTACTATATAATACTGTAGAATTTTCAAGTTATTTATTTACTTTGAGTAAAAATATTTTTCCTAAGAGCTTTTGTGTTTGAGTGTATTTTACTGAACAAAATTAACTTCACAGACAAAAGCACCCTACCACCACCCTTATAGGCATAAGGGAGTCTTTCTAATTGTTCAACTTCATAAAAGTTATGCAGCTTTCTAAACGATAAATAGAGCATGTCTGCCAAGCAGATAAAAATGTGATTACGTTTTTTAAAAAAGTGCTTTTGCACAATATTCCCTTTTGAAAAACAGCTCCATTGCATTCCCGTAAGTTTTCACCTCTTCAGAACTTTGAATGCAAAGTGTTGATTGTATATCATACACACGACTAAGTGACACGTTCTAGGAAAAAGGAAGTTTATTTTTTTTCCCAATTGACCTGAAGGAAAGTGTATGATTCTGTGCTCTCAAGTACAATAGGTTAATTGGTTGAAATTCTCCACAAGGTTGAACTGTAGTGACATATTTTCTTTATTAAAGACAATAGACGGTTGCTGATATGCTTGTATAATAATTTTTTACTTGATGGCACTTTTAAAAAACTCTTGCCACAGTATCACGGACGACTTATAAGCAAAGCAGCTGTTATGTAATCCTTCCTTTTAAAATCAGCCATTTTTTTTTATATTTTAGCTCGAGTATTACAGAAATGATTTCACTCTAGTAATTTCACACTTAGTAAGTTCAAAACAATAAAAGCCCGATAGTTTGTGAAGGTTATTTAAAGTGACATCACTTTTCTCAGAGGACTGTAGTTGAATCACGGTAACGTGATACCTGGATCTATATTATAATAGGAAGGATTATGCTGGTGCCTTTTGATCAGTACATGTCGTCTTCAGATTTGGAAAGCAGAATTGTCAACTTCTGAGCAAACTAGGAGGTAGCAGAGCTGGTTTTTCCCTCTCCCCCCCCCCAAAAAAAAAGTTAATTACCAATCTTGGTTGGGTTCTTCCTTGCCTCCCTGACATTTGACTGCTGCTAATTCACTGATTAATCTCATTAATGTGATTATAGTGGGATTTGGAGCTGGCTGCCATTGTTCTGTAGACAGTGCCATTCAGCCCGAGCACTTGCCACCTCATTCAGTTTTGCTGTGATTTTTCAAAGGCTGGTTGAGTGAGCCATTGTGAGCAGGGCTTCTCTCCCCTTCCCTTTCAGCACCAGGAGCTGTCCGCTGCTGATAGCAATTACGTTCAGCCCTGACTGACTTTCCACTAGTTTACTGGCAACGTAAAAATGGCTCACTTTCATCACCTTGATGATTGTGCTCCTTGGGGTAGGAGCAAGAGCAGCCCTTATGGTCACAATTGGGTGTTTTGAAGATGGTGGCAGAAAAGATATGCAATCTCTGTGTTTTACTCTGCACGTAAGAATTTCACCCCACTTTCCAAATTGCCAAACGTTAGGATTTCATTGAAATCACTTGCCTGGGTATGCAGTGGTGCATTGGAAAACTGTAAACACTAGGTAGACATGTTTTTCAGATGGAAAAGCTTTTTGTAATGGAAAGGAATGTAATTACTGATAGACATTTATTTTGGAAACGATGAGCCAGGGCCATCAAGATGAACCAGCAAGACAGGAAGTATACATGAAGCATAAATGTCAACTTCTCATGAGTTAAACTTGCATCCTGCAGCGAAACTTGGGCTGATTTTGTGTATGTGTGTTAGAAGCTGAGATCAAAGTTAAAGGCCCAATGATCTGTAGACCATGTATGTGTGCTGTAACAAAATTCCTAAAGGAATATGAGCACAGAATTTCCTTTCAGACTATAAATTTAGAACAAGCATGATTTTAGGGAAATGTGGGCACTTTCAGAAAAGGGGCCCCTTCAGTCTATGCCTTCCATTGTTCCTGTTCTGTTTTTCACCTAGCTTATTTTTTTTACTGTCTTGAAAATATTTATATTCCATACTTTACCATTGAATATGCCTGATGTTTTATGCCTGTTTTCCATGCCAATTTTCAGTAGACTAAGAAAAGGGAATAAGTTATTTTGTAACTTCAAGGCTTTTTAAAGTTTTTCTATTTGTTAAAACTACACTTAAAATTTAGACTTAACAATCTATTTGTTGATTTGCTTTTAGAAATACTTCACATGTGTGATTAAAAAATCCAAACCAGTTTTCTGTGAAAAAAAATTATTTTGTTGCCTAAATAATATTTTCAAAGTCACATGGGCAAACCAGATTTCCAACTCTACCTGTAGGATAATCTGAGGGAGAGGTATTGTCATAAGAAACATGGTATAATCACCCAAAATACTTTGTTTACTTATTATATATTTTTATGGCTACATTTTTAACTTCAAGCAACTTAGCATTTTAGTTACTCTTGAATATTTTATATTAAGAAGCCCACTCAGTGAGATAAGAGGGACTAGCAAGACACTTTTTGGTGAAGGCAGCCCTGCCCTGAAACTGAAGGGTAGCTCATTGGGTTGTCCTTTTGAGTTCAGGGCTACAATTCCAATCAATAACTAGATTTTCAAATGCATCTACTACTTAGCCTTGAAGTCTGCCTTGATGCAAAGTCTCACCAGCAGTCTGTACATACAGGAAGCAAATGAATGGTAGATTCAGAAAGAAAGATCTTTAGTTTTGGCAAATTCTTATAATCTAATTACTTATTATAATTTGATTACAATAGTATTATGCACTTTCTTATGTTCAAGTTTTTTAAAAAGCCCTTTATACAAATGTCTCCTTCTTCTTCTTCTTCTTCTTCTTCTTCTTCTTCTTCTTCTTCTTCTTCTTCTTCTTCTTCTTTTGAAAATATGTGTAGCATTCCCCATGAAGGAGTAATGGAGGCTAAACTTGAACAAAACTTGCAAATGATTAACATATTTTTTCAGCAGGCTAAGTTTCACCATAGTATATTCTTTACCACAACACTGTACCTGGCATTGGTCTACATTTATTCCAAACTGAACTAAAGAGAAAAGATAGCACAAACTTAAAATTGTGTGTGTGTATAAAATTATTTTTTAAAATTTTATTTTGAAGTGGTGGGCATAAGTCACATCCAAATATCATGTGTGGTTGATGTAAAAAAAAAAAGATATTTTACACTGGCCTACACCACAAATTAGAAATAATGCCTATAATGGCCATAACTTATACAAGAAATCACACTAAATACTCTACTTTTGTAGTGATTTGTTGTACGATTTTCCTGATACCAGATTATTTTAAGGCAGCAGCTATATATTTCCCATCAGTGGGCTGTATTTCAATGCAACATGGTTTCAGTTTGGAGTATGCTTTGTGTCCTGTCTTCTCTCTCTCTCTCTCTCTCTCTCTCTCTCTCTCTCTCTCTCTTTCTGTCTCTCTCCTCTCTCTCTCTCTCTCTCTCCCTGCCTCTCCCTCTCCCCCTCCCTCCCCCCTCCTCTCCCTCTCTCTTTAACTCTGTTCCTGTTTGTCTGTTTTTGCCTCCCTCTCTTCTGTCTGTGTCTCTTTCACACCTGCATTGTTCAAGCATACACAATGATTTTTTCTATGCCTGTTTTCACAATGAAACTGTTTTAAGCTTTGACATCATAATGAGTCCTCAGGGTATCTGTAGAAGTAATCAGAGATGGCAGAGAAAATGTAAGCCAGGTGTTATAAAACTAGAAAGAACGCACAAATGCTTATTTATTATATGAAGAAATACTGATAAGCATTGCTGTATTGGGCTGTTCTGTTAGCAGATTTTTCCTAAAATGTATCTCTTTAAAAAAAAATCCCTACTCCCCACGTGGTGATTATTGGAAAAGTTGGGAGGGGGAGGAAAATATTTTAGTCTAAGTGTAAGGGGTGTTGTGCTGCGAGAACACAGAATGGTACAGGGCATTCTCCTAAAGCGATCCTCGCTCTCAGACTGCAGTGATTTCCAGCAGGGCTGGATGGGAAGGGAACGGTGGGCTCTGTAGTAACCAGCATGTCTGGTCTCAACACGTCAGGCAAGAGGCTCGGGATGTAGAGGAATCACGTCTGAAAGGCAGACTGAGGTGCTCTCGGTAACTTCAGACTTCGGAGCCGTCCCCCCCTCGGAAACCACGGTCAGCATCGTGCTCTGTGGAAAAGCCTGCAGTGGTTTATCACCGGTGGTGGTTCTGCCCTAGACTCTCCGTCTACACAGTGAGCTGACGGTGACGGCGCTGGAGGGCAGGGGCGGATGGAGTGGGGATGTATAGGGAGAGGCGATCAACACGTGCCATGGGCTCTCCACAGCAGAAATAGCCCTGCATGTGTGGAGAAATAGACTGCGGAACAGCGTTTTTGCTTCATGGCCACCAACTCTTCTGCAAAAAAGGTACCTCTTTCTTTCTCTTCCAAGCTTGTGTGTGATTTATCTGGTTGTTGTAACTTCCAGCTCTTTGGAATGATTTCACTTGATCTCTTAAGCACTTGGGCACATAGTTGTTTCCCTGCCTACCTGACTATCTGCAGCTTGCGTGATGACAAATTCTAACACTTCCTAAAATCGCATGGTCTGGTGTGCAGAGGAGCCAACAATGGACTCTTTCTCCAACAGAGCTGGTCCTTCAGGATCATATCGTTGTGGGCAGGCACCCGATATACCCGCATGCAGCTGGAGTTGTCATTAAACAGAAGTCTGTGTCTGCAAGGCTAGTGTCCAGGGGGAGGAGTGGGAGGTGCTAAGTAGCCTTTGTGATTTAATGTGGACTTTCATAGTGGTGAGTGTTATAACAGAGGTTTGCAGGGAGTGCGGTGGCACAGTCACTGCTGGACGAAAGCTTTTTATTGCTCGACCCAAGGAGCTATCTATAAAATCAGCACTTTCTTTTCTTTTCTTTTCTTTTTTTTTTTACAGGGAAAAATGCTAATGAAAGTCATATATCTATGTTCCTTTCTGTATTTTTGGAATCTCATTTGGTCTCGCCTTTTCTGATTAGAACTTTTTCTGGTATTTTTTCCCCTTCAGACAAGACCCCAAGACTGATGATGTTTTAACTTTCTTGGAGAAAAGAGTTTTATGTCTTTTGTCTTAAGCGAAAGTGATAAAAGAAGCTCCTACCGAAGCAGAGCATAGTGTGGTTGGCAACCCCGGAGAGGTTTAGGAGTCAGTTCCAGTTAACTCTTGTGTAACTGTTCTCTCCTTTGAAATGCCAGGGCAGGCTTCCGAACCTCTTTCTTGTTTTGTTTTTAATGCTGAGCGGTGGCACCGTGCACAATACCGTAGGTGCAGCCGACCTGATGAGGTTTCTGTAGCCACAGCGTGGATTTGCCATGGCATCGATGATGGGGGGGGGGGGGTGTTTTTAGATCTCCTGCCTCGCCGGCAACTGCTCCCGGCCTGACTGTGGTATTTACAGTTCTCATCTATTACATTGAATACGGCACTGCACATGATACACATTCTGCTCTAGAGATTTAGGGGCCTGTGGGTACAATGTAAGAAGCATACAGCATGCATCCCCAATCTTGTCTGACTGTGTTGCAGGCTTAATAAACAGGAAGGTTAGAAATTACTGGTCTAATCCACAGCTATCACTTGAAAAATATCTAGCTCAGCGCTGAAGTTCCCTCCCGTACTAGGATTTGGGGAAATGGATATGTTTGGTAGTGCTTAGAGGATGCAGCCTGCCACAGGGTAAGTGAGCGGCGAGCTGGTGCTGCTCTGCGGGCCCGGCCTCCCCGGGAGCCGCCGCCTGATGCCCAGCTCGGCCGCCGAGGCGCGGCCCCCTCCGCCAGGCAGCGCGGCACGCATGACAGCCTGGCCGGCGTTTAGTGGTGTCAACTTATTAATTTCCATCTTCGACTTCAGGCCTGTTAGTTTCCTGTCTGAAAGCATTATTACTTTTGTCCATGTGGCAAAATAATTAGCATACAGATGAGCGGTGGCCCGGCGTCTGAGCGCCGGTAGAGAGAAGATGTGCAGTGCAAAGTTGATTGGATGAATGCAGAACAAATGGTGGGCGTTCGGGAGCATTAGAGGAGTTCTGGAGTCCTGGAGCGGGGTGCGGGATTTTCTGGGTGAGTCCCCAAGATGGAAGGCAGGGTGGCTGCCACGGGGACGGCTGCTTGTCAGACGCCGGCCTAGCCGGAGCAGCCGGGCGGGGTGGGGGGGTGCCCTGCAGCCGCAGACCATGCATCTGGGCATCTGGACCACTTTGTTTTGCAGCGCTCCAGGTCTCCCTCTGATGCTCCCCGCAGGTAAATATGTCCTGTCCTCCTTGTTGTTTCCAGAGCCGTGGCGGTGGCTCCGCTCCCCAAAGTGGAGCAAAGTTCAACTCCTCCTGGTCAGTAACAAAAGAACAGTCGTTGGCTGCTGCTCTGGGCTAGTCGCTTCATCCATCTTCCCTCCCGAGTCCCGAGCGCACACTCCCCGCGCAGGGGGCCCTGCTTCCAGAGCTCACAGCAGCCGCGAGTCAAGGTGTTTAATTAATATTTTCTGCAACAGCGTCTCCAGACCGGTCGGACGAGCTGCCGCCGTTTCAGGTTGAGCCCAGACATAATTAGTTTTGCCCGGTATATATTTTTCCTAGCTGGAAGAGGGGTTTAGCTCATTTAACCAGCAACTCACCGGAGCTTGTGAGAATCGAACTCAAGTTTGTACCGATTCTGCAGGATCCACAGACAGGAGACATAGAAACTGGCACAGCCTCTGATACTTTCGGTTCTTTTCGGAAGAAAATGGAAACTGGTTTCACAAACCGGCGTCCTGAGTTGGGGAATAAGGCTCAGCTTGCTGGAATCCCGGTGCTCTGTGGTCACCAGTGACACACATTTCTTATATAATTCTCTGACTGTAATACTGCAATATGGGTGGTTTAGTATCTACTTAAATATACTTACTTCTCCGGGAATTCTCCGATACATAGTTCTCTCTCATTTTCATAATTTTTACTCTCCTTGAAAGGTAAGCTTTTCATTTTAACTGACCTAATTATTTCGTGTGTTTCTGAGCTGGAACTCAAGTAGGAATTACTATCCTTGAACTGCCTATTGACAGTTTCTTAAATATAGCAGATCACTTAAGGATTTTATTTTGCTTCTATTTTTACGCTGGCTTGCTTTCATTTCTTTTCCTTTCCTTTTTCCTTTTTCCTTTTTCCTTTCCTTTCTCTTCCTTTCCTTTCCTTTTTTTAAAGAGTTGCTTTCCTTCAGCTGTTTGCCTTAGACAATGACAGCAATCATTTGACAGAAAATGCAACTTTTTGGAGGGTCATTTCTTCTGTTTAGAGAAACTATGCCTTTCTCAAAAAGAAAAAAAAAAACAACACTCTTACGGAGAAACTAAACCTCAAACACAAGGTGTCGGGGAAACATATTAACCCTTTGTGGGAAGCTCCTGACACTTGGTTTTGATCATTCCCCCCACCCCCCTACCCCCACCCCCGCCCGTGCTGTAAGTTTCTCAATGCTCACACGGAGCTCTTTATTTTTTTGCATAATAGATGAATTCTCTACTTTTATATCTATATATCAAAAACCTTTTTTTCTTAAATTTTGTTCTTCAATTTGCTAGTAGCAGTTTAGGTTTTTATTGAACCCAACAGTATTAAATACCAAATTGTTCTCAGATTCGAGAACTCTTATCTGCAGAAAGTAAATATTTCTGTTATTTCTCCATGCTGTATTTCGTTTTAGCACAGAGCCAAGCTTTCCCCGATTAAAATAACTCCTTTTAGTTTGGTGACGGGTTATAACTTTCTTGGGGCAAAATATGAGCATTAGTTTTTACTCTCAATGTGTCCATTTACAAACAGAAGGGAGCACTGGCGTGTCACCTACCAGTCTTCCTTTGTGCCTGGCTGCCCCTCAGAGGTGTAGTCCAGCTTCTTTCAAGGGCCAAAATTATGTCACATGAGTTTCCACTTGACAGACTCACTTTATGCCATTATCTGTCACATTAGCTCTCAGGCACTGTGGAGTTGGGAAGGGCTTGCCTTCAAAGACAATGAAAGAACGAAGTCCCCAGCTAGAAATATGGTGATGTTCACCTGCCTGGGAGTGTGATTTCTAAGGGGATCTCCCTTCCTCCCTCCTTCTTTTCTTTCTTTCTTTCTTTCTTTCTTTCTTTCTTTCTTTCTTTCTTTCTTTCGTATTTTTTTGCTGGTGTTGTTTACATCTAAGGTTGAAGATCAACTTCGGAAAGGCAAGCAGCTTTCCATAGCAAATTTTTAAAGCAATCAGTGAGATGCCAAAATATTAGTCGGAAATCAGGCCCTCTTGGCCTCACTGGGGAAGAGTGGCTGGCGGAGGGGCCGGCTTCCGCCCTGTGGGGTCTGTTCTGTGCCATGGGCGCCCCAAGGGCCAGTCTCCGCGAGGGCTCCCGTGGATTGTGAATGAAGATGGGTGTAAATATTTTCTTCCAAGAGGTTATTTGGCCTTATTTCTTTAAAATTGTGATGTATTCTTGCACTCCCAGGAGTACTTAATCTTTTCAAAGGTTTTGCAAGTGAGGGTGTATATGTGTTTTTAAAACGCCAGGGTGAAAGTGTTGCATGTAAGATGACAATATTTGAGCCATTGGGTTAATACGTGTACCATGTAAACCTGCTTCGGATATATTTGTGTACTCGTTAATAGAGCTGGAAGGAACTTTATGGCTCAATATTACATACTGACTGCTTTTTTTTTTTTTTTTTTTTTTACTAAACTCTGCTCTAGTCTCAAATTGCTCTAGAGAAATGTCTTTAAGATTATCGGACACTTGCTTGAGATATTTTCAGGTTTGGAATGTCAGGTTGAGGTCTCTAAATCAAACAACTCATGAATTAATAATGTATGGGGTGGGGGCTCTTTTTGGTACGTTGACAAAGATTTCCATCCTCGGATTTCTAGTTGCAAACACTGTTTTGGGTAGACCTTCATGCCATTACCTCAACCTAGACTCATAGTGTATTTTAATGGCACTCAACAAAATGGTTTTTTAAAAGTCAGCATTACCTCTCGACTCCAGGGCCTACTGCATCACTCAATCCTGAAAGGGATGGATAGTTCTTAGAGACTGAGTTTAAATTTGGCCCAGTCCCCTCCCACCCGGGTACATGTATGCCACTAGCCTGTGCCATCTGAACAGAAGCTGAGAGCACAGAGCATTGTCGCCATGAAACAATGCTAGCCAGACCGGTTGTGGAAATAATCGAGTCTGCAGGGCACCCCATAGAGAGCCATCAAATCAAGTCTGCTCTGGAGCTGTCTGCTAGATTGTGAACATTCAGAAATCAATGCTGCATCTGCTAGTGGACCCTCTGGTTCACTGAAACTCCCACCTGCCTAATGCATCTGGGCAAGAGCTTTTCAGAAACCAGTTTCCTTCAGGATAAATTTAATACGTCTTGAGGGCCAGGCACAAGCAAATTGATTCTATCTCTGCACCAGGAAAACTCATAAACATCTGTAAGAACACAGATTTTCAACAACCCCCGGATTAGGGGATGCGATTTTGTGAAAGATCCCAAGCCTCCTCCCTTCATACCTCATGCCAGCATGGCATTTTTTAATTAGGAAGTTGATTAAAAAGGGCACGATAGACCACGGATGTATGGTCCTTTGGCATCTATCCAGCTGTTTGTTGTCTGGGTCATGGAAAGTACTGCTCATCACCAGTTGCAGGGAAGAGGGGGGAATCATTATAAGCCTGAGGGATGGGAAGGTGAAATTGTCCTGATGTATGTGCTAATGGCAGTTGGTTGTAGCTTTAACCATAGAAGCCTCTTCTGCAGACAGACTTGCTGGCTTCCTTTATGAAACAGTGATCATTTGTACTTTGGACACACACAGCAACCGGATGTATTACGCTGAGGAATTCAGTGGTTCTGATGGCATGATAGGTCATAATTATTTGTGTTTTTTAAATTTACATTTATGTTTGACCTCATCTCCTGTAGTTTGGAGTGAACGGTGAGAGTTGCCAGAGAGGGCTGTGCTGTTTATCTCCAAGAGTAGCTGCTTTTTTTTCTTTTTTCTTTTTCTCTTCTCTTCTCTTTTCTCTAAGGGAAATTCCTTTCTTCGCTGGTTTCTTTTCTTTTCTTTTTTTTTTTTTAAGGGCTTGGAGTATATTATCAGAAGAATAAAATTGTATGCCTAGCTGTCGTGCTCCTGTGGCCAGTGTGGAATGAATAAGTTGCATGGCGTGGATTTAACCCCGTCCACCCCTCGTGTGGTCTGGGCACTTTCCCAAGCCCACGCATACCAAAGAAGTGGGAAGAGACACCCACCAGTGAGCTCTGACAAAGTGCTGACACCGAGACCACTCGTGTCTAGGGCAGACGTTAACTCGGGGTTCAAGATCAGGGGACAACGTCCTCCCCCAGGGGGATTTCGGCTGCTGGGGTAGTGATTCTTTCTTTTGTTCTTTTTCCCAGGGACCCTCCTTGCACATGGATTAATTATGTTTATAGTCTGCATTTTATAAGAGTTTAGTTAACAGCCTAGCTGGAGGCAGTAACAGTGATGGGCAGCCCAGGGGCTCCCCTCACCATCTTCTCCTGGAAGAAAAAGCATCAAAGTCAGGGTTGAAAATTCGGCAGCCCCTTCCTTCTTAGCACACTGACTGAGCACTGCACACAACGTGCGTGCACTGAGCACCTATTATGTCAAAGGAGCCAAAAGACATGCAACTGACAGTTCAATTTCTGACCCACAGTGATTCAGGGTGTGTGTGTGTGTGTGTGTGTGTGTGTGTGTGTGTGTAAATTTTAGTAAGTGTATGTTCATGTACAATCTATAACATAAAATATGTAATACAGCTAATATTTGTGTATTATACGTGTACAACATATGATATATGTTATATAATGTACATAATATGACATACATCATGTGTTATGTGTTATATTTATAGATTACATACAAATAGGTACTTATTTGAAATATAAATATAAATTTCTGATAAAGGATAATTTCAAAAGCTTCCAGATCTACTTTTTCTTGAATACATTTTGAAATAGATGAAACCACTTTTCTGACTTAATAATAAGAGTAGGGTAAACATTGATCTTGCCTTCTTAGATGATTAATACTTCAGGGATCTGGGTGAGCATTCTGAAAATTAGCTCTCAATTACATAGCATTGTATAATCATATTTCCCTACTTAATTAAATATATGATTTGAGTTTATCACCTTCTTATAAAATTTGAGCTGAAATTTCCAACTTTGTGAGGGCTCTGCATCTCACTCCCGACCCACCAGTTTCTGTATTTACATGAGCCATCCCGTCATGGTACGCAGTTGCAGTTGAAACAAGTCTTTGCTTACCTGGGAATGCATGAAACAGTAAACAAAATGCTATTTTGAGGGAGGAGTGTTGGCAAATGTCAGGTGCCTGTTTTGCAATTTCGGAACATCTCAAAGCTGTTGATCCCAGAGATCAACAACAGAACGTTTGCGTACGGCGTGCTTAAGCCCTGGATTGAGGACTGAGGGCCAACCTCCCAAACAAACGGGGAGAGCCCTGGGTCCTGCTCGCTGCCCTCTGGCTTCCTCTGACATCAGCAGTTGGCCTCACGCCGGCAGCGAACCAGGCAGTGGCTTGGTCATCCACGGGCTCATCACTGGCTGAAGAGGCATCAGAAGGAGGAGGGGACAGTTCAAATTGGAAACTGCTCATGCATTTCCGAGCATTCAGATGACTCCCTGCCACATTTCCACTGAGTCAGACCTGACTGAACACACCTATCTGCACAGAATTAGGGATTTTGTGATTCAGTCCTGGGTAAGAAAAAGTAAGATTAGAATGAGTGTTTTATATTCTCTTGGAGTCTGGAAATTTAAGTGGCTCAGTCATCAAAAAGCTGCATGTCTTTGCTTAAAAACAAAGTCTGAGATGACATGAAGTGGGAGGTGCCAGTGATGCTGGACACTTGTACGTAACAGGAGAGAAAATTTTAATAGTTTGCTCAGATACATTTCAGACTACTTTATTACTTGCTCTTTGGTTAACGATGCACATTTGGTCCTGAATTAATACTTGGAACTTCCGTGGGATTTGTGTTATGAATCTATCAGTATCTCTTGCAGTTCTTTTCATAGTCCCCAAGAATAAGAATAGAGGTAGTTTCACTGTCCAAAAAAAATTTTTTTTTTAGCTAATATGCTGTTACTGGGGTTTTGTTAGCTCAAAAACAATCCTTTTCCCTAAGAGACCCACACCCGTAGTGCAAGCCAAGAAATGTTGTGTCTGTTCTCCAGGGACAAGCTAACACACCTGTTTACAAATGGGCCGCGCCACCTGTTCATCTACTTTTAAAGTTAATGATCAAAACAGTACCCGATCAAGGGGTCAGTATGACAGGGAAGGCGGTCACATTTGTGAGACGACTGGCGACTCCTCGTTTCTAACACATAACATTTCTTAGGAGTTGAATTTGGACAAGTTAGAAAGTATGCTCAGCCCGTGACAATTAACTCCATGCCATGGGTATCCATGATCCAAGGGGTAGGTGCAGCATGTGATTTAGGGCTAGTACGTGCTTCCCATCTTCTAAATCCAACATACACAGATTAAACCATTTGTTTTGGGTCGAACATATTCCTGAGATGTGATGCTGGACAGTCAACATTAGAAAAATGGGTCTGTCTCTATATATTGAAAAATGTTCAGTACGGTACCTCCAGTCCCTCATCCTTCCTCCGACATGACCCTATGTCCGTGCCCTCCTTCCCACCCAGACTCTATCTGACCAGGGAGTGTGCCCAGCTCCCTGACGTCGGTGCAACGCCGTCCCTGCTGGCTCCTGTCCCTGGATCTTCTGTGTGCTAAGGGCTGGGTCAGGAAGAGCATCCGTGAGTTCCTTCACTGATCTTGGAGGCTCTTCCAGAGCCCTGCTAGTCTGGTGATAGCACTCATAGTGCACACGTTGCACACGCTTCTGAGGATTTCCTCACTACATTGAAAATGACCAGTGACACCAGGAAACTTCTCTTCCCAAGTAGCTTTTTTGGAGGGGGTTTTCACCTAATATTATACATTTTAGTCATCTTTTTATTCATTTTTTTGTCCTTTTCTATTTACTCAGTGAGATTTTTCATCCCTAACCGACCTAGACAGTGACAGAATGAGCATATGAAAGAGTCTTGGGTGGAAGGGCCTTCATCTTCGTTCACTTTCCTTGTAAGTTGGGGGTGACTTGGGATAAGCCATTCCAGCTCACCGTGTCTCAGCATCCTTGCTTCCTTTGAGGGAGCTGAACTCTGTGCTTTCTCAGCTCCTCCCCCTTCTGGCACGACATGGCTGTGTCTGCCGTGCTCACGCAGGGCCTGCTTTGCATCACTGTGTCACTGCACAGTGATGGGGCTCCATGCTGGTGGCAGTGCCCCTGCCAGAGGGCAGCACCTTCTGCTCCTCGTCTGCAGTGCTGTTGCAGGGAAGAGCAGGAAGCAAGCCTAACACCCACAGCCTGGAAAATCTAGAGGAGGTGTTATTTTTGATTGATGGGTCTCATCCAGGATCACCAAGGTCAGCTGAACTGACATGGAATTCACCCAGGCAAAGGCTTCGGGGTCATCTTGAAAAAAAATCACCGGATCACGTGCGAAACTCAAATATGCAGCTGAAAACTAACTTTCTTTGAAGTCATTTTCTCTCTTGATTTCTATCTCTTTTGTGACTGTGATTTTATTTTACCTTGCAAGTATCATGGAGATGATAGTGGGTGAGGTGTCCTGAGAGAATTCACAAAAATACATGTGCTGCCATGGCTCTATTACTTCTGCTTCGTTCCTCTTGACTCAGTCAGACTGCGGTGGATCTTCTTCACCTGTCATGATGGAGGAAGGGCTGCGTCTGTACTTGGCATCGCTGGGCTTGATGCTTAAAGACATGGACCCGCTGGTTTTTTTGTCTCACCTTTCCCTTCAGGAAGCAGTGTTTACATAGTAGTAACAGCCAGGGAATGGCAGCTTAATTGGCACGCGTTGGTAGCAGTGAAAATGTATTACACAATCCATGGCCTCCTGCTGGCACCCTAAAGCACCCCAAATTGCACACAAGGTCTCACAGATCCAGGCAAAGTTTACCACAGTAGCCAATGACACGTGTTCTTCACCAGGTCAGAGGAGCGAGCTGAATACAGTCCTCACGATATCCCGGTGAAGTAGAGACTGTTAAACCCTCCCGGGAAGGGAATTCGGCGGAGAGATGAAGCCCGCGGGCAGGTTAGACCCCCGTGCCCTGCGCGCATCTGAAGCGGACTTCTCACCCGAGTCACGGAAGCCTTTCCAGGTCTCTCTTGTCAAAGAGATTCCTTTGGGAAAATTTAAATGAAGATGCGTTTCCCTTAATAAAACAATCCACTCTTTCGAGAGCTCAGAATGCCAAAGGTGGGCCTTGTCTGTATTGGGAAGGCTCCTCGCACCGGAAGCCACGAGCAGCGCACGAGGGAAAAGTGAGTGGGACCTCGTGAAGGTAAACCAAGCCACACTTTCAGAAGATCAGAGGTTCGGGAGTGTTAAGTGACAAGTACGCTCACCCTCTTTACGCAAACCCCAAACCGCGTGTACAGTGTATTGAAACTCTGACGAAAACGCCCCGTCGGGAAAACACCACGATGACAATTAGGACCACACCGGACCCCTGGCGAACAGACGCACCGCCCCGAAGGCTGTACTCACGCGCTACGTCGTGTGGCTCCTACACGGATCTACGGAGTTGTAAGCACTGTTATTATCTCTGTAATCACACAGAGGAAGATAGGATACTCATTAAAGGGCTCAGATTATTAGAGATACATACTGTTGAAGAAAACAAACGCCCAAGTGCAAAGCTTTTTATTCCAGGCGAGGGGAGTCGATGGCTCCTGAGTGCGCGCGTTGCCATTCGCTCGGCCGACGCCCAGGGCACCATGTAGGCCTGTGCTGCTCCCCGGGCGCGGGGGCAAGTGCCGAGCCTGGTGAGGTGTGGCCCCGGCCACTCACGCGTGAGATCTAATGGAAGACGCAAAGTGCAAACGGAGGAAACGTGAATTGGCAACAGCTCTCACCGACTACCAAGAGTCTCACCGAGAAACTTTGCGTGGTCTGTGGCGGGTTCCACTGAGGCAGGGCAGCGACCTTCAGTGAGGATACGGGGGCACAGGCCCTGTGGGGCGGGGGGCCACTGCGAGCCCATGAATGGGTCGGATTTGGGCCAATTCTTGCCAACAAATGTGACTTGGACATGTGGGGAACAGCGAGAAGGCTTCCTATGTTGACACAGACGTAGTAAGAGTAGCAAGGAACCGCGACGCTCTGCGTTCTTACCAGTGACGTTTGTCAGTGCGTGGTGGCTCATCATTGTGTCGAGTCACCCCACCCCACCCCCCGTCCGTATGTGATTTCTAGTAGATCTGGAGACTTACACACACGATAGGCAGGTAGCAGTTCCATTTTGAAAACTATTCATAGTTTGCTTTTTAAAAAGTTTTCATAAATACGTGTCGTTTTATTCTATGATCTAAATACGTGACAATTTAGAGGCTTTATTACTTTTACTGAATGATTAGTAAAAGAGATTAATGACATTGAACCTTGTGGCATTTATTAACAATTCTGTGAGATTGATCATAATACAGTTAGAAAACATTCAAGGAAGTAATGGGAATAATTTTTTCTTGTTTGCTCTGGAAATCTCCATGTGCAAGTAGGAATTTCCCTTTTGTTTTCAGAGAAAGGGGTGTGTGACGGAGACAAATACACGGTGGGCTCTGTTACAAAGTAAAGTTTGAACTCCCAAAATGCTCTTAAATTAGGAGTGAAGATAAATAAGCCATTCGATTCCGGCTCTGAAACGGCTTTCAAATCGGTAATAATTTAGCGTTTTCTGTGCTGAGATCAAATGTAAACACGACTCGCAGAATGTATAACGTCTCTAAAAGTGAAAGTGTGAATGATGTTTCTCGCTGCCTTTGTTTCAGGACAGAGCCAAAGCAATGTCATGGTTTGGCCCCTTGATGTGGCTTTGGTGTTTTCTGTAGTGCTGAGCGAGCCGTCCCCCACCCGGAAGGCTTCGCTAAGGCCCATGGTGACACCCGGCGGGATCTTTCCCTGTATTAGCTCTTCAAGCCTTTGTCCTTCTTACACAGTCCCCAACTTTTCTGAAAAATAGTTATTTAAAAGTAATTTATAGAGCTAAATCATGCTTAATTAAATTCTTACTGGGAATGTCAGATTTACTGTCCGCTTTCAGATCTGCTGAACCTCAGTGCATCTCATGAGCCTTGGGCCCCTGCAAGGGGCTCAGCCACAGCGCCCGCTCCGGCCGCCTCCCCAGGCGGGACAGCTGGCCTTGGAGCGAGCGTGTGGAAGGAGCCTGAGAATCGCAGATTACACTTGATTTCCAGTTGCGTTTTTATCAACTGAGATTTTCAGAAAGTAACACGCCGATTTTTATCAGCTTTGTTTTTTTTAATAAAAATGCCGTCGCTTTGCAAAGGACACTGAAACACAACAATAAAAACTTGCCACTTCCTTCACCCTCTCTTCCTTGATGTGTTGGAGGTTGCGCGTGTAGACCACGAAGGCTTCATTTATACACGTTCTGAAAGGGATGTGAAAATATAAGTAGCTGCTAAAGTTCTCAGTTCACCCCGTTCTGTTCTTTCCATTTCTTCTCAACCCCCATTGAGAAGTCTGTTCTTTTCAGACCGTGGCCCCCTTGACCATTAACTAAGTGGCCAAGTAGCCAAGAAAAGTCCTCAGTTTGCCTCTGCAATTCTTCCTGCCTTCCTTCCCCTCAGCCTGCTTTGGACCCAGACGCCTCATCCCCATCCCTGGGGTCCTCCATGTCCTCGCAGCTCCTCCCACAGAGTTTGGATGAAACGCCCTTGATGCAATGAGTATGTCCCCTCCTGTCCTCAGGTAACCCAGTAGGGCCTTCGTTCTATCTCTGCAGGACCTAGAAATGGGGAAGAATGGATACTGGGACCCAACTATGAAACAGGCCACTAGTAGTGAAAACCCTTAATAAACCTCAGAAGTGCTATATTCTGGGAGGGAGGTTGGAGGGGAGAGAATACGTTGCAGGTCTAGTTCTCAGTTGTCAAGAAGGGGAAACAACCAGTTGGGCACCAAAGGGACAAAGTGGGAAGTCTGGTAACACACGTAAGTGGGAACAGAGAGGGGAACGGAGGCTCCGGCAAGCGAGTATGGCTACTGGGTGACTTCTCAGACACAGGATCCTAGCTCTTGTCTTGTGCTTGTATCTTCCCCTAGATTCTATCTTTTCTGTAAACTCCTTTTCCAAACTCCCCCTGGGTAAGGTAGTGCCTCCACCAGTGGTCTGGAATTTGCCGTCTCCGCATCCATAAATCTGAGCTTGTTTTCACCCGAATGGCACCGTCACACACACAATTAGATCCTGCAGTACTTGTAATTGAGCATTATGATTCATATGCATTACAGGCTAAGACATGAGCTCGCCCGAGGACCTAACTAATGCAAGGAAATGCAGTTGGAATCCCAAACTATTTGTGTGCACGCCATTAATACATGGAAGCTGCCGCACGCTGTGTCACTGGTGTTCAGAAAGTTTTTGCTGGGCTGATGAGGTTAAGTAATCCCGAGCAAAGACTCAAGCTTTTCTGGTGCAGTACGTCTGCCCCCGAGCCCCTCACAACATGGCGCCTTGACGTAAATCTCAATGGCTGGACTAAAGCAGGCGCGCCATATGTGTTTCAGTGGACTCTCTTTATCATGGGTGGGGACAGAGGGCTTATTACGCTTCCTCATTTTGTTCCTCACCCCTGTCCACGCCAGACCCAGCAGGAGGGGCAAGGGCCCTGGGGCCTCTGGGATGTCCATTCACACCGACCGCAACCAGACTGCCCCCCCCCCCAAATTGTGTGACACAGCTGCCTTCCTCTCGTTCTCTAGATGATATTGTCTGGTGTTTCATTTAACTAAAGGAAGGCCATTGTAGGGCCCTCACGAATACCCACTCAAGATCACCGTTATTGTGCATCTCACACCCGGGGATCCCTTTCAATGTTACATAAGGGGAACTGAGAATGTTTATTAGAGGAGGCAGAGCGATCACCTGATCCGGGCTACGCGGCCACATCCCTGTCTAGATACATCAGCAGGTTAGACACGAATGTGTGTGTGATGTGGTCTGGAGGAAACTGCAATGTGGTAAATGTCTTCGTGCTCACGCTCCATCGGCTAGGATTTACCCGCAGCCTCCTTTCCTACTTCCTGTAGGATCTTGGTTATCAAGAGCTCACGTTCCTCACTTGGCAGGCATCGTCTTGAGATCAGCTCCCGCTGGCCGTGTTGAGATCCGGGGTCCGAGGGACCAAAGCCCCCTGCTGAGGCGGGGAAGTGTTGGTAGGTTGTGTGCAGCTGAGATGAGACACCAGCACTTGAGGGGCCAACCCCATGAGTGTGGCGTGTCCACAGATCTGATGCAGTAGGAAATCTTTTCTTTTTTCTATGGTTCTACTTGTTTGTGGGCAGAGGAATTTCCTGGGAGCCCCCTTCCAGCTGAAAGTTGCTCGTATAGGTATTCTTTTATCCATTCCTTTAACCAAGTCTTTATCATATCAGATGCTGGGGGTCATAAGAAAGAGTCAGAACTACTCTCTTCCCTCAGAAATTGTATATGCCAGTAGGGAAGAAAAGACAAATTTGTGAAAGTCTATAATATGGCTTGGGATCCGATCAAAGTGACGAGGAACTATAAATTGTGACGGTTTTCCCAAAGGAGGGAGAGACTGCTGCAAGACAGGGGTGGGGCAGGGCAAGGTGGGGGTGAGGGTCAGGATGGGGGATTACATGAAGAAGCTAGTATTTGAGGCAATCCTTGAAGAAAAAGTAGGATTTTAGCAGATAATTATAGAAGAGGGGGAAAATGCAGGCAGAGAAAATAAGGTGAGAAAGCTCCTGAGGGAGAATGCCCGCGGGTTTTTAGAGGGAGGTTTGGAGACCCCCTTTTGAAGAGAGAATAGGGCATTTGCAGAGGTGTAGTAAAGAGCAGCCTCGAAGCACAGGTAGGGGCAGGTCACACTGGGTCGTGAGTGTCACACGTACAAGAGTCTACAGAAGACGAGATTAGGACTTTGTTCTCCAGATAATGGGAAATTACTGAGGGTTTTTGTGTAGTTGAGTGACAAGGCCAGAGCTATTCTTTGGGATAATTAATCTGGCAGCCAATCAGTGGCTACTTCCTGCCAATTCCGTCTCTAAAATAGCTCTCCCAACTGTTCCATCCCTTGCATCCCTTCTCCCACTCCTTTCGAGTAGCCTGCCATTATCTTCCTCCTGGACTGTTGGAGTAACCTCGAACGCCACCCCCTCCGCACGCACACACTCACACGCACATTCTGTGTTCTGCCTTCGGATTAATTGTTCCGAAGTGCAGCTCTGGCATTGTCATGCTCAGACAACTCCAAGGGCTTCTCATGGCCTACAGAATTAAACCCGAACACCTCTGCTCCCAACTGAGGCAATCCCTCACCTGTTCTGATGCGTGCCTCTCATCACTGCCTTGTCCAACCAGTTGCAGATCGTCAGGACCCTTAGGGGCTCGGCCGGCCTATTCCCTGTGCTCTGGGTGCTCGCTTGCACTGCCCCTTCCGGCCACAGTGTCCCTCCCGGCTGTCTGTGCAAACACATGCTGTCCACCCTTGGAAGGCTGGTTCAGATGCCACCTTTCCACAGAACCCTTCCTGCTCTGTCCCAGAGGAAACAGCGATCCCCCTCTGAATCTTTACAGGGTGTCCTGGACTTTCCAGGCCACCTTGATTCAACGTCCAGTTATTCATCCCAAGTGGTGATCACTTCATGGTTGTCCGTGTTAGGTCCCGTACCTTGATATTTGGAAAGAGGCGTGTTGTTGCATGGAGCGCTTGAACGAATCGTGCCCCGTTTCCCTGAGTCACTGGGGTGGGGGGCGGGGGGTCCTATAAAAATGATTCTTCCCCTAAACTGTCTGTGTGGAGATGTCATGAGTCAGATGTCCAGACTCCTATTTGAAAACCTAACCTTCCACACACTTTATTTCCCTTCATCTACTTATGCGATAAGTGTGTTCTACCTCATTCGGACCATTTGATACCACTTTAAAAATAAATAGTTGTGTACCTGCCACTTGAGTTCAAGCTACTGAGAAGGACCCTTGAACACTCAAATTCCTGGTGCTTATTCACAGCAATCGATGTTAGTGCTGAAAGGGGAGGTTGAATTGAACTCTTGGAAAGGGACGATTTCCCTCTCCCTCGGTGTTTCCTCCCACCATGGCAGGAGCAAGGGTGGAGCAAAGATGGGTTGGAGCACAGAATCCCAGGAAGTAGGCACCCCCAGAGGGGGACTCATGTGACACAGACGCCTCTGACCTCCTCTTGTCCAGGCTCCGAAAGGCCACCATTCTGATTCTCGAAAGAAGGGGGTGTTCAGCTTAAGTGGGGCAGGTGAACGCTGGACCCCAAGGAGGCCTTGTCCAGAAACAGGCAGCCCTTTGACATCCTCACTGGCTCTGCTACAACAGTGACCTGCTCCTGGGGCAAGGAGGGATCCTCTACATTTTATGATAATTTCAGAAACTAAAAAGTATTTTAGCAATTCAAGTAGTATGGCTAAGCTGGATTCAACTTATTCAGGGAAAATAGATAGCTGGATATCGTACTTCATGTCTGTGCGTTCTAAACCAAAAGTTGGGTTGAGCGATCCATCCTAGCCATTGGACATGGGGTTGGATAGAATCCGCTCTGTCCCCTAAGGTGAAGTGTGCAGGGCGACGCGTTCTTTACATACCCTGCCCATAATCTTTAACTGGAGTTGGCGATATGCTTTCTATTTACCGTCTGGGCGCTGCTCAAATGGTGACGCTTCTGTAGATTGTGGAAGGGTTTGTGATGGAGATCTGCAGCCTTCATAACCAATGTCGCCTCATCTCCAAAGCAAGGTGAATTCCACGCGTCACAAAAGAAACTCTGCGGAGTCATTTAGGCTCCTGGTGATACAGGTACAAAGAACTACCTTGTTCCGTGAAACTCCTTCACCGGGAGTGAGCCGAAAGGATTAAAAGATTAAAAAGAAAAGAAAAATGAAAGTGATCTATTATTATGAAGTACAAGTGAAGAGGATGAGGAAGATCCTTAGTACAGAGCACAGAGAAGACAGTGGGTGTGGCCTGCGGAGGGTGGCCCTCCTCTTCCCAGCAAGGCTCCCTCCCCACCCCTCCCCGCTGGAGGCTCCTGCTCCCCTCCACCCCCCACCTGTGTTCCAGCCGCCTAACTTCTCAGGCCGCCCCAAACTAGACTGTATCTCTTTGAGAACCCGTATTATGCCTTAGGTGAATTAATTCCCACCACGTGGATTTTCCAGTGCCCTACACCTAAGAGGTGTTCAGTAGATAACTTGCTTGATTCTTAGACTGATTGGGGATAAATAACACCTAATGTTCATATTTTGTTAAATCCAGTGTTGTCAGGACACCTTAGCTTACTTTTTGGTATCTTTGTTTCCTGCTTCTGCATAAACTCAAGTCAAATCATTGTTCTTGGACAAAAGAGTCTTTAAGAGACACAGCAAATGAGAAATACGAAAAAAAGAAAAAAAAGGAAATCTGGATTTTTCATGACTACCTGTAGCTGTAGCCAGGCAACCGTGTACAAGTTGGGATGCTTTGGTGTGGTTCGCTGTGACGTGTCCTCTGTGGGCAACAGGACTCAGGGAGGATTCTTGAGGGGGATATTGTGTTTCATACCTTGTTCTCCTGAGAAGTCAAGTGACAAATATTATTTTCATTGGCAGTGAAACTTTATTATATACATAGCCTGGCACTGCGGTCATTTTCAAACGAGCTGGCTTTTGGGTGTGTGTATTTTTTTAAAGATTTTATTTATTTATTTTATTTTAGAGAGAGAAAGACACAGCATGAGAGGGAGGGGCAGAGAGAGAGAGAGAGAAAGAATCTCAGTCGACTCCACAATGAGCACGGAGCCCAATATGTGGCTTGATCCCAGGACCCCGACGTGATGATCTGAGCTGAAACCAAGAGTCAGACGCTTAACCAACTGACTGTGCCACCCAGGCGCCCCTTGTGTTTGTTTTTTAAAGTCTGCTTTTGGAATCTGGGGGTAAATGAAAAGCTCTCAAGGTGGAATCCTGTAGGATGCACCTGCCTCTCCAACATGGGCTGTCGAGAACTCTCCTTACATGGTCTACACACCACCCAAGTGCATTCCTTCCGGTGAAATAAATCCACAGGTGTAGTGACCTATCGCTCGGGGATGGGATGCTTCATCCCAAGCCACTCTAGCTAAAGGGTCGCGACAGTCCTTAAGAAACAATGACTTTTGATTTTTAAATTTTGTCGATAGTGCTCTTCAAGGCAATTTTTGTAAACACGTGCCAGTTGATAGCAATTCACTGATCTCCCGGCCTGTACTGAGGATGGTGGCAGGTGCTTCCGCCGTGGGGCCTCTAAAGGAAGGGTGCCCCGGTGGAAGAACTTTACCCGAAGGTGCAAACCCAGCCGTCACATCATTGCTATTCTAGTTATAGCTTGTCCACTTTCCTGACAAATCGCCTCATACCCGATATTAAATCTCTGCTTCTAAAAAGAAGCAAGATATACAGGCGTTATGTATATCAAGGATCTTGGAAGGATAAAATAAGATGATTGTGAGATGTGGAAGAGGTCCCACAAACTATGACTATGATGGGGACTGTTCTTTTCTCTATCCTTTTTAAAAATAATTTTCGACCTAGAATTAAGTGTGGAGTTCTCTCTCTGGCAATAGTAGGTGCTGAGTAAATATAAGTCAAATAATATACTGAGTAGTAAATCAAAGATTCGTCCTTGCCCGAAAGGGGCCCGGTACCACTGCTGAGGACATTTGTGAATAGCCCCAAAGTCGGGACTGCTTTCGCATTTGAACAAAAATCCTGTTCTCCAAAACCGTCAACTGGCCCATCTCTCAAGGACTTTATTCACACATCAAATGATTATAGCATATTAGCGTATCCGTAATCTAATAGACAATTTTGGCTTCAGCAAAGTTTTAGATGCAACAAAAGAGCCCATTTAAATTCTTTAAGAGTCACAAGCATGTGATTGGGTTTCAACTTCTTGTTCAGTCCCGGCCGTTTGAGCCCGCAGAGCTGTCTGTCCTCCCAGGGGCGCGAGGCCGTCCGTGTGCACGGGGAGCACCATCGGCTGCAGGAGCGCGCACATCAGCGGGTTGGGTGGTGGGCGCCGTCTCTAGGGTTTGACGCCCCGTCAGGTGTGCCCTCAATGCTGGCAGGAATAGGAGCACGGCCACCCCCCCCCCACCATTTCAGAGGAGAAGTGCCCTCATTTCCAAGCTCACCTGTGCAGGTGAACAGACTCACATGAAGGAGCAAACCAAGACCATGTCTGTGCATTTATCAATCTGTACGAAATTATGAAAATTCAGCCAACACCTACTGACTGGGATGTTCATTAGGCCGCCATCGAGAGAGCCCACTCACATTCCAACCCCGAGTCTGGCTGGGCACCTGTTTGCAGAATCCGTCTCTGTCGGTGTCTGGCTGTGCTTTATATTTGTGAGAACAATGGTCTAGCCATTTATTTTTCCCTAAGTGTGAATGTGCATTTTCTGTAGCAGTTGTGACCTGTGCCTATGTTACTATACTTTAAGGGTAGTTGACAGAAGTAGTATTAACCTGACATAAATTTTGGAGTGGACAGGGGCCCGTTTCTGAGTCTGGCCCCCTTTATAACATGTCAAACTATTTTTCCCTTTATTTTTATATTAACAGGATGTAGCTCAGTGCCTGGCACGTAATGTCATGTTTAAAATTTCTTATTTGGTTACATTCACATAAACTAACTATTTGGGCACAGTGGGGAATCTACATGCTATGTCCATATTAAACTTTTTAATTAAAGAAAAAATTAAGGGATCCCTGGGTGGCTCAGCGCTTTAGAGCCTGCCTTTGGCCCGGGGTGTGATCCTGGAGACCCGGGATCGAGTCCCACGTCGGGCTCCCTGCATGGAGCCTGCTTCTCCCTCTGCCTGTGTCTCTGCCTCTCTCTGTGTCTCTCATGAATAAATAAATAAATAAATAAAGAGTCTTTAAAAAAAAAGAAAGAATTAAAATGGCCATTCTCAGCAACCCTTTCACCTTTGTTCTCTGAGCCTCTGCCATACCCAGGTGCTGAGAGCAGTGCCTAGCACAGGGTAGGGGCTCAAATATGCAAGTTGGATATTTGCTGCATAAAGCAATGAAATCATACATGTGTCCACCCACGTGGGGCGGATGGGACCTACTGGAGTTCAAAAGGAATATTGTGCAAGTCTGTTCCGAGTGCAGTGTCCTTCTGTGGAGAAAGAGGAGACTGAGGGAGGGCGGAGGAGAGGCACCGGTGGGCAGAGAGGGAACAGGAGGGAGAGGCAGGTGGGATGAGCGGGAGCGCAGGGGCGGCGGGCGGGGGCTAGCGAGGAGCGCCTGTGCCGGGTCACGGAAGAGCCAGGTGCCTGGAGAGTCTGGCTGCTGCCACCAGGCACCGTCCCAGGAGAGGGGGGCAGAGGCGGCGTGCCGGGGCTGGGGTCGGGGAGCCTGGTGGGCAGCAGGGGCCAGGCTGCTCCGCGGGACTTGCTCCGGCTCCCTTCGCGGTCAGGGATGGGTGCCCGCTCGGGGCTGCCCTGTGTGCAGGCTGGAACCCGGGGACATCAGCTCTCGGGAGCCTTCTCCCCACAGCACCCTGGCAGTGCCCCACCGCCCCAGCCTGGACGGCTCAGAAAGGACAGTCGACAGAGTTCTTTCAAGTTAAACCTTGACTCAGAAAAAAATTTAAAAATGCTCTGTGCCCCCTTGGAGAGATGCTCATCCCTCCTGGCGCCGTGTTCACGGGGGGAGAAGGAGGCCGTGGAGCCTGGGACGTGCGCACCCCTCGCCGAGGGCTCCCCCCCAGGCAGGTTTGCGGACCGCCCGCATCTCCTGGAGAGATGTCACCGGCCCCCCAGGTGACACGGCCCTGTCCCCACAGTGACTCCTCAGGAAACAGAATCAGGGGTCCTCCGACTGCAGGGTCGGGTCGGACGTCCTATAACAAATCATAGGAATCCCGGAGGCAGAAGTTGAATATCGACAGTCACGTGTAAACCGATAATTGCGCGTATTTTACATTCATTCGACTGTTTGGAGCGTACGGTCGTAACTTGACTCGCCGCCACTTGCACACGGTTGTGACACACAAGGAAGGAACGTTCCCACAGAGGACTGCGAGCTTCTCACATTTAGGTTTGGGTCATGTTGTGCCCCGGCCTGAGACCACAGCGGCCGTCCTAGCGTTTCAGCGTAATAGACGGACTTCAGGCCAGGTGAAGCGGCTGGGGAATCGCTGCAAAGTCACTGACATACCAACACTATTGATTTTTTTCCCCTTTGCTTTAAAGTTAATTAAAAGGATATAATACATTAGCAAGCTGGTGGAAAATCATCTAGAGCCAGAATATGATTCAGGAATCCGACAAGGTGGTGTGGACGAGGGTGAGGCGGGGGGGGGGGGGGGGGGGCGGGGGTGTGGACGCATCCTGAGACAATCCACCCTTCCGAGCGTGTACGTGGGACTCTCCCCGGCAGCGTCCGAGGGGAAGGTGCGTCAGCACTAAGCAGAGCTACAGAGAGACACGCGATTGCCTATCTGGGTGTTGGGGCCCCCAATTCCATGGATAATTACACTTTCCTTTAGAGAAAGCAATCTAGCCGTAGACCGTTAGCCTAGCGGGCGCTGAAGGGTGTGGTGGGCGCAGGGGTTCCCGGAGCTGTGTCTGGGACTGGGGCAGCCCCCTGTCCCCCGCCGACACCTCTGTCCCTTAAGGTCTTGAGCTGGTTCGTGGGCACCTGCTTCCAGGTCACAGGCAGGGCCTCCCTCCCCACAACCAGCTCACACGGGATCCTGGCTGGCAGCCCACGGACCGAGGTCTCCTCTCACCCGGCCAGGGGCCCCTCAGGGTGACACGAGGGCAGAGATGCTCTGTGAGGAGACTGGATGCACCTGCCACCTGCCGAGGCCAGGATTTCCGGGGGCCCGTGGCTCCTAGGCCCTGGCTGCATGCGCTGTGCCCCATCCTGGAGAGGAACCCAGGGCTTCCTGCTCCTTGAGCAGTTCGCAGCAAGCAGAGCTCCCTGGGCAGAGCGAGAAGCTGGCAGGGGGCAGGGGGGACGGGGACGCCCGTGGAAGGTGGGGCTCTCACAAGGCCGCGTGGGCCGGCCGGGCGCCCCGGGCCAGGCTCCTGGTCACAGGATTCCCTGCACGCACGGAATGGCCTTATTTCATGGCCATCTGCATGGCCTTATTTCACCCGCCCAGAACCAAGAGTTTTAACATCCGTGACAGGTATTTATTTTTAAAACACAGAGGAATATTTACCACATGAATAGTTTGGGCTTTTTTTTCTTTTCTTTTTTTTTTTTTTTTGAAGAAAAGCCTTTATTGGATGAAAGTTTCCAAGGGCGTGTGGGGGGCTCAGTCAGTCGAGCACCCGACTCTTGGTTTCAGCTCAGGTCATGATCTCAGGGTTGTGGGATCGAGCCCCGCGTTGGGCTCCATGCTGAGTGTGGAGCCTGCCTAAGACTCTCTGACTGCCCCCCTCTAAAACTAAATGAAAAAATTAATCTTTAAAAAAGACACACAGAGAGAGAGAAAGGTCACAAAACTTTATACTGTCAATGTCAGTTCCTCAGTCGCGGCTAGCAAATTATTACTGCAGGGGCATTCTTTGAGTTAAAATACATCTTCTTGGGATCCCTGGGTGGCGCAGCGGTATGGCGCCTGCCTTTGGCCCAGGGCGCGATCCTGGAGACCCGGGATCGAATCCCACATCAGGCTCCCGGTGCATGGAGCCTGCTTCTCCCTCTGCCTGTGTCTCTGCCTCTCTCTCTCTCTCTCTGTGACTATCATAAATAAATGAAAATCAAAAAAAACTTTTTTAAAAAATACATCTTCTTCAGGAAGATTTCCCTGGCAAGACCCATCCCAGAAGGAACGGTTGCACATCTAATTATTTATTGCTTAAATTCTGCGATGCTTGGACTTCCATCTCGTCTCTTTAGAAAGAGAGAGATCTCTGAGCCAAGGATTGACGTTGGGCTAGCCCGTCCCACCGCACTTGGTCATCAGTAGGCACATGATAAACAGTCACCAAAAATGTGTGTGCGCCTGTTGGTTTGGACGTTGAGTGTGTCCATTTATTTATATTTCAGCACAGAATTAGCAGCCGGGCTTCATCGAAGACCAACGTGGTCCTACAGCCCAGATTACTAGTCGCTAGGACACTAGGGAGCCCAAAGCTGCTAAGGATATCGTCTTATGGATATTTCCTGCCCTTGGCGTCCCTCCAGTGTTGATCAGAACTACCCACACTTTCTTCCCAGATCCTCACCTCGGAAGGTGGTGCGGACGTTGACCCCAAAGCGAAGAGAACGTGATAAAGGAAGGAAATGCATGGAAATGCTTGGTGTCTACTTCTGGTGGGGGGAAGGGGGTAGGACAGGTTTCTCCATTTGTTTGGTCTTTGTGTGCGGTAGGAACACCTACCATGAGACTATCCTCTCGGCAAGTTTTGAAGCGCACACCCAGCGTTGTTAGCTGGCAGAGCTGGAGATCTACTCATCCTGAATAACGGAGACTTCACGCTCATCGACCGCAGCTCTGGTTCCTCCCTCCCCACCCCTGGCAACCACCACTCTACTGTGTTTCTAAGACTTGGGCTATTTTAGATGTCTCCCATGAGTGGAACCATGCAGTGTTTGTCTTTCTGTATCTGGCTTATTTCACCGAGGAGCGCGTCCTCCAGATCCATCCATGTTGTCTCCGATGGGCAGGATTATATATATATATATATTTTTTTTAAAGGCCAAATGATACTCTATAGCATGTCTAGCAGAGAGATCATGGCTTCATCATCCACGTGTCCATCCATAGACATCTACCTCGTTTCCATACCTCGGCGGCTGTGAATAATGCCGCAGCGCACGTGGCGATGCCAGTACCTCTTTAAGATTCCGATTTTGATTCTTTTGGATAAATGCCCAGAGGTGGGATTGCTGGATCACATAGTAATTGTAGTTTTTTCAATTTCTTGAGGACTGTCCACACTGTTTTCCACAGCGGCCGTATCAGTTCCCGTGAGGGTTCCTTTTCTCCCCATCCTCACCAGCACCTGTTGTTTCTTGTGTTGCTGATTTTAGCCATCCTGACAGGTGTGAGGTCATGTCTCGCTGTGGTTTTGATTTGTTTTTCCCTGATGACGAGCGATGTTGAGCATCTTCTCAGGTGTCTATTGGGCCTCTGTATGTCTTTTTTAGAGAAATGTCTGTTCATGTCCCTTGCCCATTTCTAACTGAGTTATTCTGCTTTGTTTCGTTTACTACTGGTCATAGGAGTTCTTTCTATATTTTGGTTATCTGTCCCTCTCAGATGTGTGGTCTGCACACATTCTCTCCTGACCTATACGTTCTCTTTTCATTGACTATTGTATTTGATGCACACAATTCTTAAGTTGGATGCAACCCTTCTCATTTGCTTTTATTCCTGATGCTAAATATTGTTAAAATGTCCATACCATGCAAAGTGATCTGAGGATTCAATAAAATCTCTATCAAAATCTCAATGGCATTTTTAACAGAACTCGAAAAAATAAAAAAAAAATCCTAGAATTCATATGGAACCACAAGAACTGCAGATAGCCGAAGCAATCTTGAGCAAGAAGAACAGCATGGGAGGCATCACAGTTCCTCCTTTAGAAATATTATTACATGTGACAAAAGTCACAGATAACTAATTCAGGATGGTGCTGGCATAGAGACAGGCGTGTAGACCGGGGGTACAGAACAGAGAGCCCAGGGAAAACACACGCACACATGATCAGCAAATCTTCCGCGAGGGTGACAGACGCACACAAAGGGGACAGGGAAGTCTCTTCAATAACCTGTGTTGGGAAACATGGATATCCAAAAGAGAATGAAGCCGGATCCTTAATTTTGCACGGCACACAAAGTCAACTCCAAATGGATTAAAGCCTTAAATATAAGACCTGAAACTAAAACTCCTAGAGGAAAAATTGGGAAAAGGCTTTATGACAGTGGTCTTGGCAATGGCACATCAGAATAGATTTGCTTCGCTAAAATGTAGGGCCCATGTTTCTTACCTTAGATGGCTCCTAAATGCATTTACTTTATTTTTCTGGCCTTCCTCCCTCACTGGGAAAGTGCTCAGATGGTAATAGGGAGGAGGAGGAGGACAATATTTCATTCTGTATAAAAGGATACATTTGTTCTTCCTTGAGAAATTCCTGAAACCTCCCTGGAGTTAATGCCTTTGAGCATACTGAGTAGTGCATACGGCTGCTGGAGTGGTGGGAGGGGAAGTGGAGAGATGTGAAGGTGTCTGAACGTTATGAATTTTAAAACCCGTCTCTGGGGGAGAAAATTAATAGGAATGCCCTGACCCATCTGCAGAAGAGCGTGCACTTGGTGAGAATCTTCTGCACTGACAATGGACAGGTGGATGCTGCCCCGAGCCGCGCACGATGCCGAGGGGCCGTGCGCCTCGGTGTGCCGGGGACGGTCCCGGTTTACACCTGTTGTCCAGGTGTCCCACCCACTTTAACTTCTGTCCTGAACAGGGTGCCCTGGTTGTGTCGCCCTATTGTTAGTGCTGCTCAAATACAAATTTCGAGATGCTTCTGACTTGAGCCCAGCAGGAAAAAATGACTCAGAAGGCATTTCTAGGACACCGAGGCTTTTGCTACTTCACCCAGGTGTCTTCAGAAGCAGAGAAAGAAACCCACAGGCAGCATCAACGTGCCTTGAACAAGGGTGGTGCAGACTGCGCCTCGCCAAAATCGCAGGGAATCTGATGCTTGCACGGTTACTGGCCTGCCCTAAAACGTCCATACTGCAGGTAGCTCCACGTGGCCCTGAAATGCCCTCCAGATGGGTGGGAGCAAGCTTGAGAGGGGGGCTGTGTGTCTCCCAGTGCTGGTCCCAGCCCTACCTAAGCTCGGGCATTGTTTTCCTTGGCGTCAGGACCGGTCATTAGGGTCTGGAGAGCCTCCGGTGAGGCTGCGAGCCCCTCAGGATGATGCTCAAGCGTCTTAATGAGCTGCCCGTGCAGAGGTGAGGGTTGTTCCCGATGCCCCTGAATCGTGGGTTCCTGGAGGCTGAGGCAGCCCAGTGTCTCCTTCCATCCCGGAGAAGCACCCAGCCACACCCTTGGGCATGAGCTGAGTGCCCTGCTGCAGCGTGGGGCGCCTGCCTCCGCGCTCTGTCCCCGCGCATCCCCGCGCCTTCACACTGATGGGCCCCGCTTTCCCCTTCCCTATCTCCCAGAGTTAATGACATTAGTGAGCCAGCATTTCCAGAAAAAAAGAAAATGTCTGTATCGCCGCTGAAATATCAACATAAAAAAAGAAATTATACACCATCCATACTCAAAAGAGCATCCCGATATTAATCACAAAGCTTTTAAAATTTTTAATTTCTTAAATAAAAGGGATAAAAACCCTTCAAATGGAAATATTTTTCATGAATCACATCCTTTCTCTTAAAATTAAAAAAAAATTTCATCTAAATGGGAATAGGAACAGCTTTATCAAATAGGACAAGCATTCTATCTCGGAGAATTGGTCTGTTCTCCTAAAAGCTGCTTTCCTCTTATTTGTTTTAAAAGGCGCTAACTCTTACCTCGTAAATAGCTTTTGTTTCAGGAGCAGTGACAGCAAGTTTCCTTGCATTTTTGGTGACTTTTGTTTTTTTTAAAGATTTTATTTATTTGAGAAGAGAGGGAGAGAGCACTCAGAGGGAGGGGCAGAGGGAGGGCGCCTCCAGCAGGCTCCCCGAGGAGCACAGAGCCCGGCGCGGGGCTCGACCTCACGACCCCGAGATCAGGACCCGAGCCTAAACCAAGAGTCAGACGCCCCCCACCGACTGAGCCACCCCGGTGCTCCTCTCATAACTTTCATATCAAACCTCCTTACTCTTTTCTCGAGGTTCCTTTCTGGCTTGGTTGTAGACGTGTCCTAGAAAAACAACGTTTTCTGTATTTTCTATATTTGCCCACTGGGGGCAATACTTATTTTTTTTTATTATCTTTAAAATTCCACTTAGTTTTGGAGGCACCTGGATGACTCAGTCAGTTAAGTGATTGACTTGATTTCAGCTCAGGCCTTGAGCTCAGGGTGGTGAGATGGGGCCCCATGTTGGGCCCTTCCCTGGGCGTGGAGCCTACCTTAAAAAAAAATTCCCATTTAGTTTTTATTTAAATTCCAGTTAGTTAGCATACAGTGTTATATCAGTTTCAGGTGTAGAAGACAGTGATTGCACATCTCCGCACATCCCTCCCCCCCACAACAGGTGCTCCTGCATCCCCCCCCACCGTCACCCCAGCTCCCCACCCGGGGACCAGCCGTGTATGGTCTGTAGTTAACAGTCTGTTTCTCCGTTTGTCCCTGTTTCTCCCCCATGATCAGTTTTTAAATGTAACTCTGTTCTCGAATTCCTTGAGTATCTGTATTGGGTTCCCCCCTCCCCCGTTTCGAGATCAGTGGTTTTGGGGTCAGAAGCTCCATCTCCCTCGCCCTGGCGACATCCCTGTCTGGCTGATTGCCCCCGTCACAGAGGGTAGGCCTCTCTGTTCTGGGTCAGCCTCCCCCCATGTGACGTTGGCCGTCTTGCTGCCCATGATTTACCAAACCGACGCTGCACAGCAGACACCAGGGTTCTCTGGGTGCTTGGCGTGCGGGTGCATCGCCATCGCACTGGCCTCCGGTGCACCGCGGCTCCCGCCCCTTCTGTCTAGAACGGCCTCCGCTTATCTTTTCCCCCGAATCATACTCAGGCTTCAGAGCCCTGCTCCTGCCCCTTGTCCAGCCTCTGATTTCCCTTTTCTGAGTTCTACGCAGCTGCTCGGAGACCTCACAGCGTCTCACGTCACAGTCCCCCTGGCGGGCAGAGCTGAATCAGAGCCACGTGGACTAGCGTGTCTCGGGAGCTCTGCCGAAAGCCTCCCGGGCCCGCGCTCATCTGCTCACCCGGAGCCTGGATACCCACCGTGGCCGGGACACTCTGCCGAAGAGAAACACGTCATTGCCGCTAGCGGTGATCGGATGTGGCTCTCGGAGTGCGGCGGTCCCTGGAGCGCCACCTGCCCTGGGCCTGGGACTGTCCTCACAGGCGGAGATGTCGATGCAGGGGTGGGGAGAGGCGCAGCGCTCATGGTGCCCAGCAGAGTGTGCGGCACACGCCACCGTCCTCAACAAACTCAATAATGGCCTCATTGCATAATGAATGAGTGAAATGGTAAAATGAGCACCTGAGTGCCCTTGGGCAGCAGTGGCTTGCATGCACACTCATATCTCGTGTGCTCGGCACCCTCGCCGCCCTAACAGGACGTGCCACGTGGACCTACTTCGAGCAGTCGGTCTGGTTCGTGCGGGCGACGGTTCCTGTTTCCTTTCTCTCGTCTCCTCTCCCCGCTGCAGAGTCAATGGAAACAGTCTCCTTGGCTCGTCCGCTGTCTCCCCGTGGGGTGGGTCCCCGCGGCACCGCACGAGGCCCGGGCTGACGGCGGCGGGCCCAGGGTGTCGCGCTGCCCCAGCACATGTGACTCACCTCCCAACAGGAAACCCTCCCAAACGTGCAGCCGGACAACTGGGCTTCACCGCGTCGGGGCCTCACCGAGCATCCGGGGGCCCTGTGATTTCAGGGGTCCCCTCTGATTCCAGGGTGGGCAGGCAACCTGGGAACTGTCGCCATCACCTGTGACCACACTTGTGTGTCTCGTCCCCTCCCGGCCTGAGACTTCATACTAATTTAATGTTTGACAACGCCAAGTGCGGAGCGCGGATCGCCTGCCGGAGCTTTGGGATCTTTTTCACACGTGCGCCATTTCAGTGCTTCCTTAGGCCCCCCTGACGCCCACGGGGTGGAGCGGCCCCCGGGACGGACCACGGCCTCCCCCTCGCACCCTCAGATGCCCGCCAGGCGAGGGGAGGCTTGAGGTCTTGCAGTCCAGCGTGAAGAAGCCTGACGTCCTTCCACCGTCCTTGCTCTTGCGCGTGCATGTCTCCGCATCTGGCGGGAGAGGAGCCAGGAGGGCTGGTGTCCACGCCCTGACCCCCAGGCCGGCGCACCCCCGGGGGCCCAGGGCCGCTCTCCGGCTCTGCTGGTCCTGATGAACACACTCCCTCGCTCTCAGCGTGTCTGGGGGGGATGCCCGCGACTCCTGGGCTCTGGGGACTGCGTCTGAAACCTTTGGCTCCCCGCTTCCCCCGGGGCACTTGGCAGGAGCCCCCCACATATACTGGCACCTTCTCCACTCCTGGGTGGTGTCCTTGCTCCTACTCGCCCCCAGCCCTTGGATCATCCCCCCGCTGTCCCGGCTGAACTATGCGGCATCTAGGCGTCCCCTCCCCAGGGCTCCTCGGCTCCCCCGCCACCCGGGACCCCAGCCGGCCGAGCACCCGAGCCCCCACCTCCTTGGTCCCGCATCCATCCGGGCGACTTGGTGTTTCTCCCGTGGGGTTTGCAAATGAAAGGGGCGTCTTCTTCGAGACAGAGGAAGCGTGTGCTGCAGCGAGCGGCGCCCCGCACCTTCTCTCTCACTGGTTTTCACACCTTGTCCCTCATCCTCTCTCCGGCTCTCCTGCCCCCAGATTTCTTCTTGATTGTTTTGCGTACACACTGGAGGTTAAAGTGAGAAAAATTAATTGGAGAGAATGGTTGGTCAGATATTATTCAGTACAACCCAACTCCAGGAAAGCAGACCGTCGTGCGAGACGGGGACGCTGACCCACCTCGTCACCCTTTCCAATTAGATATAAACTCTGTGCTTCGTGTGACCTGTGCACAGGGCTGGCGTGTCACCCGAGGCTGGGGCCCCGCCCTGCCGTCTGGCCACCGTCTCTGAGGCCTGGGGGTGCCCCCGCCTGCCCACGCCAGACCTGGCCGCCTCTGGGTCTCCACGCCCCGTCCAGAAGCCGGGTCAGTGTGCTGAGGGTCGGGGGAGGTCCAGACGTACACGACAAGTTAGGAATGGTGAAGAAAACTTAACCGGGGTGGGGGGGATCCCCAGAAATCCCTTAGAGAGCAGAGCCTCAGGCTTGTGTGCGCTTTGTGACCTTTTCTCTACATGCGGATTCCTGTTTACATAAGCCAGTGGGAACTGGGATTGCCTTGGCCACCCGAGGAGGGCCACACACCCAGACGACGTGATAGTGTCCCATGTGGGGACAGCCCGGGGCGCGCTCCCTCCCCCAGCCTGAGGCCTGGCAGCACACGCACCCCGGACGCGCTGGTGTTCCACCGCTTGGCACCGAGCCGCCTCCTCCAGGCTGCCCATCAGCAGGAGCGCGCGGGACCCTCAGCACGGCCCAGGGGCCCCGCAGCCCTGCACGCTCGGGGCTCTGGGATGGCCCTGGCGCACAGGCCTCCACTCTCTGCGATTCCCTCCTGCACTTTCAGAATCAGGCTTTTTTAAGTTTCAAGAGCTACCACCATCGACCCTGGAAAACCGCGTTTAGAAATATCGAAAATGATGAAATGCACCTGCCATAATGTTAGGGTCCTTCCCAGCCCTGGGCATGCAGAGCCATCCAGTCCGAGGGTGACCCCTGGGTCAGAGCAGGGCGCACCTGCCCACTGTCACGTCCCAGTGAGCTCCCGGGAACCCGCGGGCCTCACGGAGAGCGTGCACCGTGTTGCCACGTGGGGACTCAGGCTCCGAGCCGCCCCCTGCCTCTGTCTGCACGGAGTGGCTTGGTTCTTGTCCCGTTACGTGTCCTCTCCTGTTGCTTTCCCGGCCGCGAGGCCTGCTTGTTCAGGACAAGGACCTGGTGCCGTCCGCCTGGCTCGGCGTCCTGCCTCTCCCGCCCGGAGTCACCTGTTCCAACTCTCTTCAGGCAGTAAATGCCCGCTGGATTAAATCTTCTAAATCACAGGCTTAGGGGACTTCTGGTTTCAGCTCCAACATGTAAAATCATGGGCTTATGCATCTCCTCATCCCGTGTCCGGGACACTCTCATCTCACATCATAAAGGGATTTAGGCTCAAATCACAAATCACTGGCTTCATAGTCAAGAAGCAGGTAAGCTACGCCGCAGCCTCGTGGCTGAGACCTGCGAACATGGCCCTTTCCCTCCGGTGTTTGGTGGTTCTCACTTCTCCTGCTGCTTCTGTGCCTTTTCCCTGGTTTTGAGTTTTACTTCTCTGAGTCTTCCTTAAAAATAGAAATTTTATAGAGCTGTATTTTTTTTTTTTTTGTTACTGGCTTTCCCGTATATCTCCAGATTGATTTCCATGGCAGCCCTACCAGGTTGAGCGGGGCAGCCGTGATTGTTTTACCTTCTCCTCGTTCTCGGGCGGAGGAGCTGGCTGGATTGGGAGGTTCCGGCTGTGGGGCCTCTTTAGGTAGATGTGAAACCTTTCCTTTGAGCCCGTTGTTCTCAACCCTGGCTTCCCATGAGGATCACCTGGGGAGCTTTTTAAAAATACTGATGCTTGGGCTTCACCTCAGACCAATTAAATCACAGTCTCTGCAGGTGGATGTCAGCGTGTTTAAAAAGCTCCCCAGGTGGTTCTAATATGCATCCTGGGCCAGGACTGTTCTCTTCCTTCGCTGTCAGAGGATGAGCGTGGGGGCCGCGGAGGCGTCGTGTGGGGGGCGCACGGACACCGAGCAGAGTTTTGACGTTCCAGTCTGGGTTCCCTAAATAGCCTCCCGATTGGCATGTACATATTGTAAGTAATTAGGCTTGAATGATTCCCTTCCTTCATTGCTATCTTCATGCCCACATCAGGGCCGCATTTCCTGGAAATGTAGGTTCCTAACCACATGGGCCAAAGGCACACCCTAGTCCCGTGTCCCCCCTCCCGTCCCCCGTGATAAAGCCCATGACAGCGCCCTCGCCTTCCAGCCCCAGGGGCCCTGGCAGGTCAGCTAGTCCAACGGCTTTTAAACGTTCATGAACGCAAACCCCCTTTGTAAAGAATGAAAGGAGATGAGGCCCGAGTGGGGCCTCCCGACCTCCCAGCTCCGCTCGGCCCTGCCGTGTCCCCCGGGGCCGCGTGGGCCACGTGGGCGCCATCAGCATGGGGCGTGACCTGGGGCACTCAGTGGAGAGGCCATGGCTGGGAGACAGGTTCTGGGGGGTCCTGGGGCCTGCGGGAGGAGCAGGTGCTATGCATCAGCCCGGCCCCCTGCTCTGCGGCTGCCTCTTCACCTGTGAGCCGGGGCTGCGCCCGCGTGGCTGACGGCATGTGCTCGTGCTTGATGTTGTGATGGTGGGTTGCCAAGCCAGTGTCAGAACATAAATACCCTGCCTCCCGCCGGGATCCCAAACCTGACTCGGAGAGGTCTTCCCCAGGGAGCAAATTTCCCTGCGCTGCACGCCGTCCTCCTCCTTCCATGCACCTCCCGGATCCACCTCCGGGGACCCTGTGGGCGGTGGGTTAGGGCGGCTCTGTCTACGCCGTGACGCAGGTGAGGTTGGGGTTTGGGGATTGCTGACTCTGTGGGCGATTAATTGGATCTACATCTAAATCTCATTTTTTTTTTCATCTGCTCAGACGATATTAAGAAAGTCACACAATGTCTCAGATATCAGATGCTTTAAAATACCCATCGTGCGCTCACCCCAGTTCGAGGGGAGTTTCAGTTCCGTGGCATCCAGGCCGCCTCCCTTCCCCGCCAGCGCCGCTGAGAGTGGGGTTCCCCCCCGCAGACCACCGAGCACTGCCACAAGAGACCTTAGCCCAGCCTCACGAGCAGATGGCTGTCGGGGTAGACTCGGTGGAGACCTGGTGGTCAGGATCCTTTTGATTATCGTTGCTATAGGCTGTCGCCGTACGTTCATATGCTTGAAGCTGTTCCGTATGTACTTTTTGCAGCCCAGCCGTTCCGTAAGGGATGGGTGGAGGTTAGCTCACTAAATCTAGCTAGCCTGGCCTGAAAATATGATAATGAGCCAAGAGCACATCTTTTAGAGTTAAGAGCGTGGACCACTTCCACACTCGAAGTGTGAGGGGACATCCTATGAGCTGGAGAGAGAGGCAAATAAATACAAGTTTACATGCCACACAGTCATTTAGGCTTGTAACACACACATAGAGCAGCAAACTCTCAGGCTCCTCTGCAGAAACGCTGCAGCCTGTCTGCCGGCATGAAGCAGAATTTCCTAATCCCATTAGCCGGGCCCTGGTACCTATCGGTGTGTTATTAACTAACCTTAATTTAAGAAGCTGTAAATTTTGAGAAGATTATACACCTAACACTCCTGAGACTGACTCGAGTGCATCACACTGGCCTCTGGCAAGAATGTGTCCACTCTGAGCATTTGTATTTGGCTCTATTCTGATAAAAACTCAAAATGTAGCTCCTTATAAAATGAACCTGGTAAGTGACACTCTAGATCAGCGTGGTCCCATAGGAACAGAACGCAGGTCGCCGAACTACGTGTGTAATATTACCTTTTCCAACGACTATTAAACTAAATAAAAATGAACAGATGAAGTCAGTTTTAAAGACATATTTATCTAACCTATGATATTATTGTATCAATAGGTAGCCAGTATACATTTATTAATGGAGTATTTTACGTTTTTCCGTAGAGCCGTCTGGTATTTCACAACAATAGCACATCTCAGCTCAAACCAGCCCCTCCTCAAGTGCTCAGTAGCTCACGTGGCCAGTGCAGAGGTAGACGGGCCAGGTAGTGAGAAGCCTCTTAGGAAAGTCTTCCCAAGATTCTGCTTGGCCTAGGTATGCGATGATTTGATTTTTTAAAGTGAATTCTAATTTAATTGAGGATTCAGTGATGTGTTTAGGAGCACACGAGGAATTAGGCTGTCCAGGTTCACAGCTGGTTCTACTGTTTGCAGACTCAGTGACCTTAAGCCAGGTGTTGCTGTCGTCTGCAGAACCAGTGTTGGGGGGATCCCTGGGTGGCTCAGCGGTTTAGCGCCTGCCTTTGGCCCAGGGTGTGATCTTGGAGTCAGGATCGAGTTCCACGTCCGGCTCCTGGCATGGAGCCTGCTTCTCCCTCCTCCTGTGTCTCTGCCTCCCTCTCTCTCCCTCTCTCTAGGCCTATCATAAATAAATACAAAAATAAAAAAAAAGAACCAGTGTTGGAAGCCCCCTCGCTCGCTGCGAGGATTGCACAGGACAAGACACATTTGCTACTTAGCATATACCACCGCTGTGCTCTTAGGTCTTTGTGACTATATCTTCCCTTCACCCCAAAATGAGCCATCTCATAGGTCTCAGAAAATGAGATCAAATGACATATGTAATGATGAGTCTGACGTCTGTCTTGGGGACGGCCACAGAAAGGGACAAGTAAATATCTGAGCTCTTTTCCATCCACCTCCAGTATGTTAAGTGCCGAGGTTGAAACCGACTTGGGGAGTCAGCCTGGTTTGTTAAAGCTGTCGTTGGATCCCTCTTCCATCTTCCAGGGAGAGCGTATTTCTTCTCCTCTGTGGAAAAGTGGTAAATTGATGCAGAAATAACTATAATTTTGTGGTTAGGAGATAATTATTAATTAACCAGAATATTCGTATAGATTTAAAGGCCAAGTTCCCTAATGTACGGATAACTAAAGCTTTGTCGTAGAAATCGTCAAGTGTCAAATCCGTTATTTCCACTTTACAAATGAGAAACTCTGCCAAAGCTTTTGAAGTTTTGTCATTTCCCATCCCCAGGAATTAGATTATTCATATTTTTAGATAGACTTTAAAAAAAAAGAGAGAGACTGAGACAGGCCCATGCTCATTCCTGCTTCTTTAAATCACATAGTTTTGAGCATCTGCACCCAGCATTAACCCAGCATTTTGCATCAGAGCTGGGAGGCTGGTTATAAGCACCTTAAAAAAAAAGGGGGGGGGGAATACAATGGACCACATGAGTTAGAGTCTAGTTAGTTCTTTCCAACATTTCAAAATCCAATACCCTGTTGCAATAAATTTACATTCATGCAAATGTCTATGCACCTAGTGAGTTTTTTTTTTTTTAAAGATAACCAACTCAACACAAATTAAAGGAGTGGTAATTCCAGGTGCAAAGAGTGTTGGTGCACACACACACACACACACACACACACACACACACACCTGTGTCTATCTTTGTCCCCACGTGGCCATGTGAGCATTAACCCTATTCATTTGCCATGAACTTCTCTAAGTCAGTAGGAGAAGAACTCAGCAACTTGTTTTCGACAGCAAGCCTGCTCCCTGGTGAGCCCCCTTCCCTCCTGCCCTCGGGATTTCACGCCGCCCTCCTCCCACCCTGCACATAACCATCCAGGTGAGGGAGAGAAAGCAAGGCCACCACTATGGAGGTGCCCATGCGTGTCCTGGTTCTATCCCCACATGTGTCCTGGGCACCTCAGTCCACTGGGTCAGTGTCCTGCTGAGCACAGGTGGCCTTGTCTGCTCTGCACCAGGACAGGGGGCCATCTGGGGCCACTTGGAGCCATCAAAACATTTGCTTCTGACTCAATAGACAAGCATGCTCCGACCCCAGTAGAAACTAGATTTAAAGTCATTTTCGGTTACAAAGTAAGATCACGAGGCCTGAAATTCTCATAAGTAGCTTCTAATGGCTTCTTTGTTTTCTTTCTCCCATTTATTAGAAATTGCCAGAAACTCGATATCTGCGTGACTCCTTTTAAAAGTGTGTGCGCATGTTTCATTTGATTTGGGGGATGATCTAAAATGGTCTCCACATTTACTAGCAATGATGTTGTTCTGGAAGACACAAGGGAATGTCTCTGCATGTGAGCAGGGCAGAGTCACAAGGACTAAACGTCTCCTCCTACACGAGTGAAAAGCTGAGGACTGGTGTCGTAGTGGGTCTGGGACAGGGGAGGGCAGCCTGGGGACACCGAAGGAGCTGGTCTTGAGTCCTGGCTGTGCGTCTCCACATCACAGAACATCTTGAACCAGTGCAACGTGGGAATCCTATCTCCGGTCTTGAGAGTGAGATGAGATGTGGGCTCACAGCCTCTAACGCAGAGCCTGGCTTCTCGTGCTCGGTCAGTAATGCAGCTTCGGTCCATGCTGCTCTTAGCACGCTCTGCATCTCCTCACTTCATCCGTGGAAAGCGCCTCTGGGCGGGCTGGAAAGACCCGGGGGGAGGGCATCCCAGGTAGAGGCGCAGAATAGAAGCAAAGTTGAGAGCGTAGAATTTCATGTTTCATATTTCCTCCCACAGAACTGCTAAAATTGGAATGAATATGGTTGGTGGTTAGAAAAAGTTGAATTAATGTTCCAAAGGAATGCTTTTCCCTTCTTTCCCTTCCATGCCCCCACTTCTCTGAGTAAACCTAGAAAATAGGAAATATCAGACTCCTTACTTCCTCTCCCCATCTTTCTTCTATGTGTTGAGAGCTTGCACTGCCACTGTAGAATTAGTCCTCATGTGGCCTTCGGCAAGCAACCCGATTCTGAGATTCTTATTTGATCTCGCCTGCTGCCATATTTAAAGCTGGCGTGCTCACCCTGTGGTCCAGAACCTTCTGTGGATGACTATGATGACTCCCTGACGAGCCGGCGGTGTCCCGGGCACCTGAGCTCTTCTCTGACTCATCTCCCTTTGTTGGTGGTCTTTGTACGGAGGCCAGAGACCTAGGACTGACTCAAGTTTCACACACCTGACCTTGTACTTTAATTTTTATTAAAGAGCAGACTTCTTATTCAAAGGCACTACAGCTTTGAAGGCTACGGGGGGGTGTGTGTGTCGCTCCAGGCCTGTGCCCGAGTGAACGGCAGCACATGTGATGTGTGTGCACAGCCTTCACTGGTTCCAGGAAAGCGGTGCACGGATAGGGGACCTTGCATTCCCATCAAGCTGAGCAGACCATCTCCGTTCCATTAACCACGTCTCCTGTCCTCTCTTGTGTGCAGAGAAGCTCACGCGGAGGTGGAGGCCAAGGTGTGTGCGGCTGCCGTCTGGACATCTGTGCGATCGACGCCGATGCTGGAAGAGTCGTAGAGTGTGGTATGTTGACACAAACGGGGCCTTGTACTTTTGTTAGGAATGCAGGGAATGTTACCTGAAAACAAGAGTTTGGGATGCCTTCGTGCCAGGTGTCGAACTCGGCCAGTTGAGAAAGAGTTCCTCTCCTCCAGTACTTCTCACTGTTTTTGACACTGGGGGGCTCCCATTTGACCTTATTGTTTCGTTGGTTAAATATGCACCTGTTGTCGTGGTACATCAGCTGTCCCTCTTTCTTGTATCTTCACCCTGATGAAAGCTTTGCGTGTTAATCTAAGTATTTCAGAAACAAACTAAATCAGGGCATTAACCAAAAGCATATTTATATTTCAACATAGTGTTTTTAATTTCTTCGTGTTTCATCCTTTCACCGGGGCCTCAGAGAAACTATAGATGGTTGATGGAGAGGAGTGCGCCAAATGAGCCCACGAGTGGCCTGTGCTGGAGGTCCCTTTCCTCGGGGGCGGCATGTGACACACCCAGAGTGTATACGGCAAAAGTGATGCCTTTTGAAATGTGTTATTCTTTTCAGAAAGTCCCCTTTATGCTTGATTTACACGTGGAGAGGCACATTGTTGCAATGATGGTTTGCCCGTATCACACACTTACTTCACGTCGGCCACACATGTCACTTGTGACTCGTCCTCTTTTTCAGCCCTCCTGCGCCCTTAACAAGGACATATCCTCCGCCCCTTGCAGACATGATGACAGCAGGGCTGAGGCAGGGGGACAGCCAGCCCCAGGGACGCTGGTTTCAAATGATTCACCCAGGACCGCAGCCACGTTTTGGCCACGTGGTGCCTTTTTTCCCACAGCAGCGCATCCTAGAGGGTCAGTCGTAACTCCCAGAAGATATATCTTGAGATATAATTTCATTACTTTTCAACCATCTTAATGAGTAGTGTAACCTTGACTAGGGCACGTTGGAGAGCTCTGTCCCCCTCCTGTGACCTTGAGCACATGCTCAACTTTTCTGGGACTCTTTCTCTTTCAGCGATGAACGGGTGGGATTGAGAAATAATACTCATGAGTAAGACCAACCGAATCGCCATCAAGACTGTCAGAAATGAGCCAATCATTTGGACCTGACATTCTCTATTTACTAAAGAATTAATTTTTGATTGTGAATTACACGTTTTTAAGGCCCCCTCTCTAGTGTCCCTTGAGTTTTGGCGGCAACATGACGAGGAACTGAGGTTCTGAATGTTGTCATTCTCGTCAGCATCCAAATGCCAGAGAGCTAGAGAGAGCTTTTAATATCAGTTTTCATTACATAATTAGTATTTTCCCATTGTAGAGAATTAGGATGTTTGAATGAGTGTGTGTGTGTGTGTGTGTGTGTGTACACATCATAAAGTAGTTAAAACACTGAAAATACCAGAAATCAGTGATAATTACCATTAATATCTTGGTTCAAAATTTTTTGCAACTGTTTTCCTTGCGCATATGATTTTGAATTAAGATGAACTATCCTGTAATTTTATTCTTTACCCCTTTTTTACTTTATTCATATACATACCTTTCTATACCGGTAAATACATTTTTGTAACATCATTTTCCATGGTGTATAGTATTCTATTTTATGGCTGTGCTAAATACATCAAATGAATCTTCTCTTATCATTTTTATCAGTTGACTTTTTAAATTTTGCTTTATAAAAAAATGCTTCAATGACTCATCTTTTACCTAAAACTTTTCACATGGTTCCTTATCCCCTTAACATAAATTTATAGTAGAATAGCTGGCTCAACGGATATGTACATTTTAAGGCTTTTAAGAAGGATAATGCTTTAAAGATGCTCTTCATTCTCATGTCTTGTCCTGGGACTGCACGTCCTCCGTGACTTTAAACATAGCTCACCACCCGTGTTGGATTGGTCGGCCATTCCATATGCAATTTTTGTGAATTTGACCTTAAGAAAAAGTAATCTAATAGAATGGGATTTTATTTCGATATCTATTCTGAATCCCAAGAACTCCGTTGCAAACCTTACGCTTTTGTTCTTTTTGTTCATCAGTTAATGTGACGTGCGAAGTACCTACTGTACATGTCACACGACACTAGTGTAGTGTGTAAGGCATGAAGCTAGACGCTACTGGTGTGTGAATGACAGGATGCAGCCTGTACTTTTGAGGAGTTCAGCTTTTGGTAATGGAATGCACGCTTTCACTGAGCGCCAGATATAGTATGAAAAACACTATAACAAATATAGAATCTCAGGGCGCCCAGCTGGCTCAGTCGATTAAGCATCTGACTCTATCTCAGCTCAGGTCTTGATCTCCGGGTGGTGAGTTCAAGCCTGGTGTTGGGCTCCATGCTGGGCACGGAGCCTACTTAAAATATATATATAGTCTCAAATATATTATATACATATAATTTCATGTTTAACCATTTAACATAGTGACTATGATTATTCTTACTGTGTAACCCCATTTCCAAGATCCACAAACATCAGGGAAGGATTACATCATGTTGCTCTACCGTAGTGCAGAGGGTACCGTACCAACACTTCTATCGCTTTTTTGAATATTTCTGGGAATGGACAGCCTACCACTGAGCAAGGTGGTCCATCCCATAGTTGAACTGTGTTACTGTCTGGAATGTTGTTCATAATATTCTTGAGGTGAAATTACTGTTTGATATTAGGTACCTATTGTTCTTAACTTTTGAAGACCTATACAGTAAGTTCAACTCAATGCAATTCAAGGGATATAGTTTAAGAGTCTGCTATGGCCGGGAACTGTTTAGCTGCTAAGCACTGATTTCTATCTCCTACGACAGTATTTCAAATATTTGATGGTAGTTATATTTTCCTAAACATGCAAGTTAAAAAACTTACCATTTCCAAGGGATTGGGACTGTTATTCCACTAAGCCTACTAAGTTCCTATAAAGCCAAAAAATGTTACCTCAATCCTTGACCACATAGACTAGTTGGGGAGATTTCCCCCAACTGACCATGAAGACAAAGATGCCCCCACCTCTGTACGGGTTGCCAAAGATTTTGTTAGAAAGGAAAGAAAAGTCAGTTGCCTCAAACTAGGAGTGATAGAGACAGGAGAAGCCTGCCTTGCCAAAGTGTGGGAACCTAGTATGAGGTAAACCTGATAGAAACAGGGCAGCTTAGGTGTCTGTCCCACATCTGCCACTTTCAGCGAGCCACGTAGCTTCCTTTGGCCTTGCTTACTTCATCTGTAAGATGAAGGACACGGTGGCCTCTGAAGAGACTCTAACCCCAAAATCGTAGGTCAGAAACCCATGCTGGGGGGATCCCTGGGTGGCGCAGCGGTTTGGCGCCTGCCTTTGGCCCAGGGCGCGATCCTGGAGACCCGGGATCGAATCCCATGTCGGGCTCCCGGTGCATGGAGCCTGCTTCTCCCTCTGCCTATGTCTCTTCCTCTCTCTCTCTCTGTGACTATCATAAATAAATAAATTTAAAAAAAAAAAAAAAAAAAAAAAAAAAAAGAAACCCATGCTGGGGAGGCTGGGCCTTGGATTACACTACTCTGATACCTCCGAGAGTGTGGGCTTGTTTTCTGAGTCTTCACACACATGCCACACAGGTGTGGTCACAACTGGGGACACTTCTGTGGTATGACTGTGGCCCATGCAGCTGATGTGCATTAACTACCCTAATCCTCAGGACGGCTCTTCAAGGCAGGAAGTGTCACCCCCATTTTAAAGAGGAGAAAGCTGAGGCAGAGGGTTACATGACACACAGCAGGTCAAATCCAGGAGGCAGAGCCTGGGCTGAAGGCACCCAAGTCTAAGCCGTACGTCCCAAATTGTTTCTCCGTCATCTGGTTGTCTTGCAGATAAATACCTACTACTACTCACTGTACGGATAAGCAAAAATATGCAAACAACAACAAATCACATCAGTCCATACACATGTGAACTACATGATCCAGACAGTAAATGAGGTTTAGCCAGTGATTTTTATGGTTGTTTCACTAAGATGACCAAATTTGATTTTACATGAGCATGGATATTAGATGCTTAAAATTCTCCTTCTATGAAGAAAACCATTCTTAGAGAATTTAATGCTTCTATTTTAGTCTGTGAATGTGTTCAGGTGTCCATGAATATGGTCTTACTTTACATTCACAAGTTTTCTTGGCGGGTTGTATTTTCTATTTCTTCATTTTCTCCTTTTCTGATACTTATCTTCACTAATTTCTATATCCACCTTATATTTACATAAATTTACCACATGGAGGTTTTTATCTCATTTATGTCTTACCCCGTCCCTGACTCGTGCTGCATGCCTGTCTCTGCTTCTCTGATGGGCAGACCATGCCTGTGAGGTTCACAGACACCCGCTTATCTAAGGGGCAGATCCCACGTGTCCGACCCAGGGACACCTTCTGAGGGGCAGATCCCATGCATGTGGCCGCGGACAATGCCTGCTGCCCACAGTCTGTGTCCTCTGATTAGAAGGAGTGAAAGAAAATGTCATCATCCAGTGTCCAGTGTCTGATGATTTGGGGATGGAAATAAAACCCTTGTAAACATCGGTTGGCAGAAGGGTAAAAGGGAAAGGCCTGTACTTGGCTGGAAAGGAACTGGCCGGTGCAGGGGCCAGGCCGTTGGTGGGAAGGTGAGCGTCCCCGCACAGGACGGCTGGGAGTCTGCACGAGTCTCATTCCTTCCATCCTTCCTCCCTGTCCCTGCTCCTCGCCCTCCTGCTCTTGTATGTCCAGGGCAGAAGCTCAAGGGTGATAGAGGTGTAGGCCCGGGGAGGAGACACCGGCCGGGGTCCCACTCAGGAGAAGCTCTGAAACAAGGACGAGTGAGCACATGAAGCCTTCTAACCCTCGAGCCTTAAAACGCAGGGAGTCCTGTCATCTGCACCGACCAGAAGCCCATGGCGTCCTCTGCAGGGTCCCCACTGTCAGGACACTAAACTTAGCCTGTGACCAGAGAGGCCTGAGCACAGAGACGCACTCAGGAGGTCACTGCTTGGACCATAAGGGTCATTGGTAAAGTGCGGTGAGGTGCCCAGGGCCACCGCCTCCTGTGATGCCAATATCACAGTGATGCAGGGGCAGAGGGGTCGGGATGCATAGGTGGCCTCGGACGGCCTGCGCCCTGAAGAAGCCAGCTAGGGAGTCACACGTACCGGAGCAGGCCGGGGGCCATGTGCCAAGGGAAGGATCGGGGCCCGAGAGGTGTCCTCTGGCATCGGTCAGGTCCCAGGTGGTGGGCCTCTCCCGTGTACACGACCCGGCTCTCTGGGTCTCAGCGACACTCTTCGTGAATGTCCTCCATCGTCTTTATGTCCCCTTTGATGGGAAACCCCAAGTATTAAAATACATTCAGAAACAGCATGTTCCCTCTGCCTGCGGGCTGGGACCTCACACATCAGAATTCAAAACATCCGCTATTTCCACCGCGTAGAACGTCGACTGTGCGATATTAAGGAATTAGTGTCCGGGGCACGTGACCAGCATCACGACGTCGCTTTAAAAGTCTTTGCATCTTAGAAATGCATCCCGAAACATTTCTAGTGTGTGTGTGGGGGGGTGGGTTATGCTGCTCTTCCTCCGACTCCTGGACTTGCTGGGACTTTTCCACGGTAACCGTCCCGGTGCGAGAGCAGCGTCAGGCTCGCCGGCCACAGAGGCGTCCTCTCTCCGATGGGCGGGGAACAAACCCAGCTTCTGCTCTGTCCCCCGGGGGTGAATTTCCTCCACGTGCCTGTTTTCTCATCAGGAAAACACGGGTGACAAGAGTCCAGACCTCGCGGGATTGTTGGGGAGCACGTGCGGGCCTGCGAGGGGTCACCGTCGGCTCCTGTACGACACCCAACTTCTCCCCATGGGATTTGTCAAGGGTTGGCAGTTGCTATGAGAGAAAGCCCTTAATTTCACATACAGAAACACTTTGGGATTGATGGTTAGCTTTTGTATTTAAAATCAAAGAACTGATTTGATAATTAATGACTTTTCTGTGACTTGTAACTCTGAATGTATTTCATGATATAAAAATGGGCTTTTAAACTTGCTAGGAATATATTCCTGTTTTTTTTTTTTTTTCCTTCCAAGGATAACTTAATCGATTAGACACTTTAGCCACAACACTGACTCTATCTGGAGCATTTTCTTAACTGTTTTTTTTTTTTCCCCTTTTCTGCACTGCTCCAGTATTTAAGCCCTGGCTCATAGCTGCTCTAAGAAGGGAATCTGTATTGTTTTTTTTTTTTTAAATTATTTTTTGTATTGGGGGTTTTAGACAAGTGTCTTGGACAGAGCCCGCTTCCACTGAAAACAAAGGTTTCAGAAACATGAAAGTGCACCTAACAGGGGAGCTCTGTGGTTTTCTCCTCTCAGGATGTGGTCTGTGTTTCCTTTCCCTCCAAGTTGGGGCCTCCTGTGGGGGTCTCCTTATCATCTCAGTCGTGTCACTAGTTGAACCCAAAGTGGCTTCCACAAGGGTTCATGTTTGAGCATCGGCTTTGTACAAATCACTGTGCCAGGTGAGGAGGGATGACAACAGGCATGAAGATGAAGTGTTCTGGCAAGATGGGACGTAGCAGGTGAGACAGGAAAGCAGACGCGGCGAGTGCTTGATGCCACAGGCAGGTGCTGTGAGAGCTGGCGGGACGATGCGCACTTTGAAGCACAGAGCCCGGGAGGGCTTCTTGGAAGGCACGGATTAAATAGGCTGTGACATAATAGCGAGGAAAGACACAGTCGTGCAGAGGCAAAAACAAGGGGAAAATATGAAACGTAAATAGCATAGTTTGCACGCGCCCATGGAGAGTCCTGTTGCGCTTCCCCCACTTTCCTGTGGCTCAGGGCTCATGGCGGGCAGGAGGCCGCAGAACGAGGAGCACACAGGACAGGAAGAGGTCACGGTGACCACAGGGAGTGGACAGCAGCAGCAGCAGGAAGACCACTGGCATCTTCTTGTTCCCTTGTGGCCTCGGATCGCCCGAACTTAGGTCGGTGATATCCTCCCCCTGGGCTTGCAAAAGGACTTTTCACCTCAATGGACACATTTGTAAAATCCAAAAACAACATGCCTGCGCCATATCCTAGTAAGTTGTGTAGTTCTGGTAAGAGAATAGAGAACCCTCAGGTAGGCCCCAATGATCTACATCTTTATGGAGCGAGGGTGGTCTGGGCTTAGTCAGCCCTCAGGTCCACCACAGTGGATGTGAGTAGCAGGTGTCCGTGGGGTCTGGGCTCCAGCCCACTGGAAGGTGCCCTGAGCGCGTCGCACGGTATGTGCCCTGCTTAAGATCACGGTCCGTGTGGCTTACCAGCAAGTTGGTCGAATTTTTCTGACTTCAATTATACACAAACCCTGATGAAGGGAAATGCTCGTTATCTTTAAATGAAGCCTGAGCCAGACCCTGAGCAGCACAGCAGAGATATGTTGTGTCGGGCCCTGCTGTGTATGCAACCCCAGGCACGGATCTCCGGGTGCAAACACACGCACGGGCTAAGCCACGGTGGGGATGCGAGGTGCTGGGTGGAGGGGAGATCGGAGGAGGAGGATGGAACAGGTGTCACTCGAGAATAGCACTGAGGAATGAGTAGGGGTGCGCCAAGCAGGGGAGGGGTGAGAGCTTCCTCTTTACTAGGGAACCAGGGGAGCGGGCACGATGGTGTAAACATGTGGAGCAGTGGGCTGACCTGTGCGTAGGAAGGACATTGCCCTGTGCCAAAGCTTCTGGCATTTATGTGGTAGGCTACCGGGAAGGGCATTACGTGTACACGCAGAGGAGTCCAGGTACGCTGGGAGTAAGACCAGAGGGTCTGCATCGCAGGGAAGATAGAGAAGACTTCCCAGAGCAGTGGGTGCCTCTGTGACGCCAGCTTGGTATTGCAGGCAGCGTGGCGTCAGTGTCCGAGCAATGCCTGGTGGCTCTGTGGCCTCGGAGAAACCAGCCGCTGCTGCGGGGTTGTTGTTCTCATCCACGTAGCTGGAGCTCGGAGCGGCACGCCGTGTCCCCGATGCTCAGAGCAGCACACGAGTGGGAGAGCAGCACCCTAGGGCCAGAGGGAGCCGCGGTGCTGAAGCACAGAACGCAGAGCGGAGTTGGAAGGCATCGGCCGCTTCTCTTTAGGTTCGGCCGACATTTGAAGACGGGGTTACCGTGCGGTATGGCTCCGGCGACCTGATGTTCCCAACACAGGGCTGCCTTCAGGTCTCCGCTATCTACTGAACACACATGCACACATGTACACATGTGCACACATAGGCACAGACACGTGTACACACATATGCATGTGCACACATACAAACAAACGCATACATGTGTACACATGCACATGTGAACACACACATATGCACTAACACATGCATACATGCATATACATGTGCACACATGCACAAACACATGCATACACACATGCACACAAACATGTATAGACATGTACACATGTGCACACATGTATACAGTACACATGTGCACACATACACATAAACACATGCACGCACATGTGCACACATAGAGACAAACATGCATACACATGTATACGCATATACACAAACACATGCACACACATACACATGTGCACACACATATGCTCACACGTGCACAGATATGCATCCACACACATGCATGTACCTACACAATGCATACATGTACATTCACATGTGTGTTGTGTGCACACATATACACATGCACATGCACACACTATGTGCATGCTTGTGTGTGCACATGTATACATGCATGAATGCACATGTGCATGCACACGTGTACATGCATACACACCACATATCACACACACATAGGTCTTTTTTTTAATTTTTTAAAAAAATTTTATTTATTTATGATAGTTACAGAGAGAGAAAGAGAGAGAGGCAGAGACATAGGCAGAGGGGGAAGCAGGCTCCATGCACCAGGAGCCTGACGTGGGATTCGATCCCAGGTCTCCAGGATCACGCCCTGGGCCAAAGGCAGGCACCAAACCGCTGCACCGCCCAGGGATCCCCACACACATAGGTCCTGATTCCCTTTGCAAACATAGTTCCCAATGGAACCCTGGTCGCCAGTCCAGGCTCAGCTCACAGGTACACTCACAGCTTTGCTCGCCCTCCAGAGTGCACAGACACCATTGCCCTCGTGCCAGAGCACCCCTGCCTGCTGCTCTCTTGCAGTGCCCACTCCCACCCCGGCCAGCACACTGACCTTGGTCTTGCATGACAATCAGCTGTCCTCGTTTGGCCCCTCCCAGCCCAGAGCACGGTCACAGCTCTCCATGTGCAGTCCCCGGGACTCTGATGGGACGACCCCAGACCCAGCCTAGGGCTCCAGTGTGAACCTGCCCACAGACATATGCCGTGGGGCTCTCACACCTGAAGATGTGCCCGTTCTTCCTCTGAGTCACAGGTGGTGGCCTTAGGAGTGCAGTGTGACCGTGACTAAGGAGACGTTTACATACGCAAAGTGGTGCCCTCAGGTGTCACATACTGAGAGTTTGCACCCAGGTTCATATCTGCCATTGGCTTTGAAGTACGCTTTCATCACACTAGATCTTTCTCAGATGCAGAGATTACTTTAGAATAAGGCCCAAATCTCCTAGAAAATGAATAATACAATTTAGGATTACTGAAAATAGAAGCTAACAGTTTTCATATTCTAAGAGTGATTAAGAATGTCCCTTTCTCTGATTCTCCTAAAATTTTTGGAAGCAATTTTAATTTTTGTAATGAATAAGTTACATTTGAACACGTTGAATACATGAGTTTTCCTCCCTCCCTTCCTCCTTCCTTGGTCTTTTTTTAAATAATAAATTTATTTTTATTAGTGTTCAATTTACCAACATACAGAATAACACCCCGTGCTCATCCCGTCAAGTGCCCCCCTCAGTGCCCGCCACCCAGTCACCCCCACCCCCCACCTCCTCCCCTTCCACCACCCCTAGTTCGTTTCCCAGAGTTAGGAGTCTTCATGTTCTGTCTCCCTTTCTGATATTTCCCACCCGTTTCCTCTCCCTTCCCTCCTATTCCCTTTCACTATTATTCATATTCCCCAAATGAATGAGAACATACACTGTTTGTCCTTCTCCGATTGATTTACTTCACTCAGCATAATACCCTCCAGTTCCATCCACGTTGAAGCAAATGGTGGGTATTTGTCATTTCTAATGGCTGAGGAATATTCCATTGTACACATAGACCACAGCTTTATCCATCATCTGTCGATGGACACCGAGGCTCCTTCCACAGTTTGGCTATTGTGGACATTGCTGCTAGAAACATCGGGGTGCGGGTGTCCCGGCGTTTCATTGCATCTGAATCTTTGGGGTAAATCCCTAACAGTGCAATTGCTGGGTCGTAGGGCGGGTCTTTAACAAACGTATAATATGTTCATTGCTCCTCTATACCCATTTCATAATTATTCATAATCACAGTGTTCTGGGAGGTCTTCCTATCACATTTTGTATTTTCCTGAAAAGGAAAAGGTTTAAATTTCCAAAAAAAAAAAAAAAATACGTCTACTAACTCTCACCTCCAGGAATACTCTGTGGATGGATGGAAAGCAACATGTGTATGGAAATCTGTCACCTTCTGACGTTCACAGAGCAAATAACAGAAACTTTCTTTCCTGGTATTGTTTTTTTTTTAATTTATTTATTCATGAGAGAGAGAGAGAGAGAGAGAGGGAGGGAGGGAGAAGCAAGCTCCACGCAGGGAGCCCGATGTGGGATTCGATCCCAGGACCCCGGGTCACGCCCTGGGCTGAAGGCGGCGCTCAACCACTGAGCCCCCCAGCCGTCCCGGTATTGTTTCTTATAACCCATTTCCTCCATTAACCCAAACCCAAGTTGATAGCTTCACTCCGAGCACCACCTGCCTCCTGCCAGAAACCGCTCTGGGTCTGATGTGCCGGAGAGAAGCCCAAATCCTAGAAGGATTCCTTTCTGGGGAGCTGCAAATGCTTACAGATTCAGCATGAAGCCTTCCTGACAAGATAGATTCAAAAAGCCAAAAAAAAAAAAAAAAAAAAGTGCTCACCGCCAATCCTGCAGGAATATGATGGGCTTGGAAAGGTGTCACCCGCTCCACACCCAGTTCCCTCTGGTCCCAGATGCTTGTTGCTCAGTAGTCCCCGTCACAGGGCTTTCGAGCTCACCTCTTGGTCTCTCCCTTCTCTTAGGGCTGAGCTTCTGAGCAGCTGAACGGTGCTAACTTCGTGTTGGCGGAGAAGGCCACGCAGCCAGGAGGGGAGGAGGGCGGGCCTGGCGGCCCCGGGAGGAGCGGCTAGAGATTTGGGGACAGGGAAAGACAGAGGTGGTGGCGGGGCAGGGGCTGCCAGAAGCCCAGGGGCCCTGGCGGGGGCACAGCTGGTGGCACTGGGGGCCTAACTGGGGGCACAGCTGGTGGCGCGGCCGAGGAAGGGGAAGGGCGCGTGTGGAGGGAGAGGTCTGCCCGGCGGGAGGCGGCGGGTGAGCAGCTCCGAAGGGGAACAGGAGCCCCCAGGCCGAGGCACCCGAGGAAGAGGAGCCGGGAGGTGGCGCGGCCCCAGGTCACACGGGTCCGTGGGCAGTGAGGACTCCCACCCTGCGGGGCAGGCCGTGTCCTCCGTGTGGAGCCTCTGGTCAGGCAGGAAGGGGAGGATGGGGCTGTGCTGGAGGGAGCCCCAGGCCCGGGCCATGGGGGGCTCCTGGCCACCCATGTGCGCTGGGTGCGAGGGTGCCGCTGGGCCCACGTGAGGGCCACAGGGCTCAGGGTGCACCGTGCGTGAGCACAAGCACAGGGAGTGGTCTCTGTGAAGAGGTGCTTGTGTCCACCCTCGGGACGTCCTCGAGGTCCGTCTCTCCCCTTGACGACAGCTCTGGGGCTCCTACCCCGTCACTAGGGAACTGCTGTGTGTCCCAAGTGGGAGTGTGTTAGGAGGTGACCCTCGAGGAGCTTGTGAAGGCTCAGTGAGGTCAGAGGGCAGCACGAGCCTGCAGGCCCGGTCGCCCCACGTGTGGGCTCTGCGCACATGGAGGAAGGACCAGGAGGCCCAGGAAGGTGCACCTGCAGGCCAGGTGGACACGTCTCCCCAGAGACCAGCAGGGCCGGCCCCTCGCCCTCCTGCCGGCCTCCAGGTCTGTGGGGATAGCAATCTGTTGTCTCAGGGCACAGTGCGCGGGGTCCTGTCCAGTCACACGGCACAACTACCTCGCGTGTCTCGGCCCCGGAGGGCACGTGGTCGCAGGCCTCTGCTGGTTTCTCCAGAGCAAATCGAGACAATCCCTCCTCTGAAGATCTGCTGTGACCAGGAGCGTGATTCCTGAATATTTCTATAATATCATGTGACGTTAGGGTGCTGACTTTTAAAAAACAAGCTGGCTGGGGAGCATTTTGACTCAGCAAGTTCTCGTGTCCCATCGTTGCTAACGGGCACCAGCCGTGCTCAGGACGCAGCACGCCGTCTCCCGACAGCCAGGATTAGTAAGTCGAGAGAGCCCACGGTCTGTCCTGCTGACAGCGTGCAGACACATGGACACGCACATAAGCACACACAGGTGGATACACACAGGCACACACACACATGTGCGCACACAAGTGGATATACTCAACTGCACACCCATACACAGGCACACATAGGTGCACACACAAGCACTCACAGGTTGATACACACAGGCACATACATAAGTGCACATACAAGCGGATACACACAGGTGCACACCTGTACACAGAGGTGCACACACAGGTATGTGCACACAGGCACATATAAGTGCACACACACAGGTAGATGCACACAGGGGCACACACAGGTACATTCACACAAGCACATATAGGTGCATACACACACAGGAGCACACACACAAGCAATATATACAGGCATGCACACAAGCACACATGGGTAGATACAGGCACACACGGGTGGATGTGCACACATGCTCATATAGGTGCATACACAGGTGGATGTGCACATATGCATACAGGCACAGGTGCACACATGCTCATATAGGTGCACGCAGGCACACATAGGTGGATACACACAGGCACACACAAGTGCACACACAGGTGTATACACACAGGCATACACAAGTTGATGTGCACATATGCACACAGGCATATAGAGGTGCACACATGCTCATACAGGTGCACATACAAACACACACAGGTAGATACAGAGCCACACAGAGGTGTGCACATTCTCATACAAGTGCACACATAGGTGGATACACACAGGCACACACAGGTGCACACATGCTCATACAGGTGCATACACAGGCACACACAGGTGGATGTACACATATCCATACAGGCACACACAGGTGCATACATGCTCATACAGGTGCACACACAAGCACACACAGGTGGATGTGCACACATGCACACTGGCACACAGGTGCTCACATGCTCATACAGGTGCACATACAAGCACACACAGGTAGATACACAGCCGCACAGAGTTGTGCACTTACTCCTACAAGTGCACACACAAGTGCACACAGGCACACAGAGGTGCACACATGCTCATACAGGTGCACACACAGGCACACACACGGGGGAAGGCCTTCTCACCAGGCCCCCAGATATCCTGTCATGTCTGCGGCGCTCTCTCAGGACACAAGAAGGCAGCGATCGCCACAGAATCCACGGCATTGGTGAGCGACCCGTATATTGTGACGGAATAAAGTCAGCTGAACGACCAGGAGGAGAGAAAAATGAAACCGGGGTAAGCTTCAGCTCATTTTAAAACGAGGACGGTCGTCGTTAGCCCAATTCCTGGGTGCTGTCTCCGCAGCCTCTGAGCTGGCCCAGCTGGAACACGGGGTGCGTTGTGACCGAGTTCAGGCCAGGTTTCAGGGCATCCGGAGACCAGGCTGTATTTTCTTTATTAGCTGCTTTTGCTTGATTGCATATTGTCCTTAATGTCCTTTGATCCCTACCCCTGAGGGATGCTTGGGGGCCGTGAGTGCAAGTAAGGGAGAGTGGACATAATTTTTTCTTTGCTTGTTTGTCACTTTTTTGGGCCAACCTCAAGTGTGACAGAGCTATGACTTACAGGCCAGGCCTTTCCCTTTCTCTTTATTCCAGCCCTATATCTGGCACCGGGGTGGGGACTCGAAAATATATTCCAAAGGGAATAAATGATTTCATGTGAGTACACAAGGCCTCAGGCTAGTAACCGAAGAATTTGATGCGGCACATACAGAAGCTCTTGGTCTATGGTCTGTACATGTAGATTTCCAACATGTATACGGGTGTGTGCACAGACGTGAGAGCTGATATTAGTCTGTGTGCACAGACATGATTCCTGACATTAGACCGAATGTGTGCACAGACGTGATTCCCGACTTTGTGCCAAATGTGTGCACACATGTGATTCCCAGCATTAGACCGAATGTGTGCACAGATGTGATTCTCAGCTTTAAACCAAATGTGTGCACACACGATTCCCAACTTTATATTGAATGTGTGCACACGTGTGATTCCCGCCTTTAAGCCAAATGTGTGCACACATGTGATTCCTGACTTTATATCGAATGTGTGAACACATGTGATTCCCACCTTTAGACCGAATATGTGCACACACATGATTCCCACCTGTAGACCGAATGTGTGCACACGTGTGATTCCTGACTTTATATCAAATGTGTGAACACATGTGATTCCCACCTGTAGACCGAATGTGTGCACACGTGTGATTCCTGACTTTATATCAAATGTGTGCACACACATGATTCCCACCTTTAGGCCAAATGTGTGCACAGATGTGATTCTCAGCTTTAAACCACATGTGTGCACGCATGTGACTCCTGACTTTATATCAAATGAGTGCTCATATGTGATTCCCGCCTTTAGACCGAATGTGTGCACACGCGTGATTCCCACCTTCAGGCTGAATGTGTGCACAGGCCAGATTCCCAGTTTAGGCCGGAAGCCCTGAGTGCCTCTGGAGAAGTGATGAAGGACTGCGGCCTTGCAGGGAGCAAGAGACCATTCCCGCTGGGAGGACAAATTCACGGAACTGGTGCAGCAGAGACTCTTACCTGGCAGGAGGAAGGGCCCTCGGGCAGCGGGGCAGAGGCCGTGAGAGGCCCAGGCCGAGCCAGAAGCCGCGTCTTGTTGCGTCTGCAGGGCGCAGGCGGGGAAGGAAGAGCAAGCTGACGGCGGTGCAGGCGGGAAGCTGGGAGCCGTGGGGGCCGCAGGGCTGTGGGCTCGCGCGCCGGTGACCCGCACCCCGGGCTTACCGAGTGGGGCGCCTCATGCCAAGGCCCGCCTGCTGGGTCTCTGCCACAGCTCGCGGGCAAGGGCACCCGGAGGTCATCTAACAGGGAAGGACAGAAGGACAGAAGGACAGGCGGCCACAGCAGCGCTGCCGGGGTACGAAGCGTTGACATCTGTCCGCTGCCGCTCGGCGCTGATGTGCCGGTCACTTTCCAGAAGTTCTTTTCCACTGTATTTTACCAAAGAACATAACCGGTTTGGATATTTTTCTTTAAAAATAAAATCTTTCTCCACTTACGGATGGTTTGGGGAAAACTGAGCGACGATGCTGGGGGCGGTCACGACGCTGGACTCCGCAGAGCCGGGGCTGGCCTCCAGGCCGTGGATCCTCAGGCCGAGGAGCGGCCACGCAGGGAGAGGCCCGCGGTCCTGGCACCCGCAGGGCGTGGGCGCGGGGCTGCCCTGGGCGGGCCGAGAGGGCTCGTCGGCTGTGGCCGCTCTTCACCTTGTGAATGCTTCGTTTGTTTGTTTGTTTTCGTCTTCCCTACAGATTTATCGTCATAATTATATTTTACTTAGGCTAATAATTGAGTGAGTGTGAATTCCCTAGACGTGCAACGCCTGGTTTTGTGGCAGAGGCGTGCCGAGACCGCGGTGGAGGGGAGCCAGGCCGGGATCACCCGTCGCCCGGGGTCCTCCCGAGGCTGACGCGCGTCAGGAGGAGAAGATGGTTGTGCGGTGGAAATTCGTGACAAAGAGAACTGCTCGGTGGATCCTCTGCTGCCGTCCCCCTACTGACCCTGATTACCATCGGTTTCCACCCCACTTTATTATTCGCCATGATGGTTTCCGAACACGCTTTCTAATTGTCTGGTGTCCGTATCAATGACTGATTTTTGTTATACATCCGGCTATTCTTCAAGATGAGAAAATCTCGGGCAATTTTCATAGGCGGCGGCTTGCTCTCACCGTAGAAAATTGGACCTTAAAATAGCATTTTGTGTCTTGGAGGTGTTTCCCGCCCGCTTTCCCTGCTCCCCATCCCCGTCTGCTGCCGCCTGCGTGCGGGTCCCGGGACACCGCTACCTGCCGGTCTGCGGAGCATCCTTCCGCTCACCCCAGTGACTCTTTACACTAGAGTTTATGGGCGTTAAATATCTGTATTTGGGAGCCGCGCTTTTTTTTCCATGCTTCGATCATTACCTTTCCTCCCTAGTTAGAAATGACAGAGAAATTGATTATTCGGAGTTCAGAAAATAAAATGCTTCCATCCCAAGTAGGCATATACATGAATCAAATGTATAAGGCTTTTGGGAAATTGAAAAATGACCTCATTTTAACTCTGTATTTTATAAATCGATTTCTAACAGTTTGGAATTCCCAGCGTGATCCCCCCCAAATCTCACTCTTTATTAATATTAACTACAAGGACTAAATCTTAAATGAACCCTGAAGTCAGGCATTCAGAGCACGTGCTGGATTCGTGGGCTTCACGGGGAGGAGGTGGCGTGGCGGCCCAGGGGCTCCCCTGAAGCCTCTGGCCTCCTCCTCCCCTCGTCCGGGACTCATCCTGGTGAGGCAGGGCCCGCCCCCCAGCCGCCTCCCATCTTCGCAGCCCAATTGCTCTCCCTTAGCGTAGCTTCTGGAACGGCAGGCGCCCCCGCTCCGCCCTTTGCAGGGCGCTCCTGTGGAAGGAGCCCCCCGCTCACCCGAGCCCGGCGTGTCTGCTGACATTTTCTTCCTCGAACCCACCCTGGCGGGGCCGCATCTCCTCCAGCCTGTCAGGTGAGGGCCGCAGGGTTGCCTTGGTCTCCACGTGTCCCTCCTGAAGATGCGCTTGTAAAACCCTGGTGCTCCCCTCTGGGTGCTCCCCTCTGGGTGCCCCCCTCTGGGCACGTTCTCTATCCTTCCCCCCCCCCCCGCCCCGTCCGACTCCTTCCACAAGATGGTCCTTGTACACCTGCCTCCGACTCGGCTCCCCATGTTCTTTGTCAAACACAATGTAAAGCAGGAGCTTTGAGTCATTCACGTGGGTTCAAGGCCCGCCTGCTCTCGGCTGCTCCGAGACCTTGGGGGCTCACTTAACCTCTCTGAGTTTGAGCTCCCCATCTGGAATGATGGAAAAGACACCTTGTAGGCAGGCTGCCTGCGAAGACACCTGGCACCGCAGGCAAAGCACCCAACAAGGGCGTCTGCCCGCCCCCCCCGAGAGGGTGGCCGTGCGCGTGAGCAGCTGACAGAGCTACCTCTGTGGTGTTGCCCTCAAGTTTATCTTTCATAAAACTCCCCCCTCCCCACAGGCAGCAGCTGTACCTGGGCAGCCGGCGTCCCCCCAGCATCACCTGCCCACCTGTCCTCTGTCGCCTTCACAGTGTCGCCCACGGGCTCCTCTCCTTCGTCGTGGGGAGGACGGAGTCTTTCCTGTCCCTAAGGCACTCCTCCTGTATGCCTCCCCACCCCTCCTTCCTGAGCCCCCGGCCTGTCCCTGCTCTCCCTCCTGCCTGACCTTGATGTCACGGAGGTTCCAGCCATGGGAACGTGTAGGAGCAGAGCCATAGTCCAGTGTCTGACCCCTTGCCTGCCTCACCCCACGGCCCCTCTGGGGCTTCCAGATGTTGCTCAGCAAAGCCCCTTGGGGTCCTCACTGCATAGTTGGCATGAATCTTGAGGTCTTACCATGCAGGTTCCATGGCTTTCTGTTGTCCACGGGGTGGGTTATTTCCACGGACAGGGTGTCACATTGTAGAGAAAGTGCAGACGTTGAAATCAAGTAGATCCGGGTGTCAAGCTTTGCTCGACCACCTGTTAACCCTGTGGGCTGTCAGGTCATGGGACTTCACTGAGCCCTCCCCCTTTCTTAATCTAGAAAATGGGTACAATACTAGTGCCTCTCTCGTGGGGCTGTTGTGGAGATTATAGACGCCGCTTGGACGCGCCTGCAGCGACCCCAAAACAGGAAGACTGCTGAGGGCTGTGCAGAGCTCCTGGCACACCGTGTGTGACGCTCCCGTCAAACCCCAGCAAACCCGCGCTGGGAGCTGTGCTCGGGCCTCTAATGCCCCTGGGAGCCGGACCCCTTGCCCAAACCCACCCAAAACTGCTTGCGAACCACCCCCCAGGCATCAACATAAGACCTCATGTCCCTCGACCTTTCACCCCCTCCACCACGGCCTCACCGTCGGGGTGAAGAGCTGAGCGCGTTGCTCCCCGTGCACCACGAGCTGCTGCTCCTGTTGCACATGACAGTCACTGCTTACCAGGCCCCGGGAGGCACGTGGCCCTACGATCCACGCTGCGCAGGCAGGGAAAGCTTGCTGACAGCTTAGGTAATTGGCTCCTGGCCCCGCAGCTGCAGAGCACGTGCTCTGAACGATGGACTTCCTTGGACGCCGCACCCAGGGTGGAGTCACCCAGAGCCCCGACTGGGCTCCAGGAAGCAAACCCATCGCATCCCCACAGATCACCCTCTGCACCTCTGATCACCTGGCACCGTGTTCCGCTGTGAACGCTTCCAGGTGTGTCGCTTGAGGCCAAGCACTGCCTAGTGTACCCGGATGATAAAAGCTCCCGCACGCTGAATTTTCTCTCTACCAGCAATGCACTTAGGGCCCCTCTCCATAATCTCATTTCCCTCTAATGACAACTTTAAGGGTTAGGAGTCATTAATCTCATTTTCAAATAAAAAAAAAATTAGTTGAGAGCAGGAATTTGAACCCACATCTGCCTGCCTCCAAATTTCATGCTTTTATTTATTTTCTCTTCTTCCTGTCTTTGCATCTCCTTTAGCATTGTCGCGTATCTTGCACATCAGAAATGGCTAGAAACAAACAAAAAACCTTGCAAATTGATCTCGGTCCGCTGGGCTTTGCTGCGTGTCATTCTCCGTGGTGGTTTCGCCGAGGGGGGGCCAAGTTCCTCCAGATGCTGAGGATTCCTGCCACCCGACTCCGCTTCAGCACCGACCCCTCAGCGGCATGTAGGGGCTTGACTTCTCACTCCACGTGCTGCCTCTGCACATGCGCAGGAGGCACGGGCCTCACCCCACACGTGACACAGCCGTGCAGAAAAATGAGGGCCATCCCCTTACGGTCTCTGGTCAGGGTGGCAGGAATCTGCAGTAAGGCCGTCGGCACCAGCCGCGGGGGAGGCAGTGCCCTGGTGGCTCCTCGGCTGATGGACATGGCCGGGCACGTGAGCCCCGGGCTGTGGCCCCACGTTCCCAGCATCTCTCTATGAAGCAACATACAAAGGCTTGTGGACTCGAGGTCCCTGCGGGTTTGGGAGGAAAGTGGAGGGCTGTGCCCAGTGCTCCTATGTCGTGGGATGCTGTGCGGGTGTGAATAAAGGAGGAAGCATCACTCCCGGGGACATGCAGGAGCCGGCTCTGGTGGAGGTGGTGGGTGGCACGGACTCTGGGTCTCTCACCACCGCCGAGATTACCAGGAGGCAGGGCACGGTCCATGCCAGTCAGGCTGGCCTGGGCCCTAGATCCAGAGCACGGAGCCAGCGCACAGGGCTGGAGGGCAGGGGATTCAATCGGGATTCTGCATGGGAATAAGGGTGAGCTTCTGAGTCCGTTGGGTCTGGGCTCAGATTCCAGCCCTACTTGCTTTCCAGCTAGGGGTGCTTGGCCAACAAGTGCACCCTCCTGACCCCCCCTGTTTTTCAAGCAAGAAGTGAGGATAAAAGATTCATGTCATTAAGTCATTTGCCAGGGTCAAATCGCACAGGGTGCGTGAGGTGGTGAGGGGCGCTGGTAGCGAGCCCACAAGGTGTGCTTCCTACCAGTCAGGGGCACCGAGGCCTCTGGCAGAGCTGGGCGTGAACAAAGCCTGATTGATTGGCATCGGGATCAAAGCAGAGGGTGGAAATGTGTCTGCAGCTCTGCCTGCCGCGCTCCGGGCTTCAGGGTCGGGGTGCGAGGACCAGAGCAGCGAGAGGGTGTGGGCACACGTCCTGGGTCTGACCCTGTTGAACTGACCCAGCAAGTCTGAGACGGTGCAGAAACATCGTTCATGCCGCGTGCAAACGTGCACCTGCACCCGCGGGTGGGCGCTGCCCTTCCTCCCCGTGCGGCGGGCGGGCCCCGGGGTCTGGGACAGGCCGGGCGCCTCCAGGCCGCGCTCAAGCCACTACACTCTGCTGTCCCTTCCGTTTTCAAACCGCATGACTTTCTTAAATAGCGAAAGAGGGACTCTTCCCTCTTCACGGGAGCAGCAATCTGTTAATTAGCCCAAAAAAGGCGTTATATTCAGTCATTTAGGGAAATACCTTCTCCACAGGCAGTGATCGTTCTCATTTAAAATTATTAATCTCAATGCATTTTATATTTGAAAAATTCACTTGTGCTTTTCATCCTGCCTTGTGAGAAAAAAAATAATTTTATTTATTTACTCTGTGCTCCCTTTTCCTTGGTTGAAGACCCAGATCACTCCCTGGGACGCGTGCGTAGGGGCTGCCGCCCACGGGGGCACCCGAGTCCTTCCACTTCGGGGACGATGGGGACGTGTCTGCCCGTCGGGCGTCCATGGAAAGACAAAGTGCCGTGCGGGTTCTTATAAACTGTCTTAGCTGGATTTGAGCGGAAATGATTTGGTCACTTGGTGGCGAGAAAAATTCAAATGGGCAGCAGAGACCATGAGATCAGGTTTATAGTTGCAGCTGTCGGGGTGCTTGTGGGAAAGTTCTATAGGGTGGAATACGAAACCAAATTGGGGAATTTATAGAGAACTTCAGGAAGCTAGAGGGGGTGGGAAATACATGACCTCCTGCAGTCACTCATTCAGGATGATGCCCGAAGGCCCTCCCCCGGCCCTCCCTCCCCCTCCTTCCCTCTCCCTTCCTCCCTCCCTTCCCCCCTCCCTTCCCCCCTCCCCTTCCTCTCTCCCCCTCCTTCCCTTCCCCCTCCCTCTCCCACCTCTCCCACCCCCCTCGTCATCCCTCCCCCTGCTCTTCCCCATCCCTCACTTCCCCACCATCCCCCTCCCTCCTTCCCTCTCCCTCCCTCCCTCCCTCCTTCCTTTCACCTCCTCCCTCTCGCTCCTTCCCCTCCCCTCCCCCTCCCATCTCCTCCCTCCCCTCACTCCCTCCTCCCTCCCCCTCACTCCCTCCTCCCTCCCCCTCACTCCCTCCTCCCTCCCCCTCACTCCCTCCTCCCTCCCCCTCACTCCCTCCTCCCTTCCCCTCCCCCTTCTCCCTCCCTCCTCCCTTCCCCTCCTCCCTTCCCCTCCTCCCTTCCCCTCCTCCCTTCCCCTCCTCCCTCTCCCCATCCCTTTCCCACCTCCCTCCTCATCCCTCCCCATGCCCCTCCCATCCCTCCCTTCCCCTCCCTCCCCCTCCCTCCTTCCTTTCCCCTCCCTCCTTCCCTCTCCCTCCCTCCTTCCTTTCCCCTCCCTCCTTTCCCCTCCTCCTCTCCCCCTCCCTGTCCCCCTCCTTCTCCTCCTTCCCCCTCCCTCCCTCCTTCCCTCTCCCTCCCTCCCTCCTTTCCCCTCCCTCTCCCTTCCCCTCCTCCCTCCCAAAGCGTCTTACTCCATGCATGCATGTGGCCTACACCCTTCCAGGCAGTGGAATATGATAGTGGAGCAGAACAGAACAGATCAGGGAGGGCCTGGCCTCCCGCCCCGTGGCCAGGGCCGCCCAGTCCCACCCCAGGTCACAGAATTACTGCTGCTCCACTTTGTCACGTCACCTGGCCGCTCAGACCCACACTCGAAGGAAGCGGGCAGTGGCTGGGACGTTTTAAAAAGGCCGTCAGTCAGTGCGCCCCAATGTTATGGCATTCCAATTTATTTCCATGTGAATTTTTTGAAATTATTTTATTCCTTTGAGGAATGAGGGCTGTTTCCAGTGCACGTGTCCCTCTCTGACTGGCTGCCAGGGAGGTCACGGTAACGTCCAGCATACGTTTCCGCAGCAGGCTTCCGTGGGGGCCATCCTGCCAGGAGCACCCCGTGGTCCTGCCACTTCCGACGCTGCGGAGGCTTCGGGGTCCCTGCGACCCTGTTATGTTACCTGTAGCAGCCTGGCTGCCACCCGAGCGTGCAAGGTGCCTGTCGGCCGCCGGCTCAAGAGACCCCACTGACACACGGGTCCCTGAGGGCACGGCCCGGTCCCAGGCTCTCTGGTGGCGAGGACGCCGTGTGGGCCCCCGGGGGCCCGTTTGTCTGCACCTGAGGCCTAGTCGGGTGACTACTGTGCCCGCCGTCGGGAGACACAGACTCGCGTCACTGGCTCACCATATCCCTTGTCATCTCCCATTGCTCTACAGGGCGACCGCCCGATTGATAAGGGAAGTGAAACACCTAAGGAAACGTGGGTGAGCACCTTAGAAGTGGGGCTTTCTGTCCTGACTTGCCGTTTCCGAGCACGGCGATACGGGAGGACGCTGCGCGGAGCCGTGTTCTAGAAACAGGAGCAAAACAACACTTGGCGACCCTGGGGGAGGCATGTTTTGGAAAAAAAAAGAAAAGTGAATAAACACATGGGGGGAAGGGCAGCGGCAGGAGCGGGCAGGCGGGCCGTGCTGGGTGGCCTCGCCGAGGGACAGGGCTGGGACACGGTGGTCGGCGTGGGGGGCGGGGGGACGGCCAGGAGGCGACGGGTCACACAATAACAGGCGGAAACTCCGGGCATGTTGTGACACGGAGTCGAGGGCCTCCAGGGAGCCGAGCGCCCCGTCCCCAGGGCCAGGGCAGGAGCGGCGCGGCCCCCGGAGGTTAGACGACACCGCCAAACAGAAGGGACGTAGCTCCAGTGGGCGATCGGCCGCCCTCTCTGGTCCCACGTGGGCGGGTGCCGCGCACCCTGGAGCCCCGCGTTCGCTGTAAACATCCAGCTGTGACAAGGGAGGAGACCTCGTGGCATTTCCTTTAGGAGATTCGGTAGACGACAGTTTGGGTGTGACGTAAGAACACGATGACGCTACCGGGAAGATCACGGCCCAGGAAGGGAGGAGGGAGGCAGGCAGGGAGCAGGGAAGGACGGAAGTACTTCCCCCTGCACCCCGAGGACTTAGGTCAGAGTGTACGATGACGCTGGCACCGTCCTTCACAATTGGGAGCATGGATGGTTCTGGAAGCTGTGGGTAGAAGTCAGGATGCCAGCGCTCCTCTGGCTGGGAGCCCGGCCTGTCTGCACAGCCCACCTGGCTCCTGAGCCGGGGCAGTGCTCCCTGCCGGGGTGAGAGGGAGGGATGCGCCGCAGGGACGGGCAGCCTGCGAGGGGAGGCCCCGCCCCCCGTGTGGCACCTGTCAGAGGGCCCTGATGTGGGGCAGAGGTCCCTGGATGGCGCCGACTCTTTCCAGATGGTTTCCTCATAGACTAGGTTATTTCTCTTCATAAGATCCCTAGACGATCTTATCAGCTTTTTTTTTTTTTTTTTTTTTTTTTGATGAGAACCTGGAGGTTAGAAGTGTTAGTGAACAAGCACGCTCTCGGCTGGTGAGGTGCCTGGAGCAGACACGCAACCCAAACCCAGCCTCAGGACCCGGCGCCTGGCCGCCTGGGCTCACTCAGACCTGACGGTGAGGTCCCCCCTGGTGTTTGGCACTTCAGGGACTCCCTCTTCCTTCCTCTCTGCCATGTTCTTTCCCCATCTCTCATGACCTTGCCCATAGACAGGCTGGGGACGGCCGTGCCTTCTGGGCCCAAGAGCCCCACAGATGTCTGAGGGCTCGGGAGGTGACACTGTTTGCAAATCCTAGTGCAAGACCAATTGAAGGAAGACAGGCCAGTGCAGGAGAGGACATTCCCGTTGGTTGGTTGTTTCTTGACCCAAAGCTCGTTTGTGATCACTTGGTTTTTCCTTAGGAAGGCTGGCCTGCGTGCACGGAGGGAAGGCCTCTTGGAGAACTTCTGGGATGTGTCGTTGGGCTCTTGAGTCTAAAGAAGGGGTTGGATGTGGTTCTTAAAATCATATATCATTTCAGTTATTGTGAAGCCTTCCTGATTGAGCCTTTTGTAAGGATGTGTAGTTTTCTTATTAACTCAAACCAGTTGGTTTTCCAACTATTTCTTCACCATCTCTGCGGCCTGCAAACCAAGAGTCCATCAGCAAATATGACTTCAGATCTGACCAGTGCTCCGGCATTACTTGGGGTGGGAAAGGGTCAGAAAAGTTAAAAGTGAAGGGTGTGGCGTCTTCCCAACGGGAGCAGAGAGTCCAAAAGGGTGTTACTTGTCCTCGTTGGGTGAATCAGTGACACTTTCATCAGCACCAATCTCAGAAAGTTTGATCTTTATGGAGCATAGTTTGGAAATGCGTTCACACACAGCAGTTAGATTTTTTAAGAAACAAAATTCCATCACAGCAATTTAATATATTATGAGTAGAAGGTGGGAAGAAATTTTGGTTTATGGGTTTCTAAATGCTTTTAGTCATGAAGAGAAACAGGCTCAGAGAGAGGCCCATGTCTGGCCTGGGCTCCCCATCTCTAGGTCTCCCGGTTCCTCAATCACCTGGAGAGGAGCCGGGAACTCTGACCAGGGTTGGTCTCCGTGTCATGACCGCTCCGAACTCCAAAGCCCCGCTGGTTGAGCAAGGACCTATCAGATCCCCACGTACTGAGCACCCACGGCTGTAGACCTCTGCGGTGTCCCGAGGCTGGGGAGAATGTACTAGATCCAGGTATTTTTATTCTAAGTAACATCTAGGATTTTTAATCTACATTTTTCTTCTCTCTATTAAGATTTTAGAAACCAAGAACGCTAAAAAAAAAAAAAGTTGTATATTTTTTTTCCTTAAACAGTCCTCCTGACATCTTCATTAATCATGTGGTGCTCAAATGGCAGCTTTTACGAAGAATTCCAACAGTGCGTTTCAAGAGAAACTTCCTAACGCCCCTCAGCTTAAGGCCAGGCCAGCCACACGGTCTCACTTGTTTCTCACTTTATTTGATACACTTGATTTTTTTCCTCTGATTACACGGTACACGAGGAGCTAGAATGTCCGTCACCAAACTGCTGTAGGAGTTTGCAATGGCCTGACTGGAAATATAGGCAGCTTCTTGCAGACACATCAACTTTAGGGGCCCTGGGGGTCGCCGCAGACATGGCCCCGGAGCCGCAGCGGGACAGACGGGCAGAGGCCGCGTGCCCCCCACCCCCACACCGCCCGGGAGAGTCCGGGCCCAGGAATGAAGCCGCCCTGGATTCCAGGATGAACCAAGTTCCCAGTCATAACCACAGATCGCCGAGGCCTTTTCAGCTGAACTGATTCCCACTGTGTGGGGAGTATCGGGAGGGATTTATTAATTCCGTAACAGTGATGATTCTCTTAAGCAACGTTCTCAGCGGGGTCTCCCGATCCTCATCAGCGGCATCTCCTGGGAACTTGCTAGATCAGCCGATTCTGGGCCTCACCCCCAAGCTCTGGGGGTGGGGTCTGGTAATCTGGGTTTTAATCATCTCTCCAGGAGGAGCAGGTGACATTTGAAAACACTGCTCTTCGGTAACGCTGGGAGGGGGCAGCGTGCATGTGCGTGACTGCATGCGTGTGTGCGAGTGTGCCCAAAGGTGTGTGGATACATGCGCCGCATCTGCACACACGTGCACATGTACCTACACACACGTGTTCGTGCATGGACACGTGTACCCACGCACGTGCACACACTTGCACACGCATGCACAGCAGGTTCTTCCCCTTTGTTCTTTCTCCACGTTGGGTCCTTAGCTCATTGGTCACTGCTGACCTAGAGAATTCTGTGCCTCTGCTTCTTTTACAGCCTTGGCTGTTCATGTCGGCGTTACCGGGTCTGACCTGTGGCCCTAGTTTGCAAGACCTTGACCTAAACCACACTTCTCATTTTTCCAAGAAACCCCAATCTGCCTCTGGGGTCAACAGTTTCACATATGATCTTTCAAGGTTCTCATGGTGGCCTGGGGCCTGTAGGCCCATGTGGCCCCCATCTCTATGGAGGTCAGACCTCCCCTCAGGCAGCCCCTCAGCGTTCAGGATGCTCCCCCATAGAACCACTTTCAAAAGGTTTCCTGTCCACCCCTGTGTTTTCTCTTTAGCTGGAGGTGGTTACAGACAAGGAAGTGGTTCGCAGCGGTCATCATGTGTGTGGACTCTACCTTCAAAAAACAATCTGACCTTTTACTTTGATATGTCTCCCTATTTTATGAGTCTTCATACTACAGAAAAGTATCAGGGACCAAAGGTTGGCTTTTCCCATGCATCATGCCCTCTCAGTAAAGGAAAGGATGCTCACGCCTCCTCACACTTGGGCTGGCTCTCCAACATGCACGTGCTGTTACAACCGCAGCCCAAATAACATCCACGATGGGCAAGCACGCAACCCAATGGCCGTCTTGGGCTCCTTTAGTTGACAGTGGACAGTGCAGTGTAATAGCGGCTATTATTAGGCTAAACCACTCTGTGTACATATCGCAGTAGGAATCTACACACGTGGGCTGTAAGTCGCTAAAAACTGGAAATCAGACCCAGCCTTAGTTCTGCAAATCTTTTATGCTCAAAAGATTCATATTTCTAGAAAACAAAAGTCTCAACTAATGTCTTTTGAATATCTAGAAGCAAACAGGGACTGATTTCATTATTGTTTCCAAAGTGACTCGAAGTTTCAGTGGAAATAGTAGAGTTCTCTTTATCAACCGGCACCTCTCTCTATCAACGCACACTGCTGTTTTCTGGAACAGGAAGCCATGCGTGCAAGACCTCCGGCTAAAAGGAAGATGGCATTTGTGCTTAATAATCATTAATCCCAAGGATCCTCTAGATAGACCGCATCCTATGGGCTCAGTAGTGATGGACCAGGGCTCCAGGGCTGGGACCCTACGGGGGGGCAGGAACCCCAGGTCCCAAGGCAGCAAGCAGGTCCCAGGGGGAGGAGATGTGGAAGGGAGGCAGAGAGGATGGACCAGGGCTGGGACCCTGCAGGGGGGCAGGAACCCCAGGCCCCGGGGCAGCAGGCAGGTCCCTGGGGGAGGAGACAGGGAAGGGAGGCAGAGAGGAGGGGACAGCCTCAGTTTGAGAGAATAAATCCTCTCAACCCTATAACCATTGTTTCTCTGTAACATCATCTCCTCTCCCAAAAACTTTCCCTGTGATCTTTTATTATTGATGAACTGTCCACATGAATCTTACTTTGGCCTCAAATCATCATGCATTGAAAAAGAAAATAACTTGGAAATGTAGGAGTGGGACAGGGTGTGCTGTGTGGGGGGCAAAGGGTAGAAAGGAGAGGATGCATGATGGTTTCTCCAGTGCCTCGAGGACGGGGGCCTGTGGGGTGCTTGGAGGGCTTTTGGGGTGTGGGGGGCATGGGCACTTCCTCGCAGAGGGTGAAGCTCTGTTTCTGTAACGATGGCTGGACTTACTAAGTAAAAAGTGAGACCGGAGCAGCCGGAGAGCATTTCCACCAGAACAGAGCAAAGATTTCTGGCCCTGCGGTATGACTCTGGGATTCTGGGCCGGAACCAGCTCTAAGTGGGTGATGACCTAAGGCAGGAACACGCGCGGCAGGAGCTAGAGCTGTCCCATCTCGTGGGGGAGCTGCTCGGAATCGGGAGAGCCCCTGCGTTCGTGAGCCCCACGACCGGGGAGCGACCTGAGCACCGCGTCACAGGCGAGGGATCGGAGGTGTGGGGGCCCACCCCGCAGCCAGGGTGCCCTCCCCGCCGCACAACACGCAAACACAGCGGCTCGGGAGCGTCGGTCCACGCCGCAGCCACCATGGAGCACCTTCCCACAGACCCATGACGAGTCCAGTACGAAACCACAGTACCTGTGCGGTGCACGTGTGCGATACGCACGAAACCCGAGTGTGGGCGTGAACGCTGGCAGAGGGCAGCGCGGAGCCCGGAGTCACTCGGCGCCGGCCTGCACCCGCTCCTGCCAGTCCTCACTGTGCGCAGCCTTCCTGTTGGGTTATTTTTACCCATAGTGGGGTGTGTGTGCGTGTGCGTGTCCCAGGACTGTGCAATCTTTGAACCTGGAAGAGACCTCGAGAACAAGACCTAGATGAGTTAACCTCCAGCCTGGCGTGAAGTCCAACCTCACCGCCAGGCGCAGGGCAGCGTCTTCAAGCACCGGCTGCAGGGTTCCGACCCTCCCCGGGGTGTAGACGGCTCTCTTCTGGCTTCGGCCTCTGACTCCCTTCTCCCCGGCTGCCCTGCGTGTTCCTCCGTAGATGCTTTTTGGCACTATTTCTTACAAACGCGCTCCCAACCCTTCCTTTTAATCGCCCGTGTCCCCCCGCAGAGCACTCGGTGCGGCCGCGCTCTCGGTGCCAGTACGGCAGATCCCCCGCCGCGGAGAGCTCGGTGTTGCCTGCCATCCACAGGTCTCCCGTGCTGACTCCATCAAAAGTCGGGCGTTAGGAAAGCACCTTGGCACTTGGCTCAGCACCTTCTCGGCGAAGTCCTCAGGTGCGAGGCCCGCACACCTTCCGACAGCAGGTGCAAGCAGCGGTGCACTGGGGCTCACATCCCGGACCCGGCTGGGGGTGGGGGGGAGGGGGCGCGTCCTCACTGGCACCTCGCTGGCTTTTTGTCTCCCTTTCCTTCCTTCAGAGGCACCATGACAGCACAAGCTGGGTTATTTTTATATATTTTTTTCTCTTTGATTGACTCCAAAATTTTGCAGAAAAAGTCACCGTCTAAAGGAAGACATGAGGATTCGGGGAATTTGGTTTAAATGTCTTTCTTTCTTAAGGCTGTTTAAGACAGCTCTCTGTAGAGATAAACAAGGGTTTAGGGGATGAGCCCTAGGAATTCTGACCTGGAGGGAAGATCCGGCGTCTGTTCATCTCTCCACAACACACACACATACACGGGCAGCAGGGTGTTCTGGAAAGATTGAGATAGAGGAGGGGAAAAGAGAGGGAAGGAGTTTTGGAAGAGATGGGGCCCTGCCCAGAGCTCCCCCAGGAGTCCTCTTGGAAGGTGAGGGGGTGAGGAGGAGGAAGAGGGCCCTGCCTCTTGCAGGGAGGACACCAGTACTGGTGCTTCGGGGATAGAGACAAGGCCGCGTCTCGTCCTCGCTCCCATCTCGGCCATCGGCATCCACAAAATGCCTCCCTGTATGCTTGCTCTTATGTGTTAGATGTTATGAATCAGGTCTAAGGTTTAGATAAGAATCACTTAGTTTGGGCAGCCTGGGTGGCCCAGCGGTTTAGCACCACCTTGGGCCCGGGGTGTGATCCTGGAGACCCAGGATTGAGTCCCACGTCGGGCTCCCTGCACGGAGCCTGCTTCTCCCTCTGCCTGGGTCTCTGCATCTCTCTCTCTCTATCTCTCTCTATCTCTCTCTATCTCTCTGTGTCTCTCATGGATAAGTAAATAAAATCTTTAAAAAAAAAAAAAAGAATCGCTTAGTTTGCAAGAGCAGTTTCTACCTTGGGGGCACCTGGGTGGCCAGTCAGTTGGGCATCATCAACTCTTGATTTCGGCTCAGCGTCGTGAGACTGAGCCCCGGGTTGGGCTCCGTGCTGGGCGTGGAGCTGCTGGAGTTTCTCTCCCTCTGACCTTGCCTACTCTCTCTCTCTCTCTAGTAAGTTTTTTTTTCTTTTTCTTTTTCTTTCTTTCTTTTTTTTTTTTTTAAAGAGCAGTTTCTTGACCCTCATGTGGAGCTGTGTCACTGACCCCCAGGACTGCAGAATCCAGGACGCACAAGGTGTGCATAAACGGGAAGGTAAAGGACCGGACCAGCTCTTCCAGGGCAGGAGGGCCTAATTGGCAGGGGCTGTGGGGGTTAATGACGGAGAGATTACTTGGGTCCAGAAAGAGGCCACGGAAAGGGTGAATCTTCACCTGGAATCTAGACCATGGGCTGGAGGAGGAAGGACAGAGCCATTTGGACAAAGAGAGAGGTGATCAGAGGGGGGAGGCCAAGCTCCCTTCACACCGTATGCGAGGGAGAAAGCCAGAAAGGTAAATTGAGGCATTAGGGTCCCGGGGGCCCTGCCTTCCTTCGAGCCATTTGAACACTTGACACAGGAATAAAGTGATGACAGGAAAGGTTGGATTTTAGTTTGAATTTTACCCTTGGCTAAAATTGGGACAACGTGAGGCCAGTCTCTCTCCATGTTTTGTTTTCACTGAGCGCTGTTGTGATCACATTACTTTCCCCGGACTCCTTCCTCACGCACTTAACCCGCCCCTTCGTGGATGCTCCAGAGGAGCCCTTGAATGAGTCAGGGGTAAATTTTCCGTGAGAATACGACATTCTCAGCAATGGGTACGTGAGTGCTCTCAGAGCCTCGTAGATGGGTCGATCGCTCCTTTACCAGCGGCTTGGGATGATCTAGTGGTCGGAGCGTCCGGCCGGCCGCAAAGGAAACCCCACGCACTCAGCTTGGCTGACTCACACGCTCCGTTCAATGTCCAAGTTCCTCCTGACTGTGCCCCTTGCGACGGCGAGCGTCCCAGGCCGGATGCCAGGACGCTTGTGAGGTGGGCTGAGGGCGGAGGACTGGGGGCACGGCCGATGGCAGCTTCCTCCGAGGTCGGGGGCACGGGGTGGGGGCCCGCGTGGGCATAGGGACGCCGTAGCACCAAGGGGACCCGGGACCTACCAGATGTGCGTGTTCTCCTGGTGCACGGAGATTAATTCGCATCGGGATTTCTGTGATGACAAGAGGAATAGTAAGCGCATTGTAAGCAAAGTCTGGAAAATAAAGAAATCTGTGAGGAAGGTAAAAGTCACCGCTCGTCTCACGACTAGAGGGACCAGCTGAACATTTCACGGGCTTCTATGCGTCACCTTCTATTAGGTTTCTTTGTCATGGCGTTAAAGACCTGGGTAAACATTGGTTTAAGAGGCTGCAAAATATTTTCCTTACTGCAGTTGTCACAGCTTTACCTAACTATTTTCTCATTTGATACATCAGGGTTTTGGGTTGTTTTTTTTTTTTTTTTTTTCAGTGTTCTTCAATTATACAAAAATGCTATGATTCATATTTCTCTTTGTATTTTTTTTTGTACGGTGTGGTTTAGAGTAGAATCTTGCAAGGAGATTGACAGGGAGAGAAGCTCAGGATAAGCTACTCAGGTCGGTCTGTAAAGGTGGCCCCGTGAGAAGCTTCTGGAATGGGCTGAGTCACGTCACATCCTCGGGTGGGTCTGGAACTCGTCCACAGTCACCTCACCTGAGGTTGGGCTTACCTGGCCAAAGTTTAGCTCCTTTGGCCCCTAATAAGGACATTATGGATGAAGGTAAGCAGCATTCACCTGCAGAAGTAGATGGAGGTCCACGGTTTTTAGCGATCCGTCGCGTCCTCACCCGACGTAGAGCCTGGGCGTCTTACCACGGACGTTCACGAGGCACTGTGGGCTCCTTCACATGAAGACATAACGAGGAATCATCCATCCCAGACGTAAGCCAAAGGGCAGGGTGACCAGGCGGGAGCAGCAGGTGCTGGGTAGGTGGCACCGGGCCTGGGAGGACCTGCCCGCACCCGGGAGGCTCCTGCGGGGGCTCCTCTCCTGCCAGGCCACGCCGCGAGGGCCCGTGTGGGCATCTCGGGCCCCGGTGCTGCCCATGTCAGCCTTGGGCACGGTGACAGCGAGTCAGGCATCGTCGTGCTGGGGGAGGGCCTCCTCCGGGTGGCAGCCGTCATCTCCTTCCTGGCACCTGACGTTTCTGCCCCTGTGGGATGTGCGCGTGTTTCCCGGAACCTGCTGAGTTAATTATCGTTGTCAGCTCTCTTCCTCGCTCTGCTCCAAGTCACACAGAAATAAACCGGTGCCCTCAGGTGGGTGAAGCTACACTGGGCGCGTGAGACGCCGAGGACGCCGTATCTGGTGCCTGTATCTGCGGCGCCAGATTATCACAAACACGGCGATTAAATCAGCGCCGACGTATCATCTTTCTGTCCCATGGGTTGTACGGCCAAGACGGGTCTTGCCCGGCTAAACTCAGCATCTGCAGGGCTGCTTGTTCTAGAAGGATCCAGGGACGACCGTCTCTACCTGCATGTGTGCTGCTGGTCTCACGGCCCCCTCCGTCCTGCAGCCGGCAGCCCAGCCTCTCCTCCCTCTGTGACTTCCCTGTCCCCGTCTTTCTCTTGTAAAGACCCCGTGACTACACGGAGCCCAGCTGGGTCAGCCAGAAAAACGCCCCCCATCTCAAGACCCTTAATTTAATCACGTGCTGAGTACCGTAACCTCGTCGCAGGTGGGGGGTTAGGGCGTGGCATCTTCGGGGCTGTGCATCTGTCATCCACAGGTCCTTTACAGTCCCCAAACTGTAGCGCGGGCCACGCTCGGTCACGTGTCTGGTGGCTTCGGTGGCGTGTCCACCACAGCTCCCCGCTCCTCCTGAGTGCACTGGATGGCTGGGAATGTTTAGTGGAACGCAGCATTGTGCACGGCGCTGACGGGCGAGTCGGGTTTTTCTCTACATCTAGATCTCTTCTACCGAAGACCTCAAACTAACGATGTGGGCATCTCACCTCCCCTGGATGACCCACTTGGGGAGACATCAGGGCAGGCAGGTCATGGGCTCAGGTCACAGGGCCGCGTCCACTCGGCCAACAGCTGGGAGCACCGGTTCTTGCCAAGGACCATTTCTTCCACAGGTCCCTTCTGCACACTCTGGGTCTTAATCAGATATTTTCATCACCTTAGAAGCGGACGTTAAGGTTCAAAGTTAAATTCTTCTTATTCTTGTAAGCAGGCTTTTCCTACGGATCTTAATTGAATACGTCTCCGCTCAGTGTTTCGGGATTCTTATTTATGGTGTAATGTCCGAGTCTATTTACATAAAGAAAGTGATGACACTTAATGGTCCTTCCGTGAACTGATAAATTGATTGAGTAAATCAATATCGGTTAGAATACTTCTTTCTGAGCTTCACCCTGATCGTCGCAAACCTTCGGGCATCCAACCTTCCGAGAATGAGTCGCTGCCGAGTCCATGTTCACCACGGCTCTAGATCTTAAGCTGGTTTCTGCGGCGTAGGTGGGAAATCTCCTGAAGACAACTTGGGATCTCGTGGAAATCTGATTAATATGTTTATGGTTTGCTTGACAGTTTTCTTCTTGACGTTACTAGAATCGTCACGATGCTAGGACTTGTAGCAGATCTTCCGGACTCTCAGTGAAGAACGTCCAGCCATTAGTTTATCGGAGACTCACGAAGGTCGGGGCCGTGGGAAACGGCGGAGGGGAAGCGCTGGGCCGCGCCCGCAGCTGGGGGAGGCTGGGGGCCTCTGTGCGCCCCGGGGGAGGACGTGGGTGAGGTCATTCTGCCCAGGGACACTTGGAAGCCCAGCCTGAAAGCCTACTCGACATCCTTCCTCCTGAAGAGAGGCCCCCAGCAGCTGGAGCAGCACTCCGGGTGGGTGGTGACATCAGATGGCCGGGGGCGGGGAGCAGGTCCAGGGCTCAGGCTGCCCGATTCTTCTCCGGGACCCAGCAGAGGCTCAGGAGAGGGCGGCTGCAGGGGCCACGTGGGTGCTTCCCAGGGCGAGGTGCACAGACTCCCGGGATGAGCACAGCTCACCTTCCCCCGTGTCCACTCCCCCCCCCCCCCCCCGCTCCGGTCCTTTCCTCTGTTCTTCAAGGCCTGGCCACTGGTTGCGCCTACACTTTAAAACTCACTTTGGGTGCAACGGCTTGCCTTGCTGGCGGCATTCCTATTTTGCAGACCCCGTCCCAAACTAATGCACGGGCCATGCTCGGTCACATGTCTGGTGGCTTCGGTGGCGTGTCCACCACAGCTCCCCGCTCCTCCTGAGTGCACTGGATGGCTGGGAATGTTTAGTGGAACGCAGCATTGTGCACGGCGCTGACGGGCGAGTCGGGTTTTTCTCTACATCTAGATCCTCTTCTACACCGAAGACCTCAAACTAATGATGTGGGCATCTCACCTCCCCTGGATGACCCACTTGGGGAGACATCAGGGCAGGCAAGTCATGGGCTTAGGTCACAGGGCCACGTCCACTCGGCCAACGGCTGGGAGCACTGGTTCTTGCCAAGGACCGTTTCTTATGCAGCCACCCTGTGTTTCCGTCCCTGTGTTTCCACGCTGCCCACCTGCCCCCTGGGCTGACCCTGCTGCTGGGGCCTGCCCTCTGAGAGGCAGGAAGAGCCACCACACTGCCATGGTCATGCAGACCTTGAGCTGAGCACACGGCTCTTCTCTGAGGGACCTCCAGCCTCATTACCAATGACTGAGCCTCAAGATGCTCAACCTTGAGGTTCAGCTCCCTCGTGCGCAATACGGGCAAGGGGGCTGTCCGGCCCTCGGTGCAGGACGTCCTAAGAGCATAGTGTGATGGCAGAGGAAGAGCATTTACGTCCCGTAAAGCATCGTGGAAAGTGGGTCTCTATCCTTTCTTGTTGACGAGGGCACCCTTTACTCCTCCATAGGTCCCCATCAACCGAGAGTTTTTGCAAACGTTTCCTGTTAAATTCTGCAAACGGAAACAGCCCAAAACCTGAAGGGCACACTGACAGGTCTTCGGGATCACTGCCCCTCCCCAGCAGAGAGGACAGCACACAGGGCGGCGTTTCTGAGACTTTCCATAGAAGTATCATGTGTAGTTTGATAAGTAAACATCCCTGGATAAGCATGAATATTTTTCTATGGACCAAACACACATCGTCATAAATAGAAACATATTTGAAATTATAATCTCTAAGATTCTGGGAGTATTTTATTATGGAGACTGTATTTAATTGCTTTTGGGGTGTCTCTGAAATTTAGTCATTCAAAAAATTGAGTCTGTCAGTATAGCGATCTTGCACGTAGCCTTCTGCCGAAACAGCTGCTAACAAGGTTGCCAATTAGGGTGAGTATTTTTCTGTGATGTGGGCATTTTTTCACTAGAAACTAATTTGAGAGTCATAGTTGTTTGATATACTGAAATGTGTAGCGTAGCGTTCAGATGCCAAAGTGACTCTACTGTGTCGCTGGCAGCTCCGGCTAGAACCCAAACAGCCCGACTTGATTCCACACGGTCCTGTTACAAAGACTAGAGAGAGAGTAGGTAATAGGACGAGAAAGGTGTGCGTGTGGGTTCCTGCACATCCTACGGCGACCGTCTGATGCGTTTCTACGGAAACAAGCTTGAACGCCGCGGGCAGCACCCCAGCGACTTTGCTGCACTGGCCCCGGCATCGGCTTGAAGTCAGGGGTGTCAGACACCAGGTCCAACGTTTACGCTCTTCTAGGTGCACGTGACTGGTTACCGAGGAAGCACGTGAGGTCCCACGTGCGTCGACAGCTACCTTTATTTTTTTTAAGATTTTTTTTGAGATTTTATTTATTTATTCATGAGAGACACAGAGAGACAGAGAGAGGCAGAGGGAGACGCAGGCTCCATGCAGGGAGGACTTGATCCCAGGACTCCAGGATCACGCCCCGGGCTGAAGGCGATGCTAAACTGCTAAGCCACCGGGGCTGCCCTTTTTTTTTTTTTTTTTTAAGATTTTTTTTTTTATTTATTCATGAGACACACAGAGAGAGAGAAAGAGAGAAGATTTTTTTGTATTATTATCCATGAGAGACACAGATGATTGAGAGAGAGAGACACAGGCAGAGGGAGAAGGAGGCTCCCTGTAGGGAGCCCGACGCGGGACTCGATCCCAGGACCCTGGGGTCACGCCCTGAGCCGGAGGCAGACGCCCAACCGCGGAGCCCCCCGGGCGCCCCTATAGCTAGCTTTAAGAGAAGTCACAAAGTCTATGTTAGTGTCTCTCTCTGTCTCTGTCTCTTAGAGGGGGCTAAATCCAGCTGCCCCAATTAAGGAAGACGCCACGTGAGGCTATGGGTCTGATTTAAGCAAATTTCACCAAGATGAGTTTGTGTAGCAGATTATTTATTTTACGAAAGCATTGTTCTATTTGCAAAAGAATTCGCCAAGAATGTCTTAGAATAGTAAACTCTCCCAGGGCTTTTAAAATAGGATTAGCTTGCACAAAGCTTGATTAGGGCAGGCTTGCTCAGGAAAGCGTGATAAAGGGCCTTCTTACCCAACGCGGCGCCAGTTCCCGGACCTCCGCCTCTGTGTCCTCCGCTCACTTCCGAGGTCCCGGGCGGCTGGCCCTTGGTGCCCCCGCTGCGGGCGCCCCTCACTCTGCTCCTGGCCCGTCCCCAGCCGCCTCCTGCCATTCTGGGTCACCTCGCAGCCCGCAGGCACATCCGTACGTCTCCTCGCGCACAAGCGCCTTGCCCAAGCGCTGTCTTCGCCGGGGCGCTGACCTCTTCCGTCCACCCCCACCCTCCACTGTGAAAGCCACCCCGGCCTGTGCTTCCGTCCCCAGAATGTGCCCCAGCAACCCCCAAGCACACCGCCTTTGCCCACTGCCTCAGCCCACGTCCACCCACAGGACGAACTCTCTGAGGCCCCGGTGCCTCCTGATGTAGGCGCTCTCCCCTGCATGTCCGATTGTCGCGGCCGATCTGCACGTGGCATCTCTGGGGAGCAGGGTGCACCCGCTTCCTCCCTGGGGCGCCCACACATCCCCCAGGGTGGCGAGTGCCCGGAGAACCGAGGCCATGTGGGGAGCAGGTGAGCGCATCGTCCGCACGACCCGGCCTGCGGAGCCCCTATGACGTGCCAGCCACTGTCCTAGATGGCATCTCTGTGAAACCAAATAAAGCAATGGACACAGGAGGAAGCCTTGGGGTCGGATGTTCCTTCCGGCGAAGGCGTCCCGTTTTTTGCATCAGTGAAGTGAGACTGTGTGGTTTGTCTTGCGTACGGGCGGGGAGGCTCTTGGAAGGGCTTTACCCATGACTGGGCGACATTCGCGGCTGTATTAACGACACTGGGCCCCCAAATACTGGTCCCTTTCATAGGTATTTACCGGCCTTCCCGCCTTGAGGCCCAGCTTTAGGGAGGCAGGAAGGAGGATCTGTTCCCTGCGCTCACGCGACTCTTCTTGGAGAGCTCGGTCCACTTTACCATTTCCTAATGATTGACTCTGGCTTTCCGCTTCCTTAAGTGATGAGAGCTTACGCTACTGAATTGTCTCATACTACGCTTCCTGCCCTCTTTCCTCAATCAATGCACACTGGGCACGCCACTAATGCGGTGAGGGGCGGATTTAAATCTGAGGTTTGTTCCTGGCCTCCTAGGGGCACGTGTGGGCCGCCCTGGGCGGAGCAGGAGCCCCGACGCCAGCCCCGCGTCCCCCCACAGGGCTCCGTGACCCTGCCTCTTCCTCCGGCTTCTCTCATCATCTGCATGTGGCTCAAAGACGCGTGTTTTACAAGAAGCCAAAATGTATTTAAAAGTCCCTTTTAAGATCGCATTTCCCATCCGACGGATACGGCAGGGCAGAAAAGGGATGAGTTCAGATGAGGCTCGCGGAGAAATGTGCCCTCGTGGCACCGAGGAGCCTGGAGCTTTGTGGCGCGTCCACTGATGTGCAAAATTCAGGAAACCAAAAAATTTCTTGGCAGCGTTCCAGCAACACGCATTGAGAAGAAGTCAAAACCATCACACGCTCACTTACAAGGCGCTGTGCCCCCGCCCCACGTCTCCCCGACTCGCGGGCATCCCCGCGGTGAGGACCAGGGGGCTGGCAAGCTGAACCCGAAGTCGGGGGCAAACCTGTGAAGGGAAAATTAGGCTGTCGCTCTGGTCCCGGTCCTGGACAGCGCCGCCTGGGCCTAGAGGCCTCCGTTGTTGAGGCGGGAACGTCCTCTCCACGTCGGCGACGAGGCGCGCAAGCAAACGGGCTCGGGAGCCCACGGTGGTTACAGGCCGACGGCGCCCCCTGACCGCCCTGACCGGGACGCCCTCTGCGGGAGCAAAGCCACGAGCGGCTCAGGGCAGGTGCTTCGGCCGAGGCCCGACCTCAGGCTCGAAGGAGGCAGCCCCGGGTCTGAGGGAGGAAGGGCTCGGCCGTTTTCCCTGTGTTGTCTGGAGACACATGCAGGGAGGTGGATACGGACACGGAATTGTTATTGCTATGAAAACAGCACAATCATGCAAGATTACAAAGTAGTAATAAGTAAAGGGTGAAAAGGGGGATCACCCCGGATCTCTCCACCTGGAAACAACCTCTGTCGCCATTTGGGGCTTTAGCGCCTCTTCCCTCCCTGCACATACACGCAGAAAAACCGGTGTGTGCGTTACAAGCAGGTTTCAGAGCACGGGAGAAAGCACTGCCCTCAGGAAACGCGCCGGGAGCTAGATTTACACCGTCATGTAACGGAGTGAGAGCTGAGGAAGATTGCAGAGAAAGCGGGCAAGGGTGGAGGAAGGAATGATGATGAAACAGGAAAAGGCGGAAGCAAAGACAGTGTCAGGACCTGGGGGGAGGGGAGAGCAGGGACCAGTGGGAGGGGAGAGCAGGGCCCAGGAGGAGGGGACCCCAGGAACCCCCAGAGCCGGGACCCCGGGGTGGGGGGACCGCAGGGACCTGGGGGGGCGGCCTCCGCTCTCCTGGGAGGAGCCTGATCTCAGTTCCATCCCTGAAACAGCCATCAGCTGATGGCCCAGCCTCTCCCTGAGGCTCCTGATCCTGTACACCGGCAGTAGCTGCAGGGGGGCGGCCGAGCACCCCGGGGGGTGGGGGGGCGCTGTTCTCCGGCCAGCAGAGCAGGAGCAGAGCACTGCAGCAGCAGGCAGGAGCTGACCAGCCGCCGCGTGGGGGCCCCCCCTGTGCGGCCCTCGGAGGGGCACGGCCCACCTCGCTTCAGGGCGCCAGGTGCTTCCCACGCGAACCCACGGACACCCCGTCTGGAGGCCTTACAGCCACGTTTATGTCTCCCGTTCGTTCTTTATCTGAATTTTGTTGCACGGACTTCTCTGTGTGAAGCCGGAGAGCTCTCATCCGCCGTCACTGTTGATTGCAGTAGCCGCGGATGATCCGTCTCGAGAACGTTCTCCAGGCAAGTCACGGCGGCCTCATCCTCTGCTATTCCAGAGACCCTTACCTCCCTCCGCCCGCAGCTGCCGGCATCCATGCGCGCCCCGATTCCACACGTCTGCGTCATGTGTCCTGGGCTCCCCTACCCGCGTGCACGGCTGCACGGAGGGCTGGGTGCCGGCGCTAAGCGGGACACAAAGGCTATCCGTGTCCTGCTCTCGAATTAACGCTGCTTTTTTATGCATCGTCAGGGAAAAGAGCATCTAAGTGGAGACAACTATCCCTGCCATCGTGTGAGCTCGGAGGACGGCTCAGCGCGGCTCGCACAGCGGATCAGGTCCTCGGGGAGGATGGAGAGCACTGGTCCCAAAGCCACCCTCCTCCTCTCGGGCAGGGTCCTGGCAGTGCCCCCACCGCCCCTGCCCCTGCTTTTCCAGATCACACAAGACAGGATAAAGGCCTGCGCCAGCTACCAAAACATTGGGGTGCTTGTGGCTCTGGGGACTCCTATGGAAACTATCTAGGGCAAGGTCAGACAGGGCTTTGGGGAGCCATGCGGACTGCTCCGGCCTTTCGGTCAGGAGCCGGGCCCCGGGCGCCTACATGTGCTCTGACCGGTGCTCGCCCCGCCCAGCGCCTCAGACACACTGTGGTCAGCCTCCGTCCAGGCTGCCATTCTGCTGAGGATGCTCAGGCCCGGGTGCCCCTGCGTGACAGGGGATCCCCGCCCCCGTGTACGACCCAGCACCCTGACTGTCCGCGGTTGGTCAACGGTCCAAGCAGGACGTCACTCCTCAAGCACGTGATCACCAAAGCCTTACCTGCGCTCCAGGTGAACCTGGAATGACGCCCACGCAGTGAGCCGCACTGCATCACCTCCCGGCCACGGCAGGGAAGCTATTGGTGTGGGCTGACACCCCGCTATGTGGGTCGGGGTGGAGGCCCCGAGGAGTGGGCACGTGGCCCCAAGGCCCCGGAGTGGGAGCGCTCGGGCAAGGGCCGTCTGCAGCAGCCGCAGCTCGCAGCCTCCTTTTAAACCTTGTTCACTAAGTGCTGCAAGTCACACGTTCCCCTTGTTTCAGGGTCCAGAGAAAGGCCCGGGGCTCCACCTCCTGAGGAATCATCTGCAGGCTCATAAAACCTGTGTCTCCTTCCAGAAGACAGCTATCGTGCCTCTTGCTTGCAGAGGAGTTAGGCCACGGCTCTTTGCCAGAGGGGCTTACACATGAAAACAAAAGGCGGCAGGTGTTTGCCTCCACACCCAGGTCTTGTTTGTTTGTTTGTTTGTTTGTTTTTTATTCAAATTTTTTTTTCTTCAGTGGCTTTTATTTTATTTATCTATTTATTTTCAATAATAAATTTATTTGAACCCCCTGACTTCACCTGACCTCCCTGCGGCTAGCCGAGTGCAGGGACTAGCTGGAAGTTTGTCTCAAGTGTGGGGTTCCCCAGGACACCCCGACCGCTCAAGCGAGGCAGGAGCCAGCCCCAGAAGTCGTCTCTTTTTTTTTTTAATAAATTAATTTTTATTGGTGTTCAATTTACCAACATACAGAATAACACCCAGTGCTCATCCCGACAAGTGTCCCCCTCCGTGCCCGTCACCCATTCACCCCCACCCCCCGCCCTCCTCCCCTTCCACCACCCCTAGTTCGTTTCCCAGAGTTAGGAGTCTTCATGTTCTGTCTCCCTTTCTGATATTTCCCCCTATTTTTTCTCCTTTCCCCTTTATTCCCTTTCACTATTATTCATATTCCCCAAATGAATGAGAACATACACTGTTTGTCCTTCTCCGATTGACTTACTTCACTCAGCATAATACCCTCCAGTTCCATCCACGTTGAAGCAAATGGTGTGTATTTGTCGTTTCTAATGGCTGAGTAATATTCCATTGTATACATAGACCACATCTTCTTTATCCATTCATCTTTCGATGGGCACCGAGGCTCCTTCCACAGTTTGGCTATTGTGGACATTGCTGCTAGAAACATCGGGGTGCAGGTGTCCCGGCGTTTCATTGCATCTGTATCTTTGGGGTAAATCCCCAGCAGTGCAATTGCTGGGTCGTAGGGCAGGTCTATTTTTAACTCTTTGAGGAACCTCCACACAGTTTTCCAGAGTGGCTGCACCAGTTCACATTCCCACCAACAGTGCAGGAGGGTTCCCTTTTCTCCGCATCCTCTCCAACATTTGTGGTTTCCTGCCTTGTTAATTTTCCCCATTCTCACTGGGGTGAGGTGGGATCTCATTGTGGTTTTGATTTGTATTTCCCTGATGGCAAGTGATGCGGAGCATTTTCTCATGTGCATGTTGGCCATGTCTATGTCTTCCTCTGTGAGATTTCTCTTCATGTCTTTTGCCCATTTCATGATTGGATTGTTTGTTTCTTTGCTGTTGAGTTTAATAAGTTCTTTATAGATTTTGGAAACTAGCCCTTTATCTGATATGTTATTTGCAAATATCTTCTCCCATTCTGTAGGTTGTCTTTGAGTTTTGTTGACTGTATCCTTTGCTGTGCAAAAGCTTCTTATCTTGATGAAGTCCCAATAGTTCATTTTTGCTTTTGTTTCTTTTGCTTTCGTGGATGTATCTTGCAAGAAGTTACTGTGGCCGAGTTCAGAAAGGGTGTTGCCTGTGTTCTCCTCTAGGATTTTGATGGAATCTTGTCTCACATTTAGATCTTTCATCCATTTTGAGTTTTTCTTTGTGTCTGGTGCAAGAGAGTGGTCTAGTTTCATTCTTCTGCACGTGGATGTCCAGTTGTCCCAGCACCATCTATTGAAGAGACTGTCTTTCTTCCAGTGGGTCGTCTTTCCTCCTTTATCGAATATTAGTTGACCATAAAGTTCAGGGTCCACTTCTGGGTTCTCTATTCTGTTCCATTGATCTATGTGTCTGTTTTTGTGCCAGTACCACACTGTCTTGATGACCACAGCTTTGTCGTCTCTGCCTTCACAGACTCTCACCCGTGAGACTCTGTGGAGCACCTTTGGCTCCTGGCCGCCCCCTTTGGAGGAAGGACTTCGTCCCCCAGGTGCTGGGTGGGGGGCTGGCCTGCGGGGGTCCTCACCCCTGGACGCTGCACATCACGGGCAGGTCTGGCCTTCTGAAGGGACGCCTGCTCCCCCGACCCCCTGCAGGCATTTAGAATAAGGGGGCATCACGGGAACACTATTAGAGTGAGGCCTGCGTGGTGGCGACGTAAGCTTTGTGTTTGAGAACCCTATTCCTGGCTTCCTATTCTCTATCCAGGCCACCAAAACTGTGACAGGAGGAGAGTTTTAGTTACTTTTTAAAAAACGAGCGAGAACAGACGTGTAACACTGTGGTAGGCTTCCCGGGTACAATGTGTTGCTTCAATACGTCTCTATCCAGCAGTAGGATGACCCCTTAGGTCGCCAGCTTCCCTATCACGCCCACAGTCATTACTTCTTTTGTGGGGGGAACTTTTAAGTTCCAGTCTCTTAGGAGGTTTGGACCGAATCACACAGCGTCGTGAAAGGCAGGCCTGTTGCGGGGCTCTGGTCCCACAGGGCTTAGTGTGACGAAGCCACTTGGCACAGGTGCATCCAGCACGGCAGGTTCTGTGCTGACCCCCGTGTGTGGTGCTAACAGCCCCGGTTAGCAGTTAGTCTTGAATATTCCAAAGTGTCAGCTGGAGCTGGCCGGGGCGTGGGAACCAGCAAGGGCTGGGAGGAGAGGTGCAGGAAGGGGTCCAGGCAGGGCAGAGGACGAGGCACGCAGCGTCCGGGGAAGAGGAGGTACAGTGATGACATTCAAGGGCCTCCTTCCGAGAGGTCGATCGCTGAAAGGAAAGCCACTGAGTCCTTGGCAGTGTTCACACAGATGAAGACGAAGGCGGGCTCCGAACCTGCAGCTGCGGAGCAGTGGGCTGAACTGGACGTGTGAAATCCCGGGCTCCCGGGGGGTGAGGGGGCGGAGGGAGGCCAGGACGCCTCTCTGTGCACCTCACAGCTCCTCGCGCCGCGCAGAGTGAGGAGTCCTTGCTCCAGGTGCACCTGCCCCTCGGCGTGCACCTGGCTCCTCCGCATGCACCCGGCCCTCCATGCCCTCACCCCTCCATGGGCACCCTCCCCTCCACGCCCACCCGGCCCTCTGCACGCACCTGCCCTTCACGCGCACCTGCTCCTCTGCCTGCTGGTGGCAGGACAGGTCACAGGTGCGGTCGCCTGGCACCATGGAAATCCCCTGCGTCAACTGGTGCGAAGGGTGATGGGGGGATGAGCCGTAGCACTTGTAAAATGTACAGAAGTAAGTTCAACAACACGAGTTGCAATCCCCCGGGAACTAGACCGAGGCTCTGGCTCCCCCAATGGGGGGGATTGGGGCCGAGCTCTCCTGAGGGACCGGCCCCCTGGCCAACGAGAATGCAGGCATGGGTGGAAAAGAATCACGCGTGCAGCGCAGAGGGCGGGCCAGCGGGACGGGGAGCGCAGTGGGCACCAAGTGCTGGCTGGGGGTCAGTGTCGAGGGACTGGGAGCTGACAGTGCTGGGGACAACGATGACATCAGCCAGCTAAGAAATACGCCTCTAAGGGGGCACCGCAGCTGCCACAGCGACGGCAGGCCGGAAGGCAGGTGCTCTGGTGGGCAGTTGGGACACAGGGGAGGAGGCACCAGTGGGCAGGGGTGCACACACGGGCCAGAGACTGGGAGCAGGGAGTGGAAGGGAGACGGGAGGAGGGGAGGCAGTGGGAGGAGGCCTGAACATCCCGCTCTGCTCCAAACAAAACAGCCTGCTTTCAGGAACAGCCTGGATTGCTTCTCCTGAGTCCTCCAGGCTCGGGGCTCACCCGTCCGAGTGGGTGTAGCTTCGCATTCCCTGGGTGAGAGGCAAGCCTGGAAGAAACTCCGTGACTCAAGCCAGGACGTTCTTGCCCCCTTCTGCAGGCGTTGCTTCTTAAAAACACCAGCCCATCAGTGCTGGGGTTCTGGGTGAAGTAGGCCCTGCAGGACGTCACCTGAGCGAGGCCGGCCGCGTGCTAAGGAGGCTTGCTCCTCACTTCCCATCCTTCCCCTCAAGCACTGGTGACGGCAAACTCGTTTACTGTGTATCCAAAAGCGAATGTAAGCCTTCCCCCGATTTGCCCCGTGGTAACTGTGTTGTCTGCGGCATCCACACCCAGTGCGGAGCACGACTCCGGCCCTTCCTTGTCTGTGATCTCCAGAGCAAGGAAGCCAAGACAAGTCTGAAATTATAAGCTCATCCAGGGCTATTATTCTTAATTGAAATGCTCTGAAAACAGCAGTGTGTGTGAATTGTGTTCTCATTCCTTACTCTGCTTAATTCCAACCCATAATGAGTAGGATGTGCGCACATTAAGGAGACGAATATCCCCTTGCACTTCACAAGTCTAGCTTCTTGACCTGATAACTATAAGCAAGTTGCCATTTAAAATGTACGGAATAGGCTTTCTCGGTAGATTGATTTCACATTTCATTGTACAAAACGGGCACGGACTTACCCTGGAGCTGCAAGCCTGCTAAGAAGGCTGGTGCCTGTGTGCCTCTGCTCCCATCACTGCCTCTTGCGAGGGAAAAAACATTCCCCATAACAAAAAATATTTCTGAGCAGTGGAAGTTACTCCTATTTTTCTATTATTTAGTACAACAAAATGCCAATTCATTTATGTGCCGAAATAATATGAGAATCTGGACACGTCTCTACAGTCCACTATGGGATTTATTTTTGTTCAACAATGCACCTGCCGATATTGGTTCCTAACTATGCAAAGCAGTTGTCCCATGATCCTTGTGGGCTCATGTTCTGACTATGCGTCTAGTGGTGTTTGGTTCTACTTTCCCCCAAAAATCTCTTTGTGAGGCAAATGGGAGCCCTTACTTTGTGGTGTTCATTCTAGTGTGTGTGCCTAAGGCTGCCACTTTTTCTCCCTCCGTCCATGCAGTGAACTCAACAGTGGTCTCAGGCCCGAGGCCAGTCTGCACTAGGTGTGGGGATATAGCTGGGGGCGGAGCACACAGCCTCAGACATGGGGGCTCGGGGGGGGGGAGGCCCACGGTGGCAGTGTGGTGCAATGGGGCATCATAGTAGCTCTGCACTCAAGGGGTCTCCTGCGTCCTCCCAGTCCCCAGGGACATTCTTTCTGCATTGCAGTCGTATTATCTGGGATCCTGGTCAGTGGAAGTTTGCCTCCTCTGAGGACCCCGCCTTGTTTTCACCTGGTTAGAAGTCAGCGGTGGAAGGGACAGTGCTCTTATGCTCAACGGGACTCCCACCCAGGTAGCTTTCAATTCTCAGGTGACTCAAGGAAAGGACAATCTGTGCCTTTGCACATTAATATCAGATTGCTTGTCCTATTCTTTTTTTTTATTTTTTTAACATTCATTTCAATTCAGTTCAACAAATACAAAGATAAGGTATTCCAGAGGGGAGGAAAGCCCCTGAAGAAGGAGATAGAATTCGAGTGTCGTCCTGGTCCTGCCTTAGCTCACTGGACGACCTTGACAAGGCTTCGCTCTGTAAAAGAGACTTTCTCTGGGATTCCTCAGAGATGAAACACGAGAGCTTTTTAAATATTATTATTATTCACTCATTTGTTGGAAAAATACATATTGAGTCCCTAGGACATTCAGGGGAGGAGCCAGTGCTGAATGTGTGCCAGGCACTAAGTCCAACGCCTTATAGTGTCCCACCCAATAGTCAGCCTCGGGGCAGACCCTGCTGCCAGAATCTAGTCTGATTCCCTGCTTCACGGAGGCACTCGGCTGGGCCAGAGGCATAAGAAATGCCGATTAGGTGGAGGTGCAGGGCCAGGGCCGGTACACACGTGGCAAAGGAGAAGAGGAGCAGAACCTCCAGGAAGTTAACAGCCTGTCTCTGTGCTGTCTTTCCTAGGGATAATCGCAAGATACACCTTTGCCATAGCTGTAGAATGAACGTTTCCTCCGTTGCTAAGTGGATTTGTGGCATCAATTTGTGGGTATTTCCGATTCAGACAAAACCTATGTGTACCTCCGAAAAGAACCACCATAGCCGGTTGCTTATTCTGATTGCTTTTAAGATCAAGCAAAACCAGAATCTAAAACAAACCAAAGAAAGACTAAATGTGGGATTAGAGGGACGTGCGGGAGGTAAAGAGAAATCCCATTACGTGGCTCGTCAGATCGGTTGTCGCTGGTTTCATTTCCGTATTTACTATTTATCCCCAACGCACCTTGAACCCCTTGCGTAATGTCCCAGCCAACCTATACGTGTTTATAGAGTTAGCCAGTGGTAGGGATCGAGATACACAGAGGATAGATCGATGATAGGTAGACACAGAGAAATCGAGGAGAGCTAGAGAGAGGAAAGAGAGAGAGAGACAGAGAAACAGAGATAATAAAGAGTTCCAGAACGAGAGAGATGCGGAGAGGACAAGTGCACAACACATGTGGCACATGGGGTGGGTGAATGCCCAGAGGAGAGAACATCCCCCTCCCTCTTGAACCCGGGACATGGTTCTCTCCTGCTCCTCGCAGAGCTCCCCCGTCTGACTCATCAGTCTTCGAACCCCTGAAGTCAGGAGATGGAGGCAGTGCCCCCAGTTGGGAAGGGCTGGATAGCCTCACTCCCTATGTGGATGTGTTTGAGAAGCGCCTCTGCTGAGCTTTGCTCCGCACCCAGCATCAGGTGAGACTGGATTTCCCCCACAGACCCATGGGTGGGCCTGACCCTTGGACCCGATCTGCATGAAAAGGCCTTCTGGAAGCGGCGGCGCTGGGGGAGACGAGGCCGGCATCCGGACCCAGGCATCTGATTTTCCAGGAGGGGAAAACCCTGCGGAGAGCTCTCCAGAGGTATTCACGCAGGTGCTTTTCTCTGCCCCTGAGCTCATAACAATATGCAAATAGCTGAGGATCAAAGGTAAGTCAGAGAAAAATGGCTTCACGTGGAATCCTTGAACGCAGCGAGCAGCCTCGCTACATGACAGAGCCACAGGCGACGTCAGGGCTGTCAGCTTTGCTGCCTGTGGAGCCCACGACGCCCCAGCTGCTACTGGGGGGATTTTCCGCAGCTCTGCATCTGGGTCGGAGCTGGCTTCCACTGTCACATGTCACCTTGCGGGCATGAGGCTTGCTGGCGGAGATGGACGGGGTGCAGAGAGTTTTCCAGTGTCACCAGCACAAGACGGCAGGCAAGACTCGCAAACGATCCCATCCCAGGAGCTCAAGCTCCACATGCGCTGGAGACATCGAGTGCTGAAGCCAGCCGGCCAGGGAAGTCACAGGGAAGGGAAACCCATACTAGTTATCATGCACGCTAATGAATCATGTTCAGAAATCAGAGCTTGAAGTTAAATCCCTGCCAGCAAGACCAAACCTTCAAAGCCCTAAGAAACAGGCAAACCACGCTGCTGGTTTGGGTCCATTCAGCACTCAGGTTGTTTTTCCCTTTATCACAGACCTAACTCAAGCAGCTGTCTGATTTTCCTTATCATTTCTATAAATATGGTGTTCAATTATAAAACAAAGTCAATCTCCTGATTTTTCATGTTGAGAAGTCACTATTCACCATATAAAAGCGTTGTCAGATGAATCGTACGGCTCCATCTACTGACATGTCACTGTAGAATTCAAGATGTAATTCAAAACGGGGAGAAAAGAGGAATTATTTTGAACTCGAAGCTAGCAGCCAGGCAAATAAACAGTTAAAAGTGAAACTAAAGGGACTGCCAGGCACAATGCCCCGCTTACCAATGGCAAGGACTCTAAAACAAATTGCTTCTCTCCAAAGGAATTTGTAAATCTTCAGTTTGTAAGCCTGGTTTTCCTGTTTTCACTTAGAGGAGTCTCACATTGCTGACAAAGCCAGGAAACAGGTAAACCTGACCCCTCCCCTCACCTGGCAACCTGAGTATCCCAGCCCCTAGGTGAGCTGAAAACGGGTATTAGCGGAGACCCAGGGCGGGATTGGTCCAAGACTTAAGGGTGGCTCAGTCTGTAGAGCAAGCGACTCTTGATCTTGGAGTTGTGTGTTCAAGCTTCATGTTGGGTGTAGAGATTACTTAAAAAAAAATATAAGGGAAGGGAGAATAAATGTGTGGGAAATATCAGAAAGGGAGACAGAACATAAAGACTCCTAACTCTGGGAAACGAACTAGGGGTGGTGGAAGGGGAGGAGGGCGGGGGGTGGGGGTGAATGGGTGACGGGCACTGAAGGGAACACTTGACGGGATGAGCACTGGGTGTTATTCTGTATGTTGGTAAATTGAACACCAATAAAAATTAATTTATTAAAAAAATAAATAAAAGTTTGAAAAAAAATGTAGCTGGGGTGTCTGGGTGGCTCAGTCAGTTGGTTAAGCATCCAACTCTTGGTTTCAGGTCAGGTTATGATCTCAGGATCCTGTGATCGAGCCCCCCGTTGGGCTCCAGGCCCATCACCTACCTGTAGGCCACAGAGCATTTAGGTATCAAAGCCACTTGTTCTGTTCGGGGCTCCGCAAGCTGCCCCAAACTTTCCAGCGATACATTTGGTAAGGTCCACCAAACGTTACATGTGGACGCCCTTGGACCTGGCAGTTGTACCTACAGAAACTCATCCTACAAAACAGGTGCATCGCCTACAAAGCTGTGCAGCTAAGGTCGCTCACCGTGCTACCCACGTCACAGTAAAACCGCAGGAAACCCCGCAGTGCTCACGTACCGGGGAAAGGATGGATGAACACGCATCACCAAAATAAAGGGATGCCACATGGTTTTAAAACAGAACGAAGCCCATCAAGAAATGCTAACCGGGGGGCGGATATCGGATACATATAAAGAACTCACCTTAAGCTTATTGAGTCCTAGGAGACTATTTGTATAAAAGGTCACGTTAAAGATGTGTCTATGCTTAGATATAGGAACCCTAGCTCATACCGACCCACCTATGTGTATATTTATGTTTTTATACCTGTATGTGCAGATAGTTTGTAAAGACACAGAATACACCAGCTGAGTCCCCAGGAAGCTATTTACGGCAGGGTGTGGGGACGAAGAGCCGCGCGGGTGTTTGGAACATCTCTACATTCATTTCATACCCTTCTCCATCGCTTACAGGCCTTGTTATGAGCTTGCAGAGGTCCTGTGATCTTAAAAAAAAATATATAGTGAACATGCTCACGACCCAGCACAGCTCTCTTGTATCGGTGAATACTCAATCCTTACCTGTTACCTTTAAAAGAAGCAGTGAAAATGACACCTGGGTTTTAAGGTTTCAGAGGAAGATACGATGACATCCTTATAACTCACCTCCGTAACATTACGACTGATAACGGTTATTTTTTGTGTGTGTGTGTGCCAGAGTAAATTATATAAGTGGGAGCTCTTTTAATGTTTTCTAGAGAGAATGTGTTTCTAGGCTGTAATGCATAACGTTAGCGTAAAAGGATCTTTAATTTTTTTTTCTTAAATCAAGAAACGGTTGCATAAAGATAAATAACCTTATCTGTAAAATAAAACGGTTTGGCAAAATAAATGCATACTTACATACGCACACGCTCCTAAGCTCCCTTACAATTCTAAGATGCTCTTCACTGTGATGTGGGCAAGAAATCTCATTCTAATGAGTAACAGTATTCAAAAATGGGTGTCATTTAGACAGGACACCCGTTCACTGGACGATACAGTTTATTTTCTATTTGGCTGTGTTTAAAAATCTAACATGGTGGTGATTGAACTGTGTCCCCAGTGAAATCACTATGATAAGCCCATTGCACAAATTTTAAAAATATTGTGGTCGATGATTTGGATGTCTTATGAAGGGTTTTTCCATGGTTGTGCTCCTAATTCTATGAGGCTAAAATACTTAATTAGATACCAGGCCTGATACGGAGTATATGACGGACCTGCACCTTGCCCTGCCTTTGATACTTACTGATGATTGCATCGTCTCTAATCCTCGCATGGGGCTGTACCAGGGGTGGGCGTCAGCAACTCTGCGTTCAATTCTGGGCATTTCCAAGTCGTGACGACTTGTGTGACATTGGGCAATATAATTAATGTCTGTGAGCGCCTGTTTTCTCAACTACAAGCTGGAGTCAGTAGGACGCCTTCAGAATATCTGAAGGATTAAATGGGCAAATATGTGGATCAGCACCATGTCTGGCGGACAGTGGGTGGTCAACAAATGCGAATTCCTTTTCCAATCTTTTCCTCCTGAATGGTGTAAATTAGTCAAAGTATTAAAGTTAATTTTATAATCTAGTGAGAATGTCCTTTCAGAAAGTATATGTTGCCTGAACTTGAACATCATAGACATCGTGTTTTGAGAGCATTTCAACTCGTTTTAAATCAGGAGTGATATGCAGTATATTTGAAATCCTATTCCCAAAGAGAAACTATCCTCTTTCTCTTAGCTCAGATAAACAAGCAAGGGACAGCAGCTCGGGAGCCCCCTTAGCAGACAGCACTGGCTGCCTTTCCGCATGCCCTGGGGCCCACGTGGTGTGCCGGCTGGTGGACTCGGACGAGGCGAGGCCCCATGTAGGTGCCGACTGCAAGCCCCGGCTCATTGGCACCATTCTGTGAGCCCCGTCTTCCTGGCCTGGCGGCTGGTCCAGGAGGCATGGGTGGGTGGGAAACATGAGCAGTCCCAGGGGGTCACGTGGAGTTTGAGATGCTCGGTAGAGAGCTACCGAGTGGAGTGGAGATGTCAAGCAGTTGGTCCTAAAGAGGAGGCAAGTTCCAGACCAGAATTATGCTTCCAGGACTCCTTGGTGTGCAGACGGGTTTAATGCCATGAACCCAGATGAGATCGGCCAGAGAACAAACACAGAAGAGCAGAGCGTTGCATGTTGAGACCTGCAACGGTCCACAGTCAGGGACCCGGAGCAGAGCCTGGGGAAGAGCATCCCTCCGGGTGGAAGGACAGCCAGAGAGGGGCGCCCACAAGTCCAGAGAGGAAAGTGTGTCAGGGAGGGGTGAGCGTCCTGCCGAGTCAGACATGGAGTTGGGTGGAGCAAGGGGGGGATTGAGCACTGCCCATCGTTTAGGAAAATTCTAAGACAAAGCAGGTTCTAAGCAATAGACTCATGCATACCCGCCACCCTGTGAACATGGGGAGATGGTAGGGTAACCAGGGTGTCCCTTAGCGCGGGACCTGGGAGTTCACCTCCACCTGCAGAGATGTCAGGGAGCCCACCCCAGAAAGGACAGACGTGCTGGGAGAGGAGGAACCCTGCCCAGGGCAGGCCCAGCGAGGCTCCAGGCTGACCCTGAGCTTGTTGGGCATGGAGTGGGCTGTGCCCCTGCACGCTAGATGGGTGTCACACCGAGGAAGGCTCGAGGGGCCCACGGTGTAGCCACGCACGGCCCCGTCTGCAGGAAAGGTCACGGGCAGGGTGACCCTGGGCCCGCGGTCTCCTTGGCTCATTTTCCTAAGGTCCCGTCACCTTAGGTCTGCGAGAAAGGGTGGCGTGGAATGACACGACCGTTTTAATACCACCTCTGCTTGAATTGCAGATAGAGAACTGTGAACGTAAAGCTGAGGTCAGGAGACCGGGCCCAGGCTCTCAGGCCGCCCCCAGCCTCCCGACCAGGGCGGCCGCGGGGTTAGCTTGGGCGGGCTCTGCGGTCCCCATGCCCGCCCCCGTCCGTGACTCGGACACGCATAGGGCGGGGGGGCAGCTATTACAAACGCGTCCCAGGTTGACAACCACCTATTTCACGGGACAGATTTCTCCGTGTCGGGGGCCGCGAGCGGAGAGCTGCTCCGCCGTGGGCCAGGAGCCTGAGAAAAGTTCCTTGAACGTCACCTGAGAAAGGCGGCGTCCCTCAGGATAGATGCCCACACGGCACCGGCCCCGTGATCTGTGGGGCCCAGCGCCAAGCGGGGACGCAGGGCCTCTCGTGCAAACACCACTAGGAATTTCAGGGTGGCGACAGCAGTTCGCTCACCCAGGGGTGGGCCCCACCAGGCTTGGGCCTCGTGGGAACGTCCGGGCCATGCGCCCGCGAGGCCAGCCCTGGGCCCAGACCTTCCGCAGGCCTTCCAGACGCATTCTCATTCTTTTCCTAGTGGGAACCAGGGTGCGGCACAGAGGGGGCGAGGCGGCAGCCGCTCTGCCCCTGTCCCAGGCACCTGCCCACATCTGAAACGAGGACGGAGTGGTCCTGCAGCCATGCACGGTCTCCCCCTCTCAGGGATGTGGATTTTGCGCAGTGGGCACAGAGCCGTCAGCCTCGGCTGTGTTAGGAGATCTCAGCTGGGCTCCTTTTCCCGACTGCCACGTGCTGCTGTGGGTCTTCTATTTTTAAGTGAGGGAGGACACCACGGGTTCTCAGGCAAAGAGGGAGAAACTCTTCCTCGAGAGTTTCCTTACAACCAAGGCAAAGGGTGCGGTCCATGTGCACACTGAAAGAAGGTTCGCTGGATGATAGTCTAGGAGCTTAAACAGGTTTCTTCTCCTTAAGTGACTCGTTTCCGTTCATTAGTTCTTCTTCGGATGAGCCACTTCCAGAGAGTCATCCTAAAAGACCATCACACCACACACATATCTCACCTATGAACGCAGTCGGAGCCCCCGAAGCGCTACGGGGCCGTCCTGTCCTTGACCTACGGGCGCTGGGGTTGTGTGCCGCGTGCCCTCCGTCGCTGGCCCACGTGGAGGAGGTGGGCGGGGGCAGTTTCAATTGTGAGTTCACTTACACGTGGGGCTCACCTGTGCTTCAGTGTTTCCAAAGCTTTTGCTTAAAACTCTATTTTGTTTTTTAACTTTTAGAAGGGAAAATTGAAAACCTTCCAGAATTAAAATGAAGAAATAGAATGTGCCGGGTGGCTATCTCTCCAATTTGAAGGCTAATTGCGAAATAGACGTTTGGACTTTGAGCTCCTAGTTATCTGCTCGCATCCCATCTTATAAAGATAAAAACCGGTCTGTGAAATCTTTGTAAAAATATATGAAACAAATGGTGGAACATGTGGAGGAAATAATTTAAAAAATGAAAATTTCCCTGCAATCCAACGAACCAGCTATTTTTAGAAACGCCTAATGCTCCGTGTCACTACGGAGCCAATCAAAATCAGGTCTTTAGTTTTCGAAACAATAAAGCGTTGCACGCTGTTTACAAGAAAGGAATGTGAAGTTGATGAATCTGACTTCGATTCTGTGACTGACTCACTATGAAATAAGGAAGTGCGCGTAAATTAGTATTTTTTTTTCTCGAATTATCTTTAGGAGAGACACTTACCCTGTGAACAACCTACTGAAGACCTTTATGAGCGTGAAAACGTAGGGAGGGACCCGCCTGTTAGCCTTTTCAACTTTATTCTAATTCCTTCATCAATTCCTGTTTTTGCTTATCTTGATCCAGAAAAGAAGTGACTGGGCTCTGATTTCCAGAGACGATTCACCGGTGGACAGCTCAGCGCCATCCCCTGCCAGCGGGCTGGGTGTCCACCCTGCAGGGAGGGAGGGGGCCCTCCCTGGCCGAGCTCCTTGAGCGGCGCCGGGGGGCGGCACGGCGGGACGGGGCCGAGGTCTCTCCCTCCAGGGATAGGAAGAAGGCTGACACTTTTGTATTTAGCAGAAGACAACTTCGGCTACGTTTTAAATCTCATATGTTAGTGTTTTTGATTTTCTTTTAATCTGCATGTCTTATAACTTCCCAAGGCATTTTAAGGAGCCAACACTAAGAGTTATTTTTTGGGGGAAAAAAATCCGATATTTTACATTTTCTGGCCATGACATCAGATCAGGGCTTTGTCATGACAACGCAAATCCCAGAGTTTGAGATTCCTTCCTCTCCTGGAGGTGAGAGAGTGGCAACAGATGTGGAGTCTACGTGGAGTCTAGTCTAGAGTCTCCTTCCCTCTCCCTACAGCCTTCTTGATGAAGCCCAAACGAGATCCACACGTACTCTTCCGTTTACAAACATCTGCTTATAAATAACTCCTATAGGTGTTCATAAATCCATAATTTAGGAAAAATATAGGAAAGAGAAACATTTCTGATAAAGATAGTGAACTCTTTTCTACCGTCTCGATTCTCTAAGGTATATGACGTAAAATTTCATCAATATGATACAAATTATATGTGACATGCTATGTAAATATTTAACATAAAATATATCAAGATGTTACCTAAGATATACAATTTTAAGTACTCTATCAATTACATAAATAGAGTGTGTGATGTCAATCGTGTACGATGCATATGTGTGCTAGTGTGTTTCTTATTCTCCTTGTCTGGTAGCCCTTGAAGCATAATAGGAAAAAAAATTTGGCCCGGATCTGTGAAACTGTAAGAAAAGTCATTTGCTAATTAAATAACACAGGGGGCTCAACCGGCCGGCTCTCGGCGAGGTCGGAAGGCTGCCAAGCTGCCCTCACGTACCCGGGGACTCCCCGTGGGCGGCCCCCACGCCCGCGGCAGCCCCCACAGCAGGGGCTGCAGAACTTCACAAGAGGATTCTGACGCTCTGACCCAGGAGTCTTGTCTTGAGATTTCCACTCCTTTGGAAATCGAAGGCCTTTCCATATAAAATTCCTCTTCTAAAATGCAAATACCGGAAGGTTGTTCAAGGTTGGTTTGTTTGCATCGGACACGACTTACGAAAGCCTGGCTGACAAAGGAGAACTGGTTATGGGTTATCAGCTGGGGCCTTAGACTTGCAGGCGTCCAGCTCCCGCCTGACGGGGCCCGGGGCTGGGGAGCCCGGCCGCTGCCTCTGTGGGGCGGATCGTGGCTGTGGCCCGTGCCCGCTCTGTGCGTGCTCTTTCTCTATTATTCAGCAACCCCGTTTTGTTTTCTCTCCTATGACTTTCTTTCTGAGTGGCTGTGGCCGTCCACGGTGGCCGTGGGATGGGGCAGTCCCCGGCCAGGGACCTCAGATGCATTCTATGCCTCTCCCTCGTTCTGAACAGGCCTTTCCTCTACCCGAATCAGCTTTCTAGGGCCACTCCTTGATGACAATCTTGAACCTAAATGTGGTTCAGCTAGAAAATGTCAGCAGGCGCCGACTCTTAATTCACCATCAAGGAAGTCCAAGAGGTCCCCAAGCCCCCTCTGCGTCTGCCGCTCCACTCTCCTGCAGCGATGTGGCTCTGCCCCCAGTGCTCGGGACACCTCCGAAGTGATGCTCTTATCCTATGAAGGTAACTTCAAGGCCTGCATGAAGATTTCTCTGGAAAGAAACAGTTTAGCAGAAGAAAAGTGGGTGTGGGGAGGCCATGTTACCGAAACCAGACATTCCAAGGCGCACAACTCTGCCAACGGTGCTTATGCGGCCTCTTCTGGTTTCGCCGTGGCTACCCTCCTCTCCGGGTTCACTTCCTGCTCTCCCTTACCCCCCTCTGCAGTCACTGCTAGGGCTGCGATCCTCGTCAGCAGTGGGCTTGCACTGCACCGGGGCCCAGGGACTCCGGGCACGGCCGTGCTGCTCCTCCGCACCCCCCCTCACGCTCGCTCTCGCCACCCTGCACCCTTGCTGCCCGGGGTGGGCCTGTTAGCTCTAATTCCGCCAGACAGGGAAGGCTGGGGACAGAGCGTTTTTCATAAAATTAAAAAAATAAGCCAATTTTAATCCCTTCCCATTTGCCATTGCAAGTCCTTTCCCAGTGCCCATTCCCGGGGTCTGCCCTGGACCGCCCGCGTGTGGATAGAGAACAACTCCCCGGGACGGGGACCGGGGACAGGACACCGGCTCAGAGCTGCCCTCCGGGACTCCGGGGAGGGGAAAGCCCACGGCAGCTCGCCTCGCCTTCCCGAGCGCAGCGCAGCCCTGGCTTCCACGGCCCTAACCCGCCCTGCACCAGGCTCTCTCAGCAACGGCCGGCGCCCTCCAGCCTCAGACCGCCTTCCTCCGACGAGTCAAATATCATTTCCGTTGCAGCCAAATCGATCCATATACCAAAGTGCAGATTTTCATGGCTTCAATTTCACATAAAGAAATGAACGACCCCGCCTCTTGGTCTCGAAATTTGCATGACCTTAGAGACCAGAACCAGGGCAGTGGAGGCGGGAGGGTGCGCTCACCGGGCTCCCTGTGGGTCCTGCGCAGACTGGCTCCGTCCACTGGGCGGAGGCAGGATACAGTCCACAGGGGGGCTGAGTGGGGCTCTCCCCCCCCCCACCTTGCCAACCCCTCTTGTTTTCATAGGTCAGTGGAATTATAATCACACCCAAACTCCGCTGATTTAAAGTGTATGGTTCTGGAAGTTCTGACAAACGCCTACAGCCACCTCTCAGCACAGCCAAGGTAGCTCCCACACGCTTTTGCTGAACCCCAGTCTCCTGTTCTTCGCCCCCCCCCCCGCCCCCCCCGCCCCCGTCCCCCTGGAGCAACCCCAGGGGGTTGTTTTTTGTCTCTAGAGATGAGTCGGCATTTTCTAGGATTTTGTGCAAACCGCACTCTCCAGCATGCACTCTTTGTTCGCTCTTCCTGTGAACCTGAGTGTTTCGAGACGCGTCCATGCGGACCTACGCATCGGTAGTGCACTCATTTGTAGCGCTGAGTCGTGTCCCATTGCGTGGGTCTTGCACGATTCAGCAGCGACCTGGAGCGATGGGCTTTTGGGTCATTCGAATTCCGACTATCTCAAATTACAATTCTGTAGAAAGCATTCATGTGGAATTCTTGGTGCGGACGCACGCTCTCATCTCTCTTGGGGAAATACCAGGCATGACTGGGTCATGTGGTAGGTGTCAGTTTAATTTTTTCGCAAACTATTTTCCAAAGTATATCAGTTGCGTCCCTGGCAGCGATATGTGAGGCCTGTACCTGCTCCACGCCTTCCCCAAGACTTTATAGGATCGGTCTCTTTATTGCTATTTTCTAACCGGCATGGAGGGCCGTCACGCTGGGGTTTTAATCTGAATTTCCCCCGTGTCTGCTGATGCTGAGCATCTTTTCACGTGCTTCTTCTGCCTTATAGGTCTTCTTCCATAAAGACTCTGCTCAGATCATCTGCCCGTGTTTTCCCCTTAAATCGGGGTGGCTGCTTGTCATTCCCGCACTGTCAGAGTCCCTTGTGTGCTCTAGACACAAGTCTTCCACACGATCTGCAAATATCTCCTCCCAGACTATGGCTTGCTCCTCCCAACCTCTCACCTGTGCCTTCTGAAGAATAAACCTTTTTAGTCTTAATGACGTCCAAACTAATAATGTCTTTTTATGGATTGTATGTTTGATAGCATATCTAAAAAAAATATTTGCGTAACCCAAAGTCGTAAAGATCGTCTTTGTTCCATTTTAGAAATGTTCGTGTTTCCTCTTTTCCAGTTGGACTCACGAGCCATTTTGAGTTCATTCATATATGGTGCAAGGTATGGATCCGGGTCTCCTCGTTTAAGTTTTTATTATGGCTACCCGATCGTCCCAACCGTGTTTGTTGAAAAGGGCACCCTTTTTCTATTCATTGCATTTTCGTCTGTGTCAAGGATCGGTTACGTCCGCGCGTGGGCCTGCTTCTGGGCTCCGAGCTCTGTGCCCCTGGCCCTGCTGTCCGTGTTTGCGCCAGCACCGCACGCCGTGCCGATTACTGTCCTGCTGTGATAAATCCTGAAATCAGGTAGTCTTGGTTCTCCCACTCTGTCCTTTTGCAGAGCTGCTCCGGCCAATCTAGGTCCTTTTCATTTCTACGTGAATTTCAGGATCAACTTGTCAAATTCTTTAGGAAATGAGCGCCAGGATTTTGACTGGGATTGCGGTGAAACTGTCCGTGTGGGGCAAGCGCCGTTTTAAACCCCGTGTCTTCTGCAGCCCAGGCACGATGTGGCTCTCCACGGACGAGGGTCTCGTTTAATTTCTAGCAAAGTTTCTTTTGGTTTTTAGGTCCTGCTCTTGTCAGTTTTCTACCCAGATATTTAATATTTGGGGGGTGTCATTGTAAGTTATATTTTTAGTTTCAATGTCTGAATGTTCATTACTGGCATAGAGAAATTAGCCTAATTTTAAACTTTGTACTCATGTCTTACAACCTCGCTCAACTCGTTGATTCTAGTAGCTTTTTTGGTGGCCTTTATCAGATTTTCCACACAACCATCACATCATCTACAAATACAGACAGTTTTACTTTTTCTTCATCAATCTACATTTTCTTTTATGACTTCGTCCTATGCTGGCTACAATGTCCAGCATGTTGATTAACCGTAGTAATGCAGGACATTATGTCTCAACCCGGATCATGGATGTAAATTAAGCCGTGAATTCTGTGCAGGTGCCCTTTACCCACTTGGGGAAGGTTCCTTTTATTCCTAGTTCGCTAAGTGTTTTACTTAGAAATACATGATGGATAGGGTCACATTTTCTGCATCTAGAAATAATAATGTGGGTTTTCGTTTCTAGTTTGTGCATAATGAATCACTTTAATTTTCAAATATTAAACGAGCGCTGATTAAACCCCGCTCGGTGATGACATACTATACCTTACGATGTGGATTTACTTCGTTAAATTTTTATTTAGAATTTTCGTCTCTGTCTTCGTGATGGGTTATAGCTCTCTATGCCTTTTATCTCGTAATACCTTCCTCTGGCTTTGAATTCGAAAAATGAGTTGAGAGCTCTCCCCTCCTTTCAAATGTCCTGAAGTATTTCTGTATAATTGGTGGTGTTTCTTTCGTAAATGTTTGGTACAATTCGCCAGTGAAGGAATTTGGATCTGGAGTTTTCATGGGGGGAAAGTTCTTGATTTTATTGAGCTTTTCAATAGATACAGGCCGTCTAAGGTACCCATTTCTTGTTGAATGAGCTTGGTGGTTTGTGTCTTTCAAGGAAGTTTTTTCTATTTCACCTAAGTTGTTACAATGTATTGGTTAAAGTTGTTCATAATGTTTCTTTATTGTGTTTTATTATATTTTAATAATGGACATTCTGTACTGACCTTCCCTCTTACTCCTGATACTGATAGTTTACTTCTCCCCCTCCCCCTCCCCTCCTCCCCTTCCCTTCCTCCCCTCCCCTCCTCCCCTTCCCTTCCTCCTTCCTCTCCCCCTCCCTCTGTCCCCCCCTCCTCCCCTTCCCTTCCTCCTTCCTCTCCCCCTCCCTCTGTCCCCCCCTCCTCCCATCCCCTTGCTTCTTCCCATATCCCCCCTCCTCCCCCTCCTTTCCCCTCCCCTCTCTCTGTCTCTCTGTCTCTGTCTCTCTGTCTCTCTCTCACCCAGACACACCGTTATTTTTCTGTCCCTCTCCATGGAGGGACCCTTTTAGGATCAGCTTTATCAGAGATTCACCAATTTTATCAATCTTAGCAAAGAATAAGGTCTTAGTTTATTTATTTTCTCTACTTTTTTCCTCCGTTTTCTGATCCACTGATTTCTTCTCTGATCTTTATACTTTCTTTTCTTCCACTTATTCTGATTCTCATCGGCTGTTTCTGATTCTCATCGGCTGTTTCTTTTCCAGCGGCTGGGGAAGGAGGTTGAGGTCAGGGATCCTGACTGTGCGCTCGGCGCTCTCAGGCCCCATCTACGGCTGCCCTCAAACTGGCACATGCTGGGCTATTTCTCATGTCCCCCCACCTCCGCTCAAAATACTTTCACACGTCCCTCCTTTTTATTTTTCCTTTGACCCATTGGTTATTGAGAAGTAGATCACGTCATTTCCACACATTTGGAGATTTCTCAAAGGACTTCTATCGCCGCCCTCTCCCTCAATGACGCTGGGCACAGAACACACTCCGCGTGACGTGACTCTGCATTCGGGACCTGTTTGGGGCCCCAGGCCGGCTGCCCAGGTGCCTGGAAGGGAACACGCATCCTGCATCCGGGAACGGGTGGGGCGCTCGGTGAACGTCCCTTGGGTCCAGCTGCTTGATGGTGGGTGTGGCTCAGGTCTAGGTCTTCACTGGTTTTCCGTCTCGTCTCCTCGTTCTACTGATTCCCCGGGGTGGGGCAGGTGGAAGAGAAATTAGAAATTAGGTCCCTATTGCCCTGTGCTTCCGCCCCTTGTGCTCCACGTATGTGACCGGCCAGTTATTAGCTGCCGACGTCCTCAGGACTCTTATCTCTTCCTCAGTCACCGTCTCTAGTTACATTCTTTAACCTCTTCTGTCTTGATGTACAAGCTGCGTTTCCTTAGGCAGCATCCGTAGGCCCCGCTCTAGCTGAGTCAACGACTTCTGCCTGTACCTCGGGATGTTTAGGAAATTCATTCAACGGGATTATTAACACAGTTGGATGGAGGTGGACCGTCTCGCTGCCTGTCTTCTCTTTACCCCATCTGTTCCTTGTCTCTTTTGTGCTCATTTTCACCTCATTTTGCGTTGAGAGCTTCCACTTAGTTCTTTTTCTCTCCTCCGTTGGCTTATTAGCTGTAACCCTTGTAGTTGTTGCTGTGTTAGTGGTGGCTTTGGTTTTATAAAATAAATTGCACTTCTTTTTGCAGTTTGCCATCCAATGGCCTTGCATCCCCTCACACAGGATTTCCACTTCTTCCCCCTTGACCTTGGTGCTATTACCATAAATCTTAGTTTGGCCTATGTTATGGGGGACACCCCACATTATTGTTATTGTTTAAGCTGTTGTTTATTTTTAGAGATTTAAATAATGAGGAAATTATACTACGTCTTTGTCCGAATAGTCACCATGTCTGAGGCTCTGTTAGTTGGTGGCAATCCGAATCTGGTATTCCATTCCTTCTGCTCAAAGACTTCCTTTAATTTTTCTTGTGGGATCAGTGTGCTGGTGATACCTGCTATTTCAGTTTGTTGTGCCTTAAAAAGTCTTTATTTTACTGTCAGTTTCCAAAAGAACTTTCTCTGAGTAATGAATTCTAGGTTAACAGGATGTTTTTCCTATAAGAACCGAGTTGCACCACCTCCCTGCTTGCATTTTTCTCATGATAAATGTTGCATTCCTTATCTTTGTTTCCTTACACATACCAGTCTTTTTCCCCCTGTCTGCTTTTAAGAGTCCCTGTTTATCACTGGGTTTGAGCAATTTGACTATTTGCTGTTTATTATTCTCTTCATGTTTCTTGTACTTGGATTTTGTTGATTTATTCTGAATCTGTAGGTTTAAAGTTTTCATTACATTTAGACATTTTAAGCCATTAGCTTCAATTATTTTGTTTTATTTTATTTTACTTTATTTTACTTGGTCCCCTGTGTCTCTCCTTCCCTTCATTTACTCTGATTACATGTGTATCAGGCCACAAGAAGCTGTCTCAACATAATGGGTGTTTCGTTCACAGTTTTAAATTATTTTTTTCTCTGTGTGTTTCATCTTGGATACTTTCTATTACTGCCTCTTGAAATTCACTAATCTTTAATTCTCCGCGGCCTAGTCTGTCATTTATCCCATCTACTGTATCTTTCGTCTCAGACGTCATAGATTCCATTTGTAAAAGTAGAATTTAGGTGTTATTTTTTTTAATCTTCCGTCTCCACTTAACTTTTTGAATATATGGACTACAATTCTAATTATTGTTTTATTGTCCTTGTCTGATGATTCTAACATCTGCGTTAGTTCTACAACTAAGTTTTGATTGATGGATTTTTCTCTTCACTGTGAATTTTATTTTCCTGGTTCTTTCCATGTCTGGTAATTCTTCTTTCTTCTTTCTTCTTCTTTCTTCTTCTTCTCCTTCTTTCTCCTTCTTCCTTCTTCCTTCTTCTTCTTCCTTTTTTAAGGGCGAGAGCAAGAGAGAAAGCAAACAAGTGGTGATGGGGGTGGGGGAGGAGTGCAGTGCAGAGAGAGACAAGCAGGCCCTATGCCCAGTGCAGAGCCCAATGCAGGGCTCATCCCACGACCCTGAGATCATGACCTGAGCTGAAACCAAGAGTCAGACGATCAACCGAATGAGCCACCCAGGCACCCCCATACCCAGTTATTCTTAACAGAGTCCTAGATATTGTGAATTTTGCCTTTTTGAGTGCTGGATCTATCTTCATTCCTAATGATACTTTTTACCTTTGCTCTTGGAAGTTGTTAAGTTACAGGACACCTGGGTGGCTCAGCAATTGAGCGTCTGCCTTCAGCTCAGGTCGTGTTGCTGGGGTCCTGGGATGGAGTCCTGCCTCAGTTTCCCTGCATGGAGCCTGCTTCTCCCTCTGACTGTGTCTCTGTCTCTCTCTCTCTCTCTCTGTCTCTCATGAATAAATAAAATAATCTTAAAAAAAAAGGTAGTTACTTGGAAACAGTTGGAGCCATTGTGGTCTAGCTTTTAAAATGTGTTGGGCAGCATCTAAGCAATATCCAGTCTCTAACTGATTACTCCTTGCTGTGGAACCAAGGTCTTCGTACTGGACCCCATGCCTGTGAATTACAAGGTCCAACAGCCCGCTGATGGGGACAAGCATTAACCCCTCCCCCGCGTGGGTGCTACACGCCTTCCTGTGGGAATTTGAGCTGGTTCTTCTCAGCCTTAGTCATTTTGCTCAGACTTGTCAGGTACTCTGGGGGGCTGTCTTCTCGTGTGTGCCCTGTCCTGAAAACCTGCCTTTCTTGGTCTGCCTGGACTCGACTCAGGGAGTCTGCTGAGCTCTCCCTGGGCCCCCACTCCTGCAGGCTCTCCTGGGAGTTCTCAGGCCTCACAGAGCCTGTCTCTGCCCATCTCTTAGAGTTCACTGCCCCTCACTCTTCAACGTCTAGTATCTTCATGTCACTGTTCAGTTGGTCATTTCTGGTAAGAAAGTTAAGTTCAGTCGCTCTGGACCGATGTTACTCCCTCCTGGTTGGAAGCAGGAGTCCCACTCTCTTAATTCACCTGTTTCATTCTTCTATCCCAGCCTCCAGTTGATGGGACTATAAAGCCAACCCTACTTCCTTCCCTTACTCTCCGTTGCCCTCTGTAGTTCCCTTTATTCCCGTCACAAGGGATGGAGAGATGGGTGCATCTGGGTGGCTAAGTCAGTTGGGCATCTGACTCTTGATTTCAGCTCAGGTCATGACCTCAGGGCCCTGAGATCAAGCCCCACTTCAGGCTCTGTGGTCAGCGGGGAGTCTGCCTAAGATTCTCTCCTCCCTCTCTCTCTGCTCCTCTCCCTGCTTTCACTATCTCCAAAAAAGCACCACCCCCACCAAAAAAAAAAGATGGAAAGATGATCAACCTACAAGGCCGGCCCCTCAGAGCAGATAGGCAATGACATCTACCCAAGGGTCTCTGCTTGCTGGGGCCACTTGGTACCCAGGCTGTAGCAGGGAGTACACGATCACTACACCAAGGTCAAGAATAAAGTGTGGTGCAACTGAGAGCTTAGGGGAAGAAAAGCATAACAAGGCCTTCGTGTCTTAATATTTGTTGACCTGTGTATGACCCTGACTATAGCCATGACAACACAGGATATGATCCTAGGGACATTTTAACTGTGAAGACTAATTATAGATGATGGGGAAGTTAGAGTGAGAAGGGGAAGATAAAGATCTGATTTAGCCAGGAAGCAATATTGCTAATTAATGCTAGTTCCATCTACACGACTTACATACCAGTTATATACCATCCAGCAGAGCATTTGTTGGAACTCAAAGGGTGTGTGTGCTAAATTAGATTAGATAGATCAGCACAATGCATGCATGTTAATGTTATGTGTATATAACTTATTATAATATTGTTATCATAGATATATAATTTGTTACTATATAATATTATATATCCATATAATTTGTTAACTTACTCATCTTGCTTTTTACTCATAATAAACACTGGCAGTCATAAGTTATGTTTGGGTCTCAGATAGGCACCCACCAATCTTTCTGATTTATAAACTGATTCTTTGTGATGGGGTAACTCATCTTGGGAGAATGTGAACACTTATTTGGGGATTTAGGGCATTGACGTCCAAAGTAGAATGCTCTGTGTTTCGGAAGTTCGCAAGGTTTGGGGATATAAAAAATATCAAACTTCTTTGTTTTAAAGTTAATAACTATATTAAGTTTGCTTGGTATAAAACATGCAGACGGGTATAGACACCCTGAGCTTTTCCAGATGTCATGCCCATGACATCAGCAGATGTCAGCGTGTCATGAGTGATACTCTGCAGATGAATGAGCAGTCTGCAATGCAGGGGCTTAACTTAGGAACCTCATGCTTCTGTTGGCTTTTGGCATTTTGCTCCATAATGCAGTTTATGGGGGCCTCCGTAAATGGATTTCTAATTTATATTGCAATATTTTGTAATACTTTGTGATGAAGTAGGACACTACTGTGAAAATCATTTGTTCTACAAAGATATCTTTATAGGAAATTTCTAAGCAGATCGTCAACCGTAAAGGGGAGATAGATTGTTCTTTTACAAAAGCATCTTCTCCAAATCTGTTGTTTATGGTGAGGACAATGGCCAGAGAAGTATGGTGCCAGCAGATATCCCTCAAAAAATTAATACATTTAGTCGTGCTTGAAAGTAAATATAATGATAATAATTAGTGGGAATCTCTTTAAAAAGAAACTTTGGACTATGGAGAGGACACTTTGAAAATGGATGTTTAGAAACTGTCACTGTGATAGAAGTTTTAAAATTTTGCTGTAAGTACTATTTGAAACATAATAAAAACTCTCAGATTCCAAACTCTCAGAATTTGGAAACAAAAATTCTTAAACAATTTTAAAGACTGTAAAAAAAATTCAGTATGTTTTGAATCCATTTGTTTAAATATATATATTTAACAATATATTAACACCTTCTGGTGGTTTGTAAGAACGACTTGTGGCATTTGGGATCAACAGAAACCGATTAGTTGAATTTCAGTACAAATCTTGGCATAACCTATAGTCCTAATGGGAAAATAAGTAACATGCTTTAGTTAGAATAGGCAATATAGGAGTTACTCTTCTTTCATTTGAGATGAATGTTTCTTTGTGAGGTATCTTTTCAACTCTGACAGGTCTTAAAAGCAAGTATCAATATAAATGGAAGTAAGAAATAGAGCTTGAAACTGCTCTCTCATGAAGTGACAGGCAAGATTTCAAAAAATAATAAGTCATATTTAAAGATACTTCTTTTTAAAAAAAAATTCTTAATACATCTCAGAAGAGAAAGATTTGTACCATTTATAAATATAATAAGTAGTTTTAGATGTTTTATTAGTATGTGTGTTCCCCAATTATTATAATTTGTCGGTACACAATAATGTGTATATAAATATACATACTGATATGTAAATAGAGGATCATTTACTGTTTTTAAGTTTTATTTATTTATTTTTGCTGAAAAGATGCCCAATCAAGAAAGTTTAGACAATCTGCTCTAGACACACCATAAGGGCATAGCACCCACCTGTCTGCGAGGGCTGAACACTGACACACAAGAGCCCTGCTGTGTGCCTGGACTGTGATAGGCATGTTGCACGCACGTTACCTCCTGTGATCCTCACCACAGGTCTGCACACCCAAGTGTCATCAGCACCAGATTTCAATGGGGACTTGGATTATTTAAAAGATATGTCACAGATCTGGGCTTACCTGTGCAGGTGCAGAGCCCTGAATTCAGTCTGACCCAAGATTGTTTGGCTGTAGGGTGCATGTCCTCGAGCTCCTCACCCTTCCTCCAGAATGAATGGTGGGTTCAACAAGAGAGAGGTGGAGACAGACTTGATTGGATTGGCGATATTTCTTTTTTTTTTATTTTTATTTATTTATGATAGTCACAGAGAGAGAGAGAGAGGCAGAGACATAGGCAGAGGGAGAAGCAGGCTCCATGCACCGGGAGCCTGATGTGGGATTCGATCCTGGGTCTCCAGGATCGCGCCCTGGGCCAAAGGCAGGCGCCAAACCGCTGCGCCACCCAGGGATCCCCGGATTGGCGATATTTCTATTACCCGGCTCCTCGAAGTGCAGAGCCTGCAGTCCGTGTGGTGTGCATGGACATTGAAGCTGGTTCAGCCCTACTGGGTGGGAGGCCGGTCAAGTGAGTAGGTACAGGGTGGGATTCAGTCCCACCCAGCAGTGGGAGTGGACGTGGGACTGTGAAGGCAGAACGACCGCAAAGGACAGGACTCAAGGTGCCCGGGGCCAGAATGCCACGTCCATGGCGTGGAGGGTTACAGGCTTCAACTTCACCCTCAGCCTCAGTGGTTTTCCGTCCGGGAGTGAGGCATTTTCGGGGGGTTGTACGGATGTGCTTCACACAATTTATGATCCTCCACACAATGTGTGCAAACTTGTGTGGGTCTCTGCACATTTTAGAAGAGGAAGGCTATAGTCTTTATCAGATCCTGAGAGAATCCGTGACCAAGAAATAGTCTTATTGTGTTGTGTCCACAATAATTGTCAACAACTCTTCACAGAGTTGACTTTTTGCCGCTCTAGGCTCCTTGCTGAACAAAAAATAATGAAAAACCCTGTTCTATCTTACCTTGGAGAACAATGGCATTCAGTGCATTTCACTGGCTAGTTGGCACTATACGTAAGAGCGATGTCAGCACGTTATCCTACTCTGTACCTTGTACAAAACAGGACAAACAAAGCCTACGACTGGCCTGGGCTGAGGCTGCCAACAAAGTAAAATATTTCAAGACATTTTTCTCCTTGACAAAGGATGAAGAAGGGCAAAAAGAAATATAAATGTTCCTCCTCATCAATGGGTTGAGTTCTAAGCAGGAAAGGACATCGTTGTGTTTGTGTTATATTTGTGAGGTACACACACAAGCACACAGGCGCCAGCTGCGTGTTCATCCTAGGGGCTTTGTCGGGGGAGGATCTGGGAGGGGCAACACTTCAGTTCTTCTGTATTGGAGAATAAATTAAGTAATTTTCTGCTCTTTCTCTTACTGTGTTGTCATGTTTTAATTTGACTTTTGAGACCCTGTAATGTTCCAGATACTGCGTCTGGTATTGAGGCTGGAAAAATACTGCCCTTTGGTCGGTGATAGCCCAGGTGGTGAGCAGACAGGTAGACAAATACACGGTCCTGCGTGCATTTTTTTTTCCATGTTTTCTCTCCAATATCCTATAAGCCTTATCAAAGTAGCTTCCAAATGGGCTGGATTTTGTACGATGACTAAGACGACTCCATTAGGTGAACAACAAGGAAAGAATGAGGTAGACCGTGAAAACAGATGTTCACGGACATGAGGATGTGGCACAGTCTAGTGTATTGGGGAAATTATATGGACTCGGCTGTTGTCATTACGTCAGATGGTAGGTGGCACAAAGGGCTTCTTTTGGGAACCTGGTGAGAACCGAATCAAGGGCCTTCGTTGAGCGTGGAAGGATCCTGGACTTTGACCTAAAGTGCAGGGGAGGGGTGTGTAGGTACATCAGGTGTCCATGTTAGAGGAGACCCCAGCGGCGCGGGGGAGAGTCCATGGCTGTGTGCACGTGGTGCTAGTGGTCTGGACTCCAGAAACGCTGTTCCCGCTGTTGTTCCCGCGGCTGTTCCTGACTTGAGGGGCAGTGGACAGAGAGAGAGAGAGATTTCTGGCATAGATCATGCCTACAGCAAATAGTCTGCAAACCTGAGGACCTGTATCTCCTCCAGTCTGGATTCTCCGTTGCACGTGTCACGTGCGTGGTTACACACGTCATTTGGCACTTTTCCCTCCTTTTCAAAGAAAAACAGACATGACACACTCGGGGGCACGTTAATAATCTATATCTTACTTGAATCAATGAACGGGCAGGTTAATATTTGTTAAATTTCACACAGTGAGGAGGAATAAAATACAATTGAAAAACAAACAATTACGGTGTACAGTAAGCGAGTTCTGCGCTGCGTTGATAAGAATGTTTACGTTTAGCTCTTGGCTTCCAATGAAGAAGCTCCATTTCTTGTGTCTGTAGTGATGACTAAATGCCCTTAAATGCAGGGCTTCAAGGGACGGCTTTGGAAGGCTTTAGTATTTCAAAACCTAAGAGAAGTTAATTTGTCATTAGCGGTAAACTACACAATAAAGACTTTAGCTTAAAATACCACTAAAAATGGTTCAACTCTAAAATGCATAAATTAAAAAAAAAACAACCACGAATGGTAAAAATAGAAGATTGTTAAACAGTAAAAGTTAGATCTCATTTAAGTTGGGAAAATGAGCGCAGACCACGAGGAGTACAGATCTAATCTAGGTGTGTCCAGAGCAGGTGCCCGAGTCAGGTCGGCGGGTCCCGGAAAGCAGCCTCCGGGAACGGTCTGTGGGCAGCACTGTCGATGTGGGTCTGATACCACCATGTAGCTCACCCACGCACGTCTTTGTCTGCTTCGAAGTTGGGTGCTTCCAGAATTTTGATTTATTTCTTTCTGCTTCAGTCGCTGGAGTGACAACGAAACAGGTATTATATGAAACGCTTGGTCTCGGCCACTCATAGGAGGCCGGGGTGTCCATGCATAATAGCTCAGCCTGTCGTAGCTTACTGATTAAATATGAATGTGCTCAGTGTACTTCTCGAAAACCCAGGGTTTTGAGTAGATCACATGCATGGGATTCTACTCTGCATGGCCCATGGCCCCGCGTCACGCTCAACCTTTTAATGCCTGCCCTGACGGCTTCTCCTACACGGCTCTGGAGCCGGAACACTTCGGTTAACTAACCCACCAGGATTTGAATAGACGCGTGCCGAGGACACCGCACTTTTCCCAGTGGTTCCTGGTATCTGAGGACTTGCCTCCTCAAAAGAGGTGTCACTATGGAGCAGAAAGACTGGAGGCTCGGAGGCTCGGGCTTTCCTCCACCACTTCCTCCACTCGGACGTGGCAGGACGAGCAGCGGCCCCGAAGATGCCCACGTCCTCATCCCCAGCACCAGTGAATACATCATCTCACGTGACAAAAGGGACTTTGCAGATGTGATTAAGCCGAGGGTCTTGAGACAGGCACCTTCTCCTGATCACTGGGTAGCTCTTGTGACTAGGAGGCAGAAGAGGAGGCAGACAGGGAGGACAGAAGCAGAGGCCAGAGTGGCCCGAGAAAGGTGCCGGGAGCCCAGGAACGTGGGCACTACTGGCAGCTGGACAAGCCAAGGAGATGGATTCTCCCCTGGAGCCTACAAGGAGTGCCACCCTGACTTTTCGGACTCTTGACCTCCAGGGATGTGAGACAATACGTTCACGATGTGCGTCATCTCCAAGGCCGTGCCGGTTTGTTGACCGCAGCCATAGCAAACAAGTGCAGAAGCAGGTGACCGGCTTGCTTGTGCCAGGAGCCCCCCATCCACAAACTGGTGACCACAGGTGCCTCTCCTCCTTCACACACCGCTGGGGGGTCTGAGGACACATCTCATAGGATGCCTTTTACCAGCTGTGAAGCTTGACATAACCGTTGCCAAAATGAAGGTGAGCACCTGAGGCCGTAGCAGCACCTCCGCTGCGCTCATGTAGTCCAGCCAGAGGGCTGCGTGCTGAGGTTGTGTGTGGGACGCAGGAACCGGGCTGAGCTCTTCATTCTCCCAAGTTCCTCCTGGATGTGCCCCCTCTCTGGCGGGTCGTTTTTGTAGCAAAAAGCACGTGTGCACCACTGGACTGTTCCCGGGAGGCAGGAGGCAGTGCTTTAAAGAGAGAGGTGGGGCAGAGAAGAGAGCTGAGCGGCCCGAGCTGCACGGGCAGGCCAGCTGTGATGACGCATGAGGCTAGATGCTGACTGCACGGCCCTACGGCATCGGCAGCCCGGTCCCCCACAAGTCCTGCGAGGCCCTGGAGGGGAGAGGAGGCCTGTCCTGCGCAGGAGTTCTGGGCCCTGCCTTCCCTCCACCTGTGAGCTCCCCGTCTCTCCACGGGCCTGGAGGAGGGCAGGTAGCCATGGAGGGAGCACTGGAGACAGCGTGAGTCAGCCTGGCCGTGCCGCTGTCACTCCTGCTGCCGCCACCACCCAGCGGGGGGCCAGGACCACACCTGCCACAGGTGAGGTGTGCACACGGGGAGCGGTGTGGCTGGTGGGAGGAGGAGGACCAGGCCCTGCCACAGGATCTGCTGCTTGCACACACGGGTTTTCCAAAGATTCTGTTACCTTGAGAAATGAACGTTTCAAAAGACCTCAAGTCAAGAAGAGTGTCTGCTCTTCAAAGCGAAGGAGGAAAGTTTTCTGAGAAGGAGACCCACGCGGGTGCTGGCTTACTGAGGACACGGTTTGCAGACATCTCCTTGCGGGGTCCTTCCCCGCTTCTCCCACTTTCTCGAGCCTGCTCAGTTTTTAATCACCCAGATAAGAACCCTACGTCTGTGAAGACTACACCTGAGCCTCTCCCATAGCCAACTGTTCGCTTCTTTAATCAATGGCCTCTATCTGGTCCCTTTCGGAAGGGCTTCTCTTCTATGTCATTTCGTAGCTGTTTCTACGCTACGTACGGCTGGTAAAGTTCTCTGAAGGAAGGAAACGTACCTGCTCGCCACGCAGCGCACAGTACTGGCGCGTCATGTGGGTGCAGGCTGGCCGGTCACAGTCCTCGGGCCCCAGCGCTGTCCCAGTAAGATCAACAATCCAGATGCATCGTTGACATTTCTCAGCATAGCCGCCTGCCTGCTGGACCACGCATGATGTCAGTGGGCCGCGTGTGCCCTGGCCGCGGGTGACAGTCCTGGTGTCTAGCGCCCGGCCTCGGCAGGGACTGTGTCTTCAGGCCCTTAGGCCCACGCGGCCCCCACCATCCACTTTCCTCGCTCCCCTGCCCTTGTATTGAGGGTGAGACTGGAAACGCTTCTGGTCCAGTCTGATCATCTTTGACACTTTTTACATCTCATTGTGACTGTTAGTGGGTCACATCCTCCAATTGCTATTTTCTTCTGTTTTTACCATCTCGTCTATGACTTCCTTAAATTTATTTAGATTTAGTATTTTATGTTATTCCTTTTTACCACGATTAACTTGTTATACTTTCTTTTACTGCTTTTTATTGGTTACTTTGAAATTACAGTGTTTATTCTTACTAGAATTTATTATTAATTGTAGTTTTATCACTTTCCAAATATTCAGTGACTGTAGGAATGCTTTAACTCAATCTGTACCTTCCTAGTCTATGTGCTATTGTTAACGGAAGTAACACATACATCATACAAATATTTATTAAATACAGTTATTTCCTTATAAATATATCAGATTCTACAAGGGATTATTATTGTCCTTTAATATGGTTAATGATCATTTAGATTTACCCATTATTTTATAGTTTTGACTAATTTTTACTTTTTCATGAATCTCTGAGATAAAATCAGATCATTTTCCCTCTGGCTGAACAATCTGTTAGAATTTTACTTAACATGGATCTACTGATGACAAACTCTTTCATTTCTTTTGTCTGAAAATGTCCTTTCTATACCTTCCTATCTGAAAAGTTATTCTTCACAAGATTGGCATTTACTTTCACTAAGCATTTTTAATACATAATTCCAATGTCTTCTGAATTCTCTTGTTTCTGTTAAGAAGTTAGCTATAATTAATTGCTGCCTATTTATAATTTTTTTCTTTGGTTTTTTGGTTCTTGTAGTTTTACTAGGAGGTATGCAGGTGTGGTTTTCTTTGTATTTATCCCACTTGGGCTTCATAGTGCTTCTTGAATTTGTGAGTCAATATTTTTCATCACTTTCAGAAGTTCTTAGCCTTAACTTTGCAGATATTGTTTTTATTCCTTTTCCAATGTAATGTTATTTCTCTTATATTAATTGTGATATTTTCTTCTGACCTATCTTCCAGTTTACTAATTGTCTCTTTAGCCAGGCATATTCTGTTAATGCCATGGACTGAGTTCCTAGTTTCCATTCCTACAGTTTTCAATTATAAAATTTCCACATGATCTCTAAAATAAGTTTTATTTATCTCCTGAAATTCAGCATTGTGTTCAATTCCTTTGGCAATCTCAACACAATTAATTTAAATTCTTGTCAGATAATTCCAATGTGTCTGTTTCTATCGGCTGTTATTCTTCTTTCCTGGATTTTGGTCAAATCTACTTGTTAGTATGCCTTGTTTTGTTTTGTTTGAATTACAGACATGATAGATAAAAAATTACAGCTATATATTGCAGTTCTCTGTATTGTAGAAAGTATTTAGTTTCTACAGTAAAATAGAAAGTATTTACTTTTGCTTTGGACATCTAGGTTAAGGAACATGGCTTCAATTACAACAGGAATTGAGATGGTTCGAAGCCAAGTTTCATTACTCCAGAGGACAGAGCTGTTTCATCAACATTTATTCCTGGGATTAAACCTTAAGAGATCCCAGCTGGAAGTCGGTGGTGTTTCCAGGGAACTTCCTTCCCATTGGCCATGAGCTCCAATCTCATGCCCCTAGCAATGTTCAGAGATGAACAGAGAGCTTTAGATTCTAAGACTTTGATGAGTCACTTTGGAATCAATGAATGTCTCAAGCCATAAAGTTGTGCTTAATACAGGGCCCATCTCTGTGAGTTTCTTTCTGCCTGGTCTCTTGGCTCTGCAAATCATGATTGCTCTCCAATGCCTTCAGATTATATAAACAGAGTCTAACTGGTCTGGTTATTATCAGCAGGAAGATTATGCAGAGAGAGTGTAATGCCATTGCCAAAACCAGAACCACCCACTTCTTCATCCACCATTAGTGATTACATTAGATGGTTAGCTCTGAAGGCTAGTCACATGGTAGATGATTTCCAGGATCCCTTCCAGCACTGCTAGGGGAGCATTCCACAAGTAAATATCCCCATGTAAGGGGGCAGTAATAACATTTCATGTTATAGCGTATGTTTACCCCATTTTAAACCAACAACCTGGTTCTCAGAGTTGTTGTCACAGAGAAAAAGAGAGTCTGATGAGGCTGGAAGACCTCCTTACAGCCAGCAAAGACACGTCACTAGCAACCAGACAAGTATCGATTTCCTAAGGCAGAGAGGCACTGCTGCTTCCCCATTCCTGACAAGGACAGCAGGACAAGCAGCTACTGCAAGGAGACATGATAGTGACAGCCAGATGCTCCCAAACAAATGTGCAGGTATTGTCAGCAGGGATCACTGGTTGTGGCTTGCTCATCTTTCCCCCCACCCGTAGGTGTACCATCCTGAAGAAATATAGCTGTAAATTTCCATTTCAACATGATGCAAAAGCTCTTGGCATCAAAGAGTTTCTAGAATGTTCTAAAGGAAGATAAAACCAGATTAATAACTATAAAATGCCAATTATTAGATGATTAATCTTATGGGTCTTTGGGGAAACATTATTAATAAATAAAATAACAAAAAAACTCAACTAAATTGGTATATTGGCTCAGAGAACCAACATAAATTTTTTTTCTATTACAAGTCATTTTATACATAGATAACATTCAAGATTTCTTAAGTCATAACTATAAAATGTAACTTTAGGATGCTTCATATTCTGAGAAATCCCTCTAGCTCAAATATAATCCAGAAGGAGCAGGGCTGCCTATAATCCCTAAAATCGCCTCCCTCAAGCTGGTGTTCGCTGTTTTCTGATCCACCTGATGATCTAGGCAACCGTGCTTCACTTTCCAGATCTGAGACAATCACAGAATTGTATGATGGGGCACCAGACTGACAATTAGTTGGGTTTAATTTTCACTCTTTTATCTTTTCTCAGAACTTGCTAGATGTAAGTAGCACACCAAAGATTAGCTTATAGATTATATGGGTGAAGGCAAAAACCCCAAATGGAGTGGTACACATATTCCAAAGTTTCAGAGATAGGAAAATGGAGAGCAAGCCTTATGGATCTGCCTCATTTAGTGAAGTTAAAAAGAGAAACTATTAGAGCTACCATGGCCCACATGCAGAGGTCAGCATTCTGACAGCAGCGCATATTATTTCACTGGATTTTCAAACATTTTACCGTTTTCATGATTCTTAATTAGCAAACATGTTTGGCAAAGGTGTTGCTTTCATCTCAAAGTCCACGGAGATAAAATGATTTTCCAGGCCAGACACTGACTTTAGTACCTGAAAACAGTGGGAGTCCCTGTCTCTCATTGTGAAACTGGCAGTTCCAATTTTAAAAAAGCAGGATTTCCATGCATCTGTGTTAACAGACAGGTCTTGCAGACTTGAATTGTTGGTTCTCAAGCCAACTGCACTCAGCTTCCCAAGGCAGGGGCCTCACTGCAGGCCGACGGCCAACCCTGCTCTCACTGCTGTAGGACTGCAGCAAAGGTCACCCCACACCAGACCTTAGGGCTCCCGCCACAGAAAAGAGTCTCCTTTCACAGGGGAGAGTGGTGGAGATGCCTGGGCAGGGCTTTGTGCTCTGCTAGCATCGGTTTGAACTGAAATGAGACAGAATTGAGATGAACAATGAGATATTGGAGAAGGACGCCTGAAAACACCGCCAGCTGCCAAATCAAAATTTGAAGTATGTGATGGTTGCCACCCACAGCCAGCACCAGCAGGTGCCTCTCAGGACTGCGTGTACCAGCAGGCTCAAGACTAACAAGTAACCTGGCAAAAAGGGTGAAGGGAAAAGAAGCAAAGGCCATAAGTGAGATTCTGAATTATTCTTCCAGAAGCCTTCCATGTGTCACCTCGCTGTTCCTTACAGCTGCTTTTGGAGCTAGAGCGGAGGGTTGAGTTTAGACTGTGTTCTCCTACGAGAGCCCAAGGCCCAAGTGTGCCTGCACTGAATTAGTCTCCTCTGACATATAGTCAGAGTAGGACGTAAACTCATTCAGGGCAGCCCTTCCATTTCAGGAATTCGAAATGCACAGAAAAATCATGGCAGAGTGCTCAGCAGCACTGGATCTACAGACCAGGATGCCCCCATCCGACAGGTCTCCAGAGGGCGTCAGATGTCGGGACGGGGGAGGCTTCCCTCCAGGCAGAGGCACCATCTGTGTCTGTCTGTGGTTTTGTCTGCAGGAACAAGCACAGTGTCCGGTAAGAGAAAGGCTTTGATAAGTTTAGGAGATGAGTTAACAGGGTTAGCGGGGCTCCCCAGAGGCTGTGCCGTCTTTGGTAGGAGGCTGAATAACCCACTTGGTAAAACTTGGGCTAATCCACATCCAGCGGCTCTTCTCTCATGTCCTCTTCTGCTTGAAAGGGTAAGAGATGGGGACTGAGAAGTCAGGAGACGCTAGCAGACACCCCTGGAAGGCTGCGTGCTTGTCCGTCTACCTAAGGGGAGGGTCCTGAGCTTCTGTTTATTTGTAGGTATGTGGCTCGCAGGTATTTCCTGAGGTGGGGCAATGGCTCTGTTCTCAAACTGCAGGGGGAGGCCCCACCTGTGTTGGCCCCGGGGCCACAGCAGCCGACCTCCTCTTGGTTCTTGTTTCTCCCTCCAGGGACACGAACGTCTTCGACCATCTGCAGAATGCTCAGGAACCTGATGTATAAGCATAAGCAGGGGTGGCTTTGGGTTGGCACTTCGTTTGTTGAGTTAGACTAACCTGCGCATCAGGGAAGGAGCCACATAATCTTCCTGAGTGATCCGGCTCTGACATTTCCTAGGGTCTCAGATCCCGATGGAGAGCAAAGGTACTTCCTTGAAAAGCTCAGATCTGACCTCTTGGTTTTATCCTCTCCTGTCCTGACTCTTCATGGCCTGCCACCTAAAAGGGCCCTAAATGCTCTAGGTTCTCGGGTCAGAGACGCTCTAGGTTCTCAGGTCAGACACCTGCTAGGTTCTTGGGTCAGAGCTACACTAGGTTCTCAGGTCAGAGATGTATCAGATTCTCAGGTCAGACACCTGCTAGGTTCTTGGGTCAGAGATGCACTAGGTTCTCGGGTCAGAAACCTGCTAGGTTCTCGGGTCAGTGACTCCCTAGGTTTTGGAATCTCTCATTTGCATGCTCCCTCCGTCTTCACCACTGAGGGGAATATTCCCCCAATTCCCAGGGTCTCCAAAGGCCTCCCACAAAATGCCATAACCCCGGTCACTGTCCAGCTTCCAGAGAAGACCTCACCTAAAACATTTTTGACAAAGAAGAATCTGCCGTATACTTGAATATGTGCAAAGAAGCTTCCAAGCATTTACTGTAGTGACCTGTTCTCAGATGGGACAATCTGGTGTCTCATTCACTTACCTGCCCACTGACTTTTCAGGTCTTTACTGTACAGTGGGCACCATGAAGACACCAGGGAACAGGGAGATGAGCCCTGTACTTGAGTGAGGGAAGGGAAGGGAAGGGAAATAATATAGAAGTAAAAAAAATCAAGGTCCCAAAGAAGGGAAATTGCAGGACTGATATAGAAGATGAGGCATAAGGGGGATCCCTGGGTGGCTCAGTGGTTTAGCGTCTGCCTTTGGCTCAGGGCGTGATCCTAGAGACCCAGGATCAAGTCCCACATCGGGCTCCCAGCATGGAGCCTGCTTCTCCCTCTGCCTGTGTCTCTGCCTCTCTCTCTCTCTCTCTCTCTCTGTCATGAATAAATAAATAATAAAATAATAAAAATAAAATCTTTAAAATAAAAAAAAATGATGAGTCACAAGCCCTTGCCATAGAAAGGGTTAACATTTAGGCTTGGTGATCCTAGCAGAACAAACAGCATGTGCAAAGGCCCTGAGGCAAAATAACTGTGTTCCTTGAGCCCCACTTTGAGAACTGCCATGGGAGAGCATTAGGAGCGCTCTAAGAGCTGAGACGTACGAAGGGCCAGTTCCTGTGAGGCCCTGGAGGCATGGTGGGGAGTCTGGAGCGGGAAGCCCTGAATGCAGTCAGAAAGGCTCCTGAGAGGGAGGATGGCCTCATCTGACCTAATTGTCAATATGATCCTCTTACTTGGGCAGAGGACGGATTGGAGGAAGAAGAAGGAGATTTAGAGAAACCGAGGGAGGGAGGCAGTAAATTTATTTTCTCTCGTCGTGGTTTCAGATGGGCGTGTGGCGTCTGCGAAGAGATGGTGCTTCCCGGGTCCCGATGTCCAGGCTCCAGGGGAGGCTGGACAGCCAGAGGCGCAGGACAGAGCCCCGGAGCGGTCATTTCGCCTCCGAGGTGGACCTGCCCGCATCTGGCTGGCTCACCCGCAGGTGGCAGCTTCTCGGGCACTGAGCCAGGAGCGGGCCAGCCCATGCCCCCCACAGGTCCCTGGAGAAAGGGACTCGCGGGGATGGCGAACTCTAGGCTCCCGTCGCCCCTGTGCCTCGTCCAGGCGCACAGAGGGATGATTTCCTGGGCCACTGAAAATAGATCAGGGACTGTGGGCTCCCCTGGATGGATCACTGGGCATGAAGCACCATAAGGGCTTGTGCACCACCGATCGGTTCGCGCTCCATCCGGGAGGCCCGGGGTCGCCGCGTGGCCCCCTCCACCTGCAGGTGACCGCGCCGCCGAGCGCAGGCTGGCTTCCGGCTCTAAACCAACGGCTCGCGGTCCTGATCGGCTGTGCGGCTGTCGGCGCCACAACGGGGTTGTCGTCACACCGGGGGGAATGCAGTGTTGTGTTTAGTTCGCACGCAAATATAGGTGTTTTGATACAGGAAGTGTGTGTGGTTCTTACCACTAAATACTACATTTATTTTTTCACGCACAGGCTTTATTCAAAGACAATCAGGCTTACAATTAAATGCTAACATACGGGCCTCTAGAGGATACTTTGAACTGAACTTTTGATGTTTTAATGTAGACACGAGTAAACCGATGTGTGTTCAATATAGACACAAAGGCATACGTGCGATACGTAGAGGAGTATTTGGGAACTTGTTTTCCATGAATGCTCTTCAGCTGGTTATAAAAAAATTGTGAATAAAGAGTGTCCTCGGGATGTTCCAGTGTGGGGGTGTTTGGGGTGCTGTTCGGGAAGAACTCTGGGGGGACAGGGCGTGCCTGGACCCAACGCTTCTGGTAGAGCCGGGGCCGGGGGACCGACTGCCCCGGGCTCGTCTCCCCCCACCCTGCACTCAGGGCCCCTGTGCGCTGACTTGGGGTGAGCCGGGTGCTAGGCGCCTCCCAGCAGCCAGCCCACGCTCGCCTCCTAACGAAGGCCTCATGGTTGTGTTGCCGGCAGATGAGAGAAACGGCTCGGTCCTGGGTCGCCAGGCTTGCCTGCCGGCCGCTCACCTGGATCCAACCCACTCCGTGTCCTGCGTGGGATGTGCCCGGGTAATTGCAGGCCTGGTGGGGCATTTCCACGTGGCATGCCTGGGTGGCTACAGGGCGCGGGCAGGAGTGGGAGCTGATCTAGCAAATGCCTGCGAGCGAGCCCCACCCCACCCCCCAAGTATCACAGCGTCTCCTCTGACATTTGCTTTCACATCAAGGACCACCACCTGCGGCCCGTCCACCTTCCGCCTCATCTGAAAGAGGCTGGTTTCCTGAGGAGGACTGGCCCTTTGCGTCCACAAAGGCCCGGTTGTCCAATGCTTTTTTTTTTTTTCCCCAATTCTTTATTTTCTGCTTCTCAAAAGAGGAGATCAGAAATAAAAAATAAATAAAAGGGACTTCTCTTCGGTCAGGAGATGATGCAGTTACTTGATTTTGTCTCTAAAGCGCGTTGTGTGAAATCTGTGTTCGACTCTAAATAGTCACAGTCCAAATCCATTGGATTGTTCGAATCCATATTTGAACTCACCATTTAAAGCAACATTTTGGGGGGCTCCCGGTGGCTCAGCTGGTTAAGCATCCACCTCTTGATCGGGGCTTAGGTCTTGATCTCAGGGTCCTGAGTTCAAGCCCTGTGTTGGGCTCTGCACTGGGCAAGGAACCCACGGGGGCTCCAAGGCAGCAGTGGGTGGATGGTCGCCCTGGCCGGGGGGCGGGTTAGCTCACCTTCCCTGAAGAAGTGAGGTCTCAGAGGCCCGGATGTGCTGTACACGTTTACCTGCTAATCCAGTAAATTTACTCCTTTGGACGTCTCTGCCCTTTTCTTTCATTTGAGAATCATGGAGGTTGGTTCCTTGCCCAAGGTTGGGCTTTTTGGTTTTTTTTTTCTTCTTCCTGTTGGATTTGCCTATGAGTTGACGGACAAAGAAGTCAGATCACTGTGAGCCCCACCACCCCCTCCCCCCAGAGTGGTCCCCAAGGATTTTAACTCAACAGCCTGAAGGTCCACGAGTGGGCTGTCCACGGGCGGACAGGCCGGCACTGCTAAGCTGTCTCGGCAGGAAGGCCATGGCCACCCGTTGGCCTTGCTTAACCTACGTGACTTTTTGACCAGCAAATAATGGAACAGGTGGGGCTGGTTTGCACCCAGGGGCAGTACCGGCTCAGGACACGGCTCCTACGATCTCCCGGGCTGGACGCACGATGCTAAGTCTTCACTGGAGAATTTCCCAATGGTTTGTGACGTGTAAGCAGATATGGCCTGATGTGTTCAGTGCAGACCCCACAAGGGACCTGAGAATCCCCGTTTCCAGGGTGCAGCATGGGGCCGGCGGGCCGCAGGCTCATTTCCCTGGCAGGGTCATGGCATCTGCCCCCCATCATCTGTCCGTCCGGATCTGTATTCTTCAGCTCTGTACGTACATCCTGGCTCTCAGGGATGAGGAAAAACACCTTTCCAGTGAGGACTGTGGGCTGCAGGAAAGCCTGGGGTTCATTCCTCCCACACGTGGGCACCAAGCGGTTGCATATATTTGTTTGCACACAGTACAATTTACTGTGAGTCATTCATCTTTGTATAGAGCTTTTAAAGTACAAGGAAGTAAGAGAAAGTATTAAACATGGAGTGACTTGTTAATTTTAAATAATACGTGGATGTTATGTAAACTGTGTGTGTTAACAATGCCTGAGTCCCCACTTACCTTCAGTCCCCTGCTATTGCTTCTCCTAAAGATCAGACTTTTATAAGGACTCAGAGAGAAAAGGAGTGACGTGCTTGTCAGGGGCCGTTCTGGACTAGTGTGTGCGTCCCCCGGATGTCATCCCCTGAAACCCCAACTCCCACCAGCAGGTGCTGGGAGCTTGCAGTGGGGCCCGAGGAAGGTGATGGGGTGGTGGGCGTGGGCCCCGTGATGGGGGTCCTGCTGTAGGAAGAGCTGGGCCTTGCTTCCTCTGGCTCCGCCCGCCAGGTAGCACGGTGCGGAAGCCTGCCCGTGTCCGGCGTGTCTGTTATGCAGCCTGAGCGCGCGGAGACCAGAGCAGCACAGAAAGGGGTTCTGGATGCCGAGGAGCCGGTTGCTCACTGATGAGGAGGGAAGCGTGCAGGGGGCGGTAATTCCTGCAGCTGCAGCTGTGTGCTCTCCGTCCTCCGACAGTCCTTCCGGGGCAGAGGCACCTGCTAACCCTGTTCCCACTCCACAGGTGACAAAACCCAAGCCCAGAGAGGCAGCAAAGTGTCCTCAAAGTCACCGGGCGGGTGGGGGGAACCAGGTGGGCTGTGCCCCATCTGTTTGCAGAGCCTCACAGCAAGGCACTGGGCTGCGGGTCTCTACCACGGTCCCTCTGGGCCACCGCAAACCTTGGAAAGAGAGCGGGGCTTTCCTCCCCACGCCCTGCTCGGGGCGCTGCGTGGCCTGGGGGGCACCTCTGCCCGGGGCGCTGCGGGCCTGCAGGCAGGACTCCAGGTCTCTCCGGCTCAGAACGGTGCAGGCCTGGGCGTCCCAGCGCGGGTTTGGGCAAATGGCAGGGCCTGATATTTTTGCCAGGAGATCTTTTATTGAGAAAATCGTCCCATGAAGCAATCTCATTTTTTAAGATCTAAAAACACCTACTTTGCCACCTACACGTGTCATTTCATAGTTGACACATGTAGGACGTGCCTTCACGTGAGAACGGACGCCAGTGGGGGGGAGGCTGTGCTCCAGCCACTCTCTCTCCTCGCCTCCCCCTTGTGCCACAGGCTGTCCTCACCCCTGTCCCGCTTCCCTCCCACCATCTCTTCCAGCACTTGCATCATCAACCCTGAAGACACGGCCATCGCTCTGTCCATCATTATTAGCGATTACATATTTTTTTTAGCAATTACATATTTGATAATATGACATCATGGCGATTCACTTGCGATTCTCCTGTAGGTAGGTGTTAGCAATGTTTTCTAAATTTTCAAAATGTGGATCACCTTAGCTCGTGCCATGTTGTTTGTTCAGATTACTCCCTCCCTTCCCTTCCCCTCCCCCTCCTCCCTCCTCCTCTCCCCTCCCTCCCCCTCTCCCCTCCTCCCTCCCCCTCCCCTTCTTCCCTATTTCCTGAGTCCTTCCTCTCTCTTTCCTTCCTCCCACCCCAAGAAGATACTGTTAGCCGAAGGCATAACACCCATAGACATTTTTAAATTAAAATTCACAAAAAAGGAATTTTACCTTTGCCCATTTCTACAGATTTTGTGCGTCCAGGCAGTTTTCCCCTAGAAGTGTTGGTTTTTACCTTATCTTGCTGAGAACTCCTGACCTAGTCGTCACCTTGCAGGGCCGTCGGGTGGAGTGTAATGTCAGAAATCCAAACGATGACTCTGAGCTTCGTGGACAAAGAGCATTTTCCGTTTACGTGGCTGAGAGATCCACAAAGACACAGCAAGTCAGGAAGCGCGAGATGGGAGACTGCGCCCTGCAGCCTCCTGTGGCAGGTGCGCAGCGCCCCGAGGCTGCGGGTGCTCTGGGGGCGGCAGGTGGCCTCTCCGAGAGCCTCGCTCTGCGGCTCCGTGCGTGCTTCCCTCTGCTCCCACGGCAATTTTTCTAAAACTATCGTTCCCTGTGCGAAGCCTCTGGAGGTTCCCCGTGTCCCAGGATGAGATAGAGACTGCTGGGGACCTAGTGTCCGAGCCTGTGTTCCCTGCCATCGCCCCGCACTTCTGTGTCGCCTGTTTGCCCCCAGGCCACGTCCCCTGCCCCTCATCTCATGGTGCTCCTCGCCCCTCCCAGCTCCGCCCCGCCAGCTCCCGCACCTCCCCAGCTCCAGTGGCAGAGCCCGTTCCCCTGCTTCGGACCCGGAGGCCGTGCACACCTTCGTTGGGGCACTTCGGATGGGAACGGATGACCCGGGAGTGCGCCTGTGTCCCGAGAGCCCCACGGGGCCCACCTCTGCTGGTGCTGGCTCCCCAGCTCTCATCTCCAGGCCCGTCTCCCTCCCTGCCACCGGGGGCTGAGCCAGATCGGGCTGCTCTTCTGAGCTGCTGGGGTTGGTGGCCAGGGGACCCCGAGCCTCCCCCCAACCCCGCCATCTGTGTGATCCAAGGGAGATTTACACAAGACAGTCGCCAAATGGTGAGGGAGCCGGCCCCTCTGATTAGGTACCGAAGATGCCACCTGCTGCACTTTGGTGAGTCCCCGATGCTCCCTGGGGGTCCCGTCCCCAGGTCCCTGTAATAATCGCCACCTCCCGGCGCTCCCTTCTGCAGGACAGAGACCCCATGAGGGTGAGAGTGAATGGTGTGTGACACAGACGGGGAGAGAAGACGGATGACGGGCCCACACTAACCCAGCCGCCCTCCTTGCTGCGTGAACAGTCCACCAGTGACAAACTATTAGTTCTTTCAGGACCATTTGCACTTTATAAACACAAAGTCTTAAAAATAAAGATGAACCAATGCTCCGAGGGATGGATGTCCAGTGTAGGGGCCGGGTCCTGGTCCCACCACATGGAGTTAAGGTCCTTCCGCCTCCTCATCGCCCTCCCTGGGCAGGTGTGTCCAGGTCTTCTCCTCGTACGGGGGCTCCTGTCCTCTTCTCCCTGGTCATAGTTCCCAAGGCACGGGAGGTCAGACATGGGGCTGCTGCCAACCCCGCTCCAGACGGTGTGACACGCGCGGCCGTGCGGCGGCCGAGACAGTGGAGTTCTGCCAATGCCCAGTCAGGAAATCAGAGTTCAGACCCAGTTCTGTGATTTTGGGGCAAGTTATCTTTCTGAAAACCAGTTTTTCTCTGAAAACCGAGCGAGTATTATCCCGTCTGTCCTGTTCTCAAGATCGTTTTGAGGACCAAATGAGTAGTATGAAGATGATGCCTTTTTCTTTTTAAAAACTTATATTATTGATGTTTTTAATTGAAGTGAAATTAACGCGCAGTGTTTCTTGTTTCAGGTGTGCAGCATAACGATTCTGCATTTCTGTACATTTCTCAGTGTTCGTCACGGTAACGGCTGTCACCACCTGTCACCAGACGTTCTTGTAACCTTCTTGGCTATATTCCTCGTGCTGTACTTTTCATCCGCACGACTTATTTATTTTGTATCTGGAAGTTTGTACCTCTTAATCCGTCTCACCCGTCCCCCCACCCGTTTCCCTCTAGCAACCACTACTTTATTCCCCGTATCCAAGAGTTTATCTTCTTTTATTAATTGTCTCTTTTTTTTCTTTGTTTCTTAAATTCCACATCTGAGTGAATTCATATGGTTTTTGTCTTCCTCAGACTTACCTCACTTCGCATTAAACCCTCTAGGTCGACCCGTGTGGTTACGAATGGCAAGATCTCATTCTTCTTTAAGGCTGAGTAATACTCCATTGGGTGCACACCCCGCATCTTCTGTACCCGTTCCTCTGTCGATGGACACTTGGGCTGCTTCCCTATCTTGGCCCTCGCAGATAATGCTGCTGTACACGTAGGGGTGTATGTATCTTTTAAAATTAGTGTTTTCATTTTCTTTGGGTAAATACCCAGTTGTACGATTACTGGATCATAGGGTAGCTGCATTTTTATCTTCCTGAGGACCCTCCATACTGTTCTCCACGGTGGCCGCACCAGCCTGCGTTCCCTCCAACAGTGCACGAGGGCTCCCCTTTCTCCGCATCCTCGCCAACACCTGTAGTTTCCTGTGTTTTTGATTGTGGCCATTCTGACAGGTGTGAGGTGACATCTCATTGTGGTTTTGATTTGCATTTCCCTGATGATGAAGGATGTTGAGCATCTTTTCATGTGTCTGTTGGCCATCTGCGTATCCTCTAAAAACGTATATTGAGGTCCTCTGCCGATTGTTAATTCAATTATTTGTCTTTTGGTGCAGAGTTGCAGAAGTTCTTTATGTATTTGGGATTTTAACCCCTTTTCAGATGTATCATTTGCAAATATCCTCTCCCATTCAGTAGGTGGCCTGTTCATTTTGTCGGTTTCCCTCGCTGTGCAGAAGCCTTTATTTCGGTGTGGCCCCGCTAATTTGGGGGAAGGTCTTCTGCATCACGTAGGAAGCAGTTAGTTGGGGGCTGTATGTAGGCCGAGAAATCCCACTTGTGGGCTCGTGCTTTCCTGTGAGCTCCATGTCAATGAGATGGCTGTGAGCTTCAGAGAGCCTCGAGTCTTACCACATCCTTGGCATTTTGTCTTGGGAAGACAAAGCACTTCTACTCAGCAATCTGTCAAAACGAAGGTTGCTAAAGGTGCCCACGCCCTTTAATGTTAGAATTTTCTGGTTGGAACATAAGGCCTTGGTTTACATTGAACTAATAACATATTTAAGTCACAATCTGCAATCACGACCTTGACAGACAGTGATTATAGATATTCTAAGAGGGGGCTTGCCGCGGCAATTCTGACCTTCTACCCAAGGGTCCCCTGCAAATTTTGTGGAGTTCACTGAGCAATTAATAGCATGATTCACTGTCTGGTGTTGCTGTGTCTTGGGAACAACAGGAGTGAGAAATATTCTCCTGACCGGGCACATACGTGTACATGATGTCACCTCCTTGCCACATGTGCTCACGTCAGACAGATGACCGATTCCAACAGATCTGTACTTGAGCCTTGTCTTTCCTGAACAACCTACTCTACATCCTCTGAAGGATCATGTGATGATCTGAATGCCTGCGTCCCCCTGAAATTCATAGGCTGAGACCTAACTCCAAGGGGATGCTGTGTGGAGGCGATCAAGTCATGAGGGTGGAACCTCCACGAGTGGGACCGGTGCCCTTGTGGGAGACCCTGGAGAGCTGTTTCAGCCCTTCTCCCATATTTTTTTAATATTTTATTTATTTATTCATAGAGACACAGAGAGAGAGAGTGAGGCAGAGACACAGGCAGAGGGAGAAGCAGGCTCCATGCAGGGAGCCCGACGTGGGGCTCAATAGCAGGTCTCCAGGATCATACCCTGGGCTGAAGGTGGCACCAAATCACTGGGCCATTGGGGCTGCCCACCCCTTCTCCCATATGAGGACAAGCAAGAAGTCTGTGACCCAGACCAGGCCCCTAATCCAACCCCACTAGGATCCTGATCTCAGACAACCAGCCTCCGGAACTAAGCAACAAATTTCCGTTGTTTATGAGGCACCAGTCAGTGGTGCCCGAACAGACTGGGACAGATGGCTTATATGTTTCCAGTTGATCAGTCCCTAATAATGTGGGTACAGTGCTGGGTACCATGAGGAATCCACAGCCCAGTAAGCATCTTCCATAAACATGTTACTAAAATCCATTCCCTCAAGGAATCCCCTCTCTCCTGGCCTCTGGTGATAACAAAGACAAGCAGATACCAGCCCTGCCTTCGAGACACTTACCACTTTTTATAACAGCAACAACAGCAGCAGCAGCAAAGGGAAGGGAAGTGAGATGTGCGCACCAGGGATGCTCATGGCCTGTGACCCACGAGGCTGCAGGGTGGCCCTGCTCTGATTCAGAGGGGGTGGCCCAACGGGAACTGGAGAGATCTGGGAAGTCTCTGAATAGATAAATGGCAGGATTTGGTAAGAGGGTTGGGACAGCTTTGATATTTAAATAGGAGGAAAGGTAGTATGAACACAAGTGAGAAAGTAACCTCTGTATTCTGGGGACACTGAGAAAATGTCTTAGATGGAAGGTCCCGGGGGTGGTAGTGAGACTCAAGACTCAACAGTTATAACCAGCCCCACAGACCCAGAGGCGGGGCAAGGCGAGGGTTTGCATTTCCAGCTCTGCCTCTTACGCGCTGACCCAGTGCCTCTGAAGCTCAGTTTTCTCACCTGTAATGGGCATAATTTGCAAGTCAGTACGTGAAACTCTTTTAACTTTACATCGTGGTACATGCGTAATGTTATAATAATAGTAACTTGTTATTATTGAATTGACTTATTATTGAGCAGAGGTGTGGCATTATAGAAGCAAGAGTCTGAAGATTCCGCTCACCGGGTGGGGAGGGGGGAACAGGGTTAGAGAAGCAGGTGGGGAAGTGGACTCAGCCAAGGGGTCATTAGGACCTGAGCCAAGGAGGATGGCAGGGGATGTCTCTGCTCCTCTGATTGGGGTTTATTTGGGCGTTGCCTCTTGGAAAGCTTTGATTTCTGTAAGAGTCACTTGTTTCATGGGGTGGGGGTGGGAGGGCAAATAAAATAAGCCTGAAAGCCCCAGTAGATGGAGGTCAGCACTTCTGGTGCCAAATCCTATAGCTGCCCATGTGCCAAATCCACGAACCTACGGGATGTGAATTTGTGAATTGCAGAACCCAAAATACCGCTCCATGGCTGAGGCTGATCTTCGCCCTTCGACGCCGCATTTAAGGTTATCCATCCATGTGCTCGGACAACCCAGGCTTGGGATCATTCATAAAAGGAACCAAAATTAAGTCTTGGATGTCTCTAGAACATCTCTCCTGCAGTTGGGGAAGAGAGCTGAGAGCAGTCCACCTGAGACCTTGCTCTGGATCTGCTCTTACTTTGCACGAAAACTGGGCAGGTCATTGAGCTTTTCCAGATGTCAGCACCCGACTCTAAAAGGGGAGGGTTTGGACTCAGCTGAACAGTCATTAAGTTGCTTCCGGTTCTAATGTCCGCTGACTCCAAAAGCTGTTGGAGTTCGCTGCGTTTATTACTGGGGCTGTGTCCTCAGTGACACGTTTTCATTCTGCACCCGTGGCCGCAGGCTCAGCTGACCGGCCCAGGTAGAGAGCTGCTGGCGGATGGCCCTGGGGGGCGGCTGGGGACGCAGGGGGGTGGCTGGTGTCAGAAGCAGCCCCCTCCCCCCTGTTGTAGCACTGACTGGCCTTTGTTTTAATTGCCTCCATCTTTAATTGCTTTTCTATATCATTTTGCTTAATTTGGAAGAATTTTTTTTTTAATGAGCTTGAATGATCTAATTGGGCCTAAATGTGATTTCCTTGTAGCATTGTTTGTTGGTGTGTAAACAGTCAGCAGATCCCAGAACCAGCTACAAATAAAGTGGGAAATAGCGAATGGTTTGTTCTGGGGGGAGTTCAAGTTGCGTGTAAGGATTATGTGACCTTGGAAGTAGAGTTTTCTAACTTGAATTTATTAATCATTCTTTATAGTAATTGATACGTAACTTTTGAAAATAGTAATAGATATAAGAAATTATATTTTTAGGCTTTTTTTTTTTTGGTTACATGAACGTTGCATGAGTTTGCTTTGCAATAAACTATTAAACAACTAGAAGCATGTTAGATAAAAAGTGAAAATCTTTCTTAGTCCTCAAAAATTCCACTTCTTTCCCAGGATGATCCCTGTCAGCCAGGGGTACGTACCCATTCCAAATGTTCTTCAGCACATTGATACGTGTGCACCTGTCAATGTGAAGCATAGCATCAGGTCACTGGTTGGCACAGGTGTGCACAGGTGGGGTCACTGCACATGCTGCCCTGTACCGTCCTGTTCCCACTCTGCTCTGCATCTCGCTGGCCCTGTCAACCACACAGACCGATCCTAGATCATTTATGTATCGTACTCTAACCAGACCACCACAGAGTTTTCTGTTTTTTTTTTAATTTTTTAAAATTTTTATTTATTTATGACAGTCACGGGGGGGGGGGCGCAGAGACATAGGCAGAGGGAGAAGCAGGCTCCATGCACCGGGAGCCCAATGTGGGATTCGATCCCGGGACTCCAGGATCGCGCCCTGGGCCAAAGGCAGGCGCTAAACCGCTGCTCCACCCAGGGATCCCTTCTGTTTTTAATTATACGCAATACCGCATCGAACGGTTATACACGTGTCTGTGTACAGATGTGACTGAGCCGTGTTTGGCGGCTACTGGGAGCCGTACTTGTCAGGCTAGGGTACTCACGTCTTAGACTGTCACACACACTGCAAATTCCACAGGGCAAGGTGTTCCCGTCACTGCCGTGCAAGCCTGTGTGAGTCCTGCTCTCTGCCTGTCACCACAGCCGCAGACAGGTGTACCCGCCAGTAACCTGTGCTCGGTGCCAGGGCCCCACAGCTCTCGCTAAAAGCCCACAGTGGGAAAGCAGTTTTCCTTGCAGTGTTAGTTTTGAGAACCAGTGAGGCGGTGGCTTCAGATATGGGGGTAAGCATGGGAAGGGCTGGTAATCAGGAGATGGCCGGAGACAGACCGTGCACGTGATGTCTTGCATCTAAATTACAAACTGCATTTAGTGAGATCCTGTGTCGCTTGTTCAAGTGCTGGAATCAGTGGTCCTGCGCCAAGAGGGTTCCATGGGGGCCATATTCTGCGGGGTGCATTGCACAGAGGATCAACAGGAGATATTAAGGTTGTGCACGAGGTAGAGCGGGACCTTTTTACTTCTCAACACTCAACACTGGCAGCACTCAAAGTGTTGGAGGTTTGGGGCAAATACACAATGGTTTAGATGAAGACGTGCGTCAGTATTTAAAAATGAAGAGGAGGAGGATTCCTTCTGATGTCCTATCATTTCATCCGGAGAGACCCTCGTCCACGCACTGACTTGGCCATGTGCTCTTGCCTTACCTTCCTCACCATCTTTGTCTTCTGACCGTGATCTCTTGTTTTTCTCTGAAAAGCTGAAGAGTGGACATGTTCTAAATTGCATAGCCAGCTAGAGGCTGAGCATATTCTAAGACCAAGGATACAAGCAAGGGAGTGGATTTACTACTATATCTTGGATTTGGCACAGAGGCAAACAGTCCTCTGTCCAAGCAGGAAGGATCGATGGAGAGCCTACTAGGTCCAGGCAGTGTGTTCATCTCAAGGCCGCCCCTGGGTGGTGGGATCTCAGTCTGTGAACAGGTGCCGATGAGGCAGCCCCCGAGCCGGAGGGCGCCAGGCCCCCGGGCAGCCGCAGGGAGGGTCCGCCGGGCCAGGCCCACGCTCGCCTCTGGCCGCTACAGCGCGCTGCTCTCCTCACGCTCAAGTACACGGAAGACCTTTCGGGGGGAGGTTTATGCATTCAGAGAGTATTGAGCACGAATCCAGGAGAACAAACAAAACCAGGTCGTGGGCCTTTGGATTCATTTCTGGAGATTCACCTGAGCCTCTGCGTCTGCTTACGCGAAGATCTACCTCTGACTGCCTTATGAGGCATTGTCTGGTTCCTATTGTTCAGTGTTGTAAGTCTGAGCCGGAGCACTGTCAAAACATGTCCCTCATTTTTTAACCAATCTCATACAGAACTTTTAGGGAGGAAAAAAAGGCAAGAGACATTTCCTCTGGTAGAGAATCCCATAACAGTGACTCAGATTGCCAAAGAGACACCTGCCTGTATCAGTTACACACAGTTGAGTTAATCGGAAGGTCTCTGTGACATTAAGAAGCCTCAGGAAAGTGGTGACGCAGGGACAGGACACCCAAACCCGAGGGACTGGCCCCTGCTGGGGAGGTCGTGGGGGAGGGCAGGTGCACCTGGGCAAGAGGTCAGAGCCCTCCTGTGGTTGGGGCCTCCTGCAGCAGAAGCACTTCCGGGCAGAGGGGCATTTGTAGGGCGATTCCTGCTGCCACTTAGCTGACATTCAAAGGCGTAGACCGTGGGCCCCTCTACGAAGAAACTTAGGGAATATGCAAAACAGGAATAGCGTGCTTCTTGTGCAAAAGGTTCATCGTCCAGGAATTTATATCGAGTGCCATAGCAAGGCAGGGGGGCGCCAGGTGTCTGGGTTTTGGGGAGTTAAAGGAAATACTTTTCATTTTTATCCCAGTTCCTCTCATCGTCTGAGCGAGAACCTGGATTCAGAGAGGTTCAACGACCCCCAAATCCTCACACGACTATTAGCTGAGATGGCTCTTGCTCATCCAGAAATAGTACACAGGCATGACAGTCCACATGCTCACTAATATTTCATGGAAATAATATTAAATTTTTAAACCATTATATTATGATTTCAAAACCAATAATATCAAGCTCCTAGGTAGCATCTGGTGGGAAGAGCAGGCGTGGGTTTCAGAACATAGCGGAGGCTGGGTCGCGACGTCCACTGAGCCCGCGGTTGTCTCCATCAGGGTCCCGCTGCTGAGTGCCCGCGCGCACGCCGTCGCCCTGCGAGGCCGGGGGTCTGAACGCTGAGCGCTAGTGACCAGAGCGCAGGGCGGAGGACACGGGGCACGGGCGTTGGTGCCAGACGGTCTGAAGGTGTTGTGTCTGGTGCGAGGAGGTTTGGGGACACGTGCTCAGTCCTAGTAACAGTTAACTTTGCAAACCATACTGCACGTGAGAGAACAGTTTGTGTTGAGAAGAATTTCCTGCACTTGCATTATGTGCACATGCGGGTGCATGCATGTGGGCATGTGTGTGAGCGTGCATGTGTGTGTGTGCGTGTGCGTGCGTGTGTGTGCTGAGGATTGGCAGTCAGGAGACCATAAAACACACTGTTCTCCTCCAAGATTTTCCAGTAGAGATGGCCACGAGCCGCTATGATTGAAAACCACAAGCCATAATTTGTATTAAAAGCTTAAAACATTCTAAAATGTTACAAAAGAACTCCGAACTAATAATTTTTTATTGATTTTTATTTTTTAATTTTTTTATTTTTTGATTTTTATTTTTCAACCTTGATTTTTTTTTTCTGGGTAACTTTAAAACCTTTCTAGCTCCATGTGCCTATTCTTCAAATTATTCTCTATGTGTTTGTTTTGGTAAATTCTTATTAGGGAAAATGATAACATGCGTTATGGCTGCATCTTACAGGCTGCCCGTGCATTTCCTAGGAAATCGCGTGTTTCCTTCTTTCAAATCCCACTTGCCGAGCATGCTGAACGCCTCCTTCATTGTGAGGTAACCCGCAGGAATGAAGTACAGTATCTTTTAGAGGATTTATGGTAATGCTGCAGAGTGTAGCTGATGGTAAACAGCGCGGAGCCCTCGGGGTCTCTTCATTTGCCTGACACACTTCACTGCCGCCCATTAACACTTCTCTGTTATTGCCATAGACTCGATTTAATGAGCTTCTCTGAATTTGGAGGTTTGCACCAGAAACAATAGCTTTAAAACTGAGACACCTAGCTCTCTCCACTTTCTGATATTCTGTGTCCTTCTTTTTTTAAATAAGTAAGTAAGTAAGTAAGTAAATAAATAAATAAATAAATAAGTTCTCTCTTTGGCAGTACAGTTTGAAACGATCTGGATAGTATCTTTTCCAATTAGAATAGTCAATAATTCCTGATCCTGAGACGACATTGCAGAAAACCCGGATGGGGAGTTAATAAATTCAAAATTTGCATTAATGAAGATAATGCCTTTTGTTATTCTTCCCCTGAAATAAAACTGAGTTGACATCTAGAAAAACCCTCGCCATCAACAGGGCTGTGTTCTGTTAGGAGTGAAATCAACATTATTTCCAAGAAATAGTTACACTTCTAAAATATTTCTCACTTATTGTTTCCTGATTGCATCCGAGTGTTAAAAAGGCAATACTCTTAGAAACTGGCGGGTAAGCGGCCAATCTAAGTATGAAGTGCGCTTAGTTTTACCTTCAAACCTAGACACGTATTTAAAATGTTGACAATCTTGGGTTTCGAAGCAACTTAACTAAATGTTTGAAAGCACCTCCTGCTTGCCCGCCGTGCCCTTGCCCATCAGAGCTTCCCGGTCGCATCCTTTACACACGTCCTCGCCAGCAGTTGTGTACTTCAGCTGGAGCTCCCTCACGTGTGCAGCCGCACAAAGGAGCGAGCGCGCCCGTCGGCCCCTCCTCTCCAGTTAGTGATCCTGCCCTGTTGTTGTTCTGTCCTCAGAAAATGAACCCAAGGGAGAATTGGTGAAGTCACGTTGAACGGCCGTCTCCAACTCTGACCTACTGAGGGAGCAGATCGGATCCAAGGAGCACCCCGGGCGACCTAGTGCAGGTACCGCCGCGACCACTCTGGGGACGTGGATGGGGGCCCTGTGCCCTGGGTCCTCTCCATTGGCTGCTCCAGATCACTACTCTCCCCAGCTTCCCGGTGTTTCCCGGCGTCTGGGGTCGGGAGGTGGGGGGGCAGTTAAAAGTTTTGTGGTGCATCACCCCCCAGCAGACAATTCATGCTGAAAAGAGCCACTTGCAGTTAGATGATGCGTGTGCTGATCCCGCCACTACAACTGTATCAAGTGGGACCGGCGGTGCCTCCTTCTGGGCACCGTGAGGTGTCCCAGGGGTTGCTGGGGGGGAGGAGGTGACACTGGGACCCTCGGATGGGAGCGCTTCATGTTGAATCATTGCCAGAAAATCCACACTTGCTGCAGAAGTAAGTGCGTTGTGAAGATGATGGATTATGGTTTGGAAAGTTGGGGGTCGGGGTCGGCGCAGAGGCAGCGATTGCTGCCCGGGCCGCCCATGGTTTTTTAGGGAATCTCATAAGCCGGAGGTTGACAGGATAGTCATGGGAGGGACATCTCGCGTCTGTGAAGTCCCGGCTTCCGTACGAGGAATGCGTACAAGGAACTGACGTCAAAAGTTCTGGTGTTATCGTCTCCGTGCCCACACTCGGGAGTCCATCTCACACACGTTACTTTGGTGGAGAAACGTAAGAAGACTCTGGTGGGACGGCAGTCTCCTAGGGCGCCCTATGAGGGAAGCCCTGGTGTGCCCTTTAAGGTTCGCTGTGCGATAGTGATTCGTTGTCTACCGACCACCCATCTGCCCATCTGATGACAGAAGTAGTTACCCCGACGTGGAAATTGGGGCTGGTGTTGCTCCCACGTGCTGCAGCCCTGCGGGGGCTGCCGTCTTTATGGGCTTTATGACCTGGCCTAACAGGTCACAGTTGTTCCGATTGTCTTCTAAGCTCCACCCTGTTCCCCGTCCCTGAGGAACCCATTGCACCCATCAGTTTGGTTTTGGAAAGACACTATTTTTAATCACCGTTTCCCTGGAGTTGTTAAAAACCAATTCGCCTTGAGTGTTAAAGTCCCACTTGACTTTCAAGTCAGTTCAAGTTTCTGGGTTGTAGATGCATCTCCGATACAGACTATTTTGTTTTGTCAAATCCCATGGACTTTTAGTCATAAGTTAAGGAATGTTTAATGGGATATTTTATGTGGGTCTAATTTCTAGATGTGGATTCACTGGAAACTGGCATTTCTGGCTTGGAGTTAAATGTTCACGTTTCAATGATGGTTATCAATGCGATGTCCTCCGAAGCGTTCAAATACAAATCTCACCATGAATTAGCGAAAGGAAACAAAAATGAATTCGTTTTCAAAGAGAAACTCGTGTTCACACCCAACAGACCAGGCCTTGAATATGCTTCTCAGTGGAAGGGTAGCAGCTGATGTTGACAAGGAGGGTAGTTGAGCTCCTTCAGGGAAGATAGGGAGGCCCCGAGGTCCCGACGCCCTAATCTCCCATTCTGACTCTCGCTCACCAGCCCATCTGCCCTCTTGTCATGTCTGTCGCCAGCACCCACGCAGGCCCTGGGGTTGCCTGGTCCCCAGGTGTCAGGGGAGTGAGGCAGGCCCCTGACGATCCCCACGGGCCACCAGACCGATCAGGTGGCAGTAATAACACCTAGAGCACAGCCAGTACTTGTGTGATTCATCGCGGAGCAGTGCACGTAGGGGATTTTGTTCAGTCTTCACGAAATATGAACATCTCTCACCTGCAGAGCTTTGGTGATAACACCCATGACGTCAACACCGAGTAGCTCTGCAAGGCTCAGTGATGTGTACATGCATCCTGTGCGATTCCTGGATATTTCTTATCTGTTCTCTTGTCCTTTAAAGATTCACGTTTGGTCCCGAGGGGATGATCAGTATATGTTTGCTGTGTGCGTGTCATAAATACTTTAGACCCTGGGTGAGGAAATAAAGCGGTGGATTGAAATAAGTGGTGTAGCCTTCCAAAATGGGGATGCTAATGTGTTTGAACAGTTGCTTCCAGGAACAAAGTTTACATCTTCACATGGCCATCCGTAAAATGAAAGTGTGTAAGTGACCATATTGCAAGGAGCGAGGTCACAAATGTTTTCTGTAAAGGTCCAGATAGTAAATATATTAGGTGTCGTGGGCCTGGTGGTGCCTGAAGCCCGTACAACACTCCTTCCACTGTGGGACAGCAGCTGTGGACCGTAGACGGACAGATGGGTGTCCCAATAAAACTTTATTGACAAAAGCATCAGCAAGTGGATTCGGCCCTCGAACAAACGGTGGTTTCCCAATTCATAGTAAATATCTAAGTTCAGATGTCCTAAATAACCACGGTCAATTTTGGAAAATGGAAAATAGAATATAACTCTTGGTCTCTTTTCAAATTGTATTACTTGCAAACTCACACAACAGCGTCTAAAGCTACTGCCTGCCGGCACGTGGCTCCCCAGACGGGCCCGCCGCTGCTGTGCCGGCCGAGCTGTCAGGACGGAGCTGGGGCAGGAGCTGCAGGAAGGCCAAAGCCCGCAGGTGTTCCCTCCGTAGAAGTCAGGGAGGAACGCAAGCAGCCCGCAAGGTTTGGGGAAGAGAAAGAGCTTCTAGTACTTTCAGGCCTACATCAACCTGCCGGCCAGAAAATATCTCTAAATCATCCCGGAAACCGTATGGATGTAAAGTCAAAATAAAACCAGTTCCCGCAGATATTGCCACACGTGGACACACGGGGAAATTACGTGTCAAAGCCCAACAGCAGAAGCGCAATAAGCCACCAGGTGCTCAGTGATGCTGATGTTGTGTGCGTCACGCACAGGCAACGTCACCGCGCAGGCCCCGGCTACGGGGCCGGCCAACAGCCCGCAGCTTGGTAAAATGAGATCCAGCCAGTCTGTTTTCCCAAGCACGCTGTAACCCCACAACAAAAATACAGAGAACATGGGAAGTAAAATACCGAAACGAAAGAGAATTATTTTAAATCGCAATAGATTTTGCATCAGAAGCTCGATAAAGGGATTAATCTTGAGGAAGACTTTAATGATGCCATAGATTATTTTTTAAAGGGCTATCTTATGTGTGTCTCAAACTTATCTTATTTGGGATGTTGAATTAGTGGTATAAATCACTCAGCTAAAATGCAGAACATTAACTGGTATTTTCCAGTGAAGGGATTTGCTAGAATGCGTGTTGCTCTAAAGCAGCACTGTGACCATTAATAGATTATTTCAGAATAGACCAGGACAGGAGAGAACGCGTGGTAGGAATTGGTAGAAACACAAGTCACGGACGTGGTACAGCCGGGTTGCCCTAAGTAGTTGAGAAAGGAGAGGTCTGTAGTCCCGCGTGTCGTCCATGTGCAGCAGAAATGTGGGTAAAAGGTTGGAGGCGAGCAGACCGGGGAACAAATCCTAATGCTACCACACGAACTCTGCAACTTTGGAGAAGGCACTTAGCTCCTGGAGTCTGAGCCTCAGTCTTCCCATCAGTAAAATGGGCATAACACAGTTTCTTCTTCATGGGGCCATTGTCAGGGTTGAATGAGGTGTGAAGTCTATAAAGCGCTGAACTTAGTCCTTGTCACAGAAGCTAGGCTAGCATGTCAAGGATCTGTGCTGCTTTTGAAATGGGCAGTGGCTACCTTTACATTTTAGACGGAGGTGCCCGATTCCCTTCCAGATTGTGAGTCCCCTGGTTCTGGAGCCTGGGGGTCAGCACTAGAAAGGATTGAGTTGGACCCAGGCTCCCTGATTTCTTGGGAGAAGCTCTTGGGAACAGGAGCGCAGCTGGCAGGCGGCCGATTCATGGACAGTCCAGCAACATCACCCCTGAATGTGAGGTACAGCACGCTCAGGGATGTCCCCCTCCACCTGGGTATCGTGCATCCATAGTTTTTGGTGACAGCTCGGCGTTCTGAGGGCATGGGTGTCCTGATATGGAGAAGCGTCTTGTGCCTATTCCCAGATCTTAGGACAGTGCCAGCTGTGAGTGTTGGCCTCCTGACATTGGTCCCCACCAGCGAATGCGTGGGTCACCGTGCTGTGTAAAGGCTTGTTAGCATGTTTGTGACACAGAGAGAGCTGATGTGGAATGGCTGCTCATACGTGGTGTTAGGCGTGAGAAGTAGGCTATGGACTCTGTATTTCCCGACATTTGTGTAAGAGAGGTATGAGATATATACAAACACACATTTACATATACACGCATGTGAATATGCACATGTGCACACATATAGGCACACATATGCATGTGCATGTATACATGTACACCCGTGCATACACACATGCATATATGCATATATACCCACATGCATGTGTACGTGCATGTACACACATGCATACACACCAACATATCTATGCATGACACGTGCACACGTACATATGGACATGCATATACACATATACGTACGCGTGCATCTTTACACACATGCATATACACATATACATGCACACATATATACAAATATACACATGCACATGGGCATATACATATATAAACACATTAAAATGCATAGGCATAGGCATAGACACATGCTTACACATATTCACACATAGATGTGCACCCATAGACACAGACACACATGCATGTGTACATTGCCGTTCATATACACACACATGCATGCATACTTTTTTTTACTGAGGGGGGTCAAAGCTGGCAGGAAAGCTTCCTTGTTGCCCTGGGTCATTATTTCCTACCTCCCTTCCTGGCGTGTCCCTGTAGTCCTGCTCTATTTTATTTTATTTTTATTTTTTTTTAAGATTTTATTTATTCATTTATGAGAGACTCAGAGAGAGAGAGAGAGAGAGAGAGGCAGAGACATAGACAGAAGGAGAAGCAGGCTCCTCGCAGGGAGCCCGACGCGGGACTCGATACCCAGACCCGGGATCATGGCCTGAGCTGAAGGCAGATGCTCAACCGCTGAGCCACCCAGGCGTCCCTGTAGTCCTACTTTAAATGAAACACAGTGTGCCCGCCCAGGCCCCACCTTTGGCCTTTCCCACTGAACCCCCAGTCAGGTGGGGAGCCTCACCAGGGGTCAGTCTCCACCTTTCTTCACCTGGCCCCACACTGCCCTGCAAAGTGCCCACTCTTAAATCTGCAGACACTGGTGCACTAAGCTGAGGCCACCTGCTGTCTTGGGCACTTCTGGTGCTGTGTTTCTTACAGGGACGAGTGGAGGGAGGAGGACTAGCTGGTATTTAAAGGAAATAGATGCCTGGGTTGTCTTTTTTTTTTTAATAAAATGAATTGTTCAATTGCTGGCTATAAATTCAGTCACATAAACGTGTGATTTTGTGTATTTGTGCAACACATTTTTGAGGCAACTACATGCCAGGCATTACAGACACAAGAAACGGAATTATAGAACTCTGCCAGCAAGTTGTTTATGTTTAACCATTTAATGGGCAGGGGTGCACATAAACCAAATAAAGAAAAATTAACTGCACGCTGTGAGAAGAGCTATGAAAGTGGTATGTGTAAAATAATAAAATGGAAGACATCTATACACACATAACACAGGCTCCAAAGTGGGTAAATCTAGATATTCCTGGAGAAGGCGGTAGGGTGCTGCAGGACTAAGCCCTGGGCCATGCTCAGAGCGCTTTCCCACCTGTCCAAGATGCATGGATACTTTAGACTTGGCACCAGCCTCCGGAGACCCAGAGTCTGGGCCTGGGAGCAGGGAAGCATGTGGGCTCTGTGAGTTTGGGCTAAGTGCTGCGGACGGTGCGGATGGCAGGTGAGTCTAAGGGAGGGGAGACGTGAGCTGACCTGCCCCTGGTGATGACGTATGCAGGGTGCAGGGCAGGTTCAGGAGCCGGGTATAAGGGGACTGGTGAGAGTCCGGGGCGTGGAGGGTCTCAGCCGGGGCAGGACCGGTTGGGGTGAAGGCGCAGGGGTGTGTGCAAGCCAAGGAGACAAGTGTGTGTGGTGTGCCACCGCTGGGAGGTGTGACTGCACACACGTAACACGGCCCTGACAGCACGGAGAGGTCATCCACTCCGACTCCCAGAACCTCAGTGATTTCACCTGTGAAATAGGTGGACCGTCTCCCGCTTCACCGGGTCGTCGCTGATGCCGTAGAACAATGCACGTAGCACGCAGAGCCCAGGCCAGCGCACGGCTCAAGCCCTTTAAATCATAGTTACTGCTGTTATTATTCATGAAGAACCAAGACACACTTGCTTCGTCATAAAGATTAAGGCAGAAGTAATCTGATTTACATCTGTGCTGTGCTTTCTGCTTTTCAAATCAAAGTGCCTTCACTCTCCATGCAGCTGTGTAGAGATGAAGAAGCGCCCCATGAACTGATGGAGGAAGATTTCAAGGATACTTTGTTAGAGAAAAAAGCAAGATGCAGAAAAGAAGCATAAATATGAGCACACACACATATATTTGCTTGTATTTGCATAAAATTCTAGAAGGGTAGAGCAGAAGCTAATAGAAATGTTTGTGGGAGTAGTCACTAGACAGAAACAGGCAGGTCTGGGGGCGCCCTCTTTTTTTTTAATTTACTCGTTTGTTCCTTTTGCATGTATGTTTGAAGCATGCAAGTGGAAGGAAGGAGACACAGGCAGGGGAAGGATGGGGGGGCGGCGGGGACCCACGGCGGGAAGCAGGAGGGCGGGAGCGGCCCGGGGAGGAGCACAGCGGGGCCCCAGGGCCCCCGGGGCCCGTCCGCACAGACTCACCTGCTCCCCCAAGCTCCTCCCCTAAAATCCTCTCGGCCAAAATGTGTCTTACAAAATCTAAAAATCAGACTCCGTATCATTGCTTGTGCACTTACGCAGGAATACAGTTATCATTTAAAGTCTAAAGTTTTAAAATTATTAAAAGAAAGTATCTTCTAAAATAGCGTTCGGGAAATAACCCTGGGCGAGAACAAACGGGAGGCCGAGCGGCGGCTGTGGGAGAAACTCTGGGTGACGAAGGGCCTGCGACTTGACCCCTCGGTTGCGTTTTAGATGGTGGAGGATCCACCGGGAACTGGTTACGGGTAATCGGAGGAGATGTGAATAGGAACTAGGAACTGTGTATTTTATGGTGTGACGGAAACAATGTTAACTTTCTTTTTTGTTAAGATCACACTTAGGCTATGGAGGAAAATGTGGGTTTTTTTCTTTTTCCCTGATGGATGAATGCTGAGGATTTAGGTGTGAGTGGTCCTGAGGTCTGCAGCCCACTTTCAAATGGTTCAGAAAAATATGTGCACGTGTGTGTGGTGTGTGCACATGGGGTGTGCGTGTGTGTGTGTGTGCGTGTGTGGTGTGTATCTGTGCACACGTGTGTCTGTGTGTGTATCCCTGTGTGTGGTGTATCTGCGTGTACATGTGGGGTGTTTGTGTGGTGTGCGTGTGTGGTGTGTATCTGTGCATCCCTGTGTGTGTGGTGTGTGAATCCATGTGTGCACATGGGATGTGTATATCTAAGTGTGGTGTGTGTATGTGTGTGCACGTGGAATGTGTGTGTGTGTGTGGTGTGCGTGTGTGGTGTTATCTGTGCATATGTGTGTCTCTGTGTATCCCTGTATGTGGTGTGTGTATCTGCGTGTACACGTGTGTGTGGTGTGTGTATGGTGTGCGTGTGTGGTGTATCTGTGCACACGTGTGTCTGTGTATCCCTGTGTGTGTGGTGTGTATATCTGTGTATGTGTGGTGTGTGTGTGTGGTATTATCTGTGCACATTGTGTGTATCCTTGTGTGTGTGTGTTGTATCTGCGTGTGCAGGTGCGGGGTGTGTGTGTGTGGTGTGTCTGTGCACACGTGTGTCTGTGTATCCCTGTGTGTGTGGTGTGTGAATCCATGTGTGCACATGGGATGTGTATATCTGTGTGTGCATGTGGGGTGTTATCTGCACATGTGTGTCTGTGTGTCCCTGTGTGTGTGGTGTGTGTATCTCCGTGTGCACATGGGGTGTGTGTGTATGTGTGTGGTGTGCCTGTGCACATGTGTGTTTGTGTGTGTATCTGTGTGTGTACGTGGGGTTTATATACGTGTGTGGTGTGCATGTGTGGTGTTATCTGTGAACATGTATGTCTCTGTATCCCTGTGTGTGTGGTGTGTGTATCTGTGTGTGCACGTGGGGTGTATATGTGTGTGTGTGTGTTACGTGTGTGGTGTGCTTGTGTGGTATATCTGTGCACACGTGTGTCTGTGTATCCCTGTGTGTGTGGTGTGTGTATCCGTGTGTGAACATGAGGTGTACATGTGTGTGTGGTGTGCATGTGGTGTTATCCGTGCACATGTGTGTTTGTGTGTCCCTGTGTGTGGTGTGTGTATCTGCGTGTGCACATGGGGTGTGCATGTGTGTGTGTATGGTGTATCTGTGCGTGTACCTGAGCGTGTATACCTGTGTGTGGTGTGTAAGTGTGCTGTGTATATCTCTGTGTGTGCGTGTGGGAGAGTGGGCACGCGTGTGTGATTCCGGTCCCCCGTACGAGGCGGCGTGTGTCACATGGTCGGTGAAGGCACAAGGTAACCTTACTGCCCCCAGAACCTTGAACGTGCATTTACGACGTTGCAGACAGAGGAGCGCCTGGGGGCGCCGTCGGCTGAGCCACAGGTCGTGACCTCGGGGTCCTGGGATCGAGCCCGGGTCGGGGTCCACGCTCGGGGAGAGTCTGCTTGGGACTCCCCGTCGTCCCCGGCTCCCCTCGCCCCCCTTGTGCACCCGCGCTCTCGCTCTCGCTCTCTCATAAGTAAATCCTTAAAAGCTGGTGCGACGCTACAGGCGGGGACTAGGGCTCAACCCGTTCCCCACTTAGCTGAGGGTCGTGCCCTGGGGGTGAAGCCGCCTGCGCCCTGCTCCCCGCACCGCAGGCCGCGCTCAGCCTCCGGGGCCACGGCGCAGGGCCCCGACCAGCACGACGCCCCCGATTTACGGGGCCGAGAAGCCCGTGCTCACGGGGACCTTCCGAAGCCCAGGCGCGTGCTCACGCCGAGCCGCACGGGAGCCCTGGTTCCCAGTCACGCGGCCCTCACCTGAGCAGCTGAGACAAACTCCGTTAGAGCAGGTGCCCGGTAGGGGCCGCGCACGAGGCCAGGCCAGGGGTGCGCCCAGGAGACAGGGAGCCCCTCCCGCCCGGAAGCAGCGCAGGCCCTGCTGGAAGGCCCCCTCTCCTCCGGGCGGCCCACCCTTCTTCACGTCCTCGGAAAGCCAAAGTGAAACTCCAGATTTGTCACCACCCTAGTGCCTGTAACTCAGCGGCACGCACGAGACAGAAGGGACTGTCAGTCAGTCGGGGTTTCTGGGGGTGGGGGGCCGGGAGACAGCGCCCCGAGGCTCCAGGCCAGTTAGCAGGGAGCAGAAAATACCCACCTCGCTGACCCACGGCTGCCTGCCAGAGGTCAGGCGCTGGGACCCTCGCCTGGGGGACGGGGTGGGCCCCCTGCTCCTGCTCCGTGCCCTGCAAGCCCCCCTCACCCAGACAGCACCCCGGAAAACAGGCACGAGATCAGAAGAGACGGGACACCCAGGGCTCCAGGCACTCGTAGCCTCGGAGCTTCTTCAAAAGACCCAGAAAAGCAAAAGGGAAGGGAGGGAGGGAGAGAGGGAGGAGGGAGGATGAGAGGAAAGAGGAAGGGAGGCAGGAAGGGAGGGAGGAGGGAGGGCGGGGGCAACACAGGTGAAGCCTGGGCCTCATTCTGGGAGGGCACAGAACCTACTTCCCTGCTCAGCCTCAAATGCTCAGAAGCATCGTCATATCATTATAATCACGTAAAACCAAATAGATAAAATAAGGTAAAGTCAAGTCATTCCACGAGTGGCCTCAGTCCCCAAGGGGGTCTAGTGGTGCCCACTCATCTCCCAGGAGCCACGGAAAACTACGCGTAAAACACACGCGTGCCTCCTCACATCGGAGAAGTGTGGCACTTCCGTGGGGATGGTGCCGAGGGCACGGCCGCCCCGGCAGCGGCCCGCGCGTGGGGTTCTGCAGCGGGGAAGCACCATGTCCCCCCGTGAACGAGAGGAGCAGCGAGCCGGCCTTCCGCTCGTGCACACCCCGCGAGGTACCCAGTCGCCACCTCCTGACAGCCCGAGCAGAAGGGCGACAGCGCGGATGTCACGGTCATTTTGTGTGTCTGCCTTGTTTTGTTTTTGTGCTTTTCACCGCGACAAGCAGGGGCTATAAGTCCTATTTCGGTTAGAAATCTTTCAAATGCTCTGTCAGGAGCTCGCAGCTAAATACGAGCTCTAAATTGCTCTCACGCAAAATACGAGAACTTGTAACCTGAGCTGCTGGGTCCCTCCCGGCCACCGTCCCCACAGGTGCGTGTGCGCGAGGTGATATTGAGGCCCTGGCCGGGGAGCTCAGAAAGGGGAGGAAGCAGAGACCGCGCGCCCACCCGAGGGGCGGAAGCAGGGCCCCCGAGGGCGCTATTGGCAAGGCCGCTGTCTCGCGAGGTTGTCCGGACCGACCAGGCTCCCGAGCGGCTGAGCCCAGAAGCGCAGCAACAGCAGAAGCCAGGAGGAGCGCGCTGGGCGCTCACCGCACGGCCTGGTGTGGGGTGGGCAGCCCCGTCACCCTGTGGCGCTCACATCTGGAATTTGGGGCCTTCCGGGGAGCAGTGGGCCCTTGGCGATTGTACGACTCGCGTGGGGCTGGGCGACCCGTTCCGTTGGTGGGAAACCAGATGCGGGATCCCCATCCTACCTGGAGGGAAGGCGGGAGGTGGAGCCCCGCCAGCTGGAGGGCCCGGCCCGAACCCGCCACCTCCCGGGGCCGCTCGGCAAGGCCACCGCCGTGAGGCCCACCCGCCAATGTGGACGCCTCGTCCCTTGTCCTGGCTCTGCCCACACGCATGCCCTGCATACCGTCTGGTATCGCCACGTGCCTGCCAGCCGGGGAGGGACCCCGAGTCATTGGGTCCAGAGGTCATGTCTCCCTCAGACACGTGCAGACGGACTCTCCCCCCAGACGTCAGTCTGTGAGCCTGGAACCCGAGAGCGTGAGTCTGCCCTGAGTAGACCGTCCCGCCTCTGCAACGACACGTGGCACCCGCCGCCCAACAGTGTCTCAGGAGCGGTTCCGGGACCACCTTCGGGAGAGTCACCCTGGGTAATGTTTCTCACGCAGATTTGTGATCGTCACTCAAGACCCTCACCTCAGGATCTCTAGGAATGGGGCCTGGATGTGAGATTTTTAACCAACACCCCACATAGTCTTATGCACGTTAATGAATAGCTGGCCCCCCCCTTCCCGGAGCCTGTTCCCGAGCGGGTGAGCTCCCATCTGCCGGGCTCACGGGAGGGATGCGGGCTTCCCACCTCCTGGTGGTCCTGCTCCATCACCAGAGGCCCCGTGACCCTATCCATGCACACGCTTCTAACCCCATCACCTGCGCCCCGACCTATGTACTTATTCATCCTTCTCTTTTCTGAGACTTTATTTTTTGCATTTTGTGTTGGTGGTGATGGAAGCCTCACCATGTGCACAGTGGCTCGTGGGCCCTGAGTGTTATCCCCGAGCTTCGAGGATGGCCCGGCCTCTGTCTGCTGGGCCCCCACGCCTCCTGTGTCCCCAACACGATCGCTCCGAAGTTAATTCAAGTCAGTGGGTGACTTTACCTGGAAACACTTCAGCATGAATTTCTTAAACATAAGGCTCTTTTGTGAAAATGCGACCCCCCCTTTGGCCCTTTCAATAAGTCTGAAATGTCACCGAATATCCCCTGAGGATCTGAAGTTCCCAGATTGCCTCAGATTTACTTTCATGGTCTGGTTGTTTGAATCAGAATCCAAATAAAGTCCACAGCGCATCATGGCGATGTGAGACCCGGCCCGTCCCTCCTCCCTGCAGCCCCTGCCTCTGAGGCCCGGTGGTGGCGACACCAGCCACTTGTCTGGTAGAGGGTCCCGTGGCCTCGCCCCTGCCTGCTTCATCCCTGCAGTGTCCCTCCGACCCCGCGTCTCCGAGAGGTGGGTTTGTGGGGAGCCCCTGGCTACACCGCACACCTCAGCCTGGCTCCCCCTGTGCAATGCCACGTGGGGGGGCACCCGTGCTGTGCAGGCTCCCAGCCTCACCCTCCATTAGAAAGTCACCCATCAACCTCATCATCTGGGGGTTGGAACCGATGCTCGGGCCGTGGCGCATGTTGCCTCGAACCGCCGTGTCGCTGGGTTGACCACATGTACTCTGTTGTGTCTTCTTCATTTATTAGGTATAGTATTCCTCAAGTCTTGACTCCTTTTGTACACAAAACTAAATCCTTCCTTGACTCTACCCCTTTCCCCGCGATGATAGCCTTCTCTTCCGGGGAGGATTATAAATTCTAAGAGGTGGAAAGACCTTTATTACGGCAAAAATCTGATACCTCGTGAGGTTTTGCTTCTGTTTGCAAAGCTTGCGGAGTCCCTCTCATATACACACTGACGCTGATGGCGGGGAAAATAGGAGCTAGCATCTTCGGGATGGTGGGTCCACGTGTGCTGCGTTGTGGGCACGTGCACTACCGACGAGGAATCCCAGGTTGCCTCTCACCCAAGGTCACCCAGCTGGGAAGTGCAGCCCTGGCCCCAGCCCAGAGCCCGAGCCCTGCATCTGAGCTCCTCAGCTGCATCCCACTAAGCACTTCCTGCATGTTCCCGAGAGTGAGGATGGAAGGGAAAAAGGAGCACAGAGAAGAGCACCCTGAAAGACATGCAAGTTATCAGCCAATGTCATACAAAGGGTGTAAGCCTACCTGTCCAGGTACAGCTTCAGGAGCTTGAAAGGTCATCCGATTGGTAACGGGGCTGGAGATTGCTGGGCTTTAACATCTGGAGGCGGTTGCTGGCTTTTCCACCCCTGTAAGAGGAGGTCTTGAGCCCCCAGCGATGGGTGGGGTGACCAGTGCCCCCTGGCTAGAGCGGGTCTGGCACTGGCATCAGGGACCAGCTGCCCTGGCCTCCCACACACGTGTGCAGGTCCGGGCTGCCGGCCCGGGCGCCGTGCCTGCCCCAGCAGTGACCCTCATGCTCCCAGAGCACCTGCGGTCTGCGGGGGGAAGCCAGGCCGGAATCCCCGGCCACACCTGCCGTGCAGGGACTAAAGGGAGTGCCCACGTCTTCACCACCACCCAGGACACACCTGAGCACCCCACAAGAGTGCCCTTGCAGTGGGGACACGGGCCGGTCAGTGGCCAGCGGTGGAGCTGCACGGAGCTGTCACAGCCGACCACGGAGCGTGTCCAGAAGAGCGTCTGCACCGGATTCTAACAGCCCACACATGCGTTCGGTTCAGGTGGACAAACGGGTCCTGACCACCACGCGGACAGCCCCGGCCCGGCGTCCCTGAACACTTCCCTGGGCAGACGTCCCGGCCTTGCCCAACATGGGGGCAGGAACTCGCCGCCGTCCCAGCGCCGGCCACTCGGTAAAGCCTTCCGTCCCGGGGAAAGAGGCAGGAGTGGGCGAGCTCCCGTTTGTGGCCCAAGAAGCCGTCTCTGGTGTTAGGTCACACTGTCACCAAGGCTGGTTGTGTTTGCCGCCCGCGGCCCCAGGATGCTCCCCAGTCCCGGGAGTCTGGCCCCACGGCTGCCCTCTGCCCCCCCGCGCTTCCATGGAGCAGAGGCCCGGCAACCCGGTCTTTGTCACCTGCCAGGGAAGAGCAGGTGACCATGAGCCGCCGCCCGCCTCCGCCTGGCCCTCCTGTCGACGGCAACGCCTTCCCATAGGCTTCCAAGCATGTGCGTGTGCACGGGGTGTGTGTGCACACGTGCTTGCGTCTGTGGTGTCCGTGTGCATGCACGGTGTGCGTGGTATGGGGAGGAGAGGGGCCAACGGGGCCGTGACTGAGGAAAGAGCCGGTGCGTGTGACATAAACTGCGGCGGGAACCGGACGGTGGCCGGCCGAGCGCAGGCTCCCGCTCTGAGCCCGCGCGTGTCCAGAGGGCAGAGGCAGGGCTCAGCGGGACGCGCCCCCGCCGGCTTCGTGAGCGGCGGCCCAGGGACGACAGCTTGCTGGTGAGCTGCCTGCGTGCCAAGCGTGCTGGTTCACACCTCCTTGTGAATCTGCCAAACCTTCCCTTACAGATTTTTCTCCAAGAAACAACACAGGGAATAAGAAGGTTGTTTTTTCTTTTTTAATCTGACTGGCGAGAGCCAAGGCGTATTTAAGATTCATCCTATTGGCAACACTCCAATCCCACTGGCCACGGGCACGGCGCTCCCTGCGCCGGCTCGAGGGACAGGTGTGACAGAGGGGAGTGGTCCTCGGAGCCCAGAATCGCCTGGATGCAGCCGTCAGGGCCGCCGGCCCCCCAGGATGCTCACGGAGTCCCCACCGGGAGACCATCGGGGAGCCCACAGGGGCCGGGGCCGTGGCCCCAGGAGCGGGGTGAGGCTGTGGGGCCGCGTCCCCTTCGCAGCTCCACGTGAGCCTCCGTCCACAGCCCCGGATGCTCGTCCTCCGGAGAGTCTGCACCGCGGCCACACTGTCTGCCGTCGTTGGAACGACAGGGAAATAAAACCCCGTCTGTTGGCACGAGAGGCACCGGCTGCTGCACGCAGAGTCCCAGGGACCAGCCCGGGTGACGACGATCTCAGCAGGAGCAAACCAGTTCTACGGCAGCTGATATTTCTCTCTGAGTTCAGTGAAGGCAAAGCATCCATAGCCTCTAAGAAACACAGACAAGGGAACCAGAAGGGAGGCCGCGGCATTTCTGCTTCTGCGCAGGCCTGGGGCGCTCGAGCTTCTCGGGGGCCTCTGACCTTGTCCATAAGCAAAGCCATTAAGGGCGTCTGGCGACAATCGGAGCGAAATAGAAACAGTCACCTGCAAACCAGTGCAAACCGGTGTCTGAGCCCCTAAGAGGCCACAGTGACGGAGCAGTGCTGGTACCGCCCGGCGTCCAGCAGGACACCAGCGCCGTCCAGGTGCCGCCGTGCCTGGACGGGACGGCCAGAAACCCTCGGATTCCCTCCCAGATTGAAAGAAACAAAAGGCAAGAGAGAAAAAGCTGTTGTGCTTTGTTCGAGACCTTGGCAACGTCCAGCTAGAACCCGCTTGCTTTCCCCTTCTCGGGAGACGGTCTTGCTGCCCTGAGTCGCGGTGCTCCTGGAAGTACTTCCTGGGATGTCAGCCCCCGGGGGGGCCTGCGAGGGGGACAGCTGGTGTGACGTCAGCCCCTTCCCTCGACGGCACCTGCTGGGGGTTCCCTGTGTGACCTAAGCATCCTGGTGGCACTGACTGGGGGGTACCTCCTGGGACGTCAGCCCCCTGGTGGCACCTGCTGTGGGACGTCAGCCCCCCAGTAGGGCCTGCTAGGGGGACCCTTGGTATGATGTCAACACCTTCCCCCAGTGGCACCTGCTGGGGGTACCTCCCTCCTGGGACGTCAGCCCCACCTCCCTCTCACAGCACCTGCTGGGGGTGCCCTGTGTGACGTCAGCCCCCCAGCAGGGCCTGTGAGGGGGACACCTGGTGTGACCTCAGCCCTTTCCCCCCGGTGGCACCTGCTGACGTCAGACCCCCACCACAGCCCTGCCCCCCCCCCCACCCCCCGCCATGGCGAACTGAAGGACAGACAGGCCCTGAGCACCGTGCTCCTTTGAGGAGGCTGGAAACACCTGAATGGCCCCAATGAATTGAGGGCAATAAACTTCTAATCCACATTTAAATTTTAGATTAGGCCTGATCTCCGACTTGCTCATGAGAGTTGAATAGGCTGTTTCACTGAAGGTATTTTACACAAAAACACGTAATTCTCGGTTTATTCACGTGGGCTTAGGTAAACTCCGAGAGGACACTCGTCCTTTCCCGGCCTCCCTTCCAGGGCAGGACTCCGCTCTTGAGCAGGTGTCACGGAGGGCGGCGGGAGGTGCCGTTTTTCTGGGAACCGGGTTGGCCTTTGCGCTCTCTGGCCCTCGGAGGATCGAGGTGTGGCGGTTCTGACTCCAGGATCGTGACCGGTTTCCACCGGGCCGCTGGGCGCGGAGACGGGCATCATTCCTCCTACGGCCCCAGCGCAGCGCGAGGCTGGCCCGCCTTCAGGTTGCAGCTGGGAAGGCACGAGGTCCCCGAGATGCCCGCAGGTTCCTGGTCCATGAGCTAAAATTCAGGGATACCCTCCTGGGAGAGTTTTCCAGCCGCTTCTTCCATTTGTTTCTTTTTCATCCCATTAACAGGTTTTATCATGCGGCTTAGGAATTCACTTTGTACAGAGAAGCAACACATTTAGGGCAATAATAACATTTTAAAATGCACTTACCTCCCTATCTTTTCCGCACCAGACACCCGCCGTGTGATCTGAGGGATATTCTTATGTGACCACTTTTAAGGGTCTCAGATTAGTATCTTTTTTTTTTTTTTTTTTTTTATGAGCACAGAAAGTCAGGCTTGGGGTGGGGGCAGACAGGGAGGAAGCCATGGAACAGGTTGTGAAATGCCGGGTGCCTGAGACCAACACTCACTGGCGGAAGGAGGACACGATAGAGACGGAAAAATAAGTTGCGAAACGCTGAGATGGGAATCGAAAGAGGGAGGACGCGGGTGGCTCGGGACTGCTCCGGGGAGCTCACGGCCTCGCTCGGGCGCACGGCTGACGGCTCTGCGGGGCTCGGTGCACCCCGCGTGCTGGGAATCGCGGCGTGGAAATCTAGGGCAGCGGATCGCCGTGGGAAGATCGAGGCTTGAGAGGCAGGCAGGCCCGGGCCCACACCCCGACCCAGAGCGGGGGGCATGGGTGCGTGGGACGGGCGGTGATGTAGGACCCACGGCACGTCCTGCACCCCTGCGGGAGGGTCCGGCTCAGGGACCATCAGGACGTGCTAGGAATTCACGGAGGGAAACATATTCCTGTCTTTCACCGTCTGCGTGAAGAAAGTAGGACTCCAGAAGGACGCTGGGTCATGCTAAGGGCTCTGAGGGTCACAGACTTCACTCCCGGGGCCAAAGTCCCATTCTAGGACCTTAGGTGACCATCCGGCGGTGACATTAGCACCGGGAGAGAGGGGCGCCTCCCTGGGTATGTCAGGCACTCGGTGATGACGACACGAGTGAATTTTATTTTTTAGGTTTACCAATTATAAAAATCCAAACCACCACGTTTTGGAGGGACGTGGCCTAGAGTTACGGATTCGACTATACTATTCACTTTATTCTTTAGGTAGCTAATCAATAAATGCCTCATTAATTTCAAGTGCCAACAGGGTTATTTTTAATTTTCCTAGCTATCGAGTTAATAAATCTTAATTAATCTAAGTATTATTTAGGCAGAGTGGCTCACCCAACAGGTGGTGAATGGGTCTCCAACCCCGAGGCTGAGAAACCTACGTGTTGGGAGGGGTTTCCCCTTTCTCCGCGTCTGATGCGGCATCAGCAGCACCACCCCCGCCCCAGCCCTAATGGGCAGAATGGGGTCCTCACCATGGGGTGTTGATGAGTCTCTGACGGCTGCGCTAAGCCCCTTACAGAAGTGGAACCCGGTGTGCCCCGACCCTTGCACACAGCGCCCCACCGTCTGGGGGCCCCTGAACCCCGTCTTCTCTGGCCAGCAGCCCCTGCACCTCGTTCCTCACCGTCTCCCGGCCTCCACGCACCGCCCCCCGGGGCCATGGGGTGTTCCCGCAGGCTGGGGGGCCACCGGGAGCAGCTCCGCGTGAGCGAGCGCAGCAGGCTTGCCCATCGAGGCCGGGTCTGCGGGTGCCCACCGTGTGCTCAGCCTTCCCACGGGCCCCCCACCTCCCCGACCGCACCAGCCGAGTCCTGATTTCCAAACCCAAGGGACGTTTGTGAGTCTAACTTCATGAGCCTCCAAACTGCATCTGACGTTACTGATCGTATTTACAGAGACCCCCCCCCCCGCCCTCCTTCCCCACTGCACCTGCTCTGTCCCCCTCTTGCTCCGTTGGCCCCCCCGGGGCCTGGGCACCCCCGTCTCAGCTGGCTGTCTCCTTACCCTCCGGTCCACGGGGCCACCTGCGTGCTGAGGACCCTTCGGTCTGCGCCCCGGCTCTGCTGTCCTCTCTGAACTCCGGACCGTGTGCCTAGGAGCATCTTGACTTGATCCTGCTCGATGCCCCAAACCCAAGGTCTGGTCCTGGGGGGCCCTGGCCTTGGGCTGAGGCTCCTCCTCCTGGTGGCTGCCAATCAGTGACCTCACCATCCTCCAATCAGACGTGCCGAGATCACAGGTCTGTCCCCTCCTCATCCGCAGTCGGCCCCCCCTTGTGCTGTCGGGTCCAACCCCTGCTCTGTCGCACCCTCTGCACCCGGCCTCGCACACGCCGCTCAGGGTTTTATCATCTCCAGCCTTGGCCGCCCAAGGCCTCCTGACCCGGAGCCCTGGGTTCACCCGCGTGCGTCCGGCAGAGCCTCCTCCAGTTCACAGTAATCCACACGGTACGAATTAATCCACGCCGCTCCCCTGCCTCAAGCCGCTCAAAGCGGCGCCATCACCTCTGGGATTGAATTCCTTATCGGCTCTGAGCTTGGTGACGATCTGGGCCCCGCGGCCTCCCCAGCTGCCACTGCACAGCGTGCGGCCGACAGGTCGGGTTCAGCCACCTGGGGGTGTCCCCACGACACCTGCCGTCGCTGGTCCACGCCTCTGCATCTGCTGATTCCGCCCGCAGGGACACTCTCCCCATCTGTCCCACTTGCCCTTCGTGGGCCATCAGCACCCCTGTCCCTGCCGTCCCTGTGTCCACCCCCAGCCCACACCCGGGTTTTGGAAACAATCCTAAGTTCCCCGGCGCTGGTCTCCAGTACTCTGCGGTTTCCCACGGCGTCCTCGCGTGTTAGGGCCTGCCACGGCGCCAGTCGCGGGCGCGGGGGGCTGACTCAGCATCGGCAGGACTGCGAGGACCCGAGACTGAGCGCGAGGCCGCGGGAGCACGCGGAGCTGCGGGGGGCGGGCGGCCTGTCGGGGCAGGAGGCGCGGCTGCGGGACTCGAGTGGCGCACGGTGGCTGGTGGCACGGTGGCCGGTCCGCGCGCTAGGTCACGGCCCTGCAGAAACGGCTCTCTTGCCCCCCACCCGCTTTAGGCCTTGGGTTCAACGCGACATGTTAAAGTCGGTCAAGTCACAGATTCTTCTCCGAATGTCATCACCGGGCGATTTCTGCTAAGTTGTCTCAGACGGAGGGCAGAGGGCACATTCTTATTTTTAATTTACTTACATTATGAGTGGAAATAAGGGCTTAATATTGTGTTTTCTTACCTCGTAAACTTTTACCATCCTGCCCGTCAGCCCTCCAGTCGGTCCTTCCCAAATTGTCTCCCTCACTCCCTCCCTCCTCCCCTTCATCCCTCCTCCCCCATCCTCCCCTTTCATCCCTCCTTCCCCTTCCTCTCTTCATCATTCTTTTCCCCCTCCCTGCTCCATCACTCCCTCTCCCCTTCTATCACTCCTTTCCCCTCCCCCTCCATCCCTCCCTTTCATCCCCCCTTCCCCCTTCATTCCTCCTCCCCTCCTGCCCTTTCATCCCTCCCTTCCCTCTTCATTCCTCCTCCCCTCCTCCCCTTTCATCCCTCCTTCCCCCTCCCCCCTCCATCACTCCCTCTCCCTCCATCACTCACTCCCCCTTCCCCTGTCCCCCTCCATCACTCCCTCCCTTCCCCTTTCCTTCCTGGAGGGCCCTTCTTTCACATCAGAGACCTGGTTGTGTTTTTTTGCATCTTTGAACAAATACAAGATTGAAAGTGTTGAGCCATTAGGATGATGTTGGGAATTCAGGTGTTAGAAGGAATAGATACTTTGATGTGATTAGGTTCATACTCAAAACAAATTGATGTCATCATGACCTACCATGTGATTTCTCAGAAAAAAAATTCGATTGTTCAGAGGGGAGCTAGGCAAGGCTCTGCGGGACCAGGGCCCCGCGGTGGACGGAGGAAGCACACACTTGGCCTGGGCCTGGGCTAGCTTGGCCACTCTCCTGGTGTGCTCCCTCGTCCCGGCATGCTCCTTCGTCCTGCTGAGCTCCCTCGTCCCAGCTCCCTCGTCCCTCTGTGCTCCCTCGTCCTGGTGTGCTCCCTCATCCTGTTGTGCTCCCTCGTCCCGCTGTGTTCCCTCGTCCCGGCGTGCTCCCTCGTCCTGCTGGTTCCTTCATCCCTCCGTGCTCCCTCGTCCCGGTGTGCTCCCTCATCCTGTTGTGCTCCCTCGTCCCGCTGTGTTCCCTCGTCCCGGCGTGCTCCCACGTCCTGCTGTTTCCTTCATCCCGCTGTGCTCCCTCATCCTGGCATGCTCCCTTATCCTGCTGTGCCCCCTCGTCCCTGCATGCTCCCTCGTCCCACTGTGCTCCCTCGTCCCTGCATGCTCCCTCATCCCGCTGTGCTCCCTCATCCTGATGGCTCCCTCATCCCGCTGTGCTCCCTTGTCCTCGCTGTGCCCCCTCACCCCGCTGTGCTCCCTCATCCCGCTGTGCTCCCTCATCCCGCTGTGCTTCCTCATCCTGCTGGCTCCCTCATCCTGATGGCTCCCTCATCCCGCTGTGCTCCCTTGTCCTCGCTGTGCCCCCTCGCCCCGCTGTGCCCCCTCGCCCCGCTGTGCTCCCTCATCCCGCTGTGCTCCCTCATCCCGCTGTGCCCCCTCATCCCGCTGTGCCCCCTCGCCCCGCTGTGCTCCCTCATCCCGCTGTACCCCCTCGCCCCGCTGTGCTCCCTCATCCCGCTGTGCTCCCTCATCCCGCTGTGCTCCCTCATCCCGCTGTGCTCCCTTGTCCTCGCTGTACTCACTCATCCCGCTGTGCTCCCTCATCCCGCTGTGCTCCCTTGTCCTCGCTGTGCCCCCTCATCCCGCTGTGCCCCCTCGCCCCGCTGTGCTCCCTCATCCCGCTGTGCCCCCTCGCCCCGCTGTGCTCCCTCATCCCGCTGTGCCCCCTCGCCCCGCTGTGCTCCCTCATCCCGCTGTGCCCCCTCGCCCCGCTGTGCTCCCTCATCCCGCTGTGCTCCCTTGTCCTCGCTGTGCCCCCTCGCCCCGCTGTGCTCCCTCACCCTGCTGTGCTCCCTCGCTGCGCCCCGCCGACAGCTAAAACCTGGCCCGGATTTTCTACTGATGTGAGGAATGAGTGTCTTCACCTAGTTTTTAAAAATGTCAAAAAGTTAAGAGGAAACCTAAGCTGTCAGCACATGTGAAGGGCCGGGGCCCCTGTTTCCAGAATGTTCTTCCCACGTCCTGGAGGTGTGGGGTCCTCAGGCCCGGAGAGTCCTTGCCGGGTCGGCCTCTGCCCCAGCCGGCTTCTCAAGGCCGCCACTTCAGGATCACTCGGGGTCTTCGCCGTCGCCCCTCGCCCCTCCGTCGCCCCCAGACGCCGGCCGGCGTGAAGCCCCTTCCCCCGCTCACCCAGAGCGAGGCCCAAGCCCCAGCCCAGGGAGCAAGGGGGGAGGCGGGGCGGGGCAGGGGCGGGGCACGGCGGGCAGGGGCCGGCGCTCCGGCATCCTCCACCCAGACGGCTCAGCACCTGCGTCAGTGGCGGTGGGAGGGCAGCGGGGACCGGCAGGGTCAGGGTCAGGGTGCGAGGTGCTCTCGCTGGGGACCCAGGCCGGGAGTCGGACTCGGATCAGCGCGGGTGGAGCGTCGGGTAGGCAGACATGAGGTCTCGGCAGGGCCCACGTGCCACGTCCGGGTCCCCGCGCCTGCCTCCAACCCGCCAAGTGTAGTGGGGCCGCAGCACTGAGCCGCCAGGCCCTGCAGGGGCTGAGCCGCTCCCCGAGAGCCCCCGAGGCGGGCACGTGAGCCCCACCCCTACCCCCCCCACCCCCGGTCCACCCGGGCCGCACACAGTCAAGTACAGGACCCGGCGTCAGTGGAGCAAACCAGGTGCGCGGCTCAGTGGAGCCACCGCGTGCTCTCGGGGCTCCACCGCGTGCGCTCGGGGCACCACCACCTGCTCTCGGGGCTCCACCGCGTGCGCTCGGGGCTCCACCGCGTGAGCTCGGGGCACCACCGCGTGCTCTCGGGGCTCCACCACGTGCGCTCGGGGCTCCACCGCGTGCCCTCGGGGCTCCACGGCTAGGCTCAGGGCTTCACCACATGCGCTCGGGGCTCCACCGCGTAGGCTCAGGGCTCCACCGTGTGCTCTCGGGGCTCCACCGCGTGCTCTCGGGGCTCCACCGTGTGCTCTTGGGGCTCCACCGCGTAGGCTCGGGGCACCACCGCGTGCTCTCGGGGCTCCACCGCGTGCTCTCGGGGCTCCACCGCGTGCACTCGGGGCTCTACCGCATAGGCTTGGGCTCCACCACGTGCTCTCGGGGCTCCACCGCGTGCGCTCGGGGCTCCACCGCGTGAGCTCGGGGCACCACCGCGTGAGCTCGGGGCACCACCGCGTGCTCTCGGGGCTCCACCGCGTGCTCTCGGGGCTCCACGGCGTAGGCTCGGGGCTCCACCATGTGCTCTCGGGGCTCCACCGTGTGCGTTCGGGGCACCACCGCGTAGGCTCGAGGCTCCACCGCGTGCTCTCAGGGCTCCACTGCGTGCTCTCGGGGCTCCATGGCGTAGGCTCGGGGCTCCACCGCGTGTTCTCGGGGCTCCACCGTGTGCTCTCGGGGCTCCACCGTGTAGGCTCGGGGCTCCACCGCGTAGGCTCGGGGCTTCACCACATGCGCTCGGGGCTCCACCGCGTAGGCTCAGGGCTCCACCGCGTGCTCCCGGGGCTCCACCGCGTAGGCTCAGGGCTCCACCACGTGCTCTCGGGGCTCCACCGCGTAGGCTCGGGGCTCCACCGCGTAGGCTCGGGCTCCGCCGCGTAGGCTCGGGGCTCTACCACATGCGCTCGGGGTTCCACCGCGTACTCTCGGGGCTCCACCGCGTAGGCTCAGGGCTCCACCGCGTGCACTCGGGGCTCCACCGGGTAGGCTCAGGGCTCCACCGCGTGCTCTCGGGGGTCCACCGCGTAGGCTCGGGATCCACCGCGTGCACTAGGGGCTCCACTGCATGCGCTCGGGGCTCTGACAGCAGCGCTCGGGGAAGGCGGTTCTCTCCACGGTCCTCCGGAGCCTCCCTGAGCACAGTCTACAGACCACGACCGCGACCCCCTTCCGCGACCTGTGTCCCATGGACACGTTGCTCCATCCTCTGTGTTTGTGAGGCCGCTCTCCCCTGACTTCCCCTTGGGCCTTACCGGCATCTCTTTGGGTAATTTTATGTGATTTTCATATTTTCCCACCTTTGCTCCACTCAATAATTGAATTGGGAAATGAAGGGGAAAAAAAGAGCCAGAAAGGGCGCCTGTAGGGTTCAGCAGGTGAAGCGTCTGCCTTCGGCTCAGGTCATGATCCCGGGGTCCTGGGTTCGAATCCCGCTTTAGGCTCCCTGCTCAGCACACAGTCTGCTTCTCCCACTGCTCCTCCCTGTTCATGATCCATCTGTCAAATAAATGCAAAAAATAAATAAATAAAATAAAATCTTTAAAAAAAAAGAGTAAGTAAATGAAAACGAGGGAATGGAGGGAAGACTACACATGCCTGGAGCAAAACCCAGGCCGATATTCTGCGTTACCGCGGCCTCCGGGGCACACAAGACCATGCAGGGGAGTGCGTATGCCCTAGGCAGGAACTGGCTGCCAGAGGGGGGGGGCACCCGTGGGGTCTGTGACCTGTAGCGAGGACACGAGGCGCAGCACCCACCTTCTGGAGAGTCACGCGCGCTGACTTATAACAGGTTTTAAGAAGTCGTCTGGTGGGAAGACCTGTTCGCCGCACTTCGCAGGTGTCTTCAGGTGCGTTTGACTCGGGGCGCTGCAGCCTGGCTGGCGCCCGCTGCTCCACAAAACCTAGAAAGGCAGGCGGCGACCCCGGGCCCCGCCCACCCCCTGCGCCGGCACCCGGGAGCTGAGAGATGCACCCCCTGCATGCACTCCAGCCTTTCCTGAAGAAACCACTATTAGACATTCCTGCCACAGCCCTGGAGCTTGAGATAATTTATTCAGGCAGCAGGCACTGTGGGATCCGAGAGCCCCTGGAGGATGCGAGAGGTGTGATCCTGCATCCTCTTAAATTAGAGGTGAGCTCCCCACCCAGGTGGCCTCTCACTAATTGCTTCTAACAGAATTCTCTCTCTGGCTCCTAAAATGACGATTCAGCTGCAGTTGAAAGTTTGCAGCCCATGTCTGTGCTGCTTTCTTGAGGGGGAGAGTGAGAGGCAATGTGTGTTAAAATTAAAAATTGGAAGTCCCTCTGGCAGCCAGGAGACACGGCACCAGATGGACCCGTGTCTTTAAGCGGCAGCGCACTGCTGTCTGGTGGCCGCAGCGCCCAGCCATGTCCCCGGCTGTCCTTGTCTGGGACGCAGGCCTCCCGCCCGCACCTGCCGTGGCTGCCGTCTCAGCCCTCGCACGAGGTGGGCAGCCTGTCGGCCCCCTGTCGGCCCCTGAGCCACACGCCCCCTGGTCCTCCCACATGTAAAGAGCTCAGACTCGTTTGGTGTCCGGTGAAGGCCACCAGCTGAGAGGCCTCGGCCGGTCGGGTGGCTTCTGCCGGAGAAGGCTTATCTCTGAGCAGAGAGGCAGCTGCAGGTTCTCGTGACTCGCTCACCCCGCACACTCCGCAAGGACAAAGCCCGCCCCGGGGCACCGTGGGAAGGCTCCTGACGGGGCCTGCAGCCTCCCTGACGCCCACGGAGCTGCACGGCGTACCTGCCCGGGGGCTCAGATCCCGCATCGCCAGAAACGCAGGTGTCCCTGTGAGCCGTTGAGTGCGACCCTGAGTCCTCCCAGCGTCTGGGCGGACAGGGGCCCTGGCGCAGACTTGAAAGCATCCAGGCTGGAATGGCTGCCTGATTGTGTTATTCATTATCACCAGAAGGAGAGTTTACTCTGGGAACGTGATTTGGTCATGGAATGCTCGTCTCCAAAACGCCTCTGTCTGAGAGATTTGCAAGGCACTGGATCTTTTCAAGCCTGCTAACAGCTGGAGTTCAGCTGCAGCCTCGGATGGTTTCTGAATGCTAATAACTGCAGTTCCCGGTTGTCACCGAGTCTCGTCGCTGAGAAGTGCCGTCTCGGGGCCGTCACCAGGCTGAGATGTTTCAGATGGGAAGGAACAAACCCTCCGGATCCAAACCTCAAGAGCTTTGTATTCAGTGCCAGTGGCTCGGAGGACGTTCAAGGTCGCCCTGGGCCCTGCCCCCCGAGAGTTGTGCCTGGAGCACCAAGGGAAACCATCGTGAAGTATTTGCGTAGCTGACGGGGTCCACGTGGGTATCAGCTCGTGGGTTAATGTGGGACGAATGCAGGGGGAGGGGTAAGGGAAAGCACAGAATCCGTGCGGAATGGTGAGGATTGAGGCGCACCTTGTGGATGCTGGTGCACCCTCTTCCTGAGTCCCAGCGAGGGCACTGGGAGGGGGACAGAGCACCACCTGCAGCGCTTACAGGTGTGTCCCCACGATCATCTGCGCCTCCGAAGGTGGGCTGAACAGCAGGGGCGCCCCAGGCATGGCGGGCCACGTGACCCCAAGCCAGCACACGTTCACACGAGGGTGGTCACCTCATTCCCAGGCTGGCAAATCCATCACATCTGTTTCCTTGATGCTTAAAGGGAGAAAATGCACTAATCTCTCAGCCAAATTGCATTATATTTTGTAAGAACCATTAGAAGAAATATAAAACATCCCCGCACCTGCGAACCCGGTCGTACAGCGCTCTGCGCTGCTGTGGTGTCCGCGGGGGCCGTGGGAGGCATCGACAAGCCTGGAGACCAGGGGGTTCACAGCTTCCCGCGTTCACAGAAGGAAGCACCTCCCAGGTAGGACAGGCTGCCACCCATGTGATGCGCTTGCACGTAACATTTACGCCTTATTTTCCAAACAGAGAGGCCAGAAGTCATCCGGACAGTGCTTCAGCTTTTGAAACGCCGTTTTATGAATCCCTTGCCTGGGCATTCTCAGCCTCGTGTTAGGGCTCCTAAATTGCATTTGGTTTTAAGCCAAACTTATTTATCTAATTAATTTCCTATTTATCAAAATCTTATATAATATCTACATATAGTAGTATCTGTGTTGTAAATATGTAGAATTCATTATATACACACATAAAGATGTATGGGCTCTTGTGTTATATTTATAACATAATAAATAATATCTATATATTTTCCTAAGTATTTTTTAAAGTCAGTCCAAAACCCCTATTCCCAGTCTGCCTTTCTGGCGCTCACAGTCTCTCTGTCTCTCTCTCTCTCTCTCCCCCTGCCATACACACACACACACACACACACACACACACACACACACACACACATTTTTAATTGGGAGACAAAGACCTCCTCCTTTCTTCTCTCTAACATCTGCACTTTTCATTTTAAAAACGGTGCTTCTTCTATTTAAATCCGGCCCCACCGAGACCCCCTTTATCGCACCAGGACGCCACAGTGCAGCAAGTTCAGAAACAACAGGAAGGAAGCCACGAAGACAGGACTATTTTTACGACGTGTCTTTTATCCACGGAGCTATTTAGGTCCATGCTTCGTGCACCGAGGGCTGCAGAGCTGGGAAGGGCAGCCCAGGAACCTCCGAGGACACGCACCGCTGACTCCGTGTCACGTCCTCAGAGCCGCTTCCATGTCCCGCGTGGTCATTTGGGTCTTTAGTTTTATTTTTAGATACTAATCTCCCCAAAGGCCATTTGTTCAGATCACACACTGGCTATGAGTCCAATGAGCCCTCACCCCTGGGTGAGACACGTGTGTAGATGCATAGTTTTTAAGAAAGCAAATATTAAGGTAACTAGTCTTCATGACCACAGATATTTAGAAGAATAATTATATTTAATTTATATTTTAATCCTATACATCTTCTTATTTTTTCCTGGAGAAGATTTACAGGAATGATTATACAATTAAAGGTGTAATTACGATATTCAGCAGTCTGGGGGCAAGAGAAGGATCAGTGCATTGGGAGTCTCTATCCTGCACCTACTGAGCTGCAGCAGGGAGACACTGGCCAACCAGGAAAAGTCAACTAAAAATGAAAATTGTTAAAGCACATTATACATTTCCTCACTCCTTTGGTCCCTGAGAAATGATTCCATTGAATGTGAGTACATGGACATAGGGCACTTCCGACTTCCAAGCGGGCTGTGCCCCACACGCCCACCAGAGGCGGGTGTTCCAAGGTCGCCGAGAGCGTCCTTTGCAGACAGTTCATGGATGTCTTCAGATGCCCGGAGCACCAGGCCGGGCCCTGTCTCCCGCTGTCCCCCCACTGTCTGCAAATGGCAAATGGATCCGAGATTCTGTGGGAGGCTCCTCCTCTCGATCTCACGCTCCACGGCCGCTTCTCCAAACAATCATGTCCACAGATCGGATCACATGCGCACGAGTGGAGGGGAGACCACTTGCCTTATCTAGGGCAGCGCAGTGTGCAGTGTCCCCGCGTGGGGTACCACCTGCGCAGGACGGACCAGCTGGCGGGCACAAGGCTGTAGGACGGCCAGTCCGTGGGTGCTCCTGGCAGGTGCTCCAGCAGGTGCTCTCCACAGGTGTTTCCCAAGGCTGTGGTCCTCGAGCTGGGGAGCTGCGGAGCTGGAGAGGAGGATGTCACCCCTCACATAGGGAGCAGAGTCAGCCCTGGAGCTCACGGAGGGAGGAGGGGGCAAAACAGTCTGGTCCCTGCCTCGAGGGACCCCAGCCACACCCCAGCCCCCCCCCCCCCACACACACACACGCCTCCACAGTCCGGGGCCAACCTCCTCTGGCTGTGCCCATCCCCACACACGTGCTGACCCTCAGGCCCTCCCAGCCAGCCCCACACAGGCAAGATGCCTGACCTCTGACCCTCACATGCAGCCACCCAGCATCGCAGGCGCTGGGGAGACATCTCCCAGCCTGCAGCATCCTGTCACCTGCGTGAGTGACACCCCAGGCCCCAGGGGGCACCTGAGATTCTCAGGGAGAAATTTTGGCCTCCAGGAAATTCAGAGGCGGCGAAACAGAACAATAACCACGTGACACAGGTGTGGACTGAGCAAAGGACCCTTGCTGAGCAGGGGCCGCCCTGGTGGGCGCTTCTTTAGGGTGTCTGTCCCGAAGACCGTCCCTCCCCATTTCCCCAGCAACTCGGGGCCTTCGACCTCAGAATCCATGACTTTTCTGAGAGCTTTCGGTTTGCTCCTTCACACACATCAGCCTGCAAAGCAGCAGAAATGGAGTCTCCAGCTCTCCAGCGCTTGTAGGGCTTTGTGTTGAGGCCCCTGTCTTGCACCGGGCATCTAGGTGAGCGTGACCCCACGCTCGTCCCCGCAGAGCGAGCTCCCGAAGTGGGACATCCCTCCTCCTGTTGGGCAGGTGGGTTTCATACGGCCTGAGGCTGGCGTTTCCTGCGCGTTAACGCAATGGCCATTGTTCAAGCAAAAATGTTTGATTAAAATATCCATATCCGTGGAGTGAGAGCTCTGCAGACTGTTGGTGGTACATCAAAATCATGGGGAAAGAGGAGTATGGAGAGATGGGCGGAGGAGGGCTGGCACGCTAAGGCGCCGTAAGCACCGCGCAGTCCTCCAGACGCCGGCCTCTGATGGCTCAAGGAAGTTGGTGACTTGGGTCCTTAGAACAGGTGATTGCAAGGACCGACGCATGACAAGTGGGAGTCTAGGCAGAGGGTCCCATCATTCTGAAATAACGCTTAAATAGGCAAGAAAGAGAGACAAAAATCATAGTTTGTGTTGTGCAAATGAAGCATAAACAATATTAATTCAGAACTTCCAAAAAAAATAGGCAGAGATAATCCTTTTTTTTTTTGAGAAAAAGAGAAGATGGTATTTTTCTGTATCGACAGAAAATTAGACTTTCTATTGGAGAAAAGAACCCAGAGTATCAAAATAACAGAGGAAAACACATTTACAGTTTTTATTATAGTTTTTTAAATCCTCAAATTCAGCCCCTCAGTCTCTGTGTGCGGGGCTCTACGGTGTGCCGTGACCTTACGGGGGCAGATGCCTTTGGGGTGTGCCTCCCCCCTGGACAGAGAGCCGCCCTGCTCGGTTCTGGCTCTGGCTTTACTCAGCTGGCATGGCCTGCGTGACTTGAGGCCGTTTGCAAAAATCAAACACGATGTAAAAACCCTCAAAGAATGAGGGTTTGTCATAATTTGATGGATTTTTTTTTCCACCTGAAGGATTTTTTTAAAAGATTTTAAATAGCTGACTCTTCTGATTTTTAGGGGTGTAGGCGGTCCCCCTCTTCTGTGGGCTGGTTTGTGGTATCTAGTGACCTGGGGGGAAAGATGTTCCCAAGGAACATGACCCAGAAACGTGCCTTCTGACCTGTGCCCGGCGGGGGATGTGGAACACCCACGTCAATAAGGAAAACGGGGGTGCGCTCCTTATTGGTTTAAGCAGTGGGGGGTGGGGGAGCTAATTAACTTAACAGACTGTGACCACGGTGGCTACAAAGAGGATATTAAACATAAAAATCCGTTTACCTTTATTGGCATGAAAATACGTGCAGGCTGTGTTCCTGAACTTTGTAAAGTCGTGGACGGCGCCTGGGTGTGAGCCTGTCTAGGGGCGGCTGCGCGTCCCCTTCCCCGGGCGCCCCAGAGGGTGTGGGCGCGGACGGCAGGCAGCGAGGGCGCCTGTAGACCAAGGACCATCCTCATCCCGTGGAGACTGAGATTTCCCTGGTTTCTGTACCCTGCCCTACACTTCCCCACAGAAAACATGCGTCACAATACAAAGCAGACCGGTAGTGTTGACATCAACCTACAGTGTTTTGAGATTTTTTTTTTTTTTGAAGAAACCAGAAGTTCTACAAACAGATGCATTTTGGTTAAATTTTTAACCCAATTTTTGATTAAAATCTATTCCAATATGCAGTCGTCTCCTTCTCAGCATTCAAAATGGTGTCGGGACCCATTGGGCTCACTCGTTGTCTTGGCTGGAGCCAAACAAAAGGAGCAAATGTCCACAAAAGACAGAACAAATGCAGAACAGTTAAGCAGCTTTTTTTTTGCAATGGAATTAAATGGCCTTTTACCAACGCCTTATCAGTTGCTGACTCTTAATCTGGATTAAATTCTAAAATGTCTGAAGGCAAGTATTTCCAGCATTTTACTTAATCCAAGTTAGAGGTGATTTTACATTTAACGAGGATGTCCGCGAACGTACGTCAACACCTCCTGGTTCTGAAAGACCCTTATAGGATTGTCTCTAATTAGGAATTTCCCCCTGCAGACGCACGTGTGATGTACATGCTTCCGCCCTGGAAGAAAGGGACAGATACTCTACTTCTGCTGTGAGAGAGCCCTTCCTGATTTAGTTTCTATGATGCTTTACGTCGTACGTTAGGATTCGTACTTCATGATACAAAAGTTTTGACTGATCCTGACTCCGGGCTCTAAAATGTCCTACTTAAAAACAGAACAAATAAAAGCAAAACCAAACCAACAAACTTGGGTTATTCGAGCACATTTTCTTTCCCCTTGAGAACATGAGTGACTTTCATCGGGAAAGCGTTTCTTTCATCAAAATGCTGACACCGTTGGCCGTGACGATGGGATGAGCAGTGTTTGCTAATCGCTCTGTTCTACCCGGGCTGCAGCCGGAGCATTAAAACTGTGTATTTCTCTTCAGGGGGCACGTGGGCCGCCCCAGATGCCCGGGTCTACGCAGACACACTGTGACTCCTCTGTGCTCTCCCTGGCTCGTTTGAGTAACAAAGGTGAAATTTTGGGGCAGCAGGTACCTCCCCGGAATGCAGGTGGGGGCACTCTGGCGTCCACAAGGCACATCGGGGAAGAGCAGAGATCCCGTAGCCGACCTGCCGCAGGAGCAGGACGTGTGCCCCAGCCCCAGGCCTCCCGGGGCAGCGGGGGGCTCACCCCCGGGCCCTCACCCACCGCGTGCAGCTGTGATGATCCCCTGAGCCTGAGCCCCGGGCTGAGCGGGAACCCGGCTGTCCCGCACCCGCAGCCCAGAGCCCACTCCCCGCAGCCAGGCCGAGAGCGGCCCACGGGGTGCACCGGGGCGCCCTGCTGCTGCCTGGCGGGAGGACTGCGGGGTCGGAGGGGCGAGCGGGCCTTGTTGCTCGCCGAGAGCTCCATCAGACGCGTGACCACCAGTGGTCTCTCTGGCTACTGAAGAGAGCCTGGGCGGTCAAAATTACAGAGATTGACTAAGATTGCAGCCTTCATGACCAAAAATGAATAGAGAAAGAGCGTGTATTGATTTTCAAACCAACAAAGAAATGGGCTCTGCTGACAGCCTGGCTCCTCCATGATTGACTTGCAGGGGCCTCTAGAGGGAGCGGGAGGGAGGGCAATCATCTCCCGTATCTACATCTCTCAGCAACTGTTACTTAGAGCTGCAAATGCATCTGCCTGTCAAGGAGATTCTCAGCCTGGGTTTGAAGAATTTAGCAGTTTCCTGGATATCGGACCCAATCCTGCTGCTGAGAAGCGGAAGAATTTAGATTCTCCACTCTGGGGGAGCACGGTAGCTCCTCGGAGCACGGGGGACTGCAGGCTCCGAGTGAGGCTGGGGGGGTGGGTGCCGTCTGCGGGGGGGGGGGAACTGCTCCGGGTCCAGGGGGATGGAGCGTCCCGGGTGGGAGAGCACCCGGCGCAGAGCCATGGGTCCACGAGGCCGTGGCAGCGCATGAGGAGGCCCGCTCCACCTCTCTGGCCACCTCCTCACATTCCTTCTGGGCCTTCCAGAACTTACTGCTGACCACAGGCCCTCACGGCCACATTACATAACGAAGGCTTTCTGCATAGAGAACACCCTAGTCTACATATCCTTCTGTCCATCCGTCCTTCACTGTGTACCACCCACCCACCCATCCGCCCATCCACCCAATCCTCCATCCACTCACGTATTCCTGTGATCAATCAACACAACACATGCATTTCAGGGCTCATGTCATGTTCTACTAAACAAGACAGGAGAGTTGCTTGCCGCGCCCCCCCAGGTTTACAAATTCATTGATTGCACAGATAATTCAATAAGTAACTAGAATAAATGCACAAATGCCACATCAGAGGGGACCAGGGTGCTGTGGGGGCACGAGTGGAGGAAACCAGCTTCGTCGGATGGTCAGACTTCAGAGGGACAGTCCGGGAGCAGAGGCCGTCAAGAATCGGGTGTGTGGAGGCTCAAAGACAACAGCCGAGCTGATGCCGCCTTTGAGGAAGTGCGTCCGTCCCGGCCTGGCCGGGGCTGTGGTGGGAAACGGGGAGCCGTGAGGTGGGAGACACCGTCCTTCGAAGTCCACGTCAAGGAGGTTGGACTTTGAGCCAGAGATGACGGAAGACGTGGATGATTCTACACTAGGGACCGATGCGGTCACCCTTGGCTACTAATAACACCCCAGCTTCCAACTGGAACGTGGATTTGAGGCTGCGGACGGTGGTGGTGGGGTCTCTGGGAGACGTGCGGCAGTTTGGACAAGCGTGCGGGTGGCGGTGGCTGAGCAGTAGCCGTGAGGACGCAGACCTGGGCCAGAGGTGTTTAAGGGACCGCCAACACTCGGATGTGGAAGCAGGAACAGAGACCCGATTCCCAGGATGGAGCGAGAGCACAGCGAGGCTCTGGCCTCGGGCACTCAGAGGCCAGACGCGTTCTCGGGGAGACTTTCATTTTGGAGATGGCGAAGTCACGTTTCATCATCTCGCGGGTAACAAGAGCTTTCAGCCATTTGCACGCGGACTTCCATGAGGAGCACGGCCTTGAGGGGGCAACTAGCAGTTTCCAGAGAAAACGGAGATTCGTATTCTGCTACAAATAGAGGAGTGTCACGATGGAAGACATTAAAAAAATAGATATTTTTTAAATGTTTAATTCTTAAAGCATTTTAGGGTTGCATAAGGGGGAGTCAGGGCAGGAAGCTGGGGGGATGGGCGCTGACCTCACAGCAAACAGCATTTGCAGAGGGGGCCTGGGCCTTCCCCTGGTGCCACCACCTGACCAGGTGAGCACGAAGTCAGAACACAGAAAACTAGGGGCGGGGTGGGGGGGGGGATTTTTTGCAGATTAACTGAAAAAATGAATCAGCTGTCTGTGAGCTTTGAGAAGTAAACATATTAGGTATTGAGACATGAGTGCAAGAACTTTGCTTTTATTACATATTCCCAGGAAAAGGTTGTGAGCCACAGTGTGTCAGTGGGCGTTGAGTGTACATCGGGCCAGTTCTAGGAAATTGATTTCTTTGGGATTTAACCAAGAGGAAAGGACTTAAAATCAACAACACAATGGATAAGCACATTTGAAAATTATGAGTGGATCAACTTTGATCGTTTTGAATGAATTCTTTTCCCTTTTTTTTTTTTTTTTTTTTTTTGCTAAATTCTCTACTTTGTTGTGTGCCTCATTCTACATTTTTTTTCCCATAATTTGTGAACATTGAGTGAAGCTGGGCCTGATTAACAGTAATTGTATGTAGGGAGACCATGTTACGAGTTTTAATGAGCCCACCTAGGACACCACTTTACATGACTTGCTGTGATCTTCTGAAACTTGCAGAGATATCTTTGGAGATGAGCACAATCCGGGTACTGCTAGCGTGCTAGCTGTCACCGCAAGCATTCAGACAGCCCTGTCTCCTAACGTGTTCATTCTGTCCCCAAAAGAGGCAATAGTCACAGAAGGAATTCAAGGAGAAAAGGGTGCGTCCCTTCTAGTTATGACATTTCCTAAAAACGAGCAATTGTCGGCAAAATACGAAGAGGAGGCTGGGAAGAGAGGCAGGATGTTCTAAGCTGACCCACCGAGAAGCCCACAGAGAATCCCACGGGCCCGGTCAGCGTTTCTGACCACAGTGCAAGCAAAAGGATTTGCTTTCTTCCCCATGAGCTCTGCAGACTAGTTGTCTGATGTCACATAGCCTGGCTCCTCAGGGACCCTTGGGCCCTGCCAAAGAGTGACCACATCTCCTCCTCGAGTCATCGTCCAGAGTCAGAGGCCCCGGACACGCTGCAGGGGAGGTGGTCTCTAAAACAACAGTCCTCGGGCAGCCCGGGTGGCTCAGCGGTTTAGCACCACCTTCAGCCCATGGCGTGATCCTGGGGACCTGGGATCGAGCCCTACGTTGGGCTCCCTGCATGGAGCCTCCTTCTCCCTCTGCCTGTGTCTCTCTCTTTCTCTCTCTCTCTCTCTCTCATGAATAAATAAATAAAATCTTTAAAAAAAATCTAAAAAAAAAAAATAAAACAACAGTCCTCATCCAGGACACGCAAAGCCGGGGTGGGGGCTGGACGTGACGGGGTGTTAGGAGCCGTGATTTCACAGTTGGTTCTGACATCCACTGATTTTGAAGGCCAGTTGTCGCCAGGGCCAGCTCGTCGCCCGCAGAGCCGGTCTGTTCTCCGCCCCACCCCACTCGGCAGCCGTGGGAGAGGCTGGGGTCACGTATCAGCCATGCTGCCTGCCTCTCATTGAGTTACTGGTGTGCTTTGTCACCTCTGCATCCACATGCCTGAAGGCGAATGGCGGGCGTCACATTTCCAAATCTAATCAGCAAGAAAATAAACTCTCGGCGTAGATCCTTCACCAATAAAATGTCATCTTTCATAAAAAAGCAATACTTACATACTTATTAACAACCTAAAGTGACATCTGCTCTGAAAATTATGAAGAAACTTGAGTGTGGTTTTTGTGAGCCAGTGGCTACAAGCCCAGTCTTGCCCCGCGCTGTCCAGGGCTGTTGACTTATGAGCATCTGTGTGCGAGCAAGTCTGCGGAGCGACACGCACCCTCCCAAGGATGAACTGACCTCTTCATGGCGCGTCTCCTGGCCACTGGGTCAGGAGCTGCTGGGTCTGGGTGGGCGACCGTTCCCACTCCTAGTGGTTGTGCTCCCTTTGGCTCATCAAAGTTGTCTGCAATTAGGATAAGGAGGACCCACCTGGCTTCGCCCCAGAAATGGGTTCTTGTTGGAGACGCCCTTTCTCCACGCATATAAGGCCATTGCAACACAGGCTGCACTCTTGTAGGCTTCAACTTCACAAACTGGAGGTGATACATTTTTCCCTTTAAATATTGACTTTTTAGCATGTTCACTGTTGGCGTTTCTGACTAGAATTCATAAACATATTTATGAAAACTGCTTTAGAGATTTTGTTTTACTTGCCTTGATTTCTTCTTGAATTTCTGAAAATAAGATTATAATAAATCAAGCAAACAGGGGCATTTAAAGACAACGCCAACACTACTCTCCTCATTCTGTCCACAAGTTCAGATTTGCTTGGCTCCGCCACCAAACACGTCTATGTCAACACAACACAGGTTTCTCTTGTAAAAAAAAAAAAAATGTGATTATACTTAGAAAGTTGTGTTCGGCAGCCTCCTTTTCTCATTCAATCACGTATCCCGGACATCATTCCTGATCAAAATATCATAGTCTAGCTCATTATTTTAAATTAGCAGCGCAGTATTCCATGATTTCCACTCCTGTGTCTGTAGATATTTTGGTTGGCTCCAGTGCGCTGTCACTCCAGACGACACCGCCGTGGACGCCTCTGCGCCTGGACGCCCAGGGCCCCGTGCCTTTGTCTACGTGGGAGGCACTCCCATGTGTTGGACTGCTTGGCCCATGGGAACGTCACTCCGAATTTTAATTAGCAATGTCAGATCTCTGCAAACAATGCGACGATAATCTATTTTTTCATCAGGACCTGCGGATATTATCAATCCCATCGATGAAGATGTTCTATTATTTTAATACGCACTTGTCTGACCGCTAATCAGCATGCTCAGTTATACACCCTGGGCTATCTGTGCTTCTACTGCTCTGACTTGCTATCTCTGCTCTTGACCCTTTTCCTGCGAGGTTGTCATTTTCTTGTCAAATTTCAGAATCCCTTTGTTCGTGGGGATACCGACTCTTTTTCCGTCCTGTGTTGCCAATCTTTCCTCTCAGTCTGTCATTTGACTGCTCACTGCATCCGTGGCGCCTTTTACCACCTATAGAAATCCTACATTTTTGTGTAGCCGCAGCTGTTAAATTTGTGACCTGTGTAGTTCCTATGATATTTAAGAAATTCTCACGTCTTAAAATCATAGTCACACGAAGTCTTCTCCTCCAAAGACGTGTATTGTTACTCAGTATGCAGCTTACATTCGTGTGTGTGGCTGTGGCGGGCCGTCTTTGTTTCCCCGTGCGGACGGCCAACTTGGCAGGCTTCCCGGACCGTGTGGCCTTCACGCACTGGGGCGATGTCGTCTTTATAACACAGCGTTTGCCGTGTCGATTTGGAGATATTTATAAGCTCCTTATTCCTTTTGGGTAATCTGGGTTTTCCCCCCCATTTCTGTGCTAATACCATACTGATTTGATGACCTTAGCTTTACAGTGGGCTTTAAATTTTCCTATGGCGTGACATCATCTGATTGACAATTCCCACATACTTAGTTTTCCAAGTGAAGTTTAAAATAAATATATCAGGCGCTCCACCTCCCCCAAACAAACCTGTGTGGAGGCCGAACGGAAGCACATCAAACCATGGATGTACGTGTCTCCCATCACTGTTCTCCGGGAGCGCGCCGCATCGCTCCCTAGACTCCAGACGTGCCTGTCCGTCTTGTAGTTTCTTATCAATGTGGTGGCTGCTAATTAAAGACAGGAGCTGTTGATTCTGGTGTATTTTCTTTTTTTTTTTTTTTAGAGATTTTATTTATTTATTCATGACACTCAGAGAGAGAGAGAGAGAGAGAGAGAGAGGCAGAGACACAGGCAGAGGGAGAAGCAGGCTCCATGCAGGGAGCCCGACGTGGGATTCGATCCCGGGTCTCCAGGATCGTGCCCTGGGCCAAAGGCAGGCGCCAAACCGCTGCGCCACCCAGGGATCCCTCTGGTGTATTTTCTTGACTCCAACTACTTTGTTGAGTTCTCTACTAATTTTTATATTCCTTAGAAGAATTCATCTTGTTTCCTTGGTAGGAAGTCACTTCCCCTGTAAATAAGGCATCCTTTCTTTCCATAGTCATACACCTAATATTTGGCACCTAACTCCTTCCTTTAACCAGAACCTCCAAGATAATGTTGACTAGAAGTGGTGGTAAATGCACATCTCTTTTACTTGATCTTAATGTCATGTTATTCATATTTTACCATTTAATTTGACCTCTGCCTTCTAATTTTGGTAGGCGCTTATGTCCGTTCTATGTTGAAAATTGGCATAGAATCTCATCTATTGCTTTGCTATCTATTACTTTAATTTCTTAGTATAATAAGTGATATTGATCATTTTATTTAAATGATTTTAGTGGACGTAAACACAGTTGAGATAAGTTAGACCAACTTTTTTAAGCAGAATAATCCTCACTGCTACTAATTATACCTTTAACAAGTGCTTCTATGGATCGTGCCAATATTGATTCTTGCAACAACTTGTAAAGCTAGCTGCCGTGGGTAATAACTATTCCCATTTTGAAGTTAAAGGTATAGAAGCAAAGAGATTTACCAACATGTTACACTTAGTGATCTGGGATCAAATCCCAGCTCTGGTCGTTTTTCTGGTTTCCATTACTGCCTCCTAAACAGCCAGACAGGATAGTTGGTTATTTTTTTTAATAGCTAGCACTTATGCTACTTTCAATTTAAAAACAATTTTATATAGATTATTTCATCCAATTATTGCAGGAAATCTGTTAGGTTGCTTTACTAATACAATTATTTTGGAGAGATTCAGACAGGATTAGTGGTGTGCTAAATTTCATGAAACTGGTAAGTGGAAAGTCGAATTTAAATCCTGTTCTCTGACTCAGAAGCCCAAAGGCTCCCTCTCATACTACCAACGAGTATGGGTAGTCATGTGGATGCAGGAAAATGTGATGATGGCTTTAACCTCCTGGATGGAGGACAGACGAGGGCCTGTCTCTGTGCCTGTTTTGCTCTATTCTTTGCACGGTGGGATTCACTCTGGAACGCTGCACACAGACACAAGGGAACAAACTACCTGTACGTGAGCAGCACAACTCAGCCTCACAGAGACTCTGGTGAAAGGTAGAAACCAAGCACGGAAATGCACGTCGCGTGTTTCCATTTCACGCAGCCCAAGAACGGAAGGACCAGTGGATGAATGGCTGTCAGTGGGAGTCAGCATTGTGGTCGCTCCTGGCAAGAGTAGGAAGGCATCTTCTGGAATGCTGGCAGTTTGCTATTTGGCTAAATCTTCTCTAGGTTGAGATAGTGATGCGACGGGCGTATATATATGTAGAACTTCCCGGAGTTGTAAACGTGGTGTTGAATCACTTTATGCACTTTACTACCTGGATGTTAGGCAAAAGAGTTTTAAAAAAATTCTTGGATTTGTATTTACTTGAAAAGCGTGGTCTTCAGCTAGTGTGAAAGAGACTTTCCTGTGGTGTGTGTGTGCATGTGCGCACACACGGGTGGGACCAAAGCCTAATGCTAATACAGAATTTAAAGCAGAATCAACTCATTCGGTTCATGTTAAACAGCAATTTAGCTCTTTAGAAATGCATAAGCCCGGAGAGTGAGGTAGGGTAGAGAAGGGCTAGAGGTTTTCATTACAAAGAAATGTTGCGGGTCTAAAATATATGGAAATATTTCTGATGGCACGCATGTTGGCTATGAATGCTGTGAAATCCTCAGAAAGAAAATTCCGGTGGTCATGAAGAAATACTTACGGAGGTGGTCTAAGCTCTAAGAAAGCGCAGCACACAAATGTGAATTTCTAAAATTGAACTAAGACCCGTCACTGAGGACTTCACCCCGGTCTTCGCCTCTCAGATGACGACATTTGGTAGAAGGGAAGGACATTTCTGGAAAGAAGCTCATCAGGGTGAGAAAGCCTGCAGCAAACTTCCCTCTCTTTAGTCATTGGCTCAGATTAGGTTACAGACTCATCTCTGAATCAATCCCTCTGATCAGATTAACTCCTGTGCTGACTTTCTGAGGCTCCTCCATCCCGACCAGTTCCGTGCCAAGGGGACGAGGTGGCCCTGACGAACGCCGGCAGTCGGGGCCCGCTCTTCCCTCTGGGACCCGGACCCCATGGCTGCTAAACCGTAGGGTAGTAATAGTTATTTGGGAATATCCAATGTCTGCAAAGGGCAGCTCTTCCAGTCACCAAAACTCTCTTCACAGGGGCAACTGTAAGCTCCTTTCATTCAGAGTAAGTCTAGTAGAAACATTAAAATGAATTTTGTGTGATAACGGGCATCGTTGTGCATTGAGCTCCAACCTGCTGTCCCTGGGTCTCAAGGTAACTTGCAGAAGTAGGTGCTGGTCCCCCAGGAAGCCAAAGAAGGGACTTGGCTCTTGGGTGAGCCCAGGGCGTATGGACATGGGCAGACTCTGCGAGACCGGGAATAAGGACAGAGCGTGGGCCCCTGAGCTTCCTCCCTGGATGAGTCACCGTCAACAAGGGGAAATACGATGTTTCCCCATGGCCGAGAGTCTTAATAGCAATTAAACAATACTCCACTTATGAAAGTATTTTGTAGGTGCGCACAGCCCCGTACTGGTGATTCCTGACTGGTGCCATTGTTGCTGGAATGAATGCACCTCTTTGTATGCTTGAAAGTCGATGGAACCACAGTCAGATTCTGTTGTGCAATTGCCTCGTAGCCCGGGAGGTTGGCGAGGTGGCTGTGTGCTGGCGATGGGCGGCCTTGGGCGGCATCAGCGCTCCGCCCGCCTCCTGAACCTCTCCCCACCTCAGCTGCAGCATCAGAATGTGCTAGAAGAGCATGCTGTGCCGGGGCACAGTTCTTTCCTTCGATGACTGAAATATTTTATAGCATTTCTAATTAGCTCCCTGTTAAGCCTTAGTGTTCACGTGATGTGTCCTCCGATTATGTAGGAGGAACATAGGGCTTCACGTCTCATTATTAGTAAACTCAAGGAGTACGTACGTACGGAGTGTGTTTTGCGTGCTGGGCACAACTCCTGACCCCGGGGTTAGCAGGTGAGCGAGCTGCACGCATCACCTGCTCCGGGGAGCTCACGTTTACTAGGGGATGTAGATACCTTTGCACCAGGTAATCACATATGTGTAGATATATGTCGATATATATTCGTACTTATTTTTTTAGTAAAAGGAACCAGAAGATATCATTAGTTTATTTTCTCCGAGAGGAGAACTCAGGGAGGGCAAAGGCTTCGGTTTCTCATTCTCTACATCTAAGGACTCTCTAAAATTCCTAATCGTTTACACGGATTGCTTCTATTTAAAAAATCATCAGGGAGATTATAGGTAATTTAAAATTTCCGTATCGCAGCGTAAATTGTAAATGCTACATAATGCAGTTGTTTGGCGGCCGAAGGCGGTGGTGACGCGGCCCGGAACCAGCACCCGCTCGGAGCCTGAGGCTGCGGGAGAGCACCGCCCGCCTTGCCGGGCCAGCCCACGCCGCGCGAGGGTGTTGGCCACGATCCCTGGTGCGGGCGGGCGGCTGCGCCCGGGCGGGCACCTGCTGCTGGGGGCACGGCGGGCGGTGGGGGCACAGGAGCCGTGCCCCTCTGTCCTTTCTACGCCAGCCGTGGAATTTGTGGTGGTTGTTTCCATCTTAAGGACAGGACAGCATCGTTGAAGCCTTTGCGGGGGTTAGGGGGGTCCCCACGGGCGCAAAGAGAGGAGGCACCGCGTCAGGCCAGCAGGAGCCCGGGCTGGGAAGGCCACGCCCGTGAGGGGCTGTCCTCCGGGTCGGTCTGCAGCCAGGAGGCCTCAAGAGGGCTGGGGAAGGTGGCCGTGCTGCACTGGGCGTCCTTCGGCGTGTCCTGGGTGCTGCAGCTAGATGCGCCCGCCCAGAAACCCTCGGCTGACCGTAGGGAAAGTTGGCCCCTCGGAGTCTTCGTTCTACAGAAACTTAGTCACAGGAGAGCCAGCCCACATCTACACTGGCTGAGCGCGGGGCTGGAGGCCCTGATGGCCAGAGCCCGCAAGGAGCATCTAGACAGCCTGACGGGTGCGTCAGTGGGACAGCAGGACCCACCGGGAGGCCTGACCCCACCTCAGGAGACTTCACCGTAGGCCCGAGGCATCACGGGTCTTCAGAAGTCCACCCGTCGAGGCCCGTACCCGCCCTTACACACGGGCTAACAGCCTCACCTTCCTGCCCGGGACAGTTTGCACGAGGGACCCGTGACATTCGGTCCATCCTCAAAGTGATAAAATCCTGAAACATTATTCAGCTCTAAAGAACAACTGCTGTTTTCCTTGTGACACTCCCCCAACCCGCTAACGGGCTTGTGTGTTCGCACGTCCACCTTGTGGGAGTGCGGGGCGCCCCGTCAGGCCGGGCGTCCCAGGTGCAAAGGGAAGTCCGGGCGCCTGGAGCCCTCCCGGAGCTCCCGACGGAACCTGATGGCAGGTCTCCGTGTGGGTCCCCGACTGCTGCCCTAACATGACCGCACGCCCAGGAGCGTGGACATCACAAGCGTAGGACCGCACAGCCCTGGAGGCCAGGCCTCGGGCTCGGATCAGCCCGGCTGCGCCCCCCTCCCCCCCAGACGGTCCTCGCACCTGCGCCTTCCGGCTCAGGGCCACCTCGCTCTGCCTCCAACGTCACATCTCCTTGTCCGACCGTCCTGTCTACCCTGTGACTGCTGTGGGCCCGCCGGGGACCTCGAAGTCCTTACTGGGTGTCACACACCCTTTGGCGTGCCCCCCACTTCCAGGGCCCGGAGACTGGCACTTAGTCTCTTTCCCGGGGGAGGAGGTTACTGGGCTTACCCAGCACCCAAACACGGGACGCAACCCCGAACAAGTAAAATCTGTGAGATGCTACGAGAAAATAAAGACGGGGTAACGCAGGGCAAGCCCGAACCTCCCTGGCCCCAGCTCTGCAGCCAAGGACATGGGGGTCCGCCCTGGGCTTTGCTGCAGTGTCTTGAGGGACGCACAGGGTGAGCTTGGGAGACTCCTCGGTGTCCATCGCTCACCCTGCGTGGGGACCCCCGGGCCCTCAGTCTCTGCTCCTCCCCGGGCTGCCGGCTGCTGTCACGTGGCCCTGAGCCCTCTGCCCTCGGCTCCGTCTCTCCCATCTCAGACGCGCTCCCCGCGCTTCTGCACGGAGGCCCAGGAGCCCACCGGGCATGACGGAGCCTCTCAGAACGGGGGCAGGACGGCGATGCGTGCGCAGACCCAGAATCCACTCCCCGAGCGAGAACGGAGGAGGAGCGCCTTGGACTCACCCGCTGATACCTCTCGACCGTGTCCCGGGAACACACAGCAGCGGGCGTGCCAGCCGTTTCCATTTTGCTTTAAATGCTCCATTTAGCTTAGAGGGTCGGGGCCTCCTGGGCTCAGACCCTGTGCGTGTAAAGCACAGTGTGTCACACAAACGTCCTGTGTTTACGCCAACCGTTCCGGAGGAGGGGACGCAGGGTTATTGTTCCGCCCTTCATTTAGCGAAATGCCCGGCAGGTGCAGACAGCCCGCGGTGACCTTGGCGCCGACGCCCGGAGCGCGTGTGTCCCGGGCAGCGTCCTGCGCACTGCGTGAGGGTGGCTGCCTTGGACCTCCGGAGCCCCCGTGGAGGAAGAAATGTTACCAGTTTCACAGTATGGATGAGTAAACTGAGGCTCGGAAAATTCAAATAAATGGTCTAAGACGACAAACGGAGGAGGGGGTAGTGTCCTGATTCCAAGCTAGACAGTCGAGGCCGGTGCCCACCCCGGCGGCGCCCACCCCAGGGGGCTCCAACCTGCAGGTGCCCACAGCCAGTGCTCAGTGAAGTCAGCGCACCTCCCGGCCAGGGAGGCCAACTGCAGGCTGGAGGTAACCAGGTCCCTCAGCATCGCCGGATGTCCCCGGTCCCCGAAGGACGGCGGGTGTCGAAGGAGGGAAATATAAAAACAATAATGTAAGACCTTGGTCCCCCCGCGGACAGCCTGGGAGCCTCGGGGTGGCGGCGTCTGACGGCTGCTCCTCCCGACCTGGGCGTCTGCACAAGGACGTTGGGAGGCCGCGCTGTCGCTCCCTGTCCCGGCTCCAGCAGCGAGGCGACAACGAGGGGACGAGGGCACGAGGACGGGCCTGGCAGCCCAGCAGGCACCTGGCACCTGGGCCAGACCCCACAGCGGCACCTGGCTCCTGTCTCACCTTTAAGTAATTTACGGGGAGAGCAGGTGAGTGACCGGGAGCATGATTACCTCTAATGTGAAGCGGTGTTTAAGGAGTTAAATTGCACAGTGAGGGAGATGGGGCCGCGGGGATCCAGGCAGCACCTTGACCCCGAGGACGGACTAGGACACGGCGCGGGCTCGGGTGCTTGGCTGCGGCGGTGACCGCCACCTGGTGGCCGAGCGCCTTGGCCTCAGCGGCACTGCTGGCCGGTCCTCGGGGAGCCCCAGGGACGCTGGCTGCGCGGCAGTGCTCCGCCCCATGGGAGGAGGACGCTGCTCACTCTCGGGTGTCTGGACGTGTCCACGCGCTCCCACGTGCACATTCTTCCGCACCAGACGGGAAGGAGTCGCTCCATCTGAACACGTGACGCGGTCCACACGTCCCAGACCCTAGATTCGCAGCTCCTTCTGCTTAGATTCCGCCCGTGGATCCGTCCCTCCACGCCTGTTCCTCACCAGCGTCGGCAGCCTGCCCTCCGGGCGCCGTGACTTTAGGCTTAAGAGAACAAGATGGAGAGCGGGAGCGGTATCGACTTTACAGTTATTCGATGAAACACAAATAAGTAACAGAGCCCTTACTGGAACGTGCGATGTGGTGGAAAGAGGAAGGAGACGCAGAAAGAGGAGCGCTCGGTTTGGCGAGGTGCTGCGGTGCATCAGGCCGTCGGGCGGCCTGCGAGCAGGATGCGACTCGGTCCCCGCGTGGCCACGCGACGTGGGGGGACACGGGGTCCACGCGATCGAGGCCGCGTCCTGCTAGAAGGGGCTGCCTGCGGTCTGCCCCCGGCTGGCTTTGCAGGTGCACGGACCACGCACGGGGCCGGGGCCACGGGGAAGGCGGGAGGGGGCACGGCGGTCACCATCCATTCCTCACGGGACAGAAGGCTCGTCGACCTGAACTTGGTTGTTAGTAAAATCACATTTTGCTGAGGAACCCGGGCTTCCCGGAGCAGGAGCCTCCGGCCACGCCGCGTGAGGACGCGCGTCCTAATCTGGACACGTGAGGAGCAGGACGACTCTTGGGGTCCATCCTTATTTTCCTCAGATGCTTCTGACCATCTCAGTTCCCGTTATGCTCTTCACACTCACTCGCGCACGCACACATCCCATCTGTAGGCACGTCAGCAAACCATTTCCCTCGAAAGTCACCCGAAATGGCCAAACTGTATAAAAATCAATGTCTTTTTGGCTTTGGACGTTGGAAATAATATTGGACTAGTAATTAGCTCAAAGGAAGTGCACACAGACGCACGTATACACTCAAGTTTTAGTCCCACCCAGATAAAACCGGTGTTAGGCCATCGTGCGCTCATGCTCACTGACGGCGGGGCTGACCGTGGTCGCCAGCGAGGGGCAGATCAGTGACGAAGCGGGTTCGAACCCGGGCCGGCCTCGACTCCGGGGACCTACCCTGAGGGTACGCCGTCGCGCTCCTCCCGGAGCCCTTAAGACAGATGTTTTCCTACGACGTGGGGGACAACGGTCGTCTAATCCTCGAAACGTGTTTCAGAATTCAAAGGCGTAGTTCAGCGTCCCGCGTGGAGATAAATGTTTAATATATTCATTACACAGAACCCGGGTTTTTAACGCCCCTTAATTGCCTAGGGGTTAATGACTCCCAAATAAAGTGAGATATTCATGAGTTAACCCACGTCTTTCGCAGACTGCGATCGATGTGGGTAAACACGAACCCCCGAGCGCCTGTCCGTAGAGGTAGGAAGCACTGTGCTCCCGCGCTTACCGCCTGCTCCTGCTCGCTGTGGGTCACTGTCCCCGCTCGCCCCCCGGACGCGGCAAACGTCCTTTCCCCACCTCGTGGACGGCTCCTGGTTGGGACTGTCTGCTAGCAGGAGGCCGCGCTTGGGGGCCGGCGTGGGACTTCAGGGTCGCGGGCACCCAGCCCGTGGGAGGTGCACCCTCACCGTCAGGTTTGGATCCAGCCCCACGGTTGAGCCCCTGACCTGGCGCACGGCCTGCGTGTGACTCAGGTGGCCCCCACGCAGACGCCGCCCTGCCGGGGAGCCGGCCCCTCGTCCCGCTTCCCTTCTCTCACTTTACCGCAGACGCGCCAGGACTCCGAACCCAACCCGGGAGGCCGGCCGAGCTCGCCCATCTTTGCTGGGCACGGGCGCGTGCTAAATCCAGATGCTTCCCCTCCTTTGGCCACACCAATCCCAATATCATTTGGTAAAAAAAAAAAAAAAAACGACAATAAAAACGGCTGGAATTATTTTATATTGACTGGTAGTCCCCAGGGGGCTCTCGTGGACGGAATTTGCGGTTATTTCGGTGAATACTTAAAACTCTACGGGCTTTTCGGTTGTGTCCAATGGCAGCCCGCCGTGAAAGCCAGATTCGTGACTCTTCTTTATCTAAGTCGGGGCCTCCCTCTCACCGATTTTGCGGGGACTCGATACCTGCGTAGGATTTCTTCGGGAATTTCTGGAATCGCTGATTTTGAAGCCTTATTCATACCTTCACGCTACCGTTGGAGAGAGAGCTAGCTTCAGTTTTTAATCAATTCCTTTGGTTTTTACCTTTAATTGGTCTTTCAGTTGCGACGCGATTATCTAGTCATTTTATTGATATGTTTGAACTGAAGCTGGAACATGTTTGAGCAATTCTCCACTGTAGCATGTTGAAGGAATCTGGCACGTGCCGCCGCCGGGTCCCACCCGCCTCCCCGCCCCGCGTCCCCTCCCCGCGCTGCTGGGCCCATCGTCTCACCACACGGCCGCGGTGGAGACGGGAGCTCCGAGATCTCCGTGACCGAGTGTAGACACAGAGCGACAACCCGAGGACTGGCAGCCAGGCTGCGCGTACCGTGTGAGCCCGCCCGAGCGCGTGTGCACACGCGTGATGTTTCGGCCCGTGTCCAGCTCATATCCCAACACGAGCAGAGCCGTGACGAGACGCCCAGACCATGAGAAGCCGCCGTTGGCTTCCCGGCTTCCCACTTCCCCCGATGCTGCTTCTGTCATCCTGGGACCGTGGCCTCTCCTTCGTGTCAAGTGTCCTCGACGTCGGGCCCCAGCCCTTGTTCCCGTGCCGGTGGTATTCACGCACTTTTTATCCTGATGAGCCTCGTCATCCAGTCCAGGAGCAAAGCTGACTAAGTAACTCAGGGTCCAGGGCCGTTGCCTCCAGAGGGAGCAGCCACTCGCCTGGTTGGGGTGGGAGGCTGCGGGCGTCGAGGGTGGAGATCGGGGGCCGCGTGAAAGTCCGCCCGGACTCAGCGGCCTTGAACAACTGTGGATCTCCCTGGTGGCGGCTCACGTGGCGGCTGACGGACGGTTGGCGTGGCCGGGGTCTCCGGGAGGTGCCTGGCCTGGGGGCCCAGGGGCCCCAAGTTCGTCCCCTCCATGACCCTGCACCTCGCACCCAGGACCGTGAGCTCGGAAGGCCCCCAGCCTCCTCCCACTGCTGTGTCCCTGCGGCCCTGACCCTGCTCCTGGCAGGCGCTTGACAAACACGCGGCACGTGCAGTCTCACTGGACTTTTTCCTGTGAGTTAAGTATTCGGCGGAGTCGTGTCCCACGTATGCTCACTTGTTTGCTGAGTCCCGGGAACACTCAAGTCAGAGGAGCGGCCACCTCCTCCCAGCTATTGACAAGGACACCAGGGGACAGTCCTGCCCTCAAGTCATACAAACCCCTTTATTAAGAACAAACCTATTCACGCCTACTGTGTGCTGCTCCAGGCGCTGGGCTCTGTGGGGACCCCAGATAGGAGCGCGGCCCCGTGGGGCTCCATCCCGCAGGCGCCCCCGGCAGCCGCGGTGCAGGGTCCCCTGGGCTGTATTCGGGTTAGCCCTCAGCACCGGGCAGGAAAGCCGGGTGAGCAGGACGGGGAGCGCAGGCGGAGGGGCGCTTAGGATATCAGGGGGCCGCTGGGGGGCAGCGGTGATGGTGACGCTAGCCGGGAGCTCAGGAGAGAGGGGCCAGGCGCGCGGGGGCAGGAGGATGCGAGGCCCTGGGTATGCGTGAAGGGTTGGCGCGGGCCTGCGGAGCCCCGGGGTCGGGCTGGAGTGAGCGTGGACCTTCTGAAGGCCGCAGGCAGACGGCCAGCAGGCCCGGCAGGACGCGAGGGAGCAAGCCCCGCGGAGACCGTGAGCGAGGCCCACGTCGGGGCAGGACATGGGACGCAACAGTCCTTCCTGCCTGTCACCGTCCGTGGGGGCCCTGGACCGGCACACACGCTGCTGGCTCACTCCTACGTCCGCACCCCTCCACCCATGCATTCATTCCCCCCACGACTGCTTATCGAGGGTGCATTATACCCCGGAGCGCGTCTCTGAGAGTGACCTGGGTGCGTGGCTCCTGCCCTAAGATCATTCACCGTCTCCTGAGACAAACATGCCTGGGCTCCTAACAAGTCAACGGAGGCCTGATCCTGCGTGTGACCGGTGCCGGGGGAAGCAGGGTGCGCCGGCGGACGTGCGGAGCACCGTGGTGGGGCGGCCGTCGGGACGGGGAGGGAGGACCATCCCCATCTGCTGTTTCCAGCACCTCACAGACTTGGGGAGATGCCCCAGGCCTCGCAGGGACCCTGGACTTCTCTCCGCTCGGGCGCAGGTGCCGGGATGGAGAAGCAGCTGGTGAGGTCAGATCGCAGGGTGTCTGGGTGCTGTCCAGACGGGGCAGCCCCGGGGTTTGGGGCCTGATGTCAGAGCAGGGGCTTTGGCCCGTGACATCTCTGCATCCGTATAGGAGGGTGACAGTGTCATGACTGTTACCAGGAGCGAATGGGACGGTCCTGTGACACGAGCAGCCCGTGGCCCACAGGTAACCTGAGGAGGTTGTCCAGTTAAACGGGGCCAGGAGCTGCCGGCGCCCACAGCACAGAGCGAGGCGCGACATGGGGGCAGCGGCGGGAGCACCCGCACTCCGTGCTCCCTGAGGGCATTTCTGCAGGAACCTCCCCCCCCGGGGGGCCCCCACCTCGCTGCCCGCCCTCCACGGAGCCTCGCTGCCCGCTTCCTTGGCCGTCCTCAGCACACCTCGCCCCTGCGGGTGGACGGCTTGCTGGCAGGTGTGGCCCTGCAGGGGGAGGCTCGAGCCTGTGGGGTGAGCGTGGGGCCCGTGTGGAGGACGCCCCGGGCAGCCTCCGACGCTGCTTGGCAGGAATAGAGCAGCGCGTCGCTTCCTCCCTCCGCATCCCCTTTATTTCTCACTCCGTCCCAAGCTCAGGAGGAGAGGGGCCGTCACCCACTGGCTCCCTCGGCCCTGAGGACGCGGTGTCAGCAGCGCCACCGCCTGCCCCCTCGTGGGCATCGTGACGTCGGGGACGGCCGGGCAGCCGCAGCACATGCTCACGGGGCACGAGCGACGCCCCAGCACCGCGCCGGTGGTTTCCCTCGGTCGTCTCATGACTGACCACAGACGGAGCGTTTCACACCCAGGAACTTTCATGCAAGCAAGTGGTGCAGGCTTGGGCCCGAGGTCACAGAGCTCGGAGCCAATGTTTGAACTCAGGGTCTTACGACTCATAACGAAGCCCTTGCCTTGAGCAGCCACGGAGGAGGAAGGGTCTCGTGGAAGGAAGGGCAGGGCTGCCGAGTGGCTCGTGATGGCCAACACTGACCAAAGCCTTCCGGGCGACGGGCTTGCGCAGGTGGCATCCGTACTGGGCCCCTGAGCCGTGGAAACGCAGAAATCGGGTCCCTTCCACGGTCTGCACAACGTCAACACGACCCCAGGGGATCCGAGAACACGACCCTGATGCCCACCCGGGAGCGAGTCACCAGGGGGCCCGGCCTAGGAGCCCTCGGAGCTTCCGACCACGTAGGGAGCTCTTCCCAGAGGCAAGTCCGTCAGCAACACGTCGGGTTTATGTGAAAATGTCTTAATGCTTCTCGTTGGCAACTTGGTTTTAGATGGACAGTTGTAAACGTGCAGAATTTTCCCCTGAGGAGTCGGTTTTTGGGGAGGCAGGTTTAAACACCGATTACTTTTAAACCCTTGCAACTATTTCTTGGTTTCGAGAAGAAGTAAACGGGCATCCTTTTGTTTAATTCGGAGTTGTGGGCATGGGAGCCTGCTCGGGGCGTCGAGGGACAGGTCTTCGTCTTAACAGGGAACGGAGGATTGTGGTCCCAGGAGGAGAGGAGCGCGCACCACCCGCTGGCCGCGTCCACCAGCCCGAGGAACAGGAGGACGCGGGATGCAGGTGCTCACCGCTCCCTCCTTCTCACGCCAGCCTCGTGAGAGGAGGCCCCTCTGGGGTTTCTCATTCCTGTGCAGAGGGGGTCAGAGTGGGACGTGCGGCTTTGTTTTCTGATGAACATGTCTGAGCGGGACAATCCCCGGAGCAGACGCCTGCCGCCCGAGCCCGGCGGGTGGGCGAGGTGTGCGCAGTCCGCCAGGCGCGTCCCCGGCCCCCCACATGCCAGCCAGGCTTCCCGAAGTCCTCCGCAGACTTCCCTTCTTCCATCTCTCTGGCTTATTTGTCCGATTCTCTTTGATCGTGACACTCGCTTCTCAGGAAGGTGGCCAAGAAATAACGGTTCCAAGTCTCCACATGCTTCAGAGAACGATCCAGAACAGGCTTTTTTGCTTGGACATGGGGTTGTCTCTCCTGTGCTGTTTCACGTGAGTGACGAGAGAAGCTGAGGGCGATGCACGACCCAAAGGGAGAGCATCCGGCACGGGGGCCACACCCGGGGCGCTGGGCGCTCGGGCTGATTGACGCAGCGGGTCCCCCGACCTGCCTGTGCTCGTTCTGAGGTATTTGTAGGTACATCTGTGATGAGGGAAAATAGTCACATGAGACCCAAATGCTCTTGTTCGTCTCCGGAGGCTTTGTTCTAGCAGATTGCCAGCCCACCACGTGGGGATGTGACCTATGGCAACCCCGCGAACATCCGGGGCTCACGGTATGGCCTGGGGACCCGCACTGCCTCTCCTTGCCAGAGAGGTCTCTGGGTTTGCTTTTATTTCACAGTCCCCTGGTTGTTCCTCAGGTTCTTGAAACTGAGACATGGAGATGGCTCCCCCTCCCTGAACACCTCCGGATGCTCATCACAGGAGCTGTGTCTGGTTTGCTAAAAATCTCTTCCTCCTTCTGTGTCTGCGTCTGGGAGAGGATCACATGAGGGCAGGCAGGGCACAGCCGGCGTCCTCTGCTCAGCTGGAGGTGCTTCTAGGACGCCAGGGGGACAGCCAGGTGGTGGCGGCCCTCGTGTGTGGGGAGCTCTGTGAGAACAGCAGGGCTCAGATGTACATTTTAGAGTCGTCTTCCTGTTGGTGGCTGTCAAGGCCACAGTCCTAAGGCCCCCAGGGAGGACAGATGGGCCCAGGTGCTCCGGTGTTGACACCCTCACTTCCCAGGCACAGGGGGCATGGGCAGCCCACGGGGCACAGCCTTCAGCCACGGAAGTGCCCGCATGGTTGTGCATCCTTCGTGGGGGGCCCACGGCCTGACCCAGCTGAGGCAGCACCGCCGTCGGGATGGGCCCCCGCCACCCAGTATGCACCCCTCTGCAGGCCGATGGCACCTGTGTCCTGTCCGTGGACGTCTACAGTAGACGCCCGAAGTCGGGGCTCACACGGCCACACCTAACGGGCACGCACAGCAAGTGATCTCTAATTAGGACTCTGCCATCACGGCTCCCACACCTCTGCACGGTCCTTATAATCATCTCCGAGGGACAGTTTTGACATCAGTGAAGTAGAATCCACAGACCTTCAGCAATTAAGAATTGACCGATTCGAGTGGTCCCCCTTTGTCCTTGTGTTGATGACTCCGGCGTACAGACAGGACAGACGGTGACACGCTGGCGGGACGAGGAGGAAGAAACACGCGCAGCCGGGGAGAATGGGTGCCGTCCCCAACCGGAGCTCAGACGCCGCAGCTCGTCCTGAACTGTACGGCGTCAACCGAGCTGTACTAGATGCACAAATACATTCCACAATCTAAATAATAAAATACATATTCAACATCTAAAATGGGGGGGAACCAATTAATACAAAGATTATAAAATCAGATGGCATATATTTTTGGAGGAACCAAAATAAAAATAATAATGATAATGTACGTGAGTAAGAAATCACAAAAAAAAAAAAAAAAAAAGCTATGTGGAAGTGGTGTAGCAGTCTTGGCAGGAATTCAGACCCCACGACGCCTGGCGTTCACTTTTCAAGCAATCCTGCTTTCTAGCGCCTCTGCCAAGGAATGGCTTCCACTGGCTTTGGCATCGATTAGCGCGTGGGAGAAAGCGGGGACGTCCGGAGGCCTCTGTACTGTCCCCAGGAACTCTCAGGAGGCCTGGAGTCCGAGGAGGGAGGACCACTGTACTGAGCGAGGCCGGCAGGAGCGGCGAGGATGAAGCGAGAGGAAACCATGACTAGAATAGAGCGTGTTTTGTTCAATGTCACTCGGCATGGGGGTGCTCGCCGAACTGGGAGCCTGGCTTCTGGGTCCATTCTTAAAAAGCCGGATTTAATATCTGGCGCTGCTGAACCAAGCTGTGAGAGCACAGCCTCGGCCCCTCCGTCCTTCCTTCCCCGCGTCCCTGGAGTGTTGGCAGCATCGGTGCTGGAAGACGGGCTTCCAGGGACCCCGGCAGCGGTTCAGTTCGGAGGGCCACACACATGCAAGGCGTTCGTAACACGGAGACGTTCCGAATGCATGGCCTTGTGCCCCTGCCATGTTCCCCCCCTGAACTATTGTGAAACTGTTTTTTTCTGCATCCTGGGCCCCCCAGAATGACCAGCCAGGTCGGTGAGACTCAATCTTGGTGGTCGGCTGGTGCAGCTTGCCCAGTGTCTGACACGGACTGGATGTGGGGTTCACTGGACGTTCTTCCCGAAGCATCTCAATCCCGCTGCTCAGAGAGCTGGGTCCCAGGTGGCGTGAGCCACTGTGGGGTCAGGGGCTGATCACCTCGGGCAAATCCAGAGCCCGGGCCCCCCGGCACCACCAGCCCCGCTGTGACCCCCATGGTGTTGAGCTGTTCTTGCACGTGCTGGGGACACAGCGCCCTTCACCATGGACACCGCGGTCTCGAGCCTGCCCAGACAACCCCTCTTCCCTCCAAACTAGCGATACGTCACATACGGGCCTCTGACCTCTGAAAACTAGCGCATGATCCTGTTCCATTATCCATTGTTTTGCCGTCGCCGCTTCAGCCAGTTACAACGGGGCAGGAAACAGGGACTGTGGAGAAGACGCCACGGGCTCGAGGTGTCTTTAGAGCTAGTGCTTGGGTCCAGCACTTAGGCTGGCTCCCGCCCGTCCTGGCTGGCAGCTCGGGGGAGCAGTCTCGGGTGTCCAGGTGCCTAGCTCTTCCCCAGAGGCAGGCGGCTCTTTGCATCATACGTCAGATGGTAAAGTTCTTAAGCTGTGCCAGCTGGACGGGCTCTGATGCGGCCACTGTACCACAGAAGGAGCCACAAGCAAACTACGAACCAAGGGCACGGTATGTGCCAATAAAACTTTATTCACAAAGCAGGCTGCGGGCCGGAGTGGCCCCTAGGCCGTCATTTGCAGCACCCTGCCTGCGTGTACGCAAGGTGCACTGTGTTCGACGTCGTGCTGGGGCCTGATAGTGATTGGAGCCCCTGCCACAACCTGCGCCGCCGTCTTAGGATGCCTGTGTTCTGTTTACGAGGTATCCCCTTTGTGGCCGCCTCCATTCTTCGCGCGTTATGTGCCAGGTCCTGGGCTCGGGCTCCGTAAGCAGTCTCCAATGTGATGTCGCTCTTGCCATGGGTGTGGGTGGGAGATGGGAGGCTCTGTGCTCTGCGGGAGGGCGTCTCAGCCTGTCCTGGGCCTGCTAACCCAGCAAAGACCACAGCTGACCCGGGCAGAGCGGTCTCATCTGCGCCCTCTGCCCCCGGCCACACCCTCGGCCCCGCAGCTCGCCGCCGGGCGGTCCGAGGGCCATCCCAACAACAGACGACAGGGGCAGGGGCGTCGGCTGGTTCCATCATTTGGTTTTTCGAGAAGCCGAGAGGTCATCTCCTGAATACTCAGCTTGGAGGTATGAGCATGCGAGCTTTCACTCGTTACAATGGGTTTCATTCTTATTAATAGGAACTATGCTGACTGCACAGCCCAGGTTAAAGGAAAAGAGGAATCAGTGACAATAAACATATTTTATCTGACTCTCTCTGGCATATTCCTCCCATTAAAAAAAAAAAGAAAAAGGAAAACCATGCAAGGTCTCCAAGGGAGGCGGGCTGTCCTTGCTCAGGACTTGGGACCGGCACCTGCAGGGTCCCCACTACGTCGTCACGCTGTGCCGGCCACGTGGAGCTCTGCCCGGGGACCCTGTGCCTCTCTGGGCTGCTCAAATGCTACCCAAGTCAGAGGGGCTGACTCTCCGTTTCAGCCAAGGGTTGCTCTAAGAAATGCAGCGTCCCTAGTTATCTTAATAAATCATCCTGTCCCTGATATAAAAACGCAGCGCAACATATTTCGCCTAATCTTTTTATTGAAATTCATTCAGCTGTGTCTTCCCCGAGATGAACCACGGTAGGCATGTGCGAGTCTCCCTCTCTGTCCCGCGTTGTTGCGCCAGGTGACTTGGTGGGGCCCCCAGATGTGGCGAGAGGCTCTGAACAATTCACCTCTCCAAACGGCTATTCGTTTCACAAATATGCCGAAGTACAAAAGAAATTCCTCAGAAATTCTTGAGAGCATGACACGCCACCTTCGTAAAAGGATCTGAGAACTTTATAAGGAAAACGGTGTCTAATCACTATTAACCCAGTCCCCGCGGATACAGTCTTGCTTTAAAAAAAAAAGAAAAAAAATAGCATCATGGCATAAGAAAAAAAAATCCAAAAATAAGAGCATAGTGAACACAAAAAGAAAGCAGTTGCTCATCTGCTGTGGGCAGAAATGAGAAAGCAGCGTGTTAACAGAGTCTTATTATGTCTCCCAGGTTCAGGATGACGAGACAGGAGGGCGGGCGTCCTCCGCTCTGGGGCAGAATGAGGTTCTTTATGACTGTCCTCCTGCCCTCCCGGAGTAGCCGCGGGTCCTGGGGCGGGAATCACATCCCCCTCCTAAGTCTCCGATGCCCCGTCTGCGGCCCCCGCGAGCGGACCCGTCACGTTCCACATCGACACCCTTACTCCCACCGTTACCGCACGGGAGCTTCTGCAAAACGGCACCATGAAATCATATTTTCTCAAGATTAATCGAGTCATTCTTCTCTTAGGTATAATACGTAATCATCAATAAACGAAAGGGGGTGACATTACAGAGTACGGGGAAATACGTGGCTAGTTTTCCGATGACCCAAAGTGCCACCGCGTTCCCTCCAACGTGTTCTTTTCATTAACCATCTCCACGGCCCCGACGGAGGGATGTTCGTGAGTGGGCTGGACGACTGAGGCTCCGCTCGCGGGTGGTTTTCTCCTGTTGCTAAGCCGGGGGTGGGCGTGAGGAGCCGTATGGATTTCTCCAGGGTGGGCCTCAGTCGCTTGTGCCCGGCCCGCCCACCCCGCCACGGAAGACCCCGGCGTCCCCGGCTCCCCTCCCCTGCGACCTCCTCCGGCGGTGCCCGAGGCAACACTGTCCTCCTCGGCTTTGCTGTCAGGGCTCTGGGGGCTGAGTGAAAACCAGACAAAGGCCATGGAAGGCAGCAGGCATCACGCAGGTCACCGCGGACCGGCGCCGGACGCGTGTAGAGCGCATACTTGGCCCCGGCAGCCCACGCTGGTGCCGGTGCCACCGTCCCCAGGAATCCATCCCGGCCGCCTCGCCGTCCGCGACGCCCTGCAGGCACCCGCACGCGGTGTCCACTCTCTTATTAAGATGCCACTGTTTGCGCTTTCCCCTCGAATAGTCCCCCAATTAAGTAATCAACTAATATTTAATTCCGATTGGAAATTGGAGCTTTCCGCTTCCATCCCTCATACGGTACCTGGGCCCCGTAGCTTCCTCGTCCGTCTTCAAGGAGTCTTGCAGCTGCTGGTGGAGGACCACGCGCCGTGCGAGGCGTCGCCGTGCGGTCGGGCCGGATGTGCCCGTGCGGCCGCTCCCTGCTCTCCTGTCTCGCTGTGTCGCACGCGTGTGGAGCCCACCCAGTCCCCGGCCCGGGGGGCACAGCATCAAGTGGCCGCCACGGACCTCGAACAGCACATTGTTTTCATTTCTATGACTTGATAAAAAGCCTTGGCACACAGTCGTGAGTGTTTAGGTGGCATCAGTCTCAACGATTCTCAGCCCGTTTCAACCTATTCCCCGCGTGCCGTGAGGAGCGCGTCACTGGAAGAGGCTCAGCGGAGGCGACCCCGTCGTGGGCGGTTGGGGCGGCTCCAGCGAGAAGCAGGTGCAGCCGGCCCCTGGCCAAGGAGCACGGAGGGCGCCCCCCGCATTCCCAGCACCCGCCCTGTCCCTGCAGGGCCCCTCACTTCCCCCAACCCAGAGGGCCCAACACCACAACACCCGCCAAACCATGGGACATTTTGCTTTTGCTCCTCCCCACGGAGGAGACACGGCGTCTGCCCGACAGAGATGGACCTTGACCCTGACCGGCTCCTTGAGTCGCTGGGCGGGGTGGGTCCAGCCGGGACGCAGGGCTGCCTGTTGTAGGCTCCCTCTGGCCTAATGTCATGGCATTTGGTGGGGCAGTGATGCCCTGGTCCTCTCCCTGGCCGGTAGCCAGGCTGTCCCTCGGGGGCATCCCCCACCACCCGCGGCCACACCGTTGGCTGCGTCCCCCCCTGGGGAAGAGGAGGTGGTGCTGGGGGGGGGGGCTGCACGCGCTCCCGGGGAGGTCGGGGCCAGCAGCTGGATGCAGAGGCCGCAAGGACGCGGCACCGCACAGGGGCCCCGGCACAGGGCTGGCCAAGCGGCGACATTCAGCTCGGGTCTGCGTCGAGGCCGTCGTGACGGCGTTTGTGCAGCAGCCGCGTTGCCGCCGTGGTGGTGAGATTTTCTCTCTCGCCCCAAACATCTAAACCCTCACATGTAAGTCACCACACGCAGAGATTTTCCTTGAGAATTAACGGGGAAATATGCAGACTTTCCCTGGCACATGTGAACGTGTGCAGAAATTTTCTAGACCTCCTCTTGGGGACGGTGTCCATAGCAACAGCAGGCTCTGCTGCGAAGGAATTCTCAATTAGCACGGAACACACGGCGCCGGGAATCACGTTCCCCTGCACACACTGTTCATTTTCACACGGGCTCCAAGGTATTTTTTACTTGATGACATTATGCGATATTAGTATAATTTATTTTTAAGCTGCTTATATTTATCACGCGCAGGACGTTGGTCCTGACTCGTACTCACCCGGCAAGCTAACTGAGGTGTCACGGGCAGGTGTGGGCTGCAGGCAGGTGCGGGGCGGGGACAGGCCGGAGACGGTCGGCGCCGTCGTCGTGCCCCTGCCCGTGACCCTGCCCGACCCAGGCCTCCGTGCTATAGGGTTGAATCAACCAAATCTCTAAAGTGTGTTTATATGGAAAAATATATAGACATGCGCACACACTTCAGCATACATCGTCGAGGAAGCGTGCCACAGCGGGACGGCGAAGCAGGGACCTCCTCCACGGTAAAAGGCCCAGAACGGGGATCTGTGTCGTTTGGCTCTGCGCAGTGTCTGGGCGAAGCCAGAGCCACGGGCCCGGGCCTGGGTCGGCCGAGCGGTCGGCACACGCTGCCCCGCGGATCCCCCGGATGCCTGGCTCTGAGCCCCGTGGGCAACTCCCCTACAGAAATTTAACTTCCCCAACGTACACGTGGGTCCCCGGTGGCTCTCAAGCCCGGGAGCAAACGCCGCTTCTCAGCACTGCTCCGAGGTGTTGGTCAAGCCCTCTCGCTCACTGGCCAGGCCCACGTCTTGCACAAACGAGCAGGATTCCTTAAACGGGAGGCCTGGGGGCTCGGGCCAGTCCCCCCAGCGGAGGTGTGGGCGCGGGCCGGCCGCGACTCAGGCGACACGAGGACGCCTCCCCGGTATGTGACTTCAGAGAGGCCATGGCCGCCCGTGGGCGAATGTGAGCCTCGTGGGTCTGGCAGCCGGGAGGCCCGGAGGGGTTTGGAAACCAGAAGGTTCTGAGAGCGACCCTCCCGCCTGAGGTCAGGGCCCGCGGCGCCTCCAAGCTCCCCCCATGAACTGCCCCCACCCCCAAGCGTGATCTCCTCTGACGCTCCAACAGCCCCGCGGCGGAGGGGGCCCTCCGTGCCAGGGCAGCTCACAGCTAAGGCGTAATGAAAAGTCCGTGCTGCCTGTATTAAAACTGGGCTCAGAGGCGCCAAGCACCCGGCACGCGGTCACACGGTTGCTCGAGCAGCACGTGGGTCCCTGACACGGAAGCGCTCACACCCGGGCACGCTGCTCACTCACCCGCCCGCGGGTGACGGAGAGGCCACTACGTTGGCGTGTTTTTCACAAACCTTGGATGGGGAGCTCGCTTTCTTTCAAGGCCGATGCAGACACGCACTCAGGATGCATAAAATATCAATCAGACTTAGTCGGGAATTATTTTGAGAGCATGAGGAGTCTGTGTCCCGCCGCGCTGGGGGCCAGGCAGGCGTGCGAAGGGCGGAGCGGACCCCTCGCCCCCGGCTGACCCGCCTCAGTAGCTCTGCCTCAGTCTGTGTGGCGTCGCCCTACTTGCCTCTTCTTTGTTATCAAGAGTGCGGCATGTGTCTTATCACATCAGGTCAACATCTCATCTTAGGTTCTTGTGCAAATATGACACTTTTTTAAAAAAGATTTATTTACTTATTTGAAAGAGAGAGAGTGAGGGGGGAGTGGAGGGGCAGAGAGAGAAGCAGACTCTCCACGGGGCAGGGACCCCCCCAAACCCCGACACGGGGCTGGATCCCGAGACCCTGATATCGGGACCTGAGCCGAACTCAGGAGTCGGACGCTCCAGCGACTGAGCCCCCAGGCGCCCCTCAAGGCAACATGTTTTTTACTTCCCTGGTGTGAGTTTGAGTAGGACGGACACGGGGAGACCAATGGGTGCAGGCTGGTTGAGAAGCAAGAGTGAATGTCAAGGCCAGACACGGGGCGGGTGAAGGAGAGAGGACCAGGGGCACTCGCGTCCGGGCCTAGAGAGCCGGGCCAGGCCTGGAATCCCATCGTCTCGTTTGCGTACCTGCAAGTCTTTTAACATTTTTTTTCTCAAACTTGTCTTTCCTTTGAAGCTCCCATCTTGCTGGGCCTCTCCTTCTTCTCAAGATTTTTTTTATCTAAGTTCTCAGGGGCTCACATCTCCCTGCCATGCGCATGAGCACGGGGTGTCGTGGGAGCAGAGACCCCTCTGGCCCTTGCAGTCACGGATCCCGGCAGCCGGAGACCCTGAGCCGCCTTCGTCTGTGGACAGTGTGCACCGTTCACTGTTCCGGGCCCAGCAGGCCTCGGGGGACAGTCCTTGTTCTGGGGTGATTTCTCCCAGACTGGCCGCTGCAGCGAACCCTCCCCGGTTTCCTGAACTGCTTTGAGTCAAAGGCTGGATGAGATTTCCCCCCCCTTGATCCCGCTTTTCCTCTCTTCCTTGAGACACAACGTGGAAAAGCCGCGCGTCCCGGTCGTGGCCGGCCCCGTGGTGATGCCGAGCCCTGCGGCAGCCGGCAGGTCGGCCCCGTGTGACAGGTGGTGCCGCCCCTTGTTGCTCTCGGCTCTGTGCAATCCCCTTAGGCTCCAGTATTTCCTGTCTGTGCTAATGGGCAAACCTGCCCACTCAGTTCCCGGAGAAAAATAAAGTGCTATAATTTAAACACATAAACCAACAGTGCGGGTCTCACTGAGAGCGTGCAGGCACCTCGCCTCCCAGCCCCGGGGGCTCGGCGCTGCGCCGTCCACCTGCAGGGCCACGTCCTCTGACCCGGGGTGAGCGGCAGGTGACGGCTCTCCCCTTTCCACCCTTTGTTAGCATATTTTAATCAGTGCTCTCCGCGGAGCAAAACGGAGGAGTGAGCGAGTGTCTGCACTCCACACTAGGCGACAGTGAGCTGGGAGCCGGGGAGCCGGGAGGTGCGAGAACAGCGTTTCGTGCAGAAGGGTCTGCGCACAGACGTGTGGGGCGTGAATGTGAGGAGCCTGTTTTCCTTTGCACCGATTCTCCCAAGGTTATTGTTTGGGGATCTGTTTCCCACGATCCTCCCGGGGGCTTTTTTGTGCAGGCTGTTGGTTTCCTAATTTCTTATCGCGGCTACTTAGGACACATGCACAAGAGAAAGCAGAGAGGTCCAAAATCGGAGCATCCAATCCTCCGGCAGACCCGAAAGCTGAATGCCCCGCGGTCCTCGGGCACTCGGCGGATTCCCTGACAAACAGCTCAGGAAGGTCCTGAGGGTCTGAGAGGATGAAGCTCACACGTGTGCCTGTTGTGTACCAATGGCCACGTCGGCCGAAGCGTCATGTCGGTGAAACAGAAGGACACGCGGGAAGCAGGCGTTGGAGCTCTGGGAAGGCGAGGAGGCATCTGCCTTTGTTTCTGATTGTTAGTGCTTGCGATGGGCCTCCTCGGGGTGCTCGGCCACAGCCCGCGGTCCCCGCGGTCCCCGCGGTCCCCATGGTCCCCGGCAGCTGCGTGTGCTCCCTGTGCATCCACAACCTGTTTTACTCGGTCCCCTCGTGGGAGGTGCCGTGAGGCCTGCGGCAGGTGCCCGGCTCTGGGTGTGGTCCCCGCACGCCCACCGTGGACCTTCCCGAGGGCCGGTGCCACTTACCGTCGGCGCAGCGTGGAGGCGCAGACGGAGGCCTTGTAGAGCCCCCCGCCTCGAGCTCCCCGCGTGACTGTGCGCCTGACCTGCGCCAAACCCGACCGTCACACCGCAGCCGTTTGTTTTCACAAAGGTGAGCGATGGTACCTTAACCGGGGAGGTTGCTGGGCCAGGTAATTGCTTGTTGCAGGAGCTGCCCTGGCTTGGTAGGACCTTGAGCGGGACTGCTGGCTTCACCCTCTGGATCCCATGAGTAGGGCCGCCTCCCCCTGGTTGTCCACCGCCAATGTCTCTAGTTGTCGACTAGTCTAGAACACGGCCAAGCGCCTAGTTCAGGACAGTCCAGTGTAACCATGTGCTTGACCCCTGCCTTGATGGCGGACACGTCAGCCTCCTCCGCTGTGTGACTTGGGACGGGTGAGCGTGGTTGAAGGTCGAAGTCGCGTTCCTTCACGTTCAGACGGTTTAACACATTGTTGCAATGGCAACGTCGATCTCGTGGCGCTAGGCCGTGAGAAGAGGAAGCGGAAGCAGCACGTTTATTTAATTTTTTTAAGATTTTATTTATTTATTCATGAGAGACACACAGAGAGAGGCAGAGACACAGGCAGAGGGAGAAGCAGGCCCCATGCAGGGAGCCCGATGTGGGACTCGATCCCGGGACCCCAGGATCATGCCCTGGGCCAAAGGCAGGCACCAAACCGCTGAGCCACCCAGGGATCCCAAGCACTTTTATTTATTACGATATTATCTGCCCCCCTAAGTGGTAGGGAGACTGTGCTGCCTTCTTCTCTTGCTTCCCCATGACTGTAGGTAAGTCACATGAGGAGGGAACGCCGCCACCCCAACACGGCTCTACCCACCTCCTTGAGTTGGTATGAAGAAGGCGCTCGGTTGTGTACACCTGCTGTGAGCTCAGGGTGTGTCCTCAGGAGGCCTGCGGGGTGGCCAAGGAGGACAACACGGTCACCTCAAGGATAAGCAGTAGGAGCTGAATGATCTCAGGCAGTGACGGGAAAGATCCAGCCAGGCGGCAGGGGGCCGGGCAGGGGCCCAGGAGCTGCCGAGGTCGTCCTGGTGCTCAGACTCCGGGAGGCCTTGAGGTTTCACTAGCTTGTCCACAAGGTTTGAGTTCCTGTCCCCAGAGGGCTGTCCTCTGACCCCTGCTCCAGGGCACAGCAGGTGCATTCCCGGAGGGTCACGGGACCCCGTTCTGGGGGCAGGCTGCCTCCTTCCTCGGAGCCTCCGTGTGGATCCCACCAGGCAGCCCAACCTTACGGGCACCAGGGAAGGCCGTGAAACCCCACAAAGCGGGAATCCAGGGCAACACTGTTGACGGGCTCTTCCCCACGGGGAAATACCCAACCCAGCAGGCTTTGAGAATGACAGCAACAGGGGAAGGGCCAGAGGGGGTGGGAGACAAGGCACGGGCAGGTAAGTGATGGCTATAGGATGAGTTAGGAAGAGGCAAATCCCGGTGCACCCCCTCTGTGTGTCACAGAAACAATCCAGAGGGGGGAGCGGGCTGGTGACACCACGGAGCAGAGCAGGAGCGCGGAGGGCAGGAGGCGCTCCCGCAGGTGCAGGGCCGTGAGGTTTGCAGCGGGATAAGCATGGGGAGCCCCGAGCAGACAAGACAGGCCTGGGCAAGACGCAAGGGTGGATCTGCAGTCCTGCCTGCCTCTGGGGGTGCCACCTGCAGACCCAACCCTGCACCCCGTGCTCCTGCATCCACCCTCGGGGCCCTGCAGCCCCATGCAGCTGGCAGCTCCAGAGAGAGACAGTCCCCCCAAAAACTGACAGTAAGGGTCTATGTCCAAGAGGCCGATCCAGGGCGTCTGCTGAGGATGCTGGTCCCTCCTGGGGGTCCCTGCCGGGCATGCAGCTGGGGGACGAAGCCATTCCCAGCCACATGCACATCTGCAATTCGGGCCCATCATCGTCTGTAGAAAGGAATGAACACTGATGTCACAGGAGCTGCATCCAGCTTGCTGACACGGCACATCGCGGCGGGTAAAAGCCAAGGCCAATCAGCGAGCATCATATTTTATTTAGGATCAAGCACTCATTTTAGATTCTCAAAATATGTTGAAAAGCCAACCTTGCCTATGTCGTAGGAGATCTTCGCTGTAATTAAGGGAGACCTTGAGCTCACTTAAAAGCGATCACAACACCCCCCCCCGCGGCACCACAGACAAACCTGCGGCGTGAACCGCAGGAGACTGAGTGGCGGCGCCCACCTTGGGGCCCGGCCTCACCTGCTCACGTGCGGCCCCCGCCCCCTCCAGTGGGGAGGTTGCCCACAGACAGGAGAAGGGAGGAAGAGCGGGGCAGATAAGAGCCTTCAGTCACGTGTGTGCCACACGTTAGCTTCACTCGACGTTGCAAATCCTTTCTTTGGAAAAAAGGAAAGGAAAGAAAAACCTAGGAGGGCCTGCACTCTAACCCGTGCAAATAGGATGATCCAAGTAATGCAGTGGCTGCCACCAGAGAAGGAGCCCCGGGGTGTAAGCCCGTGGGAGGCCGTGGGGCTGCGGCCGAGGGCGCCGTGGGAACTTACAGAGCCCCGGGTGCTCCGGTCCTGGGGGTGGGGGTCCTGGGGGTGACGGAAGGCAGCCCACAGCCAGGGCCGGGGGGCGTTGCAGCTTGTGAGGTCAAGGATAGTTTGTCCTACGAGGCACTGTTCGCCTTCTTCTAAACACGATGCACTGATTTATTTTGAGAACGTCGTGACCTGCGTGTGATAAACAGGAGCATCGCACAACAAGGCAGCCCCGGAGCCGGGGGCACGAGTAGACATACATATTCATGGGCACTTGCTGAATAAAAGCATCGAGAGGGGAGAGGGAAACCACGGATGTATGACAAATAATAATAAAAGAAAATCTTTATAAGTAAAAGGTCAAACAAAGCACCTGAGGCCTTTGTCTGAGACTCCACGGGCAGCGAGTAGTCGAGAAAGCGCATCCCGCGAGCCTGGCGCCTCCCGCGTGGGAGGCAGGGAGACGGGTGGGCTTCTCCAAGCCGGTCGTGATTGTTCCGCCGCCGCACGTATGAGACGTTTTGTGTTTTACGACTTATGAAATGCCAGGTGAACGGACGTGGAAATGATAAGACGGAGACAGAGTGGGGTAAGCAGGTGACGCGGAGCGGTGACCTGGGGATTGGGCTTCTTTCTGGGGTCGGATCCGCTTTGCATATTTTTTGGCCACGCACTACTCGTCCACCCGTGTCCTTAAGTGACTACTATGCACAGATACAAAATTTGTGTTATTGGGAATATTGATGCTTAAAATAATATAATCCTACGTGTTAATTTGCGGTCCGAATCCGTATCCCTTACTACGCAGCTTGGTTTAACATCCCCATCATTTCAGTGCACACTCTGTTGCCACAACATGAAGGGTCTCTCACGCTCTCTTATTCACACGTCTGTGGTGCGTGTGTCACCCCGGGAGCCCTGTGGCTTCCTACAGTCTCTGGTGATCCTGGCCCACAGGCACTTCAATGGCTCTTAATTTCAGTATTTCCTCATTAACACAGAGAAGTCTTGGGGTCTCAGTCAGTGAAGGATCTGCCTTGGGCTCAGGTCATGATCCAGGGGTCCTGGGATCGGGTCCCGCGTCGGGCTCCCTGTTCATGGGGGGGCCTGCTCCTCCCTCTGCTGCTCTCCGGCCACCTGCTGATGCTCTCGCTCAGTTTCTCTATCAAATAAATAAATAAATACAATCCTTAAAAAGAGAGAGAAGGCTTCTAAGCACGGGACCCTAAGAAATAGGATCATGTTGACCAGTTCCTTCTTTATTCTTAGAAACCTGAATGAGGGGGATCCCTGGAGGGCACAGCAGTTGGCACCTGCCTTCAGCCCAGGGCATGAACCTGGAGACCCGGGATCGAGTCCCACGTCGGGCTCCCTGCATGGAGCCTGCTTCTCTGTCCGCCTGTGTCTCTGCCTCTCTCTCTCTCTTTGTGTCTCTCATGAGTAAATAAAAAAAAAAAAATCTTAAAAAAAAAGAAAGAAACCCGAATGAGGGTCAAATGTAAACAGGAACTGTAACGAGTGCAATCTCTATATCAAGAAATACTAGACGGGGGCTTAGATCACAGCCCAACTGCACGGGGGCAAGGGAAAAAAGGAAATGAAAAAGAGAGAAATCCTGAGTCTGGAAACAGACCCGCGGGAACGGGGCAAGGTGTTTGTGGCGGGGCGAGTCAGAGGGAGGTGTCCGCGGGCTCATTGCCACCCCTGGGCTGGACCTGGAGCTACTTCAACGCCTCGCTCTTTGGGCTCCAGTGGGGACGCTAAACAGTAGGACTTTGTGAATCAAATTCAATCCCACTAACGTTCCTGAGCGCTCATTATGCTCTGAGCACTGAGTGAGGCGCTGGGGGTACCATTATGGGTAAGATTTATTCTGTTTGGGGCTTTGAGAAATGCACAGGGCTAAAAATAAGAACATAAATAACCATGATAACAGATAGACCGCGCCGAGCGGGGATGAGGAGCGTGCGCAGCGATGGTTACAGCAGTCCACGGCGACGGGGAGCCCTCGGAGCGCCAGGGGAGAGTCCACGCCGACTCGCTGCTGCAGGCAGTGACCGCGTACGGCCGGCCCTCAGGATGGGCCCAAGCTCAAGCGCTCGAGAAGCACAGGGGAGCGTTTCAAGTCCCTGGACCAGCTCGAACAAGCACGAGCAAGATGGAACGGTCGGTGCCGGAGGCCGGGCCGAGCACCAGGAGGCTGAGCCTGATGGTGGCGTGGGGGGTGCTTGAGCGGGAGGGTGGAGGCAAGCAGACGGCTCCGCGGCTGTAGCTCAGGAGTGTGGGCTCCGGGGTAATGGGGACAGTTGATGCGGAAAAGAATCCACGGAGATGAGAGGCACCGCCTTGGTCGAAGGGCCTGCCGAGCCCAAGGAGGCCTGGTGAGCGCCGCTCCGGGAGCCGCTGGGAGAGGTGGGAGGGCCACAGCGGCCACCCTGCGCTCGGTGGGCCTCTCCTGACACACCTGTACCCACCTGGTAACAGCCAGCGTCTGCTCCTCTGGCCCTTGTCTGCGTTATGATGGAGACGGTTATTTTGCTCGTTTTCTTTCACAGCGAGATCTTGTGCTCACTGTCTACTGCTGGGTAACAAGTTCCACCCATATTTAGTGACTTGAGAAACACGCCCGTCCATTATTATCTTGTCACGTCTGGGGGTCAAGAGTTGAGGCACCATTTTGGTGGACCCTCTGGTTCGGGATCTCTTAGGGCAGCGCCGTCACAAGGTCCTGGCTCACTCCCGGGGCGCTGCCAGAGTTCAGTCCCCCCCACCCCGCCCCACGCCGTTGGACAGAGGCCCCCTTCCCTCCTCCCTGGCTGTTGGCTGAGGCCAGCCTCCTTGCAGCCTCTCCTGCAAGCGTGCAAGGAGAGCCAGGGCAGTGACCAGCGGGCGGGACTCTCCGTGCAGACGTCACATCCCCATCAGCCTTACCCTTATTTCCTGAGCAGGCCCCTGGGCCAGGTTGCCCAAGGGCAGGGCATTCCACACGGTGAACACTGGAGCTGAGGGGCAGCAGGAACCGTGGTGAATGCCCACCACTTCCTTTGAGGGCGGAAATGGAATTTTCTGTTACCTTCCCTCTCCATCTCTAGCAAAGTGCCTCGTGTGTCAGATAGTAGGCCGTCAATACGTTACCTTCTTTGTTCACTGATTTGCCTCCGCCTGGACTCTTGTCTCCCCAGCTTCCCACACCCTTGGCACCGACGCTGACTTTTCCCTTTTCTGATCAATCCTGACCTCCTCTGAAGTATCCAAATGCCCGCCCCTTTTTCTTACTGCCGAATGCTGCAAATTTTAGGATCCCAGACTCTGGTGAAACCAGTTTTCTATGCAGAGTGACTACCTTAAGGAAAAGTGGTTGGCAGTTGCAGGTGATGAGCAGAATTGCAGCCAGTTTCACGTAGCTAATTCCACAACTTCAGACACAGGCCTGTGTCTGTCCCCCCACCCCCCACCCCCAGAAAAAGGTGATGACAGAGGTGTCGGATCGCTGCTGATGGGTGCCGCTCCCTCGCGCGGGCAGGGCGTCCTGCTGCCAACCAGATTGCCTATCAGCAAATCTAACTGGCTGGCAACCCTCATCAATCAACTGATTGCTACTCAGGGCAAAGAGAAGTGAGGATTGGCATCCATGAGCATCACAGCCTTAAAGGTTTGAGAAAAGCATCGGCAGTTGGGGATGGTGGATGTTTCTTCAAAGCAGAAGTATTCCAGCTGGCTTGGAGTGTGTGAAAACTCGGAGGACACCTACCTGCATTGCTCCCAACAGCAGCGACGGGGCTGTGCTAGGAGCAAGCTCACCGCTCACGCGTACCGCTCGGGACTCTGGATTCTCACGGTGACTTGGCAGGGGCCAGGCTGAGGCATCCCGTGGTCTCTGAGGTAGTTCACTATCAGACCACCCGGGCTGCATCTTGATCAGGAGGATGGACAGGACCGGCTCGCACGGCGCCAGCTGCAGCTTCCCCTGGATGCTCTTCCGCCCCAGGCAGGCCTGGGTCCCAGACAGAGAGGAGATTGCTTCGGGCGGCGGGCCATGGAGGCTGCGCGGCACAGCGTGTCTGAAAGCCACTGATTTTATTCTCAATCATAAAATGCTCTTCCCTTTCCATCTGGGGAAACCCAGTGAGGTTGCCTGGCTTTCTGAAAGGTTCAAAAAAAAAAAAAAAAAAAAGAAAAAGTAAAAGCTTGACCCCTGTGTGAACCTGGGCTATGTGAATGGCATTACGACAAAATCGCAGTGTGGTATTTCTGGAACTCTATGACCCCACGAGCCTAAGTATTGATTTTTTGAGTTCCAACAAAGCATTTTCACACAATAATCCTATCAATATAAATGCTATAATATTTATATGCTAGACATTGGGGCGGGGTGGATATTGTTCTTCATTTTCTGGGATTCTAAAAAAGAAAAAAAAATCCTAACTATTCCCAAAACAAACAAACAAACAAAAAAACATTCTTGGCTAATTATGGGGGAGCACCAGTCAGAATTTCTGGCATATGGTCCTGCTTTAAGGACCAGGACAAGAAATGTGATGACTGAGCTCATTTTCCACAGCATCAGTTGCTTATGTAAAACTTGAAAGAGAGAGAGAGAATGCTCTTTAAATGACTCTTGGAAAGATTAACAAATAACTTTATCTTACCTCTCATGTCATTGGCCTTCCCCACAAGATCAAGCCATGCTTGCTTTAGCCCATTGCTGGTACTTCCTCTGGGACCAGGGCCAACTGAAGCAACTCCATGGGTCTCAGTTTCCCTGCTGGTAAACTGGTCCCTGGTGCTACTGAGCATTTCATGGGATGCTCTATTATATTTCCCATGCGTGAGTGTCTGTGTGTGTGTGTGTGTGTCTGTGATATGGTGTTGACAGTATTTGATCCTCGCAACATGCCAATTAATAGGTGCTATCATCCCTTTTGATCATCACCACCATTTTACATTTGAGAAAAATAAGATACGAAGAGATTGAGAAACATACCCAACCCTCTGAGACTAGACTTTTGATTGCCTGAATCTTTTCCAGAAATTTTTGCAAATGAAGCAGCTCAATAAACATCTAGAAGCAATGGAATGCCCAGGTGCATGAATGGGCCGATGTACAAACAAATGGCCAGCGGAAAACAATGGAACCATACGTGTTAACTTAATTCAAAACATGGAAGAGCTGCTGGGCCCAATGGGGCCAACAAGCTGAGTCCATTGGTAGTGATGTCAACACCACTGAGGAAGCCATCTGGTCAGGCTACCTTGGAGCATTGCAGAGATTCCTCTAACGGGGCAGCCTGCAGAGTGGAAAGTAGGAGTCGAGACCCATTCCCCATTCCTGGAGCATTTTAATGACCACTAACAAATCTTAGAAACAAAAGATAAAGATGCCCCTGGCAAGAGAAAGAGCACCCTTTATCCTTTGCTCTTTCTACAGTGAAAACCGGTACTGGAATGCCTTTACCGAGAATCATTCTACATATTGTAAAATTCCTCCATGAAGAGTATATAATCTGATGATTTAATGTATCCCCAGGGTCGTGCCACTCCCACCATAACCTAATGCTAGAAAGGCTCAGTACTCCAGAAAGAGGCCCCATGTCCATGAGCTGTCATTACCCTATCCTCCTCCCACAGCCTTGGTAACCACTAACCCACTCTCTGTCTCTGTGGGTTTGCCAATCATGGACAATTCCCATACTTGGGATCAAATGGTATGAATTTCTGTGACCAGCTTTTTCTCATTTTGCATAGTTTCTGAGGTTCATCAGTGGCCTAACATGTATCAGGTCTTCATTCCTCTTTAAGGATGAACAGTATCCATTGTATGCATATTCCACAGTTGATTTATGCCTTCATCAGTTATAACAGCATTTTAAGTTTTTGTCACGCTTTGGCTATTACGAATAATGCTTTTGTAGACATATATGTACAGGCTTTTTAGTGGATATGTTTTCATTTTCTTGGGTAGAAGCAAAATTGGCCTGCCACATGTTAATCCTATGTTAAGCATTTTTAGGAACTGCCATGGTCTTAATCAAAGTAGCTACACTATTTTACATTCTAGCTTGCCTTGTGTGAGGGCTCTGATTTCTCCCATCCTTGCCATCATTTGCTGTTTTGCTACTTTTGCCCTTCATAATAGCTACCCTAATGGATGTGAAGTGCCGTCTCACTGTGGTTTTGATTTACACATCTCTGACGACAAATGATGTCCAGCATCTTCCCATGCGATTATTGGCCACTTGTCTATCTTATTTGGAGAAATGTCAATTCAAATGCTTTGCTCATTTTCAAAGGAGATTGTGTTTTTATTTGTCATCAAAGAATTATTTTCATATCCTGGCTACAGCCCCTCATCTGGTGGATGATTTGCAAATATTTTTCCATTCTGTGTGTTGCCTTTTTATTATCTTGATGGTGTCCTTCATCACACAAAGGTTTTTAATTTTGATAAGGTTCAATGGATACATTTTTTTTTTTGCTTGTGTTGTGTCGTATTTAAGACACTTTTGCCGAACCCAAGGTCACAGAGATTTACTTATTTCTTCTAGAAGTTTCATAGTTTTAAATTTTCCATTTAGGTCTATGATCCATTTTGAGTTCACTTTTGCATATAGTGTGAGGTGAGGGTCCTGCTTCATTCTTTCACATGTGGATGTCCAATTGTTCCAGCACCATTTAATGAAAAGACTGTCCTGTCCCCATTAAATAGTTTTGACCTCCTTGTCAAAAATAAATTAACCATAAGTACGATGATTCATTTCTGGATTCTCAGTTGTAGTCTATTGATCTATGTCTCTGTCCTTAAACCAGTACCACACTGTCTGGGTTACTGCTTTTAGCTCTTTTGTGGTAGGTTTTGAAATCAGTGAATTTGGTTTTTCCTTTTCTGCTCTTTTTCTCCAAGACTATTTTGCTTATTCAGTATCCGTGCATTTCCACATGAATTTTAGGATCAACTTAATGATTTCAGAAAAAAAAATACACAAGTTTAAAAAAAAAGCAAACAGCTGGGCTTTTGATAGAGTCTGCACTGAATCTGTAGATCAATCTGATCCATGAACATGGTATGTCTTTCCATTTACTTAGATCTTTTATTTACTTGAAACAGTATTTCTTAGTTTTTAGTGTATAATTTACACTCCTTTTGTTAAATTCTGTACACTTTGTATAACCCTGCATGGTATGGCCACTGAGTTCTTTGTTACCTTTTCTTTTTAAATCATTGGGGTTTGTTTGTTTGTTTGTTTATATTTATATCTGGCTTCCTAGGTGTTGTACCCAGTCAGCATAGCAGTCAACCCACCCATGGCTTGGGTTTTCCTAAATACATTTTGTGAATGTCTTCCACCCTTTGTCAGGGGGATCTATGTAAGAAGATATGCCTTCTAACTTCAGGCTTTTTATGACAGGCTGACACTTCACGCTCTGCTTGAATAGGGTCTCAAGATCCCCCAGAGGTGAGTGACTAGAGCCTTTCCTCCTGTACCTCTTTCCTGGGTATGCACACAGCCTCGTGCATGCAAATAGCCTTTTAGGTCTCCAGGATGTGCCAGGGCTTTCCAAAGCTCGCTAGTATTGTCTAGTTCTTGGGGTTTCTCCAGGATTTCCATTTCAACCCCCAGTCAGCCTTCCTTCTGTCTCATCTGAAGTCACTGCTTTAGGCAGCTGAGATGTTGCCAGCATTGGCTATTTTTCGGTATACCCTGAAGTTAGTCCTCTTCCCACTATGCTCTAAGAATAGAGATTTCCTAGGAAACTACACTCAGACAAAATACTGACTGTGCCCTGAAGTTGGTGCTTTTCATGGAACTCCAAAACCCATCAAATCCCTACAACTCACTGTTGCCAGCTTCTGGCTGCCACACCATGGAACCCGGAGGAGGAGTGGTGAGGATAGCCTCAAGTCAATGCATCACAGATGTTCACTATCTGGTGGAAATTTAGTGTTTCTCTTGATTGGATGATTTTCAGTTTATGTCATGGTTTTGGCTAATTGCTGTGGTTCTGAAATGGTTAATTTTATCGTTTTGCCGTAATTTTTTTTTTATTTTTCCAGCTTTCAATATTTTTAATGATGTAATTCAGAGTGTAGTTCCAGCTGCCTTTGAATCGTATGTGACTGAATGACATAATGAATATGAGCAGCAAAGCTTGGTTCCTCCATTCTTCCACCTGTAGCTCTCACAGCTTGAACCCCATAGTTTAGTACTTGGGATCACACTTGACCTTATACTGCATATTCCTCCACAACCTGGTTCCCTCACTCCCATAGCCTCCGTTGGAGATTCCCAACCTAGAAGACTAGTGGTCCTGGGTGATCATGCACACCGAGTGTGTGGCACATGAATGCCATATCCTCACCCACCAAGAGAGACCATGGTATCATCAAATTCTCAGAAGGCTGGCTGACTCAAAAAAGATTAAAATCCTCTGGTAGATCTTCTGCCTTAGAAAAAAATTTTTTTCCTTTCTTTACATCTTCTCTGCCCCAAGTGGTCAAAAACTTTATTATCTTAAACTTGTCTCCCACTCCTAGTCTCTATTACTTCCATTTCTTCCTGTACGCAGATACAGGCTCCTGCCCCCAAAATATTCTCTCCACAGGATAGTGATTAAGAGTGTTGGGTCCAGGGTCTAGGAGGCTTGAAACCCAGTTCAGCCACTTATCACCCCTGAGATCATGGAAATGTTTTTAACCTCACAGTGCCCTGGTTTACTCATGGTTAGAGATAGGGTGGCAATCATGGCTACCTCAGTGGTATTGTAAGATCGTATCTGTCACAGAATAAACTCTCAATAAATGTTAGTTCTTTTTTTAAAAATTATTTATTTAAATTTAATTTAGTTAGCATATTATTAGTATTATTAGTTTCAGGGGTAGAATTTAGTGATTCATCAGTTGCATATAACACCCAGTGCTCATTCCATCAAGTGCCCTCCTTCATGCCCATCCCCAAGTACCCCATCCCCCATCCCCTCCTTGCAAGACCCACCCCTCCCTTCCAGCAACTCTCAGTTTATTTCCTAGAGTTCAATGTCTCTTGTGGTTTGTCTCCCTCTCTATTTTCATCTTATTTTATTTTTCCCTCCCTTCCCCTATATTCATCTGTTTTATTTCTTAAATTCCACATATGAGTGAAATCATATGGTATTTGTCTTTTCTGACTGACTTATTTCGCTTAGCATTATACCCTCTAGTTCCATCCAAATCATTGCAAATGGCACGATTCCATTCTTTTTGATGGCTGAGTAATATTCCATTCCATATATAAGTATTACTTCTTATTACCACATCATTCTGGCACTCAGGTGTACACACAGCCTCTACATGAGATCAGATTTTATCAGACTGACTTCTAATGCTCTTCCTTAACTCAATATATCTTTCGCATAGAAATGATCTCTGATGTTCTCCTGGACTCCACCCGTTTAATCTCCCAGTCCTTCACACTCCTATCCACCTCTCCACATTCACTTAACATGTTCCTTCTGCGTGGATTGACACCATATGTTTCTCACTTCAAGCACACTCTATCCACCCCCATGGGTTTCTCCAAGCCTTAGCTGGAATTTAATCTACAAATTGACATCTCTTTCTATGAATGCATTTATAATGTAGGCTTTGTCAATCATTCTGTGACATTATTTAATGAAGATGTGAGCACAAAGTTGCAATAAGCTGGAGCTCACAGTAGCAGTGACTGTCCAGGCAGCTAGTCAGTCTTAGATAAAAAAGTTCAGTGAGAGTATTCATCATTTCTACTGTTAAGGATTAAATAGGTGCAATTCAAATGAAATATTATTACTTTTGTGTGAAGTTAAAATTAAAGCAATTGGTATTTTTTTTAGTTGGTTGAGGTTAAAGGTTGTTGACTTACCTAGGTTATAAATGTAGGAGAGATTTCTATCATGAGTCACAGAAAAGTTTTCCTCTCACCCACAGAACCAATGAAATTATTTTAAAACTTGATTTATTCCATTCTCATTGTTACTTAAAGCCTTTCCAGAAGGCATAGTTTAATAAACATTCACTGAATGACTAAGTTCACCAGTCCTGTGACTTGCTTGCAGGTTATAAAGTTACCATGGTGTCAGGACATCAGGTGTCTTGTAGGTAATTCCAATGGCAGGTGTTCGACTGGCACAGCCTATGTACAGAACCAGGGGAACACAGAGCAGGACTGCTCTCAGTCTACTGGGTACAGGGAGAGAATCAAAGGAAGGCTTCCCTTCAATGGAGTGGCTTATACTAAGCACTGAAGGATGAGTTAGAGAGAAAGAAGGGACGTTCTAGGAGGAAGAAGGACATGAGTATGGGAGCAAAGACACGTAATAGCTTGAAATGCACAGGGCCTACACACAGGCTAGAATCACTAGCAAGACAGGGAGAGGCTGCAAGAGGCTACAGTCATATGTGGGGAAGTTTGGAGGATGAACCAAGGTATGTAGGGTAAGTGATTGACCTATTGATTTCTGTCACCAGTTGGGGCTCAGAGAAGGAGTTTATGAAGAAAGAGCTTGCCTGCAGTTGTGGTGACTTTGCAGAGGAGACACAGGGGGTGGGTGAGCAGTCAGATGGCCTTTGCTCATCTAGTGGAGAGAAATTGAACCTGGCCTGAGGCAGGAGGTGGAAAAGAGACAGCAGGCTGGTTTAGAGCAAGAGAATAAAGGAGAAGAAAGACCCTGCAATGCTTCATGGATTTATCCTTTGCAGAATTGAGGACAGGATGAGGGCCCTCACTGGAAAGAGCAAAAGGGCGGCAGCTCAGGCCTGAACATGGTGAATTTGAAGAACCCGGGAGACATTCCAATAGATCATTTTAGACATTTGGATTCACAAATATGAAATCAATGAAGTGCTCAGGACACACTTGGGGATTTCAGCACATAGGTGACAGGAATCACCTTGAGAAGTGGCACTATTGCCCGCAGAAAATGAGAAGAAGCAGTAAAAAGGCAACAAAGCCTCTGAGAACAACAGTTTCAAGGGACGGACAGAAGAAGCCACGTAAAAGGAGAAATCGCCAAGTGCTACCGTGGGGCCAGCATGGTGCAGATTTCAAAGAATGTGTCATTTGGATAATTGTGCTAATTTTCCAAGGGAAGGCAAACTTCTTTTGTGTCAAGGAACACAGCAACTAAAGATCTGACATGAAACCCAGCGTTAAATCTATATTTGCAATTCTTTATATCCATTTTCCTGCTGAAAGTCTCCCCCTGAATGCTCCAAATTTATTTCAAAATCAAACTCTACGAAACCAAAATCCTTTCTCCGTTCAACCTGTGAATCCCCAGTGTTCCTCATCTTTGTAAATCTGCATCCTTGCTGCCTGTGCCCAAAGTGAGGTCACATCCTAATTAGACCCGCATCCTCCAGATTCGTACCTCCCTATCAATTCTTCCCATTCCAGCCAAGGGGCAAATTCTATTATCTAGGATGCATACTTGAAAATCTTTCATGGTCTGACTTTCATTAAGACAAAGTTCAAATGCCTTCCTCTGTCGCCTTTTATAACTTATTCCAATTTACCTCGTAGGTCTCAATATAGGTGCCACTTTCTACGGGAAGTCTACCCTCACCCCCCAGACTAAGGAATCTTTCCTCCTAAGTGAGCCCAGAGCATCCTAAGCCTGCACACATTGTAATAAATCTTGTGATACCCTACAGTGATGACCCTTGAGGTCATCAGCACCACCCCTTAGGCAGAGAACCTGTTGAGTACAGGGTCAATACTTCCTTTCTCTGTTTACCCCCCCCCGTGCATGGCTGGCAATACAACCCTCAAATATTTGGTAGATATTTGACGGAATTAATGAATTGATGATGATTAAACATTATCCTAATCTAATTATTAATGGAGATCTGCACAGCAGTTTTATTAACCAGTAGTTCCTATTACTATATGCATTTAAAGCAATAGAGCTACATTTCTTTTAACACCTTTCAGAAATTCAAATTGGCTTTACCCCAATTAGTCAGGATTTGTGAGGTTTTACTACATATTAACATTTTTATTTCCATGGCATAAATCAGAAAGCCACAGGAGGACCAGGATTTATCTGTACATTGCTTTCCAAAGTACCACTCTTTTTTATTTTTGCCTTCTTCTCCCACTGGCGCTATTATTAACATCACTATTAGTATTAATCATTCCTACATTGTATTAGTATCATCTTATACTTTCTAAAGTGTTTTCATCATTTTTTGTCTCATTTGATCTTCAAAATAATTCATTAGGAATTAGGAATGCAAATAAAGTATAATTACAGACATTAACCACACATGGATATTCATAGGTGTTAAATGACTTTTCCAAGGACACCCAAGTAATCAACTAAATGAAACTAATGTATCCAGGACTCATTCTATTCATGGTGCTTTCATCTTTTTCTTAAAATGTATATATCATTGATTCCTTACTTTCAAGTTAATGAATTATTGTAACTAGTGTCTGCCTGTCTTCATACTTCAGATGTGAGAGAAGTATTTCAGAATGTGCATAGTACGGTTGAAATAACAGATGTGGAGATGTGTCCAGCTCCCAGTTATTTATCTTGCTCTCGAGGGTTAAGTGAATTGGTTGCTATCACACTCTGAAAAAAGACTGCAAGTAAAAGAAAACATTTTGAAATCTAGAAGATTTCTCTTGGAATTTTTTCTATCCTTTCATCACTTCAGGTACTTATTCCCAGTAATATTGTGAGCAAATTGAGGAGCAAGACTGGGCTTATCAGTTCTGAGTGCTCTTAATCAGCACAGTGGTTCCACACATGGAGTGAGGCCCAAAACGAAAAGGTTAGACAGAAAGGTGGATGGAAGGGTAGATGGATGGATGGATTATGGATGGATAGATTATGGATAGATGGATGACTGAATAGATAGATAGATAGATAGATAGATAGATAGATAGATAGATAAGGAGATGGATGAATGAATGAGTGGATAGATGGATGGATGAATGGGTAGATGGATGGATGGATGATGGATGAGTGATGGGCAGATGGGTGTGTGGATGAAGGAATGGATAGATGGATGCATGTATGAGAGATGGATGGATAATGGATGGATGGATAGGTGGATGAGTGAATGAGTGGATGGATGGATGGATGGATGAGTGGATGGATGGACAGACTGACGGGGAATAAAAAGATGCATGGATTACCTTGAAAGGGAATATGAACTTCCCTTCTGGGAATAGCTGGTAAGGTAAGAACAATGAATTTACTGTTAAGGTCAAATCTCTCTTACTCAGAATGAGCTTTTCTCTACTGCTCTTGAAAGATAGTAAAGATGGAGGAGCAGCAAGGAAGTATAAGATGGGTTTTAAATTCAGAGAGGGAAATCTTTTCTTCCTAATTACCAAGGACAGGTGGAAATACCACGTGACTGTTACTCCCTTTCATCCTCTATATCTGTCTGTCTGTTTTTCACACACACGCACACACACAGAGATAGGCAAATCATAAAATAGGCAGAAAGGCACAGGTATTTGTCTCCAAAACAAAAACCAATTTTAGTGTTGGACGATAAAAGGCAAATCATAATCTTTAGGAGGTGATATATATGGTGAGTTTAGTAATATTTTAGAAACATCTTTCCACACGAAAATAACATTAGGAATGGAGTCAAGGGATCCCTGGGTGGCGCAGCAGTTTGGCGCCTGCCTTTGGCCCAGGGTGCGATCCTGGAGACCCGGGATCGAATCCCACGTCAGGCTCCCGGTGCATGGAGCCTGCTTCTCCCTCTGCCTGTGTCTCTGCCTCTCTCTCTCTCACTGTGTGCCTATCATAAATAAATAAAATTTTTAAAAAAAAGGAATGAAGTCAAGAAGCTTTCAAAGCCCAACATCAAGCCAAGAGTTGTTTCCTGAAATCCATCTACCTGATTTTCAACATCAGCTGGAACGTAAGCCTAGACTTGTCCCAGGTCCATGAGCCTTGCAGAGGGTCCCAAGTACCCTTGCAATATGTTGCAGGTTTTTCTCTGTTCACATAAGGCGATGGATTCCACAGAACCCTATGGATTTCACCTACACAATGTCTAGAGCATTCTCATTTTTAAATTAAAGACTTTTACTGAGGTTTTTCTTAAAAACTGGATTTTGTTTGGGAGGTAAAATATTAGAGCTCTGGCTTTGTCTAGAAACTATACAGACATATCCTTATGTAAGATTTATAGACTAGGGCAATGACTTGAAGTCACCACCTAAAACTTGTTTCCAAATTAGAAACTTCCTCTAGGTGAGCCACTTTTCTTGATAAATGCAGTTCCTCAGCCAATTCACTACTGCTGACTCCTCACATTCTCTCCTTGCCCAGGCCCCAGATGAAGAAGACCTTTCTTCCATGAAGCACACAGGTTTTGTGGAGGCAGAGGAAAGGAAGGAGTGGGCAGGCAAAGGTCTAAGTAGCCAAAAACAAAGTTGCCTACTTTTGAGTTGCAGTGTGTCAGGAAAGGCAAAAATTGAAGTGGCTCATTGACTTCTAAGTCCACTATTTTCCACTCAGGAATTATAATATTGTCTGCTCTGCATTATCGTTTGGTCTAGTATTTTATTAGTTGTTATCTTTTTTTTTTCCAAAAATGTGTGTTCTTCTTAAGCAAGTAATTTTAGAAATGAAAAGAACTCATTTTAAGATTACTTGCGTTTGACTTTGTGGTATTATAGGTGATAGGAAATACTCCTATCTTTCAGATATTTACCTTAAGGAAAATTGCTCAGGAGTATATTTATTTACAAAGTGAATAATACATTAAATTTATATTTACTGAAGATGCAAATGCTCACACTTCAGAATTTTGGTTAATGTGAAAATATCCAGGAAAGGTTGGTTATTCGCTTTTAGTGAATCCTTTCCTGGAACCAAGGAGGGGACTAGATTGTAGTGGCTTTTCAAATATCTCTATCTCTACACCACTGGGACATCGGAGACCACACCATACACTTCAATGCACCAGGTAATTTCTAAGACCCTCTCACATTTGGGCTTTCTCTGGTACTTCTCTCTTGATATAAAACTAAACCCCTAGGAATTTGTCATTTCTCTCAAACACTTGAAGTGTCGGACTAAAAATAGAAAATAAAACAAACAAAACATTTGCAACCAAATGGTGGAATAGTAACTCTTCATAACTTATTTTGCATTTCTCTGATGAATAATTGTGAACAATCCCTTCACATATTTATGATGCACGTGTTTCCTCCTGTAAAATCCTTGTTGATGTTTTCTTTCCAATCTTTTATTGTATTGAGTATGCTTTTCTTACTGATTTTTAGCTCTTTATACATTCCTTAAGCAGATCAAGAATATATGTTCCAGTTTATAGCTTGACTTCCCATTTTCATTGTGTTTTTTTTTTTTTGTTGAAATCATTTAGCCAACATAAAGGACATACTTAGTTTCAGATGTAGCGTTCAATGATTTATTAGTTGTGTGTAATACCCAATGCTCATCACGTCTTGTGCCCTCCTTAATGCCCATCACCAAATTACAATTATTTTGATAAGAAAAGTTCCTAATTTATTATGCTCCAATTCAGCCATCTTTTCTGTTATTGTGAAAGCATTTTGGGTCTTAAATTTTCTCTTGCTCTAAGAACCTATTCATCTATATTTTCTAGAAAAAAAGTCTTAAGGTTTGGTTTTTAATATTTAGCTCTTTCCTCCATCTTGAGTTTACATAAGTTGTAAGAATCCAACTTCAACTTTTGTCATGAGATAATTATTTTTTCCAGCTCCATGTATTGAAGAATGTCTCTTTTCCCCCCTTTTAGGCCTTTTCTGTTATAAGGTTCCATCATGCAATGGCCTGTTTATAGGTTAATTTGCTATCCCCTGTCTATACCACACAGGCTTAATTACCACAGCTTCAGAGTAAGTCCTGAAGTCTGGCTACCAATTTTCCCCTCTCTCATGTTCTTCTTCACAAGTGTCTTAGGTCCTCTTGGCTCTTGACTGTTTCTATAAATATCAGATTTCTTACAAAATCCTTTTGGTATTTTGGGTGAAATTGCATTCTCCATTAATTTGGGGGAGAATTGATATCATCGCACAATATTAAATCTTCCTAATTGTGATGTGATTTATCTCCCAGTTGACTTAGATCATCTTTCGCGTCTCTTAATAAAGCTTTATTATTTTCCCTGTAGAGGTATTACACATCTTTTGTTAAATTTATTATATACTTTGTGTTCTCATGTACTGATGTGAATTATTTCCCAAAGATACTCCTCCTACGTGATACTGTGCCTGTGGACACCTTACTAAACTCTTATCATGTGTTTGCCATTGTTTTCGAGGGTAGTGGTGGGATTGGGGGCAAGAGCAAGACTCCAACAGTGACTTTTCCCCTTTATCCTACAACATCTGGGAAGGCTGCCCCCACCTCAGACAACCCACCCCATACCACACAAGCCACTTCTAAATTCCCCCTCCATGCCCCACCCAATTGTCTTCATTTCTTGATCTTATGCTTGTAGTTCTTCTTGGAATGGGTCTTGCCATAGTGTCAGTGTCTTTCTGGTCAGCATTTTGGCAAGAATAGACACAAACTTCATTTAAACTTACAGTAAATACTGAGATGTTTATGTATATACCATTTAACAGGGAAGAAATCGAGGTCTGGGAGGTCAAGTAATGTGTCCCTGAGCACACAGCTGGTAAGTAGCAGAGCCTTCTTCAGAGTCTGTCCCACAAGGCTGCAACTCCAACAGTCTCGGCCTCTGGGGTTGCGAGGCTTATGTGGACCAATATTTGTGAAGTGTGTAGATCGTACCTAGGACAGTCAGTGCTCTGTGAGTGTTCCCATTACCATTATCATCGCTATCATGCTTTGCTAATTTTGACCACAAACACTCATCTTATGAGGTAAATAGGGTGTGGATCTAGTACAACGTATAATGTTGGTGCCACATGAAAAGTTTTAAAGATGTTTTGGTAGTTAGGGACTATAGATCACTTTTTTGGGGAATTAAAAAAGGCCTTTTGGAGAAAGTGGCAATTGAGGTGGGCTTAATTAAATGGGTAGAATTTTAACTTAATTTTAGTGGAAAGTAGAAGATGTGCATGGAAGAACAGGTATGAGAAATGATATGACATAAGGAAACGGGAAGTCTTATAAAGGGATAAATCATTTCTGCAAAACATAAGAATTTGAGTTTTCTTGCTCTTCTTGTATGCCTACTATCTTCTTTTGGTTATAACTTCCAACTAGAGTTCTAGATTTCGTGTGTGTGTGTGTGTGTGGTGTGTGTGTGTGTGTGTGTGTGTAAAAGAGAGGGTTTGAAAGACCTTGCAAATGACTAAGTTCCAAAAGAAGCAGCATTTTTAGAAGTTCATTAAAAAGAAACCAGTGCCACCAACTCCAATAAATAAACACATGGTCACATTAGCGTAGAATCCAGCAGAGAGGCACTTGCCGTTCAGAAGGGCAAGATGCCCGCTGATCAGCCTGGGAGGGACTGTCCTCTCCTGTTGGGGAGTGGTGCAGGAGACGGAGCCGGGCGATGGAGGCCAGCAAGCTCAGGCTGGGGAAGAGCTGCAAGTGGCTACCCCGCATGAATCATTGAATGTCCAGACGGTTGAAGGCAGGTGATGAGCTGAGTCAGGGCAGCCGCTAGGAAGGGCCTCCTCCTCCATGGAAGGATGGTGCGCACAGCCAGGTGGGGGCAGCTCACTGTTCAGGGTCATAATGCCATGCGTTTCAATTTTGATCGGATTTGTGACTTTGTATGTAGCCCCGAATTTTGAGCTTCATAATTAAGAAATTTTTGTTAGTCTTTTATTTGCATATTATCATCATTTGATGAGATTTTAGAAGAACATTTCTTCCTTAATTTTGATTTTATTACATCCAACCACCCAGTATTTTAATCTAGAATGATCTTATATTTTTTAATGAAGGGTAATAGAGAAAATTTATTCAACTGGAAAAAAAATACATTCCCATAAGCTTCTCTTCTGAGATGTATTTATTTTACTAAAAAGGAAATATCTGCAACTCTGTCCGCATGGATCCCATGAGATATTTTGTGTGTCAAAGATTTTGCCTAAAACGTTCAAAGGTTATCAGAAATCGAGGTTGCATCTGTTACTCTGGATTTTATGGGTTATCACATAGAAAAGAGACAAAGAACCGCCCGCATGATGTGTTAACATGTTAAACTCCCCTGTGATAGCAGTTGTCTCTTGACACCTCCATTGTGCTTTTTTGTAATAATACATGTATGTTATTAAAATGCAGAGAAATATTTTATGTGCTCTACCTAAAAGTGAAAGCCCATTTTGCACAGTTGCTCTCAACCCGAACCTTCTGCTTTGAGCTTGTGTGTGGACGTTGTCTCCAAATGGCCTGCAGTCGGTGGAAGGAAGATGATCGTGTGGTAATAAGCACACACACGGAGTCTGTGTCCGCAGCATAAGCTACACGGGGACCAGAGGCCAGAGGTGGCTGGGTAAAGCCAAATGGATTTTGCATCAGCAAAAGTGGAGGGAATCATCCTTACGTCTTATTTCCAGAGAGTGAAGCAGCCAAGAATAGACAGTGCAGGGGTGTCGGGGGGTGGGCATGGGTAGTTCCCTTCTCATTTGCTTCATTCTCTTCTGGAAGGCCTGCCAGGCCAGCGTCCCCTCCAGCTTTCCATGAGTGACCTATGCAAGTCCCAGCCTTCAGGGTGACCAGAGCCGAGACCTCGGGCGTGACGGGTGAGGGGAGAGACAGAGCACCCCAACACAGCCGTATGGGGTCCTGCCCCCCGCCAGAGACCCTCCAGTGGCCTGAATCTTTCTCAAGGACGTGCGTCCATACTTATCCAAACCCTCAATTTGCAAACAAGCCAGCGGTGGCCTACTGAGTTCATGGAAGCAAGTCTCCTGAAAAGATCCTGTTTTCTGGAAGTTTTGCTAAAACCCGAAATGCTTTCTCTTCCTTATAAACTCAAATTCAAACTCCTATGTTAGAATTCATGTCATGCATGTTACTCTGCACGCCCCTGCCATCCTCCTATCCCAAATTCCCACTCAGAAGTCCCATCCCTCAGTGAGGAGCACCTGCTCGGTCCAGACACTGTGCGAAGCACGTGTGATTTGCTCTCAGTTAAGCGCCTTGGAACCCCCAGGACATGAAGACACGGCTCGAGGGCGCTGGTGCACCCAGGCTCCCGGTGCTGGCAGAGGGTCCTGGTCGGACCCCCAGGTGGGCTCCCTGAGCAGAAGGCCAGCGTCTGTCTTTCACACAGGATGTGCTTCTCCACCCAGGCTGTGGGAGACGCCTGGTGTAATGGCCAGACACAGACGGGGGGCCCACCTCGACCACAGAGTTCAATGCCACCCGGGCCACGGCTCTCTGACGCCACCCATGACAACCCCTGCCAAGTGTGTCCTCCAACAGAGCAGAGGTGGACAAGGGGATTGCACGGGGCTCCTGGGCTCAGAACCCGGGAAGGGCCAGGGTGTCTCAGCATAGCTTCCGGGATACCACAGGAGAGGAAGCTGAGAAAGGAGGACAGGCCATATGGGCGTAGGTCAGGGTTTCTGTTTATTTCCCAGATGTTCATTTTGCAACTGCTTAATTTTTGCCAAACTATCTTTTGTTGCACAAAGTTTTAAGGACACAAATATGAATGAGCCATGGACCATATCCAAGAGGAAACCCAAAGTTTATTCATGTTCGATGAATAACAGCCCCACAGGGAGGATTATGGGAGAATAAGAAGGGGGTATAAACCCAAAGAGGCAGGATCTGGTCTGGAAAACAGGATGTTGGACTGAATTTGAATGGTTCGGGAAGACAGACAGAAAAGGAAAAACTGGTGTATGATTTTTAAAAAAACAATAGGGTTGGAACAGATGAGGGATAATCATCCAGGAAGCAAACAATGGAGCTAAAAATAAGAAAATTCATTTCATTAATTGTTTCCAGGCACAAATGTTAGTATTTAATACGTAAATCTTATTTAGAGTCAAGTCAAAACAAAGATAGGATTTTGGATGACTATTTTGTTGAAGGAAAGAGGGAAAACCTCCTTAGATGTGTCTCCTCCTCTGTGGATGGAGATTAATAGGTGGCAAAGCTTTGGGTGTTCAGTTAGAGATAGGAGATTTAAGCATGTGAGCTTCTGCTGCCCCCTAAGACCCCACGAAAATGGCAGGAGAGTGATGTTGACCTGAAAGCACAGAGACAGGACAGAAACAACGCTGTTCTGGAAGCTGGAATGCAGAAACAGAGAATAGCCAACTTTTCAGACCGGGGGAAAGAGATGCCAACCAGCGAGGAGTGCCTGCCGTGGGGCATGGAGACCCTTCCCAGAGCCCTCGGGGGCCTAGAGAGGGCAGACGGTGAGGTGCCGTTGCTCTGAACTCTGGAAAGCTGGTTGGACACCCCGACGTCTGTCCTTTGCAGTAGCAAACCCAGTGTTTGCTCTGTGGGAGGGCAAAGAGGGGCTCTTCAGGGTTGGGAGGAGGGCAGGGCTGTGCTGAGAGTAGGATTGAAGGAAATCGAGCTACAGAATACAAAGACCCAGCAGCCTCCCTCCCTTGACCTTCCAGCAGATTCGCTTCAGGAGAGACACAACGGCCTTCATGGCGGTTGTTTATGCACTGACTTACTCTCAGGACGCTCCTACAGCACAATCCTGAAGACATTGTAACTCCATTGAGGTTCATAAAGTCCCCAGCGGTCCCCACTTCACCAGTGAGGACACTCGGTAAGTCACCAGGGTGCACAGCTCTCCGTGGGAAAGGTGGGATTAAAGGCCGGCTGTCCGGCCCGGAGCCCGCCTCTCACCTGCCGCGCCGGGGCACAGAGCCCACGGAGTGGCCCCCACCAGAGCCCTCGGTCAAGAAGTGCCCCCTACATGAACACGGCTTTCAAGACACTTTCTCAGGAGCCCCAAAGTCCTCTTGACGGCCAAGGAGCTCCAGGCGCCTGAGCAAATCCTCTCATAGGAAGGCACCCAAACAAGCCAACCAGCAAGAAAAGGAGAAAGAGTAAAAGTCAGTTGGAGGAGATAAAACTATAAGAAGGAAAGAGGGCGGCATGAAGGTCCCCAGTTATGGGCAAGAACTCACACGTTTACAAAACAAGAACAGAACACAGTTTTCAAAGAAGGAGGAGCTGATTCAAATACCCAGGAGATCACGTTGAAAAAGTAGGTGTTGAAATCTAAGTGTTACAGCTCCCAGGAAGAAAGAGGAGGGAACCCCAGGACCCTGGCTGCAAGGAGAGGCGGAACGATGAAGGACGGGAAGCGAGGGGACGGTGGGGCCGCTATCTGAAAACCCCAAGGGCCACAAAGAGAGCAGAGAAAATGAGGAGAAGAAGCGCCTGAGGAAGGAAAGGAAGAGGACAACCCAGAAAGGTCTACGGAGCGCCCAACGTGAGGGAAGGAAGTGGACCCACACACCTACCCTTGCTGGGAAATCTGAAAACACTGCGGACAAAGAGAGACTCGTGACATTTGGCACATGAGCATCCAGCGTAGGATTCCCACGGGGAAGCCTGAAGGCGGGAGACACTGCAGCCCAGCCGTCGGACATCCGACGGGACTTACCTCTGCCCTAGGTTGTTTCCTCATATAAACGTCCTGCAAATAGTAAGACTCTTCCCGGGAAGCCATGGGATGCTGTCTCCATCCAACCAAGAGGAAGACACAATGCAGGGGGCAGTGACGGGAGGGCGGGTGGCAGCAGGCTTGGGGAGTGGGGGTGGTCTCGAGCTCCCCGGGGACCCAGAGTGGGCCTCGCCGGTGGGAGCACACTGGCGGCTCTGCTGAGCCCCAACCCGGCACCGATTGACACCCAGAGTGTGTGCTTGTCCAGGAGGAGCCCACTGGCCTGGGAGGGTCTGGCCAGAGCCGCATGAGCCCCTGGGCAGGTAGGCACACCCACACACGCCCACACACGCCCACACAGGCACCAATCGCTGAGGGACACAGCGCAGCCAATGGCTCGCCTCTCAACGGTGTGTCCGCAGTCGTGAAAACAAAATGAGTAACGATCTCACACGACGCCTGATACAACTACGCGGGGGCAGAAAGCAGAGGCCCAGGTGTGTCCTGGCGTCGTCGCGCTCTTGGTGACGGGCAGGTAACAGGTTTTCATGGGAAGTCGTGCACGAGGACAGGTGCTGTCGCTTGTTCAGGGATCTAGAGGTAGACACCAGAGGAAAGGCTATGAGCCCTGGAAATGGTTCCCTCTGGGGAGCTGGGGATAGAACGGGTGGTGTCTGGGGCGCCCCGTTTCAATAGCAAGCCATCCACAGCTCCGACCGCCGCGGCTGACTTTGAGGAGAGCGTTTGTCGATCTTTAAAACCTCAATGCGCCCGTCGAGCGTGGTGACTGACCGCCGTCGCCTGCTGGACCAGGAGCGGCCCCCAGTCGGCGGGGAGCACGGCCCGGGGGTGAGCAGGGGGCCGGGCCAGAGCGCTCGGAGGTCTGGGCGCCCCTTCTCTGCCGGCCTCTGCCCTCCCGCGGGCACCCTCCTGAGTGACGAACCCTCGTTCCCTGACAACAGCCTTTTTCTCTGCAGCTGACAAATTCCCTGGGGCTCTCAAGGGGACAGCGGGGGTCGGTGCTGACAAAGGGGCTAAGCACGGCTGGGTCAGCGTCTATGTTGAAAACCAGTAAAATAAAGATATTTTTTGTTACACACAGAGGCCCTTGATGGCCTGCAAATGGGGTTCTAGTTCGCAGGTGCTCCCTGGAGGGCGCTGGAGGCCACGCGGGTGCTCAGGGCCCGGCACGCAGCTGCTCCTCCTGCAGCCGGGTGGCTCACATGGCCGGCGTGCCCCGCCGAGGGTTCTTTAATGCACAGCCATATACTCCTTAAGCCGTATTTTCATAACGAGCCATTAGCAACAACAAGACGCATGAGGAACACTTGATAGTAAAATCCAAATTAGCAAGGAGCAAATTTGCCTCAGAATTGCCTGCACCGGCTCTAAGTCACATTCATGTGATCAGACTCCTTGTATTGCGGAACATTATTTATGACTTTTAAAATGTTAAAGAGAAAAACAATGTGGAGTGCGGATTATATGCAGAGTAGCTTTTTAATGTAATGAGAATAAAGATAAACTGGGGTATAATATGTCACGTGCGCAGAGACACTGACACATATCAGCCTGGAATATGCTGCTGCTTCTACATCAGCATTTGGAAGCAAACTGTTAAGGAGCAAAACAGAACAAAAAAAAAAAAAAAAGGAAGGAAGGAAAATAGACAGGTCTGGTCTTCTTTAGCCCAAAACACAGGATTTTCACACAGAAAGTTATTTATGTCTATTTTTCACGACGAGCTGTTGTTAGATTTCAATCCATCTCTTAACCTATAGTATTATAATATAGTAATTATGTTACATAATTACATAATCATACATGAATATCTAAATAAATATATGATGCAATCATGAAATAGTGCATAAGATATTAATAGCATAGAATACATAATCATATAAAATATGGATGTAATAGGATAATCACCTGAAAGCCTAAACATGAAATAATCAATCATTCTTGAATTTGGGGGCAGTTAGTACTTTTTATTTACATGACCGATTTCAAGCACATTAGCAGTACGTACCCCTGTTAGATGGGGAAGTCAAATGCTTTTCTTCCTTCTATTGTGAAGAGCAGTAAGAAAGTTATAACAATTCTGTAATACGGCCGTTACTAACGCGGTGATCTAACACTCAGTCTTTACTTAAAATCACTGATTCACCATAGACTGGGTTGAAATGAGGAACGGGTTTGTGTCCCTGAGGAAGGGAAGCCATGGGCCCCAGCGGGAGCCCGGCCTGGGTGCTGCGCCCACCCCGGCGCCCGCCACGGCCCGCAAGCCCGCCCTCAGCTTTCCTCATCCACCGCCGCAGTATCTGCTCCTCCGGAACCCGGGCCGGGGCTCAGCTCACACCCTGAGCTCTGTGCGCATCGACAGAAACTCCCAATCGGAGATGGACCACAGCCTCCAAAACTCTCTGGAAGATTCTTTCTGCATAATTCACCCTCTTTCCAGTGGGAGTCATGAGCTTCTTAATCATCACCTAAAGAACAGTATTACATTCTGGGCACCTCGGCTTTTCCTTTTCTTTCTTTTTCTTTTGCTCTAGCGATTCTGAAGGGTTAGGAGCCTAAGAAGAAAGAAGATTAAGAATTCTGAGAAAGAGACTCTCTTCTTCTTCTTCTTCTTTTTTTTTTTTTTGCATATTTTTTATTGGAGATCATTTTGCCAACATCTGGTACAACCCCCAGTGCTTATCCTGTCAAGTGCCCCCCTCAGTGCCCATCACCTAGTCACCCCCCCCGCCCACCTCCCCTTCCACCACCCCTTGTTCGTTTCCCAGAGTTAGGAGTCTTTATGTTCTGTCTCCCTTTCTGATATTTTCCCTCATTTTCTCTCCTTTCCCTTTATTCCCTTTCACTATTTTTTATATTCCCCAAATGAATGAGAACATACAATGTTTGTCCTTCTCCGACTTACTTCACTCAGCATAATCCCCTCTAGTTCCATCCATGTCGAAGCACATGGTGGGGATCCGTTGTTTCTAATGGCTGAGGAATATTCCATGTACACACAGACCACATCTTCTCTATCCATCATCTTTCGATGGACACCGAGGCTCCTCCCACAGTGTGGCTATTATGGACATTGCTGCTGTGAACATCGGGGTGCAGGTGTCCCGGCGTTTCACTGCATCTGTTGGAGAGGATGTGGAGAAAGGGGAGCCCCCCTGCACTGTTGGTGGGAATGTGAACTGGTGCAGCCACTCTGGGAAACTGTGTGGAGGTTCCTCAAAGAGTTAAAAATTGATCAGCCCTACAACCCAGCGATTGCACTGCTGGAGATTCACCCCAAAGATACAGAAACAGGCTTTCCAGGAGAAGTGCCATGAGCCCGGGAAGCGCCTGGATGAGCAGCAGACCGCGTTTCTCTCTGGCGTGGGGCATCCCCCAGCAGGACCCAAGTGCCTCCAGCACCAAGCAGAGAGCAGGTGGCTCCAGAAGGCTCCACCCATTACACTACCTGGGAAGAAAGGCCGTTTGGGGTGACGCGTGGTGGGTGCCCGTGACACACATCTTCTTTGCTGCAGGGGACGCGATGTGGGTGCACTTATGAAATGTGCATTTCATAGGCCATTTCATCCCCCTCGGTCCCGGTGTGCCCTGGGAAGCCAGGGTTCTGCACGTGGAGCTTCCGACCTGTTGAGCCGGGAAGCCCGTGCGTCTGAGCAGCGGGGCCTCCAGAGCTCGGGGCCGGCTCCCCCCTTCCATCTCCCGCCTCCGAGGCACAGCCGGGGGGCCCACTGGAAGCTTGTGTGGGTTTGTAATTCATAGTTCAGTTAGAGGTCGGAATTCCTATAGCTCTGTTACTTCTCTACGAATTAGTGTGTCCTCCTCTTCATCTTTGGTCACGTTGACATTACGGGAACCCTGGAGAGCCAATTCCTGCAGGAAACAAACTCAGGTTTTGTCGACCATGTGCCTCAAACGGTCTCTGAGGTCATTGAAACAGCAGAACGACACCTGAGCTGTCTTCTCCCCAGGAGCTTGTGAACATCCCATGATGATGATGTGCTTGAGGGCGTCTTGCAGAGAATAAATGTGATATTATTGACTATCCTTCCTAGTGATAGAAAAAGAATGAAGATGATTTTTACCTAGTTTTCATCTGTATTTTAAGCTCATTCTGCATATGTTTGTGGGCCAGGCACAGTTCTAGACTTCCGAGATCCAGCAATAAGTTGGATAGCGAGGAGTCCGCCCTGTTGAGCGTCGTTTTGCAGAGGAAGAAGGCAGACAATAAATGTGTGAATAAATGAATGTATGATCCATTAAGGGGAACTGATTGATTGGACTTCATCAACATTCACGCTTTTGCTGTACGACATAGCCTGTCAGGACGCTGAAGTGACAAGCAGCAGGTTGGGGGCAGCATTTGAAAGCATGTATTCAACAGAGAACTTGTATCTAAAATGTTCAACGATCTCCCAAAATTCAACATTAAGAAACCCAGTTAGAAAGTGGATGAAAGACATGGACGGACAGGACCCAGAAGACACACAGACAGCAAATACGCCTGCGAGAGGACCATCAGCGTCGGGAGGCGTCAGGGAAACGCAGGCGGCGGCCACAGCCGTCAGGATGGCTGGATGAGGACGCAGCGACAGCGGCAGAGCTGCTGAGGAGGCAGGGAGGCCGGGCCTTGCACCGCCAGCACGGGAACGTAGGTGTGGAGCCGACGCGGAAAACATGTGGGCAGATTCTTAAAAAAATAAAACTAAACGTGCCCCTACTGAGGGACCCGGCGATACCCTGAGGCACCCACCCCGGGAAGTGGGAATCTGTCTCCCCACAAACTCCATCCACAGGTGTCCCCGCAGTGGGTTCACAGCAGCTCAGGACGGCGCACGGCCCGGGTCCTTCAGCGGGTGAACAGCGGGACTTGGCCTGTCCTCGCCCCTTGCCTTGTTGATACAGCAACGCCCTGGAGGAGTTTCCAGGGAAGGAGGCTCCGCGAAAAAAAGCCAGTCCCTAAAGGTCAGGGACATTCTGGAGATGACAGGATGACAGGACTGGAGGACCCATGAGTGGTTGCCCACGGAACTGGGTGTCGTTCTATAGGGCGGCAGGAGGGACCCGAGGGGAGGGAGGTCGGGTCTTGGGCATGGTGGTGAGTATGTGCATGCTCATGGGGACAGGGTCACAGGGGATGGACCCCATGCACGCACACAGGGATAGGGTCATGGGGGACGGACCATGTGCACGCACATGGGGAAAGGGCACAAGGGACAGACCACGTGCATGCACACAGAGACAGGGTCACGGGGAACGGACCACGTGCACGCATGCAGGGACAGGGTCACAGAGGATGGACCATGTGCATGCACACGGGGACGGGGTCACGGGGGACAGACCCTGTGCACACACACAGAGACGGGGTCACAGGGGATGGACCACGAGCACACACACGGATACAGGGTCATGAGGAATGGACCACGTACACACACACAGGGATGGGGTCACGGGGGACAGACCCTGTGCATGCACACAGGGACGGGATCATGGGGGACAGATCCCGTGCACACACACTGGTGAGCACAGGCACACCTGGGCCATTGGGCCGAGGTCTGCGGGATGATCCGGCCTCAATGTGGTGCTTGGGGTCCACGTGTTACAGTTCTGCAGGGTCCCGTCGTTGGGGGGTGTGTGTTCCGGGTGGGGGGATCTGCACTTGTCTCAAAACTCCTTACAGCAGGATGCCTGGGGAGCGCACGGGTGGCTCAGTGGGTTAAGTGTCCGCCTTTGGCTCAGGTCATGATCTCTGGGTCCTGGGAGCCAGGACCCATGGCTCTACTTTGAGCCCCGCGTCGGCTCCCTCCCTGGTCAGCTCAGTGGGGAGTCTGCTTCTCCCTCTGCCCCTCTCCCACTCATTCTCTCCCTTTCTCTCAAATGAATAAACAAAATCTTTAAAAAAAAAAACCACTTTAAAACAAATAAAAACATATAATGACGTCACATCATGACAGATGGCATCCAGCAAACCCCATAGGTTCCCCCATGAGTGACAGCAGGTGGGGAATCGCCGGGAAAGCTCTGGGTGAGGGCGGAGTGGGGCCGAGGGTCTGGAGGCCCACCTGGCCTGTGCCGCTTGGGTTTTGCAGCTCAGCTCCCTGCTAAACGCTGCACTCACGAGCTCATCCTGGGAGTTCCATTATCAATTATCACAGGCAGCATATGTGACAGAAAACTGTGAGCAGCAGGAACCGTTGTGCATAATCCTTCCTCCTGCCCCTGCATAATTGGGAAAAGGTGACGCCCTCTGAGATCGCGTCCCTAAGGGAAGCCACTCGGGATCGTGCTGGGAGTTCTCACGTATGAGAGGTCTGTAGTTCAAAGAAGAGGCATCTCAGCTCGCTCCGTTCTATTCTTTAAATTATCTTTTTAAGAAGGAATTTCTGTTTTCCGTACCAGTTGCCGTAAATCAGAACATTTATATTCACTTCGTGAGAAGCTTCGAACACCCTTCAAGGGCGTCTCGCCGATAATCCGTTCGCCGACGACTTTTCAGCCCACACCTCGTAAGGACTCAGCTGAAAACACCAACGGCCGGGGCCTCCTCCCCTTCAGAGCGGGGCGGGTGTCTGGCACTAAGTGAGCCCAGGGGACTGGGACAGGCTCCGCCCCCCCCCCTCCAGCCGACTGGGGGACAGATGGTGACACCTGCAGGAAGCCTCCGAGGAAGCTGCGGCCGGCTGGGTGGAGGTGTGAGAAGCCACAGGATTCCCGGTCGTGTCCGTGGAGAGTACAGCATGTGCCAAAAGAAACCCCTTCATTCGGTCCCCGTGGCTCTGCTCTGTAGATGCCTCTCACTTTGAGGGAAACCTATTCTTTTTCCCAACCATTTTCGGATGGACACGCTGTCAGACTTCCGTAGCCGGGACGCTCTCCAGGGCTCTCCCCCCGTGACCGGCTGTGAACCCGAGGGCTCCCCAAATGATGGGAGAACAGGAGATGCTTAGGGTGATACAGGCTTCATTTCTGGGATTCCCCAGAAGGGTAGGACATTGTGTGTAAATTACTTTAACATTTTATGAAGATGCGATTTTTTTAACAAGGTGCTGGCCTCGGATGGAGTGACGTTGATCGTTAATATCCTATCATATTCACGCGTTTGCAACCACCTAATTGTCTCGCTTTATGTCGGTTCATTTATGAGATGTATTTAAATTTATGTATTTGACTTTCTGCATTTGGTGAGAAAAAAACATGCATTTTCGTAAAACCACCATGTCGAGTACCATCCAACCCATTCTTAGCCAACTTAGTAAGCAGCATCCCAGAGCGTATTCCGAGTGACTATAAATCCCGACCATAGAAGATTAGGCATAAAGTCCGTTATGGACAGTATATTTGGGTGTAGCTGTATAGATACAGCAAATACAAAATGTAAATTATTACTTTAGATTGTATTTTATTTTTTAGTTCGCAACTAACACGCTCTTGTGAGATCTTTGACATGGGAAGGACGGCAGCCCATGTGTGCCGTCGGGGGAGGGCAAACATAAGGGCGCGGGTGGCCCTGGGGTGACCTGAGCTGTGCGCCCGTGCGGACGCAGCACCCGTGCTTCTGTAATCAGCCCCCGCAGCGTCCACGCTGCCCCCGTACTTTTTAGACACAATCACAAAACAGCTCTCACGCTTAATTTTGTAAGAATTTGTTTTCGGTTTTGTGTCATTTTCACATCAGAGAGTATGATTTGGTTTCTAAGGGACTTCTCTGTGGTGAGTCATTTATCGAGAACTCGCCGCTGGTGACCGCCGAGGGTCACGTCCACGGTCCCCGCCCGCAGCCTGTCCTGCGTCCACGCGCTCGGCCCGGCCGCTCTCACCCCGGCCGTGTGTGCCTCGCAAGCCAGCAAACCTCCCCGATAACTACATCCCTCGTGTAGAACTTTCTTTCATTTTGTGTGTCAACCTCATTTCTCTGCCTTTTTATTCTCCCCTAGACTGACGACATCTGGAAGGGGGGAAAAATGTAGTTATCGAACCCAATCAACTAATTGTGTCTCTGAAATTATCAACAACATCCAGTGGAGGAAGGTTCTGGTCGGTCCCACAGACGTATGGCTGTCCAAGGAGCCACATAAAGGTACGATTCTCTGCCATACTTTTGGCTTTACAAGCAGACAAATGTTTTATGTATCCGCTTTGAAATATCTCACTTTGAAAAAGCATAAAGATAGGCCTGTAAATACAGGTGCTTTTTTTTTTTCAATGTTCTTTAATTTTAATAAACAAGCTCAATATAAAGTCAGAATTTATAGTCTATTGCTAAAGATAGACTCAAATAGTCTTCTGTTATTCAACTGCATCATCCCCGGAATAATTTCATAGCCACACTAATAGGTCTGTTCACCCTTTGGCAGTTCTACAGAAACTCCTTGGTGTGAAGCTCTTTAAAATCCGATCCGTATTTCCACTCTTAGTTCTGTTTGGGGACGTTTTATCTTTAAGTAAATTAAGCGGGTCTTTAATTAGGGCCTGGCCTGCGTAGCCCACGGCCTTTACAGGTTGCTGTCAATCCCCGTTATTAAACCTCTCTCGGCGCCGCTGTGGACCTTGAGAGCCACGCTCCCCGCAAAACTTTAGGCGATGGCTAAGCTTCCTTTTTAAGAGATGTTTTAAATTGTGGAAAAATACAAACCACACAAAAGTCACCAACTCATCCATTTTTAAGTATACGGTTCCGTGGCATTGACTACGTCTACACCGCTGCACAGACGTCAGCGCATGCATTTCCAGGACACTCACATCCCCGGACTGGAGCTCTGTGTCCGTGGAGCACCCCCACCCCCACCCGCCCCGGCCGCCGCCCCTGGCGCCCACCAGCCATTTCATGTCTCTGTGAATCTGATGGTTGCAGGCAATCACTTCGTACAAGTGCAACTGTACAGGTTGTGCCTTCTGTGTCTGGCGTCTTCCACAGGGCACGTGTGGTGGAAGGTCCTCAAGGCCCATCCATGTGGCAGCAGGTGTCAGAACCTTCTTCTTTTTTAGGGCTTCATATTGAGGACTCCCAGTTCTCCACGTCCTCACCAACTCCTGTTGTTTTCCCTCTTCTGAGTTTTTGGTTTCTTTAATAGTTGACGTCCCAATGGATGTGAACTGGTACCTCCTTGTGGTTTTCATTTGCATTTCCCTGGTGATGAGAGATGCTGAGCACCTTTTCCTGTGCTCAGTGGCCATTCGAATGTCCCTCTGCCACCTGTGCTCCTGTGTCATTTCTAAGAAATCAGCACAGAATGCAATGTCATAAGGGTTCTTCCCTCTATGTTCTCCCAAGGATCTTGTGGTTTCAGCTCTTCTGTTTAGGCCTGTGTTCCATTTTGAGTTCATTTTTGCATGTGCTGTAAGTGAAAGGTCCAACCTCACTCTTTTGCATGTGGACAGCCAGTTGTCCCCGCACCACTTGTTGAAAAGACCGTCCTCTCCCCATCGAGTGGCCTTGGCTCCCTTGTCAACTCATCTGGCCGTGTACAGGAGGAGTTATTTCTGGGCTCTCTTCTATTCTATTCTATTTCTACGTGTCTGTCTTTTGGCCAGCATCTGACTTGGTTACATAGTTCTGTATTAAGTTTTGAAATCAAAAAGTACGAAAACTTGGATTTGTTCCTTTTCAAGATTGGTTGTTTGGGAGTCCCTTGAGATTCCATGTGAGTTTTAGGATGGATCCTGCTATTTCTGCAAAAAAAAAAAATAAAATAAAATAAAATAAAATAAAATAAAATAAAATAAAATAAAATAAAATAAAAAATAAAAAGAAAAAAGAAAAATTACATTGGGATTTTGATAAGGATCCTACAGATAGGATCTGTAGATCACATGGCTAAGTTTCTTAATCAGACGGAAATAGGGGTTTTCATACTTTATAGTAATGAATTTCCATAGCCCATTTAGGCTGGTTCCATTGCCTTAAAAAAATTTTTTTTTCCAGTTTGAAAAACAACTCAGATTGTATTATTAGGTTTTTTTGGAGGCTGGTCAGGTGAACGGTGAGCAATCATATAAGAATGTTGAAAAAAAAAAAGAATGTTGAGTACAAAGTTTTCTAAAATTTTCACTGAGGATGAAGATAGAGTTCTGTTTAATTTATTAAGACACAACGTGGTGAAGGCTTTTGTTCTTTAGCAGTTATTTCATAGTAGAAAGCCACCAATGGCATGGAATGTTCCACATAGTCTGACCCCGAAGGTAAGCTTGTCTGGCATCCAGGAGTTCTTTGTTCATAATAAGACCATAAAAGACACAGAAACAGGTACTGTGTGGCATCATCTGAGACCACAGGCAATATTAATGATGGGAGAGGCGCTGAATGAATTGGTGTCATTTTCACCCCTTATGTCAATTTTGATAAAATGACACCTATGAAGGATTGAGCCCCAGCTGAGCACCAGCACTGGGTAAGTCCTGAATTCCTCCCAAACCCCACAGGTCTAAGTGATTATTTTTCCCCTTTTAAAGGCCAGTAAGGGGAAGATTAGAAACCGTAGGTGACCATCCTTGGGTGGCATGAGTAAGTGGCCAAGACAGTACCTGGCCTACAAGAGAATTTTGGTAAGAAATCCAGATTTAGCACGAATTACTAATTCCCAGTAGCCTTGCACTTCAGTGTTTAATCCAAGCCTGTTTCCAAGCTGGATGAAAATATTGAGACATTAGCATTACAATAGGATATGACAAAAAATTACTCAAAGTCTCCCTTCCTGTCACAGGGACCAAGGAACTCATGTGTGTCCATCAGTTTTTTTCATCCGTTGCCTGTTTGTCACACTGTTGAATGCTCTCTCTGTGCCAGAATTGCCGCAGTCTCTGGAGGTATAAAAATGAACGGGACACAGTCATTGTCCTCCCAGAATTCAGAAATTGAACAAACGTAAGGCGCGGTAAGGTCAGTGAGACCAGCCCGCACGGTCCTCCCTCGGAACCAAACGTGTGTCTTGTTTCCTTCTCTGCACCAGAGCCGAGCGCACACCCCGGCCCCAACGAGGCACTGGGTCCCTTCCCATAGAGTCCACAGTGGTCTGGGTGAGATGATTTAGGAGGCGCAGAAGAGATGTGAACTCTGACACAAGACGCCAAGGATGTCTGTGTAGAGGAGGTGACCCCAGGCCTGGGTCTTCAAAGTTAAGTTCAACAAATGGATAAGTATAGGAGTGGCTTTACTATGTAGGGGAAAATACGAAACTCAGAGCTGGACCCCAGGCACAGATGTGGATACTTGGCATGTACAGCAACACGATAGGATGAAGGGCTTCGCTCCTGGTGACTTGGGCTTGGGGTTCATGAAATGAGTCTGCGTGCTGTGTGATATCTGGGGTCCACAGGAGAGAGAATGTTTCCCCTTCAGATGGAGGGTATAGAGTGGCCCACCCTAAGGATTTGTCTCCCTGCCTTCAACCCTAGAGATTGGTCACTGCCGTCTCTCACCTGTCCACCTCTCTTCCGACCTCCAGCACCTAACATCACCATATTCAACTGTCCTGATTCTAGTTGAGCTGCTGCCATGCAGCTGTTCGAACGGTAGATTCTCAGGATTGTTCTTTCGTTGATGCTACTCATTAGATTACAAGTCAAATTGGGAAACATTCAGGTGGAAGGGCCCTGGTCCCGACGACCCTTGCTACGCAGAGACTCTTCTCCCTCCCTTGTGATTCCACCACTGTCCTCCATGCACCATATTTCCCATCCAGGCAGCTAGCTTCCTTTCGCATCCCCAGTGAAAGAAGGACTTTGGGGCTTGCTCTTATGGGAAAAATAAAAGTGCCATAGAACAAGATTTAGATTTAGGGCAATTTTTTTGTCCTAGTGTGTCCCAATTAGCCACTGTGATTGCTGAGCCATGAACACCTGTGGCGTCTCTGCAGCTGGCGCTCTAGGAAATCCAATTTCCTCTGAACTAGAGCCCAAAGAGAAAATCACACTCTGCATCCAATTTCCATGCTAAAGACTTTACTTAAAATAAAATCAATATCTGTTTCCCAAAAAATGTCGTGAATTGTGTTCTGAATGGCGACTATTTTAAAGAAAAGCGTATTGTGCGTCCAGGAGGAGGAATCTGCTGAAATAGTTCAAACTTTATAAATCTGTGTTCTTTGACCCGTGGAAATGAATTTCTTTAGGACAATTGACGAATACCAGTAGGTTTCATCCTAGCACCGCCAATAACCGTTTGTATGCCTTGGGGCAAATCACATCAAATCGTGATTTTTTTTTCTGTAGACTAAGGGTAAAGGGTTAAATCAAATAGACTAAGGGTTTACAGGAAAGCGTGTGAACTGCCCACGGTGACAATGGTGGCTGAATATTCACCAAGTATCCCCCACGTGCAGGCTGGGGTCCCAGAGTGCCCTCAACATCGCCCTCATCCTCAGGACAGGCTGGGAGGTTGTTGTCATTCTTTTCTATCACTTATATTAGAAGAAACTGATGTGCAGGGGGGTTAACCAGCCTGGTGCAGTTAGTGAGTCACACAGACGGGACTCACCCTGGGGAGGTATTTTCGCTTTTCCAGCCAGCCTTCTTTCCTGGGTCCTGGGAACTGCCTCCGTCCTGTCCCCAAGCCTAGGCAGATACTACAGGTTTCCATCCCTGTGTCTATTCCACATGTGGTTGCAAAACATCATCTGCGCGCATACGCAGCGCACTGTGTGCACATCCACGCACGCTCACCAAGAATCTGCGCAACTGCTGGGTTGCCACTCAATCTCCCTGTTTTGCCTCCCGGCACGACATTGTTCATCTAACTCACAATTCACCACCGTCTGACACGCTTCCCCAGAAAACAACCACAAAATCTGAGTCATGCATCGTCAGGATCATCTCTAACTCATGACATAACGCCTTCTGATTGTTTTCCTAGCGATCCATTCATCTTGCCTAGATAATTCTCGCGACTCCTGTTACCCTCCGTTTTAATAATATTTGTTACACGTGAGGTCATGAAATCTCCTGGAGGGTGAAAAAAATACATGAAGGTGCTTGAGCTTTGATTTTTCTGGAATTTAGGTTAGAAAACAGTAGGAATTTGCATTTCTCGTGGCTTGTATCAAGGTCATGGACCGCCGCGCTCTTGGAAAGTAGGATACAAACTGCTAATGCCTGCTCCCCTGCCCCGCAGTGTGACAGAAGCTGCAAATCATGAAGTTTCTTTCTTCCCAACAGAGAACAATCACCTGCAGCCAGTGGGCGTTTTGATTGAAGGGAAGTTGGGAAGTAGGCAAGGTCACGCGGGACCGTAGATCACGGAGGGGACTCCGGTCGCGGGGCGGCCGTGGATCACAGAGGGCTTCCGAAGGCCCAGGTCCCCCCGCGGAGACCGCCGGTCGCCAGGCCGGAGCTTCTCTGCGCTGGAGGGCCCGGCGCCCTGAGGGGAGGTCGGTGTGTGTGCGCCGCCCTCCGTGTGGACGCGGTCCTCACCCATCGTGTATGATGAGCCTGGGAGGCGCCAACGAGGCCTTCATGCCCCTCAGGCCTTGGGGAGACTTGATTTTCCCACATGAGAGCTTCAGAGTTTGAAAGCCCTTTCCTGCTTTTTACCCCAGGGGTTGATGGGGAGGCTTTCAAACCCAAGGATGCCAGGAGGGCACAGCGTTCCCATCAGGGGACCCTCAGGCTGCTACACTGGGTCCTGACCTCGCGAAATGGTCGTATGAGTTTGGGGGAACGATAGCGGGGTGCTCTAGCATCGTCCCTGCGCTCACTAGTACCATCTGTTCTGAACATCAGACTGGTTACACAAGTTTCTAAAAAAAAAAAAAAAATCCCCAAAAAGCAGAAACACCGAAGGGGCAGGTGCTGTGCGTGTGGGACTCGGCTTTGCGCGTGGCTTGTGCCCTACGGGAGCTTGCGGTGGGGGCTTCGACACGCTCCACGGTGTACACGAGAGAACCACAGTGCTTGGCGGGGACCTTTGCACATCCCTGTGGAGACTAAAACTATAATTACCCCCCAAAACCCCGCGTCTGGTCCACAATGTGTGTCCTGGAGCCTTGGTGGGAGATTTCGTGGTGCTGGTTTAAGTTTAATACCAGCTTTGTTTACTAATTTTTATATCTCTTCCTTAACGATACTTTGTCCTTTCCTCGGTCGTAATCTTTGTTTGACAAAACCGTTGTGCGCCCTCTTTTTATTTTTATTTTTTTTCGCCCTCTTTTTTATAAAGATCTTAACGTTAGTGTGTTAGAGAAGCACATTCTGCTTAAATAACAAGTAACATCTCCCATTTAAGCTTTTTGTAATTAAACCTCTCACCTGCTAATGTCAATAGTTCCTTCTATGTGTAACCCAAATTTTTGTCATCACAAAGAAGTGGTGTGTTGAGCTTTTTTTTTTAAAGATTTTATTTATTTATTCATGAGAGACACCCAGAGAGGGGGGGTGGGGGCAGAGACACAGGCAGAGGGAGAAGCAGGCTCCCTGCAGGGAGCCCGATGCTGGACTCGATCTCAGGACCCTGGGGTCACACCCTGGGCCGAAGGCAGATGCTCAACCGCTGAGCCATCCAGGCATCCCTGGTGTATTGAGCTTTTAAATTTCCCTCCAGACGATGGAAATTTGTAAGGATTCACTATCCTAACTCGTGTACAGCCAACCCCCCAAAGAATGCCAGTCACTAGTGACGTGGAGTCAGCTGCTCAGTCCCAGGGGATTGCCATGTGGCCACGTGTCGTAGGAGGTTCAAGAGGAGCCATCCATCCATAGGAGGGACTTTTTTTTCTTCTTCTTCCAAGGCATCTTCATTAGCCTTGTAGACATGTTCTGATTTGACCAGGATAAGAATCACGCCAGCCCTCATCTCATTGGCAGGTTTCACGAGCAATTTAAATCCAATGTAAAATTCATGGTTGGAAATTAGAAGATATTTGCCGAAGCATAATGAGTGACATATTACAGTCGTGAAAGGGGTGTTGCGCGAATAATATAGAAGTGAAATGAATAAACCTTCCCTCATCCAACGCACTTTTAAAATACGGAAATATTCGTGCACGCATTATGTTAGAGTTGCCTTAATAGACAAAACAAGTAAACAGGAAGCGACCCATTAGAATACAGCAGAAACAGGTAGACAGTGACTCGACGGCACGTTAGAGTCGACAAAAAAATACTAAGTGACAAAGGGCCGCCGATATGGGGAGAGATTCCAGAGGAGGCACAAGCAGCCTTCATACTAGAAACGATGCTCAGCCTCATTAACGTCATAAATCGACATTAGAGGGAGGATGTCACAGCACCGCTTCCCTCTCCGCCAGCAGCAATCGGCCAGGTTGGCAGTGGCAGCTTTGGGGAGCAGGGCTCACGATGACTCGGAATATCACTGTGTTGCTGGAGCTCAGAAGGGATGTGCCCTTCATACCAGCGACTTGTCTTCCAGGGGCTCAGTGCAGGGACAGTCACACGCGTGAGCGCCGTTGCAGTCAGAAAGCTGCAGAAGTGAGCGTGGCCTCCACACGGGCCTCCCCGACCCGCTCCCGGACCTGGACGAGCCCTGTGAGCTCTGCAGGCCTCGGCTCCCCTCTCCGGTGTACGTCAGGATATGTCCGGAACCGGATGTTTCCCTCGGAGGGTCGTAGGGAGGACTGAATTCATTAAACGGCGTGTGTCACATCGTGAGCATCTTAGGAGAGTTGGATAGTTTCATGACGCACATTGTGGACTTATTTGTAAGAGCAGGATTTTAGGGGCAAGTTAGCTGTGCGTGCTCAGAAGTCTGATAAATTATGCTGTATTTGTGCAAGAAAATAGTATGAATTCATTTTTTTATTTTTTTAAAAGATTTTATTTATTCATTGATGAAAGAGACAGAGAGGCAGAGACACAGGCAGAGGGAGAAGCAGGGTCCTCACAGGGACCCGGATGCGAAACTCGATCCTGGATCCTGGGATCAAGACCTGAGCTAAAGGTGGACGCTCAACTGCTGAGCCACCCAGGCGTCCCGAATTCATGTTTTTAAATGGAGGCGCTTGTAGGAACCTAGGCCAACATACAACGTGGGACGAAAAATTGCAGAGTGCAAACCCAAGTGCGCAGTGCTGCCGCGAGTGTGTTCTCAGGCATGTTTATCCACAGATGCTTGTCCGTGTGTCAGACGCCCGGGGAAGGAGACACCAGGTCCCATGGAGGGAAAGCACTAGCCCCCATGGGGAGGTCCATGTGGATTCCTCTTTAAGGTCATTTACATTTATGTTCACAAGTGTCCGTGGAGAGACCGCGTGTGACCCACGGCGCAGAACCTGCAGAAGGTCCCGAAGAGAGGCCGGATGGCCCCGGGGCCGCACATGCTGCCAGCCCCACAGCAGATGGGGGTGCGGGGGTGGGCACGGAGCACCGGGTAACGTCGTGCTGGATGCAAGGACGGGCCGGGTGCCTGGGAGGAGAAGGCGTCCTGGAGATCCTGACGTTCAGCAAATTTGGGAGTAGTAGAGACGCGCTGTCCGGCAGCCGTCACTGCGGCAAGAGGACCGCTCTTACCTGGAGAAGGGGCCACCTGTGTGACTTCTGACATGCGCGTCGTGCGACCATAGGAGCAGGGACGGGGAGAGGAGGACAGTGGAACTGATCTATGACACAGACACGTCGTCCTAGGAGCAAAGGCGACCGTGAGAGTGGGGTGGGGAGAGGACCATGCATGTGGCCTGAGGCCCTGTGCCGCATGGCCAGCAGCTGGGTGGCCAGGAGGAGGCCGGGGCGGTGTTCGACGCCCTTGCCACCGTGCACCTGCCCCCTGCGCTGCCCGGCGGGGACCTCCCCGGCCCCTGAGCCCCCCGAGTCCCCCTGAGCCCACCACCAGAGCCCTGTCGGCCCTCCTGCCTGTGAGGAGCCTGCCCCGGAATCGGGAACATGTGCACGGTGATGGATGAGGCTAATCTGCCGTCATTTCACGGGAGATTTACGTGCGTGGCTCTCATTAGCGCTGATGGGAGCTGCTGGCATAGATCTCGCGCGCGAAGTTAAGGGGAACGCCTGGGCTTCCCTTACTCTGGGTCGGCTCTCCCGCTCGGCCTCCTTCCCTCCCGCGTGCGGGGCTGGCTCCCGTACCCCCGCGGCCGCTGGCGCCCCGGCGCCCCTCATTTACATGGAAATGGCCCGTAAACAGGGCTCTGAACCCACATGTTTAAACACCTCCTACTTGTGCCATCATCTTGCAAGTACAGATACCCAATTAGTGCAGCCGATCCAACAAATTTCCATGTGTCACTTGTACCTGCTGCGAGTGTCATTCTGCTCAGTGATGGCAGGGCTCGCATCCCAAAATAGAGGCAGGGGGCAGAGGGACGGGAACGCCGAGTCCTTTTGTGAACTGAATCATTTTTAAAGTGACTACAGATACCGGTGCTTTCGGACGCGCCGGCCTGGCGACGAGGGCGGGGCTGGGTCGGGGAGGAAGGCTGGACTCGCCGGCCGCCCCCGGGCCCTCCCTCCGCAGGTGCGTCGCCTCAAGGCCAGGCTCCCACGGAGAGCTGGAGGCGCCTGGGGAGGATGTCGGGGTCCCAAGCACGGGCTGCACCCCCCCTTACGTCTGCACACCAGCAGCTCCCAGGCTGCCCCGCACGTCCTTCGTTACGTATTTCCAGTCGGTGCCCCTCACCCCGTACCAGGCCCAGAGCTCCGGGAGCCCGCGGTGGGTGGTGGTGGCGGGAGAGAGCTCCTCTCGCCGTGGCTTCGCCCGTGAAGCGACGTATAGACGGGTTCGCCCGTGTGCATGGGCAGGACGCCGTGACGCGTGAGGAGGACCCGCGTCTGAGCGAGACAGGTGCACGTGTGTTAGCAGAGAGGCGACCGTGGAACCGTGACCGGAGCAGTGGGACCCAGGGGGCCAGCCTCCGTCAGCCCAGCTGACGGAGGGAGGGAGGGAGGGAGGGAGGGAGGGAGGGAGGGAGGGAGGGTACTCCTTGTTGTTTCTTTAAACACCCATTTGGTGGGATCCGTTTCTGTTCACCAAAATCCTGAAGGCTGTGTCTTCCTCTGTAATCAGATTCCCCTGTGGCTCAATTCTTATATTCTTTTGAACAAAGATGGTTTTTTTAAAGTGGTTTTGGTTCCTGTGTGGGTAGTTGGAGAGCTCCGTGTGCCTGCGCACCTCTGAAGAGGTGTGGGCCGCAGGGCCAAGGCCCTGTCCTCGCCTGTCAGGCTCACCTTGCAGGGCGGGGGGACACGGAGGAGGAGGAGGACGCAGGGGAGTGAGGGACGGGTGCCAGCAGGATGACCCTGAGGAGAGAGGGGCCCCCTGACGTCCCACAGGAACCGGGACCGTCCCTCAGTTATCCGGCGACAAGGACAGGGCAGAGGTGTCATCGGAGCTCGGGTGGCATCTTCTAATCGTGTCTGTCTTCTCGGTGAAATAGGAAGTGACGTCCTCCCAACCACGAGGAGAGGAGGGACGGGGACGTGGCCAGGGGAAGGGAGGAGGGCCCACGTCACCAGAGACCCCGGGGGCTCATCCCCTGTGCCCTTCCAGCCGCTTGCCACTGGGGGTGCGGAGGGACCCCACTGGGGTTAGGCGCTGCCGGGGCTGCATTGAAAGGAGAGACGGTCCAAGCCGCCTGTGGAGCAGGGAGGGCGTGCCGGGCGTCCGACCCTCGATGGGTCTCATGTCCCGTGTCCTCGGCGTCCAGGCACAAGGGGAGGCAGGGCTGGGGGTGTGTGGAGGCCACAGGCCTGAGGTCAGTGGAGCGTGTGCCCCTGGCAGGTGTTCAGAAGACCGCGGATGGGAGCCCAGTGACTGGAGGGGGGAGAGGGCCAGGAAAACCCGAGCGGGGGCCAGAGATGGCGCGGGAGCCCGGGCAGGAGGGGCAGCTGGACCAGAGGCCAGGCCTGGGGGACCCGGGACGTGGTGCAGAAGTCACTGGGGATGGTGCTGGCCTGGAGACAGTCCTCGGGGGTATGCAAGGCCCCCAGGCTGCAGGGCCCTGTGGAGTCCCTGTCCTGGATGAGCTGAGACCCACAGCTGCAGGGCCTGGGGGAGACGCAGGGGGCACAAAGCAGGAGCACCGAGGTGCCGCGCCCGAGGAACCTGTTGCCACAGACGGGCGCCGGGCAGGACACCTGCAAGGAACACCCTGCGACAGCCACCAGCCCGCTGCCAGAGGGCGCCTCAGGGATAGTGTCCAAAGGGCAGCAAGAGGTGGGACAGGACGGGGACAGGGCAGGGGGGCGGCGACCCCAGAGCCGGGCTCCACGAGCACAGACGCTCCGGGGAGGCTCATGTCAGGATCCGGGCTGAGTCGCGTGCAGCCCGCAGACCCTGCTCCTCTGCGGGGGTGACGACGCACAAGACAACCACAAGCGGTTTCGCGGACCCCACTGCCACGGAGCCCTGACTGTGCACGATCCATCAGAGCAGCGATCCCGAGACATTGCTTGGGTGGCCGTCACCGGCACCACACGGGGTGGGTTACGCCGCCCGCCCCGTCAGTGCCCTTCAGGGCCAGTGTGGCACCACGGGTGGGAGACAGAGTCTGACGTGAGGCTGACATCATGGGAGGTGCCTGGGGACAGACGGGAGCCTGCGAAGCCGCCCAAGATGCGCTTCCTTCAGAGCATGTGGCTGTGTTCATGGAGCCATCGCAGCAGACGCCAGAATGTTCTAGGGCTGAGGTCCCCAGGCGAGGACCAGAAGCGGGTTGTCGGCAGGACCTGCTGCAGGTGACTCGGAAAACGGTCCGAGCTGCCTGGTGCAGGCCCCGGGAGCCCTGGCCTTCCCCCAGGGAGGACCCGAGGGGATGACAGTGGGGCCCCAGCCGCTGCCCCCCGCCCCTGCCCGGCACGACGTGGGCACCGTGTCAGGTCTGGGCACCGAAACATTTGGTAAAAGGCCACGAGTTTCTGTGAAACGGAGTAGCTGTAGCCCGATCCGGTTCGCCGTGAACATCCAGAGCCCAGGCCCGTCCTGTGGCGGCTCCGGCCCGGCCTCTCGGCCCCCACCCAGGGGCGTTGCTCCCAGCGGGCCGTGGGGCGCTCCGGGCCAGCACCTGCTCCCATTCCTGGCAAATTCATGCCACATAACTTGCCTTAACTCCTAGCTTTCTTAGAATCTTTCATTTAATTAAAAAGACCAGCAACACACGTATTCATGCAAGAGCCATATATTTTTACGTTCACCTACAGTGTGAAATTTTTATGGCGTAAGACCTCAGGTAGTTTGCATTTTCAGACACTCCTATTCTGACGAGCAAACATGTCTCTCCAGAGAAGCCAGGGCAATCAGGACCGTGTTCTTCATCATGACTGAGTCCCTTCCTCCTGTGGTCTCATTCCACTGTCCCTGTTTTCCCTGCTCCAAAGGCCTTGGCCGTGCGCTCAGCATCAGTGATGTCCCCAACGCCGCAGAAATCATCCCATCACTGAGAACTTTTTGACCCAAAATTGATAAAATTAAGGTGAGAGAAGGGATAGCCATACCTCAGAGGAAACGCCTTTACTTCACAGCCACAAATACCTGCCCCCCAATAACCAGTCCCCCCAAAGGATTCACTCAGTAGCAACTGACAGAAAATAAAATAATATCGGTATTTCCCCCAAATAAGCATCACACCTCTTCTAATTCTCCCTGAGAAGAGGCCAAGGGACTCTGCAAGAACGTGTGTCAAGCCCCTTCCAGAACCTGAAAATGTAAACAACAAGTTCACTTTTAATCAATTCTCCTGCCTGCCTGCACACAGCTGCGCATTATAAACGCACAGCTCAGCTCTGGGGCAGAGGGACACCCAGTGTCCAGCGGAAGCCAGCGCCTGCCCGGGACTCGCGGACCCAAGGGAGGGTGGGCTGCACACGGGACCCGCAGAGCTGAGGAGGCCTCCGACGGGCTTCACCTCTGCTTTTCCTCCGTCCAGCCCTCCCATCCCACAGTCCAGCGAGCATTTGTCCCTGAGGACGTGCTGGGTGGACGAGCTGCTCCGCAAGGATCCAGAGCACGGTGTTTAGGGGTAGATAGTTAGCCGCTGCGTGGATCCCGGTCCCTGAACAGACAGGGCAGCGCAGCCGATGAAACCCAGGAACCAGGATAAAGGAAATGGGACAGAAGTAGTAACACCACCACGTGTCGCTAGTGTCATCCTTGCACACTCCAGGCCGCTCCTCCACGCAGAGGGGCTGCACAAACTCGTCCGCGGCTTTGTTCCTGTCTCTCTCCCTCACACATGCACACCTCGGTCTGTTCTCTCTGTCGCCCTCCTGCCTGCTTCCCAGCCCTGTGCCCTCACCGCACGTCTCTCGTCAGCACCAGACCTAATAATGGCAGCCCTGGTGAGTGCTTCTCATGCTCCCACCGACAATCTCCCACCAAGAAAGCTTTCCTGGCCTTTCCTCACATCCTGGGAGACCAGACAATCAATCCATGGAGTGATTTCTAGACGCAGGAAGAGCAAGCAGGTCCCTTGGGCCTGAGGAAGCTGGGCTCCGGGCCCAGATGCATCACAGCTCTCATTAGAGCCCATCAGGATCCTGCCCAGCGGTCTCCGTCTGTGATGTTTCCATGGGCGGAGAGCCTCACTGAGGTCCAAAGTCCTATATCTGTTCTTATCACTCGTCATGCTCTTCCTTAACTCACATTTTCCCCCCTTTCGTAAACTCAATTTCAAACCTTCCTTCAGATGGTAAACTCCCCACTTTGTAAGTCAGGGAATGGAGATTCTGATAATTGATGATGCATTTACCGAGAGTTTGTAGGACATCTGAAGGTCATATGCAGGATTATCACCAAGTAGCTGTGATGTTGTCCGGACGGAACGCCACCGTACCCGTGCGAGAGAGTTGTGGAACACGCAGTGCTCCACAACTACCACGTATCAACGTTAGGAAAGGTGCACCCAGCGAACTTCCCACATTTGGAAGTCCTTATTGGTGACCTTCTGTGTGCCAGTTGCTGTTCTTGGCGCTGGCATGTGAAGAAGAGGAAGGCGTATAATGCAAGGAGCTTGCACATTGCAGTCCAATGTTGGTGGCAGACGACCAACGTCACAGTACTTGTGGTCGTAAAAAAGCACATCTGACACAGATGAGAATGGATCTGGTGAGAGGTAGAAATGGTGACACCTGAGTTTCAGCTCCAAAATGAGGACAGGGGAGCTAAGAGAGGGTAGAGGGGGCGCTAGGGTCAGAGAGGGCACGAGAGTAGCAGCATCCAGGGAGCTGCAATCAGCAGGCTGGTGTGTTCTGGGAACGAGCCAGCTGGGCCTCACCACCAACCACCCTGCGGGACGTGTCGGGAGCTTGGGTTGTGCTGTGAAGGCTGTGGGAGCCAACTGGAAAACATGGAGGTGGACCAGTAGCACGATCATGCCGATGATTGAGGACCACAGCATGGAAAATTGACCAGAAGGAGATGCGGCTGGTGGCGAGAGCAATGAGGACACGTCACAGGGACACAGATAAGTATGGTGCCCGGACAGAAACAGGCGAATGGACACAGAGAGTCGCGTTGATGACCACTGAGGAACCCGAGAAGCAGGCGGGTGATGGAGAGGAAGCAGGAGCCGGGAAGAGTGCAAGGGCCTGGCTGCAGCCTTAGGTTGATGGGGATCCCGTTCAACAGGGCGGGAAGGGTACCGGCCACTCCTGAATGTGGGATCTGTTCTACCAAGGACATGCTGCCAAGTTCCTACAGTGTAAGCTTAGGCTTAAAAGGCATCTCGAAACTCTGCCCATTGAATTCAGTGCTCATGGGGTGATAGGTCATAAATAGGGGCTTGCTTCCTAACAAGTGAGTCTTAGTGCAGGCGGCTATAAGTTTTCCCCAAGGGGTGCAAGTGCCATGAAATCACGCCATGCGGTCAGCAACCATGCTCTAGTCACGTTGCCCTGTAACGTTTCGTGTCTGGATGATTACACTAACCCTGCGTGTGGTGCTGAGTTCACTAAGGCATGGCCCTACTCTCAGGACTTTCTGATCTAACAAGGAAGGCAACACAATCACACAAAATAATTGCTATTTGAGGCTGTGTGGACTCAGTCCTGGGGGTAGGAGAGGTACAGAGTTACCTGGGGCCCAACCAATAACCCGAACCCAGTTATTGCTTGTTCCGGGCAAGTGGGCCAGAACTGTCACGGGAGAAAGAGGTACCCTCGACCTCACAGAGCACGTCTGGCCGCACTCTGCACCAGGTGGTGGAGCACACAGGGCGGGGGCAGAATGTGGCCAGGCAGCCATGGAGCACTCGGCTCGGGGTTGCTGCCAACAGAAAAATGAACACAGAACACCGGAGCAGGTTGCAATAAGTATGTTGTTCAGGGAGCAAATTGTGGGCTGGGAATGATGCCGATGGCGCGTATATTCTCGGTGTAGTAATTTGGAAATCCCTCTCCCAGGATAATGGCAGTTAAGCCAAGGCCAAGAAAACAAAGTGTGGGGAGGGTGTTTCGGGTGGAAGGACTAGCAGAGAGCCTGCAACAGAACTGAGATAGGCTTGCTGAACTGAACCGGGACACCTTTGCTGGAGCTTAGGGGATGCAGGGCAACATGGAACAAAGAGGTGTCAAAAGAAGGGGCCGTGTCATTGGAGAGCCTCGCGATCGTCCCAAGGAGTCTGCCATTTAAGGACAGAGGGAAACCACTGACAGGTTTCAAACGGGACAGCTCCAGGAACCTATTTACATCCTAAGCTTGGTTCCTAAGCAGAGTGTAGGTTTGACCGTCGGGGGCGACCATAGCGAAGGGGCAGCCAGTGCTGCTCTCGGGAGGGGAGGCATGCAGCTTGGACTGATGGCACTGACGAAGGCTCAACGACTTGAGCTGTGCCCGGGAGAGGGAGCCACGAAGGCCTGCTGACACGGGCCACCCAGGGCCAGGGCATAACCAAGGGTGGCTCCCACGTTTCTGACGTGGGCAGCGCCATGGACGGGCTCCCCTACCCATGTGGAAGACTTTGGGGACGGAGGCTGTGGGTAGAAGTTAACAGAGTGTATCTGAACGTCTGAATTGTGTTGATGCCACCAATCTCTTCTGAGCTGGTCTCCCCTTAGGGCTCATAGGACTTTGGAAACGCCTGTGCGGGAACTTAAGAATCACTTAATCCTTCTGTTGTTGCATTTTTAAAATAAGAAGATTTTAATGACTTATCTCCAGTCGCAAAGGTACTTCAGTGAGAGAGCCGAGACCAGACCCAGACCCCCATCCTGTGCGTGTTCACCGCTTAGGTTCTGGAAATGCAAGTGTGTTCATCGCCAGAGCAAACCCCTTCCTTACCACCGCCATGTGACTAATCTGAAATGCAAATGGGATACCATGTGGTACCACGGCTTCCTCGGGGGGGGGGGGGGACTTCTAAAAAGGGAACATCCAGGGCACAAAGTCACACCACCTGGGACTGTTTGATCACCTTCCAACCGTTCTGAATGGAGACAAAAAAGCAGGGACAGTGAATCATCCCCCGGGAGGGTCTGTGTAGTGGGTTCCCCCAGCTATGTCTCATCTCTATTAGGGTATAATGACAAACGCAATTCCTTCAGCAGGGTGCAACCCTAGAATTTTTTTAAATGTGAATCCCTCATGTACTCTTCGATATTGAAACCTGAGGTTCATTCCCTCTTGATGTCAAAGTGCCTTTGAGGCAGGGGCACGGCGCACAGATGGGCGCGGAGCCCTGGAGTCCCGGGCCTGAGGTTGAGCCGCCGCAGAGGGGCCCTTGGAGGGTCCTCCTGCCCCCGCCTCCTCTGGCCGCCGTGCCATGGGACCGCAGGAAGTGCACTTAATCTCCAGAGGGCTCAGGTTTTCCTAGCGGTTCTGAAATAGGTGATTCACCAGGTCCGGTTTGACTCTGGTCTTGAGGGCCTCTCCCAGGCACATTGCTTCCTGACGTTTGCTTGCTGCTCCACTTCAGTATCATAGCGCCTGTGAAGTCATGAGGACATTGGCCCTCACAGAAGTCCAAGGTGTCCTAGCGCTCACTGAGGCGACATACTAAGTCTTTAAAGTTTTTGGAAAGATGTACTTGAATTTCTAAAACTAAAGAGTCATTTTGTTGGAAGTTAGTGGACATGCCGGTTATTAGAGCTGGTGATGAAAGGTACCTAACTTAAGCACCGAAGTCCTACAAGTATCTAAAACATATCCAAAATATTTAAGAAATAACTATGTCCTCATGATGTGTGATACTGGAAACCAAAGCTCTTGTCAGCGTGTAACATGAACTTAACCCGCTTTAATTTTGAAAAGTGAAAAACGAGTAGACCAAGCACGCATAGGCACCAAATTGAGCAGTCATCCCAATGAGAAGTCGAAACAGAGACAGGTCTTAAAATCTGTCAAATAACTAAAACAAAACAGAAGACACGCTACATACTTCCAGGGAGATCTTTCCAAATTAACAAAACTTTCCCCTCAATATACTCCAGAAAGAGCCTGTATTTGTCAGCCCTGCAGAGTTTCTAAGGGCATACGTTCGGCTTTCAAAGACATTCCTAATGAAACTGAAACTAAAGTATCTTCAAGACCTGTACTCTTTAAAATTGCAGTTAGGTCAACGGCTTTCACTTGCTCGTTTTGTGAATCTTTAACATCAATAACAGCAGCTGGCAAAATAGCAGACTTTTGTCTTGTGTTTGTGGAATAGAACAACCCATGAGTGAGTGAGCGAAGGGGCTATAGGTAGGAGTTTCACGCTTCTACACAACATACACGTCTGTATAGTCTAAAACATGCTCCGTCGTACGTTAGCCAGTTGTCCTTGTGCCCGGCCTCCACCAGCTCATAATTTGCTGTGGTGAGCCACGGTCTTCCAAGGAAAGAAGTGGTGAACTCAAATCATGAAATATGCAAATAAACACGCTGAAATGTTAGCTGGCGTGCTTCGGTCACGGTGAGGGTGCGTGTGTTTATTTTCACATCATCTTAGACATAAAAATACGTGTCTGGTCAATATATATCGACACACCAACAATTGACAAGTAACAGTTTTCTGAATTACATGCATAGTCTTCCGTTAGCAATTTTGAAGATAGTGTTAGAATCCTCTTTAATGACATAGGACCTGGATTCTTTTAGGCATACACACGAAAGTCCAATTCAGATCAAACCAAGCATGGAGAGCTAGTTCAGTGAAGCTGTCACATGGGAGTGCATGCACATGGGCGTGTGTGTGGACACAGACATGTACATGGAACAGGCACGTGTGTGGACATGGACATGTAAGTAGACGTGGACATCTGTGTAGACACTGGCATTCATGTGGACACGGGTATGTATATGGACACAGGTGTGAGTAGACATGGGATGTGTGTGCGAGCATGCATGTAGACAGGCGTGCAGGTGGACATGGACATGTGTATAGACACTGACGTGTGTGGAGACGGCATGTGTGTGGACATGGACATGTAAGTAGACATGGACATCTGTGTAGACACTGGCATTCATGTGGACACGGGTATGTATATGGACACAGGTGTGAGTAGACATGGGATGTGTGTGCGAGCATGCATGTAGACAGGCATGCAGGTGGACATGGACATGTGTATAGACACTGATGTATGTGGAGACGGCATGTGTGTGGACATGGACATGTATGTAGACACTAGTGTGTATGTGAACACAGGTGTATGTGGACATGAGGCATGTATGTGGACATATATGTAGATTCCGGTGTGTGTAGATACGGACATGTGTGTGGACACAGACGTGTGTGTGGACCGGGCAGGTGTGTGGACATATATGTAGATACAGGTGCGTGTGTCCATGTGTACATGGACATGTGTGTGGACATGGATATGTGTGTGGGCACGGACATGTGTGTGCCCATCAGTAATGTCGGTTACTAGTCACGTGAGCCTGAAGTAGGATAGGAGCGACGGCCCTGTATAATCATGTGTCCATGCGACTTACTTTCGCTTTGGGGCATACTCAGAACAGCGTCCTTTCCTCTGAGTTAGCCAACGCCTAGAAGCTTGGTCTTGAACTCGACAATACTAGTTGGAAAGCACTTCAGGGAGTGTCCATCTGGTGTTCCATTGAACAGATGAGGAAACCGAGGCTCCCAGAGGCTTGTTCAAAAACCCGCTAATCACCCTCCTGTGAGCTTCCCTGACACCCGCCCTCCACTGTCCTGGCTCGGGGGCCCCTCCTCCATGCCCCTCGGATTCAGGTAGGTTTTGGCCTCGCCCATGAGACCGAGGGATCCTGGAAGGTTTAGCACTTGGTCCTGTGTCCTCGTAGCTGTCCTGGGCCTGCCCCTCCCCGGGGATTCCCAGTAAAGGGCAGGAAACTAAGGAAAGAAGGTTTCCTTAACCGACCCCAGGTTAGTAGCCACGTCTCCCTACAAGTCTGACCTTCATGTGACAGGAGCGATGTTTGCAGCCGTGATGCTCACATTTTTCACTGGATACCAAGCATGTCTTCTTAAAAAGCCGATCTCTCAGGTGTAGGACAGGATGGAACCTGCCGCTCCAGGGGTGCTGCTGGACCCTCCTTTTCCCCAGCTCCTCACAACTGCACACACTCACAGCCCCCTTTATATCTGCCAGTTCCCGCCCTTCAGAATGACCTGACCTGCGGGGCCAGTCCAGTCGCCTCCATCCTGCCCCGTGACTTTCCATCCTCCCGCCGAGCCAGGAAGCCCACCCTTGTCCTGGCTCCCTGCTCCACTCAGCCCAGAGCCTCAGGGACTCTCGGGCTCACTCGCCCGATGGAGCCAACCAGTGCACCAGCTCAGCGCTGGGCAGACCTAGGTGCTCACCCTGACCCTCACAGAGTAAGCTCTGTGTTTACCTGATGAGCACGGCAAGACACAGACAAGTCAGAAGCTCTTTGGCCGGCATCGCAATATTATTAGGAAAGTACATAACCCAGTATGATGACCCTAAATAGGATAGAAATTCAATTCTACAAAATGATGTCATTAGCTAAGAGGAATCATCCGAGCAAAACCAATAATACCACTATTCTGTTCTTTGATTTTTCACATTTGCTCTTTAGAACTAAAAGCAGTTCTAAATTAATCATCGTGGCTGCTGAGTATCCAGACTCTACTCTTTAGGGCCCTTCTGGGCATCGACACCATTTCTAATCCTGAGCATGGTGTGCAAGGCGGGTCTTACCATCCGCATTCACCAGCTCAGGCAGGAAGACTCCGAGGCATCACCGACATGGGGCCCCACCGCTCTGCTCACAGAGAGAAGCTCTGGGTTGGCGAGTTCGAACCGTTTGTTGGTTTTGCCTCCAGAAGCGCTGGCTGGTTATTACGTGGCATCTGTCCTGCATATTACATTATTTCTTAAGTCGTACTTCTATATGTTAATATAATCAACTCAAATTGTGGAGCTACTTCTTGTTATATGGTCCTAACGCGCTATCTTACGAGTTGGCTTATTTCACAGACGCCAGTTAGTGCGTCCTCCGTACAGATACAGGAACGTGCTGTTCGTAGTCATGTGCCGTCTTGCCTTTCACCTGCCAAATTTCCCTTCCAATGACCTTTTGGTAGTTGACTCAGCACAATATAGGACCGTCCCAAAGGATGCATGAGTCCAGGGCAAGTTTAAACCTCTTTAGGCTACAACAAGGACATCCCGTTATGTACACCCAGCATTGCTGGGCTGAACCGAGTGATGCCACGCCAGTTTCCACTCCTGCTGTGGGCCCCCATGGCACAGCTCTGCCCACCTCCCGAGTCGCCAGGGGCACGTGGACACCTGCCTGCCCCGCTTGTGCGCCTTGTCCGGTGCTGAGGTGCACGCCCACGGGACGTCTCGGACATGGTTGGAGATTTAACTCCCATGCACTCCCCTCCCAGCCCCCGTTGCAGTGTCAGCCCATGTCCTGCGGACAGAGCGGGAGTCGGCGTACATGATGGTGGAGATGCTCTGTGCTTCTCCGTCTCTCCTGGCCCTTTGCTCTCTCTGCCCTGCTGCTCAGGACTTGACCACTCACACATGGCAAATTCCACTTCCCGGGCTCAGCATCGCCCCACAGAGGCTGACTCTGCCTCTCCTATGATGATAGGGGAGCCGGTCCCCCAAAACCCACTGCTGCTGGCCTTGGGGGTTTTCCAGGGCACCGTTCAAGAACATCCTACCGGAAAGCATCCTGAGGGGGGCTGTGTGCAGGGGCGGTCAACACCACATCCTCCCCAGAGCAGAGGGGCGCGGAGTGCCACCAGCGAGGCCCCCCTGTGCCCTTGGGAGCCCGGCGACGGCGGGCACAGTTGATCAGCAGAGGCGCCCCGGTGGCCCGGGGATGGGGAGAGAAAACTGACCTGCAGAACCGGCCCCAGGAAACCACGAGCCCTGAGCAGCCGCTTTCTCACCAGGGCACGGAGCTTTCCGGTCGGTGCTGGGGGCACGCCGCTCAGGACCCCGCAGGCCTAAGGGGCCCTCAGCACGTCCCCTCCGTCTGCTGCCCAGGCACCAGCCCTGTGCCGGCTTCTCGAGCCTCCTCCCCACCCCTCAGCGCAGGCAGGCAGCACCCACGACTAGCAGGGCCTCCAGACCCTCCTCAGACCCTGGCCGGGACCTCGGTGGACACAGGCGTGACCTAACCTCACACCAGCGGACCTCTGCGACCGTTCACCCAAACTGGCAGGGGACGTGTCCGGTGGGACAGTGAGACCCAGGCCACAATTTCGCTGCAGCGATGAGGCTGGAAATCAAACGGTAAGAGCACCCAACACGGGGCACAGCCCGTCACACTGCCGGAAGTGTTTCCCAAAACCAAGGAGGGATGAACCAGGACGCAGGATGCGAGCCGGCTGCTGCTGCTGCTGCTGCTGCTGGAAAGCCCTCGAAGACGCAGGCTCTGTCTGGCTTTCTGTTTGTCGCCGAGGCACTGCCTGTCTTTACCCTAATCAGGCATGTAATTGATTGTTTTAGGGTTTTGTTTTGCTTCGTGTATCTTGTTCTGAATATTGGGCTTGAATATAATTGCCACAGGTCACACTACCTTCTTAAAAAATGTATCTGGTATGCAGGTTTGGGAGCTGAGAGGGGACAGGAACGTTATATGTAAATGTATGTAAATGCACGCTAATGTATGTAAATGCATGCTAACGTCCCGCTGCTGCAGCCCCAGGTGAGCCTGTGCCTGTCACATCCTCCCAGGTTAGGGCGCCCGGAGCGCTCCCGCACGCGCAGGACGGCTGGAGCATCCTCTTTCCCTGTAGAAAACAACCTCACAGCGTGTCTCAGAAGAGCTCAAAACTCCCCCGGACTCTCCCAGCTGACGAGGAAAATCACATTGGTGATCTTCCAAGTTATCCGGGTCTTTTTTATATAAAGGCCCGTCTAGATGTTTCTTCCATGTGCTGCCTGTTACGTAAACACTGCTGCACGCTTCCCTGTGTGAAGCGCCAGGTAAACAGAAGGCGGCCTCTGGCCCCGGACCTTGGGGGTTGGGAAGCAGAGCACGTGCAGGTGGATCCTCCCGTGGGCAGGGCGATGCGTGAATCCGTCCCACCGGGGGATCCACGCCAGGACGTTGAGCATCCGTGACCTGTGCTCAGCTGTGCTCCGCCAAGCCCAGGGTTTCCAGAAGCATCATGGCCCACGACAAGTGACAGCCACCCCGTGGGGACCCCGCGCCCGTCACCCCATTTCACCCAGGCTGGGTGATGAGCGGAAGCTCGTCTACGGAAAGTGTTCAGTTTCCATGCAAGATTTTAAAAGTGACAAATGTCCCTAGTGGAAAAACCACCAAGCTCTCAGGACTGCCGCCGTGCTGGGGGCCACAGAGGCAGCGGGCGCAGTCATAGGCTCCCTCGTGCAGGGTCGTGGGTGCAGGAAGGTGGGGCCACGTGGGAGCCGGGAAGGAAGAGCTCCAGACCTTGCACCCACGGAGATCTCACGGGGAACACAGAGCTACGGGCGGTTCTCTGCGAGGCGGATGGGGGCCACGGGTGGTCGCTGGCGGGAAGAGCCCGAGTAGGGGCATCACTGGGGGTTGGGGTGGGGAAATGGGGCAGACGCCCGACATTCGGGAGAAGAGCCAATAGAATAACAGGCTTGGAGGTGAAGCTCTATGAGTTGTTTAGTTAGAAATTTCATCTGTGCGGTGGGGAATCGTGGAGCGCCTGGATCTGGGGCAGGGGGGCCCCTCGAAGACCAGAAAGAGGTGCGGGCAGCCCCAGGGGAAGGGCCCTGCGAGCCGGGCCGCCGGGGAAGCGCTCCGGGGCAGGACACAGGGGCGCAGGGGCGGTGCGCCAGTGTCTAGGCGGTATCGGGACGGAAACCCTCAAAGGTATTTGAAATTGGCGTTTGCTTTGAGGACAGTGTTTCGAAATCCATGTGAAATATCTTCCAGAAGAGAGTGCAAGGTTCCCAGATAGAGGGGAGGCAAGCCCGGCGTGGGCATCTTCACCCCGAAATCCCGTTTTCACGGGGAGACTTTAAAACCAGGGGCTTCCCGGGTAGGGGGAGCCGCGAACCCCGTCTGGTCTCATCACTGCTTTCCACGTCCCTGCAAAGGAAGAGCTGCCGCGGGAAATGCACCCCCTGTTGATTTTAATGTTGGGGCTGGAAGAGGGCCTGACCTGGGTCTGGACGCTTCTCTAGATCACAGACCAGATGCTCAGAGCCTCGGAGAAGGGGCGGGTCCCCACAGGGCGGATCCCACCCGGCCAGCCCCTCGGTGCTGGTACTTGGTCCTCCCCACGGCCTGAGACAGACAACAGGCCGCCACGCAGCGTCCTCACCAGGCAGGCAGGTGCAAAGGCTGGGCTGGCGCGCTGGACCCTCCCTCCCACACCCCCAGTGGGGCGAGCGGCCCCCTCCCCTTGCTGGACAGGCCATCGTACAAGGGCCTGCGCTGGTGAGACACGGGCCAGACCGTCCACACGGGTTCTAGACAGAGTGCAGCTGAGCCCCGCAGCCCTGGGCGGGATCCCTCCTCTCTGGCCAGGGTCCGAGGTGTGCACACCCGCGTGAAGGCCCGACCTGGACGGGATGTGGGCTGAGCTTCCCTCCGAGGGTGCACAGGCCTGCAGCCCCCAGGGCACCCCGCCAGGCCACAGAAACACCTGGTGCCCGCCTCGGGTGAGGTGTGAGCCCGTCGGGGCCGCCGTCTGTTCTCCTCACCCGGGACCCTGCCTCGAATCCCGGGCTTGATCCCCGCGTCCTCCCTTCAGATTCACAAGGACTTACCGCGACGTCACCACACCTAAACGCTGCCTGGTCCCTCCAACCTGTGGCTTCCGACGGCGGCGACCCTGATTGGCGGGGCGTGAGGACGGAGAAGGCTGGCGAGCGAGGAAGCGTGAGAGAGAAGAGCGAGAGTGATGCTCTTCCAAACACCAGCCTCTCGCGCATCCCACCCCGTGTTTCCACAGACAAAAGGACAGTTTGACATTTGCCTAAAATGCCGCTGGGCTGGGGGCGGGACCAGGGTGGTTGGCCTCCCCTGCGGCGTGTGGCCATGACCTGTGGCCTCCAGGGCCGTCCAGACAGAGAGCCCCCCAAAGAGGCTGTCACTGGCGTTGAAATGAGGCCCAGCGAGCAGGACGCCCGGGGGCGGCCGGTCATACATGCCCTCAGCCCCACTGGGTCGGGGTCCCCGAGAAGGACGGACAGGGGAGGTGTGTGCGTTCGCTGGGGCTGTGGGGGCATGGGAGCCCACTGGGGGGCTCGCACTGCACAGACTCCTAGGCCGGGTCCGCAGGATGGAAGCGTCGCCCACGTCAGGCTATCGGCCGGGCCGATTCCCTCTAAGGCTGAGACGGGGACTCTGTTCCAGCCTCCCACCGGCTTCTGGGGCTTTGCTGCTGACCTTGGGGTCCTGGGCTTGCGGATGCATCGCTGGTCTCTGCAGAAGGGTCACAGAACATCCTCCCCGGCTGTGAGCCTGGGTCCAAATTCCTCCTTTTGGTAAGAACAGCAGTCACGTGGGATGCACGCCCGCCCCGTTCCGTGTCAGCCTCGTCGGAGCTTATCCGATCTGCAGATAAAGGCCACGTTCTGAAGTCCCGCGTGTTAGGGCCTCGGCATGTGAGTGTTTGAGAGACACAGTTCAACCCGTAACAATGAGGCTCATGGAACACAACCTTTACAGGAATGTTGGTAACACTCCTCTGGCGGCGCAGGACGCTAATCCAACAACCGTCATGGTCGGGGAAGCTGTTTCTTTTCTAAACGGCGGAGAAAATCGCCCCGTCCTGAGTCGTATCAGCAAACCCTGGATGGGCATGACTTCGGATGCGCTAACCCCTGTGTTCCCCGCGGTAGTAATCCTTTAAGATGAAATGTCCCTGTCACTTCGGTCACACGTGGGTGGATGATCATCTTCTATCACATTTAACCAATTTGGCCATGTCAAGCTTGCGGGCTGAAAAATGATGTTTTTGGATGGATAAATAAGGACGACGGTTGACCTTATACATCAACATATTATACATCATTCTGACCCCAGAGAAGTTCTAACAGATTCAGGAGAGGAAAAGAAAGATTGAAGTATCTCTCATGTTCCATCACCTTATACCTGGTCAAATTTGTGATTCTTTAAAAAAAAAAAAAAATTCAAACTTACTGCTACAGAACTCTGAATCTGACAAAGAAAAACTGTTATCCCACAAAATAAAGGGCATTTAAATTTATATGAGGCGTTCTTCTTCATAACTGAGAGCTTACACTCTTGGTCCGACCACGCGGACGCGGGACAGGGGCTCTTACCCGTGCGGCGGTAGGAGGATCCCGGGCAGTCCCTGCAAACAGCCTCCCTGGACTTGGAGGGGACGTGCGTGTTATCAGCAGACGTGTGCCGGGGGCTCGTGTCGCAGTGACGCCCCACGTAACGTGTTCTGATGTCGTCCGCGTGCATGCAGTCATCAGGGCTGAAGTGGGCTGGTGAAGCGAGGGGTCTGCAGGGAGGGCTCGGGGGCACAGGCTCGGCCCCGGGGCGGGGAGCCGGGCCGGGCGTAGGGGGGCAGGTGGGGCCGCTGGCCCCGGAGCGTCTCTGCGTCCCTAGCGTCCACCCGCAGCGCCTGTCTCTCTGCACACACGCGGGGGCTTGGTCCTAGTGGGGCTCCGTGTACCTACGCTGCAGCACCTGCCCCTTGTCCCCTCCAAGTGCTCAGTCTCTTCAGGTCCCGGGTGAGGGGTGACCCAAGAGAGTGCCGCGGTGCCCTCGCTCCCTGCTCGCTGGTTTCCAGAGGACACGTAAGAATGGGCTTGGGGGACCCGTTTAAAAAGTATTTGGTTTGGGCAGCCCAGGTGGCTCAGTGGTTTAGCGCCGCCTTCAGCCCAGGGCATGATCCTGGTAGACCCGGGATCGAGTCCCACGTCAGGCTCCCTGCATGGAGCCTGCTCCTCCCTCTGCCTGTGTCTCTGCCTCTCTCTCTCTCTCTCTCTCTCTCTCTCTCTCTCTCTGTCATGAATAAATAAATTAATTAAAAAAATTTTTAAAAAGTATTTGGATGACTTGCCCTCGCTGCTCAAAGCCCTTGGGAGACCTGGCCCTCTTGGAACAAAACGGAGAGCTCGTCTGTGGCAGCAGATCCCGGGAGCCTTTGCCCTCCGCCCGCCTTGTCCCTTTACCCCAACCTGTCCCTCGGGGCGCCCGCACACCTGCCGCCTCCCCGGCTTGGGAACGTCCTCACCGCTTGTCACTCAGCCTCTGTGTCTCCTCTCCGGCGGGAACCAAGCCTCCCCTCATGGAGAGAGCCAGAGGCCGGGGGCCTGCAGAGGCCCCTCCCGTGCTGCCCAGGCCCCGCGGCCACCGGCTCCGTCAGGACACCTGCTTGTCCTTCTTCCTTCCCATCTGTCCTGGTCCCTGCATGGGTCCAGCACGGGCAGGGCTCTCCAGACGAGGACGCTCGTGTGGAAGGGCCGCTGCTCCGGGGCAGCCGTGCTCGGGATTGCACGACCATCCCAACTAAGTGTGAGTGGCTGCGGACCCAGGAGGACCTGGGAGGAAATCCTGGAGATTTCCTTTTCCTCAGGCTGGGAAAGGCCCTTCAAGACGCGGCACAAAACATCGAAGCTTTCAAGACCAGACCTGGGGAGAGCTGCCTCAGGTCTGCCCTTGGCCGGGAGCAAAGACGGAAGACCCAAGGCCCACTGGGGCGGAGGGTTTGCAGCGTGTACAGCAGGAAGGGGACGGCGCCCACATGCAGCCCGCGTGACCCGGAGGGTAAAGGGCACCGTCGGTAGAGCCAGAGGAGGAGAGAGGGCAGGCCGCAGGGGCCGCGCGCTCAGACGCAGGGAGCCCCGAGGCTCGGCTGTCCCGCGGAAGGAAGGCTGCTGAGGCAGGCCTGGCACCAGTGCTGGGCAAACACGCACGTTCACATACTTACTGACCATAAACCCATCCGGTCACTTCAAAGGGCAACTGGGTGGCACCTGCTGAAACTGTAAATGTTGAGACACAGGCACATGCGCAGGAGGAGACAGGCCCAGGTGCCCGCGGGAGCACGTGTGCGTGGTGAGCACGGGCAGCCATCTGGACTCACTCCGAGGCACCGGGGAGTTTCCTAAGCGGCGGGTGGCCGCGCTGGGAAATACCAATTACAAAAAATCTGAGGTTTAGCTCGTTACCCGCACGTGGGAATGTCTCCAACTGTAACGGAACAAAAACGGTTTACAGAAGAATAAGCATTTGTGCTTGAAGTCGCAGTGGTTCTGTCCTTACGCATATGGCGGAGCTAACGGTGCTCCGGCGGAAGGCGCGCGTCCTTCCCACGCGTGTGGTCGGCGGAGCATCACAGCCGCGGCGGACGAACCAGCCTGGGAGGCGCGCTCGCCCCGGGAAGGGAGGGCGGCCAGGGCTCCGGCCCACGGGTGCTTGGAGGGGACCCAGGGCACCTGCATCTTCACGCTGGGCGTGGATTCCTATCTCGTTGCCCGGCGGTGGACGGGAGCCAGGACCCCTGGGCTCAGAGACCGAACCTGTCCTCTTGCCCGGGTGACCTTGGGCATGTTCCTCGGCCTCGCCGAAGTTCCCCAAATTAATTCCGTTGTGTGAGAAACGTAGATAATGAAGTCGGCATCTGACATCGCATTAAGGTTAGTTGTGATTTCTAACCCAGGTCAACACCCATCCTCTGCACCCGTCTAATCTACAAAGCAGCTGCTCAGCTCGGGGCCAGCCACTACCCCCAAGCCAGTGTAGACGTGTTGAAAGCAGGCCCACCCAGGAGGCGTCCCCTATCTGGAGCTCAGATTCCTCCTTTGCAACACAGGGTGGAGGCAGCCTGGGGAAACGCACACGTCCTCCCACCTGTGCTCAAACCTCAGGCCCACCACGGGGGTGGGGGGTGGCCTCCGAGCCCAGGGCTAGGTGGGCGGGACAGTCCACTTACCAAGGCCCGCTGAGCTCCAGGAGATTCCCCCTCTGGCCTCAGTCTTCCTAATTCAGGGGACGAAGGACAAATCATTGCTCATTAACTCTGCAGTTTTACAACACGCACATTTTAATAAAAAGCACAAGGCAGAAGAGTGCAGATGAGGCGAGCTGCTCCGTAGACCTACGGCGATGGAGGCGTTAGGGCTCTTCTTGTCCGTAAAACCCAAGCTGAGTACCTACCCCGTCCCGAGGCTTCCTGCCCTCTATCGAGGTGTGACTGTCCCCCACCCCAGCCCAGCGGTGACTACGTGACTGGGGACGCGGTTCCGTCTACCGCGTGTCTCCAGCCAATGCTCATTCCTCATCAGCGGGGAACGGAGTAGAACACAACACCGATCTCCACAATCATCATTGAATTAGTATTTTTTAAGGGAGTCGGCCTGGTTAATGGGAAGTCTGCTTTTGCCCGCAGAATTTCAAGTTTTGGGGCCACGTTGAGAGTCACGGCGTCGTCCTCACCGCTTTAGGTCAGGAAAGCAGGGCGATGGTAGAGGCGTCGCTAGAACGTGCACATCCCGAAGTGCCCGCGCATCACAGGCCTCTCCACATCGGGGCTTATTTCTTGCTCCTATTGGCCCGTGTCCATCGTTGGCTCATTATACTTACAATTTCATGACCCAGTGTGTGTTTCAAAAGTGCGTCATAAGGACTTGAGACCCTGCCACCAAGCGTCCATAGCTCCCTGAGCCCCCGGCCCCCGTGCGACATCCAATAACCAACGACCAAGACCAGGGGTCGGGAAGCTCGGTCCCCACAGCACAGAGGGCGCAGGACCGAGCTCAGGGCCGTTGGGCCACCCAATCAAGGGACTGGCCAGCAGCTCGTGAGCTGGGACTCAACTCTGTTGGCAGAAATCAATGGTCTTCCCGTTCATACCAGGGAAGGGACCTGCTGTCCCGCTGCATGTCCCATCCAGTAAGGGTCTCAGCTCTGCCCCAGGTTAGAGCAGGAAACCAGAGTGCACATCCTGGACGGCGGGACCGCGTCCCTGCTGCGCGGCTTCCCTGATGGCGGAGGGGGATGGTCTCCCCCGGGGACACCTGCCACCTCCCCCCCTTCCTTCCCCCCTCCTCCTCCTCTGCCCCCTAGCTCCCTCCTCCCCCTCCCTCCCCCTCCCTCATCCTTCCTTCCCTGGCCCCGTCTTTCCCTCTCTCCTCTCCTCGTTCCCTTCACCTATCCCACCTTCAGTCAAACGTGAACACGGTGCTCCTTATACACCACAGTGTGTGAGATATTAGTGACACAGTGTGAGACACAGTCTCTAACTTCTTGCAAAGACAAACAATCACCCAAATACATGCAAATGCATAGCTGTGATAAAAAAGCTAATTTGGGCATATAAAATCGTATTCTTGAAATCTTAAAATGCAGTCTAAGAACCCAGAGACACATTTGTAGAAATCTCCCAAAAGACACAGAAAACAGAAAAAAAGAGGTGGAAAAAAATAGAGAAGCGAGGATAGATGGAGAGCGAATGCAGACGAGACAGATGCACCCCCCCACCCACCCCACGCGCAGCAAAGGGATATACGCAGAGGGAGACGTTCACAAGGAGGAAGAAAGTTCTCAGGGTCAGTGGGCTCGGGCCCTGTGGGCACTGGACGCTCCACGGGCCTCCGCGGTCTTGGGGACATGACCTGTCGCAGGAGGACATGCGCATCAGTGAGGGGCACCCCCCAAGGGAGCCTCTGTAGGCCCCGGCCCTGGGCTGGGCATCAACAGACACGGGGAGCAGTCCAGGCGGGCGCTGGCGGTGGGGGGGGGACCTGCCCTCAAGCCTCCAGGCCCAGGGGCCGAGCAGCGGGAGCGGAGGCCGGGGGCGCCCTGTGGCCCGCGGTGAGCACGGGCTCCCGGCTCCGTCCATCTCTGTCCTCCCGGCCCTCCGTGTGCGCCCTGTGAGCGCACGTCCTTCTAAAGCAAATAAACAGAAATAAAGTAGGTCTGGGACCTCGGTTTCCTGAAGTAAATTTCCCAGAAGGAATTTCTGCCACTAACTCTGAATGTTAAAAAAAAAAAAAAAAAGGAAGAGCAGATTCTAAGAAAAGGGAGGGCTCTGGTGCCAAATCCTGGCTGCTGGCCATCCCTGGGCCGCCCTGCTCCGCGGGTGCAGAGGGCAGGGGGGCGGCCTGACCCCGTCCCTGGCTCACCTGCCGGGAGCAGTGGACAGTGTCCTGAGCACAGGAGCCACCTCCCGAGCGGATCCCGAGAACGCCAGCCCATCCCCATCCTTATTTTCCCATTTCTTCTTCTTTTAAAGGGCATTGTCTAGCGCGGTTTCATTGTTAATAAGACACAAAACCCACAGACGAAGATGCTTCGGGTTTATGTGACAGCGGCACTAAACGGGAATCTCGGGTTCGGTTTAATTCATGCTCTGAATGAGTTGAACCATAATTAATAGTTTGCTTGTCATTCATTAACATATAATTTAATTGTCGAATTTTTAAATATTATGAGCTATTTATATGTATATTTCTTGATAATATTACTAACGTTCAGTTGAGTGTTAGCTGTTTGCAAAATGCTTCTTTTATAAGAATAATTTAATAAAAGAATTTATTTTTAATAGGCAGACATCTGCCTATGTCACAGTATTAAAATCGAACGTGTTAATGCATTGTTTTAACTTTCGTGTTAGATTATGTTGTGTTTTTCTCAATTATTAGGGTCTCTCTTTTTATTTATTTATTGTAGTACATTTAATGATGGCCACGGGGTTTCTATTTTACCCAAACATACCGATTTTTTCTTTTTCTCTCCCTTCTGTTCTTTCACATTTTTTATTTTTCTTTATACCCCCACCAAAAAAATTGGGTTTTTTTTTTTTGCATATTTAAGATGGGACTGCGTTGATCCTAACTTCCCCCTATCATTTCTTTCATTTTTCGTTGAACTCATGTAGGCCCATCTTTCCCATCTTGCGTTATACGGACTCACTCGAGTCCAGGAGAACGCCGAGAGCAAGCCCTCGGCAAATACCGGTTGAATTCATCTAAGGCGCTCACACGGAGGCAGCCAGGGTTCCCTGCATCCAGCTCTGTTCACCGCATCACGGTCCTAAACGAGCAATTGAAAGTCGGGGGTAGTGCGCAGGGAGATAGGTAAGCGTCAGGATGAATGTCGGGGTCGCAGTACGGGAACCGTCCACCGAGCGCTGGCGGGACGCTAGGGCCCCTTGTATGTTACCTGACGTAGAGACGGAGAAATCCCGGGAAAAGTGAATCTTGTAAAACGGCGAGCTCAGGGCATGAGGTGATAACTGGAAATGATTTAGCGAGTCGGCCCGGTTTCAGATCTTTTCACCGTAGAACATTTTACTGGGGTCACTCGTGTAACCTCACGCAGACTCTTAGAATTGCCCCCTGCACACGCCAGACGGCGCGCGGGCCTTCTTGTTTCTAGGTTTCCTTCCTTCTTTCTCTTTCCTTCCTCCCTCCCCCCTTCCTTCTGCAGCTGAGATACAGAAGCAGGTGGAACGGTGCCCGCTCCGCAGTCTGGGGCCTGCACCCTAAGACGATGGCGAGCTCCTAGAAAGGTTCAGGGAAATGATTAACCGCCCAGGGGAGGCGGGGAGACGTTCTCTTGTCTTAAGTGGCAAAGTTGAAAAGAAAAAGACGACCTTGTCTTCCTAGGAATGTATGACCTTAAGTCTTGTGTGGTCTGTGCCCTTGTGTTCTCGGCACGACACACATGTGGGTGAAGGCCCTCCGGGGAAAGATGCGGCCTGGCCCGAAAGGATTTCCAGGTCGGTCCCTGGGTCCCCGGAGGAGGCCGCGGCGGCCGGTGTCCAGGCCCCAGGACGGACTGTGCAGTTCCGAGGGAAAGGGCCCGACTGCACCTGTGACTTCCTTACCTCAACTACCCAGTTGCCTAAAAAAATAAATAAACAATAAATAAATAAATAAATAATAAATAAATGAATAAATAAATAAATAAATAAATGAATAAATAAATAAAGAATAAAAAAACTACCCAGTTGCCTGCTGTTCGCACCGAGCAACCTGACAGAATGGTCTACGGCTAGAGGGGTGACGGGCTGCCAGTGTCGGGCTGCTTAACCCACCTGTCACCTGTGCCTTGTGCTCCTGCAGGCTGCCTGCGGGGCTTTTGCACCCCAGAGCAGGAGTTCTAGAGCCTTCTCAGGTCCTTGGAAGGTCTCAGACTGCAGAGCCCACTTTGCTCACAGGGAAGAGTCTACGCAGACAGGGCTGGTCCCTCTGCCCCCCCTGAGCCGATCGGGGACAGGCCCCACGTCCGCGAGAACCCTTGTCCACGGATAGGACAGACGATCCTCGGTACCAGGGCAGCCCAAGGGTCGCGCCCGCCACCGCCTCTCCTCACGAGCTAGTGAAATCCCGGCGCTTGACACTGTGGTTCCTATTTTGCAGATGGAGAAATGGAGGCACAGGGAAATTAAGTGACTTCGCCTCAGTCCAAGCTGGGGAGGACCAGGAGGAGAACGTAGAGGGACCCCGACTCCGGGCCTGTGTCCTGCCCACGGAGCCACGCTGCCTCCCTTCCTAGGAGAGAAGACGCCCCGCAAGGTACAGCGTGGCCTCTTCCCCCGGGTGGGGTGCGGTCCCCAGGGGGCGGGGCGGCCCATCCACACTGTGTGGACCCGCCCGGGTGGTGTGAGGTCCCCACTGGGCGGGTTGGCCCCGTCCACACTGCGCGGACCCACCCAGAGTGGTACATGGTCAGTGTGAAGAGCTGACCTGGGTCAGGGGGTTAGACGTGGCCTAGACCCGCGGTTAGTACAACGTCCGCCTTCCAGGACCGCAGCTCTCACCCTGCTCCGCGCCCTCTTCCCTCTGTCCGTCCGGCTGCAGAGGGTGTGTGTCTGCCCCTGCCCCTGCCCCTGTCCGGCCCCTCCCCTCCCCTCCTCGCCCCTCCTCCCGCTCCCCCAACCCCGCCGCACCTTCCCCCTGCCAGCGCAGCCCCACCCTCTCCTGGGACTGGAAACAAGACACTGTCTTCAAGCCCCAGAAGCTCTTCCCTGGGCCCATCGCCTTCCTTGGGGCCACCCTGGGACCGTCCGCCCCGTCCCTCGCCGCGGTCCCCTGTGCGGTCCGCAGGCTGCCAGCCCACATCCCCCAAACTCCTGAGATGCCACGCTGACCTCAGGGGCGCCCCTCAGACAGCGTGGGGGTGGCAGGGGCCTCCAGCACCAAGCAGGCCCACCCCCAGCCAGGCGGGGTCGCCCACGCTCCACCACTTCCCCTCGGGGTCGGGGTTGAGGTCGGGACTCGGGGCTCCTCCTCCAAACCCTGTGGTCATAAGTGAACGCACCTTCCAACCCCACACGCCCTTCTGGAACTTTCTCCTCTTGCTTTCTGCCATATGCTGTTTCTGTGGGTCCCCTTCCCATCCCCGGTTGGTCCTGCCATCTTCCTCTGTCGCCGCGTGGGACCCCGCGCCTGCCCTCTGAGGGCCCCTGGACGTGCATGTGGGTCTCCCCTTGACGAGGGACCCTGACGTGCACACAGGTGTCCCCGGTGACCTCCTCGTGAGGGCAGCCAGCAGGGCAGCAGCCGCGCCACCCGAGGCCTCGGGACCCACGTGCAGAGTGCACGACCCACACTCCCGTGCTCCCGGCCTCCAGCAGCAGTGCACCCGCCCGCTGGCCCGTGAAGGGCGTGGGGACACTGTCCCCTGTGAGTCCTCCCTAGGAAACTGAGGCTCACAGCCGGACAGACACAGTGAGAGGCAAAGGCTACACCTCATTTTCAAGATCCCACGCCAGCCCCTCCTCCCTGACATTCGTGAGGAGCATCTCCCGCTGAGTAATTTCTGAACGTTTTCTGGGGACCGTGTGGCTCATCCGGGACACAAGCGCGCCTTGCACGCACACACAAGCTTCTCTGACTCTCCTGTTCTTTATTCTTGTAGTTTATTGTTCTCAACTTAAAAAAAAACAAGTTAAAAAAAATTGAGAAAACTGGATTTTAAAAGCAGAAATTTCCAGCTATACAAGACACAAGTCACAGGGATGAGAGGCACCGTGTAGGGGATCTCGGGGAAAGGACCGTAGCGTCGCGCGGTGACAGGCGGGGCCGCGTGCGGGTCGAGCCTCGGAACGGGCCCAAGCGTCGGTGGCTGCGCGCACCTGACCCTCGCATGCCTTGCATGTCAAGTATACTTCGATCTAGGAAGAAAAACTGGACTACGAAGTTCTAAACTAGAAAACCGCTAGGATAATCTGAAATGCTTACACAAATGGGCAGTTCTATTAACATTTCTCTAGGTCAAAACATATTTGGATCTTGGAATCTTATTTTTTGTACCACTTCATCGAAATTTAGGTCAGGGAGACGTGAAGGTGGGAAATGCTGAATATATACGTCAAGCATAGTCTCAGGGCAGATGCGGATCTGCCTAGATGAGTACGGCGCCTTATTTACTACTTATTAAAAGCTGTTCTTTGGTCACTTTTGTGGGGTTTTTAGAAGTACTCAAAGGACAGGTGCGGCCTCTCATTGCACGGCCACCGGAGGGGTGGAGGTAGCTGGGCAGGTGTTCGCTAGCGCGGCGGCTGGGCTCGTTGGCGGGCTCACCAACCCCGGGCACGAGGACGTGGCGCAGACCCCCGCGTGAGGCCGTCCGCGCCGCTGAGGCTGGGACCCAGCTGCACCCGGAGAGGACCCAGGAGGACGGGGTCCCTGGCGTGAGGGCGGGGAGCCACCAGGAAACCACAACCAAGCGCCAGAGCCCTGCAGCTCTTCCCAGTGACTGGCTGGGTCACCTACCCTGCACGTACGAGGGAAACACCACCAGCGAAGGGGAAGAAAGGTGGAGAGAATGCTCCCGACAGGTAAGACGGGCAGAGATTCGGACCTTCGATGTGCAAGGAGCTATTGCCAAACCTGTGGACGTTTCCAAAATAGGCAAACGGTGAACGTGAGGATTTCCCAAGAGAGAGAGAATGCAGGAGGCCCCGGTGAGAAGGCGCGGACCTCACCCGAGGTCGGGGAGAGGGCGTGAGCGACAGCGAGGCACGTGATTCACGCGGCGGAAACGAGGCCCCCGCGATCCACGGTTGATCAGCGCGTAGACAAATAGGGATGATCACGCGTCGCTGAAAAGTGCATGGATTTGTGCATCTTCCAGAAGTCCTGAAAATATCTGCTCGGAAAACCGTCTTATGGGAATGCGCACAACGATGTGTGTGATATTTATTGCAGTTCTGTTTATAGCGGAATAAAACGATCAAGTGAAATAAAACAACCTCCGTACCCGTTAGTGGGGGAACACACAGGGGCGGCTGGATAAGTTATAGGACACACTTTCTGGGAAACACCGTGCATCCGTCCAAAAAACTGAGTTGAACCCACGGGCCTTGGCCTGCAGAGACAGCGGTGACTTCTCGTAAGGGACAGTAGCAACCTACAGAGAGGCTTGCGTGGGGTCAGCTCCGTAAACAGTCGGTGTGCAGAGGGGCAGCGCCCTGGGTGTTCACGATGCTTTAGGAGCAGGAGCGCTGCTCGCGCCGTGCAGTTGGCTGCAGGAAGAAAGCGGGTGCCCCTCTGCCGCCCACCGCACAGCTGACACGTCGCTGCATTTCTTCCCCCGTTTCCCGATCCAGTCACGCAGGAGGAACAGGGGAAGAGGCAGGCACCGCTGCTCAGACGTGAGGGGGCGTCAGCATCGTGGGTTCTCGAGCCGGCGACTCCGCGGTGGAAATGGGATGATGACATCACAGGCGACGACGTGACGAGAGGGCCCGGCATCTACGGGGTCATCCCCGCAACTGGGTCAGGGTGTGGACTCGAGCCGCACCAGGCGGCGGGAACCCATGGGGGGGAAACCGGAACGTGATGACCGACTTGACCGAGGATCGGAGATGTGACTTCAGGGCTGGAGGCTGAAGGGGCGATCACGTCATTTATTCAGTAAATCGCAGGGAGGCCCAACAGTGGGACGAGGTCGCTCCTCACCAGACCGCGCCACCCAACGGAGGAGGACCTCGTACCCCCAGACCTGCCAACGACTGGGGGAGAACCGCACGCGAGGCTGAGGAGGAGAGCGGCGAGGGGGACGGACACGGGGACAGGAGGAGGGACGTGGCGTGGGAGCCCCCGTGCTGGGAGGGACGCTGGATGTGGCTCTCGGCCGGATCTGCTGTGAGCCGCGGTGCTCTGGAGGCAGCTGGACGCGCGCCCGGGCTTACCCGAGGCTGAGACCAGACACCCGCTGCAGCTGGCCACGTCCTCAGGGCTGTGGCCCCGGGACGGAGCCCTCAGAGCCAGGGAGGCCCGGGGTCTGTGGTCCGGGGAAGGCAAGCAGCGGCATCAAGTGCTTCCCTGAAGGAGGAGAGGCCGTGAGGCTTCTGGGATCCAGGACATGGTCACTGGTGACCACGGAGGCGTCACCCGACGGGATGCACACGGCCTGAGAGGCCTCCGTTAGACCTGTTTGGTGGCAAAGAAGGAGAGACGTGGCGATTGCTAAAGATCCACAGAGTCAACGGGCAGAGGAGACCGGACCTCACGGAAAGCAGAAGGGCCAACAAGAGGAGCAGATGGAACATGCTAGAAGGAAGGGTGCAGCCGGGGACAGAGTTACCTCCTGGGGAACTGATGATCCCCAAGACCAGGGGTGGCGACGGCAGTAGAGTGGACCATGCGGCCTGGGTCTGGGAACGGGTGTGGAGCCCACCCCAGGGTCCACCCTGTAAGGCCCGGATTTGCCAGTCACCAACCCCCCGCGCTGCCTTCCGGTGGGAGCCAGAGAAGCAGGGGGCGTGGGCGGCACAGTGCCTGGCCCGCGGGCAGGGTGTGGGCACGGCCGAAGAGTCCAGGAGCAGACTTGGTTCCGGGAGGCCGTCTGCAGGGGGTCAGCTCAGAGGCAGACGCCAGGCAGGTGTGAGGGACCCAGCCTGTAAGGGACGAGCAGGGACGTGGCTCAAGGGCCTTGTTGGCCGTGTGGCCGTCGTGACGGGAGCGCTGGGCGGCCAGGTGTGCAGCCCGCGCTCGTCCACAGAGCGGCTGTTCTTCCCTGTCCTGGGCTCAGCCGCCCGCGGGAGGGACATGGTGGCTGCAGATGGAAGGGACACGCGGCGCCCGGGGTCCTGGGCTCCATCTGAACCACACACGGCAGCTCCGCGGACCTGGCGAGACCTGGCCCTGGACGCTACCGCTCTTGCTTACGTGGGGTTAGTTTCCAGAACACTTACAAAGCCAGTCTCCTTCGCTCTCCCAGCTTCCCCAGGACACACCTGGGTGCTGTGACCACACGTATAATTAAGAGATGGGAGACGCGCCCGGGTGAGCTCCTGTGCAGGGTCACACAGCTGCAGGAGGTGACAGGAGATGCGGGCCGGGGTCCAGCACCCAGCACCCAGCACCCAGCCATCACCGCCGCCCCCGGAGCACCACACGGGTGTGTTTGCACTTTGGCACTTGGCCTTGTGTGATGACTTCTTGTTTGTGCGTCTGCCTTCTCGGTGATTTGCCAATTATTCAAGGGTCTTTAATTTGCCAGAAACTGCATCTATACAGAGAGGCAGCCGGCAACAAAGAGCTGGCGCTCAAAAACCGCTCGCTGGTCTGTAAGTCGATCGTGAGTCTGTAAACAGCCGCTGCGCAGAGGAGTGAGGGCGCCACCTGTGTGTCCCAGGAGCGCGGGGGGCTGGCCTTCCCCGTGCCGGCTGCGGTGGCAGAGGGACAGGGGGCCCAGCTAGACCCCCCTTGACCCGGCCACCACCCGGCAGGAAATGGACATTGCAGGTGCCCCACAGGTGGGGATGGATGGTTTTCACCGCAGATCACGCTTGCCTGAACAGGCTCCAGCTAAAGTCACTAAAGGGACCCTCCGCCCATCTTTGTGCATAGTCGCTTCCTCCTGAACATTAGTGAGCAGCCCCTTCCTTCATTGGAATATTTTGCTCTAGCGAGTGGTTTGCTGCATTTTTTTTTTACCCGTTTTCTTCGCTCTGCAGAATTTCTTTCCACATTTCCAAGGAAGTTTGCCCAACAGCTGGGTGACTTTTGAGGGACCCATGACACCTTCACTTGGGACAGTGTGGCTGGTATTTACCAAGCAACCATCCTGGGCCAGGTGCCAGGCCATGGACAAGAGACCAAGAGGACGGAGAACCCCATCCACAGGGCTGGGTGTCCCCTGCTGGCCTCCTGGAGCCCCGGGAGCCCCCTGGAGCCGGACCACCTGCCGCCCCGGCCTCCAGGACGGCTGCGTCCTGGAAGACACTGCCCACTGCTGCCCTGCCGCATCTGGGGACGTAGAGGAGACTCAAGCCCTGCTGACCATCGGAGTCACACCCACAGCCACACCCACACCCTTCTTAGGTTCTGTGATATGTGCCTGGAGGTGTGGCCCGTCCACAGAGCACACCCGAAGCTGCGCACCGCTGCACAGGCTGCCGTACTCAGAGGCCCATCAAGGGTTGGCATGGGGAAAGGCGGTGATGCAGCACCTGTCACTTGTGATGCAGCACCCCCCCCCCCGCATCACAAGTGACAGGTGTGCACAGAACCTGGAAACCGAGAGCATCTCTGCTTCCGGCCCTTTGGGGAAACAGAGGCAGAAGCGCTGCTCAGGCACTGGCGCATGCTGGGCTCTCCCCGGAATCATCTCCTTTGCACCCCCGGCAGCCCTGGGAGGCAGCGGGCACCTCACAGATGACAGAACCGTGACGCACAGGCTGACCCACCGGTGGCTGGCTTCGTCCTTGAGCCGCCAGCCACCACCCCGCGAGCCACCTGCCCCAAGGCAAGTTCCCTGGGATGAGCGCGGGACCACGGCCGACACAGGAGGCGCTGCCCTGGCCAGCCACCCGTCTGTGCAGCCGGCAGGTGTCAGGGATGGCCTCCCAGCTCACCTGCCCGGACTGGCCCACCTGCCTGACAGGCCCACCTGCCCCGACTCGGGGAGGCCCTGGCCGCACCACGTCCGGAGGGGGGATGGACGCCCATTTGTGCAGCTAACAGGTGGTGAGGACTTGAAGGCCACTGCACGCTTGTTGGCAGGAACCTGCGGCAGGGAAAACAAGGAGAAATGGAAGAAAAATTACTCCAAGAAGAATGGAGAGAAAATTGAATTATTACATGTGGAGCGAACGTCCCTGATCTGGAGACGCACCTGGATGCTGGAGACCGGGCGCAGGTGGAGGCTTGGTGTCCACCGCCAGCGCAGGCCCCGCCCACAGATATGCATGCCCCGCCCATGGCACACAGGCCCCGCCCACGGCCCATGCAGGCCCCGCCCATGGCACACAGACCCCGCCCCGCGGAGGCCCCGCCCCATGAAGGACCCGCCCACAGATGTGCAGGCCCCGCCCACGGCCCACGGAGGCCCCGCCCCACGGCCCGGCCTCCAGAGCCAGGACTCGAAGCTCAGTCTGGGATCCCTCCGGTTCCTACCACGGCTCCGCCCCATCCGGCCCCCGGGGCAGAAGCTGCGCGTTGCCTTCCTCAGACTTGGGGCTCCCCGGGGCAGCGAGCGCCGGGCAGGAGCAGGGGCCGGGGGCACACGCACGGGGCACCCAGCCCACCCAGCCCATGGAGAACTGGCACCCAGGCCGGTGGTGGGCCGTGTCACAGCAGGGGACGGGGTGGCGGCGGCGCTCAGGCACCCGCCGGGCAGTGTTTGCAGATCCTCCTATTTGTCCAGGAAAACCAGAAATCCAGGTTCGGATCTAAACTTGCACATTTTCAGGGGTTGGCCCCACCGGCCGGCCCTGAGAGCCGAGCAGTTCTGGGCCAGACGCGGGCTCCCCGGTGTCCCCGGCCTTCTCCGTCGGGGCCTGCCGGCGGGGTCGCCCGAGGCCGCAATAACCGGAGACGCTCAAATTCCGAACCTCCCATCCTCGGAGCAGCCGGGGTCTCCTTTCCTACATTTTCATTTTGGTAAAAGAGCTCTTGCTGTTTCACCAAAGGAGGGGCGTTTAGTATTCGAAGGGCGCCTGATTCCGGCTTCGCCCGCAGCTCTGCACTCGGGCACCCGGTAACCCCGCGTGGGGCTCCCGACGTGGAAGCAGAGACCCCGCCGCCGCCGCCGGCCGTGGAACCCGGAACACGCGTGGGCTCTGGCCGGTTGGCTGGGAGCCGAGCTCAGGGGGCAGGGCGCCGGCCTCGTGCTCCCTGGGGTCCCGAGCGGGTCCCCCACCCTCCCCGGGGGTCCCCAGCAACCCCCTTTCCCCGGGGGCCCAATTGGACCCCCACACTCTCTGAGGTCCCATTGGCCCCCCCACGCTCCCTGGGGTCTCCAGCAGGTCCCCCCATGCTCCCCAAGGTCTCCAGCGCCCCCCCCCACGTTCCCTGGGGTCCCCAGCGGCCCCCCATGCTCCCAGGGTCCCCCACAGGTCTCCCCATGCTCCCCAGGGTCCCCAGTGGGCCCCTCCATGCTCTCCAGGGTTCCCATTGGCACCCCCATGCTCCCTGGGGTCCCCATTGCCTCCCCAATGCTCCCCGGGGTCCCTAGTGCCCCCTACATGCTCCCCAGAGTCCCCAGTGGAACCCCCCACACTCCCCAGGGTCCCCAGCAGGCCCCTCCATGTTCCCCAGGGTCTCCATTGGCCCCCCACACTCCTCAGGGTCCTCACTGACCCCCCATGCTCCCCAGGGTCCCCAACGTCCCCTACATGCTCCCTGGGGTCCCCCAGCAGGCCGCCAACCCTCCCCAGTACCCCTAGCGCCCCCCCCAAACTCCCCAGGGTCCCCAGCTCTCCCTGTGCACTCCCGGGGTCCCCAGTGGGGGGTCCTCATTGCCCCCCCACGCTCCCCAGGGTCCCCAGCGCCCCCCTCCGCGCTCTCTGGGGTCCCCAGCACTCCACACAGCAGCCTCCAGGTGACCTGGGGGGGCATGCCCCCTGCCAGCCCTGTGGCTCTGCTCCCAGAGCCCCCCTTGTGCGACCATGAAAAAACTGGGAAGCAGAATCTGTGGATATAAAATCACGGAGCGGGAGCGAAATCAAACAAGTTATTCTGAGAAAAGGCTCCGCCTTTACCTCCCTGGAGTCACCTTGAAGCCTTTGAAATTCAGGTTTGGTTTCAAAGGTTCCAGCGGGAACCTGCCGCCTGTGGTTGTGGGGGAGCGTCCTGGGGCCAAGGCCACCCAGGGCTCCTGACACCAGGCCCCCACCCCTGAGCTTGCGGAAGCCTTCCCGGAGCCGCCAGCTTCCTGCCCCCAAGGAGTCTGGGGAGCGCAGAGCCCCGTGGCCGATTCCACCCCTCCCTGCAGCCTGGTGACCCCCGTGGACGAGGCCCCACCATCAGGGCCCCCGCCTGCTCGCTCGCCTCCTGCCTGCGTGGGGTGGGGGTGGGGGGCAGGTATTTCTCTGCAGCTCTTTATTTGCATCCCGGAAGTTTTAAAACTGTGATCAAATTACTAAGGGACAGTCCTTAAAGGACGGGGCTGACCAGGCGCAGCTCGAGCTCCCTGAGATGCCGCCTTCATCCCTTGCTTCGCCCCTTTTACCAAAACGCACGGGTGGCAGCAGCCTCTGCCCCGGGTCTGCGTGGCTCCAGGATAAGACCTCCTCTTTCTCGGCAATCTCATCTATGTTCTGGGGGTGGGACGTCATTGGGCTGTCGTGTCCCCCCCCCCACGTGGGCAGGCCGCGGGGCGAGGGCTGCGGTCCCCCCGGGGTGCTCAGTGGTCAGGCCAGGGCCTCCTGTGCAGGTGCCTTCGTTGGCAGCAGGCCCCACACCTGCTCTCAGAATCACTGTCAGGATGACACGTTTCCCCTCCAGGGCTCCTGGGTCGGGACTGTCGCCGGCCGTCACGGCGATGATTGCTAGTTGCTTAGGATTTTGCTTAGGATTTGTTGCATTACTTTGATTTTTTATTGTTTTTAAAGCTCTCTTTCTTTACCTTAGAGAGAGAGAGAGGAGAGCGAGCGAGCTGGGGAGGGGCAGAGGGAGAGGGAGAGGCTACGGGAAGCAGACTCCACGCTGAGCACGGTCGCGACCCTGAGGTCAGGCTGAGCCAAAATCCACAGTCAGATGCTCCACCGACGGAGCCACTCAGCCGCCCACCCCCCACCCCTGCACGGCATCACTTTTAAAGTGTTAAGTCCCGAGGATTCCTTGGGGGGCTCGCTGACAACACAGGCAGGTGGGTCCCCTGCGGTGACACTGTTGGGCTCCGAGGGCAAGTGCGCTTCCCCCGTCTCCAGGCGGCTCTGGCGTCCACTGTCCTCGCAGGCGAGTCGGGAGACGTCCTGGAGGAACCAGAAGCTCTTGGAAGACGGCCCGGATGTGATGTGCAGACCACAGATCCGCAGCTTTCCTCCGGACCCGCGGCCACTGCCCCACGCCCTCGGGCGGCGTGCCCCACCGTGGCCCGGGCGGGCCCAGGGCATCTAGGAGGGGGCTCCCAGAGCTCTGTCGATGCCGCAGCCGAGCACACGGCCTCACCGGCTCACCCACGTTCCCCGCCTCGCAGCTGAACGCCCGTGCCCACCTGCGGCCCGTCCGAGCGCCCGTGGGGGCGCAGCCAGCAGACGCCGCCGGTGGTGCCAGGAGTCCGGAGACAGCATGACGCTCTACGGCCCAAGCTTCACTCGACGTTGTGCACAAACTGTCTGCCGTTGGGGCGCGGCGGCGGGTGGGCGCACAGCAGGGCTGCGGCTTCCCTGCTCTGCTCCTGCTCGGGGCCGTACAAACTTTCTCATTGAAACGAACTTGAAATACGCGCGTTTCTGGAACATCCTGCATCCCTCCCGTGAGTGAGACGCGTCTGACGCGGGTACAGGGCCGGGGGCTCCCTCCTGGGTCACCGTGTCACACTCTGCACCGGGGCCCGGGCGCAGGGGGCCTCGTTCTCTCCTTGGCCCGCCTCCTGTCCTCTGTCCTGGTGATTCCTGTCTGTCGTTCCCTCTCTCTTGCCGCTGTCGGCCGAGCTTCGGCTCAGCAAGCGCACGGGCGTAAGGCGACGTGGGGAGAGGCCGCGGGGCCGGCGCACAGGCCTCCTTCCGCGGAGGATGGGCTCCCTGGCTGCCATCCTCCCGGAGAAAGGTCAGGGAGGAAAAGGAGACGCGGGAGCCGACGAGCCAAGGCTCTCGCACGCGTTCTCTGCCTGGCGGCTGCTCGCCTCCGTCCTGTGAGGTTCCCCGCCGCGGCCGAAACCGCCGCCAACCGTGGTGCCAGCTAGTAGACCCGGCCCGTCCGTGTTCCATGTCGCCCGACTTTGCAACTTCTGAACGTGCCATCCTGTCACTCACTGTAACACTGGATGGAAACCCTGAAACTTCGTGTATGTTCACTAAAAATCAGGACATTTTGTCGTGTTGGGGGAAACGCTTTTCAATCGCTACGCTACTTATCCCAACGCGGTCAAGGCTGACGGCGACCATGATTCCTGATTCTTGCTGAGGTCTGCAGATGGGTGTTTATGAGCCGAGACCCCCCTGAGCCTGGGGGCGCACCTGGAGGCAGCAGCGTCCACCGTGAGAGCGTGGCCACGCGGGCCCGGGCCTCGGTGACGCAGGACACCACGGTTCCCGGGGCTAAGAGTGCAGGCGAAACACGGGCGCGCGGGTGCATCTGCGCACTGGATGCGGCCGGACGCTGCGGTGTCTCTTCCTTGTTCCCTGCCCCGCCTGTCCCCCGAGTCACACCACTTAGGAAACGACCTCCAGCTCCTGCTCGTGCGCAGCCCACGCGTCCCGACGGTGCTAATGAGCAGTGAAAGGACCCGATGCCGAGCAGCGGGAGGTGAAAGAGGGTCTGGCTAATTGACAAAATGGGTAATTGCTTCCTGAATCATTGAGGGGCGGCTCTGGGAGAGAGCTCGGGCTCGCCGGGCGTCCCGTCTGAGCCCTGGCCCAGGCCGGCTGCGGCCCGCGGCCCTCCCACCCTGGTGCCGCCGGACGCCGCGGGTTGCTGGCGTGCAGGGTGCGGGGCGGCCGTCTGTGGGCTCCCGGAGAACAGCCCCACGGCAGACCCAGTTCACGCAGCGAGGGGAGCGTCGCGTGCTGGGCCGAGTGTTGTTCGTTCAATGAATGATGAGTGCAGAATTAACTCTCGGGAAGGAAATAAGACTGACCTTCCATATGTAAAACAAATGGATTAAATATTTAAACATAAAATATAAAATAATTGTTATGCAAGCACATGAGCCATTAGCTAATGAGGCCAAGTTTTTTTGACTTAACACCTAGAGGAACACCAGCCTTACGCCCTCTTGGTGACAAGTTCTTTCTTTTTTTAAGATTTTATTTATTTATTCATGAGAGACACAGAGAGAAGCAGAGACTTAGAGGGAGAAGCAGGCTCCATGCAGGGAGCCCGATGCAGGACTTGATCCCGGGACCCCGGGGTCATGCCCTGAGCTGGAGGTGGACGCTCTACTGCTGAGCCCCCCAGATGTCCCTTGGTGACAAGTTCTGTCCTGAGTCACAGCCGGGGCGGTTCTAAAGCAGGTTTGCCCATCAGAGGCTGTGGCGGCAGCAGCAACAGGACATGCAGGGTGACCGGGCCATGGGGCTCCTGCGAGGGATGGAGGGAGCCCTGCGCCTCCATCCTCCAGGCCCCGGGATGCACGCCGAGCCTGCAAACCCCAGGGCCTTTGCACATCCTTTTCTCTCAGCCTGGAACATGTGCCCCTCCCCCTACTTTAACCTCAAACTGCAATTAATCTCTACAACTCAGCCCACACTTCACCGCCGACCCCCCCCCCGCCTCAGGAAGACCCTCATTCCCTCCCAGAGTGGGGCGGACGCAGCACACCCACGCTCACCTGCCCCAGGAGGACGGTTCTCAGTGATCTCCGCCAGCCCCGGGTTGGCCCTTGGTTTTGAACTCCTGGAAGAGCAGGATTTCGCCCCGTCACCTCTGCATCCCCTGCCCCGTGACAGGTGTGCGGTGGGGCAGGAGGTATAGACTATTCCCACAGAACGTGACGCGGTCCGTTGACGTCACCCTCCTGAACGTTGACACGCTTCTGCTGCCTGTCCCGTGGGCCGAGCTGCTTCGCTGAAGATTCACGGTGTTTGCAAAGCGTTTCCACGTGCAGTAGGGATTTGGGAGCATCGCTGTGTTACCCGGAGGGGCCGCTGGCCTGTGCTGCAGAGCCGCCGACTGTGCCCGCGCCCAGGGGTGGCACGCACGGCGCCCGGGTGCGCTCACGCAGCAGAGGAGGGGCGGGTGCCAGACGGGGGCCAGCCAGGTCCTTGCTCCTTCCTCCTCCAGCCCCCCTGCACTCCCGGGGTGAGCTCCCACCCCATGGAGGCCGGCACGGCGCCCCTTCTCAGCCTCCCCTCCCCACCGGGTCCTGCTCCTGCCCCCACATGCTCTCAAACTGCCGCTCAAGTGTTTTCTAAAACACACATATGAGGAGCGTCCGCCTCCGGCTCGGGTCATGATCCCGGGGTCCTGGGATCGAGGCCCGTGTTGGGCTCCCTGCTCAGCGGGGCGTCTGCTTCTCCTTCCCCGTCTGCCACTCCCCCTGCTTGTGCGCGCTCTCTCTCTCAAATAAATAAAATCTAAAACTCAAATAAATACGGTCCACCTGTGAGGCACGTCCGCAGCCCCATGCTCAGGAATCTCCGCCGCCGGACGGGGCTGCCCGGCCCTCAAAGCGCCCGCTCCCCAATCTCCCCGGGGCCTCGGCCCCCAGCCCCCCCACCCATGCATCGGGCCCGCGTCTCCCCAACACTCCGCCCCTTGGCCTGCCGGCGTCCCACTACACACCCCTCAGCGGTCCTCACGCCGACCCCGTGCGCAGGGTCCCCCGCGGGCTGAAGCACCGTCCTCTCCTTCCTCGGCAGACGTCCTGCAACCCCACAGCTTCCCCCGTGAAGTCTTTTCTCTGTGGCCCACCTCACGCGGGCCCCTCCGTGCCTCGAATTCCGACTGTAACCTCCCGGTCCGATCCTGCATCTGCACACGCATCTTCCGCTGGAAGACCCCAAGCTCCTTCAATGAGCTATGGCTTCGACTGTATGTATTTTCTTTCCCCTCTGCCGCCGCCGAGCTCAGTACCCGGTGTGAATGGATAATCACGTGGTGGCCGGTTGTCGGGAGCCCCCGGTCGGGGGGCTGCCGGCTCAGGGTCACGGTCCCCCGGCGTTGCGTCTGTGGAGCTCAGGCCTCGCGCGGGGTTGGCTGTCAGAGCCCACCTGCCCTGTGCCCCACCTCGTGTGCGTCTGACAGAGCCACGTGCGCCTCACGCCCCCCTGCACCCCGTTGTGACCTCCTCGTCCTGACGTGCAGGGGACGTGAACTGTGCGTGGAGGGCGTCCTGTGGTGCCTGGGCCTTCTGCCGCGGGGCCCTTGGGCGGGCAAGGACGTCACAGACGGCGGTGAGACGTCCTCTCCTGGTGACGGGAGGAGCTTTGTCCTTACTGCTCTTCTCCCATCGGCCCCTCCGATAGGTTGAGCAGAATTCCCTCCCCTACGATGCAGCTTTGCCACGTGTGCCGGTCACCAGGTGGAACACCCGATGCGCCATATGCGCCACGATCACCCACCCAGCAGTGGCCCCTGGGCTTAGAGATGCGTCGTCAGCCAGGTGGCTGGGTCTCAGAGCCGTGAAACCAGAGCCCCTACGCGGATGAGCTCGGGCGAGTCACAGCTACAGGGTAGATGTAATACACGTAGCTTTCTTACACACGCGTCGTGAGGGCCAGACGAGGTGATACACGGAAATGCTTTATAATCTGCAAAGTGCAAGGTGTGCGGGTCACCGTGGGCAGAGGGTCTGTGTCCCCAGGAAGCATCGTAACGACTTAGACCAAGGGGACGGCGATTGCATCTGAAACTAAATGACGCAGAGCCGGCCCCGGGCTAAGCAGGTCCTTCTGCTACATCTCCCTCCCCTTCTCTCGGTGCCGTGATCGCATTAGACTTTCGGTTCCAGGCGACGCGTATGCACCTTCTTGCCGACTTCACGTCCGTCTCTTATGTTCTTGGTACAAAGCGCAGCTCGGAATTAACCCAGGCGTCTCCTGATCGGTCTTTGAAAAGGGTAAACGGTCTGCACCCGAAGCTTCACCAAAGTCTTTGCATTACGAGGGTGGGGCCCCCCGATGAAGTGTTCCCGGCAAGGTCAAGGTCTGCTTTGGTTGTTTTAGGCGGCTCGGTTAGATTGCCCGCGCGCCTGCCATAGAGGGCTGCCCCGTAGCCACGAAGATGCCGGTGCTCGGCGGCATGCAGCGCTGGCCCTCGCGGGCGGGAGCCACGCACTGACCTCCTGCTCATCTATCCACAGATGGAGGTGGACGCCGAGGAGAAGCGTCATCGTACACGGTCCAAAGGGGTGCGAGGTATGTCCATCCACACGTCCCCAAGCCCCCGGAAGCCCCGCTCAGGGCCCCCTTCGTCCCACGGAGCCGTGTGCACCGTTCACGCGGACCCCGGGTCTGACACCAGCCTTTCGATTGCTTTCTGTGGGACAGGGGGTGTGTGATAGATGATAAACCTCTATCTGTTTCCTGTCTCTCCACAGTTCCCGTGGAACCAGCCATACAAGAGCTCTTCAGGTTAGTGCTCTGCAGGCAAAATGTATCCCAGTTAGCGATTTAGGAAATCTGTGCCTTTTCACGGGCCGGACGCGCTCTCGGGTTCACCGGCTGCTTGCCCCTACTTGTTCCCCTCCTTCTAGATTTTGCCTTCTCTCCATCCGTGTACCCGATTCCCAAAGCCGTAGGCCTCACCCGCCTGCAGTGTGGCCCCCGTGTAATGAGCTCTTTCCCGTTGCAGCTGTCCCACGCCTGGCTGTGATGGCAGCGGTCACGTCAGTGGCAAATATGCAAGACACAGAAGGTAATGACCACCTTTTCTTACAATGTATTGCATACGGTGGCTTGTCTAGGGTCCCAGAGCAGAGGATGACAAGGGTTGGGGGGTGTTCTTGGGAAAGAGGGAGCGTCGTCTGTTCCTCCCCTCTCCGATGTGAACTCAGCCTTTGGTTTCATGTGCAGGGTCTCCAAGTGTGGGCAGAACTTAGGATAACACATACGACAACACAAATTAAGACCAGCCGTAAAATCATTTTCCCACATACACACAGCAGCGTGCTGAGGAGCCCCCTCTGCTTCACTGAGATGGCCTGTTTGTCCTCGCCCATTTGCTCATTGTGGTCGCCGCCGGGGCGGGGGGGGGGGTCACGCATGGGAAATGAGAGCGTGACCTTCCCGATCTTCCTGCAGGAGTTCACCTTCCCTAGTTTAACCATTTGTCCCGGGAAAGGAAGCCCAAGCTGGCACCTGGGCAGCTGCAAGGGGAGGTTCTGGCAGGAGAATAAATCCAGGACGGAGCTCACTAATGAGGCTTTGGGGTTTCAATGATGATATCATTCCTGTAACTACGGGGTGGAGGTCCGTAGCAGAGGTGAGTGTGGAGAACATCTACGAGATCAGGTGGCTAGGGCATTATTGCTAAAAATGCATCATGGCCGGATTACATCATGCACACCTCAGGCTGAGAGTCATAAAGAGATCGATCTTAGATTGACTTTTTCCCATAAGGAATTTCTTCCCTGTGATATTAATGCAGCTGTACCTTTCAGTGGAAGATATTGGTTATGAGGAGTTAGAGATGTTTACAGGCTCTATAATACATTTTTAGCTAATTTTTTTCACAAATTAGGCTGCTAGGACTAAGGTCATTCATCCTAACAAGCCATCAAGAACCGAGCCCACATAATGAAAGCTCAGATGCTCAAGCAGGTGTGCCTGCTGCACCTCGGGGTGACCTTCCTTCACTGCCTTACATTTTATTTCCTTTTCAGCTGAACATTAATTTATGGGTGAAATCAAGCAATTATTTTGATTGTCCTTCAGTAAAATCAAGGGAAAAATTACAAATTACTCCCCAAATCCCCATGCTAGCATTTAAGGAGACAGGGAAGTTTTAATGAGCATCCATGATGAAATGGTTATCAGACTTCTGTTATATACCAAGGAATGATGGGTCATTTTTAAAGGGAATTTTGTGTTTTAAAAGACTGAATTGAATTTATCATATCATTGTTGCTGTTGTATACTGTAGTAAATCACTGAACATGTAATTTAAATAATTAAAGTATTTGTGTTATTTTATATTAATATATATATACACACACATATGTAAGTTCTTCATTTAAAAGTTTTTAAAACCTTGTTGCTTACATTTTTTTTTAAATTTTCTTTTTGCTGTTGCTTACATTTTCAATGAAAAACAAGTTAGCAAACCAAAAATGAAGTCAACGTTTCCCCTTAATCATCTTTTGATTGGTCAGAACTTAAAATCTATCACGCTGTTACGAAAAGAAGTGATTCCATTTGGCTAAAAAGTTTGGATGAGACGTCAGCGAGACATAATCTCATAATCACAGTTTCTCAGGAAAAAGCACGAAGTTTCCAACAAAGAATCACTCGAAGCACATTCTTACCCAGGCTTCATTGTGTCAGGCTGTGGGAGCGCGTGTCCCCGAGACATCTCCCTGTGTAAACAGTAGGACTGGGGCTTAGCCTGGGGATGGCTTGATGGCCAGGCTTCATTTACCTCCGAGGTGGTGTGAGCCCAGAACACCCCAAATCTTACACGAAGAAAGGAGGGGACGTTTTAGAGAAGATTCACAGAAAAAGCCAATTTGGACAATTTTTCGACAAGTGTCTTTAAACAAATGTTTTAATTGAATTTAAAATAACGTGGTAATTTTTTGCCATGCATCACATTCTGTGTAATTACTAGTAGAAAAGTTCGTGTGTTGGCAGTGGATGAAGAACAGTCTTCCAGTACAGAACATGGGTTCTAGCTTCCCCTGCGCCGCAAGCCAGCTGAGGGGGGTTGGACAAATTATTTAACATTTACGGACTTTGGTTCCCTCCGTTTTATTTATTTTTTAATATTTTATTTATTCATGAGAGATAGAGAGAGAGAGAGGCAGAGACACAGGCAGAGGGAGAAGCAGGCTCCATGCAGGGAGCCCGATGCGGGACTCGATCCAGGGTCTCCAGGATCACGCCCTGGGCCGAAGGCGGCGCTAACCTCTGAGCCACCCGGGCTGCCCGGTTCCCTCCATTTTAGAATGAGATACTGTGGGCTTGTTACGTAAAGCCAATAAGCACCCAAAATGTATGTGGCCGATGTGCCAGTTCTCAAGAGGAACGTCAGTGAGGTATCACGTGAAGCTTTCTGGGTTTTATTTTTGATGTCTGTGTCCCCATATATTATCAGTAACTTTCCATAGTTGATGCACTATGTCAGGTCAGTTTCAGGGGTACAAGACGATGATTTGACACCTCTAGGTGTGCTGTGCTCATCACAAGTGTAGCCGCCGCCTGTTAAACTACCGTCTATGGTTTCCCCTATGCTGTGACTTCTTCACTCTCTCCCTGGAGCCTGGACCTCCCACTGCCCTTCCCCACTGTGACCCTCCCCCTACCCCCTTTCCCCTCTGGCAACCGTCAGTTTGTTCTCTATCTTTAGGGATCAGTTGCTGGGTTTTTCGTTTGTTTCCTTGGCTTTTTGTTGTTGTTGTTCCGCATATGATACTTGCCTTTGTCGGACTTATTTTACTTAGCAGAATACCTTCTAGGTCCACCTACGTTGTTGCAGATGGTAGGATTTTCTTCTTTTTGTGGCTGGATAATATTCTATTCTTCTCTATCCATTCATCAGTCAATGGACACTTGGGCTGCTTCCGTAGCCGGGCTATCATATAATGCTGCCATAAACATAGGAGTACGTGTATCCCTTTGAATTAGTGTTTTTGTATTTGGGGTAAATACCAACAGTACGATTACTGGATCATAGTCTAGCTCTATTTTCTAACTCTTTGAGGAACCTCCACACTGTTTTCCAGAGTGGCTGCACCAGTTTGCATTCCCACCAACAGTGCGGAGGGTTCCCCTTTCTCCACATCCCCGCCAACACCTGTTGTTTCTTGTTTTTGATCCTAGCCGTTCTGACAGGTGTGAGGTGTTATCTCATCTCATTGTGGTTTTTGATTTGCATTTCCCTGATGATTATATATTACCAGTAATTCTAAACTAAGGAATGATATTTGAATTTCTTAAACTGAAAAGGTGCTTCTTGTAGTAGATAAGACTCATGCATACATTAACATCTTATGACTGGTGCTATTTCAAATCTGTAAGATTTCAATTATTCCTGGCTTGAAAAGATTTCCTGCTACCAAAGTTTCTCCCCTCTGACAGCTACTTATGCACATAAATACCTGCACGCACCCCACAACAAGTGTGATGTTGACCTCTGCTGTTCTGTCCCTGTTGAGACCCATGCTCTTCCGATATGACAAGAGTGGCAGCCCGAGCCTTGGTTTTGATGAAATTACACATCCTTTTGGTCTTTTAGCAATAAAATTTTCAGTGAATGCATTCCTCTTAGGGATATAATCTCATTTCATTCATATATCATGTCAGTTCATAGCCAAGTAAAAAGGTGTTTTAGTATGTGGACAGATCTATTTCTTTGGACATACAAAATGTAACGTGACACAGGTGGGGGGAATCTAGAATGTAAATTTTTTAAAAAATATTTAGGACATTTGATACCAAGTGATAAAACGATGCCTACCAGTTCATCTTTATTTTTAGCATGAGAGCATGAGGAAGTCAAAACCGAGCACAATCCCTGTTCTGGATTGCGGCTGTGGGGGGCACACGCTGTTCTGACCACAGTGACCGGCCACGCTGCCTCGGTGCTGCACGGGCTTCCCATGGTAGCCGCTGAGCTTGACAGCTTCGTTAAGGATATTGTCTCAGTTCAGTAGAGGTAGGGCTGTGGGTTTTTTAAAAATTGGGAATAGAGCTTAGAGGGGAATCTGACCTCTGGATATTATCTGTGAAAGGGAACAATGATTTTTAAAAAGGAATTTGCAACTAAAGATACTGGTAAAAAATGTTGGGGGTAGAGCCAACATTATAATACTTATTTTATTGGATGATCCACCTTAGTTCAAAAATCATATGCTTCCACAAAAGATCATCCGTTCATGGGTGTTTGTGTTCACAACTTGCAAACAACTTGAGGTAGCTGATAATCACACGTACAAATGCACAATTAGAAGTTGAATCAAAGAGTAAATTCAGGGAAAACATAAGGGAAATAGAAACATAATCTTACCAGAAATCCAGGATCTACCAGGGGTCTGGATATAGCACTACGTTTTGTTCTGAGTCTTCTGGCACCCAAGGAACAATGAGAAAAATGACCGACGGGCTTCCATTATCTGATACGAGGGTTCCATCGGTTCCTCAGCACCAAACATAAGTACATTTGCATTCCATATACTGACCCACTGGGATCCAGGCTCAGTCACCATTCTGTGCCCTGGAAGGACCAGACCTCTCATGCGGCTAATCGATCTTCGGAAACCTCATTGGGATCTAGACACATGCATCTGACGTCTGGTTTTCCCACGTGAGGTTTTATGTTATTGGCTTATAAGTATGACAAAAGCACCACAGACTTTGCCAGAAATAATTCTCCTGTAAGGAACCAAAGTACTAACCCAGTCTCCTCTGTATGCGGTAAATCTGAGCTCCTCCTTTGGACCCACAGTCACAGCCTACACACGGCCCAGGGTGTCCTGCTCCCCTGGGCACGTGCGACTTCTCTAAGCCACACGTACAGGTAGCTAGAGACATTCGTGTACCTCGAACGTGGGCCCAAGTACAGGCCGCTTTGCAGTTGGGAACCTCACCCTTGGTCGTCCTACGTGGGTTTTCCGAAGTCTTAGACGCCCGGGTTGAGGGACGGGAGCTTCCTGAGCTCCCTCTGCTCTCGTCCCCACCACCTCCCCCCCTGAGCGCAAGCACTGTGACCTGTAAGCATTGAAGACACCCGTGGGTGGAAAACAAGTGGTCTCCACTTGCCCACAGCTGTTTCTACGGAGAGGAAGAATAATGGAGGAGAAAATAAAATACCTGGAAACCACACATTGGAATTCAGGAAGTTGCTGGCCTGCAGCTTTGTTGGCAGGGAAGGGTCCAGGCCAGGTGGAGGCCTGCGGTGTGGTGTGAGCGACACGGCGGTGTCAGAGCCCTGAGCTGCGGGGAGCACCACAGGTTAGGACGGGAGGACTCAGCATTTTCCGGCGACATCCCCCACCCAAGCACGGAGAGATCCAGGAAGGGTGGACACACGGCAGCAAGAAGCCCACGTCTCCCTCTTCATCTGCAATCACTGTAGTGGTTTAACTACCCGATAAAGACAGGTGGTTACTAATCCCGAGTGTTGCATGAACCGGTGTGAAGATGGGAGCAAAATGCCAAAAGTCAAAGCGTGGTTGTGTTAAAGACAAAGGAAAACAATGTGTAGAAACGGGTGCATCTCTATGAACTAAATTTACCATCAATCTAGTGGCTAATTTACTGTTATTAAAGTCGTAAAAGTTTTTATTTCGTAACTATCAGTTAGAAATAGGAATAATAAAAATTTTCTGATATCTAGTTCAGATGAATACCAAACAGGTTAAAGGAATTTGAATTGCAGCCTTTTTTTGTAATAGTTATACACTTACTGGAACATTTGAAATCATTGGATTTGCTTACTTCTTCCTGAATAGTGATTTTTGTATAAGCCTCTGATGAGAGAGAGAGAGAGAGAGAGAGAGAGAGAGAGAGAGAGAGAGAGATGAAGGAAGCCCCTACCACGGCTGCGTTCTTCACGTACCTGTTTTGTCACCCCTCCCGATTTATTTCTGAAATTTAATGGATTTCATTTATATTTACCCTTCACTTCAATTTTTAAAATTACATGTTTGTGGAGCACAGGGTTCCGATGGAAAATTTGACCTGAAATTTAGCTTCGGAGTCTTGCCCGCTCGACAAGCGCCCGAGTATTCTATTTAAATCCTTCCCAATTTAGAAAATTCAGAGTCAAATCAATTGATCTTGAAACTTTAAAATTAAAAGCTGCAAGCGGTAGCTCTTCTTTTTTTTTTATTAGAAAATTATTGGATTCTCTCTGGCTTGATGTGCACATTCCTTATTCAGACTTCTCCCCACTTCCTATACCTTTGCACCACCAGTGTGATTGTCATGGCGGCAGCCGGGGGTGAATAATTGCCTGTCTTCACGGGCGCTTGTTCTGGAGCTGAAGTCGAGGGCTTGCTTCCTGATGTATGCCTGCCTCATTTGGATTCTGCCGACAGCCTCGGGGCTGTATTATTCATGCCTTGACAGAGAGCACTCACTAAAAGCCTTGGAACAGAGCCAGGTACTGGCGAGAGATAGTGGAGCATTGCAACGTGCAACCAAGAGGAGCATCTATAATCCAAAAAAAAAAGGGGGGGGAGGGGGAGAAGAAGAAACAGGGAGGAAGGCAGAGAGAGAAACAGGGATCCCTAATGCCTCCCTTTTACCGGTTTTATACTGATAGAAATTTCATTTGCACTAAAATAAAATACCCTAAAATAATTGCCTTTTTTTCCCTCACTACGCTTGAAAGTTTAACACAATTTTCCACATTTAATTGCAAAGCTGATTTTAATTAGTAAGGCCCTGCATGTGAAAAATGAGGATTCACTTGGGTGCATGGAACACAGTGCGGTGTTTGCTGGATGCTCTAATTAATGTATGGCCGCTGTACAACAGGGTGCCCTGTGGGGTGTTTATGAAAAATTCTGTGCACGAAGCCACCCAGCCAGTCTATCTGTGTCTCACTTCATGAACCCACAAGAATAAATAACTCCCCCCTTGTTCTTTACGAGGCAGCATTGTGCATGCCATCACCCCATCCGTGAACTTTATGGCATGCCTCTCCTTTTTACTATTTGTCGCTGGCATTATAAATCAGAAGTTAGGTCATATATATTTTAACATCAATTTGATGGCTTGCACAGTTGCACATGGAGCAAAAATTCTGAGGTCTAGGGACTTATGTGTATGATGGAGAATCAGAGCAAGTGGGTTCCCAGACTCGTCGTTTGCAGCTGATTATTAGTCGTACGTGTGCAAATACACAAAACTCAGACTGTGAGGTGGTAACCTTTATTGTCACAACACATCCTTTATTTGGAAAAAAGAAAGAAAAAAAAAAGCTCCTTGGCCATTATATAGGAAAAGCAATTCGCCTGCTGCTTGTCTGCCCAGATGGACGGGTCCCTGGCCTTGGCCTGGGTCATCACATCCTCTAGAGCACGGTGTGATGGACCCCGTGGGTTTAAGGCTGCAAAAACAAAACATGTCATGCATTTCAGGGCGTATTTCCGATGTTGACAAAACCAAATATGTTTCAGATCGTTCCACAGTCAAAGAGAAGGAAGGTGGGCGTTTTCAGGGAGTGTCAGTAAGGCTGAGCCACGGGCACACCCACGGCGTCTCCGTAACATTCGCCATCCGTATTGGTCAGGTCCAGATTTAGCCGTTATAATCTTGGTCCCATTTCTTGGCTCACGATTAAAATACATAAACGTGGCTTTGCAACATCAACAGAATATCCGTCAGAAGCTGGCGCTACCCACCGAAACACCCCCAGTTCAGTTCTGACCACCACCGCCCGCGCTGGGATTATGGCGAAGGCAAGGCCACCGCTCTCGAGAGGGGACGCGGGGCGGCGCGGAAGGAGGTCGGAGGAGCTGAGCCGCTGGGGCACCACCAGGGCACACCTGCAGGTGGCGACTCTTCCTCCCGGGACAGGAGGGGCCGACGCCGAGCTCCCTGTGCTGCAGGGGTGCGTGTCCCCCCAGTCGGGGGGCGAGGGTGGTGGCAGGGGGTGGGGGCTCGCCAGGTTGCAGGGCGCTCAGGCGAGGGTTCCAGGAGGAGCTGCGAGCACCCGCAGGCGGGATCACACCCACTGACTTTGGAGGGACCCCGTGGTGAGCAGCATCGGGATCCGTGTTCCAGGACATTCGTGCTCTTGCCGCCCACGGCCGCACGTCGAGGACCCTTGCGAGGGCTGACTCGGGAAGCACGTGCTTCTCCCGCTTCTCTGCTTGTCCTGACGAGAAAACGGTGCGTCAGACATCAGACCCCAGAATCAGATCGAGACCCCAAACTCCAGCATACTCTTCCTGCCCGAATTAGTAGGAGATGGAGGAGGGACACGCTCCCTTGGCTATCACGTTGCCCTGATTCAACGGGATTTTAGTGCTTTCGCCTGAAAAGTTTGTGCGTGACTAAGAAAGCCGCAGCTACAGTGAATGAAAATCCACCTCCAAAGGGCTTAAAAAGGCAGAATTGACCGTCTCACGTCAACTGGAAACCAAGAGCCTGACGCGGGGGCTGCTGCAGAGCGCTCGGCTCCCGTGTTCTTCTGCATCGCGGGTCAGAAGAGGCTGGAGGGGTCATTTCTAGAAACTAATGCCCCTCTCGTGCCCCTCCTGGGTCCCCGGTGGTCCCTGAGCCCTCCCAGCAAACGGGACTGTCCTCGCGATGGTCAAGCGCATCCCTGGGGCCGGAGGCTGGGTCCTCCCGAGGCAGGGGTTCTGTGACCTGGATCATCAGTGTCGCCTGGGAGCTTTCTAGAAAGGCAAATGCCTGGGCCTTGGCCCAGACCTGCTGAACTGGACGCTCGGGGGGAGGCAGCTCTCCCCGGGGGATCCTCACGCGCCCTGAGTCTGAGAACCTCTGCCTCCAGGAACAGGTGTGTGGATGCAAAAGACGGAGTTTGCGGGTAATGGGCAGGCGGGGATTTCTTCTGGGGCAGCGTCTAGCAAGAACGTGTGTGGATCCGAAAGCCAAACCGGACAGGCTCGGAACAATAAGAAAATCCTGGCTCCAAAGACCACAAGAGCCAGAAGCTCCCGTAGCGGACCCGTTCTGGTCTCCGCTCCCCCGTGGAGGGCGGCCCAGGAGCTTCTAGTCCCGGCCGCCCAGACGTGGGCAGACTCCTCGCCACGGGCCTCAGCCCTGTGACCGTGATGTGTGTCCAGCCCTTCCCAGGAGCAGAAGGAAGCGAGCTGTCCCCCAGCCACCCCCAGCGTCCCAGCCGGGGCCCTCCTGGGGCCGAGGACCATGATTCTAGGCGAGGACAGCAGCCTCCATTTGCTCTGTCCCGCTGAGGAGCACGGCCTGACCGTCCAGGACATGCTGAAGGCTCTGGGGCCTGGCTGGGATGGGGTCAGGGCACAGCAGGCTGCCCCCCAGGCTCGGCCCCGTGCCAGATTGGGACCCCCCGGAGCCATTGCCGGGCCTCCTGCCAGGCACACGGGTGGGGTCCCGAGGCTCTGGGCTGCCCGGAGCCCCTGGCCAGGCCCTGCCTTGTGCACCTGCTGGGGCCCAGGGCACCGTCCGCGAGCCACCCGGGGGCTGGGCCACCCGGGGCTGGGCCACCCGGGGCAGGGCCTGGGAGGAGCACGTGGCCGGGAGCACGGGGTAGCACAGGTCCAGGCGGGAGGGCTGGGAGGACCGTGGACCTGGAGACCGCGTGGGGCCTGAGGCCGGGCTCGTGTCCCTCACCCAGAGAGGTCCGCCTGGGCCCGCTGCGTCCGCGCGCCCGGGGCCTCGGCAGGGATCCTCGAGGTGAATGTACCTTCCCTTCCCGAGAGCGGAAGGCGCGGCACCGCACTTGTGGAATTCAACAGATTTTCAAAGATCCACTCCCTGTAATGCCGTAGCCTCTCTGCAGGCTGTGAATACCGTCTCCTGCTATATTCGACACCGCCAGAGACACGCTTCACAGACAAGTGGATGCATTTCCAAAACTCCAGGGAGAGAGAGCGGGGGAAGTGAGCATCTTGGAAGAGATTCCATTCGTAAATAATGCATAATGATTCAGGGATGCGCTCCGACGGCTTCGTGAGCCCCTCAGCCAGGCCTGTGGTGGCGTGGGAGCGGCGTCCCCGAGCTCCCCGAGAGCAGGTGGGCAGGACAGGGTGGAGGCGAGGGGGCTGCGGCGGTGCCGGCTACACCTCCCCCTCCCAAAAGCAGCTGAGCTGGGAGGACAGGCGGGCAGAGGCCGCCATCTGGGGAAGGTCGACCAGATGGCAGTCCTGGAGCCGAGGTCTCAGCGGTGGGCCGAGCTTCGCCCCGTGTGATGGATGCTTCCAGGCCCTGCTCACACGCACGCCCGGCCCGGCGCGTAGACAGCAGCTACTTGGCACGGGACCTAGGAACAGAGATTCCGTCCTGGTGGGGATGCATGTCGGCACAGGCCCCTCCCCTCGTCTGCTGGCTTCACCTGCTCCTGGTGGGGGCACAGGGAGGGGGCCGAGGGGAGGGTGCAGATGCAGGTGGGGGCACAGGGAGGGGGCCGAGGGGAGGGTGCAGATGCAGGTGGGGGCACAGGGAGGGGGCCAAGGGGTGGGTGCAGATACAGGCGGGGGGGCACAAGGAGGGGGCCGAGGGGTGGGTGCAGATGAAGGCGGGGGGGCACGGGGAGGGGGCCAAGGGGCAGGTGCAGAGGGAGGGGGCCAAGGGGAGGGTGCAGATGCAGGGGGGGCACGGGGAGGGGCCTGACCGCCAGGGTGGGTGCAGACGTGGCTCACTCGAGTTCATGTGACCACGGTGGGACACAGGGTGGTGGTCAGGCGGTTGCCCTGAGGGGCCAGCAGTTGTCAGGGGCGCTGCTGTCGTGGCTTCTCCTTGCCTCTGGGAGCTGCTCTATGGGCCTCGTCCTCCCTAAAGGTGACCCGACATGACCAGCAGGACCATGTGAAGCACCTTATGGTCCAAATCCTGGGCCCCTGGGGAATCTGCCTCCGAGGCCAGTCCACCTGGGCTGCTGTCCACACCCGAACAGAGTCCTCACCCCGGGCTGCCCTCCACACAGGGACAGAGGCCCCCCGCCGGGGCTCCAGCCCCTCCTCGGCCGCACAGAAAGCCCCACACCCCCCCACCCCGGTTCTTCGAGGGCTGCCCACACTCCGAGCCACTTATGAAGCGAATGTTCCCCGAGGCGAGCGTGGTTTGCGTCGGGGACGGGGACGGGGACACTTGTTAAATTAACCCAGACTGACTTCTAATAAATGAAAAGAAGGGGGTGCGGTGCAGGCAGAGGGGAGGAGGATGGGGGTGGGCGTCCCCAGCATCCGCCGGCCCAGGATCCGTGGCAGGTGGCGGGTGGCGCTGCCCAGGTCCATCCACGTGGTCGGGGGCGGGCGACACAGGCACGTGGCAGCCGAGGGCCAGGACAGCCGACACGGGGCGGGAGTGGGGGGCTCAGCAATCTTTGAAAGATAAGAGGGGTTCGCTTATCAAAGGCTCTGGACCGACCCTCCTGGGCTTGAACCCACCAGGGGGCCCCGGAAACCCCGACTTACAGGGACGGTGGGAAAGCTCATTTTCTTACACTGGGACGAAGAAGGAAACGGTGACACACGGGCCCGGGGCGCGCAGGGCGGCCCCCTGACTGCGCCGGGGGCTCCGGGGCGCACCTGCCCAGGACGTCGGCAACCTCGCCTGCTGGGTTACCTCCTTGATTTTCATGCACTTTGCTTATTTTTCCAAATCAGTCTCAGGGTTTACATTTGTATTTCCTTTTTTTATTTTTACTTAGCATCGCTACATGAGCCTTTTCAAACGAGGTCATTAAAGATTTTTATTTTGATGTTCGCGGCTGCCTTCCGGCCGGTGGTCGTCTCGTAACGGATGCAGCTCTACTCTAAATGCTGGGAATTAGTTTTTTGAGACTTTTCTGTGTTATAAATAATGTGTGATAAGTATCTTTGCACGTGGCTTCTTACGACTCCGGTTCCTTCTCTGCTGTGCGTTGTCATCACAAGACACATAGAGTTGACGGCCAGGAAAAGGGGACTTTAAGTTTCTTTCCAGCAACAGGAATCTGCGGACGCTCCCACCAAATAGAAGGACGCCCTTGTCATCCCCTCGCGGATACTAGGGGATGTGATTATTTCTAAAATGCTTCCTTCTTGTTGGAGAAAGAATTTTTTTTTCCTAGAATAGTATAAAATAATATATTTTAAGTTCCTAATTCCTGAACAATTAAAAAAACACATTTCCCCTCATCTACAGTGAAACAAAGTTTTTGCTATTTTTTTATGGTTAGCATAGGGGTTTTATTATTATTATTATTATTTAATAAATTAATTTTTATTGGTGTTCAATTTACCAACATACAGAATAACACCCAGTGCTCATCCCGTCAAGTGTCCCCCTACGTGCCCGTCACCCATTCACCCCCACCCCCCGCCCTCCTCCCCCTCCACCACCCCTAGTTCGTTTCCCAGAGTTAGGAGTCTTTATGTTCTGTCTCCCTTTCTGATATTTCCCACACATTTCCTCTCCCTTCCCTTATATTCCCTTTCACTATTCTTATATTCCCCAAATGAATGAGAACATATAATGTTTGTCCTTCTCCGATTGACTCATTTCACTCAGCATAATACCCTCCAGTTCCATCCACATCGAAGCACATGGTGGGTATTTGTCGTTTCTAATGGCTGAGGAATATTCCATTGTATACATAAACCACATCTTCTTTATCCATTCATCTTTCGATGGGCACCGAGGCTCCTTCCACAGTTTGGCTATTGTGGACATGGCTGCTAGAAACATCGGGGTGCAGGTGCCCCGGCGTTTCATTGCATCTGAATCTTTGGGGTAAATCCCTAACAGTGCAATTGCTGGGTCATAGGGCAGGTCTATTTTTAACTCTTTGAGGAACCTCCACACAGTTTTCCAGAGTGGCTGCACCAGTTCACATTCCCACCAACAGTGCAAGAGGGTTCCCTTTTCTCCGCATCCTCTCCAACATCTGTGGTTTCCTGCCTTGTTAATGTTCCCCATTCTCACTGGTGTGAGGTGGGATCTCATTGTGGTTTTGATTTGTATTTCCCTGATGGCAAGTGATGCGGAGCATTTTCTCATGTGCATGTTGGCCATGTCTATGTCTTCCTCTGTGAGATTTCTCTTCATGTCTTTTGCCCATTTCATGATTGGATTGTTTGTTTCTTTGGGGTTGAGTTTAATAAGTTCTTTATAGATCTTGGAAATGACCCTTTATCTGATACGTCATTTGCAAATACCTTCTCCCATTCTGTAGGTTGTCTTTGAGTTTTGTTGACTGTTTCCTTTGCTGTGCAGAAGCTTCTTATCTTGATGAAGTCCCAATAGTTCATTTTTGCTTTTGTTTCTTTTGCCTTCATGGATGTATCTTGCAAGAAGTTACTGTGGCCGAGTTCAAAAAGGGAGTTGCCTGTGTTCTCCTCTAGGATTTTGATGGAATCTTGTCTCACATTTAGATCTTTCATCCATTTTGAGTTTATCTTTGTGTCTGGTGCAAGAGAGTGGTCTAGTTTCATTCTTCTGCACGTGGATGTCCAGTTTTCCCAGCACCATTTATTGAAGAGACTGTCTTTCTTCCAGTGGATCGTCTTTCCTCCTTTATCGAATATTAGTTGACCATAAAGTTCAGGGTCCACCTCTGGGTTCTCTATTCTGTTCCATTGATCTCTGTGTCTGCTTTTGTGACAGGACCACACTGTCTTGATGACCACAGCTTTGTAGTACAACCTGAAATCTGGCATTGTGATGCCCCCAGATATGGTTTTCTTTTTTAAAATTCCCCTGGCTATTCGGGGTCTTTTCTGATTCCACACAAATCTTAAAATAATTTTATCACCTGTAAAAGGATCAATGTTCTGCATTTTCATTTAAAATTTAAATTTTCAGTATGCCCGGGTGGCTCAGCAGTTTAGTGCCTGCCTTCCACCCAGGGCGTGACCCAGGGTCCCAGGATCAAGTCCCACGTTGGGCTCCCTGCATGGAGCCTGCTTCTCCCTCTGCCTGTGTCTCTGCCTCTCTCTGTGTCTCTCTTGAACAGATAAAATCTTTAAAAAAATAAAATTAAATTAAAATTTTCAACAATGCCTATTCCATAAAATTCTGGAAGATGGCATGGTTAGCAATGCAGGCCTCGCCTTGCTCTCCCCAGACAATGGTCTTCCTCAGCATTTGGATGAGCCCCCCCTCCCCCCCCCCCGCTGCAGCCCGCCACCTGCCCAGCCTTGGATTGCAAGCATGGGGAGCAGGCGAGGAGCCAAGCGGCCAGGCGGCAGGGCCGCAAGCACAAGGGTGTCTGTGCAGGGACAGAGCACACAGGAGAGTGCAAAGTCACCTTGCGCTCCCTCCACCTCATCGCAAGTCCCCGGGCACACCTGCCGGCAGCCTGGGTTCCCTGCAGCCCGGCCTCCACGTCCTTGTCTGCCCCCCGGGAAACAGCACAACAGCACGGCGCCCCGCTCACCCCGGTGTTCCCCCCAGCGGCTGGGAGCTCCAGGCCTGCATCGGTGCTGCTTCGCTTTAATTTCGAATCGGTAAAGAGACCCAGGTGCGCGCCCCTTGCACCTTGACCCCTCGCGCTCCTTCATGACTTAACTTCAGGAGAACAGAGTCCTCTGTCAGCGGCTGGATGGCTCGAGACGAGACGGCCAGGCAAGCCTCCTGGGTCGTCCTCCCAGCGTCTTCCCACGGGGAGGGGACGAGCCGGGCATAGGCCTGGGCCGCCCGCTGCCCGTGTCTCCATGAGTCGTCGTGCCAGGGATCTACCCGCCGAGCCCTCCGAGCTGCCAGGCAACCCCGTTCACAGCGACCCTGTTACTCCCCGCATTCGGGTAAATTCTGGTCAAACCTAACCCGTCAAAATCTTAAGAGCTGATCATCTGCACGTGAGGCGGATCCTGGGCTGCTCCTCCCTCCTGCCGCTTGCTACCAGCTTTGGGACCCCCCCCCCCTCGCGTCTGCACGGACAGGGCTCCCGGGGACGCCCCCCGTGTCTGCATAGACAGGGCTCCTTGGGACGCCCCCCTGTGTCTGCATAGACAGGGCTCCTTGGGACGCCCCCCCGTGTCTGCATAGACAGGGCTCCTTGGGACGCCCCCCCGTGTCTGCATAGACAGGGCTCCTTGGGACGCCCCCCCGTGTCTGCATAGACAGGGCTCCTTGGGATGCCCCCCACGTCTGCATAGACACGGCTCCTTGGGACACCCCCACCTCTGCACAGACAGGGCTCCCAGGGATGCCCCCATGTCTGCATAGACAGAGCTCACTGGGACGTCCCTCTGTGTCTATGCTCCCTGGGACGCCCCCCTGTGTCTGCATAGACAGGGCTCCTTGGGACGCCCCCCTGTGTCTGCATAGACAGGGCTCCTTGGGACGCCCCCCTGTGTCTGCATAGACAGGGCTCCCAGGGACGCCCCCCTGTGTCTGCATAGACAGGGCTCCCGGGGACGCCCCCCCGTGTCTGCATAGACAGGGCTCCTTGGGATGCCCCCCACCTCTGCATAGACAGGGCTCCTGGGGACGCCCCCCTGTGTCTGCATAGACAGAGATCCTTGGGATGCCCCCCACCTCTGCACAGACAGGGCTCCCAGGGATGCCCCCATGTCTGCATAGACAGAGCTCACTGGGACGCCCCCCTGTGTCTATGCTCCCTGGGACGCCCCCCTGTGTCTGCATAGACAGGGCTCCTTGGGATGCCCCCTGTGTCTGCATAGACAGGGCTCCTTGGGACGCCCCCCTGTGTCTGCATAGACAGAGCTCCTTGGGACGCCCCCCCATGTCTGCATAGACAGGGCTCCCAGGGATGCCCCCCTGTGTCTGCATAGACAGGGCTCCCTGGGACGCCCCCCTGTGTCTGCATAGACAGGGCTCCTTGGGATGCCCCCTGTGTCTGCATAGACAGGGCTCCTTGGGACGCCCCCCTGTGTCTGCATAGACAGAGCTCCTTGGGACGCCCCCCCATGTCTGCATAGACAGGGCTCCTTGGGACGCCCCCCTGTGTCTGCATAGACAGGGCTCCTTGGGACGCCCCCCCGTGTCTGCATAGACAGGGCTCCTTGGGACGCCCCCCCGTGTCTGCATAGACAGGGCTCCTTGGGACGCCCCCCCGTGTCTGCATAGACAGGGCTCCTTGGGATGCCCCCCACGTCTGCATAGACACGGCTCCTTGGGACACCCCCACCTCTGCACAGACAGGGCTCCCAGGGATGCCCCCATGTCTGCATAGACAGAGCTCACTGGGACGTCCCTCTGTGTCTATGCTCCCTGGGACGCCCCCCTGTGTCTGCATAGACAGGGCTCCTTGGGACGCCCCCCTGTGTCTGCATAGACAGGGCTCCTTGGGACGCCCCCCTGTGTCTGCATAGACAGGGCTCCCAGGGACGCCCCCCTGTGTCTGCATAGACAGGGCTCCCGGGGACGCCCCCCCGTGTCTGCATAGACAGGGCTCCTTGGGATGCCCCCCACCTCTGCATAGACAGGGCTCCTGGGGACGCCCCCCTGTGTCTGCATAGACAGAGATCCTTGGGATGCCCCCCACCTCTGCACAGACAGGGCTCCCAGGGATGCCCCCATGTCTGCATAGACAGAGCTCACTGGGACGCCCCCCTGTGTCTATGCTCCCTGGGACGCCCCCCTGTGTCTGCATAGACAGGGCTCCTTGGGATGCCCCCTGTGTCTGCATAGACAGGGCTCCTTGGGACGCCCCCCTGTGTCTGCATAGACAGAGCTCCTTGGGACGCCCCCCCATGTCTGCATAGACAGGGCTCCCAGGGATGCCCCCCTGTGTCTGCATAGACAGGGCTCCCGGGGACGCCCCCCCGTGTCTGCATAGACAGAGCTCCTTGGGACGCCCCCCCATGTCTGCATAGACAGGGCTCCCAGGGATGCCCCCCTGTGTCTGCATAGACAGGGCTCCCGGGGACGCCCCCCCGTGTCTGCATAGACAGGGCTCCTTGGGATGCCCCCCACGTCTGCATAGACACGGCTCCTTGGGACTCCCCCACCTCTGCACAGACAGGGCTCCTTGGGATGCCCCCCACCTCTGCACAGACACGGCTCCTTGGGACACCCCCACCTCTGCACAGACAGGGCTCCCAGGGATGCCCCCATGTCTGCATAGACAGAGCTCACTGGGACGCCCCCCTGTGTCTATGCTCCCTGGGACGCCCCCCTGTGTCTGCATAGACAGGGCTCCTTGGGATGCCCCCTGCGTCTGCATAGGCAGGGCTCCTTGGGATGCCCCAACCTCTGCACAGACAGGGCTCCCCAGGATGCCCCCCCATGTCTGCATAGACAGAGCTCCCAGGGATGCCCCCCGAGTCTGCATAGACAGGGATCCCAGGTCCAACAGGCCGGTTACTTCATTCTCCCAGAAGTCGACGGCACATGAGCTCCCACGTCGTTCCCATCATGGTTACTGGGAGAGGCCGTAAGCTGGCAGCGTTCCGCACACGACAGCCGTCTCAGGGCGACCCTGCATGCCCCAGCCCGGCCGCCTCCACGGCCTCGGACCCCTGAGCATGGGGACCTGCTTGGGCACCTGCGCCCAGCCTCACTGAGCCTTTCACGTGGCACAGCACCTGCTCCCGGGGAGCTGAGGGCTGAGTGGGCCTCGCAGGCTGTGGCCCCAGGACCCCGGGGACCCCGCAGCTCAGTCCCCATCCCTGACGCCCTGAGACTTATCATCAACACAGACTCCTTAACACCGGCTGTTTTTTTAAACCTTTATATTGCTTAAAAATGTGTCACAAAACAGAATGGAACTAGTTAATTCTGTTTCTTAAATTATAAAAATTATATCTTTTTTTTTGTCCCTGAAAACAAGAAATAATGGAGAGTGTTCTGAGAACATCTTCATAGCTTGCCTTTTTCCAATGCTAGAGTTCTGGCTTTGAACATCATCTAAAACTGTCTTCTTTAGGTTTTAAAATGATCAGAATTCCAGGGGGCAATAGGCTTAGACTCCACGCCCCGCCCGCCCGGCCGCCCTCTGCCTCAGGACCTTTGCAGGCTCATGGGATGCCTCCCGCGGCTCCGTGGCCCCGAGAACCCAGCCCAGCAACGACGGGGGAGACGGCAGGTGGCGGTTCCGTGAGCCCTGCTGCGGCGGCTGCCCTTGGCGACAGCCCGAGACGCCCGGGCGAGACCGAGGCAGCGAACGCCACCCCGGGAGCGAGGACCCCGCAGGAGCGAGCGGATGGAGGGCGGATCCGCAGGCCGCGAGGAGACCCCGCCAGTTACTCGTTTCCGCGGTCACAGGGCTTGTGGGCGCCGTGGAGAGGCAGGTGGACGAGCGCGCGGCCCTGCGGCCCGCCCGGAAGGTGCGCAGCTAACCGAGTGCTCGCGGGCGCACCGCTGCCTGCGGACGGGTGCTCGGGGCGAGAAGACGTCCATCCTGAGCTACCTGTGCCGCGAGGTGAGGTGGGTCCTCAGAGATGCTCGCGCGCGGCGATGTGCAGGAGCGCAGGGCTGGAGGCGGAGCGCGGGTGCCCACGGGGACCCGGTGCGCACGGCCTGGCTGTGCCCGCGGCGTCTGCTGTGCGCCCGACAAGGCCCCGGGTGGCCACGTCCTCCGAAGCCCGGCATGTCACTTGTCAGCGCACGTGGACCTCACTCTAATGACGCCTTGGACACAGATTTCCAGATCTGACATTGCATTGGAAAATGCAAGTTGGGAGAGATGTTTTTGTTTTTTTTTTGTTTGTTTGTTTTTCGGTCCCAGTGTGGTTCCAACTACCGGAAGGACCCAGAACACTTCGTTGCACCTCCAGGAGGTGTGAGACACGATGGACAGCAGACTCCCGGCTGTGCCACCCTGCATCGCCCGCGGCTGAGGTCACCGTCCCTCGGAAGAGCGGGGCCGTCTCTGCCTGGGACACACGGCGTTTCGCGTGCACCGTCCTCCGGAGGCACTTGCTCACGAGCTCCCGTCCGCTCCTGCAGCTCCGGCCCGCAAGGCCTGCCCTCCGCGCCTCAAAGTGGACGCAGCCTCGCCCTGTCCGCCTCCTGTGCCGCCCCTACGGCGCTGGCTCACGGGGGCCCTCACGAAACACCCGCCCGACGGCAAGGCTGCCTACCAAGCGGAAGGGCTCAGAATGGGGAAATGATTGGGAAACAGAACACTCCGTGAACAGACGGGGTTCTGCCTCAGTTTCCCATCCACGGTGAGAGGCTGCCCTTCTCCCTGGAGGAGGCTCCTGGGCCGCCGTCCTGGTACTTGTTGGCTCGGCACCGTGTGTCAGGAACACCAAGGGACCAGCAGCCTCTCTGCAGAAACACGTGTGACACGACATCCCAAGTGCCGTCGAGGAGCGAGGCTGATGGACGGGAGGGCAGAGGAGGAACGAGGCCACGGCCCTGGGCTGTGTCCTGCAAGGGGAGCCTCCTGCCGGCCACGGAGGGATGCAGGGCCTCGGGTGAGACACGGGACAGGCCTGGCACCTGGGAAGCCTCTGGTGCATTCCTCAGCCAGCTGGGGGCTGTGGATCCCCTGCAAGCAGACGGCCGTGTGCTAAGTGCTGAGGCGCCCGTGGTGACCGACTGGTCCCTGGCCGCCGGGATGCCGGGTCCTTCCAGCGCCCGAGTGCAGACTCGGACCACAGGAGAAGCAGGGGCCGCGGAGAGGGCCGCGCGGGTGGGGGTCGCCTGCAAGGGGGGCAGTGGGGCAGGTGGGCAGGGAGCCGGGACGGACAGGACAGCAAGCTCGCCGTCGGGGTGGCGGCAGCCCCCGGGGCCGGGCCCGGGTGCAGGGGGGCAGCCGGTGAGGGTGAGGCCGCACCCAGCGGCTCTCAGATGCGTGGCCCAGGAGCAGCTCGGGATGCGGACGAGGCGCCAGGCCAGGGCGTGAGTCTGTGCCTCACCCGGCATCTCAAACTGCCCGTGGAACCGGGTGACTCTGGACGTGCCTGCAGCCGTGTCGCCCTCCGTGTCGCCCTCCAGTCGTGTCGCCCTCCTCCACCCTAGAAGGTCCTCTGGCGCTCCCGTGACCGCGGACGTGGGGGCTCAGGGAGGTCGCAGGCCTTGCTCAGGCCCCAGGATGGGAATCCTAGCGCCGGCCCTCGGCCCCCTCACCCCGCGTCCTGCTGCGGTCTGTGCCTCCGGTTCGACGTCACCCGACGGCCTCCTAGCTCTTCCGCTCCGCGGTGCACACAGAACCCGGACGCGGCCCAGGACGGCGAGATGCTTACGAGCGTCCCTCCTGCGTGAGCAGAAGCGGAGATGCCACGACGGCCTCGGGCCGGTGCAGCCCCCGGCCGCGGGAGCAGACCTGGTGCCCCGCAGCCCGTCACTGGCCCGGCTGCCCCTGCAAGCTCAACAGCTCTGACCTACGGTTAGATACGGGAGGTCACAGCCTCCGCTTGGGGCCCTCTTTCCCGTTTCTAACACTGAATGGTTTCCGTGGCCCTCGGGCACCCTCCAGGAGAAGGAAGCGAGCGGGTCGCTGGCAGGGTTCTGGCTCCCCCATGCGCAGCCGCTGCCCTCCCTGCTGGCTGCCCCGGCCCCTGCCCCAGGTCGCCCTGCCGGGTATCACCGCGCAGACCCGCGTGGGACCAGCCAGAGGATTCCCGCCAGCCCGCACGGCACACGGCGCACCTGCTTATCTGTTGGCGGCTTGCGTTTCCTTATCACGTTGTTGCCACCGGACGACGAGGAACAGTAAAGTCCTCGTTGTTCTCAGCCCTGCAGTGAGAAGTCATTTTTGTAGCAGGGTCGTCTTAGGAGAAACAGAATTACGCTGGGGGCCCGTCTGCGCGTGGTCCTGGGGTCTGAGCCGGAGCGCAGGGGGCCCGTCCTCGGGGAGTCTGGGCGCCCGTCTGCACGGTGACCGCCCTGCTCCAGACCATGCGCCGGGCAGCCAGGACCGCGGGCGCCGGCCCCGTCCTCTCCGTCCAGAGCGAGCCTCCACATGGCCTGGCCTTGACCCGGGGGGGCGGGACATGGGCTGCGGCTGGTCCCGGCCACGTCGTCTGCGTGTGGCCCCGGGAAGCCCACGTGCACAGGATGTTGAAGCAGCTGCTCTGAGCGGCCGATGGGATCCAGCCTCCTTGATTGGGGTTCTGGTTGTTGGTTTTCCTGGCAGCGAGATGAAATGACTCTCCTGACCTGCCATCTCCCAAACGCCGAGGAATTAGCCTTCCGCACGCAGGCCCGTGCTAGGCACCCTGGCCCTCCCCCATTTCTTTTTCAATTTCTGAGGCTGTTATTTCAGTAGAACCCGCGAGGAACCCCGTTGCACTGGGATCCGTTCCAGGAAACATAGTAGGATCCCAGCACGAGGGGGCCTGAGCAGGGGGCAGGTCCGCCGAGCCTCCCCCGCCCGCCCCCACCCCGTGGACGTCTCGCCAGGGACAGGAAGTCCCTGATGCCGCCCCTTGGTGCTGCCAGGGGCACGAGACACGGGCCTGTGGTCCGTCCGTATGGCAGACGACGCCTCTGAGGGCGCCGAGGGTCTGATTCGCACCGTCCTTCTGCGGACCAGACCCCCGAGACCCTGAGTTCTGGAGCGCCCCCCACACGGGCCTACGGCGCGCCAAGAGCTCCCCGGAGCACAGCCGCGGTCACTCCCGAGCGCATGTCTGAGACCCTTGGCGTTGGCGCAATTGGCCTTTTTCTGCTCCCGTGGTTGGGGGGGAGTTGGGGGAAAGTCGACAGGGACACATTCCCGTGTACTGAGTATACAGATCCAGAGACAGATGCGGGTGCCTGGTGGCAGCCCCCCTGACGGGGCGAGTCCCGTGGCCGCGCCCGCGTCGTTCCGCGCACCGTGGCTCCTCTTCCCCGGGGCCCCCTGCAGGTTTTCCGCGTGGTGGGAAAGAAGCGCCACTGCATTTCGTTAAAAAAGACAGAAGCTCTACATCTCAGATGTTAGCCTAGCGCGGTGGACTCAGCGGGTGTGCTGGCTGTTTGAAGACGGTTCCGGAAGCCTGTCCCCTTTCCCCGGGCGGAGTGCTGGCGGCCACCAAGAAGCCTTGGCGCCACGTTGCCGCTGCGTGGGGGACCCGTGGGGAGGGTCAGAGCCTTTGCACCAACAGCCCATCTCCGGCTGCAAAAGGGCCACGTGCTCATTAAGACAAACCGAAGTAGATGAAGTGCACCGAGGGCCTCCCGCGTGCCAGGTGCGCCCTGGGTGACAGTCCTGGAGCAGCTGCCAAGCAGCGGGGGAGCGCTGAGGACCTGCGTCCAGGAGGCTGGTGAGGGACGGGGCTGGTCACACGTGCCCACGCCCGCACACCCCGGGACCTCTCACCCAGCCGCCTGCCCCCCTCCCCCCACGACGTGTGCCACGTCCCTTCTGACTGGGAATTCTACGAGGCCACAGCCACCACCACGGCCACAGTGGGCACGTGCACGTCCCCGAGGGTCCTGCCGGAGACTGGGGGGCTGAGATGCGCCTCACCAGATCCAGGAGAGATCCTGCTAGGAGGAGCGCAGAGGATCTCCCAATTGGTCCCCAATGCCCCTTCCCTGCGAGATCCCACTCCACCTCGTTCTAAACAAACAGGGCGACCTCCGCGGCTCTCCACCAGACTGCGCGAAGGCCAGGCCCCCGTTGAGCACCAGCGGAGCCTGACACGTCTCGTCGTCTGGGCGTAGGGACAGGAGCAGGCCGTGCCGGGGACGCCCAAGGCCCGAGCCCCGAGGCCGGGACGCACACCCTGGCCACGGCTGCATGTGCAGGGAAGCGCGAGCAGGGCGGTGGGCACCACGAAGCCTGCCGTGTGCTTCCTTAGGACCCGTGCCTCTGACGGACGGTCGAAAGTAAGCAACGAGGAAACACAGCCCGTCCAGCTGAGATATTCCCCGAACACGGGGAGGGAAGCCCCAGAGGCAGATGGATTCGGCCCTGAGGTCACGGTTCCACAAAGTAACTCGGGCACCACGGCGTGGAGCTCACCATCGCCACAGAGATTACAGTCAGGGCTTCGGTACGAAGAAAACGTCTTTAATCCTCTTCATAATGACCAGATTTTAAGGCTCATTATTTGTAGCCTGACGCCCATTAAGCCGTGGAGCAGCTTTGAAAATCTACGCGGAGCGGGAGCTTATGTATTTCGCTTGCAGCGGCTTATTAGAAAATGCATATTTAAGAAGCTTCACGATTTCCACCCAAGGCATATTTTGCCTGGAGTGAGTGTGTGCGTGTGCGCGTGTCTGTACGACGTGGCGCATCCATCATCCGCACGAGCTTCGGGTGTGCTAACGCGTCAGCTCCATCCCCACCCTAAACCGATAAACATCTCCATCCTTTCACCACCGGAATTTTAAATACGGCGCCGTCGAGTCACTTCCCACCAGCCGTACACAGACGAGGTACCGCGTCCTCGAGCACCTGCTGGACAATAACCCAGCACGTATTTGAGGAAGAGCGGGAAATCTGTAGCTTCGTGTTTGGTTTTTTTTTTCCCAGTTTTATTTTTTTCACATGTTTTATTTTCACTTATTTATTTATTCTTATTGCAGTTCGATTTAAGCGCCCCCGCCCCCGGGGCCCGTCAGCCCGTCACCCCGTCCGCCCGCCCACCTCCCCTTCCACTACCCCTTGTTCGTTCCCCAGAGCTAGGAGCTTTGTGTTTTTCGTATTTTCGTGTATGTCCGGCCCCGGCACAAACACATGTCCCGCTTCTCGGCCCTGGCTGCCCGTCCTCGTCACCACACGTCCGGGAAGCTGTGCCGGCGTCGCTCCAGCGGGAAGCAGGGCCGGGGCGCTGAGTGCGAGCACGGCACCGAGTACCTGTGGTGGTGTCCGCTGGGCGCCACTGGCCGGCCGTGGTGTCACGGTCGCTGCCTCGGGCACCACATTTCTCCATCCGGACTGAGCGCGGCCCAGGTGGTCGCTGTCGCTGGTGCGAAACGTAGCCCAGTGCCCCGCAGACCGAGAGCGCTGGTGCCAACGCGTTAATGTTCAGAAAGACAAGGTCGTCAGCGCGTGGCCGGGGGGGCGTTGGCTTCCGCGGCTCTCTGGCGGCGCCCGGTCCTCTGGCTAAGGTGGACGGAGGCGCGGGCGGCCGGGCGGGCATGCAGGGTGGCAGGGCGTGGACGGGCTCCCGGCACAGGTGCTCTCTGGCTGCCGTTCGCCTCCACCTGCCCTGTGCCTGACGCAAGAGGCGCTTGCTTAGCAGACGGGACGTCTGGCCTGATGCTGACCGGTGTGCCGAGCCCGCGCACGCCGCTGAATCTCTCTGGCACCAGTGTCTTCGTTTTCTGGGTGAAAAGACAGATTCAGTGATTCCTAAGGCTCCTACCTCCCCCAGCCGTCGCTGCTCCGAGGGGGTTGTCATAGTCACCGGCGTCTCCTGGCAGGCGGGACACGGGCTCGTGATGGACCGGCCTCCTCGGGGAACCTTCTTAACCACTTCAGACTTCTCACTAAAATAGAAAGAGTCTCTGTGTTTTTTATATATAGCAGTTTCATTTTTCGATCTTACGGCCAAGAGGTAGCTTGGTTCCCGGGATAATTTTATCCTGACGTTCTCAACATCCTGGCAAGGATGGTAAGTGTTGCTTTGTGCGGGGAGAGGAGACAGCACGCGACCCGTTGAAGGCGCTGGTAGGACCGAGTCTAAAGCCTGGAGGGCGCGCGGCAGGTGTGTCAAGGATACGGATCGCGAGCACAGAGGTAGCGACGGCCCAGTCGGCCGCCCCGCGCGGGGAGGGCTTCGGACCATCGGCTCGGAGGCGCAGTCCCTAAGCCAAGGAATTGAGATGAGAATCCTCAAGTCGAATCGAGATGAGAAGAGAAACGCGTGAGCGGAAGTCAAGAACAGGGTGAGGTGGTTCACCGCGTTGGGCTGAGCAACGGTGCGGAGTTCGTACGGGGAGAGGATCCTGATTCCGGGCCGGTCGGGAGTGACGTTCTAGAGAAGGTGGAACTTGCGACGGAACCTGCCGCGGGTCGGCTGGCGGAGAGGAGGGCGTGGGAGGGCGTGGGGCCTGGAGGAGGCCCGGAGCCGGCTGGGCTGCGGGGGATGCCCGGGCTCTGAGATCCTACGCGCAGGATGGAGGGAGCCGCATTTTTCAGATTCCTTAAGGTGACGTAGACCGGGTCCACGCTCCAGGAGGAGTTGAACCCACTTAGCAGCTCGTGCTGCCTTGAGGAACTCACCAAAGTGGTGGCCGAGGGTCTGGCTCCCAAAGGCAAAGGGACACGGGGAAGGATAAAGGGGGAGGAGGGGCAGCAGGGGAATTTTGGACGCAGCGGAGTCGAGCATCGAGTACCGTGCGGCTCAACCAAGTCGCATCATGGGCGGCCCCAGAGAGACCTGAGCTCTAGAGCCCCGGGAGCTCGAGAATTGGTGGCACCCGGTGCCTCCGATGGTGGATCTGGCAGCCGGGAAAGTGGCTCCACATGTGCGTCGGGGCGGACCCCGGGCCCGATGAGCCAACCTCTGTCCCCCAGGGTGACTTGTTCTCTGGAGAGAATGAAGCTCAGGGTTCTCGCTGGGCCCTGGAGGTGGAGGGCAGACGGGAGGGCTGGGTGGGCATCCGGGCCCTGAATGCCCAGATCCCAGATTCCAGGCGGATACCAGCGCTTACTGCTGGACGAGCTGGCTGAGTGGAGCAGCTGGATCAGGCCGTGCCTGAGGCCCACGGTCACCGCGGCCCGGCCCTGTGTGCGGGGCGGGGGGGGGGCACTCAGAGATGGGGCGCGGGGAAGGGCCTCCAAACAGCTGCAGAGCACAGCGTGGAGAAAGCAGGACTATGCAAAAAGAAGGAAACCCTCCCCCCAAAACGTAATAGTCTCAAAGAAATAGGAGAACGGTTACTTAGAAAACAATGAGGACTTCAAAGAAATTTAGAAAAACGGAAAATAGCAAGAAATAAAAACTCAAGAGAAGGCTTGAAGGTAACGTCAAAGGAGCCTCACAGTAAGGGGACAAAGCTCTGGGGGGAAACAGCAAAGGGAAGACCTGACAAGGCGCAGCTCCAGGAACGCAGCGTCCCAAGCCCGACACGTCCGGGGCCAGAGCAACGTAAGCAGAAAACTGCGCTAGAAGCAAATACTGAGTTTCCCTGCACGGCTCCAGATGGGCGCAGCCCCCCAGCGCCCGGCCAGGAGGCGAAAACCGGGCCGCAGCCAGAGGGACCCGGCTCCTGACGAAGCATGGACTTGGGGGCCCATCGCCAGGAACGAGAACACGAGGAAGGAGGCGGCACAGGGACCGGCCAGCGCGGTCCTCCGGGCAGCCCTCCGTGACGGGCAGGGCTCGCGGGGACGCCCTCACACACGCGGGTCCCCGTGCCCCCCCCGTGCCCTCCCCTGTGAGCCGCTGGTGGAGGCGCCGCCCGCACAGGAGAGGCCGGGGGACAGCGGGCTGGAGCCGAGACGTGGGCCTGGCTCCCGGGCAGGGCCGGTGGGGTCCCCCCAGGGATGGGTACATGGAGCAGCGAGGCGAGGCCAGCGGAGGCCCCTTCAGGGACCCTCGGGGGCGCTAGTGGGGTCCCGATGGAGGAGCCTGTCTGGGGCCGCGTGGCCCGACCTCCCCACGGCAGCCTCACTGGCCCGTCCGTCCGCCCGTCCCGCCCCCATCGGGCTGCTCTGCGCTCGTGTCCCGGGAGCCTAAGCACGTGTGCGCTGCGCCTCGTGAAACGTGTTCTTAGCCAGCGGGCGCAGGGCCACCCGGTCCACTCACTCAGGAGTATTTCATCTCCGCTTACGTAGGATAGACGCCGAAGAAACGGGCGTGTCACCGTCTTAACGGGTCCTGACAGTGGCCCGATGAGGAAGAGGGACCGGGAAGGCAAGACACGGGGACACGGGAGGTTCAAGCGCTCTGTCCAACGTGACTCAGTCGTGTGGCTTTCGGCGAGAACTCGGGGCCCCGTCCTTAGAAGGGGAACTATCATCGTCTCTACGCCAGAGAGCGGCTGTGAGGGCCTGGGACTGACGCCGGGGACGACGGCAGACACAGCAGCAGGGTGCTCGGTGAGTCGCGCTGTCCTCGTCCAGAATCACATCCAAATACTACCTTTTTTCTTTTTTTCTTAAAGATTTTATTTATTTATTCATGAGAGATGCAGAGAGACAGAAGCAGAGACACAAGCACAGGGGGAAGCAGGCTCCACGCAGGGAGCCCGACGCGGGACTCGATCCCAGGACCCCGGGGTCATGCCCTGGGCCAAAGGCAGATGCTCAGCCCCTGAGCCACCCGGGGCCCCAAAAGCATCCTTTTCAGCCCGGCACAGCAGAGGCTCTTCGGGCGACACAGAATAAGTATCACCCGTGCAAGGAGGGTTATACCCAGAGCACCCGTGCGTCCGGGAGCCCAGCTGGCCGCCCTCCCTTGGCGAGCGTCGCCCAGTCCTTCTCCCGTCGGAGCAGGAACACGCCAGCAAATCTGATTTCGGTTACTGAGGCCTCGTCCTCTGTTTACATTAAAGTTAGTTAAATAAGGGGCACCCGGGGGGCTCAGCAGTGGAGCATCTGCCTTCAGCTGAGGTCATGACCCCAGGGTCCCGGGATCGAGTCCCGCGTCGGGCTCCCTGCAGGGAGCCTGCTTCTCCCTCTGCCTGTGTCTCTGCCTCTCTCTCTGGGTCTCTCGTGAATAAATAAATAAAATCTTAAAGAAAAAAAGAAATTAGATAAACGAAAGCCTCAAGTAAGAGACCATTAAAAATAAAACAGCAAGCAGCCTGGAGAGCGTGAGAGACATGACATTTTCTCAGAGCAAGTTACCAGTTTTCTAAAATGATAAAAAAAAAAAAAAAAGATGTGAGAGGAAAGACTCAAGATTGTTTAAGTCCAGTGAACACCGGCAGGACCGTAAAAGCTGCAACAACCGAGAGGAGTTTCGGGGCATCCGGACGGCACAGTGACGCTCAGGGAACACGGGGGCGTGCGGGAGATTCGACGCGGTTCTGCATTTGCAGCTTCGGGAAGCTCCCGCCAGGCCCCACGCGAGCTCCCGTCCCCGACAGTAACCGTATCGCGGGTGCTCTGAGGTTTCAGCTGCGTGAAACAAGCAGAAAACCCATTTGTCGTCACCTTCAAGCGTCACATCCATAAAGGGTTGGGGGTGGGCGTGGATGCATGAGGCATGGAGCCTGTCGAGCCCCCGCCAATGAGGACCTGGCCTTTGGGGTCGCCTCCACGCCCGGGAGGCACCTGCAGGCATGCAGGGCGGGGCGGGGGGGGTGGACTGAGCTCCGCTCCGGTACCCGCCCGTCCCTGGGGATGGATCAGTCCCACTGTGCTCCAGGTTCACAGAACACGCTCCCGTGAGGGACTGCAGGAGGAGACCGAGCTGCCTTGAAGCCCTAGTCCTGGGACCCGAGCGACCTCCCCGAGCTCCTGTCCCCGCAGCACCGGCGTCCGTCCAGCAGGGGCTCACCCACACGCGCCTGCTGCGCACCTGCGAGTCCCGGCCGGTGGCACACACCTGCCCGCTGGACGATGGTGCCGATGGACGTCACCAGACGCTTAGAATGTGACCAGCGCGACTGAGGAGTTGATTTTTTAAATTGTCTTTAATCTTAACTAAATACCCAGCCATGCCTCGCAGCTACCGGACAGGATACGACGGCCCTAAAACCTCACAAGGGAACGCAGGCTGCTTTCTCCAGCTGGGGAAACCCGTAGTCACGCCGGGATGGGGTAAGTGCTGTCATTTTTAACAAAAGGGGACAACTACAGTTTGTTCATTCAGCAAACAGTCCTTGACCACCGGCCGTCCGCAAGGCCCCGCGGGCCACCGTGGGAAGCACGCAGCTGGCGGGAAGGACGACGCGGACCCCACACCGTCCGCTGAGCTCGGGCGCTCCCGCCACGTCCGTGTCCCCGCTTCCCGCTTCCCAGTTAGCCCTGGTCTTGCTGGCAGGACTGGCGTGTGCTGGTCGGCGTGAGCCCCGACGGCTCCGAGTGTGACGCAGTCGGAAGCCGGCTCACTTTATGGCACCTGCGTTGGCAACACGCGCCAGGTGACGGGGGCGGCAGCCTTCCCTCCTCCCGGGGGCTGGTCACCTCGGCGGCACACGCGAGATGCGCAGAATGTGGGTTCGCAGGATCCACGCCCCCCAAGCTCACGTGGCAGGGTTGCCCCCAAGGCCGCGCTCCGACCTGCCCCGAACCCCGGGTCTCACGGACCGGGAGGCGCCTGCGGGCCTGAGCCGCCGCTGGAGCAGCTGCCGCCTGACGCGCGGGTGAAGGCTCGTCGCCGTCACGTTCACAGGAGGCTCCAGGAGCTGGCGCCCGTGGACTGGAGCCCGCGGGGAAGGGGCCCACGGGACGTGTCTGCGGCAAGCGTGTCAGACGGTCGGCAGACATTAGCGGACACAGGAAAGACGGAGCAGGCGGCGAGCGGTTAGCAGCAGGCGCCAGGAGCCCGAGGCCGGCAGGTGCCAACGGCCGGGAGTTTCATGGAAACAGTTTCCAAAATCATAAACAGAAGCAGCGGAGAGATGCTAGGAGCCGCGCTCCGCTGGGAACAGCGAGGACCCCATTCAGGGATTTCTGATGCTTCTCAAAGTAGCCCAGCAAAGGGACTGGCAACCCGTTCATCACACAGACGGGTAAACTGAGGCCCCGCCAGCATGCGGGAGCCCATCCGGTGTATGCAAAGCGGAGCCAGGAATGCAGGGCTCGACGTGCCGGTCCCTCCACGTGGCCCACCCCGCTCCCGAGCTGCCTCCTCCCGCTCTGCCCACGCTCCTCCCAGCGATGCTTCCACTCCTCCCCCTTTGGGTCCCCCCCACACGGGGCTCTGGAGGACAGGGCAGGAGGGCGGTCGCTGCAACCAGAGGAGCAGGTGGGCAGTATCGAGGGCAGCCGCCCGCGCCTCGGAGGTCAGGCCCGCCCCCACCTGCCAGGTCCTGGGGTGCAGACCCCGGGTGTGCAGGTGTTCCCTCAGCAGGCACCTGCCCTCCAAGTCCCCACCGGCCTGTCACTAACAGCAGCCTCTGTTCTAAGGAGCGTCTCCGCGCTCTTGCTCCAAGGCTCGCGCCCGTCTCAGGTCTGAGCGACCAGGGGGCCGTCGGGAGACCTCGGGCAGCGAAGTGTGTGCAGGCGGGTGGGCGGGACGGGGATGAAGCCCGGAGCCCGGCCGTGGTGACGCGGAGCACTCTGAGCAGCATCACTGAAGCGCAGCACCCTGTTGGCCACTTTGACGTCACGTCCTCGCGACCTGGGTGACCCTGATGGTCCAAGGGAGGCCGGGTGCTCTGTTCCGGTGACCAGGTGACCTCGGCGCGGAGCAGGAGTCCTCGCTGGGCAGGTGGCTGCCGTGGTGACCTGGAACACGGTGGGCCGACCCTGCAGGGACAAGCGCCCTCACTGCGGCGTATCCTTCGTTCGGACAAACACAGACGGGACGCATAGGCCGTCTCCTGACCAGGGCCGTCCCCCGAGAAGCCTGGCTGGTGGGCAGCCAGTCCTCCAGCGTCCGAGGCCCCTGACTCAGTCTCCCCGGCGTGTGCAAGGAACCGCATGTAAGAAAGCTCAGTGGTTAAGGACTGAGCTTCAAAAGGCAGATGACCCGCCACCCGGGGTTTCGGAGTTGGTGGAGCCTCAGCAGTCAGCCAGCGCCCCTCGCTTTACGGACGAAGAAAGGGATCCGTGCACACGGAAGAGGGGACCGAGCAGGGTCGCACGCTGGGATGGGAACGAGGTCCCTCGACCCCGGGCCCCGGCGCACACCAGCGTCCTCCGGGCCCCGGGTGAGTCGTGTCAGCGCTACGACAGCACGAGAGGCACCCAAGCAACCGGAGCAAATCACTTTCTAGGAGACGTACAGTCACTGCCACTGCCTTTCATTCCCGGTGGAGCTGTCTGGGAAGTGTTGATCCAAGTGGCAAACTGCGCAGTAGTGAGTGTCCAGAACCACGCGGGGGGACAGGCCTGCTGGGTCGCCGGATTCCTGAGCGAGAACAAACCTGCGACGAGGATCGAAGCGCAGGCACCACGTCCCCCCGAGGACCGAGTACGCGCCGGGCGCGGCACCCACCTCCGTACAGACCCCTTGCCTCCATCCCTAAAGCAGGTGTGCGACCCTCGCTCATGGGGGGGGGGGCTGAAGTGTGAAGTCCAGTATCTGTCCCAGCCCCACCGCGTGGCACCTGCCACAAGCACTTGGGACGCGTCACCTTCCAGACGGCCCGTCCCTCAGCCACGGGTCTATCCGCGCCTCTTCCCACTGCTGTGGGGATGTGCCCGGGGCCAGCAGGGGCTTGAGCATCCGGCAGAGGCTCTGAGGACCCTCATCGGGCACCAGGGCGCCACGGTGACCGCCTCGCCCACCCTTTCCGCCCACACCCTTCCTGGGAATGAGACGCGTCCCCGAGTCCCCAGGCTGTCGTGCCCCTCCTGACCTTGGCCGGTGCCTGCCACCTCCCTGCCAGCCCCACGTCCCACACTCCAAACCCCCCTGCGTTCGGTTTTGATGTCTGTTTTCTGCACTGATCACGCTCTTTCTTGTGTTCACATCTTTGCAGAAATGTGTTTGAATAGCTCCACACGTCCCCCTCGAAGTCCCCCCCCCCAGCCTCAGCCTTGGCTCCCCGGGCCCGCTGCCCCTCCCTGCTTTGCCTAATGTAGCGCCGTCGCATGACTTCATCCTCGCATCGATCCCACGCCACCCATTCGTGAGGCGACACTTTCCCCCGTGTCCAGGACGTGCCCGGTATTTGGTGCACACGCCAACGGCACTGATCGGGTCCAACGCGGTCTCACTCGCCGGCTACGTCTGTGTCGTTCCCCTCTGAGTCTGGCAGGGCCTGGGCTCCAGCCCCACGGAGCCTCCCAAAATACACACGCGCTGGACGTGTCCATGTGAGACTGGAAAAACACGTCACATCTCAGGTCCAACACTAAGCTCATCAGAGTCCTACCGACGGCTCACTCGGTCACGGAGATCACACATCTCATGTTAGGACAGAGGGAGCCGCTGCCTCTGTGCCCCGGGTCTTTCCCCCTTGTTCCTCGTGGCACATCCGCAGGCTTCCCCGGAGGATGATGAGTCATTAGCAACGTGGCTTTGGAAAATGGTCCCCTCTGGGAGACTAAGGGGTGGGGTCCTGCTGCGACGGCCGTACCCACCCGTGGGTCGATTTCAGCAGGTTTTAGGAGCGACTGCCGAGCACACTGACTTTGTTTTCTGTGGCGCTGAGATGGGCTGGACGATATTCCTCGCAAGGGCCAGTTGTGCTCGGTCTCTCTACACGGCAACGGGCATTGGCGGTTCATCTTCTTCGCACAGGTCGGTGCGGTGACAGGTGCCGTTTTGTCCGTGGAGTGTAGAAATCCAAGTGCGTCCAAAGCTTTCTCACAGCACACGCGCGTTATGTTTCACGTAAACGGGTGCACGTTCCGCGCGTGGACTACGGCTTCTTGTACGACGTCCGTCCCACATCTTGCGTGTTTGGCAAAGTGTTGAAGAACGTGAATTTGTGTTGTCAGCTGCGTGGCTCGGAGGCAGTGCCTCCCAACCGTCCCCCTGAACTCCGTGGGACCCTCCGCGTTATTATCTGGTGGCCGTAGCGGGGAGCTGGGAGGGGAGGCGAGGGTGGGGGTGCCCGGGTGGGCGCGTGTGTACCTGTGTGGGTGGCGCTCCTGCTAAGCTTTAGCTCGTGTGACCAGGGCCCCTGGTGCTCTAACCTCCAAAGATAGTGACCCCGATCTTCTCTCTGTCTCTCTACACAGCGTCTATGGCTGCCCCTTGGCTAAAAAAAGAAAAACACAGGATAAGCAGCCCCAAGAACCTGCTCCCAAGCGGAAACCGTTCGCCGTGAAAGCCGACAGCTCCTCGGTGGATGAGTGCTACGAGAGCGAGGGGTCGGAGGACGTGGACGAGAAGGAGGAGGACGAGGAGGAGGAGTTCTCGGAGGACGAGGACGAGCACAGGGAGGAGGACGAGGAGGATGAGGAGGGGGACCGGGAGGAAGAGGAGGAGCTCGAGGAGGAGGAGGACGATGATGACGAGGATGGGGAGGACGTGGAGGACGAGGAGGAGGACGAGGAGGAGGAGGACGACGACGACGAGGAGGAGGAAGACAATGGTAATCTTTAAAATAGTAGTACGCGATACGTGGTGACGGGGGCCCGAGTGTCCCCGCGGAGGTCCCGGTGGGGCGGTTCAGGGCACAGCCACGACCGCGTGCTCACAGCGTGAGTGTACCTGGTCGGGGCTGGAACCAGTGTCCGTCCAGGTGTCCTTCACACTGGTCTGGAAACCATTCCTCTCCGTGCGCCGCCAGTCGGCAGATGCTGTGCGTCACTCGGGTCCGAGGGCTCGTCACCGACGTGGGTGCGGTGTTCGCCGTGCGCACACTGATCCAGGACCTTACGGCGGCGCACCGACGAGGCTTTAGCATCCTGTGTTCCCGGAGGCTCTGCCCCTCACATACTGGCATCCGCCCAGGTGCTGGTGTGGGGATGGCTCGGCCTGCTGCCCTCCCAGGGCCGGGAGCTCGACGAGACCCCGGGGGCGCCAACGGGGGAGGCCGCGCTTGTCTGTCGGTGGCCAAGTCATACTTTTTGTCCCGGATTGGGGTGGAAGGAATGTCGCTGAAACGAAACCGCTCCTCGACCCGTCATTGGCTTCGTGCCGGAGGACCGTGTTTCTGACCCGGGGTGTCCAGCGTTGCGAGGGAGCCAGGCGTGCCAGGGCGTGGCGCGCGCGGTGGTGACCGTGCTTTGGGCGGAATTAGGATGGCTTTGCTTTTATATGGTTTCCTGTTAGCGTCAGGCTCACCACCATAAGTTGAAAGATAATCCTTTCCTAAAAGTCATCTCGGCTCTAGAGGAGGGGGGGGGGTTCTGAAGAATCTAGATTTAGTCTTTATTGGCTTCGAGTTTGCCTCAGAGAAACGCCAAATGTGTCTGAAAGCAAAAGGAGTGTCTTCTCTCAGGCTTCCTCCTTGGGCTCAGAGCTCTTGGAAGCCTGAACTCCGGGAGAGCTCATTTCTCGGAACCGGGGACGGCTGCTGCGGCCCGCGCGGAGAGCTGCTTCAGATGGGGTGGGCGTGGGCTGGCTGTGGCTCACGCCGCGCGGCGGAGGCGAATTGATGTTCCTCCTCCAGAGGCCATTCTCGTTGGTTCCTGGGAGCCTGAGTTTTATGACTGTCACAGCAGGTTCAGTCCTGCTCCTGGGGGCAGTTCACCATCCCGTTCACGCAGGTAGACGAGCATGTCCACATATGTGGGCACGCACCCGTGGGTGCACACACACGGATTCCACGCGTTAAAGTGCGGGCTCCCACGATGGTGCTTCCTGCCGTGACATCGGGGAGCGTGGTGTGGACAGAGTCTGATGACGTGCATCGGCCACACACACGTGGGCACCGCCAGCCCCGCTGTGTGGACGGTGGCCCACACCCCAGCGTCCCTGACGAGACGGCGCCGCACGCTGAGCATTACAGGCGGTACCTCCGTGTTCCATTGGGAACGTTGGGAAACAGGCCAACCTGGCAAGTGACTTGTGAGCACCTTTCCTAAATGTGTGCCGTTTGGGGCAAAATCATTAAGTGCTGAAGCTGCTTAACGGCGTGTGACTGGACCGTGGCTCCTTGTGAGGACGGGGCGCAGCAGCATCGCCCTTCCGCGTGCCCGTTCCGAGCTCGGGCAGCAGCGCGGATCCAGGTGCGGGTGTCTGTGCGTGCCGCGTCCCGGTACGAGAGCTCTGTAAACACGCATCACTGAAACCGAGCGTCTCCACCACATTTTAGGTCCTGCTCTTCATTTGCTAGAATTAAACTTCCAAGTGCAGTTTCCTGAGGCTCACATTTTTAAATCCACTTTTCAAGTACCGAGTGACATGTTTTGAAGAAGTGGAGCCTTACGGAAATAGCTTCAGGATGTAACTAGATCGGGGTTTGCTTTAATTATTATTCTAACTCGAATGCTTAGAACGTAGTTTTTTGTTTTTTTGTTTTGGTTTGGTTTTTTTGTTTTTTTTTTTTTAGAACGTAGTTTTTATTTTTTTTTTTGTACTTTTATTTTATTTTTATTTTTTTTAATAAATTTATTTTTTATTGGTGTTCAGTTTACCAACATACAGAATAACACCCAGTGCTCATCCCGTCAAGTGTCCCCCTCAGTGCCCGTCACCCATTCACCCCCACCCCCCGCCCTCCTCCCCTTCCACCACCCCTAGTTCGTTTCCCAGAGTTAGGAGTCTTTATGTTCTGTGTCTCTTTCTGAAGTGAGATAGCGGATCAAAACTAGTGAGAGATTCTAGAAAAATCCAAGAAAAGTTTCTGGGAAAATTCAAGTAAGTGGGCATGATAAGTGGATGTATGACGGAACCGTGAGATGCATGGGGGCATGAGTATGACGCAGGCCCCCGAGTGTCTAATTGCATGACCCACCTAGCACGGTGACTAGCACTCAGGTGTTTAGCAAACACTGGGTGAGAATCCGAAGCATACGAGGGCATAGTTTCTGGAAAGCAAATGCCCATTAAGAGGGTAAATAATCAATTGTCACGTTCCTGGTTTCAGAATTCATATGCAGCATCCAGCTCCCCAGCTAAGCTCCTTCTAGAATCATCTATCATGTAAGACTTTAAAGACGTGTTGGGCCATGGCGAAGTGTCACTCGATCATCAGGCCATCTGCTCATCATAAGACTAATACCTCCAACTAACGGAGTATCCTTGGCACCAAGGTGTAGTGATCTACCCCCTTTCAGATGGTCCCGAGGAGTCACTCGGGTCGAACAGTGATGGTCCGTGGGGACGACCTCCCACCGTGGTTCTGATTGCTGCTAGTTCTCTCAGGGAAGCACCAAAGGCTTGCTCGATTTCTGAGACAAACACAGGTATCTTTCCTTTTTTTTTTAAGATTTTATTTATTTATTCACAAGAGACACACAGAGAGAGAGAGAGGCAGAGACACAGGCAGAGGGAGAAGCAGGATCCCTGCAGGGAGCCCGACGTGGGTGGGACTTGATCCCGGGACCTGGGGTCGCAACCTGAGCCAAAGGGAGATGCTCAACCTCTGAGCCACCCCGGCGTCCCTACAAGCATCTTTCCCAAGAAGAAATCACTGTCAGTGCCTGATATCTAGAGACTGCTTCACCGAGATTTCCTATAACACAGATTTCCTATAACGTTGGAGGCCGCCCATGATCAGTGTCGTAAGACCCCAGTTAGCCAAGTGTTTCATCAAGCACTCGTTTCGCACAAACTCCAAACTATGTTTAATGCAGTAAAATAGGGCTTTGAAAGGCATATAGATCTATCAGTGCCCCGTTTTCATGCCCTCACTTACCAGGTACAGTCTGTGGGACCTTACTGGCAAATGGAGCGCCCACATCGCTGCCAACAGTGTGAGCTCCTCCATGATAGCAACGTCTTTGCCGTGAGAGACGCAGCACGAGCACAGGGCATCCCATTCTGCGTGCCCTCGTCCCCTCCTTGAACGGTTCCGGCTGAAATCGGACCTTGGTGGAAAGCAGGGGGTGTACCTTTCGGTCGGGTGGCCAGAGTTCTGGGTCACCGTCTGGAAGTCAATCTTCCACGCTCCTTGGTTGCTGCTCTTGGTGGCCGTTAATCCCCGAGCTGTCGGCAGACCCCCTCCAAGGCGGGTTGTGCCTTTGTCTTAGCAAACGGAAGCAAGACACTGAATTAGGTTAACAGAGAAGTGGGGCGATCGTAGCACAGAGAGAGGGGAACATTCCAGACAAGGAAGGCGCGAGGCTGGCCCACACGCATGCACGTCCACACGCAGCCGACCGCCATCCGGCAGGAGGGATCAGGGCATCGTGACGGGGCCACACGATATCAGCCTTACGAGGAGATGCAGAGTCCGCCCACGTCTGCTCCTGGGATGCGATCACTGCTTCATCTGCCACAGCGTAGGCAGCGTGTCCCATCTCTGTTACAAACTGGATCGCGTGGTCCCAGACGTTTTGTTTTAGAAAAAAAAAAAAAAACAAACATATTTAAACCCCTGGGCTATCACAACAGGGGCCCAAAGACTGTAGAGGACCATTATTTATAACCTGGGGGTTAGATAGTGATTTTAATCCCAAGGGTCCCCCAGCCTTGCAGTTATGTCTCAGCAGACTATCGCCAATAACGCACACGTCCAGCAGGTGTATTAAGGTTCGGGATTATGCTGGGTCTTCAGTGATTGTGTGAGATGGGTAGAGACCGGTTCACTGTCGTGCTCACTAGAGAGTGAGCCCCAGAAAGATTCGATGATTATCAGTAGCTGGTGGTCGTGTGGCAGACTGTGCGGACGGCTCTTCCTACCGGGGCCTCGTGTTCTTTTCATCACTTTCTGCCTGTTTGAGCAACAGGGAAGAGGATCTGAGTGATTCTTTTCGGATTACATTAAATTCGGATAGAATTAATCAAAATTATATTTTGTCCGGTTGGCCTGGTCTTTTGCACGGAGGATTTTATTTTCAGAATGCGTTGCAATGGCCTAGGCTGCGTTTATTTTTTTTTAGATTTTTTTTATTGGAGTTCAATTTGCCAACATATAGCATAACACCCAGTGCTCATCCCTCCAAGTGCCCCCCTCAGTGCCCAGCACCCAGTCACCCCCACCCCCCGCCCACCTCCCTTTCTCCCTTGTTATTTTCCCGGATTTAGGCTGCGTTTATTAAATGAAAGTCCCCCTTTTATACTAAAGGTAAGAAAGTTATGGTTCAGGGGATCATAGATTTTTTTTTTCTAATAGCAGATTTTGTCTGTCCCGCGGTAAATATCTTTTCGGATTCTTAACAATTTGAGAAATCTAGGTAAAGTGGTCACTTAATGCCTCACCAATGGTGGTCTAATTTCCTAGTTCACCTCCACTAAAAATACTACTTTAAATAGTACGGGCACACGTACGTGTGTCTATACCATCAGCGTGTCTATGTGTGTCCCTGGGAGGACGTGCAGACCTGCCCACTGACCGGAAAGACGATTCCGTGGGCCAAGAACACAGCAATTTGCTCTCCAGACAAGAGAAAACGTCCATGCTCACGGCCGTCTTCAACACATAACCGTTGCTTCCCATGTGCCGTTTCTGAAACACACCCCTGTAAGGAGGTGGAGGCCTCTCTGCGCTGCTCTTCGTTGAGTCTTGGGGCCGCCGTGACCCATTCAGGGGGGAGCCCAGCTGACCGTTCAGCGGTCAAGGCCCTCCTGCCCTCCTGCCCTCCTGCCCCGAGGGCAGTCCGGTCCTCGCGGCCACTCTCCGCTCGTGGGTGAGCCGCACACAGGCGGTGGCCACCGGGGAGCTCACAGCTGGGGAGCCGCGGGCTGGTGTGGGGGAAAGTGAGTCGCGGTGAGAACCTCCCGCAGGTAGCACACGAGCGCGGCAGGCCGGCGGAGCCAGGGAGCCGAGGCGGACGAGCGCGGCGAGGTGCACAGCTGGCCACGGTGCATGCACCCGGCGCTTCTCCGGCCTCCGTCCGGCCGTCACGTGCCCCGTGGCAGCGCCTCCCTCGAGCCGACCCTGCGCTGTTCTCACCCTCGCGCGAAGCCGCCCTGTAGGCGGTGGAGCTGCTAACAGGCCATTCTCTGCAGGAACTCCACTCCCTGGGACGGGAATTCAAGGCAAAACCCACCCCGTATAAATTCCTCCTCAAAGAAACATTTTTTTTTAATTGCCAAGTATCCAGGGTGCTCTTTCTTTCAAGCAGGATGATGCAGTAGGCCCCACGTTGCTCAGGCATCGTGACAGTTTGCACTAGATGGGCCTGAATTTCTCTAAGACGAAGGCGGAAGGCAGGTGGCGAGGGGTCCGTCCTGTGGCCTCCGAGTCCCCCAGACTCCCCTCAGGAGGCTGTCCTCATAGTCATCAGCCAATTACCCTCTTACCTCGCCCTCAGGGAGCTGTCCCTGACGGGGGGGGGGGGGAGCGCGCTGAAATGCAGACTCGGAAAATCACCACTAGCGAACCAGTTTTCTCTGCAGTCAGCAGAAACGGCAATGAGTTCTGAGACCAACATAGAAACAAAGATGACGTGCTTGGTTTGCAAGGTTTCAACTTGAGAACGGCTGTGGACACAGTTGGGAGAAAGAATATGATGATTTTTTATCATCTTAAAAATTGATCTTCCCCTACGTCCATGAACGCGTTATTTCGGGCGGCTCAGCGTGTAGACGAGTGGAGGGCACAGCTCTATCGCTTGGAAACGAGTGAACAGGGTTAGGCGCTTCTGGGTGTAAGTCGGCGATAAGAACGAGACTGACTTCACGCAAACTAACTTTGCAGGAGTATAAAATACAATCATAGCTTGTATTTCATGAATTTTCAGACAACTTAAACCCAAACCAGAAAACCTGCCGAGGATGTAACGTCACGTAGGTTTGAGATGCGAGCAACATGCATGAGGGGCTGGGGAAGAGCCTTTCTTTACGTGATCATGAGGAGAGAAAGACGTAAGAGAATAGATCGAGTGTGTTTTTATTCAATCTGTTTTAAGGTCCACTTGCAGGAATTTCCAGCTTATTTGCTTTCGCTTATTAACCTAACCTGTGTTGCAAACGCCAGCTCCTCGTGTGCAGAATGAGGCCCGGGGGCCTGGCTTCGCCCCCGCAGCTCAGGAGGCTAGTGCGGCCTCCGGGCGGCTTGCTGTCCTGTCTGGACGCCGCGGGAGGTGCCGCGTGGAGGGAGGGACGTGCGCAGGGCGACAAGCAGCAGCTGGCCAGGGGCGCTCTCCGCGGGCTCCCACGCGCGTGCTCAGGCTCTTCCAAGACTCGGGGTCCAAGGTACGGCCGTGCGTATCCAGGCCGCTCTAGCGCAGGGGACCCGGAGCACGGTGACAGCCGTTCCGAGAAATGACCGGTGCCCTCCCTACACCCAGACGTGCGTGGGGTCCCACCAGGACACGGACACGAAGCAGACAGTGCCTCCTGCCAAAGGAAATGCTTCAGATAGTTTGAAACAGCAGTGAGTCCCTGAAAAATACGGACCGCTGGTCCTACGAAAGGCAGGATTAGAAGTCACACGCCAAGGGACAGCCGTCAGGGTTCGGGCTCGGAGAACAAAATTTCCAGACACGGAAGACGGTGGAGCTCGGGTCCCTCGAGAGTCGTGCTGCTGTCGATGTTGAAGGGCCTTTGGAAACGGGTCAGACTCTTTCCACGTGACGGGCCTTAACCGCGGTCGAGTGGGAAGGAAGAGCAGGGCTGAGTCCGCCCGAGTCCCTCCCAGCCAAACACGCCCACTGGTCCCGCGCCCACTGCGAGATGTGGAGGCTCTGTGAGCTGCGTGTGTGTGGGTGTGCGCAAGAGACAGAGACACAGAGAGACAGAGAGGAAGAGAGAGAGACACGGAGAGACAGAAAGAGAGGGAGAGACACAGAGAGACACAGAGAGAGAGGGAGAGAGGGGGGAGGGGGAAGAGAGACAGAGAGAAGGAGACAGAGACAGAGAGAGGCACAGAGAGACAGAGGGAGAGAGAGACACAGAGAGGGAGGGGGAGAGAGACACAGAGAAACACAGAGAGAGATAGGGAGAGACAGAGAGGGGAGAGAGAGACACAGAGAGAGACAGAGAGAGGGAGAGACAGAGGGAGAGACACAGAGAGAGGGAGAGACAGAGAGGGGAGAGATACAGAGAGACAGAGAGAGACAGAGATGGAGAGACAGAGAGGGGAGAGAGAGAGGGAGAGACAGAGAGAGACAGAGAGAAGGAGAGACAGAGAGGAAGAGAGAGAGGGAGAGAGAGACAGAGAGAGGGAGAGGGAGGGGGGAGGGGGGAAGAGACACAGAGGGGGAGAGAGACAGAGAGAGGCACAGAGAGACAGAGGAAGAGAGAGACACAGAGAGAGGGAGGAGGCAGAGAGACACAGAGAAACACAAAGACAGAGGGGAGAGAGAGACACAGAGAGAGACATACAGAGAGAGGGAGAGACAGAGAGGGAGAGACAGAGAGGGGGAGAGACAGAGAGGGGGAGAGACAGAGAGGGAGAGAGAGGGAGAGACAGAGAAGGGGAGAGAGACACAGAGAGAGAGGGAGAGACAGAGAGAGAGGAGGAGAGAGAGAGAGGGAGAGACAAAGAGACAGAGAGAGGGAGAGACAGGAAGAGGCAGGGAGAAAGGGAGACAGAGACACAGAGAGACGGGGAAAGAGGGAGAGAGAAATGCAGAGGGACAGAGAGAGGGAGAGAGACAGAGAGAGATGGAGAAACAGAGAGAGACATAGAGAGAGAGGGAGAGAGAGATGGAGACAGAGGGGGAGAGAGACAGAGATAGAGGGAGAGAGAGATGGAAACAGAGACAGATGGGGAGATAGAGAGATGGAGAGACAGGGAAAGACAAAGACAGAGAGACAGAGAGAGAGGGAGGAGGCAGAGGGAGAGGGTGCTAATGGGCGTCAGTCTGCCTCAGTGTGGGGACTAGGGACCTCACACAGCTCCTTCTCTGGGTGGGTGGGTACAACTGTCCTATTTTTAAGTCGAAATTTAGAGAAGGCGGCGGCCTGAGGCGGCCTCGAGGGGGAAGGTCCGCGGAGCCCCATTCAGGACACGGGGCGGCGCAGGGCCTCCAGGGAGGAGGAAGGAAGGAGCACGACCCAGTGTCTGCGGGGTACGACGTGATTCGGGGCCCTTGGGAAAACGCCTCTATTTTTCCTTCACCGAGATCATCCGTCTCCTGGGAACCCCTCCCGGATGGGCAGCGCGAAAGGCCGCGGGACAGAGGTGTCCTCGGACAGTCCGTGAAGATCTTCACCGGGAGCCTCGGCCCTGCCCTCCGCCCGTGGGGCAGCCTCACCGCCCGACTTCGGAGATCCCGCGCGGGGCCCAGGCCAGAGCCACGCCACGGACGGGTCGGCCTCCCGGGGACCCTGGTGTCCACGCGTGATCGGGCCGTGTCTGCGCGCCCACTCCGCCTTCCCTCCCTGGGTCCACTCACCGGGCTGGTGAACGTCCCTGCAGCCCCGTCTGCGTACCAGGCCCCGCGCCACATACTGGAGATTTGCTCGTGAAATAAGCCTAGGCCCGGCCCCCACGAGTCGGCGGGACAAACGCCGCTGGCTTCTCAGGCTTCGTGCTCGGCACACGCGTGCGGATCACACTCCAAAACCAGGGCTCGGGGCCCCGAAAGCACCGCAGGACGTGAGGCCATCAGGAGAGCTGGTCCACGCCCGCGCGGGGTCCGCTGCTGGATGGCTGATGGAAGATCCGTGTTACAAAAACATACGTGTACGTCACACGCGTGTGTATCCGCAGGCACACCTCCGAGATGCCGCGGCTCCGTTCCGGATCCGGACGCTGAACCAAAGCGAGTCCCAAGACTCGTTTGGTTTCCCAGTCCACGGAGTCGTGTTGACACTGCACCGCGCTCCGGTGAGTGTGCGCCAGCATCACGTCTAAACGAACAAAGCAAAAAAATAAATTAATTAATTAATTAAAAAAAATAAAATTAGATAAATAAACGAACAACGTGCCCGCCTTCGTGAGGAGACGCTTTACACGCCGGCCGTCATCTGTGCTTTCGGCGACTTGTCATCGCTGATCACAAATCACCGTCACAAATATGATCACCACGAAAAAGGTTGAAAATGCCGAGAATCACCAAGACGTGAGGAAGGACAAGACGCGAGCGGATGCTGCGGGAGCAGCGGTGCCGAGAGGCAGCTGGCGCAGGGCGGCCCGACCTCCGCGGTGAAGTGAGGTGTGCGGGTGCACGCGCTGCAAGAACCAGGGTCGGGGCCCCCGCGGACACTCTTGCGTGACCCCCTGTGGCCAATGGGTGGCCCCTGGCCAAACGTGCTCGCTTACATGGAGGTAATCAGGTTTAACAAGCACAAAGTCATCACGGAGCGTGAACGACACACGTCTGGGTCTCCGCGACCCACCTGTCTGCTTCCCGGCACGGCCCCAACGCGCCCCCGCCCGGCCCTGCTGGTCCCGTCTCTGACGCTCCGTGTCCTGCCACCTCCTTGCTCCTCCGCGCACAGGCCAGGGCACCACACCTCACACTTACCTTCCGTGTGCCAGCGTGTCTTCCGGCAACGCCACCTCCGTGGCTGCGGGGACGCGTGTGTGGCTGATGCTTCTGCACAAAGAGGTGCTCGATAGCTAGCAGCCGAATGGCCCGCCGAGCAGTGTCGCCTCGGTGCCCCCGGGCCCGAGGACGGTGACAGCCGCGCCAGTCCGTGACCTGAGAGGTCCCCTCCCGCACCCTCTTCCCCGAAGCTGCGCAGTTCGCAGTTTGAGGACGACGTCCAGAGATGCCGATGTTTGACCCAAGCAAGTAAACGGCTGCTGGAGTCTGACACGCCTCCTGGTCAGGGGCGTCGGCCCATGCCTCAGTTTACCCCGGGACACGTGTCCCTAATCCTGACCAGGGTTGGCACCGCCAGGTTGCCGTCGGGCGGCCCAGCGCACAGCCGAGGGGGTGCGGGAAATGCTTGTTGTTCGGGCCCTAGGAGAGCTGGGGGCGATGACAGGAGCCGAGATGAAGAGCGCCTCCGCGATCCCCTACCTCGTCGGGGAGCCTGCTCGCGTCCCGGGGGCGGGTGGCCACAGCGAGACAGCAGGCGGGACCCAGCCGGGTGCAGGGAAGGCTCTGCTCCCGCTGCGTCCCGCCCACAGCTCCCAGGGCGACACGGGGGCCGAGCCGCTCAGCACACGCTCCCGGGCGCGGGGCCCAAGCCCATGGGCCGCCACCAAAGGGCAGCACCCGGTTCAGGGAAGAGGGCTGGGAACACGCGTCCGGGGTGGTTGCGCGGGAGCCTCCACGATCATCCCCCCAGGGGTTCGTGCTGGTGGGAACAGAGAATCCCGGGTGAGGGGGACGGGGCCCCGGGAGGCTCCGACTGCCGCCCAGCCTGGCAGGACCACCCAGTCCCCGGGTATCACCCTCCTTCGGCCCCTGCAGCGCATGGGTGAGGAGGGGCGAGGCCAGCAAGGGCGGAGGCCGTCTCCATCTCTCCCCGCGGGGAGGCCGGCTAAGCAGGACCCGTGCCCCACGGCGCCTTCCTGCCCGCGCGGAGCTCCGCACGCAGAGACCACACCAGCCCGCGCAGCCTTCCTGCCGGGGGGACGACGGTGCCCACCGATGCCGCGTCGGCCTGGGGGCCACCCCGCTGCCCTCACAGGGCGCAGGGAGATCACTTGGGGCGGGCGGTCTCTACTGTCCTTACGTAAAAGCAAAACCAACTAATTCCAAATATTTTTTCTGCATCAATTTGGAAATCACATGTCAGATTTCATTCAATTTATTTTTTAATCTTTTTTTTATTTTTGGAGAGAGAGAGAGAGTGTGTGTGTGTGTGCATGGGGGAGGGGCGGAGGGACGCAGAACCCCAAGCAGACTCTCTGCTTGACGTGCAGCCGGACCCGGGGCTCGATCCCACGACCCTGAGGTCATGACCGGAGCCGAAATCAAGAGCCTGAGGCTCCACGGGCTGAGCCGCCCAGGCGCCCCGCAACCTCTCATTGTAAACATTTAATTGCAAGAGATTTTGAGTATTTGTTAGTCTGTGTGAGCAGAGTTCCTCGGCACCCTGGCGCCAGCACCGAGTTTGTGGGCGTGCCCCGTGCCTCGTGCGCCTGCAGCGCGGGCGTCTGTTGAGCAAAAGGAGGGGCACATTCGATGTGGAAGAGCAGAGGGCCCTTCCCGGGCACCGGGGCCCCACGCAGCCCTACGCCCGTGCTCCACCTGTGCTGGGTCGGGGTGGGGGGGACCCACCGGAGCAGAGCTTCCCGCCGGGCGGGAATCCAGGGAGGCCGGCGGCCGCTCAGTGAACACAGCGCCCCCCAGCCAGGTGCCGTGCTCCTCTGAGCACTCGTTCCCGGCGGGGGCGGGGCTCCCTGTGAGCCGGGGTCCCCGCGAGCTTCACCAGCCGCCTCACCTACCCACACGGAAGCGGGGAGCACGAGTCGCGTCTCCGACAGGCCTTCCTCACCTGGATCCTCTGAGGTCCCGGGTGACTGATGGGTGAGATTGGCCCATTTCTGAACTCCCAGATATTGGCAAGTTCTGGAGAGCGGGGCAGCATCGCGAGGGCCCGGGGGGCCCGGGGTGGCCGCGGCGGCAGGGCTCGCGCCTCAAGGGCACCGGGACACACACAGGCTGCTTCGACCTGATGGACCCACGTGTCTTCTGGTGTGAAAGTCCCGATGGGGGCCTATCGACAACTCTTTCCCGCACTGACACGCAAGGATCCTAAGAAAACGTCGCTGGGGACGGGCTCTGGGCTCTGGGCTCTGGGCTCTGGCTCTGGGCTCTGGAGCGGCGGGCGTCCTTCACCTACACGAGCTGACGAGGGTCGTGAGGGCACATCTCTGCTCGGATCATTGTAGCCACTGATTCGACAGGGAACATGGGCAGACCTCATCGATCGGGAAGTTCCCCTAAGGCTGAAACCAAGACAACCAACATCGTTGGGAGGACCACGACCAGGAAATGTGACAGTCGAGGCTAGAGGGGGACCGGCCGGGGTCCTCCGGCCGGACATGCATGGGCAGCCCTCCCTCCAGCTCGCAGTTCAGACTCCCCGCCTCTTCCTGCTCATGGGGACTTCGGTGGCGAACAGGCCTCGGGTGCAGTCCCCTCCGTCAGGACGGGGGTGAGGCCTCGGGTAGGGTGTGGGGGCCCCCGGGGCCCATCGTGGGAGGAGAGGTTGCAGGAATGACCAGCACCTGGGCACGGGGGACGCTTCTCTGCTCCCTTGGAGGAAGCACTCCACACCTGCCCCAGAGCACACCTGGGGTATTTGAGGAGGATGAGGGCAGAGGGGGAGCTCCCGTCACTCTACCTGGGCTCAGGGAGGGGGCTGGCGGCAGGGGTCACGTACAGGAGAGGGCCGTCATGAGCACAGCGGTGGGGAGTCTCCGTCCTCCCTGTGGTCCTCCCAGCCCCCTGCACAGCCTCCTCACCCAGGTGGTCTCCATCCTCCCTGTGGTCCTCCCAGCCCCTGCACAGCCTCCTCACCCAGGTGGTCTCCGTCCTCCCTGTGGTCCTCCCAGCCCCTGCACAGCCTCCTCACCCAGGTGGTCTCCGTCCTCCCTGTGGTCCTCCCAGCCCCCTCTGCAGCCTCCTCACCCAGGTGATCTCTGTCCTCCCTATGGTCCTCCCAGGCCCTCTGCAGCCTCCTCACCCAGGTGGTCTCCGTCCTCCCTGCGGTCCTCCCAGCCCCTGCACAGCCTCCTCACCCAGGTGGTCTCCGTCCTCCCTGCGGTCCTCCCAGCCCCCTGCACAGCCTCCTCACCCAGGTGATATCCATCCTCCCTGCAGTCCTCCCAGCCCCCTACACAGCCTCCTCACCCAGGTGGTCTCTGTCCTCCCTATGGTCCTCCCAGCCCCCTCTGCAGCCTCCTCACCCAGGTGGTCTCCGTCCTCCCTGCGGTCCTCCCAGCCCCCTGTGCAGCCTCCTCACCCGGGGAGTCTGCCCCCTGCCCCCCTGCCACCCCCTGGATTCCTTCATGTTTCCGTCCACATGGCGTTATGCACCTGCTGGTCCCTGAAGCCCGTCTGGACTCTCCCTGGTTCCTGGCCTCCCCTGCACACCTGATCGGACCCCAGGGTCGGGCCCCAGGGGTTGACAGGCTAAGCAAGCTGACAAGCCACGGCTGGTGTCATAACCAAGTCCTCAAGTCATCCCGAAGCAGTCTGGGGATGAGACATGAGAACCGCATGTCACAAAGAGCGGAAGGTCCGTCTGGAAGAGAAGAGTCTGGACGGAGCGTCCGGGTCCGGGCCTGAGAGCCGCGCCATCCAGCTGCTCCGAAGTGGACACAGTGCTCCCCCCAGCATCCCGTGGCCCCCGCTCCGGTGGGCAGCAGCAGCGGGGCCCTCTGGGCTCCGTCCGTCGTCTGTGGGGTCAGGGGTGCTCCCACGGCTGCTCAGGACACACACGGGCCTTGGGGCCGAGGAGCGCAGCCGTCTCTGCCGGGCAACCCCGCGTGCGGGAGCACCTGACCCCACCTTCCCCCAGCGGCTGTTTTTTTAACACCAGCATAGTCATTGGAATCCAAGGTTTTACCACCCTTGCCTACTTATAAGTCAAAAATAAGTTGTGATGTTCGTTCATTTCTGTAATGAGAGACCTCGACCCACGCGCTGCCGTCCTGAGGAACAACGGGCTTCGTGGCTTGGAGCCCCTTGGGGGGTCGCTCCCAGACCCCAGCACCTGTGCCCTGGAAAGTCTAGAGCATCTCCCGCTTTGATGCGGGCTCTCTCCTTTCTGTTTTGTTCTTCTGGGTTTTTTTTTTTCTTGTCCTTTTTTTTTTTTTTTAAATCTGTTGTGTGTTTGCTTGCCCAGGGCTTATTTGAAAGGCTAGAAAGAGCAACACAATCAGGACTGGATATTGGAAGAGTCCAGAGCTGGGTCTCGAATGTATTTTTTTGAGACAACGCATCGGGCGGCCAGTGCTTGTCATTATAACGTCGAAATCCGCAGAGCTCCCCCCATCAAATCGCGGTCGTGAAAGTGCCGAAGAAACCCTACGTGATTTTCCTTTCAGATCTCTTTCTGGTCCCCTAATGGTCACTGTTAAGTATAAATTGTTCATAACAGTCTGACTCCAGGGAGGTAAGAATCACACCCACGGCATTTCAGAAAAGCTCCTGGAGATGCCACGAGGGCACGTGGGCCTGGGCACTGAGCGGCCTGTGCCTCTGGGCCCGGACCCCTCACTCCGCCTCCGCATGACGTCCGTGGCTCCACCTCGTGTCTGTGACCTCGCGGCTTTGCAGGGCGCACACTTACCACAGAAAACCACAAAAAGAAAACTGAGGTCCTTTGGGCTCCTCCCCAAACTCCAGTGTAGAAAGTCACAGTCTTTTATGCAGCTGGTGACCCACAGGTTTTTCACAGCAACACGTTGTCCGTCTGTGATGGACCCCTGGCCCCGTGAGCCCCGGGGTTCGTGCGGCCGCAGGTCCAGGCTGTGGACCGTCGGAGCCACATCGCTGAGCCCCGGCCAGCACGCGGGTCGTGCCCCCTTCAGCGTGGACCACGTCGTTTTAGCCTCGGCACAAGCGAAGCAGAGGGGCAAATTGCCTGAAATCCCAAAACCGGAGATGGAATCGTCCCTGCTGACCGTAAGCGCTTCGAACCCTGGCGGAGGCCGGTGCCAGTGGGCGCGTGGAGCCTGCTTGCTGCCCGCCGGCCCGCCCACCGCCCACGTCAGAACAGCTGACTATGTCACGGCCGTTTCCAGGTGGCCGGATGCCAGGAACTGAGAAACCCCAATAACCTGCAAGCAGTCCTGGCGGCTGGCACCGTCTACTGCCACCCCCACCCGCACGGATGGTGGTCACGCAGCCGCACACGACGCCGAACGGGGAGGAAGAGCCACGCCGTGCCGCCGGCCGCGTAGCCCCACGCGAACACGGTTCCCCGGCCTGTTCCCAGAGAGGCCCGCTTCCCCTGGTCCCTGCTCTGGGGGCGCTGCGTCCACGGGAAGCCCGGCCACCGCGTGCAGACCGCCTTCGCCGTGCGGGGTCTTTCCACGGAGCTTCCTCGCGCTTCCCGTAGAAGCTCCCCAGAGGGGTCAGGCCTGCGGTGCCCCCAGCCCCACACGCTAGTGAGCAGTGGACGAGTCACCTGACCGGCTCGTGTTCTCACGTGCCCCGTTGATCTTTGCTCTGACATGTCTGCGACCGCGGTGCGGTGCATCTGCTCTTGTGAAGCCCACTATCATGACCCAGAGCTGGAGGGCACCTTGGAGGCGGTGGCGCTTTGTCTCCCCATGGCCCCGTGCATGGGGCAAGGCTGCAGGCTCCTGTGCCGTGGTCGTCCCATTCCCCACCCCCACCACCCCATGTGTGGTGTGTGGGACGAGGCTGCAGGCTCATGTACCATGCCCATCCCATCCTCCCCGTGCATGGGGCAAGGCTGCAGGCCCCTGCACTGTGGCCGTCCCGTTCTCCCCCACCTCCCGTGTGTAGTGTGTGGGACAAGGCTGCAGCCTCGTGTACCATGCCCGTCCCATCCTCCCCGTACATGGGGCAAGGCTGCAGGCTCGTGCAAAGCTGCAGGCTCTTGCACCATGGCCATCCTGTCTCCCCCGTGCATGGGGAGAGGCTGCAGTCTCCTGCACCATGGCCGTCCCCCCACCCTGGTCCGTGGTGCATGGGACGGGGCTGCAGGCTTGTGCACCATGGCCATCCCATCCTCCCCATGCATGGGGCAAGGCTGCAGGCTCGTGCAAAGCTGCAGGCTCTTGCACTGTGGCCATCCTGCCCCCCCTCCCCCCGGTGCATGGTGCATGGGACAAGGCTGCAGGCTCATGCACCATGGCCGTCCCCCCACCCCATGTGTGGGGCAAGGCTGCAGGCTTGTGTACCATGGCTGTCCCATACCCCCACCCCCTGCGTGGGGCGAGGTTGCAGGCTCCTGCACAATGGCTGTCTCGCCTCTGTGGGGGTACATAGCTCAGGGATCGAGTGAGAGAGGAACAGGTGCCTGGTTACCAGGAGGGTGAGGCGTAGGGGGCTCAGGGGCTGTAACAGCAAAGACCTTTCCTACTTGGGACCAAGGAACTGAAGGCAACCCTAGGATTCAGAGGGTGGAGAATTAACAGAAGTCAACTAAACCTAAACGTGGCGGGGAGGTGTTCACCTCCATGAGGTGCGGGTCACGGCCACGGTCCCCGGGCAGCCTCTCCCGCAGTTTGAGGAGCCAGGGGGTGACACAGGCCTCTGTTTCCCATTCGCGCCTCCATCCGTCTCCTCCTTCCTACGTCCTTCAGGATGCTAAGGCGCGTCTCACAACAGGAAGTTAAGAGAAAATCATGAAAATAATACACGTTGCCTGACGTGTTTTCTTCTTTGACTCATCTTGGAAAATGCCCCAAGACGGTGCTCGTGCCTCCATGGTTTCAAGCGTATGTATTGATTCGCATCACGGCTGGGTCTTGGCGGGCACAGCGGGTGGCCTCAGAGCCCCCACTCGGTGCGGCGGGGGCCAGGCTGGCTGCCCGGGGGCCGCGCCGCCGCTCACAGCCCGTGGATACAGAAGCCACAGTGTGTAAGTGGAGAGGAGAATGTGACCTTTACACGTGCACGCATCCACCAGGACAGGCTTGCCGGCGGCGTCCAGGACCCGGAGCCCTGCACCAAGGGGGCGGCGGGCATGCCAGTCAGACGCGTCCAGCCGGTCCCTGGTTGTGCTCCCGGGTCGGGTGTCTCTCCCCTTGCCGCTCCTCGGGAACACGTGTATCCTTTATGCTAAAGAAAGGGATCGATAGGGATTATCCAGAAAGCAGACCCGATGTGCTGTAGACAAGGGGCGACGCTCTATGACTAACATACGGGAAACTTGACTTGCCGATGCTTAGAAAGACGCCTTAGATGTTTAAAAGCTGTTGATTTGCTCTGTGGGCCAGCAGAACATCGTCACTGATGTGTCGGTGCCCGGCCGAAGTCTCCTCGGAGGGATCAGCGTGACGTCATAACGGAGGCCCCGGGGACACCCCGGCTCAGCCGTGAGGGAACAGGTACTTAGTGCTAATCGGTGCACCTCCTTCCTCCAGCACGTTGATGAACTGGAGCGATTCTCCTTTGTTTTGTTTTGTGTTTTGTTTTTTTTTTTTTTTAATCACAGAGACAGAAGGCGGGGGTGACGGCGGCGTGGGGTTCCCTGCAGCCAGTCCGAGGGCTGGGGGAGGGGAGCCTCCGGAGCCCGCCCGTCAGTCCTGCACTGGAAGCACCCGTGCTCGCGACCCTGCAGCACGGGGGACAGACATGCACGTCCCAGATATTCCTTGAGTGTTAGAATACATTTTGGGTGAAAAACAGGAGTTTTATGTAATTTTTTTAACCCGGTGTTGTTTTAGCAAGTTGTCCGACACGTTTTTGGAGACTGGACGTAGTGCTCGTCCGGACGGTGCTCCCAGCAGCGCAGCTCCTGACGCGGGGAGGCGGGCAAACCCGGGGTGCCGCGGTCACGGTAAAGGCCGCAGCGTCCGGGCCCCAGGCGCACCGCTGACCGCACGCGCCCCGGAGCTTTCCGGGCTCCCCCGGGGCAAGCGCACCCCCCTCCCTCCCGCCCTCTCAAACCTGAGATACGAATGCGGGAACCACCGTTAATTAGATGTAGTTTCTAAACTTTGGCCGCACGTTCCCGTTGCCTCTCCGTGGACCGTGACACACTGTCTATAAGATAGAACATTCGAAATAGCGTCATTCAGTCCACACGTGCGCTCCTGACACCCAACGCCCAGCGTAGGTGGCGGCGCCGCTGCCGGAGCCCGAGGCCTTCCACTGTGGTTCCTGAGCATCACTGTGAAAACAAACAATTTAAAAGCAATTGCCGCGAACATCTGTCTAAGAGTCGGTAACGAGTCAAGTTCACGAACTCTTAGAGAGCCTGGTAATACGATGAGTGTAATTATCACGCATCTGCTTGGGCTGCAAATAAATAAAGCCAATAAAAGATAAAAGTCACTCGTAAAATTTAGAATGAAAAATTCATATTTTAGAATCACACATACCACATAGCCTGGCTCATTTTAAGAATAATTAAGGAAATGGAAAGTTCCTAGCAAGGGCTTCCCGCGGGCCCCCGGCTGTAGCGCAATCCGTGCCCTCGGTGGCACAGCGCCAGCCCCGCCGCACGCGGGGCTCCGTCTCCAGTACGCAGTGAGCAGGGTTTTGACGTGCCATTGACTTGCTTTCCATGCTGTTGCCACTAAACTTCAAGTTCTAGCCACTTTTTCCTTTTCTTTTCTTTTTTGTCCCTTTTTTTTTTTATCTTCTTTGCAGAAGACCATCAAATGAGCTGTCACAATTCTCGAATAATGCAAGACGCGGAGAAGGACGACAACAACAACGAGGAGTACGATAATTACGATGAGCTGGTGGCCAAGTCCTTGCTGAACCTCGGCAAGATCGCCGAGGACGCGGCCTACCGGGCCAGAACGGAGTCGGAGATGAACAGCAACACCTCCACGAGCCTGGAGGACGGCAGCGACCGGAACGAGGCGCTGGGCCGCAAGAGCGAGCTGAGCCTGGACCTGGACAGCGACGTGGTGAGAGAGACGGTGGACTCCCTGAAGCTGCTGGCCCAGGGACACGGGGTGGTGCTCGCGGAAAACCTCAACGACAGAGCGTACGCAGACTCCCTGTCGCAGCAGGACAGCAGGAACATGAACTACGTGATGCTGGGCAAGCCCATGAACAACGGGCTCATGGACAAAATGGTGGAGGAGAGCGACGAGGAGGTGTGTCTGAGCAGCCTGGAGTGCCTGCGGAACCAGTGCTTCGACCTGGCTCGGAAACTGAGCGAGACCAACCCGCAGGACAGGAGCCAGCAGCAGAACATGAACATCCGCCAGCACGTCCGGCAAGAGGACGACTTCGCGGGGAGGACGCCGGACAGGAATTACTCCGACATGATGAACCTGATGCGGCTCGAGGAGCAGCTGAGCCCCAGGTCTAGAACTTTCTCCAGCTGTGCAAAGGAGGACGGGTATCACGAACGAGACGACGACACCACCTCCGTGAACTCGGACAGGTCTGAGGAGGTGTTTGACATGACCAAGGGAAACCTGACCCTCTTGGAGAAAGCCATCGCTTTGGAAACAGAGAGAGCGAAGGCCATGAGGGACAAGATGGCGATGGAGGCCGGAAGGCGGGACAATGTGCGGTCGTACGAGGAGCAGTCGCCAAGACAGCTTCCCGGGGAGGAGAGGAAGCCTAAGTCCAGTGACAGCCATGTCAAAAAGCCATACTATGGTAAAGGTAATATTTCTACCTAACGTAAGTTGCCTCATGAAAACAGGAGCTAGGGTGAAAGATGCCAATGATGCTCCACAAAGGAAGTGTGCATCACGCTGAGTCTTATCGCTGATGCCCATCTCTTTAGAGCTGGTTACAGAATTACATTTTGTGATTGTGTTTCTGAAGAGCGAATAAAATATTTGTCTGGGAGATGCACAGAGCAGCCCAATGTCCCATCAGAGCAGATGAGTGGCACGTTTCAGCGGGAGAGGCTTGCCTTGGAAAGACAGGGCTAGCGCGCGCACACAGCGCGTGATAGGACACGTTAGCGTGAGCCCGTGTTCTTACACACGAAGCAGAGTCTATGTGGAGTGGCCAGGGCTCACGCAACGAGTAGCCAATCAGGGATGAGACACGTATTTTATGTATCGGAACGGGTAGGTGGCATCATGATTCATAAAATCATCAACCAAGTGACGCTTACTGATGAAACGCCTCCCCCCCCCCATAGAAAACACGCCCTCATAGAAATTGAACAGAAACAGAATGACCTATAACGTAAGAGAAGGGCAGTGACTGCACATTAATTATCCTAAGATAGTGAGTAATGGGAGCCGTTTGCTATGCAAGGCGTGCTGCGTCCTGAGCTGAGATCGATAGTCATTCCTTCAGGATGCTCATTCCCGCTCACTGATTCCATTCCATTCTGTGGAAACGGTTATGGCGCCTGCTTTATGGCGAAATACTCAAAAACCACCCAACACGATAGTTTCAGCAGATTCTCATTTATGAGCTCTACAGGCCCACATTTTCACGCATCTTCCTACGTAAAGCAAACGCAGAGTCAGTGCATCTACGGAGCGTTCAGACATGAACGGATGACTGGCCCTGTGTTTGCAACAAGAACCGTGTCCACTTGTGATACGAGCTGGTTATGACTTAACCCCACGAGGAGCCTCGAGACCGTGGGCATCTCGGTTACAAGACCTAAAGTCAGAAGCCATTTCGAAAACGAAGCGGGTAATTCCTTAAACCCTTCCACGTTAGTACCAAAGCACATCCTCTGTCTTACCTTGTGTTCTATTCCTTACAAAGACTGGGTTTCCTCACTGTGGATCTGATGCTGAGGTTCAGGAATTTGGCTTGAAAATCAGTTGCTATGGAAACCTCAAACGATCAGAGAACCAGTTTCTCCCGTTGTGACCTAGGTGTGTAGTCTCCTCTCAATGTACATGTGCATCGCTCCTGTGGCATCGCTCTAACCGAAGCCCGGCTGGAGACAAACCTTAGCCAGAGGCCCGTCGGGTTCTCGACGCGGCGGGTGCTTGAGCGCTGACCGCCGTTTCGGTCCGGGAGGCGAAGGGGGACCTTCCGGGGGGGCGCGGCATCTGAGGAAAGGGGACAGGCGCTAGCCCAGCCGAGCGTCAGCTTGCTCTGGGTGCAGTAAGACCGTGAAGCAGCATGTGTGCGCACGACCATAGTGCAACCCACCAGGACGTTTGAGCTGGATGTTTGAGACTCATAGGAACCAGACACTTGTAGGAAGAAAGTAGTGTCCTTCCTCACGGGGCGGCTCAGTTGGACTGAGGCCTCACGTGTCAGAAGTCGGTAGAGCGGGTTTCATGGTGGAGCTGGCAGCAAGGGATGCGGCAACGGACCTCGGGAACGTGTGGGCTCACGGGGCATCGCAGACTCCATGTCGCCCTGGCTTCTTTGGCTTCTGCGGTTCCCTTAAACCCAGCAGCTTTCTGTAGACCCTTACTCATTTTGCTTTGTCATTGTTATTTTATTTTATTTTTTATTATTTATTTATTTATTTATTTATTTTTATTTATTTTTTGCAAGAAATGGAATTCAAACTGCTTGCTTCCCTTCAACAGATGGGGCTGAGGCGGGAACAAACAGTAAAACCTGAGATGTGCTTTTCCCTGAAACGGGGGAAGGGTTGGGGTATGGATCTTCCCGATGAGTCAGAAGCATTGACCCCTGACTCTACCTGTTTCTGTAGATTCCTTCCTCTGAGCCAAGCTCCCCCATTCCGTACGTGTGTTCCACTCCGTTCCCAGGTCTTTTCTCAGGATACCCGTAGGTACGTTCAGAACCGATTAAATAAAGCCAAGCAGGGACACCAGAGTGGGCCAAGGAAATTAATGCCCTCCTCACTAGAAATGTACATGAGATGACGTTTTACCAGCACGGCCAACGGACAATTCCTACGACCGCATAGCTTACCAACAGCTTCGTTGTTGCCTTATTGTACCAGTTCTCGTTTATACACGATCTCCTTGAAATGATTTAAATTATAAATGAGCAGCCTTTTCCAAAATCTTGAGCTAAAACAAAGGAAGTTCATCATGAAACTCCTCTGTCTTTCTTCTCCTCAAGCATCCACTTGAAAGGGAGGAAAGGGAGCAAGCTAAATCCAGCGCACGATTTTTTTTTTCCCCTTCTAGACGTTCTCGCAGGGTTTTCAGTTGAATGACTGGTCTGTTTGCTTGCTTGGTTGTCTTGTGTTTGCTTGAATGTTTACCTTCAACTGGGATTTCCGGAAATCAGCATGCGAGGGGAGGGGACGGCGGAGGCGAGCGGCATCGAGAGGAGATTATACCCTTGTGTCCTCCAAAAACTGAAATTGTTTGAGCACTTAATTCTATACAGATCTGCACTGAACTTCAGAACACTTTGGAAATCTGAGACCTAATGAAATTCGTTAGGAAATTGTAAGTGTGCTAATGAAAAAGAGTCACTTAAGGATGAGTAATGGTCACAATGTAGGCTTTTACCTTTACATGCTATTTACATTTAGCTTATGATCTTTAGTAATGAATAGTTTCCTCTGAAACCGTTACTGTGCACTTACTATTTCATATTTACATTAATTAAGTCATACTAACATTCTTATGAAACTACGCAAAAGGCAATAAAATGCTAGGTTTTTTGATCGCATGTGTAAGGGAAGCTCCAGTAAGATATTTAGAAACCGAAGCCACGACACGGTATCAGGTCGTCTTTGGAGACTCTGACCTTCCGCGAGGGCAGCGAGTCGCTGACGGCCGTGTCCAGGGCACGCCCCTCCAGCACCGCACTGGTTTACAGACCCACGACCTGAAAGATGTATTTATTACCCAGAATAAAATGCTAGCTAAAAACAGAAAGGAGGGTGAGGTTTTTTTTTACATAAACATAAAATTGTTTATTTCTTCCCGTGAGCCCTTTGTCTCCTTCAAGGTCATGCATGCGACCATACGAGGTCATAAAACTTGAACCAAACCTACATTTCCTCGCTGTCTCGATTGGCCTGGTTAATGAGACATTGATAGGAAAGTGTTACGCCCCTGAGGAAACTGTTAACCGCACTCTCCCTGCCCCAAACCGCCACAGTCACCATCTGTGGATGATCTGTGCCGCTGGTTTTCAAAAACTGGCTCAAAAACGACGTTTTTGCAGCCTTAGATGACAACCCGGTCTGAGCCTTCCCTTAGAAATATCTTCTGGAGCTGTTTTCTGCACATTGACGAAGCGTGGTCAATTCTGGATTAGAGAAATAACTTTCCTAGCAATAGGGTTGCATCTCTGGCATCTGGCATTCACGTTCGACCCGTGGTCCGCTCTGCTCCTCCCTCGACCGGTGGTGCAGAGCGCCAGCGGGGCTGTATAAAACCATCACCTCCTGGTTTTGTTTATGCATGCACAGCATCCTAAGATCCTTCCTCTGGTTCCGAGTACAGATGAAGAAATCAAGACAAATGGTTGCTCCAGCAGCTTCTGAAACATTTTTGTTTTATTGTCCATCTCCCCTGTCGGGTGGGATCCCACCATTCCGGTTCATTTGCTTACAGTGCCTTCTAAGAGTTCAGCTTGTTGCAGAGAATCTCCGAATCGGTGTGCCGTGGAGCGGTGTCGCAAGGTGCCAGACTCCAGCAGCGCTAAAACTCTGCACCTAATGCCGTAAACGGTTACGGCGCCCGGCGGGACAGACGCGGCCCCGCAGAGCGCACGGGGGACGCTGTGCTCCCCGTGGGATGTCACAGAGCGGCGGGCGGGGGTGGGGGGGACCACCGAGAGGCTTGCTCTCTTAGAAGGTCACTGTGTCATCATTCTTTATGTTGATTTCTTTGAGCAACACAGCTTGTCATGTAACACACGGGAAAACGATCAGGAACGAAGGTAGGGATAGTCTCTCTCTCTCTTTTTTTTTTTTTTCATTTTTTTCCACCAGCAAAGAACGTAAAATATTTTATGATTCGCGATGACACCATGTAAAGTCAAAAAAAAAGAAAAGAAAAAAAAAAACTACCCCAAAACCCAAGAGGTACCTACGCAAGTCGATGTCACAGCCTGTCACCCCTGACACCTGCTGATTTTCTTTATTTATCAAGGTCTCTCCAGGTTGTTAATGAATCACATTTGTCTTCGATGGGGAAAAAAGAAAAAAGGAAAAGAAAAAAAAATTCATTCTCTTGACACCTGTTGTCGCTTTTAGATCCCTCGAGAGCAGAAAAGAAAGAGAGCAAGTGTCCCACCCCGGGGTGTGATGGAACTGGCCACGTAACCGGGCTTTACCCACATCACCGCAGTCTATCTGGATGCCCGCACAAAGATAGGGTCCCTCCGGAAAGTAAGTCCGTGTTCCGCCAATGCCCGTGGGGGCGCGCACGCCCACGGCCCTGTCTGTGTCACCCACGTGCCTGTCATCCCATGTCAGTGCAGCTCCACCTCGAACCCCGTCTCCCCCCCCCCCTGTCCTGACGGGCACCTCAGCCAGGACGAGCTGTCCCTATCGCTAGATGGCCCAGGACGGCGGTCCACCCCGCCCCTGGCGCTGTCCCTCGCGGACGGGCCCGGGGGAGCCCCGGGCACGTCGCCAGCCCCCTCGCCTCTCACAAGTCACCCAAGAGAATTCAGATAGTCTCGGGACGGCCCGTGCGGAGCTGAGCTCCCATGACCCCCCGAGGGACAGGAGCTTGAGCCTCCTCTTGCCCGGTTACGGAGACTTCTGTACGGACGAGCCAGTACGGAGAGTTGCATTTTACTGCATTTTGCTTGTGAGGTCTGTTCCGTGTCACGGCTGTCCCCACATTTCCACGCAACGAGACCTTAGGTGAGGACGTTGAACTCGGGCGGGTCTTTTTAATCAGCCACGTTCTGAGACCATCCAGCCGATTCTGAGCACAGCTGAACTCATTCTGGGACCGGAATGATGCACCATTTCTGAAACCTCTTTTGTTTGCCCTCCTCTCGGCACAGGAAGTGAGCCGGCTACTCAAAAACCGTTAGTATTGATTGCTCAGGGGAAAAGGCACCTTTCAGAAATGACGAGATGAGTCTAGGGTCCTATGTTGAGCCTCAGGGATGTCCAGGGTTTCCCTCATGAGCTGAGACACCGTTTCCAGCAGGCAAAGCGCAATAGCTTGGCCGGGCCGCGTCAGGGGGACCCGGTGACCCTTTGGAGGAGTCTTTGGGGGGGTCCCGCCAAAATGGCTCACTTGGGAATTCTCGAGGTGCAAATCTGTCCCAACAAAGAGAGGTTCCTAGCGGCCCCTGGGGCTCAGAAACAGCTTCAGCTGAACATTTCCAGGGGCGATAGAAGCTTTGTGCCTCCAGGTTTCCGAGCGGCTCCTGAGCACGAGAAGCCCGTATTTCTGATAAGTGCCCGGCGAACAAACGTGCAGAGCCGGGAAGGAAGCCCCTCGAGTGCAAGGCCGTGCCCGTGTGTTACATGAGCAGGGAGCCAGCATGGTCTGAACGCAGCAGCTTCCGTGGCTGAGCGCCAGCGCGCGGCCTCCCTCACTCCCCACGAGCCCGCCCTCGCGCCCCCTGCCCGGGTGAGCTCGGTGCCCGGCCGGCTGAAGGCCCTCGGCGGCGTCTTCAGAGCAATGCGAGCCGGCACCGACCTGCCCAGCGGGGAGCGGGCCCGGGCCTGAGGCCCCGGCCGCCGGGGTCCCCTCCCGCCTGCGCGCAGCGGGTCTGGCTCTGCGCCCCGGCCCCAGGCCTGTCGGGCTGGGCCCCGGCCCCCTCGGCCCTCCCGGCCCCCCGAGGGCCCGCCTCTGACCTCTGAGGGCGCCGCTGCCTCGGCAGTCCTTCTCCAAGGCACACGTTTCCGTCTCCCAAGTAGACACCCAGCTCCTTCCCCGGGCTGGGAAATGCCCCCGACTCCTTATTTTTGCAGGGAAAGTCTGAACGTGGCAGGAACGGGGCTGTGCTCTGCGCAGCTGCGTGGGGCCCCTGGGCCCGGGGTCAGACCCGGACTCTCCTTGGCCCCGGGGGGGGGCGGGGCAGCGCTCCACACCCAGCCGGGGAGCCCCTTGCCGAGCTCCAGCAGAAAGGCGCTTCCAAATACTCACCATACAGCTCTTCAGAGACCCTAGGACTTTAAAAGGACAAAAACAATTAGACTCCTCAGACGCAGGTCTTCCTTTTAGGCTTAGATTTTTTTCCCATTTTTTTCTGGGCCAGCCTCCCCCAGTCACCGTTTCTGCCCGTCGAAGGCAGTCTGTAGCACCCTGAGCTAGAAGCAGAGGGCTCAACGCCCGGTGGTTCTGGCCCTCGGCAGCCGAGAACGGGCCGGGCGCTCGACACAGCAGGTGACCACAGGGCTAGGGGCTCCCCAGCGGGTCCGGCTCCCCGAGGACACACACGCTCCACGGGGTGGCACCTGAGCAGGTCCTGAGGGACGGGGAGGGGCCCGGGCTGGTCGGACGGCTGGACGCCAGGCGTGACGGAGGCCGGGGCCAGGGATGGACAGTCTAGGACGAGTTCAGGACACACTGCAGACACGGGCAGGCAGAAGGATGGGCGACAGAGGGCTGGAGGTGACCCCAGGACGCCCGCCAGGCCGACACAAGGACACTCTCCACCAACAGACGTAGTGACGGAGAAATCGGCCCCACCTTAGAAGACACGGCGGCTCGGGCTCTCCGGGTGGCTGGAAGTGCAGCGTGGTGCTCCTGCGGGCTGGGGGGAGGCTCCGGGGTCTGGGTGGGGTCGGGGACGGGGCGGCTCTCGGGACCTGTTTTCCAGCCAGGGCTCGCGGGATCCAAGGATGAGGTTGTCCAGACAGGAGGCACGAAGCGAGAATGAACAGGAGCCAAAAACGGGAGTTTGGGGCACGAGCATATAGAACATGAGGCCGAGGAAGAGGGAGCAGAGGGACGCAGGAGAGCGCGGTGGTTCTGGAAAGGTCCGGCCCACGCGGGGAGGCCTGAGAAGGTGGTCGGAGGGGACGGGCGGCCGAGGTCACTGCCACTGAGGCTCAGGCGCAGAGAAGGGAGGGTGGGAAGGATGAGCGGCAGGTGCAGCGGCGGCCTGAGGACCGCGGGGCCGAGGCAGACACCGAGCACAGGTGGGGCCCCCGGACGGCAGGAGGGAGTCCGCGTCTCCACGCGGCGGGGCGGGCGGCCGAGCGTGCAAGGCTCCGCTCTCTCTACGGGGAAGACCGGGTTTTGGAAAGTGTAGCGTCCCCGGGAAGGAAAGATGCGCTGATTTGAGAGGAAGCTGTGTCGCGGGGAGGGTTTCCGAGAGGCCCCGACGGGAGGATGGATGACGGAGGTGAAGCGGGAGCCCCGAGGGAGGAGTGCAGGCCCCGGGGCGGGGGCGGCGAGGCCTCAGGGGCGACGGGCAGCAAGCAGGCAGGGCCCAGGGCGGGGGCCCGGGAAGGAGGCCTCCTGACGCCCCCCAGCCAGCCCCCGGCACACGGAGCCAAGGCCGCTCACCCTCGCCCATCGGTGCTGACCGAGCGACGGACACACGTCAGGACGACACGGGAGCACGAAACTGTAAAGGTGAAGCCAGAAGCACTCGCTCCGTAAGGACCTGGTCAGGAGGGAGCACGGCGCCCGAGGGGACAGCCTGCAGCCTCCAGGGAAGAGGGAGATGGTTCTAGAGGAGCAGAGCCGTAGAGATACACCCCCAGCGGGCGGACTTCGCTCTTCCCGGTCCTCCTGTGAGGTGAACCCTGGGTGCTGCTAGGGTGCGCACAGTCGTGCGGGGCCAGTGCTGGGCTCGGTCCTCCTGGCTTCCCACCGGCACCTGTTCCCCAGAGCAGCGGCCGCTGACGGACACGTGAACTGTCCAGGGTGACCGCCGCGGGTGACAGGCCGCCCACCCCTCTGGCTGCGGCGCCCGGCCCTGGGGCGTCCCCCTGCCGACCTCACGGGGTGAAGGCTGCGCAACAGTCGCTGTTCTAGCTCGTCCTGTTGGCAGGATAGTAAGATACCTGATTCCCGGATGAAGAGTCCTTTAATGCGTTTTATTTAAAAACCAGGTTGGGGGGGTCTCCATTCCCCAGGACCCCGTGGCTTCATCGCACCGGGTGCGCCCGGAGCACAGGCAGGTGTCCCCAGGCCCGATGTCCGTGCTGGTACACGGCCGCCCGCTAGCCGGTGCCGACCTGCGGGAGATGTAGGGAGGCCCCGCTCCCCTGCCCCGAGTGGAGCCGGGCGACCGAGCCCCACTCCGCGGCCCCCGCCCGGCGCGCCCCGCTTTGCATGCCAACTACACCGAGGTGGACGCGACCTTCTTCCTACGTGTGTTTTCCCGACCATGCCCATCACAGACGTGTGTAGGCCTGTCCGTCGTAAACTAACCCTCCTTCGTTAGAGTGATTGATATTCTCGTACTCGGACCATTTCTGTGTTTTAATGCTGGGCTGTCTTCTCTGCCTCTCCTTGTCAAGTTCTTGCCATGCATGAGAATGTCCTCAAGTGTCCCACTCCGGGCTGCACAGGGCGAGGGCATGTAAATAGCAACAGGAACTCTCACAGAAGGTAAGCAACGTGCTCCTGTGCCCCCAGACGCTGCGGGGTCGGTCCCCGACAGCCACACCCCTGCACACCTCCCCTCCCTGCCCCGGGGGACAGGGCACTTGTGGGGAGCTCGTGGGGGACGGTCCCCGACAGCCACACCCCTGCACACCTCCCCTCCCTGCCCCGGGGGACAGGGCGCTCGTGGGGAGCTCGTGGGGGACGGTCCCCGACAGCCACACCCCTGCACACCTCCCCTCCCTGCCCCGAAGGACAGGGCACTCGTGGGGAGCTCGTGGGGGACGGTCCCCAACAGCCACACCCCTGCACACCTCCCCTCCCTGCCCCGGGGGACAGGGCGCTCGTGGGGAGCTCGTGGGGGACGGTCCCTGACAGCCACACCCCTGCACACCTCCCCTCCCTGCCCCGGGGGACAGGGCGCTCGTGGGGAGCTCGTGGGGGACGGCCCCCGACAGCCACACCCCTGCACACCTCTCCTCCCTGCCCCGGGGGACAGGGCGCTCATGGGGAGCTCGTGGGGGGACGGTCCCCGACAGCCACACCCCTGCACACCTCCCCTCCCTGCCCCGAGGGACAGGGCACTCGTGGGGAGCTCGTGGGGGGACGGTCCCCGACAGCCACACCCCTGCACACCTCCCCTCCCTGCCCCGGGGAACAGGGCGCTCGTGGGGAGCTCGTGGGGGACAGTCCCCGACAGCCACACCCCTGCACACCTCCCCTCCCTGCCCCAGCGCTTGCGGAGAGGGAGCTCGTGGGGAAGGCAGCACATGGGGAAGGCAAATCCCAGGACCCCTTCCTGCAGAGCGGACTCTTCCCTGGTCCCACCCCCGGTGCCCAGTGCCCTCCAAGGCACCCCCGGGGCATGATACCCAAGGCGAAACAGCAGCCACCCTCAGGGCGCGCTCAGTTCCCCAGGGTGGGGAGGCGCCGTGCTGTGTGCACCGTGCATGGAGGGCTCACAAGCACGAGCCCTTGATGGTGTGTGACAGGCTAGGGGGCCCCTGAATCCCTGCCGAAGCCCCAGCCAGCAGCGTGGACACCAGCCAAGTGGGAGCAGATGCCGGGAGTGCGAGTGCGCGGCCGTGAGCCGGGTCCACAGGCGCGCTCGGGACCACACTCTAGCTCTGGACAAATTCCAGCCCTTTCCTTTCCTATTCTGACCTCTACCAAGTTGCTCGTCACGCTCAGATCCTTACCAAATTCCTCTTTATCAACCCCAGAGAGATTCGGTTCCAATGTGTCCCTGCTTTAGGCCTCGCGAGCTCACACGGAACTTTAAGTGAAGGAAACCGTTATGAGTTCCACCTTGGTCTTTGCCTGCCCGCCGGGTAAAGTGGGGCCGAGTGTTAAACTCACAAGGAGACGCACCACAACCGGCCAAAGCGCTACGGTCAGCGGCCCTCACAGGGTCAGCGGAGAGCTCCCGGCGCCCCCCGGCGAGCTGCTGTTCTTGGGCTTTGGGGGATCTCGGCCTGCCCGGGCGGCTGTCCTCCTCTCCAGAGACGGCCTGGAATGGAGCCTGTGTCCTCTTGAGCGACACCGAGTCCGGCTCGCTACCCCCGGACGGGGCTGAGTGTGCGCTACACACGGCGTGGCCGTGAGCGTTGACGGCTGGAGGCCAAGAGGAAACCCGCATGGTGCACCCATGCTCACCCCCCGCCCCGTCCACCCCCCCAGGAAAGCCCTCGGCAGGCGTGGGGAGCTGCGGCGGGGTCTTCTCGAGCCGCCCGAGGGAGAGCCCGGAGGGGTGATGGGGGTGCGGAGCCCTCACGGGAGGCCACTAACCCCCTTTCTGTGCCCGCAGCCTCTCCGGATGCCCTATCGCTGCCGCAGAGAAACTGGCAAAGGCCCAAGAGAAGCACCAGAGCTGCGACGTGTCCAAGTCCAACCAGGCCTCAGACCGCGTGCTAAGGTACCAAACGCGAGCATGTCGTCTGGGGACACCCAAGTGTAGGCGGCCCCGGGGCCCTGGGCGAGGCGGACGGCCTGGCCGGGTGGCGGGGCCGTGGGTGGTCGTCGAGCAGCTAAGGGAGCCCCCCAGGGGCCAGTGCAGGCGGCCGGCCACCTCCCCATCCCGCACTGTGTCCGCCCCCTGTAAGGTGTTAAATGAGACTCGTGGACAACGTGTGCCTGGTTTGCTCTCTGGCCTGGAAAATGTTTCATGATTCTCTGAACACTCGAGGGCGGGGAGCTCTGCGCCGCAATACACTGCCCGGGGTGACCTTTCCTCAAGTGGAGGACCCAGGGGCCTTGGCGCTTCTCCCCCTCCGGGGCCCCAGACACCACGAGGGGCGTGGGCGAGGCATCACCGCCCCCACCCGACCCGCGGGAGCCGCACGCAGGGCAGCGGCTCGGGGACTTCCCTGAACAGAAGGACCTCGCAGATCACCTGGCCCAACCCACTGTCTCAGGTTCAGGAAGGGAGATTCTCGGGAGGGGCGGAGGGAGAAGCCCCCGTCCCGGATCCCGCCGGCAGCTCTCCTTTCCACTCGCTCCCTTCAAACCCCGGGGGCCGCGCGGCCCTCGGTCCAGACTCATCAGTGGAGACCGCGGCACAGGCGCACCCCGCGTCCCGCATGGTCTCCCTCCGGCCGCAGCGGGGAGCAGGTGCCCGGGCGCAGGAGGCAGGCTCCCACCCAGAGGCGTTGGGTGGGTTCCACGCTTCGGGGTTACAGCGGGAGCACTGAGGGCAAGCTCGCACACACGCAAGTTTGCTTTCCTTATGCCTTTAGGATAAATCACTTGGGAAAAAGCACCGTTTAAGGGTCACGAACACCTGCGTGGTTCTGTTGTGCATTATTTAAAGCTTTCTGAAAGGATTTTACCCCAGTCAGTACAGACCCTCTTGTCCCTCAATAGAAAAGTTAATTGGATCTTGGGCAGCCCGGGTGGCTCAGCTGTTTAGCGCCACCTTCAGCCCAGGGCGTGACCCCAGGGTCCTGGGATCGAGTCCTGCGTCGGGCTCCCTGCATGGAGCCTGCGTCTCCCTCTGCCTGTGTATCTGCCTCTCTCTGTGTGTCTCTCATGAATAAATAAATAAAATCTTTAAAAAAAAAAAAGAAAGAAAGAAAAGCTAAAATCTCTCTTTTAAAAAAATTTAGTTATTTATCTGAGAGAAAGAGATAAAGTGTGCATGAGCAAGGGCAGGGACAGAGGGAGAAGCAGGTCCCCGCTGAGCAGGGAGCCCGATGCAGGACTCGACCCAGGACCCCGGGATCGTGACCTGAGCGGAAGGCAGATGCTCAACCCCCTGAGCTGCCCCTCCCCCCCCCGGGGGGCTCTGAAGAGTAAAAAATCTTCATGGAAAATGAGAAATACTTAAGTAGGCCAAAATAAGAAAATAAAAACCACTTATAACTCCTATTTAGAGATAAAGCCTCACCAAATGCGGGTGGGTGCTCTTCTGGGTGTCTCCGTGTGGGAGCTAGCCGCATAACACACCCCCCACGGCCCACGGCCCCCACCCCACTTAGTTACGGGGCGAGAAGCCTCTCCTGGGGCTCCGTCCTCCCCGCAGGCATGGGGCTGACCCCAGATCCGAGGGGAGCTAGGGAGCCGCCGGGGCTCAACGCGGCCGTCCCCTCGGCAGACGCCCACGGGGCCAGAGGGGAGCCTGGCCTGCGCCTCCTGGGGACCCTCCCAGCAGGCTGAGCAAGACACGTCCCCGCGGCAGACCCCACCTCACCCAGACACGGGCCTCCCTCTGATGCGGAGCCTGAAGCAACGGCCTTTGTTTTTTTTTACCTTATTTCTGTGGCTTCGTGGCCACGGGGCCCTTTCCACGGGCCGAAGTCCCGGAAAACCACAGCAAAGGATAGACGGACGATGAGTGTGCGCCGAAGCGGTGCATCTGCCAACACCGTGCCTCTGGCGGGGCAGGCGGGAGGGACCTGCAGCAACCGCGGCCTGGCCTCCAGGGCTGTCCCATGCTCCCGAGCACCCACGTCCCAGGACGGGAGGACCTGGTCTCCGTGGGGCACAGAGGGAGGCCCGGAGGGAGGAAGAGAGAACTGCCTTAGAGCCGCGCTCGTTGAACGAAGAGCTGAAACACCTTCCAGCCGAGTGCCCAACAGGGAGACCTCAGGGCTTCCAATCCCGTTCCAGTTCTCCGGCCCCTGGCCGCAGGGGGTGGACCCCATCACAGCCTCAGTTGGGCACCGGGGACCCCTGTCACCCCTGCCTCTGCTCCAGCCCCGCTCCTTCAGAGCTGGTCCTGATCTCCGATGGCTCGGGGACTGTGCCTCCCGCAGCCTTGCCCGCTGCGCAGAGCCGACCCCCCACCTGGTCCCAGGCTGCCAGGTCCCGCAGGCCCCGGGTTGCTGTTGGCGCCCCTGCTCCTCACCTTTGACCTCTGTGGCTCCTTTCCCCGGATCTTAACCTGTACAGCTCACCCTACACCTGGACCCTTAAAACAGCATCACACTCTGCATGCTGCCCGGAAACCCAAGGCAAGGGTTCGCTTCCCTTATGCGCCCCCACATTACCCACGACGCCTAAGGGGCGTCCACCCGGTCACCACAGTATTTCATTGATTTGACAAGAATAGGCTGCGTTAATGAAATCGAAATAAAGGTGTCGGTGATCCGATAAAGGTGTTAGCACGGGGGGAAGCTGGGTGAAGAGCAGAGGTAGCCCCTCCTCTCGGCGTGTCTGTTAAGTCTACGGTCATTTCCCAAAACAGTTTCACACTCTCCCACGTTACGCACAACCGGGTGGACACACACACGCACACAAAACAAGGTAGACCATTGAGGACTGAGCAATAACCGAGCGCTCCTCCGTTTCAAGACTTTATTCCCAAGTCTGGACAGCTGGGTGACTACCCGGTAAACCTCTCCCGCGTTCCATTGTCACGTCCAGCCACGAACCATTCTATCTCGCTTTGGGTCAGCCCATGTCCCTAAGAGGTTTTCTACATTTCTTCCTTTTTTAAAAATTTTTTTAAGATTAAATTCATGTATTTATTCATGAGAGACACAGAGAGAGGCAGAGACAGAGGCCGAGGGAGAAGCAGGCTCCATGCAGGGAGCCCGATGCAGGACTCGATCCCAGGACCCTGAGATCATGCTCTGAGCTGAAGGCAGACGCTCAACCGCTGAGCCACCCAGGCGTCCCTTTTTTAAATTTATTATTTTTATTTTTTTTTAAGGCAAATGTCTTATTGGCTCACGCCCTGTATTGTAACTCTTACTCTCTGAAACCGGTGTGAAAAGAACGCGTGGATGCAAGGTCCTTCCCGTCCTCACACCGCCCGAGTCCCACCCAGCCAGCCAGGGCTTCAAACAGAAAAAGAAATAAGGGAAAAAGCAAAATATCTTATTTTCTTCTTAACTGTGCCTGTCGGCCGTCGGGCTCAGGCAGACAGCCTGTTTGGTGCCGCGTCACCCCAGCACGCGCGGTCGTTCTGGGGCGGGTGGATTTGAGCCGCGTGCCCTCATCTCCACGCGCCCCGCGCGCGTCTTAGCTGCAGCCACGAGAGAGCAAGCTGCCGATTGTTTCTTGTTTGTTCACAGGCCAATGTGCTTTGTAAAGCAGCTCGAGATCCCTCACTACGGCTACAGAAACAACGTCCCCACGACCACGCCTCGCTCCAACCTGGCCAAAGAGCTGGAGAAGTATTCCAAGACCTCGTTTGAGTACAACACTTACGACAGCCATACTTATGGCAAGCGGGCCATAGCTCCCAAGGTGCAAACCAGGGATATATCCCCCAAAGGATATGATGGTAGGAGGTGCACACTCTTCTACGTGAGAGTCACGCTTGCCGTTAATAATGTTGTTGTTGTGTGTATCCGTTTCCTACAAACCGGTCGAGCAGGTGGTCACTTGACGGGTGCCCCGGAAAGCCGACCCCAGGTGGGGGCGTGCCCGTGTGCTCGCGGGCCTGGGTGAGCCCCGCCTGCAGGAGGGAGGAAGATGCCCGCCCCTCAGGGTTTCCAAAGCAGCACGTTCTGGCCGCTTTCAGAATGTGCAGAGAGCCGTCGGCTCACCTGCTTCCTTCCCGCTGTTGCCTCGGAGGTGTCTTTGCACTTCCCGTAGACGAGGGCCCAGCACCCATCAACCTGGGACCGCCAGAGGGAGCACACGGAGTTCTTGGCCCTTTTGGGAAACCCTGCATTCCCTCGGAGTTCTCGATCTTGGATGCACATTAGATTCATCTGGGGAGACGTTAAGCATCCTCATGCCCAGGCTGCACCCTGGACCAGTTAAATTGAAATCCCTGGGGGAGGGTGGGGAGGCGGGGGGGGGCTGCCTCTATGGCGACATTATCTAAGTGACCAGTGATTCCAAGGTGCACCCAAGAGCAGAAACTTCTGCTGGTGTCACCAGGCCTTCTCCTGGCAGATGCCGGCCCTGGCCTGTTTCCCCGTGGGGAGTGGGGCCGGGCAGGGCCTCCTTTTATGACCTAGCTACTGTGCATCCACCAAAAACAAAAAGCAGGTAGAACCAATAAAAACCACCTGCTTCTCAGGGGGTAGCTTGTTTCCCCTCGTGGGTCCCGGGTCCTCTGCCAATGATTCGAGCTAGCCCCCACGGCTTCCCTGCGCTAACATGGTAAGTCGTTGAACGCGGAAGGGATGACTGCATTTCTCTGATGTCACGTGTTTATCTAACCACATTTCTGCTTCAAATTCTAGGATATATGGGCTGAGTGGGCAAATTTTCCTGACTGGGATGTGGGTTGTACAAGTTTTGATGATTTTTAGGTCTTATCTGGGTGTTCTGTAGCAGAGGCAAGGAGATGGGCCTTTAAAGATCTTTTAGCTCCTCTCTGAAAAAGACACGTAATTAAAATCACAGCAAACAAAAAATATTTGTTTAAATCGAATGCTTGGGGAGCTCCAAAACCTCTTTACGATTCAATGTGAGTCGTTGCACATGTTTCTGAGTTATGTGAGTTATTCTTTGCCTTAATGACAATTAATGTGTATAGTGGGTGAAATTTAGTATATCTTCGATGTATCGTATATTGATTATCCTCGTGTGTATCAATTCTTAATATAGAGGAAAAAAAATGTAAGTGGAAAAAAAGAGAGTGGCTTAGGGTATAACAGAAAATAATTACTTTGGTTTTATTTTATCATAATGATTTTCCGATTTCCAGTTTGCTATGACTTTATCCGTTTGATTGCAAACGAAGGATCAGAAATATTGAATTCGCATAATTAAGAATTCTGCTTCTACCATTTCCAACTCAGCAATATTTCACAGTGATCTGGGGAGGAGTTCCACTAGATGTTGGTCTTCCCACACCTGTTTGCTGCTCTTGTTCTGTGGCCTGATTTCCTTGACCTCGTCATATGGTTGGATTTTGGGTGAGGTCATGACCAGTAGGGCACATTTTCCTGCTTACAACACCCTTTGGTGGATAAGAAGTCAAACCTACCAGGGTCTATTCTCAGCTCTGCCATTTAGGAGCTGTGTGATATTTGGCAGATTAATCTTTCCGTGTGTTCGTTTCCCCAAGAACGGAGTGGTAGTAACAATTCCCATCCTTTGGACCCCATGGAGCTGTTGTGAGATCAGCTGACAGCTCTAAAGAGCTGGACAAACTTTTAATTACTGGCATTCATTCTTACCCACCCAGAAAATACCTGTTGTCGGAAACCTTACCTGAGCCAAGCTCTTCAACTGGCCCCCAAGGAACCCAGAATATGGAACAATATTAGGCCTTTAAGAAACCAGAAAAAGGGAGAGAGGGCAGGGAAAGAAAGGCAGCCTTTTACCATAATCTACTGAGAGGAGCATCAGTGACTCCATTTCTTTCACACTAGATTCATCTGACAGACTTTTTAAACATTAAAGAAAGTTCCCATTAAGGATGAGACCTGCCAGGTCAGTTTCCTTGGTAGGATGTAAACTGAGAGCAGGCAACAGGCAGGAGGCACCACAGAGTAATTGCGGTCTGTGGTCACCCTACAGGAATGTCCTCCTCATGGCTTGTTGCAGATGCAGAGAGCTGGGTCATCGCTCCTAAAGAGTCAGGGTGGGAATGAGCCTACCATAGGGGGAAACATTACACTTGGGAGCAAGGGGAAGGGCCATGGAGATGCCCAACAGGATAGAAAAATAGGACCTTTCTCCCCAGTCTTTGGATATCACACCTTAGATCCCACCACCTGTGCTGAAAAAAACACTCGACACACATTGATTTACCTGCATGCATCCTTCCAGACACTGGCTAGTTGCTATCTTTCTGTCTGTCTGTCTGTCTGTCTATCCAGAAATCCAACCAATGACCCATCTATCCATTCATCCATCTATGTATCCCTCCATCTGTGCATCCATCCATCCACTCGTCCACCCATCTATCCATCCACCCATCCACCCATCCACCCATCCACCCATTCACCCATTCACCCATTCATCCATTCATCCATCCACCCACCCATCCATTTGCCCATCCACCCATTCATCCATCCACCCATCCATCTGCCCATCCACCCATCCACCTATTCATCCATCCATCCATCCATCTATCCATCCATCATCCATCCATCCACTCATCCGCCCATCCACCCATTCATCCATCCACCCACCCATCCATTTGCCCATCCACCCATTCATCCATCCATCTACCCATCCATCTGCCCATCCATCCACCCACCCATCCACCTATCCACCCATCTACCCATTCATCCATCCATCATCCATCCATCCACCCATCCATCCACTCATCCACCCATCTACCCATCTGCCCATCTACCCATCCACCCATCCACCCATTCACCCATTCATCCATCCACCCACCCATCCATTTGCCCATCCACCCATTCATCCATCCATCATCCATCCATCCGCCCATCCGCCCATCCACCCATCCACCCATTCATCCATCCATCCACCCATCCATCCACCCATCCATCTGCCCATCCACCCATCCACCTATTCATCCATCCATCCATCCATCTATCCATCCACTCATCCGCCCATCCACCCATTCATCCATCCACCCACCCATCCATTTGCCCATCCACCCATTCATCCATCCATCTACCCATCCATCTGCCCATCCATCCACCCACCCATCCACCTATCCACCCATCTACCCATTCATCCATCCATCATCCATCCATCCACCCATCCATCCACTCATCCACCCACCTACCCATCCACCCATCTACCCATCCACTCATCCACCCATTCATCCATCCATCCATCCATCCATCCATCCATCCCTCCAACCATCCACCCATCCACATATTCATCCATCCATCCATCCATCCATCCATCCATCCATCTGTTCATCCATGCATCCACCCAACCAACCACTCGGCTGTCTATCTATCATGTATCATCTATCTCTTCTTTCCCTCTGGAGGACAAGCTTTCAGGCAGAGTTGGAGAACAAATGGAAGACAGTGAGACATGCTCTCATGCAGACAGTGAAGCAAGGAATTCATTCTGGAGGAATTAGCAGGAGCTTTATCAAAATGGCTTGATCGTGAGCTTGAGTAGAAATTATGCAAAGGTAGAAGATCCATGTGTTGGTAGGAAAGACCTGTGGCCTGGAGAGGTGCCTGAGAGCAGGGACGGGCACCTGTGGGACAGGTGAGGAGATGGCTGTGCGTCACCCACCATGCTGAGGAGCTTGAGGCGCTCTCCTGTAAGATATGGACATCCACGCACCAGGGCAGTGAAAGAGGGAAGGCGGGAAAGGACAGAGGTTCCCAAACATGTATGTCGGCCTTGCCGTCTCCCTGAGCACCAGCATCTCCCCCAGCCTGTTGGTTACAGTGACCTCAGAACAGCTCTGATGTGTTGAAGTTGTTGGATAAAAAAGAAGAGTTTGTGACACGTAAAAATCATGTGAAGTTCAGATTTCAGTGTCCATCGGTAAAGCCACACAGGCCCCAGCCGCCTGCCTCCATTTGGTCAGTGACTGGTTTCACACAATGAAACCGCAATGGCAGAGCCGAGCGGTTGTGCCAGAGACCATGGGACCCGTGAAACCTAGACTATTGTCCAGTCCAGAAGGACTGTAAGGGCACATTATCTACCCCGTATGTTAATAGATAAGAAGGCGGACATTCCCAGGCAGAAACAGCTGCCAGACCAGTGTAAGACATCTCCACGCATGTCTCCAGGCGATACATCACTACCCCGAGCTTTGTCTAGACCCGCAAGTTCCCAGAGGCCCCAAGGACTCCCCACATGAGCCTCCCTTTCTGTCATTCCAACCTCCAAACTCTCCAAGCTAAACACTTCATAATGGGCTTTGAACTTCCTCTCTGCTCCCCAAACTCAGGGCCACCCTGAGGAGCTCAACCTCCCATCTGTCACCCCGGCCCCCATCCAGGCCCCCGCCAGCAACGGCTCCCGGAACTGCTCAGGTGGCCGCCCAGTACCCCTGCCCCCAGCCGGCGCTCCCCAGAACGCCCGCCCTCCTCCCCCCCCCTGCTGGTGGGCCGCCCTGCAGTCCAGCTGCCCCACAACGTCTCGGCACTCGGTCCTCGCTGACGCAGCCCGGCCCGCACTCAGTAGCCCTCCTCCTGACTTCACGGTGGCGCCCGTGCAGAACCGGGCAGCTGTTCTCGCCCGCATGCAGCTCTGGGTCTCGCCCCTGCAGTTTCACGGGTAAACGGCCTATCTTCCCACTGGATTGTAAACCCTGTCCTCAGATTAAACCCCACAGTGGCAATGCTGGCTGTGTAGACACTACTTACTGTCCTAGTGGGAGAGTGGACATGAAGAGTCCGTGCTGGGACTTGATGCGTTAGGTCACGTGAGCAGAGTGTGTGCAGACCCCGTCTAACTGTATCCTCACGAGGAAGCTCCTCCTCCCACCTAGCACTGCATCCGCCTCGGTGCACTGAGGACCGCGCAAACCTGCGTGGGCACCGTGAGAGTCGGTGCTGTGCTCGAGGGCGCACGGCCGTCCGAGTCCAACCAGGTCCGCCCACGGGGTAAACCCCCAGGGGGTGCCTCCAGACCGTCCTCTTTCCATGTGGTCCTCGTGGAAGTCTGGGCTGTAAGGACACATTGTCTATCCCTATGTTAATAGATAAGAAGGCGGATGTTCCCAGGAGAAGGAGATGCGCACATTTGGTGAGACTCTCCTGAGCAGAGCGGGGTCGTAAGAAGGCTCTGGCTGGAACGTGGCCGTTTTACTTCTTTTAACTTGTCATCTTTAGCCAATAGAAATCCCACGGAGTCGTTCTTTGTCCTGCAAGAGAGGGATAGGATGCTGGAAGAGGGGGTGTCTCAAGGCGGTGCAAGGCCTAGCGGGCTGTCCCTGCAGCCGCACGCGGGGGTGGCACGACCGGGGACAGGCCGGCTCCCAGAAGGACAGTGGCAGGGCCTGGCTGCCGGGTGATTGGAAAGGGAAATGCGTTTTGTCGTGGTCAGTGGTCAGTGATGCTGGCTTTGGGAGCAGTTCACGAACAGGTGACAGTTACGAGGCCCGAGGACCCCCCCCCACCTGACACGTGGAAGGGTCCGTGCCTCCTTCCACTTGAACGAAACAAAGCCGTGCCTGCGCTCAGGGAAGGCCGTACGCCCCTCCGGGTCAGGCCCGCCGGCCGATCGGCCCCAGGCCCTCCCCGCTGGCCTTCTGCCCCGACCCACCGACGTGGCGCCAGCCGGGGACTCGACGACAGCCGGGGAAGGAGGCGCACTCTGCCCAGGGGTGGCTGCTGTTTGCTGTACAGACGATGGATGCCCTGCTTCGTTCTTTTAGAAACTGCAATTTGCTCATTTCAAACTGAAATGGCCGTTTTTCTTATTTATGTGCATTACGTCTCTTTCCCGCACCAGTGGCTAGCCCTCGCCAGGGAAAGGACCCCTCCGAGGCACTGTGTCACCCCTCCCACAATCTTTACACTCCTATTTTTATGCCAAGACTGTAAATGGTGTAAAACCCCAGACTTCAGTCCCCGCGCAGAGAACCACGAGCCGCTGCCCCCTGCGCGGGTCCCCAGGGGCGGCCTCTCCAGGGAGGGTCTCTGGGGCCCCACGGGGCACTCCGTGCCCACACCCCAGACCATGCCCTCCACCACGCCGCACCATCCGCTGCGTAGGCAAGGTGCATTCACGGAGGGATGCGGAAGGGAGGTCATGTCGCAGACACAGCAGCAAGGGTGCTGGTTAGTCCTCGCGGAGCGGGACCCGGCCCGCAGGGCTCCTCGTGCTGGGGGTCTGAGTGGTGCGGGCCACCCTCTGGTCCACGCGAGGGGACCCGCCTGTGCGGTGGCTCTGTGACGTTTGGTGGGGGCCTGGGGCCAGTGGCGCCCCCGAGGCTGCGTGTGCTGTGCCTGCATCTCTGTGCAACCCGGTGGCACAGTGAAAGCACCGTCTTTGGTCCAAAGTGGAAAGGCACCAACGATGAAAGCTTAGGTACTTTTTCACTTGTAGCCGAATAAGGGACTTTGGGCAATTCCTTGGCGTAGCTCGTGATGACCGACCGTGTGTGAGGTCAGCTGTCGAGCTCCGCTCTGCTGGCGCCTGCCCTTTGGGAGGAAGGCATTGTGCGTGTCCTCCGAAGGGGCTACTCGGGTTACAGAGGGCTGGTGACAGCGCTGGACACCCAGGGCGAGCCGGCGAAGCTCGCTCTGGAAGGGACGTCCAGAGGTGCACCTGGGGTCGTGCAAGAGTGGCTCGCAGGTGGAGACGTCTTGGGGGGTTCCTGCGCCCCCCCCGGGTTCACCCGCTAATTCCTCCCTGTGCAGGACTCCGGGGGGGGGTGACCTGACTGCCCTGCAGGTGGGCACCCTGTGACCCTGCTGCCCTCGGCATTGGCCACAGGGCCCTAACAGATCACCTGCAAACGTTGTCCCCACCCGTGGGCCGGAGGACACTTCCAGGGGGAGAAACACTGGCTGCCCCGGGCCTGTGCACCGTGGGTGACGCAGGTTGCTCACAGGGCGCCCTGCCAGCCAGGCTCCATCCCTGCAGGGAGGCGGGGTGACGTGTGGCGTGCTGTGGCCACCCCACCCTGCTTACCTGGGCTGGGCCCTCTCCCTGGGCAGGCCGGTTCCCCTGTGGGGCTCTTTACTAGACGCACAGGGGAATATTTTTCTTGAGGAAAGGAGTGTTTCCGTCACTCGTGCCCAGCTGGCAGGCCTCCCCCAGAAGCACAGGAGCGTGTGAGGCTACGCCACCTGCACACGAGACAGGGAGCCCCCGCTGGCCGCTGAGGCCCCTCCTGGCTGGGAGGAGCGGCCGGCCTCTTGGGGGACAAGGTCTGTGGGGTCCCCCTCGCCCACTGAGCCGATGGGCAGTCGTGACGGGGAGACCCCCCCCCACGGGCCTCGGCCAGACCGGGGTTCCGAGCACTCCCCGACGTCGGGCAGCCGAGTCCTACTCGGGTGTGGCCACCGCAGCCACGTGTGGCCTGGCACAGAGGCGCCTGCGCCCCTGCTCCCCCAGCTGTGCCGGGAAAGGCCAGACGGGCTCTTCCCCCGACAGCTCGGGCACCGCGTGTCCCCAGGGCCGGCGGGAGGGGTGTGCGGCGGGTGGCGGGGCGCCGTGCCCTGCTCTGCTGTGGCCCCGGCGGCGGGGACCCAAGTCATCCGTGTCCCCGTGTCTCCCCAGCGAAGCGGTACTGCAAGAACGCCAGCCCCAGCAGCAGCACCACCAGCAGCTACGCGCCCAGCAGCAGCAGCAACATGAGCTGTGGCGGAGGCAGCAGCGCCAGCAGCACGTGCAGCAAGAGCAGCTTCGACTACGCGCACGACATGGAGGCGGCCCACATGGCGGCCACGGCCATCCTCAACCTGTCCACGCGCTGCCGCGAGATGCCGCAGAACCTGTCCACCAAGCCGCAGGACCTGTGCGCCGCGCGGGTAGGCCCACCGGGGGGCACCCTCCTGCCGGGCCTGGGGGGGCGCGTCCCCGAGCTGTCGGCCCCTGGAGCCCGGCCGCTGCACGTGCTGATACCCTGAGGCCTGCTCGCTGGGGGGCGGGGGGGGGGGCGGCGCGTGGCTTCGCGGGGAGTGGGGCGCCTGGTTTGTGAACCAGGGGAGGTTGTCAGGCCTGTTGGACGAGACCAGTGCGTGGACCCTCCTCGTCAGGGTCCAGAGGACACCCAGGGCCCACACACCATTTCACACGGCTGCACAGAGAATAGGAAACTAATGGGGCCTACACACGAGGAGGGTGGGGGCCCTGCTGTCCAAGAAGGCGCAGGACTGTCCCCTGGCTCCCAGGGAGTCGCTCAGGACTAGGAAACAAAGACAGTACGAGGACGGGTGGGCGGGCGGACCATGCTGTCCCCTCCTCTGCAGAAAACAAAGGGACCCCCGCAGTCCTAGGGCGGCCTGGCCATGCAGCGGGAGCGCCCGACCCTGACGGCGGGTGTCGGAAGCGATGGTAGTTTGTAAGAATGGAGAAAGGTCAGTCATTTCGTGCTTTGCAAGTGCTTTCTTTTCTATTAGTATTTTATTCCTAGAGTTTGGGGCAGTGTCGGGGCGCGTGCGGTCTCTGTGTGATCAGGGCCGCCGAAAGCCAAGGCTAGCGTGGAAGAGGCAAGGAGAGAAAGGAGAAAAAGCAAGCAGGCGAGCAACCCCTTCCGATTTTGTCTCCGGCTTATCAAAGCCAAGACGGGGGACGGAGGCCGAGTGCCGCAGGCTCCATCAGCGGCAGCAGGAGCGCGCCCCCGGGAGGAGCGCGGCAGGACCACGATGCCCGGGTGTCTCGAGGCAACGGCCTGCGCGGGGCTCCGGCTCCCAGCAGCCTCCCTCCTCTGCTGCATCCAGAGGAAGGAGCCGCGAGACCCCCGGAGACGCGGCGGCCTTCACGCCAGCCCTGGAGCCAGATCCTTGCTCGAGAGAGTGGAACTCTCCGGGAACGGGGTGGGGGGCGTTGGCACCATGTCTCGCTCCGTCCTCCGCGTGTCCTTCCTCGTGTCCCTCCTCCTGAGAGGCGAGCTCTCGAGACTTCTTCATCTGTTTGAAAGCATCATTTAAGAAAAAAAAAGAAAAGAAAGAAAAAAGAAAACTCACCCCGTACCTCTTCACTTTTTTGAGCCGGTGGGCTAAATTGCGGGTTTGTGGAGACGCGGAGCGGGTCAGGCCATGGAAGTACTTAGAACAGTGACTGCGCGTCTCCCTCCCCCAGGACAGAAAATACTCTTCATCATGGGATTCCGTGTTGGGAAGCGAATTCGGCTGCCCCCCCCCCCGCTTCCTCCGTGTCTCCCCCCTCCCCGAGTACTCACATCAGGGACACGGAAGGAAGGACAATGTTTTTTTTTTTTTTTGGAAGGACGATGGTTAAGCGTAAACACGCATCTGTCTCTGATCTCTTAAACGTTATTTGAGCTGGAATAGAATCGAGATTAGGCGCTCGTTTGATTTTCCTCCGGCGAGGCTTATTTCTAAAAGCAGATCTGTATTGCAGAAAACAGAAGATAAAGATGGATGGTAAATACGCGGTAGGTCTGTGATAGGTAAATAGGTAAGGACAGAGGGAGACGCAGATGGCAGGTCGTCGGTGGGTGACCAGACGCGTGCACCTGCCAGCCGCCGCGGGGGCTGAGCGCGGGCCCCCGCTACGTCCCCAAAGCACCCCTCCTGCCTCCCTCGGGAGCCCGTGCGCGGGGGCCAGCGGGAGGAATCCGCGTCCGGAGCCCACTCGGGCTGAAGGCAGGGCTGCGGGGCGGCGGGTGGAGCTGCCTGGTTACCGTGTCTCTCTGTCCAGCAGAACCCTGACATGGAGGTGGACGAGAACGGGACTCTGGACCTCAGCATGAACAAGCCACGGCCGCGGGAGAGCTGCTGCCCGGTCCTGACGCCCCTGGAGCCCATGTCCCCCCAGCAGCAGGCGGTGATGGGCAGCCGGTGCTTCCAGCTCGGGGAGGATGACTGCTGGGAGCTGCCCGTGGACTACACCAAGATGAAGCCCCGCAGGGCGGACGGGGGCGACGCCAGCGAGGTCCCCGTACGTGCCCCTCACCCGCCGGCCGGCTCGGGGCATGGGATGGGGCGTCGGTGGGCGCGCTTAGTGTGGCCTCCGCGGCCTGGGGCCGACAGCACACTCCGCCGACCGTTCACCGACGGGGCGAAACCAACCACACACTCTTTTCAACGATGAATCTTATTTTCTAACAAGCGTGCTCTGTTGCAAACGATTTCTCTAGGGAAATAGGTAAACAGCAGGCCGGTCCGTTTTCCTGGGTGACATACTGCTATGGGGGCTGATTCCCGTTGCAGAGAGAGAATTAGAACGTCTTCGGTTCTTGCACGTGCACGAGCTGGCCCTCGGACGCTGAGGACAGCGTCTGTCCTCCAAGAACCTAAAATACTCAGAGGAGTGTATACCCCAGCCCTGAAAAAAAAAATCATTTTAGTGCCTAAAATCACCTAAATCGTTGTCGAGCACAGTATTACCAAACACCTGTGTCACGAACATATTTTTGAAGTGGAGACCTGCGATCCGAAAATAGAGCTTTCCTGGGGAACCTTTCCTAAGCCAAATGGCACGAGGTAAAGGAAAGATTAACCCCTCATTTATGTAGAAAATATTTTGAGCGTTCCTAGACCTCAAAACTCAGCTCTCCGGCTTTTCTGAACCTTGGGACTCCCCTTGCTAACAGATGCACCCACGACCTGAGATGACGCCCAGAGGCGCCCAGACGCAGCCCAGAGCTCCGGAGCCGGGCGCCAAGGTGGAGCGTGGTCTCGGGGCAGGTGCCCGGCGGCAGCTCACTGCAAAACCAGCCCCGGACGCTCTTCGCCCTCCTTGCCTTTTTTCTGTAAAAGCAAAACTCCTCTTTGGGTGTCTGTCCATTAGCAAAAGCAGGTTCCAAAGGGGTCTTTCCTCAGGGCCAAGTGGTGTGCGTGGTGAGCTCTGGAACGGTGGGGGACACCTGGAGCTGTTACAGTGTTCACGTTCGAGTTGCTAAAATAGTTAAAATACCCTTTAGCCTAAGAAAAGAAATGAAGAAAAGCTTGTTCTTTATTGTACTGGCTTTTTCTCCAGTGTTCCACTCTGGAAATCATGACATCTTCTTTATTCACTGAAAAATGAAAATCCTCCTTGAATACAATAGGGAGACCACCATCAAAGCACTAGCTCCTCACAGAAACAAGGAAGCGCAGAAAAGGGGAACATTAGCTCTTTGTGGGAATTGGCAGGAGAGGCACCTGGTTATCAGGCCCTTACATCTTAAAGCCTATTATCTTTATTCTTCAAATCGATTTAAGTATCCAGGCATTGCGGAAGAATAGAGTCTGAGCGGCAAGGTAAATTCCAAAGTATTCTTTTCTCTCCCACGGTGTTAAGTCACTGCCACCAAACAAGGGGTGGCGGTTGAGTCTCTGAATTTATTTTAATTAAAATTAAGGCCTCCTAAATCGACAGTCTTGCCGTCATACAGACTGTCCCGGAAGTAGGCGCAGCGCCCGGGTAGTCACGAGGCACGTCTGCTGAGTCCCGCCACCTGTAGGAGCCTCGTAGTTACTTCTACCAGAAGTAGACACTTGTTCTGAGGAAGAAAATACTGCATAAGAATAATCGGGAACCACGGCATTAATCCCAGGTGGTCTTGCCTTCCGTGGGGCCCAACACACGCGTGCAGAAAGCTCCCCGGGGGTTGGGAGAAGCTCTGAGTGCCTTTAGGGTTCGCGTGAAGCTGTGCAGGGCGGTGCTGTAGGGGAGCGTCGTAGGCCGGCAGGTGCTTACTGGACAGTGAATCAGAAACACCAGCTACCCAGTGGGGTGTCTGGTTCCAAACCCGCCATCTGGCCCGTATACGTGCCCCGCCCCCCGACAGGTGTGAATCTAGACGCTTAGAGCAGTTGGTGAGCAACTGAGGTCCGCTCTGGAGATGATGCTCTTTGAACAGAGTCCAGCTTTGTCCTTTCAGAAGGGGCCTCGCCGGGACACGGGTGTGGAATGGTTTAACGGGCACGGTCGGTTGGAAGAGGAGGAAAGCGCGGGGCGGCCGGCGCCGCTGGGGGGACGTGGGTCGCGCGGTCACCTGCGCGGCCCTGAAGCTGTGTTTTGCCTGCAGCCGGAAGACTTGGACCCGTTCCAGGAGGCTCTGGAGGAGAGAAGGTACCCGGGAGAGGTGACCATCCCCAGCCCCAAGCCCAAGTACCCCCAGTGCAAGGAGAGCAAGAAGGACTTAATAACGTAAGCATAACTGCAGGTGACATGGCTGCTCTTAACTGTCCCTTTCTTTGGCTTATTCTTAAAAACCGATCTGTACATGCCTTGCCGTTGGAGCATGCGACGTTCGCAGCACATAAATGTCTCGAGCTGCCGGTTCAGTGGAGCGGGAGGCCGTGTGGCTCGCTTGCTCCCGGGACGCTCTGTGTGATGGAGACGCCTTTGCCATGTGGTCGTGCGTTTTTGCAGCTTCCCCTCAGGGCGCCTAAACCCCCTTGCAGACATTGCAGCTAAACTGGAAACAATGAAACGTTCTTAAAGTCTTTTTTTTTTTTTTAAACATACTTACTATTTTGGCTGTTCTTGTTTTTGTTTGGTGGCAGATGTCCAACACCAAGGTGTGATGGGAGTGGTCATGTGACTGGTAATTACGCCTCACATAGAAGGTGTGACTTCATTTTTCTCATGGTGGATTTTGTCTTTTCAATTTATTGTTTTCAGCTTACCTCAACAATGCTGTCAAAGTGCAAACGTCGAATTACGTGTCAACCCTCTAAGTGCTATATGTTGACCCACGAAAGCACGCTCCCTGGCGTGTCGTACGGTGTCCTTTAGATGCAGGCAGACTGCCTCGATTCGGAACACTTTTCACAAACATTTAAGCCGAGGAGCGCAAATTCTTTTATATTATCCTCCAAAAACTGTTTATTAACAGACACATTTTCTTCCAAGAAGAAAATCATACAAAAAAAAAAAACAAAATAAAACAACAAAACAAAACAAACAAAACAAAAAAAAATTCAATATACAGCACTTGCCCCATCGCTTTTCTGCATTAAACTTTTTAGTTTCAATTTTATGTTGTGTTTGTCCGGGAGCGTCAGCTGGCGGGAGCGGCTACTCACCTGACTCTTCTGGCCTGTCTTACAGTCTATCGGGCTGCCCCCTCGCCGACAAAAGCATTCGAAGCATGCTGGCCACCAGCTCACAAGAACTCAAGTAAGATTTCATGAAAATCGTTCTTTTAAGACTCTGTTCACCCAGTAGTCACAAAACGGATGTGTCATATGTAAACAAAAGTGTCTTTAAAACAAAACAAAACAAAACAAAACAAAGCACCTGTGCACGCAGCGCCTCCACAGCACACACGACCGGGTCCTCGGGACGTTGGTCACCTTTCCGGACAGTCTCTCCGCCTCTTCCCTCTCATTTGTCTCTAGTGCTTTCATGCCATAGCTTCTCTATCCTGGATTTTCTAAGGCATAAGTAGTTTCCGTCCTGATACGCACGCACACGGGAGGGGAGTTGGACAAAGGTCCTCAGACTTAGGAAGCGACTGTAACCTAAACAGTGAAAAATTGATTTTTTTTTATAAGTCAGTAATTAACATAAGTATTTAAAATATAGGCATTTAAATAGTACTAGTAATAAAAAAAAAAAGAAAGAAAAGAAAAACCTCACCACGATAATAGCTACCTCCCTACGTACGCTGTGGTCGTAGTTGCAAAGACTAGGTCACGATTCCTGCCGCACTCATGGGCACACCAGGCACTGCCCGGCACTCAGACACACCTCCCCCCAGCCACTGGCTCCCCTCCTCCCCATGCCTATAACTTTGTATTTTAAGCATAAATCTGATCACTCACATTTATAGCACCAGACTAAGGTTTCTCTTCTTTGTACATACAGAACCACATGCAGCTCCCATGCAGGTTTTGGAAGGAGTCAGTACCAGCCCTAGAAAGCGCCGGAAAGCCTTCAGTGCTCTAGTCCGAGGAGGTGTAGGGCGCATGTCAGGGAAGAAGGGCGACACCTGAAAGACGTTTCATGACATAATGAGAACCAAGAGCCCCAAATAATGATTTTTTTTTAAATTCCTGACATGCTATAAATATCATCGTGCCCAACTTGCTTGGCTTCCGATTTTGTCTGGAAACTGCTTTGTTACCAATGTAGGAAAAATGCTCCTTCGAGACCCTGTTTGATTCCCTTCCCAGGGATTCCACCCCACATCCCATCCCGCTGCGATAGACCAGGGCTGTCTCGGAGTCTAGGGCTCTGTTTCACATCATGTCATTTTTTACAGGATCCCTGTCCAAGGCCCTAGCGCCATAGATCACCTGCTCATGTTCAGTGACCTCCTGAACTAGCCCTTCCATCACAAGACTCTTGGCGTTTTCTTCATGGCGTGTAAACACCCGGAGGGCATCCTCTTACTTAAAGTCTGTAGTGTCATCCACGCAGTGCCTAATGGACAAATAGCTTTTAGAACCTCAAAGCGGACAGACTTAGCAAGAACAACTCAACCCACTTTGTTAAGACATCTTTTTCCATGGCTTAAACCCATACTTCCCTCACGATCAAATGTGATTAACTGCACTTGGGACGTGGCCAACACATCAGACCATGGCAACTTTCCTTTGAATTTCTTGCTGAGGAACACTTTGCAAAAGTTTGGCACATATCCAGTTCCAGCAGGCCAGCCGTAACCAAGACGTAGCCTTTGTGCAACTGGTATCTAGGACTGCTTCTAACTGGTTAGCATCTCAACACCCCCAGAGACCAGAGTAGTTTTCTGAGGGGTCTAGCTGTTGCTGGTGTTCATCCCTTGACTTTGGGCTTAGAAGTTGGTGTTGACTCGAAGTTCCAAGCAGAGCTGCCACTTCTCCGGTTCCAGCACTTTCTTCTTCTCTTCTTTCATCATCTTGGAAGATGGTGTGATGGTCCTCACCATCCACATCTTCAGCGGGAGGTGGTTGGCCTTCGCGTCCTCCAGGGCAGTGCTGGAGTGGTCCATTCTCTCCATCCTGCCTCTTCCTGGATGGGAGAACTTGTCTTCGGAGAGGGGTGGCCTTTTCCTAATCGTGGTTGATCTAAAAGCCATACTCATTTGTAAACTTGTCTTTGCAACGAGTAAATCCCGTTTTGATTGATCCTTTCTGAGAAATCTAAACTTGACCAATTTTCCGAAATGGTCCCTTTTTATTGGTGAAGCTACAGGTTCCAATTAAACGTCTGCTGTTAAAAAGTCTAATATTTAAATGACTGCTTTTTACTTGATGATGAGCCTTTCTGAACAGAGGAAACCATAGATTACAACATTTGTTTTCCTTTAACCTCCTAATTGATGAGAACTCTCTATTTGTTGTTACCTTTAATCAGAGTCACGAAGGCCTTTTAGGTGGTTTTTCCTGCATGGGAGCATAGGTTGATCCCATAAAGATCTACAGCTGCTTTCTCTAGAATAGTCCCACGTGTGCCCTTCTCAGTAGATGCTTCTCGAGGTTTGGGCAATCCCTGCTGCAGCAGCCGCTCATGTGACAGAGTGAAATCACACTATTCATTGTAGGTGAACAATTTCGACTTCGTCACAAGGACATATTAGAACGGGGGGGGGGGTCCCCGGTAACCTCCAAAAAAAGTTCTCTATTGTGGAATTTCCTGGAAATATTCCTCTTGTCACATTTAACACTGGATTTTTATAGTGGGCCGTTAACAGGACGTTCTTGATCATGGATAGATGAGTTGTGCCGGATAAAGTCTTGGTCTTGGGTCCTCAAACCTCTTAAACTTCCTGAGATAACATTTTACTCTGATCTTACCCAGGGCAACACATTTGGGATGTTCTTAAAAAGAAGTGGATAATTTTATGCCTAACTATGTACAATATGTAAGCTGAAAATGTATTAAAATTCAGTGTGTACCTGAATACCACTCAAACTCCGGAGCTACCGCGTTCCTTGGTCCCTGGCCCATGTGGTGTAGACTACACAGTTCAGGGGCTCGGAGGGAAGCAGCAGGCAGGCCAGGAAAGCTGGCGCGGCGAGCAGACCGTTTCGGGTTGATGTGCTGTGTGTCACACGCATGTCCTGTGAACCTTCCTCCCCCTCGCCCTGCGGGTCCGAGCGTGACACCCACTGAGGCCGGGGGCCAGAGCCCTGCGGGTTGGGGGAGGGGCGGAGAGCGCCGCTCAGTTTAAAATGGTCTTTTGGGAAGACACTGTCTGCCCAACAAGAGCTGATTCTGAAGGGGGAGGTTTCTTCTCTAAAAATTCCGTTTGCTAAGATGACCTGAAAGGAGCAACGGGAAAGAGCTTGCAAGTCACCTCACAGGGTTGCCATCCTCTTTTTTTCTTTTTTTTTTTTTTTTTTTTTTTTTTGAGAAACCGCGTCCTCCTGCCAGGAGCGCTCCTGCCTCCAGACATCGCTGTAGACACGGGCATGATGTAGGTGCTTTAGCCATCTGAGGCTCCAATTTAAGCCAAATCAAAACCGATTTCAATCAGAGGCAATTAGCTCTAAAAACGGGCCCCCAAATTGGCTTCCATTTATACTTTGGTTGGCCAAATTTAGATACCTCTTTATTATTCGGATCTTTATCTCACGCAGCCCGGTTCCTGCCGCCAGTGAGCTCCGTGTGGAGCAGTAGAGGATGGCTCCACCTTTACTCCTTGGCGTTTGAACCTGGGTGTCGTTACCACGGGCGGGGGCCCTACGTGTTGGCTCTCTGCCCCTTGGAGGGCTCTCATGGACCCTGGAGCCTCGGGCATCTGTCCTGGGCACTTTCACCCGAGACACAGACGGCCTTTAGCGACATGTGCCCCAACACTCTTTTTTTCAACTTGGCTACATTTATTTAAATCAAAGAATTAAAAATTTTGACCTTGGGCCTCAATATGACTTTGCTCTAAAAGCTCCTTGTTTCTGGAATTTGCTAGGGCTTATTTTTGTAGGCAGTAGGAGGATTATTTACCAGGATCTCACGGAGCCGGCTCATCCGGCAGCTCCCATTGTTCACCAAGCAGGAAGTTCACCCACTTTCACTGCACACCAGCTCTTAGACATAATCCTCATTTCTCTAATCTTTCGCCTTCACGCTTTACAATAGTAAATCCACAGGACTTGGTGAATTAGCGCTGCCCTCGACTCGGGCCCGGCTCCTTCAGCGGGGGACCCACGTCCTTATCTGGAGGGGCGGCCACCGCTGAGTGAGCCCCGCTTCTGGGTGTCGGGAGGGGTGGCGGGGCTGTGGCCCTCCACACTGGGGGCAGGCACGTCGCACGCCGTCTTCCCCTTCAAAGAATGCTCCCAGGACCCCTCGTTTCCGTTCTCAAATTCATTTTGTTGTGCACAGTCCCGGCTGCTGGGAACGCAGAGCGGGAGCTGGGTTGCGTGTGGCCGGCAGGGGTAGGGGCAGGGGGCAGGAGCCCCCTACACCCAGCGGGGCGCCCTGAAGAGCTGGGGTGTCCCACTCGGAGGACGAGTGACAGTTTACAAGGGGCCTCTGCACGCGCCGTCTCCTCGGGGAGAAGCGCAGGCGGGGTCAGGCTGTTTTCCGGGTGTGGACGCCGCGGGGTGGGTGGTTAGGTGGCTCAGCGTGGACCCACAGGCTGTGAGGGGCAGTGACACTCTCGGACGGACACCTTCTCCCCTCGCCACAGCACCTGTCCAGATGGTGGCTGGGGGCTGAGCCTCGGTGATGGAGGCTGGAAGGCGCTGGGCCGCCACAGCCAGACACACGGCCGCTGTCCCCTCCCGGTGCCCCCCGGACGTGGCGTCTACACAGAGAACACCCGGGGCTGCTTGGCCACCGGCCGGGCACCGCTACCCAGGGGCACATCGTGTGTCGCCCCAGGTCCCCCAGGGAGCCTACCTCAGCACATAGGCTGCAACAACCATAGAAGGTTCATGAGGCCCGCTCCGTAGCATGTTTTTAAAATATCCTAAGAAATACATCCTGTTGCACATGGATTTTTTATTTTATTGTAATAAGCAAGACTGATTTAAAATAAGTGAAATATAAGAAACATAGGTAAGCACAGTAAAGCAAGACTTCTAAAATGAGTGTTTGAGGGTGACTCCAGTCACATACAACGGATGAACACACGGATGAACACACCCACGGATGGACACATGGATAAACACACATAGGAATGGATTCCCACATGGATGTGCACACAGATGAATGCACACAGGACTGCACGGATGGACATGCACACGGATGAACACAGATTGAACATGCACATGGGTATACACACAGAGGGATGAACACACAGATGAACGGACATGAATGAACATACACACGGATAAACACACAAGTGAACACACATTTGGATGAACATGCACACGGATGAACACATGCATGGATCAACACACGTATGAACACACCCATGGATGGACACATGGATAAACACGCATAGGGATGGATTCCCACATGGATGTGCACACAGATGAATGCACACAGATGAACAAACACACGGACGAACATCCACATGGATGAACACACAGGGATGAACACACAGACTGAACATGCACATGGGTGAACACACATGGATTTACATACGGATGAACACACAGATGAACGGACATAGATGAACATGCACACGGATAAACACACAGGTGAACACACATTTGGATGAACATGTACATGGAGGAACACATGCATGGATGAACACACGGATGAACACACCCACGGATGGACACATGGATAAACACGCATAGGGATGGATATCCACATGGATGTGCACACAGATGAACACACATGGTGAGCACACACATGGGTGAACAAACACACGGACGAACATGCACACGGATGGACACACATGGATAAACACAGAGATGAACATACATGATGGACATGCACACGGATGGACATGCACACGGATGAACACACGTGGTGACCACGCACATGGGTAAACACAAAGACGACCACACACACAAATGACAGGTCCAGGATGCTGTGCTCCTCAGGTCCCGGCTCATGGAGACTCCCGTCCGGGGAAGGGTCACCAGACCAGAAAGGCCTTTGCTTCCCTCTGTCTCTGGAGCCCTGACGCCGCCACCATCAGCACCGCAGGGTGGGCCTCGCTGGCCGCGTCCTCGGCTGCGGCTGCTCTAGCTCAGCCCCTGCCATGAGCCCGTCCTCCTGGTGGTCAGCATTACACCCACATGATTAAGCGGGCGTCTCCGCTGTTCAGACTCGGGGTCACATGTTAGCAACTTCACCTCACTGTGTCCACACGCAAACCAACCGGGAGCAAAAGCAAAAGAAACCTTCGGCGTCCCACCCACTTGATAATGTGATCCGTGCGTTCCAGAAGCACACGTGGGGCTCCCCAGCACCAGGTGACCCGCAGGGCGGGTGGTCTGCACTTGGTCCGTTTCCGTCTCAGCGTCTTTCGGGTTTGGTGCACGTTACAGAAAAATTCAGAGTAAAAAAATCAGGCTGAGGGCATCCGAGGGAGGTGTGGGGTGAGGTTTAACAACCTAGACACCCTGTTTTTCTAAGTTCCTTGTGCAAAATACACTAAAGAGCTGAGTCTGTCCCATCAGGGGGGAGCACGGTAAAGCCCTCTGGGCCTCGGGGTCCCGGTCCCTGAAATGGGACGGTCCCGGGAGCAGACACAGAGTAGACGTTCAGTAACATCCACACACAAGAACCCCGTGGCCCTCTATCATGTCGGAGTTTATGGAAATATTAACCAGAGCTCAGAGGAGGACGTACCCGTGAATCGGACGCTTCCTCAATGACTTTGCATCCGTGACTTTTTATGATGGCCCAGAAATAAGGACTTTCATTCACCCCAACTCAGCAAGCCTCTAGCTTTGGAGGACTTCACGCGCCCTTGAACTCAAACAGGAAACGGCGCCGCAGTCACGCTGGTCAGGAGGTCTGGGGAGCCCCTCGGCCCCCCATGTGCGCGTCCCTTCCTCGCCGGCAGAGCTGTGTGTGCGTTTTGCAGCCCGTCGCCCCACGCCGGTCTGTGCCCACACTCGGTGCTCACCCGCGGCCACAGACGGGGCCACCCAGACACCCCCTAGGACTCTGGATGGAAGCTCGAATTGTGACATCTCAGGGAACCACAAGCCCCGCTAGTTCGTTCAGTCGCTTGTTGCTTGTCCTCGGCGTCTGTCCTCAAAGAACTCACGGAGTCTTTTAACACAGACCAGAAAGAACAGAGGAAGCGTTCCATCCAGAGCATCGGGGAGGACGGGGAGCAAAGGGGAGGCACAGGTGGTCGGGGCGGGGGCAGCAGGGAGGGCGCCGGGCCAGCAGGCGGGGTTTCGGGGTCTCGGTGCCACGAGCTCGCTCGGAGGCCCGGCTCAGGCAACGGGCGTAACTGTGGGCAGCAAAGCCCCCTCCTCGCCAGCGACCGGGGGGCTTGCTGTGTGGCTCACCGGCCACCGGCCTGGTCTGCGGTCCTCCTGGCTGCGCTCGCTGTGTTGTGGCTTCGCGGCTGTGCTGTGCGTGACCAGAGTCGGGACCCCCACGTCCTTCCTGGGGTGGGGACCCTAATGTGCGAGGTCATCACAACTGACTTTGAGGGTTTTATGCCTTTTATTGTCACAAACCCGGGGTGGGGGGAGGGGAGGGTGGGTATCTTTAAATCCAGAATGAGGCCCTAGGAAGAGGTTCCCTATGAAATTTTTCTTAGCATTCATTCCCCCACCTTGAAATGATGAAACATTTAATCAGACCTCAGAAAGCATGAGCGATACTGCTTATTTCTGAACAAAGAGCAATTTGTCATCTAATCAACGATAAAATACGAATCATTCAAAAATTATCCTTTGGAAAAAATTTATGCTTTTTACCTCCGGAGTAGAATTACTTCTCTTTACAAAATACGCAGCGTATTTGGTGCATATGAACAGAGAAAAACAATATTCTCCTTGCAATTCTTAACATTGCAGTTTTAAAGGTATTTAAAATATATTTGCAAATATATGTGTGTGTAATATATGTTACAATGTGCTCACACGCATATGTTGGGAGTGTCTGTGTCTGTCGTCGTCTGCGTGGCGAGGCCGGGGTTCGAACCCGGACGTGTTTCCTTTCACGAAGCACGCTGAACCCTCTGAGTCTTCATCGTATGTTATATCTGGTTAAATTTGGCCTCTTGTAATTATTGGGAATTTGGCTCCATTTTCTTCTCCTCCCTGGCTCCCCGGGGGAGATTCAGAGTGAGGACTCCCCCCAGCATCACGGGAGCCCCACATCGGCACGGACCCCCAGACCCTGAGCTGCGCGAGAAGCCAGCTTCTTCGGGGAAAACCCTTGGCTGGGAAAGCCTGGGTTACATCAGCCTTTAATTGTAAATTTGAGGTTTTATTTCAGCAAACACTTCACTAATTTATAGTTCCCTAGAGCAAAATGAACAAAATTGGAAATAAAGTAGATGTTCCCTTCGGGAAATTATTGACAGGGATTTGGGAGGGCGTTTGTTTTTTTTTTTTTTTTTTCCCGGCAATTTCTTTTTTTTTTTTCTTTTTTTTTTTCCCGGCAATTTCAGGAGACAGAACCACTCTGTGGTTTCCCTCCTGCTTGGGAAGACAGGCTCCGAAGGGCTGGCGGGGCCTCGAGGCGGACCAGGGAGCGGAACCGCTCGCAACCTCACCTGTCCGAGCCTTTATTCCAAAATGTGGCCTGTGATCTTCCAGGAGCGACAGTTCGTGGGAAATCACATCTCGTCCCCCGTGTTCTTCTGTTGTGGTTTCACAGGAGGAGCCAAGTGCCTGGTGCGAGTGAAATCCGTGTCGTGGTCTGTGTGTCGTCTCCAGGCTCTACAGGCGCTTCTCTACCGCAGTTAGGGAACAGAGACAGGCGGTCTGGCTTCAAAGAGGGTCCGTGAATACGGGAACCGTGTCAAGACGGGAGAAATCCCAGGCTTATCTGATTCTTTTAGGGGAGAGAAAAAAAAAAAACATTCAGTGCAAATAGTTTCTAATAATCAAAATGGAAGTGTAATTTGGCCTCACGGAATGAGCGTCACGGGGCCGCGCAGCAGAACTCGCTGGGGCACCGGAAACGCGCGAGACCCGCACCGTCCAGCTCGGCAGCCGCAGCCCCCCGCGCCCCTGCGGCCGGGAAATGGGCCCCCGGGGCGCTCCCTGTGCTCGTTCTAACTGGAACGGTCACGGGGGCCCAGTGGACGTCCCTCTCGGACAGCGCCGCGTACAACCCCCGGCTCCGTTTATATTGTCCTTTATATATTTTTTTTACTTTATCCTTTATCCTAATAAACACTCAGGAATATCTTATTCCTATGACTAAAAAGCTTTTTTTTTTTTTTTAGCATCTGGTTAACATTCTTGTTTCATTTTTAAGCCATAGACAAGTGGGGCGATCTTTTTATATTTACATACTGACCCCTTTTTTTGGAATCTAATGCCATGTGTAGATCGATTAAGGCTAAACACGACATAAATTTCGCAGGGTACCTATTTCCGGAATGGAGTAGGACCTGCAAGCTGCACGGACCCCACTGCTGGGGATCATTAGAGTAACATTCATTCTCAGTCCGGAGAAAGTCTGTCATGGTTGTTTTAAAAATATATTCAACTTTATTACTTTCAAACTTGTACAGAAACTCAGATTTGATTAAGCAGGTGTTATCAAAGAGAGGTCCTTAGGCCACCTTCTTTAGGGACTAAATAAACCTGGCTTATAATTAGCACATGCGTTATTAGTACTTGGGGCTTTAAAGTTGTTAGAAGCCTGTTTGCCATTAGTATCTTAAATATTTCTCTTTCAAGTTTGCTTATGCCGTTAATGAGCCTGCCTATAGAGGAGAGCCTCGGCCCTTCCCTGGCTCCAATTATCGTCAGCGCCTGCTTTCTGAGGACGTCGTTATAACGCACTTGCCGCGATCCAGGACACAAATAGGCAGCTTGTTCCAGCCAATCTTCACTGTCCAGGCCGACAGAGAGCCCCCACCTCTGCTCTCACGCCCGGGTGCCTGGGGCCACGGGCCCTGGACATGCACCCTTCCTGCCGGGTCCCCGCGTGGGTGTGGGGATGCCTGTCTCCCACTCCCACGGTGTGTACTCCCCATCGTCTCCCTCTGTGGTCACGTACTGGGGGTATTTATGACATACTTTCTTTTTTTTTTTTTTAAGATTTTATTGTATTTATTCATGAGAGACACACACAGAGAGAGAGAGGCAGAGACCCAGGCAGAGGGAGAAGCAGACTCCATGCAGGAAGCCCGATGTGGGACTCGATCCCGGGTCTCCAGGATCACGCCCCAGGCTGCAGGCAGTGCTAAACCGCTGCACCACCGGGGCTGCCCTATGACATACTCTCATTCCATTAAGATAAAAACACAGGGGACGCATGAAATCACCCTCCTACTGGAACGTGGGTGCCCTTTTATCTAAGAGGGGAGAAGTGTGCTCTTAACAAGACAGAGAATTTCCTAACTATGAGCCCCCAAACCTGAAAGAGGAAAGAAAAGAAATAGGACTTGTCCTCCTGGTCTCCACTGCTCGTGTGAACCACAGTCTACCTGGGATCTTGAAGCCTGATGTTTGCTTGACATGTGGGTTGGATACTCTTATTTTAACAGCTGCACGGTGCTGCTGGGGTGGGAGGCCTTTGTGCAGCTTCCGTCCCACAAGCAAAAAGGAACCACAATGACCCCGGCCCCGGGAACCCAGGCCTCGGAAGCATGCAGGCCCCACCAGGGTGCCGTCCTCCTGGGGCTGGGCAGACCCCTCACAGAGCCACCACGGCCGTAGGTGGATCGTAGAGGTGAAAGTGCTCGCAAAGCCTGACGACACAGGCCACGTGCATGCCGTCTACTTTGCAGATGGTAACGCAGGGACTCTTCTCTAAGCTTTAAAAAATGGCAACAGGCAAAGGTGCTCTGCTGTTCGCCGTGATTTGCATGTAAGCCCCTGCTGCGTGGACCACAGCTCTGGGCTCCCGCACGTGGCCCCAAACCAAGACCCAGTGCCCCTCCATGGCTGGCCCCCGGGGCAACAGGGGGAGCACGGCCCCCGCACACTTAGAGGGACGCCGGGGGGCAGGGTCAGGATGAGCAGAGGAGGAAGCTGAGCGGCTGCAGGGGTCAGACTCTACAAGGGCACAAGGGACCCCGCAGGACTCTGGGGTCCCTCCTGACGGGGTCTGACACATGCTTCCAGTCACTGCAGCTGGCATGTGGGGACCGCTTGCAGCATGGCCCCAGCAGCAGGGGGCAGGCGGGAGGTCCCGATGGCGGCCTGGGCTGGAGATAATGCAACAGTCCCAGTCAAGAGCACGGAGGGGATGAGAACAGCCAGATCCCGGGTGTCTCGGCAGCAGGGCAGCCGGCTTCACGGGAGGAACAGGAGGTGGGCCGAGGGCGTGAGCCTGGGCAAGAGACCCGCCCAAAGGCGCCCAGGGGCTGCCCTCTCCTAAAACGGGGGACGAGTCTCAGGGGACAGTCGGGCGTGCCCGGTGGGAAGCGTGTCTGAGCCGCCCACCCGGCGTCCATGCGGGGTGTGCAGAGTCGCGTGTCCGTGGGGTGAGGGGGAGGCAGGGCCGGAGCTCCTCCACGGAGGGACGGCGTGGAAGCCTCAAGGCCGCATCGGCCTCCAGGAGCGAGTGTGGACAAAGAAAAAGGACAGCCCTGCTCAGCCCGCCTGCAACGGGGCCGCAGCCCAGCGTCCGGGCGTGCACCTGCTCCAACGGTCGGCACGACGGGCCCCGACGCCCTGGTTGCCTCCCGGAAGTGAGCGCCGCTGCGAGACGTGGCCCCGACGCTGGCGCAGAGCATCCCGGCCCTTGGGGAAAGCCTGCGAGGCATCCACAGCGGCAGCCCCTGCAACCCTCACCCACAGTCGGCACTTGCCCTGAACCTCAAAAATCACAACCGTACCCCTGACCTGCGAAGACAGCGTAAGGCTGTGGGGACCGAGACAGGATCCCAGCGATGTGTGCTCTGTAGGGCGTCACCACAGAGGCGGGACACCGCGGTCGGGCCTGCGTCCCTTTCCTGGACGGAATCCTCGGGCGCGTCAGGCGGGGCTCGGGACGCATTGCTAGAAGGTCAAGAAACAGTTAAAAGGAGCGTCTCTCCGTAAGGAGTCCCGGGCGGGAGGCGTCCACCGGCTGCTGCGAGGAGGCGCGCCCGGCTCCCCGCGAGTGCTGCCAGCTGCCTGGCCCCCGGGAGGGGCACTCGGAGCCGTGGCTCCACGGGGGAAGCGCCTGGTCTTACCTCTTACAGGAAGCAAAGGCCACGGTCATGGATCTGCAGACTCTTGCCCCCGGGGCTTCAGGGGTGGAAATTGCATATTTCCTAATTCCTAAAATAATCATTTACAAATACACCCACAGGTCATGGTACAAAAACCAGGTGACCCTGTGGCACAGGCACAGTCCCTGGGGAGGACCTTCCTGTCCTCCGCCGGGTCCCGCGGCAGCCGAGGTCAGCACTGCCCCAGGCCTCGGGCCGCTCCGTGGGGTCCTCCCACAGCGACCTCCCGACCGCCTGCTCTGCGTCTCTGGTCGCCGCCGTCGTGATGATAGACCGGATGCTCCTCGAGCACGTGACCCGGGTCCCCAGCCTGTGGCATCTGCGTACATGATTCCATGGATGAGTCAGACTCATTTGCTTGCACAACACAACCCTGTCGGGAGCCCCCGAGTCTGAAAGAGGCTGTTGGGGGGTCAGCATCGACCTGCGGGGTCCAGGCCCCCCTTGGGAAGGGAGGCGGTGGGCGAGCTGGCCTGGAAGGAGCAGTTTGGACAGTCCCCAGCCTCGGGTGGGAAGGAGGCGGCGCCAGCCTATTGTGGGGACGGAGAAGCGGCCCAGGCGCAGCGTCAGTGGGCAACACCGCCGTCCGGGTACCAGCCCGTGAAGTGGTTGTGCGGCACAGAGGCGCAAACACGGCGGCAGAGCGGGCGGCCCAGCGCGGGCCTCGCTCAGCCCGACACACGCCGTGTCCCCCACTCAGGACCGTCTGATGCACGAGCGCAGGACAGAGGGAGCACATGGCTCTGCGGCCGCACCTGACGGCCGAGCCTCGGGAGCAGCACCGGCCCGCTGTCCTGCTACGTCCACTTACATCGACTTACACCCACTTAAGCACATTTTAAACTCTTCTTGGAGCAAAACCTGGATTTTACGTGTTTTCAAGACCTCGGGGCCGTTCGTGGAAGGAAAGGAGGCACGTGCGGTCATGCAGGGCCCGGGTCTCTCTCTGGGGACCCCTGAGAGGCCGGCCCACCCTCCCCCTCTGCCGGGCAGCTGGTCGCTTCTCCGCGTCCCCGGAGCACATGCGGTGTCCCCGACACCCTCCTCGTCACAGGCCATCCCGCCCCCGCACCCGAGACCGAGCGAGACTGCAGAGGGTGGACGGCTTCAGGCTGTTCAGTCAGGACTTCCCGCGGCCACACGGCCCCCAGGACTCGCTCTTCTCCACACGGTCTCAGCGCCCGAGGAAGTAGGTATTTCTACGTGTTGGATTTTCTGCCTTTGCTTGTTTAAAATGCAATGTGTGCTATCCTCAGCTTAGTTTTCCCGACTGAGCAAGGCCCCCGTGTGTGCGGTCCGGGCGCCCCGAGACCCACTGGGCAGAGGTCAGGTCGCTCCCTGCCCCTTGCCTGTCCCCCCCCCCCCGGGACCGCACCGGACTCGCCCTCCCCCCGGGCGCCTCTGAGGGCTCCTCATCCAACCTTCATCCCTGTGATTCATCCTGGCCTCGCCGAGGGAGAGGGACTTGGCTCCATCGCACCTTCCCTACATCAGAACAGACCTGCAGCAGCAGGAAGCTTTGCCCTCTCCCCGGAGTTAGCTCTGTTTCTCCCCCTTTCGTGTCACGACGGTTCCTGCCGTTGAAGGATGCCTGTCTCTGGCTTTTAATTCCCCAGGGACATCAAATGGCATGAGTCACGTAGGCTAGTAGAAATCCTTGAATTTGGGGGTTAATGTTTCATTGCAGGTATTTGGAATCTATTCGTATTCTTTAGAAAAAAAATTTTTTTAATGCAGTCGGGATGTTTCAGGTACGTTAACAGAGCCCCCTCAAAGACCTAGAGGCGGTTAATCTCTCTAAGAAAATAACCTGCGCAGGTGAGGAAGCCTCAGGACTTGGCCTCCTCCAACGTCTGGAGGGTGGGGAGGCTTCCGTGGCTCACTCCTGCCGCAGGAGCAGAGAGCAGGTGCAGCAGCGCTGACCGCCAGGCTTCCCGGCCCCGGACCCCAGCCGGGCCACCCAACACCGAGTCCCCTTGTGCGGGCGCTCCCCTCTCTGGGTCCATCTGCAAAGTGGGGCGATGCCGCATCCCCCTGCAGGTTCATTATGAGGATTAATGAGCTTGTGTTTGCCAAGTGCTCAGAATAGCACCTGGTGGCCAGAAAAATCGATGTGAGGATTTGTTAATGAGGAACAAGGTCTGAGGCCAGAGGGTGGCAGGCACCGGGGCGAGCCTGGAGGGTCACCCGGGGCTCCCGCCAGAAGGAGGCCGGCCTAAAGGGAGGGGGAGGGGGAGGCGTGAAGCAGACAGACAAACCCAATCAGCAGCGAAACTCTGACCCAATTCCAACACTGAATGAATGAAAGACAACTTCTCATGTGGGAAACTCCAACAACCAAGATCAAAATATTTCAAAGATAAAAGGATTCCATTTTCCTAATATGTCTCTTCTCTCTCTCTCTCTCCCCTCTCGTCTAATATGGTACGATTTTAAAATCCTTATATCAGACTTGCAAATCAGGCTTGCAATCACCCACCGAAAGTGTCCGTCAGCCCATCACGCGCGGCGCCCGGTCCCCGGCGACGGCTCCCACCCTCGCCTCCCCACCTTCCAGCGCGAAACCATTTCCCAACTGGCATATTTTGATCGTCCTATTCTCTGTCGTTTCTTTCCTTTTCAAACTATCTTGAATTCCTGCTTCAGTTCTCTTGCCTTTTTTGGATGACGTGTGTTTTAAGATGAGAACATAATAGAAACAGGCGTCTTTTATTCAGTGCGCACCATGTGGGTCAGAGCAGTGCCGGCGGCGTTGAGCAACGCGCCCCGCTCTTTCCCGCGTCCCTAGAGCCAAGCCACCCCGGGCCCCCGACTTCTCAGGCCCCTGCTACACCAGCTCATATCTTGATGTTCGGGCCTCCCGAGAGTTCGGGCGGTGCGCGGCGGTGCCCACGTCACCCTGGCTGGCCACCTGTCCCACGCGCCGTGTGCAGGGCTGTCGTTTCCACGAACACCGCATCTCACACAAAAGCCATTTCGATTCCTCCCATTTCTATGTGTCGGGCGTGACCTTTAAGTTGGCTTCAGGGAGGTCCGGACGTTAGCTTCCTGCTGGCAGGAATGACGGTCTCGGCGTGAACAGAGGCCTTCGGATGCAGCAGGGGAACGTCCTATGCTGGCCCTTTGCCCACACCCGGTTCTCGGGACACAGTGTGCGTTCCTGCAGACGCTTCCTATATCCAGCACCAGGTCACCAAGGCAGGTGCACCCTCGGGCCAGGCGGCAGGGTGGCCGAGCCGAGAGATGCGCAAAAAGGGACGCAGGCCTCAGGTCAGGGGGTTAGCATTTCAGACCCTTCCCCCTTCCTCGCTGCGTGGCTTCTAGCAAGTCGACCAGACTGCTGAATTCCAGCGTCCTTATTTTAAAAGCAACAGTGGGAAGTGCTGGCCTCACGGGACTTCCGTGGGGTGGGGCAGAGCTGGGCGTCAGGACCCTCCTTCCACAAGCCTGGAAACGGGGGTCAGGCGCTGAGCAACTCTCCTGAACCTGCGGAGCAACTTCACCGTAGGCTGAGCCTAGAAGCCGATCTGCCGGGCCTGGCCGCGGCCCCTCCCGTCACTCCCACGCACACGCACGCCCGGATTTCCAAATAGCTTCCCCCGGACAGCCTTCAGGTTGGAGAGTAAGCACCAAGGAGGACTCAGTCTAGACCCCAAAGCCATCGGATTCTTGGTTCGTCAGAATTATGGCTTTCTGGTGATGCTTCCTCACGCCCCTGGGGAGGAATGACCGCCTCTGGGAGCCGGGCCGGGAGCCGGGAGAGACCGTCCTGTCCGCAGTGACCCCGCTCTGCCGGCTTCTCTGGTACCCACGTCCTGCCCTGCGGAGACTTTGCCATGCGGGCAAAACGCACGGAGCGTCCCGTCAGCCGCACACAGCGGCAGCAGGGGCAGGGCAGCGGCTGCGGTGCGGCCGGTGGAGAAGCGCGGACCGTCGGAAACCCCGGAAACAGGTTTCCACGCGCCCGAAACCGTTCCTGCGTGCGAGCCCTGGGGAGGGCCTGTGACTTGTGAACGTGAGGACTCGCCTCCCAGCCGCTGTGCACACAGGCAGGCCTCCAACCCGCCTTCCAGCGAGAGGAACGATCCTTCAACGCTGCTGGTGAGCAGAGGCGCTGACGAGCCCCTCGATGAGGACCCGCCTTCCGGGCCACCCAGACGGGCTGAGCTGGAGCTCGTGGGGGCAGGACCCGCTGGCCTCGGCAAGCATCTCAGGTTTAGGCCGGCGCCCGGGGCCAGGGGAAAAGAACGTGGCTTCATTGTCCTCCAAAACGTGTGCTTTGGCCCTGAGACAACTGAAGACCGAGGAAGGTTTGGGGCCGTCCCACGGGTCAGGCAGAGTGTCTCCGCACCCCCCCGGGGCACAGCAGCTGGCTCTTGGGGGTCCCGGGGGTCCGCAGACCCTGTGGGGCTGCTCCCTCTGGGGACCCTCGGGTGGCAGGGCCGCGTGACCCCTCTGTGCCCACGGAGAGCAGGCAGGAGAGGAGGGAGCAGCAGGAGAGGCCCGTCCCCCGGGTGGGGATGAGAGGCCGGAGGTGCCCCTGCCGCTGGCAGGAAGGGACGGAGAGTCGACGACCCTGGGATTCACTGCAGCTTTCTGGACGACTCGCTGGCCGGCTGTGGACCAGACCAGCTCAGTGAATGACCTTGGGCGTGGAGAACGAGACCCCCGCGTCTGACGTCCTGGCCCGAGAAAACGCGACACGGGGGCTCGTCGGCCCTTCCAGCAGCCGATGTTACAATCGAGGGATGAAGGTTATTTATTTCCAATGTTCTTTACATGTAAAGCGCTGATTGGGCCAACGGCTCTATTCCTGATACAATAAATGAAACTCCTTGTGTTGGGATGAGAACAGGTCCCACGGTCACACAGATTGACCACCACCTGGTTTGGCCACTTACAAACCGGGTAGTCTGGACTAGTTAGCATGGACTAATTAGTGAGGACTAGTTTTAGTGTAGACTAGTTAGGCGGGACTAGGTAGCCTAGATCAGTTTTAGTCTGGACTAGTTAGCCTGAACTAGGTAGCCTGGACTAGTTTTAGTCTAGACTAGTTGGCTTGTACTAGTTTTACTGTGGACTAGTTACCCGGACTACATAGCCCGGACCAATTTTAGTCTGGACTAGTTGGCCTGGACTAGTTTTAGTCTGGAATAGTCTAAACTAGGTAGCCTGGACTAGTTGGTCTGGACTGGTTGGCCTGGGCTAGTTGGTCTGAACTAGGTAGCCTGGACTAGTTGTAGTCTGGACTAGTTGGTCTGAACTAGGTAGCCTGGACTAGTTGCTTGGCTTTTTATGAAACCTGACCTTTTTGTCTCTACAACTGGGACAATCCGGTGCATCTCCTCCGTCTCAGGGGAGGACGACGCCAGAGCAGTCAGCGTGGAGGAGCTGGCGCTGGGCCCAGGGACTCGCACTGGTGCGGCCACACCAGAGAGAAGGGACAGCGCCAAGTGCTGGCGGCCACTCACCGCCCCTGCCTGTGGGAGCTGAGCGCTGTCCCCTCGTCCCCGAGAGTCGGGCTCCTGTTGGAGCCTGTGGCTGCTGGGCACATCTCCTGCCCATCACACAGGCTGCAGGCTCCCCCACGCACCCACAGGTGCACACACATAGGCCCACATGCACCCCCATGTGCACACACGTGCGCACACGTGGCCCCGCGTGCAGAATGTGCTAAGGCAGCACAGCTAGGGAGAGGGCTGGACGCAGAGCCAGCGCTCGTGACACCCAGCCAGGCGCCCCGTCTTCCCTGGACCCTGAGTTTGGGAGGACACGAGCAAGGCCGTCCCACCGGGCCCACGCCCAGCAGCAGGGTTCGTGCTGCGTCTGGGGTGGCGGGGCCCAGTAGCCGCCCATGATTCTGACCCATGCGCTCGGACACTGAAAGGCCAGCTGGGCTGTGAGTCCGCGACTCAGACCCTCCCGAGTGGACCCAGGGCGCATCACCTCGGGGGCTCAGGAGCCCTGGTTCATAGAGCTCGGAGGCTGGTGGGTGCGTGGGGCCAGCTCCGGGCTCGGTTGGCCACTGTCATCCGGGGGTGGGGGCATTAACGGGGCCTCGCTGCCGGAAGGCCTGCCCTGCCCTCTCGCGCCCTCCGCCCGGCGGCTCAGAATTTTCCTACTCACTATGGAACCTGCAGCACCGGGAGACACGGGTTGCCATGGCAACTCTCTCCTCATCCCGAGCCCCTCCCGGAGCCAGCGCTGCGTGCTGGGGGGGAGGGCGGTGTGAACTCCTCCCTGCCCTGCGGGAGCCTCTGCACAGCCCCCCACCCACCCACCCACCCGGGGCGGTGATGCTCGGCCCGTCCTCTGGGCCCCTGGAGGGGCCCCGGAGACCTTCCCGCAGGACGGCCAAGGAGACGGGAAGACCGAAACGATGCCAGTCTTTGATCCCTCTGGGATTTCCCAGTTATGAAAGTCTTCCTGTTCTTTCTTCCTCTTTTCCTTTCCTTGCTTTCCCAGAAAGCACTTCCCATTCCTGTTTACAGCTACAGAACAGAAATCCCTTTCAAATGTGATCCTTTGCCCGAGAAGCACGTTTCTGGTGTTGGGCAAATGGAGCTTCCGTGAAGTTCACTCTGGAACAATCACATTTTAGAACGATTCCCTTAAAAACCAGATCGGAGGTGCTTCCGGTTAAATAGAGGTCGATGGGGTATCAGCGGCCCCGCAGCGTGATTTGACAGGGAGCGGTTGGCGCCGGCACGCGTGTCCGTGGGAGAGAGCTCGAGTCGAGGGACCTGCGTGGGCAGGGACCTGCTCCGGTTCTCGCGGCCAGCGGGCGCACCTGCACGGGGTCTCCAAACGGCGACGGCCCGCCGCCTCCACGGGGTCCAGGGGTGCAGCACGCAGGCCGAGGCCCGCCCCGCGACAGCTGTGACCCCACGCAGGACCACGGCTGTCCCCCGTCGTGGCCTGACTTCCGTGTCCGACGGTCCTTCTGTGTGACTGTACCGCTTCCCCTCCGCGGGCAGATGGTGACACGCTTGAGCTCAGGACCCTTGTCCCCACGTGGTGGCCGGGAGTCACTCGGATCAACCTCCTTCCTGGGTTGGAGGAAACCACGCGGCGTCCGGTTCGGTGCCCACCACCGGCGGTGCACAGCCGCACCTGCGGGATGACGGGAGTGGCCAGCCAGGGTCGTGCAGGGCGTCCCTTCCTACCAGAGACCCTCCCCGACCAGGGATCTGGGGGGGGGGGGCGCGGGGCGGTGATGCTCCTTCCTCTGCTCTCCCCGGGGTCCCACCCCTCCTGCCTCCGGACCCGCCGAGCCCCCAGCTCACGCCACAGGACGCAGTTCCACCCTGGTGTCCAGGAGGCTGAGGCCGCGAATCCAGCTCCGCTTCTGCTCTGGCCACAGCGGAGCGTCTCTGAGCCTGTTTTGCCTGTGACCCGGGGCTGGTGGGGCAGCACCCAGCACCCAGGGTGCCGGGGAAGGGGAGGTGGCCAGTCAGAAGGTGGATGGCGGCCTCAGGGGTTGCAGGGGGTCGCAGGCTCTTACTCTGGGATTGTGGGGGGCCCAGGGGCTCGGGGTCACCAGTCAGAAGGAGGCCCCTCCTCTTCCCCCCTCCCTGCGGAGCCCCAGGGCCTGCCCTCTGCTCTCTGGGCTTTAGGTGGGCACAGGAGGTCGGGGTAAAGGTCAGGAACCTCCTGTGTGGCCTCCCCCGTCTTAAGGCTCACGTTGTTACTCCCAACAGGGAGCTGAGCACGGGGGGCAAGACCATCCAATCCTGGGGGGTTTGGAGCTGGAGAGGTAAGGCCTGTGCCCCGGGCATGCGCAGGCCGGCCCACTGGGTCCTGAGCCTCCATCACCGCTGCCCTGGCCTCTCTGCCTCCGAGTCAGTCTTCCTGCAGGGGCACAGCCGTGCGCACCTCACCTGCTGGGCAGGGTCCCCTTGGCCCCAGCTCCTGCACCCGGGCACACGGCAGCCCTGCTGCTCAGCCTACCGATGCCCACACGGGGTCCTCAGTCTGGCGTTCCTTGGGGGCAGCACCCCGGGGCCCATAGAGTCCCGGCGACCTGGGACGGGCCGCACTGGGAGCCTCGCTGCTGCTGTCCTGCGGAGAGGGGAGGACACGGAGGCCAGGCCCCGCTGGGAGCCACGCGCCAAGCTCTAAAGCATCTACACCCCTCCATGGACCTCGGGGTGTGCTAGCCAGGAAACCAGACGGCACAGCCACTACTGCCGGCAGCACGGGCGGAACCGTCTGTGCCACGGGATGCGGAGCCGGCCATAGGGAGCATCCCAGGGCTGGGGGGTCCCCGCTTAGGCCTCGCCTGCCCTCCCGGAGCCTGTGTTCAGAGGAGCGAGTGACACGTCACCCGGGAAGGCACCCAGGGCTCCGCAGGCGGAGCCGGAGGTCAGGCTGGGGCACAGCAGGCGGGAGAGAAGGTTCTGGGAGGAGGTCAGAGGGGGCAGCCTGGCCAGTGCTCGGCCAAGCAGGTGCGGGGAAGACTGGCCACGCCAGAGGACCAGGGGCCTGCAGGGGGGTGGCGGGGGGAGGCTGTGTGAGAACCAGGGAGCCTGAGGCAGGGCTTCCAGGCGGCCCGGGCCTGTCGGTCCTGCTGGGAGAGTGTCTATGCACCTGCGGAGACCTAGGGCCGCAGAGAGGAAGCCATGAGGACAGAGCCATGCACAGAGCCAGGCCCTCGGCCCTGGGAGGCCTCGCGGTCACTCGGGGTGCCAGTCCAGCCTGCCCTGGTGACCCCGACGCCCTCAGGGGTCTCCCAGCTTGTTCGTGAGCACCCGGGGGTCAGGGCGGGGCCCCAAGGGGTGGCAGCACGGTGAGAAAGCCCCTCCTGGAAGTGGTCCCGGGCCCGTAGGGACGCTTGGGGCAGGTGTCCCCCTTCCCTTCCCATCTTGGGGGCAGCAACTTTCGTCGGTGCGGTCTTCTCTTTTCCGAACTAAAACCTCCACTTTATTGACTTTTCAACTCAAGTGACGCGGTTCCTGTCCTCTTGCCCCTGGTCACTGCGCAATGCACCGGAGATCAGCCTGCGGGGCTCAGGGCACGGGCTCTGCTCAGCCCACGCGGGTCCCGTCGCGAGGTTTGCCCCACGAGCGCCCGCATCTCGGCGCGGCCCCGTCACTTCCGTCTTCCACATCCGCGTGGCTTATCGGTTTGCTTGCCATCTTGCTCCCGCAGCGTGTCCTTCTCTCTTGGTTCGTCTCTAACTTGCTGGTCCAGCGAAGCACAGAGGGGAGACCCTCCCTCCCCCAAACTTGTCGGCAGGGCCGCTGGGGGCGAACAGGCATCCTTTGCTCGCAGCCTCCACGGCCAGGGAGGAATGGGAGCCGCCACCACCGCGTCCCCTCTGCAGACCCATCCTCACTTCTCCTGAGTCCCTGATCTTCCGTTGAGGCTTCCAGCAAGGAGTGGGGGGCTCCGGGTTTCTCTCCGGGAGGTTGAGGGGTTGGGCCGCGGGCAGGCTCCGTCATCGTGGGGTCCCCACGGCAGGACACGCCTGGCAGGGCTGCCGTCCGCCCCGGCCTCGGGCCCCCAGCAGCTCCCGGGATGACGCAGCGTGTCCAGGAGCCGCAGGGTCTCCGGTGGGCGCCTGGCTGTTCCTCGGCCCCGTCCCGCCATCCGCCCCTCCCGCCCGCCTTGCTCGCTCCTGGACTTCGTGTCCCCGTCTTGAGCACTTGCTGGTTCTCGTCTTGTCCTCAGCGGAACGCACAGGCTCTGCAGATTCCGGAGCCAGCACCCGGGGTCAACTCTTGCGGCCCCGGGGTGCGGGTCCCCAGCCCCTCTGCTCTCTGGTCGGCCCCTCGCGGTCGGAGGGGAGCCGCACGGTCAGTGGACAGTCCGCCTCTTGGAAGCCGCTCTGGCTGCGTCCTTGGCACGGAAGCCTGGAGGAATCCCACTCCCTTTCCCGCGACCCCCTTCACTCTGCCCGTTTGATGAGACCCGAGGGGTCCTTGCAAACAGCGAGGTCTGTCTTCAAGCGCCAAGAGCCCGGGTGAGGGGCTCCCCGCGCGGCAGCTTCCCAGGGCAGGGGCAGCTGCTAACGGGCCTTCCCGGAGCAGGAGCGCGGCGGCGCCAGGAGACAGGACAGGTCCCTTCTCATCTCGGCCCGGCGGCTCTTGGCACAGATTTAAACAGTAGGCTTCACCTGTTTGGATCTGCCTCTTTGCCTGTAAAAATACATATATATATATATTTTTTTATTTTGCTAAACTAGGAGTTTCTGAAATCACTTATAAATGTGACAACAACAACAACAACAACAAAAAAAAAAAAAAAACAAGGAGGAAAGGCAAAGTCCGAGGAGAAAGGCTAGAACTCCATTGTTTTTAGTGAGCGATGACACAGCAGAAAGTAAGCGAAGGTGTAGCTTAAAACCAGGCAGGGGCACAGGAGAGGATGGGGCAGGAGGCGGGGCGAGGGGGGCGAGGGGGAGGGACGCAGGGTGGCCCCGGTGTCACAGGACAGGACCCCGGGATCACTCGGGACGTGTCGGGGCGCAGGAGCCGCTCGCCTCTCCCGGGTAGAACTGAGAACACTTCCTCCGAGACGACAGAGGGATGCAAACAATAAAAGATCCACAAACACCACAAACTAGGAAAAACAGGGGGAACGAATTCAGGGAGAACAGTAGCGGGAGGAGCAGGGCCTCAGCCGCCAGGGGAGCCGTGTGGCCGCCCCGGCCCGTGGCCCCGGGCCCCCCCGTGCCCGCCACGTCCATGAGCCCAGGACACAGCTGCTTTTCATTCACCCAAACGCCCCCCCTTCACTTAAAAGCAGCCTCCAACCGTCTGTGGACAGAGAAATGGAACGGCCGCCCTCCCCCTCCGGCCCCGTGGGCCCCGCGGCTCGCTCCCCACAAGTGTGTGGCCCAGCGGGCGACTGTGACGGGAAGGGGCCGCGTGGGGCTGACTCGGTGTTGCGGCCGCCCCTGACTCGGCCCGGCCGCCCCGCGGGGCAGGGGCAGGGGTGCGCTGGGCGTGCAGCTGCAGGAAGCCCAGCCTCCGGGCGTGCTGCTGGCGGGTCCTGCTGTCTCAAGCGCAGTCCACCCGGTTCACGATGCTGAGCCAGCAGCCGCTGCAGGGATCCCCCCCCCGACCCCGTGACCCTCAACGGTGGGCGAGACCCGTGGGATTCGGGCACCCATGCCTTCCCGTCCTTAGAGGCCACGCACGTTTGAGTGAAGCATGCCAAGTAGGGTAGAGACGCCCGTCCTTGCGCATCTCCACCCCCCACCCCCCGCGCCCGTGGCCAGAAACCATTCCCCGCAGCCGCACGCACACGGGTCCTCACCAACCACTCCTCACTACACACCACTGACACTGACAGCCCGAGGGCTCAGTGCGATCGGCAAAGGTGAGTGCTCCTGGGGGGCCCCGCGCGAGGTCTCTGCATGCCGGGTCGCAGCCCGCCCGCATCCCCAGGGCGGTGCGCGTGCACCGCGTAGGACAGGACGTTAGGATGCTGGATTCTGTTGCCTTCGCTCAGCCACACCAGTCACCTCTTGTGTGTTTTTTTTTGCATGGGTCCTCCGAGTCCAATTCCAATTCTGACTCCGGCTGCCCCAGTCTCTTGTTTAGCCGCTCTACTGCTGCTGGACGTGCATGTGCTCTGGCAGCAGGTTCCCATGGACACATCCCGTTAAGTGAATGGGACGTCAGGATGTGCTAGGTACGTTCGGCCGCACTGGACAGGAGCCTACTCCTGGATGTACCTGGGACCACTCACGGGCAGCAGTGCGGTGTGGCGGCGAGGGCCCCAGTTAGGCTCCCATCCGCGGACAAGGAGGCAGCATGACCGATGACTTAGAGCTTAAGATCCGTAGGCTGCATGTTTGGAAAAGATGGAAAAGTGCATGTAGCATGACCAGCAGAGCTGCTGTGGCAGCCCAGGCCTGCAGCTCCGCATTCCCTGGAAGATGCCCCGGGAGCAGTCCGGACCCCACCTCGGCTCTGCTTGGGGCCCTACGGTCCAGCACTGCCAGCCCAGGCCGGGCAGCACACACGCTCCCAGGGACCCCGGGGCCTGAGTCGGGGAAGGGCAGAGGGGGTCACACGGCACATGTTAGGGGGAGGTGGCCCGAGGCTGACGGCAGGGGCGTGAGCCACCCGCTAGAGACGTCCTCCCAGTGGGTTGTGCACACGTGAACCACCCCCCGGGCCTCACGGCATGCCGCGCGGGCTCTGGCCTGCACGGCTACCGGGCATCACGGCGCTGACGCGGCTCCTAAACCACCACCTCCGTCCACCTGCCGCTCCTACACCACACAGCTCCGTGGGCTCTCCGTCCACCCCGGGCTCCGGGAACCGCAGCTTGAGTGTTAGCCGCGTGACCACACGCTCTGCTTCCTTAGTACCCCGAGGCCTGACCCAGCCAGAAATGTTATCTGAATCATCAAAGTGAATTTCTAAAAATCGTGTTAAGAGTACCTTTAAAATTCTATGTCATTTATTGGTTTGTTTTTTCGGTGTAATTTAAAAAGTTCTGGGGACCAAAAAAAAAAAAAAAAAAAGGCTGTTTTTGCTTACACGTTACACACAGCAGAGAGCAGGTCTTCCACCCAAATTCTTCTAATAACGTGTCGAATGTGCACTTTGAAATGCGTAGGTGTGCATAAAGCTGGAGGGTCCCGCACATGAGCACGCAAAAGCCCCTCGCCCGACACTCACGGGGAAAGGGAGAAGAGGACAAAGCCCAGGCGTTGGGATGAAAGCAAGAAGCAAATCCAGTAACGCTTCCCGCAGAAGGGCCTCCTGGAGGGGCGGGCGCTCAGGGCTCGGGCGGGTGGCACCTCAGCCAGCCCGCGGTGGGCGAGCGGCCCTGCAGGTGGCACAGCGCGGGGGCGGGTCGGGGGGCTGTGCGGGACCCCCCCACGCCCTACAGCAGACGCGGGGCTTCGTTCCACGGCTCAGAGCGGCCGCGGCGCTGCGGGGGCCCCAGCGATTTCAGGCGGGAGGCCGGGGCGGGGGACGCTTGGACGGTGCCACATGCCAGCGCGGGGACCTCTGTGTCCAGCCACAGAAAGCTCAGAATATGAACACGGCACTTAAAAAAAAAAAGAGAGAAAATCATTGAGTTATTGAATGAAAATTATTGAATGATTGAATGTCTAAGGGGTTAAAAAGTGATTTGCAAGATTTTGTCCTTCCTGGAGCTTCAGGGAATATATCTCAGAAATTGGGCAGAAGTAATGTATATTGCTTTTAAGTGACCTGGTTTCTTTCCATCTGGGGAGAAGATTGCAGAGGTGCAGCGTAAAAATCGGTATACGTCATTTTTCCATTAGAAATTATTTTGCACGCCTCTGAATTTCTTTGTTTCCCTTTTATATGGCAAAAAAAATCAAAATAAATATATTTTTAGAACCATATCTCTTTAAGCCAAAAAAAAAAAATAGGTGTTTTTTGAATTCAACTTTTCTACATAAATGAAGCAAAGACTTATCTATGTGGCCTGAATCATTCCAATTTACAAATACGTTTTACTACTAGAGACGATGCCTCGTTTTACATATTCGTGATTTCTTTTAAAATTGAGGGAGATAAAAAGTTTTTTTGTATATATATTTATATATATACTTTTATATATAAAAATATTTATATAAAAATATTCATATATACTTTTATATATATTTTTATATATACTTTTATATATATATAAACTTTTACTAAGTTCCCTTGGTAGAGCTGCCACGGGAGAAACAGGCGAGAAAAGCTGTAAAGGGCCTTCCCGTGAATTGCCCCAAGATCTGGGGCGCGTCGCTCTGACATTCGGTACGACCCTTTCAGAGCTTCAGCGAGTCCTCTCCTGCGCAGTTTGAGCTTCTAGACTCAAATCCAGTAGCAAGCCGGCCTTCTGGGCAGTTTGACGAGGTGGGTCAGCCGCACAGTCAGGCTGCCCTTCAAACACGCCCACCGTGCTTTCAGCCCCTAAGATTTTAAAAAAAATAAGTAATTGACTCTTATCAAGATAAGAGATCAGGAGACGCCTCCAGATGTTATTTCCTGTAAGCTGGTTTTGAGGAGATAAGCTTGGTCTCCACGCCCCCTTCCGGCCCCCGGGCAGGCCCCCCAGCTCAGTCGGAGCGGACGTGAACAGGGCGTCCTAGGCTGGTGCACGCAGGCCGGGTGGCCTCCCGGTCCGCAGGGCAAGGGTAAGATTCCCCAGGAGGCAGATGCTGCGAGGCTGGTCCGAGGAGTCCGGCCTCAGCCACCTGGCACCCAGCAAGGACTCCTCGGCAGCGCCTCTGGGTCCCCGAGAACGAAGGCTTGTGTGCGTGGAGTCAGCCTTGGACCTTTTTCCGAGGCGCTCGTGACAGTATCGCCAAGGGGACCGATGCACCACGGGTCGACCGGTCTCAGCCCCCGAAGTGCAGCAACAGGCACTTGAGGGTGGACATCCGTCCGACTAGGAGAAACCGTCCCTTTTCAGATGTCTCTCTCCATATGACATTCGATCAGACCCTCGTCTCTGTTTTCAAGAGAGGGGAGCGCGACCGCACATGGAGGAGGCACCTGGACGTAGTCTTACCAGTCCTTAGTGGATGATACAAGGTCAGTCAGCGGGTTTAACAGTTCCCGTTGCTCCCGCCCTGCCTCAGGACAGGGGTTTGGTGAACGGGAGAAAACAACACCGTGGGAGGTCGTGTGTCTTGCTGAGGGACCAACCAGGGGCAGGCGAGGGGCAAGGGGGTCCGTTGTCACGTTCTTGTGATGGGCGCCAGCGCAACATCAGATCTCGTTTTCGGGACTGTGTGTTTCAGTGCATAGACACGGAGTTATGTTTTGATATCGGGGGTCTATGTCCTGACCTCCACGAGGGTGTGCCAGTGGAGCTCCTGCAGAGGTCCCAGCGGGATGCTTCGTTCGGTGGGAAGTAGTTCAGAGGAGCCCTGGGCACACAGGGCATTGCGGGCGGTTTGGGCTCAAAGGGCTCTTCGATGTCTTAGATCTGCCGAAGCAACACAGACCCAGTTCGCTCCTACCTGAGAAGGGCCGGTTCCCTGAATTCGGAAATCCAGAACTTGGTGAATGGTCCTGATTTTTTTTTTTTTTCTTCAGCTTTTGCTTGGATGCTGCAAAACTTAGACACCGCTTAAAGCATTTTGTCGTGATTTTCCCATTGCCATTCTTAAATGTCTTTTTAGGCCCGATTTCTCCAGCCAGGCTGGTGACATTCCCTACACCAAATTATTTCCCCTTGGTGTTACTTAAACCCCAAGGCAAATGCAAGGTCATGGATCGGGCACAAATGTTTTGGGGGTTTTTTTGGGTTTTTTTTTTTTGTTTGTTTTGTTTTTTGTTTTTGTCTCGTATACATCCACGAGGCAGCAAGCTTAGCTCTAAGACCGATTGTTCCCCGTGTGTGCGTTCTCAGAGTATTTTCACCAAAAGCACCTTTGGAGGGGAAGCGATATTCGATATTCGAGGCGAGTGTTTTATGTCACAGAACTTTGCATCTCCAAGCATAGGAACTTAAAATAGACTTGGTGCTATTGTCCTGGTAACTGCCAGGAAGCCAGGAGGGCGGTGAGGGTCTGGTGTGCTTCCCCGCGGCTGCCTGCCGAGCACTTCAGCGCGGCGGACCTGTGCCTGCCTTCTGGGGGGTTTCCATGGAAACCCAGTCAATCTCTTCTGCCATTTCAAAACCCAAGCTGTGCGGCACATGCTACTGTCTGATTTTATCCACGGGGGATTTTGATTATCCCACATGGGCCTCCCTTCATGGAAGAGATGTGCTCTTAGATGGGTAGTTGGAAATCGAATTTTTGTAAATCGATTTTACACCGCCCCATTATCAAGGGTCCTGGAGCTGGCTCCATCTGAGAAGCAAAGACCCCTTTTGTTAGGTGAATAATCACTCCCTCATTCACCGACTTCAGAAAATTGTATTTTTGAGTATTGAGATTTCTTAAGGCTAGGAAATCTGTATGTAAATCTAAGAGTTTAAAAAAGCCTGAAAGTCTTGAGCAGCAACAGAAAAATGAATACACGGAGGAGCGGAGAGAAGAAAGAAACCCTTCCAGGCTGCCTTATGTGGTCCGGAAGCACCACCTAAAGATAAAAGAGCCGAATTACCACCCCGGACACAACCCCGAGCTGCGGGTGTCGGGTGTCGGGGGAAGGAGACAAAGAGAGGCGGTGGGCTCCTCGGGGCTGCCCAACCCCCCCTCCCCGTCCCCTCGTGGCCCCGGGCTGCCCCGCTGTGCTGTGCGGGAGCCCACGGGGGTGAAGGCAGGGGAGGCTCCCTGGAGGAGGCGCGCGGGGGCGCAGGAGCCAGGGCAGGCCCGCGGTGCAGGTGCAGCTGCGCAGGTGAGGCGGGCGAGGGGCCCACTCAGGTCACGCAGCCGCGGGGCGGGAGGCGGGCCCGGAACTCCCCCCGACTGCCTGACTCAGAGCTTTGGGAAGAGCAGACCTCTTAAGAAAGCAAGAACTCTTTCTGGAAGTGTCTTTTTTTTTTTTTCTTCTTTCCCGGCACAGTGGAAGCTCTGAAAATGAGCCAAATCAATATTTTGTTTGTTGTTTTCATGGTGATAGAGGCCATTTTAAACACCTCTTTTTTTTTTTTTTTAAATCAGATGATGCCTTTGTAAATGGCTTGAATGCACAAAATCTCTGGAAAATCTTACTCTCTCTCTCTCTCTCTGTCTCTCTCTCTTTTTTTTGTAATTAGTCAAATCTGATTTTCATTTGCATTAGTTTGGTTATAATGCCTCACTTCAAATCTGAACAGAATATGTCAACCTCCTACAGCCCTCACCAAAAAAAGGCATATTGAAGAATCTCTACTCATGTTAAAATGAATAAATTTTAAATAAATTTGCACTGAGTGGTTAAATTAGGAAGAGTTTAAGGATTTTTTTTTTTTAAAGCAAAAAGCAAGGCCAAGTGTGTATTATTGGCTAGTAGGAAACATTTCTGTTTCTTGATTCATTTTCCAAACAGAAACTTGCATGAAGATCAGCCTCTCTTAGATAGAATGATTTTTACTGCTCGCAAGTCGCCCTCCTCCTCCAGCTCTGGGGGGGGGGGGGGGGCGGGTCCACACGCCCCGGTGGAGGGGGGATGGGGGAGCTGAGGGAAATCAGCCCCGGAGGCCTGAGGCCAGGTCACTTCACCTGTTATTTAGGAAACAATCACTGAGTGATCTCAGCGCAAGAGTCTTGTGATGCAAGATTAATTGTACCTAAGTTGCTGTTACTTTAGCAGAAATCAGGTCAACAACCCGGGTTGTCCCTGTTCTTGATATGCAGATTCCATCTAAACGCCCCGTTGTTCCACCCAAACGCTTATTTTAAAACTCCCGGGCTCCCCCTGCCCCCCACCGTGCAGGCCGGTGACCTCCCCTTCCCGCCCTCCCCGCCTGGGCCTCCAGGGAACTTGAGCCTGCACCCCGACCCAGAGATAGCACCTCCCGAACCTTGAGACCTGGTGCCCTGGGCCCTTTTTGGGACTAAAGGAAACGTGGGCAGCTTCCGACTCCTAGGAACTGTCCACACGTGTGCGTGTCAGCACGGGGCACCCCAGGCCCGCCTCTGTCCGGTGCCGCGGGGCACAGGGGCTGCGCGGGGTCCCGCTCCTGACCTTGAGGAACTCCCGTCTGGCCCGGCTCAGCATCCGGCCCCGACGGTGGCTCTCTGAGAGGAAAGCCCCAAAACGCCTCAGACGCAGTCCACGTTCAGTAAACCCTTGAAATGTGTGATGTCCGCCCTTGCAGGGAAGGCAGGTGCTCCCCGAGCAGGGAGGAGCGCACAGGGCGTGACCCGGGCTGCTCCTAGGGGTCAGGTGGCTCACAAAGTGCCTCATCCTTGGGGTTAGGTTGGGTGTTTTGGGGGTAGCTTTTTTTTTTTTCTTTGAGATCTACACACTTGATGGAGAAAAAGAACTTTTCTTAGTTTTTGTCCTCGATTTCTACATTCCTGGTGGGTACGAGGCAAACTAAAGTAGGGCGGACTGAAGTGTCTCTGCAGCGCCCCCGGGATGGGTCTTGGGAAGGCTCGTGTAGGAGGTTGTAGGAAGGGGCAGTAATCATTTGTAAGGCACATTCCGTCCCCCCAGGGCAGTGGCAGTGGGGTAGTTAAGAAGTCAGGCAGTGTAGGCGTCGAGGACTCCCAGGACCTGGTCGACCAAGACGCCTGGGCTCCACTCAGGCCAGTGAAACAGGGTTCTAAGGCCCTGGAGCCCCCCGCCGCGCCCAGTGCTTGTCCGCAGGACGGCCCGGCCAGTCCCCAGCACTCCGCTCGGGGCCGCTGCCCTCCTGGGGTCGCGGGGTGGCCAGTCAGCCCCGCTGACCAAGAGTCCGCCTAATGGGAGCCCGCCATAAGGCTGGCGTGGGCCGTGTAGACGAGGATCTTGCACATCCTTTCCCCTGCGAGTCTTGCTGCGCACACGGCGGCTGCAGCCGAGTCCCACGGGGACCACAGTGACAAGGGGAGGTGGCAGGAGGTATTTGGAGGGATAGACTCTGGAGTAATAGCGTCGGGCCCAGGATGCTCCCGGGACTGTTGCAGCCCAGGCAGGTACTGAAATCCGTGATCCTTCTGGGAAGCGCCGTTGTGCGCGGAAGGAAGAAGGGAGCCAAGGTTGGTATCCGGTGGTCGGTCGGGCACGCGCCCCGCGCCCAGCAGGGAGCCCGCGGCTCCACGGCTCTTTCACTTGGGAGGCGAAGCCTCAGAGCCATTGCTTTCTGGATAAGTGAGGGACTTAGTTGCTCCGGGGATCGTATTTCCTTCCAGTAAATCACCCATTCTGCATTTTGCATTGCAGGTGCCCCACCCCTGGCTGCGACGGCTCCGGGCACATCACCGGGAACTACGCGTCTCACCGAAGGTAAGCGAGGCGCCTGCCCACTCGCGCTCGTGCCCCCTTCCCGCCCGCACGGCGGGACCCGCGGCTACGAGGGTCTAGAGCCGGGACCACCAGGCAGCACCGTCGTCACGGCGTCCGTCCCGGGACGCCAAGGGCCCTCGCCTGCCGGGCAGCCGGCCCACCGGTGAGAAGGTGCTCAGGTCGCCCAGCGGCAGCTGTGCCCCCTCGATGATCAGGGAAAAGCAGCCGACAGACGTGTTGTGAGGCCCGGGGCGGCCCGGGGAGCGGCGCCCCGACATCCTGGGAGCGGGCCTCTGAACACCGTGATCCGAGCCGCGGCTGCCCAGCCCCTGGGAGCGAGGAGCTGAGCTGAAGGCGCGGGGACGCTCGACGGAGCTCAGCACCGGCCCCGGGCTCCAGGACAACACGGTCCACGGCGCAGCCCCAGATCCTGCCACTCCCCCGCCCCGTGCCCGCCGCATTCAGAAGGGAACTGAGAGAAACTGTGGGAACGTCGTCTCCACGGAAGTGGATCGGGACCTGCGGCCAGGGGCACACACGTCCCGTCCTGTCGGGTTCGCAGCGACAAGCCAGCGCCGAGGCAGGGACAGGGCGTGCGAGGCAGGGACGGGGCGTGCGTGAGGACCCGTCCGACAGCGAGTGGCACCGGGTCGGCACAGGTGGCGACTGGGTTAGGGGAGGCCGCCGCCCGCCCGGCCGGTCTCGGAATCTCTGATTGTGAAGCGACGGTCCCGAAGCCCACGAGCACCTGCGCTTTAAGTGCGTCTCCCACGCGGAGGAAAAAAGAAGCAGAGGGAGGGGGGGAAGGGGAGAGACGGGAGGGGAGGGCAGGGGAGGCCCCTCAGAGACAGCGTCCGCCCGGGGCCGCCCACTAGAGGGAGGGTGTTTGCCCGAGGACCCCGATGAGGGGAGCAGGGGATGGGGTGGACGTGGGACCACCTGCGGGGGAGCAGGGATAGCCCCGGCCGCTCGACGGGTTGGAGGAGGGTCGGACACCGCGCCCACGCTGTGCGGCTCCGTCACTGAGCTCCGCGTGCTTCTGTCTGTTGTCCATCACCCGACGCACCTGTGGGCAGCGCGGGGCCGTGGGGCCTGGGCTAGCAGCGCCCACAGGAGGACTTGGGGCGATGGGAGGGCCTCTGCTCACCTCTCCCGGCCAGGGCTGTCCACCTGGGCCTCGCTGACGCGGGCGGTCGAGCGGCTTCCTGGCTCTACCACCATCACGGTCACTCGCGACAACCAAAGAAGTCTCTGGGCGTCCCCAGGTGCTCGCGGGGCCAGCAGCGCGGGGCCGGGCCGTGGTGTCACGTGCAGCGGGCTGACCCCACAGGTCAACCCCGCAGGTCAGAGCCTGCCGCCCTGTGCTGGATGCGCAGCAAGGGAGAGCAGACCAGACCAGAGCAAAATCACCCCACGAGATCGCAAAGACCCAGACACGCCACGAGCCCCCGCACCCGTGACGGCGGACGGTGGGACATCTGTGTAGGAAACGTCGTCGTGTAGCGTTCCATCACAAGTGTCACCCGGGACTCCCGGGCGAGAGGATCCGAAAGCGCCATTCGGAGGTGACACTTGCAGGGGGAGGCCGGAGCCGTGAACCGAAGCAGCGGCAGCATCGCAGCGGCGGGCAGTGGGGCTCCCGACCGGGCCAGGGAGGGCCTAGGGCGCACATGGTGACCCCGCTGCACCAACGGGCGGCCGGGCTGCACGAAGGTGAACGAGCGTGTGGCTCAGCGGCACCTGCCAGGTGCGTGCACGGCTTCCAGCACAGCGCAAGTGACCCAGGGACAGGGCTCTACGGGCTCCCTGGGTGGCTGTCAGCACGGTGCCCGCACCCAGGGAGACGCCCTGAACCCAGACAGCCGGAGTGGGGCCGCAGGGGCAGCCAGGTGGCACGGCAGGTGGCGGGGGTGGTGGGGCAGGTGGGGACCCAGGAGAAGAGGACGCGGCGCTGCTGGCAGGCCGGGCACCCGGGGCCTCGTGCGCGTGCTGAGGAGCCACTGCAGGGGTGACACGGACTGTGCTCGGGCGGCTCCGAGGTCCCCTGGCCTCCCGGCTGCCGGGTCTCAGACGGGGAAGCAGGTGGGTCAGGAGGATGCTTAGGACACACCGTGCGAGTAGCCGCAGCGAGGAGAGGAGGCGAGGGGCCCAGGGACGGTGTAGGCGCGGGACACGGACCTGCACAGGCTGAGGCCGCTCGCAGGCCCTGGAGGAGCGTAGGGGTTGCAGATCCACCAGCCGCTCGAGGGTCACGGCGACCCGGGCGACAGCGCGTTTGCCAGCAGAGAGAAGAGCCAGCCCGTGGGGTGTGGGGGCAGCCGCTGAGCAGTCAGGGGGGGAGAGGACCCCCCTTTCCTACATCTTACCTCAAAATGGAGCAGAGGGATAAAGGCAGCAGGAGGGAGAGATTTGGGTGCTGTTGCCACGTTCCTGCCAAAGGAGACGGGCCGCGCGCCAGGGAGACCACGCGCCAGGGAGACCGCCCGCAGCCCAGCCCGGCCCCGAGCCGCCCCAGTCTGCAGGGTGCCGCTTCTCGGCGGACGGGAGCCAGGCTCCTTCACCAAGAAGGTGCAAAGCTGAGGATGTGGGGTGCAGGGCCGGGGATGGGCCTCCTGTCGGGCAGCCCGCCTCCACCTGGGAATCCGCGTGGCCGGGGGGCCAGGGCTGACCAGGGAAGGGCGCGCCACAAGCCCAGGAGGAGCAGGGGCACGGTCTGGGCCCCCCTGGTCACACTGTGTGCCCACACGGGAGTCCATGTCCATGCTGAGTCTGCATCCATGCTGGAGCCCTGTCCACACTGGAGCCCTGTCCACACTGGAGCCCTGTCCACCTGGAGCCCTGTCCACCTGGAGACCTGTCCACGCTGGAGCCCTGTCCACACTGGAGCCCTGTCCACCTGGAGCCCTGTCCACACTGGAGCCCTGTCCACCTGGAGCCCTGTCCACCTGGAGCCCTGTCCACACTGGAGCCCTGTCCACCTGGAGCCCTGTCCACACTGGAGCCCTGTCCACCTGGAGCCCTGTCCACCTGGAGCCCTGTCCACCTGGAGCCCTGTCCACCTGGAGACCTGTCCACACTGGAGCCCTGTCCACCTGGAGCCCTGTCCACACTGGAGCCCTGTCCACCTGGAGCCCTGTCCACACTGGAGCCCTGTCCACACTGGAGCCCTGTCCACCTGGAGCCCTGTCCACCTGGAGCCCTGTCCACCTGGAGCCCTGTCCACCTGGAGCCCTGTCCACACTGGAGCCCTGTCCACCTGGAGCCCTGTCCACACTGGAGCCCTGTCCACACTGGAGCCTGTCCACACTGGAGCCTGTCCACACTGGAGCCCTGTCCACCTGGAGACCTGTCCACGCTGGAGCCCCATCCGCAGTGGAGTCCACATCCATGCTGAAGACCCGTCCACACTGGAACCCCATCCACATGGAGCCCCGTCCACAGTGAAGCCCCATCCACCTGGAGCCCTGTCCTCTCTGGAGCCCTGTCTACACTGGAGTCCACATCCACACTGGAGCCCTGTCCTCCTGGAGCCCCGTCCTCTCTGGAGGCCCGTCCACACTGGAGCCCCATCCACCTGGAGCCCCGTCCACCTGGAGCCCCGTCCACAGTGGAGTCCACGTCCATGCTAAAGACCCGTCCACCTGGAGCCCCGTCTACCTGGAGCCCCGTCCACCTGGAGCCCCGTCCACACTGCAGTCTGTGTCCATGTGTCCCGGGCGTGTCAGTAAATGGCCCAGTTTCTGGTCCTTCTGCAGAGTCCAGTTCCCTCTGTCCCGTGTGACCTCGTAGGACAGCGCGCTGGCCGGCGCTACGCCCGTACCTCCACCAGCACTTTCTGCCCCGGCTGCACGTTTTCCCACGCAGAAGTGTGAGCTTCTATTCCCAAGATTTTGAGGAAGGGAAGCGTGGCGTTGGGCGCCCTCTGTACGCCCGCAGACACGCCGAGGCCGCTACTCCGAGGTCGGGGTCGGGGTCGGGTCAGGGAGGGCTGAAGAAGGCGGGTCCCGAGAGGGCCCGGGAGGCGTGGCTGCTCCCCGGGGCTGCCCTTTCTGCACCCGCCGGCCCGCCCGTCCTCACCTGCCCGGCTCCCCAGCCTCGTCCCCCGGCCGCCGCAGCCGGGCCTCCAGGTCGTGGTCGTGGTGCCCCGGTCGGGGCCGCTGGGCTCTCAGGCCTCCGCGAGCACACGGCGGGGGTGGGGGGGGATGGTGGTGCCCAGGAGGGCCCCGCGCCGGGCTCCGTGTTCGTGGGGAGCAGCCCGGCTCCTGGAGAGCGGGGTGTCGAGCGGCGGCCGCGGGCGGGCGGACGCGTCCTGAAGCCCGGTCCCTCCCTAGTCTTTCAGGCTGCCCGAGGGCGAAGAAGAGCGGCATAAGGATAGCGCAGAGCAAGGAAGACAAGGAAGACCAGGAGCCCATCAGGTACGGGGGCGGGGGGCAGCGGGCGGCGGGAGGGTGCGGGCCCGCAGGCCGGGGAGCCAGGGAGCACGGCCTGGGACACCTGCCGCCCGCGGACGCACCGTCTACACAGCGGGCCGTGTGCCCAGCGGCTGCCACGGGCCACACTCCCCGTCCAGGTGCAGGGAGCGGCTCACGGACTGGGGGGTGGGGGCGGGTCCACGAAGGCCCCTGATGCGTCACCGCAACACTGAGAACCAGCGGTGGCCGCGTCCCGGCCTCTCAGGGGACTCCTGCACCCCCGCGGTCCGCCCAGGCGGTCGCCCGGGGCCCAGAGTCCGCGAGATGCCCCCGGCGTCGCCCGCCTGCAACGTTCGCCTCCGACTCTGGAGAAAAGTTTCCCGTGAGAACAAACTAAAAGTTCATTCAGATGAAAATTATCAAAATACCTGCGACTTAACAGAGTCCGGGGGTGACGTGAACGGCGCAGGAGCGCGTGTTTCCACAGGCCCGGGCGCCCCCCCCCCCCCAGGAGCGTCCTCGGCCGCCGCCCACTGCCAGCCCTTGCCCTCTCCTTCCCTCCGGCCGACCGAGCAGAGGCCGCCGGCGAGCGACGCCCCGACACAGCGTGTGGCTTTGCTCCCCAGGTGTCCCGTTCCCGGGTGCGACGGCCAGGGCCACATAACGGGGAAGTACGCCTCCCATCGCAGCGCGTCCGGGTGCCCCCTGGCCGCCAAGAGACAGAAGGACGGGTACCTCAATGGCTCGCAGTTCTCCTGGAAGTCCGTCAAGACGGAGGGCATGTCGTGCCCCACGCCCGGCTGCGACGGCTCGGGCCACGTCAGCGGCAGCTTCCTCACGCACCGCAGGTGAGTGGCTCCCAACCCAACCCCCCTGCTCGGAAAGAGCCACGGCGACGCTGCCGGCAAAGCCATGACCTGCCCCGCGCAGGCGGGAGACCCTAGAGCGGGTGGAGAAGCAAGTCCCAGTCCCGCCCCTGGATCAGCGGAGGCTCTCGGCAGAGAACCTGCTGGAATTGTGCGCGGGCACCCGTAGGTCATCCCCAGGCGGCACCTGGCCCGGGGTCTCACGCCGCAGCCTGGACGCGCCCGGGAGGCCAGTCATGCCCTGAACCGCTACCGCCCACGCCTCCGTGTCTGCAAGCCCCCGAGCGCCGCAGCACAGGAGGCCCGCCTGTGGCTCCCCGTGGAAGGGTCGGGGGGTGCGGGCAAATCAGAGGCCAACGAGGCGGGTTGGACATGGGGGTCCCCGGCTTCTTGGAAACCAGGCCGGCAGGAGAAACGGGGGAAGGGCACGTCCAGCGCAGGATGAACAAAGTCGCCGCAACCCCGCGTCCTAGGTGTTCGGGGACGGGGACACTGAGCCTTCCAAGGTTCCTTGAAAGGAAGGTGGCTTTTTAATTGTCAAAGAAATTCCTCAGAGGTAGGAAAGTCCGACGGGGACAGTGGGGCCCCCGGCCAGCGGCCCGGCCCAGGGGAGCCCGCAGCCCCCCAGAGGTTCCCAGCGTCCGGGCGCAGGGCCGGATCACGCTGCTAGTGCTGGACTGCCGGGCCAGGTGGGACTGGGGCCCCACTGTCCCCGTGGAAGCCTCCCTGGTTGGCCCCGGAGGTCCCCGGACGTGACCCGCCTCCTGGCCAGCAGGAGGGCCCCCGGCTGTGCCTGACGAGCCTGAGGCTTGGGGGTGGGCGCCGCGCTCCTGCCCACACAGGCCTGGGGGTGACGTGTCGGGGCACTCGGAGGTCGTGGGGGTCAGGGCCCTCCGGGCGGAGGACAGCCGTCGGGGGCTTCACTTGCCCGCAGGAGCGGCGAACGGCCGCCTTTCGCCAGCCGGGCCGGAGCAGGGCCACGGAGGCGCCCGCGGGCAGCTGTCCTGAGCGCACGGGGCTCGGCGTGGCCCCGCTGCCGGAGGGTGGGCTGCGCAGGAGGGACACAGGCGGGCGCGGGCGGAGGGCGTGGAGGGCGCCGTGCATGGAGCCCCCGCACTCCCGCCGTCTGTCCTGTGCAGGGGCCCCGCTCAGTGACCGTGGGCAGCGCCGACCCTCCACCCCAGAACTTCGCCGTCTGCCCAGGCTGACGCGGTGTCTGTGGGAACCCTCGCTGCCCGCGCCTTCCCCCTGCCTGGTGCCCACCACCCACTCTCTCTTCCACAAGTCCCCTCCCACAGGGACCCCGCCCGACGAGCCCTGAGCCTGGGGTCCTCCAGGGGCCCTGTGTGGCAGGTGTCAGACGTGCCCCCCGCAAGGCTGAACCACGTCCTCCTGTTCTCATTTATGCTGCTGGGCGGGCAAAACTGATTCCCTGAAGGCGTGAGAGCAGACGCCGGGCGGCGAGCACCTGGCCGAGCACCCAGCCAAGCCCCCGACCAAGCACCCAAACAAGCACCCAGCAAGCACCCGGCCAAGCCCCTGGCCAAGCACCCAGTAAGCACCCAGCCAAGCCCCCAGCCAAGTACCCAATGAGCACTCAGCCAAGCACCCAGCAAGCACCCAGCCAAGCCCCCGGCTAAGCCCCCAGCCAAGCACCTGGCCAAGCCCCCAGCCAAGCACCCACCAAGCCCCTGGCCAAGTCCCTGGCCAGGCACCCAGCCAAGCACCCACCAAGCACCCAGCCAAGCACCCGCCAAGCCCCCACCAAGCCCCTGGCCAAGCACCCAGCCAAGCACCTACCAAGCACCCAGCCAAGCACCCAGCCAAGCACCCAGCAAGCTCGCCCACACCCGTGCCTGGGGTTGGTGGCCCTGCTGTGAGGAGCGACTGGCCGCCCCACAGCCAAAGGCCTCGGTCAGGAGGGGCCCACAGACAGCCCCGCTGTGGCCCGGCCCCCTGTGCTGTGAACACAAAGTGGGTTTAGAATCAAAGGGAAGCCTCCGCTGACACAGGAAGTTCCTGTTATTCGTCTTTTCCCCCCAAAGTGTGAGAGCCTTGGGAGGCGGGAAAGGACCGAGGGTCATGGCGCCAGGTCGTAAACGGTAGATGAAACCACTTCGTCTGTTTTGTTCCGGGGGGGGGGGGTCAGCGGGACTCCAGTCGGGGTCCTGAGCGGAGCCGCCGAAAAGGACGTGGAAAAGGTCCTATTGCGTCTCTAGGGCGGGCTGGCTCTCCCTAAAGAAGCAATGGTGAAAATGAAAACCAAGTCATTCAAAACCAATTTTTTCCCCCATATAAATCCGGCAAATCCCTCTGGGATACGCTGCTAACACCCCAGACAGGAGGAAAGTAAGATCCTTCGCTTTCTGACGATGCGGCACGTTTTTAAGACTCACGGCCTCCACGATTCGGGAACACGTCCCAAGAATTCGGGAGCGAGCGGCTGTCCCCACCGCTGCCCCCCCTTCGAGTCCCCGAAGCAGCGGCAGTGAGGCCCATGGAGGGCCCCCCTGGGGCTGTGTGGAGGGTTCCAGAAGGTCCAGTCGGGGAAGCAAGGCAAGGGGACCGGGACCGAAAGTGGCCTGAGATAGGGCAGAGGGCAGAGGGCAGGTGTCGCAGGGGCGAGCGACACGGCTGCTGCAGGAGGAGGAGACGCGGGTGCGGCCAGTACCTCCCAAGGGCTCGGGCGGTGCAGCCTCAGGGACGCAGAGCCCACGTGCCGCCAGGGAGGAAAGAGCGGGGACAGAGGGGACAGAGCCGGGCGGCCCGGCAGGCGGAGCTCGGGCGAGGGCAGGGCCCGGCGGGAGTCCGGGGGGCAGGCGGGTGGCCGGGGAAGCTGCTGCAGAGAGGGGCTGAGCGGGCAGGACAGGCCCGGGGCCCCCAGGACCCCAGGACCGCCCCCGCCGCCCCGGGGGAGCACGCAGTGGGCTCCCCCCTCGCAGCCAGGGGGTGCAGGAGGGCCACGCAGACCGCAGCCCGGCACAGCCCTGGGGAGACGCCGGACACAGGGGTCCCTAGAGGGGGTGCGGGCGGCCGGCTGGCAGTCGCGCCCCGAGGCCGTGACCTGGCTGTGGGGGGCCGGACCATCCCTCCCCTCCCACCCTCCTCACCCGCACTCCTCGCCCCTGCGCCTTCCTGTTCCTGGAACACGCCTCCCTCCATGTGCCCCTCGGCCCGGAGAGGCCTCCTCGTCCTTCAACAGGCCGCACCCTGGGGCGAGCACCGCCACCTGCGCCGACCCTGAGTCGCCCTCAGGTCCCGGGACACGGGTACCACAGTATTCCCAGCTCGAGACCAGAGGCGGCTGCGCGGGGCTCGTGGGCAGAGGCAGAGCAGGACTCACACCCAGGCCCCCCGCATGTCGTCCCAGCGGCGTCTGGCCCGGTCCCTGTCCCGGCCGCCCCCTCTTGCCCCACTGCAGTCCGGGCGGCGTCTGGCCCGGACCGTTCGCCGCAGACCCAGCGCCTCACTGCGCCTGGCGCCGGCACCTAGGAGACGCCTCCTGCCCCGTGCAGGGTGCAGGGTGCAGGGTGCGGGGTGCAGGGCGCCAGGAAAGCCCGGGGTCTGCTGCAGACAGACGGTCACAGGCCTGGGGCGCGCCGGGGGATGTCGTCTGCGCTCGCCCCGCTGCTCCGAGTGCCCAGGTGCTCCCACCGCCTCCATCTCCTCCACCCCAGGACACGAGGAACAGGCCGCAAACCAGAGCCACTAGGTCTAACCCTGCAAGGTCACCAAGTATCTTAGAACGAAGCCTTCTCCTTCACTGGGCTGGACCAAAGAGACATTTTTTTTTTTTTTTTTCACAAAGATCACGTCCTAGTCCCTCTAAAACGTTTGCACCCGGACCCTAGGACCCGATTTACTTTATTCCCAGCTTCCTCGCAGTTCACAAACGGGAGAGCCCGTCCTCGAATGTTTATTTTGCTTGACACTTGCCAAGAGAATCACGTTAAAAATAAGCCACCAGCCTGAGAGCTTACTCCGCGGGTTACTCTTATGATCCATCTTCTCCTGCAAGGCTCTGCAGGAGCACCTTCCCTCCCCGGCACCCCCAGGGGACCCAGGGCAGCATCACCAGGTGCAAGGGACGCTGGGAGATGTAGTCTTCCCAAGGGATGCTGGGAGGCGTAGTCCCTCAAGGGGCACTGGGAGGCGTAGTCCACCTTGGGGATGTTGGGGAGACGGGGTCTTTGTGAGCCCAAGCAGAGGAAGGCTCTGTGCTACCCCGTTTCCGCTGGATGTTAAGAAGCCACTGGTTATTTTTACAAACATACGTCACTGAACCACAGCGCCCTGAGATCCGCATGGTCCCGATTTCAGAGACCAGAAAACCAACAGCAAGAAGGTGAGACTCTCTCCCGTGGGCACTCGGCCTTAAGGAGAGAAGTCTGTCTGGTGGGTGTCACCCGTGGCCCCCTGCGTGCACCTGAGGGACCCACCCCTGGATGCTCACAGCACGGGCATCACCTGTGAACCGCTGCGTGCACCTGCAGGACCTGGCCCGGGATGCTCACAGCACGGGCGTCACCGTGGACCTCTGCGTGCACCTGCGAGAATGGCCCGGGATGCTCACAGCACGGGAGAAACCTGTGGACCTCTGCATGCACCTGTGGGCCCGGGATGCTCACAGCACAGGGACTCGGGGAGGCCTCGGGAAGAGCACTGCGGCCCACTCGCCTACTAGGCTTCCTCTGGGCCTCTTGGGTGGTGGAGGTGGGGGGAGGTCCCCTGCTCTTGTCCAGGCAGAGGGGAAGCAGCGGGGGGGGGGGGGGGGCAGACCTCTCCTGCCCAGCTGGAACAGCCCTGCCCTTGGCCCCCCATGGAGACGTCCTCCGCCTCTGCGGGGGGTCCTCTCACAGCTGGGAGCGCGCCCCTCCCTCCGAGGCCACCTGCACACCCAGAGGACCCGCCCAGAGGGCCCTCAGGGAGCTCCCAGGTACTCTCTCAAGACCTGTGATGACAAATCCAAATTCCACAGCTTCGGGGAATTGGTGGCCTTCCAAGCCAACTGTGCTCCATCCAAGCTGTGGATGAACCGGGGGCCCTGTCGCCTCGGGAGCACTCCCCCTGCACTCTGTGCGGCCCCCTGGTCCCTCACCCTTCCCTGCAGACACTTGTCCCCTTTCCCAGCCGCCCTGGGTTGTCTCCTCTGGCTTCTGCTGCTGGATGCAAGAGGCAGGACGAGACTGGAGGTCATGGCCCGAGCTCCCCAGACCACGTGGTGGTTTTCCGTGTCAGGAAAGCGCGTGGAACGCATCATGCTTCCCTTCACCACACAAGGAGAGCGGTCTTCTCAGTTCCAGATCTCTTTCCCAGAGGGGGAGGGGGAGTGGGCTCGGGTGGCCCGTCTCCAGGAGGAGCTGAGCTGCCAGGGGGATGGAGATGTTCATCCAGGGCCAGACGGGGATTTGCTGGATGGGGGTTTGCTGGAGCCCCGCTTCTGGGACGGTAGCCAGGCCCCCACTCCCCTCTGGCCTCTCTGGTCATCTTACCAGGTGGCCTCGTCTGCAGGGAGAGGTCTCCGTGCTTTGTTCGTGGCCCAGTTGCTGGCCCGAGATTTGTGTTGTTGCCGGAGGAGCCTGGAGGCAGGGTCCACCCCGCAGAGGCACTGTCCTTTGTGCGGGACGGGAACTCCTCAAGAAGAGGGGATACAGGGAGGTCTTGCTGAGGAAATAGCTCTGCTCCTTGGGGACGCACGTGGGGCTGCAGAGCCCGGGCCCCCGACAAGAGGCGCCCGCACACCCTCCTGCACGCACCCCCAGAGGGAGAGAGCGAGCCTCACCAGGGCCCACGGTGAAACTCGACTCCGGCTCCTGGACACTCACTGCCTCCCAGGTCCACGCCGGTCCTCAGAGCTGTTTCCACGGACGGTCGTCCTCACCGATTCCCCGGCGGCAAGAGAAAGCCTTTGGGAGACTTGAATCCATGACCCTTTGCAGCCGGCTGTCTGGACGTGCCCCGTGGGGCTGGTCCCCTCTGCATGGCCGCGTGCTGACCGCCGCCTCCGAAGGCCCCTCGGTAGTGAGACTCCCGCATTGTAATCTCCACGTTCCAGTATTTGACAGGAAGCATCTGGGAGGGAGAAATGCACCATCAGCCCCAAACTGCGACCCCCCAAGACCCTCCAAGGCTCGAAGGTGAAGGTCGCATCCGCTGACCCTCCGTGGCCTCAGGCAGCAGGTGGCCGCGGTGCCGGGTTTGCGGGGTCACCTGGTCTCGTGGTCACAGGAACTGTCGTCCTGGATCCAAGTCACACCTGCACCTCACGCGTCTGTCCCCGGGCGGCCAATACGCATCCGGCGGCCGCTGGAGGCCCACTTACCCTTCGGGGCTCCTGGGCAGCAGCCAGTGGGCTCCCGGCTCTGCAAAGCGACCGCGAGCCCGCGGCTTAAACCTCGCCCAGCTTCCACCTCTGCTCGTGCGTGTCGGACGCCTGCCCCGGCCCCGGGCCCCTGCTGGGGTCTCGCCAGGCTGAAAGCAAGGTGTGAACAGGTGCGTCCTCACCTGGAGCCCACCGCCCGCCTCAAACGCCTTCAGGTCCTCGGGGCTCCGGAGCCACCTCCCACGAGCAGGTTATTTTGCGCTCAGGCCTTAAATTAAATAAGTCGTCGTACCGTGTGTGCCGCAGGAAACGCAGCCTGTGCTTGTACAGGGAAGAGCGGCCAATGAACAAGCAACAAAATTATTAATTCAAACAAGCTCATCTTTATCTCCGGTAAACAGATGAAGAAACTGAGCACACGGGCGCCCACGGGCACCCACGGGAGCACGGGCACCAGGACCTCGACGCCGACGCCGGTGGGCGCCCTCAGACTGCACTGTGGACCCCGCGTCCCCCTCGGTCCCCATCACCACGACGCCACCCTCAACTCGTGGACAGATCCTAGGTTTTCAGGGAAACAGCAGTTTTTAAAATGTGACGGTGTCACGCGAATTCCACACGTCTGTGTTTTCTGTGCCAATTTCTGTCCTTCCTCCGCGCGAGGCAAGAACGTAGCCTGGCTCCAGCCTGTGCTGCCCGCGGTTGCCGAGGGGGCACCCCGGAGGCATCTCGCCCCTCGGGCCCTGTGCCCTGCTGTCCGCTGGGCTCCGTCCTGGGCACAGGCACCGGGACCACCTGACCGGGAGCGGCGGGCTGGTGGCCACTGGCGCTCACCGAGGTCTCTCCTCTGCGCCCTCGCTAGCCGGACGGGAGCGTGTCCTGGGGTCTCTGGGGCCCCCCCTCCTGGCCCGGCCCTCTCCGTCCTCCCTCTAGCCCTGCCGTCTCGGTCCAGGCCCACAGAGGTGCACGGTCCCTGCAGACGCTGCATCGGCAGCTCCAAAAGCCTCGCCCGTGACACACGGATCTGATGTTGGCCGCAGAGCCCGCGGAGACGGCAGGTGCTGCGTGGTGTGACGACACGGCCTCCGGGACACGGGAAGGTCACGGGCGCAGGCGGCTGCACGGCTCCGGCTCTCAGGGCCCACAGGCCGCGGGCGCCCCCGGAGCCCCGGGGAGGAGTCGGCGCCGTCTCTCCGGAGTCACTGACACCCCCTGCAGCCGGGGCCCTGCCACCCTGACCCACACGAGGGGAGAGAAACACCTCGGACGGACGGACGACGCAGGCGCCCGGATGGACGCACGGAGGTTGGAAGTCAGGAGCGAGGCCACGGCACACGGGCCCCGGGGACCCTGCGGCGGGATGCAGGGCGAGCTCGGAGACAGCGGAGGGGGACGCCTCTGGAAGAAGAGCGGGGCTCCGGACGCCCGGCCTCGTGCCCCCGCCCTGGGGTCCCCGGCACGTGGGAAGCGGGAATGCCTGGTGCAGGCTGAGGCCTTTCGCCTCTTGCTCCGGGGCTGCTGTGGCCCCAGCCCTGGCCCGGGTGCGTCCCCTGTGACCTCCAGACGGGAGGGGACCCCCCACATCTGCAGGCCCCCGGGACAGGCCTCGGCAGGCGCCACTCGGAGACGGGAATGAACAGCCAAGGAGGACCAGCCACCTGACGAAAGCACTAAGGAACGGGCTGAAAGCAAAACAGACCTTAAAAAGGAAAGGTCAGAGAAAACGGACATTTCTGGAAAGAAAAAGATTTTTTTGATTTGTCATTAGATAGAAAAGGAGACTAAATAGAATAGTGTGACTTACTCTCTCCTTAAGCCGAGAGAAATCAAGGGAACAAGAAAGATCTTTTTAAAACAAAGACAAGGGGAATAAAAAGTTGAGTGAGAAGGTCAGCGTGGGAAGTTGAGGAAATCTCTCTTAACTTATAAAAATGAGAAAAGAGACAGTCCTTAAAAACCAGGGTAAGAATTCCTGGGGCTACCCACCAGCTCGCTGGAGACTCCAGAAGGCGGGAGGGGGGAGGAGCCGAAGAAAGACGCTCACCAAGGAGAGCCGGGGAGCCCGGGCGCCAGAGAAACCGCGACACGGCCCCGTGATGGACACGGTCCCCGAGCAGCCGAGGCAGCGCAAGGGCCCGCTCGGGCGCCTCCCAGATGCTGGAGGCCAGGGCACGGGACACCGTCCCCAGGCTGCCCTGTGGGGTGAGCCTCCTGCCAGGTGACGCTCCTGCCAGGTGACCCTCCTCCTGGTGACCTCCCTGCTGGTGATGCTCCTACCAGGTGACCCTGCCTCCAGGTGACCCTCCTACTGGGTGATGCTCCTACCAGGTGAACCTCCGCCAGGTGACCCTCCCTCCAGGTGACGCTCCTACTGGGTGACACTCCCACCAGGTGACCCTCCTGCCAGGTGACCCTCCCACCATGTGACCCTCCCGCCAGGTAACCCTCCCGCCAGGTGACCCTCCCTCCAGGTGACCCTCCCTCCGGGTGACGCTCCCTCCAGGACCCCAGCTTTCCCCACGGGCAGCACAGCAGCGCCCTGCCCTCTCCCCACACGGGGCTGGGCGTCTTGCAGCCCTAGAGCGCCGGCCTCAGCGTCTGGCCTCAGCGTCTGGCCTGTCCTCCGCGTCTCCTTGCAGACAGGGTGGGGCTGTAACGGCGTCAGCAGGTGTCTCTGCTGCAGGCCCAGCTGCACGGCAGCCGGATCTCATCTCTTGCAAGTGGCAGCTCCACAGGAAGAGGCTGGTGGAGCCAGGTGCGGCAGTGAATAGTAGGATAAAGTGTCGGGGAGTGATACTCGGCTTGCGAGATGCTGCTTGCATCCGGGTGGAGTACTGAGCCCCCAGCACCGCCTGCTGGGCCGTCCGAGTCCTCCGTCCCTAAGCTCTGTGCCCAGTCGCTCCGCGGGCGGCAAACGGCCGGGGGGCAGCACGTGCCACCCTGCTCCCAGCCCCTTGCTTCCTCCTGGGAACACGCCTCCCCCTGCCTCCCGGCCTGCCAGCCCTCCTGAAGGAGGTCCCTTGGGTCAATGACCTGTCAGCCGTCTGCCTCCCCGCTCCCTCCGGAGCCTCCACCTGGAAGCCGCTGGACTTGCCGCCGCCACTGACCTCGGGCCTGGGGGGCTGCAAGCTGCAGGGGCCACAGGTTAAGTGTCCGGTGCCCGGAGTGACCACAGCTAAGACTGTGACTTCCCAAACCCCCGCCCAGAGCAGTGCAGTTTTAGTTAGAGGACTTTGCATGGTGGCCCGCTGGGTCCTTGAGGGAACTGCACTGAGCACCCCGGGTCCCTGCCTCCACGGGGACAGGCTGCACACATCCCCCGTGTCCTCCAGCCGGTCGGTGCCGGGGATCCTCTGGACCTGACCCAGGTCCCCCACGCGTCCCTGTGCGCTGGGCGAGGGGGCTCGTGCTGGAACAACCATGGCTCCGTGGGCCTGTCTCTGCCCCGACTCGGTTTCCAGCTTCGGGGGTGACTCCTGGCGTGGGCCGTCGTCTGCACCCTCGCTGCCCCTCCACGCTCTGAAAACTGAGAAAAGCAAAGGGCAGACGATGGAATCGGGCTCCGCGCGTCCGTGCACCCTGGGAGCCCGTGTTTAAGCGGTTCTGGGCTTCTGCAGGCTCAGGCCCGCGGCCAGCATTCTGGGTGGCCACGAAGGACCCGCGCGCGCCCACTCCGCGGGCTTTGCCTCACCGGTCCCCCCCTTTGCTGCTTTGCGCCCACGCGCTGGGGCATCGCTCGATTCTGATCACTTCTTCTCGGGGCAGGAGGACTCGGCCGGGGAGGTTCCCCGGGAGCAGCCGGACGGGGGGCCAGGAGAGGCCTCTGGGGACCAGCCCCGGTGAGCACAGACCGGGAGCGATGGTGGCCAGGACGCAGGCTGCCCGGGTCAACTGGGCGCCCCCCCAGAGCCGGGGCCTGGAGACGGGCCGGGCCTGCGACAGCGACAGCGGGCAGGGGGCCGACACGGAGGAGGAGCGGGCCCTGCGTCACGGGCCACCAGGACTGTGCTCTCAAGAAGCCGGTGACCCTTCCCCGGGGAGGTGGCGGGTCCGTCCTCTGTGGGCCGAGCAGGCCGGAGCCCGGCTGGGGGACCATCCCGGGTCACTCTGGAGAGAGAACCTGGGAAGGAGCATCCACGAGGCCGGGCGGCAGCATCGGGCGCCCCAGGAGGTGCCCAAGCCCCCGGGACGGCTCGGTGCCCGCCTCCGCCGCCCACCGTCCACCGGGCACAGAGGCCCTGCGTGCCCGCGTTTACCCTGGGGACTCACGCCTTAGTCTAGAAGCAGCATCAGCAAACGCGGTTCACCACGGGGTCCCGGGAAGGGCGACAGGACAGAGACGAGTCGGCCCCTCCCAGACCCTCGGCAGCGGCCGCCGAAGGACCGACCGACCGCTCACCGCCGGCTCCTCGAGGACGACGTGGACGCGCGTGGACTGTGCGAGGATACTTAGCGCCTCCTCACGCGCACGTACCGGGCGCTGCTCATAACCAGCTAAGCCACGCCGTCGTCGGGTGTCGGGCGGACAGAGGTGCGGATGAGCCCCTGAGAGCGTCCCCGTGCCGTGGACACGGTCCCTGAGGCCCTGAATTACGACGGAGTACACACCCGTGCGTGTGTGATGCACACCTGGGACATGGGACATGGGACACGCAGCTGTATTCGTGCGTACGGTTTCCGTGTCATGGGTAACCGGGTGCCCGGTGAACTGCTCGGGGGTGCCAGGGCCCCCGGTGGGTCCCTCTGGGTGGCGGCCGGGTGGGGGGGAGGGGCTGAGCCCCAGGGCAGGTGTGATGCGGCCCAGGATGCGACTCGTCCTCTGTGCACACGGAGCGCGTCAGGGAAAGAGGCCGGGGAGCCGTCCTGGGAGCACGGTGGTCAGACGGGGACCCCGGTCCAGGTGCAGAGCGCGGACCCGCAGGGACGGAGCCTGGGCAGCGGCGGGAAGTCTGCAAAGAGGCTGCACATGGGATGTCAGTGGCAAAGGGGTTTGACACATTCGAGCGAGATCGTGCCCCGGGGGCTGTGTTTTCACATGTGCGGCCGCCCCCGCCCCCCATAATCGACTGGAGGGAGGACGGGGTGGGAGACGGGGGGGGGGACACCCGGATGTGCCCCGAGACGGAACAGCGGGATGGGGCCGAGCTCAGTGTTTGATCCTCCTGCATTTGTGCGTTTAAAATCAGCTCGACTCAGGCCTCGTGTAAGTTGGACACTTTCCACCGCAAGGAAGTCCCCGCAGCCAGGAGGTCACTCCCCAAACCCGCCAGCAGCCCCCGGAGGCAGCAGGGGAGGGGGCGCGGGCTCCCGCCCCAGAGCCCGGCCGCAGCACCGTCACCTGAGGTCCCGCCCGCCGACCCGCGTGTCAGCCCAAGCTGTCCCCAGGCCCCGGCAGACGCGGCCACCCTCGTGTGCAGGGGGCGCCCCCCTCCGCCCGCCCCGCTCGGGATCACATCCCGTTTGCCAAAAGCCCTTTGCCCCCGCGCCCGGGCTGATGAAAAGACGCAGCGGCGAGCGTCGCCCCGGACGGTCTGTGCGGGCTGGGGGCCTTGCCGCGTCCCGTAACTAACGCCACCTTGCGTCCTATCCCCAGCTTGTCGGGATGCCCGCGGGCCACGTCGGCCATGAAGAAGGCGAAGCTGTCGGGAGAGCAGATGCTGACCATCCGGCAGCGAGCCAGCAATGGTGAGCACCCCCCGGCCGCCGCGCGGGGCCCCGGCACCCCGGCTCCGGCTCCTCCGACGCCGCCCGAGCCCCAGGCCCCGGACGGAGGCAGCGCGTCTGCTTGGACAGCCCGGGCGGGGTGATCCCGGCACACCTCAGGGGCCGGTCACCCGGGCTGGGGCGGGCGGCCATCCCCAAACGCGTGGCTCCCCAGAACCCACAGCTGCCCCCTCTGCTCTGCCCCAGGCCCTCTGCCTCCCCCACGCCCGTCCCCTCCCTCCGCACCACCTCCCAGCTGGCCTCCCAGCCCGACCACCCGCAAGCACCGTGTGCCCCCGAGATGAGTGCGGGGACCACGGGGGGGGCAGCGGGGCCCCAGCCTCTCCGTCCTTCTCGGCTCCATCCTCGTGAACCCACCGGCTTGCACGGGTCACCTGCGGCCCCGAAGCCCATAGTGGTGGAGGTTCCGTGGCCACTGGGGCCGTGGCAGAGAGGGAGACGGGTGGCTGTGCTGCCGAGGGGACGACCGGGCCGCGCTCGCCCTGGAAACAAGGTCCTTTCCAAAGGTTTTTAAAAGGGACGTGTCCAAATTTTTGTGACTCCGTTGGTGATTCCTGTTTGCAAGGCCTCCTCGCACCAGGGCGGAGACGCGCCCACGGCAGAGGCAGGGAGGCGAGCCCGGGCCACACCGTGCCGCCTGCTGCGGGCCGTGAGCTCACTTCGAGACTCGACCCCATGTGCTAAGTCTGGTGTCTTTAAGCAGAAACACGCAGGCTTGGGCCTCGACGGGGCGGCGGACGTGGGAGCCGGGGCTCGGAGGGGGGGGAGACCTCGCAGGACGCCCCCTCCCCGGGACCGCCGGACCGAGGGCTCTGCAACGGCTCAGCAAGCTGTGGCCTTGGAGGGCGGGGTCTGGGCCCCTCCGCAGCACCCGGGGGGCCGTGGGCGCAGGGCCGACCGCGAGGCTGGGGCAGCAGACGCCCCGGGCAGGACGCGGACCTGGAGCCCCGGTCCCTGGACCCCTCCTAGGAAGGCGCTCCCACGGACCCCTCGCAGGAAGGCCAGCCGGGCTGGGGCCCCCGCGGCCCCTGTGGTCACCTGACGGCCCCTGCCAGGGCCTGACAGCAGCTCGGGACCTCTCTGCGCGGCCTGCACTGAGCGGCCCGTGAGGCGAGGCCGCCGCGGACCAGAGGGCGGCCAGGGTCCCCACGTTGTTGTCATGAAGGCTCGGGCTCCGGCCTCCCGCTTCCACTGCACACGCTCCGCGCCGCAGGCGAGAAACCGCCACGGACGCCGCTTCCGGAGCCCCGCAAACAGCCGTGTGTTCCGGCAAAGTCCTTGGGCCTGCGGGGCCGCGGACGACTGAGATGTGAAGGCGGCCTCCGCGGGCCGGGGTCGGCGCCGAGCAGGGGAGGGAAGAAGCCGGGCCGCGGATCCACACACCCCGAGGACGGGCCGTTCCCTGCGGCGGGGAGTCGGGGGCACGTCTCCGGGCACCCCCGGCCCCGTCTCTCCCGAGGGGCAGCGGAATCCAGAGCCTTCTGTTGGGCAGCGCTGCTCTCAGGAAGACCCAGTGCTCTCCCGGAGGTGCCAGACGGCTTCGTCCCGCCAGGAGCCGCCCGTGCCGTGGGGGTCTGTGGGGCCACCGTGCGCCCGCCTGTCTACACCCTGTTCCAGGGTCTGGCCATGGGCGGGTCTCTGTTGCGGGTTCCGCTGGGCTCAGGCACGCGGGGAGGAAGCCGCGGAAGCTGGTCCCACCGGGCTTCCTGAGCCCCCGCCACCACCTGTGGTTTCTGGTCGGTGCCGAGGTCAGAGCCATTCCGTCCTCGGGAGCACGATCCTTACAGCGCCCAGGCCGCGGCGTCACAGGGCCTGTGGGGCCCACTCGCGGGCAGGGTGGCGTCCCGGGTGCAGGGACTGCGTGAACGCCCCGCGCCCCTCAGCAGGGTGCCCACCTCCAGGACCTAAGCCTCCGGCTCCTGAGCTGCCCTAGCTCCCCCCCCCCCCGCAGCGTGAGCGCTCACCTGTGACACACGCGTGACCACTGTGCCCGAAGCCCCCCCGCGCCCACACCCTGGCCCGCCGTGAGCGCCCAGCCCCGGGCAGCCCGCCGTCAGCTTGGCGGAGCCGACCACCCGGCCGCTCGGGCTCCAGGCCTCCGGGCTCCTCGGTGCCGGGTCCCTGCTCCGCGCAGCCTAAGTCCCCGGAGCTCCCGCCCGGCCCATGTCCCTGCGTCCCTCAGCCTCCCCCTCGGCCCTGCTCCCACGGGGTCGGCTCATCGGATGCCGCACGAGGTCACCGCGCTTTCTCTCTCCCACGGGATCGTCTCCCGAAGCCGCCGGAGCGAGGAGGGGACGGTCGTCACGGGGACCTTGAGGGGCCTTTACTTTCGTGATGCCGACTGGCGCCAGGGAGCTGACGTGCCCTGCAGACTCGCCGGGTGGCGACGCTCGACCTGTGGGTGGGTTTGCAGCGTGGACGCCCCTCCCGGGTCTTACCAAGTGGCCCTTTCGGCCCAGGTTTGATGGACGGACATCTCAGGCGCCCGCCCGCACGCGATGTTCAACGTGTATTGTGCGCTTTTATGTCTGAGGCCATTTAATTTAGAATAAAAATCTAGAGGACAGCCTTAAGACCGGCACAAAGGAAACGTGGATTTTAGTTCTTTACTATGAGGCCCACGGCGCTGGACCACATGCGATGGTTTTGCTCTTTCCTTTCCCTTTACTGACGTGTCAGCTCACCGCGCGGAGCCAGCTGGACAAAGCCCGTCCACGCCACGTTTCAGGGAGACCCCGGGGGAGCACGGGGCCCACGGACGCCGGGGGGTCGCTAGCCGCTCAGGCAACAGCTGACCCAGCAGGCTTCCTCAGCGGCCACTCGGCGAGCCTCAGGAGAGGCCGCTGTCCCCGCGGGCCGAGCTGGGTCAGAGACGGACCACCGCGCAAGGGGCAGCTCGGGGCCCAGGAGACCAAGGAAGTCACTCGCCACAAAAGTCGTACGTGGGAAGACAAGGGGCCGGGGCCCGGGTCTGTCGTGTGTCAGACCCCAGGCTGTGGCCCCCGCCGTCCCAGACGCCTGCAGGACGGCTCAGACACGCGTCCGCCTTCGGGAACGGTCCAGCCCGGGCCGTGTGCCCTCTGCCGCTGCTCACGTCACGTAGAAGGTCGTCAGGGCCGGACGCTCTTTTGCAAACACCCGATTCCACAGGTGGGCCCTCGGGGAATCCTCGGGGATCCCAGCCATAGGCCGGGGAGACCACGTTGGCCTGGCCAAACCTCTTCTCAAGCTCGCGTTTGCCAGAATCTGGGCCCCAGATGAAGCTGCTGACCTTCCAGGGTGTTCTAGATGCTTCACCGTCTATCTGCCGCCGAGGGTGTTGCGCCCCCGACAAGCCAATTAGGATGACTTCACTGTGATGCGTAGGTCCCCCGCGGACCCCCGGGCTTTGTGGTCCTCAAACCGCCTGTCCCGAAACGAGGTGTTTCGTTCACAATCCCACTCGCACGCTCTCAATGGAAACGCGCCACCTTGTCGCTGGGAACGGGCAGGTGCACGGAGCGTATTTCACGCTTCCTATCAGGAAGTCTCCAAAATCCACGTGTGGATCCGACGGCGGCCTGGGGCCGCACTGAGCTCGGGAGGCGAACACAGGACGGCTGCCTGTGGTCCTAGAAGCGGCGACGGCCCCTGGCGCTGGCGCTGGCACTGGCGCGGGCCTCGTGTTCCGCGGAAACCACCCCACACGCGGCAAAAAGAGGAGATTTAAGACCGTTCAAGCCTAGGACACTGAAGAAATAGGACACGAGGAACTTGCTCGGAAGTCTTAGCGGATGCTCAGCGGGAACAGCCAGCAGCACAGCCACGGCGCGGAGGGACCGCCGCGGCCTCGCTCATGCAGGAGGTGTCGTCCGCGCGCGGCGAACCCTCGCCAGGTGACAGATGGCTTACAAGCCGCGTTCTCAGGCGTGGGTGCCACGCGCGACATGCAGGAGCTCGCTCCACCCGAGGCCTCCCTGGACGTTGCCGCAGAGGTCTGGTCCCGTATGGCAGCGGGGACACAGCCGGCCCCGAGGGAGGGCCCAGCGCAGCGCACTGTCCTGTGAGACGGGACTGCTTTCCGAGATGCATCGATGGCGCCCGAGGAGTTGTACTGAGCCCCGCGACACGCTGGCCGGGGACGCGCACCTGGGGCCTCAGGGCCGGGCCAGGGACGTGAGACCCAGGCTAGCGGTCAGCGGGCCTCGGCCGGTCCCTCTGGGCGGGAGGGTTGGGGACGGTGGGCAGGCTCAGGCTCCACCTGCGGGAGGAGATTCAGGAGGAGGGACCCGCCCCCCTGCCTCTGCAGTGTCCGCGAATCGGCCCGGCCCTTCCCTCCAGGTGGCCGCAGCCCTTCTGTCTGCAGACCCGGAGAAGGGCGCTGCCCTGGGCCCCCGACGTCTGGGCCCTGTGCCTTTCCCGGGGGTTCCCATAAGCATCCCCTGCTGTGCCTGGTGACTGTGTCCCTGGCGTCAAGGGTGACGGCGGCTGCAGGCATCCTGCTCTTCTCGAGGACACGCAGCTGCGTGGCGCCCAGTCGTCAGAAGGACAAAGGGTCTGGATCTGTCCCGCCCTGGTGCACCCACTGCCAGCAACTAGCACCCTGAGCTGGCAGAGGGAGACCTGGTCCATGTGCCCAGCGAGGCCCGAGAGGCACAGCCTTCAGGGCACACACAGGGGCGTACAGCACCCAGGGCACACCCGAGGGCACACAGCCCCCAGGGCAGAGCCTCCAGGGCACACCCGAGGGCACACAGCCCCCAGGGCAGAGCCTCCAGGGCACACTCAAGGATGCACACAGCCCCCAGGGCACAGCCTCCAGGGCACACTCAAGGATGCACAGCCCCCAGGGCACACCCAAGGGCACACTCAAGGATGCACAGTCCCCAGGGCACACCCAAGGGCACACTCAAGGATGCACAGTCCCCAGGGCACACCCAAGGGCACATCTGAAGGCACGTTTTCCGCATCTGAAGAGAAGGGCTGTTTGCCTCCGTTGTCCATCCGGGTCGGGGGCTCGCTCACCTGTGGGCAGCGGTGCGGGGCCTCATTTCCGGGTGACAGACACGGATGGACAGACAGAGAACAGACCAGGGCGGCAGGACATGGGCTGGAGCAGGTCACCACCTGTAGGAGCGGCGGGGCCGGGGCGGGTGGGCTGTCCGGAGACGGCACCCTGGGGCGTGGGGGAGGAGGGCGGCGGGAGGCGCGAAGGACACGCAGACTGTCCTATGTTCCCTTAAATCCAAGGGGTATTTTTCCAGCGAATTCAGTCCCAAATGCAAAAGGAACCGAGAGGAGCGCGCCTCCGCCCGCCGTCTTGCGCCGAGGCCCTAACCGCTGCTGTCGCCCCCACAGGCATAGAGAACGATGAGGAAATCAAGCAGTTAGACGAAGAGATCAAGGAGCTCAACGAGTCCAACTCCCAGATGGAGGCCGACATGATTAAACTGAGAACTCAGGTAACAGTTTTTGAAGCCCGCGACGTTAGCCGCCCGGCCCCGGGGGCGCCCCCGACGGCCTTTCCTTGGGCTCCTGGCCCCCCTCCGCGCCCTCCGTCTCCCGTCCCGCTCGTGTGCTGACGCCAGCGGCTCTGCAGCGGGACGCCCTGGCACACCGTGGCCGTGGGGCCACCTGCTTCCCACCCGCACCCGCTTTAGTGGAGCCCCCGCGGGCCGGGGTCCCCGCGCTCCTCCCGGGACACGGCAGGCCCTAATGCCCTGTGGCCTCTGTGTCCCGGAGACACCACAACCCCCCGAGGAGGGCAGCCTGGCCCCGGGGTCACGAGGCCGCCCGTGCATGGAGGGCGCAGGCCCAGATGCCCAGGAACAGGAGGGAGGGGGGGAGGGAGGGAGCAGCCCTTAGCGAGCACCTACTGGGTGCCTGTTTGCAGGGCTGAGGTCCCACCGTGCGCCCACGATGGCTCACCGCAAGTATCCTCACTCTCACGTTACCCACGCGGAGCCTCCTTGGGCTCAGCCAGGGCGCGTGTGGGAGGCCACAGCTCAGAGCCTCCTGCCCCTCAGCCCCACGCAGCAACCCCCTGCCACAGCGGCTCAGGGTCTCGGGTGTCACCCCCCACCAGCTCGGACCTGGTGCTCGTTCTCGGGGTTCCGGGCCCCAGGCTGTGCTCAGGGACAGATGAGGCCGCAGCCACAGGAGCCCCCGCTCCCCGCAGCCCTGGGAGAGCTTTTGTCCTCTGACCTTTGGCCAGTGCACACATAGCCTCCCTGCTCATCTCAGAAAGTGCTGCAAGGTTGGTGGTCCTGCAGCTGGGCCTCGTACAGTCTCTGGTGCCCTCACTCCCTGTCGGGGACACCAGGATGGGGTGACCCGCGGCACTCTGGGTGTGTGTCCCGTCTGACCAGACGTGTCGGCAAGCGCTCCCGGGGCCACCTGGCCACATAGGGACAGCCCGGGACGTGCACGCTGTGCACAGAGCCCAGCCCTTAAGTGGAACAGCCGCTGCGGGGGACGGGGGTGGGGGGCAGGCTCCCCTGCTGTGCCCCCAGGCCATGGCCCCGCCCAGAAAATAGTCAGAACAGGGGCACTTTCTGGGCCTGCGATGGCGGGGCGGCTGCCCTCGGCTCAGGTCATGGTCCTGGGGTCCGTGGAACGTGTGCCCTCGGCTCAGGTCGGGGGCCCGGGGTCGGTGGAGCGTGTGCCCTTGGCTCAGGTCGGGGTCCCGGGGTCGGTGGAGCGTGTGCCCTCGGCTCAGGTCGGGGTCCCGGGGTCGGTGGAGCGTGTGCCCTCGGCTCAGGTCGGGGTCCCGGGGTCGGTGGAGCGTGTGCCCTCGGCTCAGGTCGGGGTCCCGGGGTCGGTGGAGCGTGTGCCCTCGGCTCAGGTCGGGGTCCCGGGGTCGGTGGAGCGTGTGCCCTCGGCTCAGGTCGGGGTCCCGGGGTCGGTGGAGCGTGTGCCCTCGGCTCAGGTCGGGGTCCCGGGGTCGGTGGAGCGTGTGCCCTCGGCTCAGGTCATGGTCCTGGGGTCCGTGGAACGTGTGCCCTCGGCTCAGGTCGGGGTCCCGGGGTCGGTGGAGCGTGTGCCCTCGGCTCAGGTCATGGTCCTGGGGTCCGTGGAACGTGTGCCCTCGGCTCAGGTCGGGGTCCCGGGGTCGGTGGAGCGTGTGCCCTCGGCTCAGGTCGGGGTCCCGGGGTCGGTGGAGCGTGTGCCCTCGGCTCAGGTCATGGTCCTGGGGTCCGTGGAACGTGTGCCCTCGGCTCAGGTCGGGGGCCCGGGGTCAGTGGAGGCGTGTGCCCTCGGCTCAGGTCGGGGTCCCGGGGTCGGTGGAGCGTGTGCCCTCGGCTCAGGTCATGGTCCTGGGGTCCGTGGAACGTGTGCCCTCGGCTCAGGTCGGGGGCCCGGGGTCGGTGGAGCGTGTGCCCTCGGCTCAGGTCGGGGTCCCGGGGTCGGTGGAGCTTGTGCCCTCGGCTCAGGTCGGGGTCCCGGGGCCCTGGGGCCAGGCCCCACCTCCGACTCCTGCTCCCCCTGGAGTCTGCTTCTCTCTCCCTCTCCTCCCCCTGCTCGTGTGCACGCTCTCTCTCAAAGAAATAAATAAAATCTTTTAAAAATACAGTCAGAACAGTTTGAAGAATCACCTATATTTTAACACGGTCACACGAGTGATTCTCAGCTCTATTTTGTTCTGGGTCCTACGTTTCCCCTGCGCCTCTGCAGCCGGGCAGGCTCACCCACAGCTGCTCAGGGCCTCGGCTCTCGGGCATTTAGGGAGGACGCGGCCTGGGCCTGGGCCACCTGCGTCCTCTCCGCGGGCTCAGGGACCCTTCCAGCGGCGCTCCCTTGGCCTTCCTCAGCGGGCGTTGCCGCAGCCCCAGGACCCGGGTCCTCTAGGATTTAGGGGGGCGACGTCTGTCTCCTCCCCTTCCACCGCGCCTCCCCGAGCAGGGGTGAGCCCCACCCTCCCGCCACTGGGGGGAGGAGGTGCCTGATGGCAGGGAGGCGGGGCCAGGTGTCGGGAGGCGGGGCCAGGAGCAGGGGGCGTGGCTGTGGGGGCAAGGAGGCGGGGCCTGATGACCGGGAGGCGGGGTCAGGGGCAGGGAGGCGTGGCTCTGGGGCAGGGAGGCGGGGCCTTGGGAAGGCAGGATCCTGGGGGTAGGGAGGCGGGACCAGGGGCAGGGAGAAGGGGGCTGGAGTCAGGGAGGCAGGTCAGGGAAGCAGCACCTTGAGAGGGAGGCGGAGCCCAGGGTCAGGGAGGCCGAGCCCAGGGTCAGGGAGGCAGGTGCCTGAGGGGGGAGGCGGGGCCAGGAACAGGGAGGGGTGGCCCTGGGGTAGGGAGGCGGGGCTTGATGGCAGGGGCGGGGCCAGGGAGGCGTGGCTCTGGGGCAGGGAGGCGGGGCCTGATGGCAGGGAGGCGGGGCCAGGGGCAGGGAGAAGGGGGCTGCAGTCAGGGAGTCAGGTCAGGGAAGCAGCACCTTGAGAGGGAGGCCGAGCCCGGGGTCAGGGAGGCAGGTGCCTGAGGGGGGAGGCTGGGCCTGGGGCCTGGGCGCTGGGCCAGCAGCACCAGGACATTTCCGGGGTGTGTCACATTTCTGGCTGTGCTGCCAGCAGGTGCTGGTCCTCTGGCTGGAGGCGGGGCCCGAAGGCAGGAACACCCCTGACCGAGCACAGTTGACTCCCTGCATCAAGTGGGAGGACGCAGGGTGGGCCCCAGTGGAGCTGGCCGCGCGGGACCGCAGGGCCCCAGCAGACCAGGGGGCCACCCGCCTGCCCCCGGAGCAGCTGCAGGAGGGGGTGACAGGAGAGCAGAGGCCGGAGCTGCCCGTGAACCGAGGGCACTGGCAGCCGTGGCCAAGTGGGTGACCTGTGTCACGAGGACGTTCACAGTGTAGGACTTCCTGCGGCAGAGTCAGACGCCGCTGAGCTGGCCCGGGGAGATGCCAGCCTGTCGTCATCCCCGCTCCGGGACAGCAGAGCTTTTAAAATGTTAAATCAAAGTGCACACCGCCCCTGAGCCGCTCCCCAGAAACAGCCTCCCCAGAGTCCCGTTACCCAACTTTCACGAGTGATGAATCAAATGCGTAAGCGCCGAACCCTTACAATGACGGGCTGTCCCCACGGAGGCCTTTTTGTTCAAGCAGAAAGGTTTTCCCTGGGACGCCGGTGGGGGCTCAGCGGTTGAGCGTCGGCCTCAGGCCCAGGGCGTGACCCCGGGGTCCCGGGATCCAGTGCCCCATCGGGCTCCCCCCAGCGGAGCGAGCCTGCTTCTCCCTCCGCCTGGGTCTCTGCCCCTCTCTGTGTGTCTCTCATGATAATAAACAAAATTTTAAAAAGAAGAAAGGAAGAAAGGTTTCGCCGGCCCGGGGCGACGGCGGCCTGCCTTGTGTTACATGTCACTCGAATTTGTGCGTTCCAGATCACCACGATGGAGAGCAGCCTGAAGACCATCGAGGAGGAGAACAAGGTGATCGAGCAGCAGAACGAGTCTCTCCTGCACGAGCTGGCCAACCTGAGCCAGTCCCTGATCCATAGTCTAGCCAATATCCAGCTGCCGCACATGGTAAGTGACTAGGGCGCCCGCCGGCGCCGGCGGTCCTCCGCAAAGCGCAGCGTGAGCTAGAGGCCTGTCCCTGTGGCTGTGTTCGTGGCTCTCCACGCTGTGGAAGTTGGCGGTCACCGCCCCCAGACCGCACGGCTAAGGGCCAGAAGCCTCGGTGGGGCAGATCCCGTGCACCCCGTAAGATGAAGTAAGCTCTGAGTAGGCCGCTCGAGTAGCGTAACGACAGCGGCGCTGAGCTGTGATAGATGCTATTTTATGCTGATGTGAATATCCTATTCAGAAAGTGAAAGTTGTGTATGAACCACTATTTAATATCTCGTAGGATCCAATCAATGAACAAAATTTTGATGCATACGTGACTACTTTGACGGACATGTATACAAATCAAGACCGTTATCAGAGCCCAGAAAATAAAGCCCTACTGGAAAATATAAAGCACGCTGTGAGAGGAATCCAGGTCTGAGCAGCTGCTGTAGTGGCGGGATCTTGTTTGAAAGGGAGCCACCCGCTCCTCTTGCTGCTGTGACTCACCAGAGAGTGTCATATACTTATTTCTGTTTGAAACAGTGTTATGCTTACAAGACTTCATAATGATTTTATGTCTTGCTTTAAAGATAGTTACCTGCAGAATAGTTTTTGAATACATTCACATTTTGTACGGTTTCATATGAGCTGACATAGTGTGACATGCCATGTAACGTTTATAGCTGCTACTGTATGCACATTTGGGGGTATATATATTTCTGAAGAGGTAAGCTGATCAAAATAAATAGAGTGTAAATTCTTTTTAATGCTTTAGTGATTAAATGTTTTAGTATTTTGAACTGAAATGGACAAAACGAAAAAAAAAAAAAAAACCCACAGCTTTGAATGATCATGTGGTGGCCCTGCAGCCACTTTTTAGACATTATCATTTTGCCTCATGTTGGAGGATTTTATGGAATTAAGAAATACATTCTGTGTGCATATTGTTTCATAGCAAGAATTGGTTGCAAAAAATGCTTTATTTTTGAACAATGCTTGGAAATATTATGTGATTTTTTTGTTTGTTTGTTTTAGGAGGATGGTGTATGGTGGGGGCAGTAAATGAGGTTTTTTGCATTCCAAGGAAATGGCATATGGATTAACTGTAAGAGATGAGATAAGTAATTTATTGTAAGACAACATCAAGCCATGGAAATTTGGCAGAAGATTCAAAGCAGCTTAAACAGCACTTTTAAGTTAACTCCTGAGCATTGCATGGTGTGACTCTGGGAACTCCTATTCAGACAGGGGCTTGCTAGAGACGGACCGCGCGAAGATTGCCCTTTGCAGTGTCCGTAGACTCTGGAGCAGCCTACCCCATGTCCCCGAGAGCGCGGTGCCCCTCTGAACCGTCTGTCACTGCAATGGCGTGTGTCTCACAGAACCTGTGTGCTCTCCTTTTAGTTCAGAGCTAATTTAAGAGTATTTATTTCCCCTCTCTCCACTCTTAAAAGCGATCACTGTCGTTGTTGCTGTGACTTTTCCTCCTCGGCCGGGGGATAAGGCAAATGGTGTGCGAGTCCGCGAGCTACTGCACGCGCTTTCTGCGGGGCGGGACGCCCGCCGCCGGCTCCGAGCGGCCGAGCGGCCGCCCCGTCCGTCCCGTCCGTCCCCGTGTCCCCGGCAGAGTTGCTCGCAAATGACCTTCCTGTTCCAACTCCCCTTGGAGACCAGGTGACCACGTGGCATTTGCATAGCCTTGCCCTTTGATTTGTCACGACCTATTCTGAGAATGAATGCAATCAGATTTTAAGAGTAATTATCTATACTTGAGCACTTTTTTTGCTTTACACTAGATCATCTTAGACTTGCTTACACTTGGAGATGGGATTGTTTTCTTCCAGTGACTGCACTATATGTATGCATACGACCACTTTTGATTGCCACGTCCCCCTTCTGAGTAGTCCCTAGGACGGCGTGTTGTGTTTTCTGGTGTTGACTTGAGTTACATGTGACAGCATCTCTTCCTTCCATGTCTTGATGTTATGCAGGAAGTACGGAAGTACTTTAAAATTTTGTTATGAAAAAAAAAAAAAAAAGATGGGTTTTGTAAAAATAAAAAAAAAATATTTTTAGCAGAACAGGACTTACAGGGTCATTGTCCCCACAACGTGCCAGTCGACTATTTGCACTTACCTTGTCCTATATATCCGTACGGAGGTGTGCAATTGCTGGGGTCAGCGGCCTCGCGAGGCTGACCCCGGGAGGATGAGGGGAGCCCTCACGGCTGACCCGACGATGTTGCTACGGGAGATTACAGGGATCTCACAGCAAATATTCTGATACAATACTCAACCTCGGTGTATATATATGTATAAATATATGTACATCCCAGCGGCACTTTATACTGCTCACTGTACAAACGCTTACAGTTTTCCACGAGGACTTGAATAACTAGCTGGGACAGATGATGTAATTCCCCGGGGCTCTGCAGCGCCTTCCCTGGAGAGCTCCCTCTTTCTGTTGTGCGATTAGTTGTAGCTGCCATGCTCAGAATTGCCTTTCGAGAGCTGAAGCAAGGTGCTTCTTGTCACCTGATGCCATATACCCCGAGGGGGCCCCCTCCCTGCAGGGCCCCCGTTGTTCATATGGGCATATGCATTTCCCCGCCGCGTCGTGTCTGCAGCTTCTTTGCCAATATAGTAATGCTTTTAGTAGAGTGATAGGTAGTATCAGTTTTGGATTCTTCTTGTTATCACCTATGTACAATGGAAAGGGGTTTTAAGCACAAATCTGCTGCTCATCTAACGTTGGTACATAATATCAAATCAAAAGTTATCTGTGACTATTATATAGGGATCACAAAGTGTCACATATTAGAATGCTGACCTTTCATATGGAATTATTGTGAGTCATCAGAGTCTATTTATTATAACTTATTGTTCATTATCATTTCTAAGTTAACTTAAGTAATCATTTATTAAGACAGAATTTTGTATGAATATTTACTGTGCTGTCTGTGGAACCGAAGTTTCATTTATTTTTGTACTACACGGCATGGGTTTGTTGACACTTTAATTTTGCTATAAATGTGTGGAATCACAAGTTGCAGTGATACTTCATTTTTAAATTGTGAACTTTGTACAAATTTTGTCATGCTGGATGTTAACACATCTTACTCTAAATAAAAAAGGTGTTGCCACATTTGTAGCACGATGGATCTCTACCCCGGGTCTGCGTCTTCACTTGAGTCTGGGCGCCCGAGGAGCGCCTCGCCCCAGAGCCGGCGGCTTCGGTGCCGACGTGCGTCCCCGCGGGTGCGCTTCCCTCCGGGGAGGCCCGGGGCGGACAGTTGCTCGAAGCCCCCAGCCACCCCCCCCGCAGCCTCTGCCACATTTGCTGTCCGCCCCGGCCCCACTCACGTGAGGACACGTCACGTCTAAAAGCAGGTGTCTCCGCAGAGCAGGGTCATCCTCCGACACAACCACAGTAGGATTCCCAAACGTGATGCGACGTCCTCCTGGCAACCCGCGTGCCTGTCCAAGGCCCCAGCGGAACAGTGATGTCCCCTGGTCTGATGTCCCGAGGGGCGGGAGCCCGCTCCCAGCAATCATGGCCCTCGTCCCTCGTCCCTATCTCCCGAGCAGTCCCTGGGCCTTGCTCTGTCCCCCGGGGCAGGGACGTGTGTCAGGTGTCCAGGGTGGGTGGTGTGCAGACTCCGCCTTGATTGATCGAGTCTGACGGCCGCGGCTCCGGAGCTCAGGTGCCCCGCACGATGCCCTGTCGCTTCCTGCAGCTCACTTCCGAGGGCCCACGTGGTCACTCGCACCCATGACCCAGGGTCACTCGCGCTCCATCACCCGTGGTCACTTCCAAGCCACCGGCCAGGACCACCCATAAAACTTGAATTGCCCTTCAAATGTGATGTATCAAGGAATTACCCACTTTCCCTTCATCTAGGCTAGTGAACATCACCCTTTAACATTCCAGAAACACCCGCCTGTAGTAGCCACAGTCCCTAAAAGACAACATTTGAGGAAAGGCCCGGTCATCTTTGTTAAATCCAAAGTGTGTCCCCAGAGGGGTCCTCTACCTTCCCAAGACTGGAGGTCACCCGCCGGCTGGGGCCGTCTGAGACCTTACAGCCTCATCACGGGGTCGGCCGCGGGTGGCAGGGAAGGCCCTGCCCGAGGACCACACGGACTTACCGCAGAAGGTGGCACGTCCGTTAGCCGCCGCCAGTGACTCAAGTCTGTCCTCCGAGATAACCAAAAAGCTGTTTCGTCTGAGGAGCCATGTGGCTCGAATTGGTATAAACAGGGTGGCCCGGGGGGGCTCAACGGTTTAGCGTCGCCTTCAGCCCAGGGCGTGACCCCGGGGTCCCGGGATCGAGTCCTGCATCGGGCTCCCTGCATGGAGCCTCCTTCTCCCCCTACCTGTGTCTCTGCCTCTCTCTGTGTGTCTCTCATGAATAAATAAATAAAATCTCTTCTTTAAAAAAATGAGTTGGTAAAACATTCTGGAAAGCGATTTAGCCTTCCATCATGTCAAAGACCTTATAAAATTCAAAGTTTTGACCCAATAATTATAGAAGCCTACGCTAAATACCAAAGCAGTTGTAAATGCACTAAAATTAATAAAAACCCCAAACATCTTATTTTAGAGGAACGATTAAATGATTGCTGAGAAATGCACTTTCTAGGGTCCCCTAGAGTCGTTAAACATTGGTTAAGAGGCTCCTAAGATGTCTGTGACCCCATCAGTGAGTCGCACAGAGGGCAGAAGTATAAACCACTAGGGAGGGAGGCGGCAGGACGTCCCCGAGCTCCGGCCCCTCGCCTGGGCCAGGCGGACCTCACGCCTGGGCCCCCAGACCGGAAGCCCCGGGCCGCGGGGGGCGGGCGGAGGCGGCACAGCCTGCGGAGCCCACGGAGGGGTGCGGGGCCCAGCCGGGCCGCCCTCCCTAGCCCCGCGCCCCGCGCCCCCGGCCGCACTGCTTCTCCCCTGAAACGGCTCTAAGTGGGCAGATGCCGCCTTGTTTTCAAGATTTAAATTTAAAAAGTACTTTTGGGGGATCTGCCGTGAAGCACTGTAACCTCCTGACCTAAACCTCAAGACAGATCGGGCGCGGGGTCGCAGGTAACACAGGCGGGCGGGGGGGGGGGCTATTTGTCCAAAGCAGGGGCTTTAACTTCGGAAAAACCAATCCTTGACCCATTTGTCCGTGGAGTTGTCTTCCGGTTTGCGTCAATAAAAGGACCCCATGTCTTTACACCTGGGGCGGGGGGCGGGCGCCCCTTCAAAGGGGAAGGGGGTGCGCCGGGGGGGCGCAGTCGGTTGGGCATCTGACTCTTGGTTTTGGCTCAGGTCGTGATCTCAGGGCCTTGGGACCGAGCCCCGGGGCAGGGGCGGGGCAGGGGGGTGTCCGTGCTCAGCGGGGAGTCTGCTTCTCCCTCTGCCCCCCCATGTGCTCTCTCCCTCTCTCTCTCTTCCCCCTGAAATAAGTAAATAAATCCTAAAAATAATAACAATAAAAGAGGAAGGGGGACCACGCACTCATCCAGAGACAAACTGAACACAAGGGTGGGTTTGTCCGTCTGCGCAGGAGCACGGTGCCCTCAGCACGTGACCAAAGCCCGGTGGCAGAGCCGAGGTCACGCTCCCCAGGGATGGTTCCTGCAGGACACAGGTCACGACGGGTGGGAGCTACTTTTCCGCGGCTGTCGTTCCCTGGATGGCTTCAAACAGCAGGAATTGACTCTCTCCCGTCCCGGGGGCTGGAGTTGGAGATGCAGGGGGGCAAGGCTGCGCCCCCAGTGCCCCCGGGGGAGGACTTCCTGCCTCTCCCAGCCTCCGGGGGCTGCGGCCACGTCTCTCGTCCCTCCAGGTCCGTCTTCACGTGCTGTTCCGTGTGTCACCTCCCACCAGGACGCCAGCCGTCAGGTGTCGGGACCACCCCAGCGGCCTCGTCTCCCCCTGACCACCTGCAAAGACCCTGCTTCCCATGAGGTCACGTTCCTGGGTCCCAGGGATCGGGTCTCCGCCCATCTTCTGGGGGGACGTGATGCACCCCGGTGCAGTAGCGCGCCCCTGCCGGTGTGGACAGTCGCCCGGGCCGTGGGGCGAAGAGCCTACAGGTATCCGTCCTGCAGCTCATTAAACTCCACGTTGGCGGATGGTTTCGAAGGGATGTCTGGTAGTTAAAAGGGTCCAGAAGCAGCGTGAACAGAGATTGGCCTGTTACGAGAGCCGCTGGACTCTGGCTGCGCCCTGACGCGCCCAGGCCGTCGGTGGGGTGGCGGTGAGGACCGGCTGGCTTGTCCTCTGAAGCCACGTGGATCAGGCCTGGGACGGCGGGTGGTCTGTGCTCACGGACCCTCTCGGCAGGTTATGCCCCGTCAGTGTCCGTCCACCTGGGCCCCGAAGCCCCCTGCCCGCTCTTGATGCGCCTCCACGGAGAAAGGGCCACCGATCCAGGAACGGGCGGCCCCGTGTTCCCAGAGTCCTGGAGTCCCCTTCCGGCAGGAAGGGCCGTGCCCGCACCCGGGGCTCAGCGGGGCCGTGACGGGGGCGGTGGGATGAGGCCTGGGTGATGGGCCAGGAGGCGCCGTCCCCGGAGCCGGGCCCCCTGGACTGTCTGCTGCGTCGGGGTTCCGGGCCATCAAGCGCGGGGAGGGACCCCTCAGGCGGCTCTCAGGCGGCGCGTTTGCGAGGACGGACGCCCTGGAACGTTGTCACATCACAGTCACGGGTTGTCACCGGGAAAGGACACATTAAGTCAGCCGGCGGGGGGGGGGGGGCAGAGGCAGGGCCCGCGAGAGGCCAGGCACAACTGCCTGCAAGTCCTCCGCATGGCCAGACCCCCAGCGGCCCGCGGACCAGCTCCACGCACGCTTACTCCTGCCCCAGCAGCTCACTAGCCGGCACCGCGTGTTTCCAGGTCTGCGTCCCCTCTGGGCCGTGTGTGCGTCCCCACGGCGGCTGTGTGACCAAGGACCCCGAGCTGGGGGACAGAAGTTCCAGCACGAGGTGTGGGTGTGGTGTGGGCAGGGGCACGGCCCCTCGGGAGGCTCTGGACGTGGCCCTGCGGGCTTCCTGCAGCCACGGGGGCCTAGGCGGGGGTCTCTGTGCCGAGGCTGCCTCCGCGTGCTGTTGCCGGGTCCTCGGGGACCCGGTTCCCACCATGGGCAGAGCTTCTGTTCCCCAGTGGGGCCACATCCCTGGGTACGGGGTGGGGGTGGGTAGGACCACAACATGTCCTTTTGGGGGTCCCAGCGCTCAGTGACCCCGCGGGTGCAGGAAGTGTGGTCACCGTGAGTACGTTTCTCCGGGCCTGGCTCTGCGTGGAGCGCGCCTTGGGTATGAAATCACGACGTTTCCACGTCGGGACAACCACGGTGACCAGAGATGGCCACAGGCTCCGGAGCGCGGGTGGGCCCTTCCTGCCACTGCGGCGATGCGCTGACTCTCGGGCTGGGAGCTCGGGCGGAGAACCCGTGGGGCACACGGGAGGCCTGGAGCCCCCCTGCAGACGGGGCAGGTGCGCCCTCCCCTCGGCTGGGAAGGTTTAATTCCTCCGGGAAGTCAGGGGGGGGGGGTGGGCAGCAGAGAGGAGCTTGAGCTCCCCACCCCCGGGTGCGCAGCCCACATCCGCCATCCCCACCCTGCGCCCGCGGCTCCGTCCCACGGACCGGGATCCGCACTTCGGAAGGCTCTGTTGGTCCGAAGTCGGGCAGCAGGTGGACGTGGGCCAGCCCACAGGGGGGGTTCCCCACGGGAAGCAGACGGCGTGGGGTGGCCGGGCCTCCCTCCCCGCACACCCTGCACACCCGCTGCCGCCGCGGACCTGCGGGGTCACCCTGGGCGCCGTCAGCCTCCCAGGGACCGGCCCCCGGCCGCCACCCTGGGTCCCTCGGGCAGGGACCGGGCAGTTCTGGCTCCAGACGGGAGCTGAGCCTCGAGGCTGGACAGACGGACTCTGGAAGTGATCCTCGTTTCTGGGGCAGGGTCCTGGGATTTCCTGGGAAGGAGGCCTGCGCCCCTTGGCGAGTGGAGCTCATGCACTCCGAGGCTCCTGGCTGCGGGGTAGGGTGGGCTTGTCCGCGGCGACTGCGCACAGACTGCAGGAGATTAGGAAGCATTAGTCACCCGCTGCGGCCACGCTGGCCGGGAGGCCCATGCTATTGTTCCTGAGTGGTTAATTTGTTATCGAGCATTACGGGGCATTTTTGGCAAAAGCTCCCAATGATTTCACCTCTGCCGCCCGATGCATGCTCAGCCTGGCACCGCACTCCTCTGTGGGGGCGGAGGGTGCTCGCTCGCGGGGCGGGGGGGGGGGGGGGCGGGGTCCTGGGTGAGGGCGGCCTCCCACTCGTGGGGGGTGGAGGCTGCCACTCTCCCCTGCTTTTCCCGGCCTCGCTTCCCCGCGTTGTCCCCTCGGTCCCGAGGGGTCGCCCTCCGCCCGGGGCGACGTCAGGCTCGGCTGTTGGAGAAGGCCCAGGACACGGGCCGAGGGAGGGGGTGCGGGAAGGGCTCTGAGCTCCACGGAGCGGCCCTTTATCCCTTTGAAAAGACTGTGCGGTGAGGGGCGAGAACTAGACACCATGGGGAGGGTCTGCACTCGAGTTTATTAAACCCAAACACACAAAGTAAGCGCGAAAATCTCTGCTTGAAGGATCCCCAGGCGGTGACCTCGGCTCTCCACCCGGGAGCCCCCGTGGTGACGCAGACACTGCCCAGAGGCCTCCGAGGGGGCCGCCACTGCTGCCCGGCTGTCCCACCCCTGGCGGCTCTGCCTCTGCACTCTCCCGCCCGGACTTCCTGCCATACTGTCCCCCCCACAGTGTTCCACCCCGCTGTCCCCCCCACTGTCCACCCGCTGTCCCACTCCGCTGCCCCCCTGCACTGTCCCACTTCACTGTCCGGCTTCACTGTCCCCCCACACTGTCCCGCCCCACTTTCCTTTTTTTTATTATTTTTATTTATTTATGATAGTCACACACACAGAGAGAGAGAGAGAGAGGCAGAGACACAGGCAGAGGGAGAAGCAGGCTCCATGCACCAGGACCCCAACATGGGATTCGATCCCGGGTCTCCAGGATCACACCCTGGGCCAAAGGCAGGTGCCAAACCGCTGCGCCACCCAGGGATCCCCCGCCCCACTTTCCACTGGCTGGCACATGTGCATGTGGTCCCTCCCCTGCCTGGCATCCCTTTACCTGCTGAGCTTTCTGTGTGCACACATGCACGGACACCGTGGCTGATGACCCTGTTGGTGTCCAGGAGGCAGGGGCACCCCTTGCCCCACGGCCTCGCTCCTCGTGGATGTGGAGGTGAAGCCCTGCCGCGGAGACGGGAAGCAGCGCCGAGCGGCATGCGTGGGGAGGAGGGCGAGCCGTACCTGCTGGCGTGTGACGTGGGGCGGCAGGGGCAGGGGCTGGGCTGCGGACTGCGTAGGGAAGCAAGGAGAGTCCGCGGGCCCCCATCTGGGACCCCCCTTCAGGCAGGGGCAGACCCGGCGTCTCGGGAATGTCCACAGCAGAGACACACACAGTTAGGACTCTGCCCCCCAAACCAACGTGGTGTGTGTTCACCTGGCAGGCTGGCAAGACGGGCCTCGGGTGCCACAGAAGGGCGGGGGGCGCTGGAGGGCCCCCCAAGGAGAGCCGCGGGCCCCAGGATGGTGACGCCGGATGTCCTGAGAGAAGGCGTTACCGTGATGTTGCCTTATTCGTGATCCCTGCCGGCCAGGGTCGGGTCACGGAAGCTCGCTCCCCCTCCATCCAGGTGGCTCAGGAAACCCGTGTTTTCCCCAAAGTGTGGGATTTTCAGGGTGGGGTCCCCTCGGGAGCTTCAGTCACTCCCTGTGTGACCTTGGTGCTCACCAGCCTCGAGCTCCGGAGAGTCACGGGGACCCCGAGCACCTGCTCTGCTGGGGTGACAGGTCTTGCCTGTGGGTTACTCCCCTCTCCCCCACCTTCTGAGGCCTGAGGGGGTGGCTGTGCACAGCAGGTGCATCCTCACGCCCCTGGGTTCCTCCAGGTTCCCCCACTGGGCCCAGCTCAGTTCGGCCCCCCCAGGCTCACCTGTGTGCGTGTGCATGTGCGTGTGCATGTGCGCCCCTGGAGCCCGACCGACACGGGGTCCCAGACAGACGTGCCGTGTGTGCTGGGGGCTGGGCGGGTGCCCACTGTCTGTGCCCGGCACCCAAGGTCATGGTTGGGAAGAGCGTCGCTCAGTGGGGACCCCTCTCCCAGACGCGACTCTGCCGCTGGACCCTGTCCTGGGGGCACAGGGGGAGCCCCCATGATTGGAGGAAACTGCTGGGATCGACCTAACGAAGACAGCAGAGCCATGGACGGAATCGACACGTGCGTTCCTGGGGAAGCACCAGGACCTGCCAAAGGAAAAGGTTTTTAAGATTTGTCTCTTCTTCCCCACCCTGGCAGGGTACGCGGGGTGTCAGGGGCGGCGCAGGGATGGAGGGACGGACGGGGGGGCGCATTACAGCGTGGAGCACCACGTCCGTGCGGCTACACTGTGGACAGCGGTCCTGGGAGCCTCCCCTGGCCTGGGGGAGCCCGGCCCCGGGCCGCCTGCCTTTATTCTGGAAGCTACTCCCGCAGGAGCTGCTGCCCCCCAGGCTCCACGCCGGCACCTTCCCCGGCCCTTCCACGTGCACAGAATCCCCCTATCCACCCCCCTCGGCCCTGTTGCCTCTGCCCCGACCCCCGCCCTCGCTGGGAGCTCCAGAGGGGCGGGCAGGGCTGTAGCGGGCGGTGGGCGGTCCGAGGAGAGAAAGGGCCCCGAGTGGGGAGCACCTGACGAGGACCAGGGCAGAGGGAGGGTTGGGCAGGTCGGTCCTGGAGTCCCCGCGAGGACCTCCGGCTGCTGAGCGTCGCTGGCGGGCTCCTGAACCGGGACTGCGAGACAGACCGGGCGGCCGGGGACGCGGCCGGGCAGGGGCTGGGCGGGGGGCACCTGCCGCGCACACACGCACACACACGGGGAGGAACTCGCAGGAGGGGTGTGAAGGCTGCCCAGGGAGGCCCGCGCCTCAGCACAGCCAGGTTCTGCGAGGGGCTGACTCATCGTCTGGGAACGGCCCCACGGCGGCCTTCTGGCCTCCCAGACGCGCGGCCCACCCAGAACCCGGGGAGCCTCCTGGGCGGGAAGGGTGCTCGGCCGCTGCGTTCCTGCAGGGCACGGTGCGCAGGCGTCTCCTGCACCTCCGGTCCTCGCGGCCACCGGGTCTCCTGTCACAGTCGGGGAAACAGACCCAGAGAGGGGGAGACGGTGCCCAGGGCGGTGAGGCTGCCTCCTGGCTCAGCCCCAAGCCCACGCTCCTTCCTGGATATGTCCTTGCATCCACCCAGGGTGGCTGGAGCGTGCAGGTGACAGGTGACACGGTTACCCTGTGAAGAGGTGGCAGGAAGCACAACTGCCGATGTCAGGGGGACCCGGCCTGATGGACGAGGGGGGCTCTTGGGAGGAGGGCAGTGGCGGGGCAGGGGAGAAGCTGGCCCCGGGTCCCTGGAGCTCTGCAGCCCGACGGCGAGGGCCGGCCCTGGCTCAGCGGGGCCGTGGGCCCCACGCCACTCTCTGGAGTGAGTAGGGGTGGGGTGGGTGCAGCACCCCACGGAGGTCTTGGGTGTCCCCACCACTGTCCAGGCAACAGAGGCACAAGTGAGCGCAGAGCAGTACTGTGTCCTTGGTCCTGGTCCTCCCCCCCCATCAGCTGCAGGTCCTCCCACAGGGATTGTCTTGGGCCTGCAGGGCCACCCCAGGCTCTAGGAAAAATAGTATTCACCCCAAACAGAGGGTTGAGGTCAAGACGGAGTTTCTTCACCCCTTATCTTTGCTTCTTTGTGAGGCCATCAGAGCCACTAAAGGCTGGGAGTTAGCACTGAGACGGCAGGATTTGGGCCCGATAATCGGGTGTGCAGAGTGGCCGTCAGGGAGCAGGGGTGGCTCGGCGGGGCCCAGGGGGGGCCCAGGGCCGCAGCCTCCAGGTTCTGGGGCGGGTCAGAGCTGTGGGGCCTCCCTGGGCCTCTAGGGGGCAGGAGCGGGAAATCAGAGCAGGACGCGGATCCAAGAAGGAGCCGGTGCGGATGCTTTCAGGCCTGCCCCCCACACCCCCTCAGCCAGGGCTCCGCGAACCGCCGGTGCCGGTCAGGGGTCTCCGGAGACCCCACCCCGTGGTCTGACAGCAGTTAGTGAGGACGAGGGATGGAAGGAAGGACGAGGGATGGATTTGAAGGAAGTGGCCCATGTCGTGGTGGGGGGATCCAGGACTGGCCACTCCTGGATCTGCAGGGCAGGGCCGCGCCCTAGGCATCAGGTGGGGGCCGTGCTGCAGGATGGAGGCGGAATGTCTTCTCTGGGAACCCCCAGTTTTTACTCGGAAGACCTTAACCCGATTGGGTGAGGCCCACCCACGCCGTGGAGGGAGACCCTCTTTATTTCACGTCAACGTGTGGTGGACGCCCACCAAGGCCAGTCTCCCGTGCAAAGGCCCCGCAGCACAGCACCCCTCCACTGGCACCGTGTGCAGTAGCCCAGCCAGACGGACACGCGCAGGAACAGCACAGCTGGGGGGACGTGGCTGCCGAGCTGAGAAGGGCAGCTGACACCGTGTGCGGGGCGCCCCCGCCTCCTGGGGTGGCCGTAGGCTGAGGGTGTTTTGTGAACTATGGCCTCCGTCCACCCAAGCCCCATGCTTGGACCAGGAAGGCGGCTCGAAGCTGCGCTGGTCTGTGTCCACTGCAGGAGGATGGACCAGCGGGTCCAGGAGTCAGGGGCCCCCGGAGGGAGTCTCGGGGTGACCCGGGGGTGGTGCGGAGGGACGGGCCCCTCTGTGGCTACGGAAAGCAAGGTTCGAGAGGAGAGGATTTCCATGGCCGTGATGAGCAGCTGGAATTGGAATCCGCAGCTCCATGACGTTGCAGGGGGAGGTTAGGGCAAGCGGTTTGGGGGATCAGGTTGGTGATTCAGAAGGAAAAATACATACTCAGGGACTGTCACGTTTCACGTTTCTGCCATGAGAAGCTTAAAGGTCTCGTGGGGGCGTTCAGGTGGGGGGACATGCGGGCGGCGTGTGGAGGACACGCAGCAGGGGTGCCCAGTGGGGGACGTTTATGCCTGGTCAGCACACAGGACCCCGGGGTGGCTTGTGCTGGGTGCCTGGGTGGCCAGGAAGGTGGTTCCAAGCGCTGGTGGGGACAGTGGCCTCAGGGCCAGGCACGCAACCCTGCAGAAGGGCCCCGAGGCAGACCCCAGCTCTGCTCCCCCGAGATCGGGACCCTTGAAAGTGTGTGTCATGCCGGCACGAGCTAACCCACCGCCCGGAAAGTGCCCAGTCACTCGCCCCGGTGGCGCCCCACGTGCCCTCAGGCACACCCTGAGGCCCAGACTGCCACCAGGCCTGGGCCGCACCCTGACGCTGTCCTCGCCTGTGAGATGCAGCGATGGGGTTCTTGGGAGGGTCACTGGATAGTAGAGTGTTAGAGCAAAGTTGCGGACGGGGGTGTGGGGGCCTCAGTGTCCCCTCCTTCCCGCAGCTCCTCCTGTGTCTGCTGGTGGTTCCTCCCAAGGCCCCCTTTAGTGGTGGTGGCGGTGGGGGTGGCTCCGAGGGTTTCCTCTGGGTGCGTCCTTAAGGGAGGGGACGGCGGCCCGGCCCAGCGCGGACGGAGGCTGGACTGGACCCGAATGTCGTCCGTGTCCTGGGGCCGCGGGGGGCCGAAAGCGGGTGTCAGGGTCACAGGCCGGGGCCTGAGCGGCTCCAACCCTGCAGCAGCCTGTGTGTATTAGGGAGAGCGGAGAGGACAGGCGGGGGATGCAGAGAGGAGGGGGGCGCTTGGCACCGCGCCTGAGACAAGGCGCCTCGGTCTCGGCGCGCAACGGCGCTGTGCGCGCGCGTGGGGGCGGGAGGGCGCGAGGGCCGGGCCCCCCCCCAGCTCCCCGCGCAGCCCGCGCGCGCCCGCCCGCCCCCAGGTCCCGCCCCGCCCGGCCTCCGGGAGGGCGCGGGGGAGGAGCCGCGCGCATGTGCACAGCTGGCGCCCCCCGCCCCCGCCCCCGCCCCCGCCCCCCGCGCGCAGCTGGGCAGGGCGCAGTCGGCAGCCCCAGGGTCGCGCCGGGCCCCCGGTCCTCTCGCGTCCGAGCGTCGCGCGCCCCGGGCCATGGCGCCGCGCCCCGCGGGCCCCCCGCGCCGCTGCCTGCTGGCGCTCGTGCTGTGCTGCGGCTGGGGCGCGCTGGCCACGGTCGCCCCGAAGCCGGGCGCGGGCTGCCCGAGCCGCTGCCTGTGCTTCCGCACCACCGTGCGCTGCATGCATCTGCTGCTGGAGGCCGTGCCCGCCGTGGCGCCGCAGACCTCCATCCTGTGAGTGCGCGGGGGCCGGGGCGGGGGCCGGGGCGCGGGGCCGGGGCGCGGGGGGCCGGGGCGCGGGGGCCTTTGTCCGCCGGGGCCGGGCGCGGAGGGCGGACTGGGCGCGGGGCGCGCGGCCTCCGGGGCTTCTTCCTTTGTTAGCGGCCGGGAGTCCGGGCTGGACGGCGCCGCCGCGGGGAGGCCCGGGAGCCGCGCTCGCCGCCCCCGCCCCTCCGCCCCGGGCCTCCCGCTCCCCGCCTCCCTCTCCCGCCGGCTTCCCTCCTGCGCGCCCCCCTCTGCGCTCCGCGGCCTCTCCGGGGCCCCCTCCTGCCCGGGAGCCGTGCGCCCCCGCGCCTGCGCCCAGGACCCCTCGCGGACCCTGCGCCCCGCGGACCCTCGGAGACCCGTGGCGGCGCCCCGTCCCCGTCCCCGTCCCCATCCCCATCCCCGTCCCCGCCGGGCGCCTGCAGCCTGCAGCCTCCCGCCCGGGCACCGGCTCGCGGGCCGCGCGCTCCCCCCGACTCGCCCGGACCCCCCTGAGCGCCGAGCGGGTCCGCGAGTTCCGGGGCGGCTCGAGTGTGGACGGAGGAGTCGGAGCGCGTTTCCGCCCGGGCGCGCCTCTCGCGGGGGTGCCGCGCTCGCCGCCACTTGGCGCTCAAGTGGGTACAAAGTGTCGCGCACTTGGCCTGTGCGCAGCGCAGACACCCGTGCCGGCCTCGCCCCTCCCCGGAATGCGGCCCCCTCCCCGTGCGGAGCGCACCCCGACCCCGACCCCGGGCGCAGCCGGCGCCCCCCCCCCCCCCCCCGTGCGCCCCGTGCGCCCCGGCTTGGCTGCAGGCCTGGAGGTTTCCGGGTGCGCCCCCGATTAGAAACTCTCCAAATCTGTGAAGGCAGGCATGCGTTTTAGGCGCCGACCGCGTCCGCGTCCTACAGCTGCCCTTCTGGATGCCAAAAATAGTTTCCACTTTTCTTGGCCGGGCCCCACTCATTTTGGCGCCGCCCAAGAGCCTGCAAAAGTTGTAAAATCTTGGGTGAACTATAGGAAGTGGGCGGTCGGCGTTGGAACTTTTCACCCGAGCCGGGGCGGGGGAACCCCCCTGGGGGGGGACCCCTCCCCGGAGCCGGCCGCCTGGGGGCTTGGCGGGAGTAGCTGGGGCCAAGCTGTTCCTTCCGGAGAGAGAAATGGGTTTTCCTTCTAGAGGGTCTGTGCAGCCAACCGAGGCGGGCATCCAGGAGGGCATCGCGCTCTCAAGTAACCGACTCCAGGGCGGGCACAGAGGTCTCTCTGGATACGGTGACTTCTTCACCGAATCCGTGTCAGAAACTTGGACTCCGGAGCCGCTTCCACATCTGGCCAGTTCTGTGCTTTGCCTCCCAGTCTTAATTGCTTTTTAGAAGGCACAGTATTTTCAAATAGGGGTGTTGTGGGACGAAAGCAGGGCCTTCCTCCCTGCTTACAATGAGGGGCGAAATTCCCCCCCGAAACCTCAGAGCGTTGCTGACGGAGCCCCAGGTAGGCCTGGGAAGTGACATCATAGTGACCACTTGCGAGATTTCCGGAGAGCTTTCGTTTGCGTAAGCTTTGCCTTATATTTTCATGGTTTTTGTAGTTTCAAAAATGTTTTGGAATGACCTTGCTCGGCGGGTGGATTCTGTGGGGCGGCCAGGACGGACGCTCCGCTGAACACCTCCCTTAGGGAGGAAGCCCCCTTGCACAGATTCTGGGGGAAGCGGACACAAATCTGTCCTGCAGACTGGGGTCCGGAAGAAGGAGCCTGCCCCTGGAGACCTTGGGGCCAGGGTTGGGCTGACTCCGGCTGTGATAGTTGGGGGGTGGGGGTGAGCAGGTCACTGGGCCCTGGCCTGAGGTCACAGGAGCAAGGCAGTCGTGGTGAGGGAGCAGCTTCGGGAAGCAGAGGGGGTGCGCCGGACAGCGTGCACCCCGGGGACGTGGAGCTGGGGCGCCACCCTGCTCTGTCCCTGGGGCCCCGCCTGGTAGGTTAGGTCTTGTGTGGGTGCTTGGTAGGTGCGGTCACATGACAGACTGCTCATGCAGAAATATTTAATTTTCCCTTGTGGCTTGTGTCCCAGCTCTCCGCTTTCTCTTACACCATCATTTTTTTCCTTCTATTTTGAAAGAATTATTTGGGAGCAATTAGGGACTTAAAAATATGAAGATTAAGATGGAAACTGGCTCCCAAATGAGCTGGACCGTGTGACCCTGCATCATCCTTTTGCTTTCAAGACCCCTCTCCCCTCCCCGCAAAAGACTCCGAACCCCTGGATCTCTGACACTTCTCACAGTGCTCGGGGAGTGTGTTCAAGCGGGGCAGGTACTGGGTGTAGATTCGTGGTCGGGGCTTCAGAAATCACGGTCTGTGACCACGCGGTGATTGAGGTTTGGTTTGACCCCAGCGCACACCCGCGGGACGCATCTGGTGGTGTTCTAGAAGGAGCGGCCCCGGCCCCCCGCCCCCTTGAGGTCTGCAGCCCGGGCCTGCGGGGCACAGGGCTGGTCTGCAGAAGGCTCCTTCTCCGTGGGGCGCACGGCAGCCCGGAGGTTCTGTAGACGCGCTTGTTCCATGTCTGAATGTTCTCGTCTGTTCAGCACCAGAGTGGAAGCCTGTCCCCGCGACCATTCACAAGCGAGCACTAAAACAGCCTGACATTTCTGCCCCTCGCGCCCTCCTCTCCACCGGGCCCCTTTGTCCTCCCGCCGGGGTTCTGGCCTGGGGCGTGGGGGCCCCCCGCCCTCCCCGCCCTCGTTCCTGTAGCCTCCGTTGTGAGGTCATGGGAATCTACTCCAAAACTGACAGCCATCAGGCAGCCGAGCCAGGCCAGACCACTGTCCATGTGACAGGAAGCCCTGGCGCTGGAGGCAGCCTGGGGACGGAGCCCAGCCCGTAGGCGGGGGGCTCTCCATCACCGGCTGTGTTTGGGGTCGCAGCGCACGTGTCCGTGGGGCGCTGGAGGTGGGGGCCTGCGGGCAGGGTGAGGAAGAGCAGTCGGGGGCAGGCCGGTGGGCTGCGTGGCTCCATGGGAGGCCGGTGCACCTGGGGGCGCCTGTTCCCGCTTCGTGGGTGGGGACCCCGGCCCCCTGCAGGCCCTTCTGGGGATGGGGATGCCCAGCGGCCCTCTGGCCGCTTCCCTTGGCCCCCTGGAGACGAGCCCCCGGGGTCACCCGGCTCCCTCGCAGCTCCCCGGGGCTGCCCCTGCACAGGCCTCAAGTCTGCTCAAGGGGCTCCATGCCCAGGTCCGAGGACTGAGAGGGACGTGGGGTGGGTGGCGTGGGCCCCAGCTGCTCTGCGCAGGGCCCTGGTGTGCAGCCCCTCTGGTCACAGGAACTTCCCGGCCCCTGACGGGCTCCTGGGGAGGCTGCCTGCCCGCGGTTACGGGGCCGCCCACGCGGCTCCGGGGGCTCTGCAGCCCGGCTGTGCGCCCGCCCCGCCCCGCGGCGTGTTTAGGCTGGAGCCTCCGCCTTGCGGAAAACAAACTCCTGATTTTCCTTCCAGGCTCGCTGTTACCATGAAGTCCGAGTCTTTGTTATCACAGCTCCAGTGTATTTGAAAAGTACGGGGGGAATATGTCAGGAGTGTCCGGGTCCAGCGCGTCCTCGCAGGCTGGTGACGGGCCCGACCCTCCCACTGCTAACTGCTCTTCACGGCCACGCACAGCCGTGGCGTCACGGGAGTGGCCGGGGTGCTGCGGTCAGGGAGGAAGCGCTCGGGCCCCGTGGTGAGCCGGGAGCGCCGTGGGGTTCAGGCGCTGGGGAGCGAGTCCTCCGTGTGCTCACCCGGTCCACACCCATCCACACCCAGTCGGGGGAACAGACGCAGGAGGAGCGCCCTGCAGCCCTGCAAGCCCACCTCCCCACCTCCCCACCGCCCCGAGGCTGCTTCACTGGGCTGCTTTCTCTGCCCTGTCCCGTGACTCAGTTTCCCCCCGTAGAGATGACTGGCAGGCATGGGCTTCCCTTGGGACGGCCTGGGCACGGTGGGAGCGACCCGGTGGCCCAGCACAAGCTCAGGTCGTCCTGGAGCCCGAGGGAGTCCACTCTGCCCGGTGGGCGGGCCGGAGGCCGGTGAGGCCCAAGGCCTGGCGGAGACGCAGTGGGCGCTGGGCACCCGGTGCCCTCCTGCACGAGCGCTGAGGGCGGGCTCCGCGGTACAGGCGTCGGCACCAACGGGGAGAGAACCCCAGGCTGCACAACTCACCTCATGCGTGTGAGAGCCGGGTGGAGGGCTGCCGTGCGCCCGGCTGGTGCCCCGGCTGGTGCCCCGGCTGAGCGGGGGTTCCGTCTTCCCACTGGAGGTGCCAGGCGACCTCGGGTCCACAGCAGGAGACGGGAATAGGTGCCCGAGGCTGCGGGGTGGCGAGTCCTCTCCACTCCACGTTGTGCGCCCCGAGCGGCAGCCCGAGTGAGGTCTCCTGCACCTGTGCGTCCCCCAGCCAGGTGCACCCAGCCCTTCAACCCGGACATTCCCACACGCGTTCGGGGCACGCAGAGAAATACCAGGGGATGCAGGTTACTTAAGAACACGTTTTTTGGTGAATTCAATTTCGAAGCGGTGGCACGTTCCTGAATTTGAGGCGTCCACAGCCCGCTGGACGTGGCCTGTGCTCCTCCTGCTGTCCCCGCGGGAGCTGCTGCACGGAGCAGCCTCCGCGTGCGCCCCGGGCGTGCTGTGGAGGAGCAGCTCACCAACGGCTTGCAGTTGTCTGCGTCCATCATTCCAAGGGTTTGTGTTTTGTCTTACAGTTAGTTTAGAAAAATAGAAGTTGCGGTTATTCCTTCCCCGGTCCCTGGGCTTCTGTCCAGATGCCACATGTCCACCACCAGCCTCACGGGCAAATCCTGAGACCTCCCCCGAAACGATTGTTCAGGTTCAATGAAAAAAAAAAAATCCAGGTTCCTGGTATGATGCAGATGGAAACTGGGGACAGAGTTAGGGAAGGGCATCGGGTGTCCCGGGCGGGGGGGGGGGGGGGGGGACCCGTCTGGCTTGTGCCCTCACTCCTCTCTTGATCGGTTTCTGTACTCTGGGGACTGTTACTTCCCCTATTTCTCTCAGTTGTGGGGGGGACAGAGCTTCGCCCCAAGATCTCCTTGTGTCCCAGGCGCTCTGTCCTTCCGTAGGCTTGATCCGGGCCCCGTTTTTCAGTGGTTTTCCCAGATCTGGGCGCCCAGTGGGTGATCAGCCCCTGAAGCTGGGGATCCGGCCCCTTCCCGACCGGAAGCTGAGCCTTGGGCGCGGGGAGGAGGGTCCCGGGAGCAGGGGCTTCTGCTCTCAGCCCCAGCAGCCTGGCTTTTGTTCTGGGGGCCGGTCTTAGCCAGAGATTCCCTTTCTTGACCTTTCCATTTAAGAAGAAAAGCCTAATTGAGACACAATTAACATTTTAAAAGGTGCACCTCTCTTCAGAGTGGTGAGATTTGAGGGTCCTTCCCAGGTGTCCTCCCTGCCCCCTCCCTGCCCCTCCCTGCCCCCCAGGTTCCCGGGTCTGCCTTCCCGGGGTGGGGGTGGGGGATGCTGCTGCTCTTTGTTCTGCCTGGAATGTCTGCTGGTTTGGGCACGGCGTGGCCACTCTTGCCTCCTAGGATGAGTTCTGGAACATTCCTTCCCTTTCCCGGTTTAGGGGGAGTGTGGGCAGAACGGGTCTTCTGTTGTTTCTTAAACGTGGGGCAGAGCTTGTCCTGGGCTTGGGCTTGTCTTCCCAGGAGGGTTTCGACCCCACGGGGATCGCTGGGCGCGTGTGGGCCACTGGGCAGCGTGTGCTCCCGGCGAGGTCTGGTGGACGGTCGCCCACGGAGCTGGGCCTCGCCGCGGGCGCTGTTGCACGTGTCCCCCTTCGTCGGGTTGTTTGTCGTCGTCCCCTTAGTATCCGGGGAACCTCTGGGGACGCCGCTTGTCTTGCTGGGGTGACCGAAGCCCGTGTCTTCTGTTTCCTGCCCGGCCTGCCCGGAGCTTTATCCGTCGTGCTGATCTCTGCAGAATCCTCACTTTTGGATTCATCGGTGCTTCTCTTTTGTTCTCTTTTCTGTTTTTTTTTTTAGTTTCTGCGCTGACCTTTGTTATTTCCTTTCTTCCACTTTGGACTCCGCTCGCCCCGGTCGTGTGCCTGCGCGCGTGGCCTGGTCAGCGCCAGCCGGGCCCTCCGGATTCTGCTCTGTTCCGGACGCATTCAGGAGTCCTACCTCTGGCATGTGGTCCTGTCGGCCCGCTGCCTCAGTCTCCCCCTGGGTGCAGCGTTGGGCCTGTCCTGAGGCAGTGACCTGGGGGGTCAGAGGTCTCAGGGACCTGGGGGGCCCAGACAGTCTCGAGGACCTGGGGCCGCTGGGCAGTCTCGGGGACCTGGGGAGCCAGGATGGTCTCGAGGTCCTGGAGGGCTTGAGCAGTCTTGGGGACCTGGGGGGTCAGAGGTCTCGGGGACCTGGGGGCCCGGATGGTCTCGAGGTCCTGGGGGGCCTGAGCAGTCTCGGGGACCTGGGGGGTCAGAGGTCTCGGGGACCTGGGGGCCCGGATGGTCTCGAGGTCCTGGGGGGCCTGAGCAGTCTCGGGGACCTGGGGGGTCAGAGGTCTCGGGGACCTGGGGGCCCGGATGGTCTCGAGGTCCTGGGGGGCCTGAGCAGTCTCGGGGACCTGGGGGGTCAGAGGTCTCGGGGACCTGGGGGCCCGGATGGTCTCGAGGTCCTGGGGGGCCTGAGCAGTCTCGGGGACCTGGGGGGTCAGAGGTCTCGGGGACCTGGGGGCCTGGATGGTCTCGAGGTCCTGGGGGGCCTGAGCAGTCTCGGGGACCTGGGGGATCAGAGGTCTTGGGGACCTGGGGGGGCCCGGGCAACCTTGGGGACCTGGGGGGCTTGGTGGTCTTGGGGCCCTAAGGGGGCCTGGACAATCTCGTGGACCTGGGGGCCTCGGCAGTCTTGGGGACTTGGGGGGCCTGGGCAATCTCGGGGACCTGGTCTCGGGGATCCTGTCCTTAGTTGACTGATCTGTACTGTCCTCACAACACACGGTTCATGTATTTTTTGCGAGTGTTTCGGTTGCTTCAGACCAGAAAGCAGATGCAGCCCCTGTTACTCCATCTTGTTCCAACATCTGAGTCCTCATTCACTTTTGTCTCTAAAACAAACAAAACTTTAAATTCATTGGCAACAAGGTGTGTTAAAAAGTAACAATGAGAAGGAAAGAAACCCTGGCTTCACCCGCCAGCCCCAGTGGAGACGTAAAGAAAATTAGAAATTGGGGATCCCTGGGTGGCGCAGCGGTTTAGCGCCTGCCTTTGGCCCAGGGCGCGATCCTGGAGACCCGGGATCGAATCCCACGTCGGGCTCCCGGTGTATGGAGCCTGCTTCTCCCTCTGCCTGTGTCTCTGCCTCTCTCTCTCTCACTGTGTGCCTATCATAAATAAATAAAACAAAAAAAAAAAAAATTTTAGAAAATTAGAAATTAAAAACCGCTCCACCCTCTTTCCCTTTGGCCTTTGGAACGCTCTCGCCCCTTTCTTTCCAGACAGAGGGCTGCTGGATGGGGGCGGGGGGCACACGGTTCTCTGCGCGCGACCTTCGGGCCACCCTGGCTTCGCTTGGCTCCAGCTCTGGGCCATGGCAAAGACCCCCACCGGGAGATGGAGGTTAACAGCTCGCTCCCTCCTCTCACAAAAGAATTTTGTTATTTGGGATTAAGGGCAGTTGATCGCTCCCCCCTGGAGAGTCAGTTGTCCAGTGTGATTATCCTGGGGGGGGGGGTAGGGTAGTGCAGTGATGAGGACTCCTACGTCCGAGCCACATTTGTCGTCAGCCGGTTGCTTGACTCAAGACTTCTCTGGAGGACGAGGACCTGGGCTTGCGTCCGCCCAGAGATAAGGCGGGAGGTGAAGGGGCGGGAGGAGGAAAGCAGGAGGCACCCTTGGTGCGCAGCCCGGGTCCTTGGGTCCTGCTGTGTTTCTGAGGTTCCGGCTCAGGCCGTAGGCCGTAGGCCGTGCCGCCCGCGGACCCGGGGCTTCCTGTTTACTTCCCGTGATTCTCTAGTTGTGGATGAATGTGCAAGATCTTTGGCCGTTTGCCGCACGGGCTTCCGTCTCCGGCCCCTCAGGACTGTTCATCGCTGTCCCCCCAGGAGCCGGTCGGATGCAGGGTGTGCGGCAGAGCCCTTCCTGCTTGGAGGGACGCGGAGCCGCGTTCTCGCCGGGAGCCCTGGCCCAGCAGGCTGTGCAGGCTGCCCTCTTGCCCACTGACCGCGCCGTCCAGTTCACTTACAACATTTGAAAAGTGTTTTATGCAAGTTGTACGTGTTCATAACAGAAAAATGTGGAAATGCAGCTGAGCGTGACACAAAAAGCTACTCGTATTCTTATCAGTAGGGGAAACCGTTAACAGGTTGGCCTTGCCCATCAGATGCACGCGTACCCAAACCTTCGTGTGGGCAGATGTACGGAAATAGGGTATGTCTGTGTGTCTTTCTGTGTCCACATCCCTGTCTTCATATTTACCCTCTGTCCATCCACGTTAGTCCACTGCTGTCTTCTATCAGTCATCTGTGTACCTGTCATCCCATCTATTATCCATCCATCTATCCATCCGTTATCTGTGTATCCATATATGTATTATCTACGCGTCTATTTATCCATTTGTTATCTATTCATGCATCTATCTATGTGCTTGTCTGTATCATCTGTCCATCCATCCATCCCTCCATCCCCCATCCATCCATCCATCTCCCCATCCCTCCATCTGTCCATCCATCCCTCCATCCCCCATCCGTCCATCCCTCCATCCCCCATCCATCCGTCCATCCATCCATCCATCATCCATCCATCCATCATCCATCCATCCATCATCCATCCATCTCCCCATCCATTCATCTGTCCATCCATCCCTCCATCCCCCATCCATCTGTCCATCCATCCATCCATCCCTTCATCCCCCATCCGTCCATCCATCCATCCATCCATCCATCATCCATCCATCTCCCCATCCATTTCATCTGTCCATCCATCCCTCCATCCCCCATCCATCTGTCCATCCATCCATCCATCCCTCCATCCTCCCATCCATCCATCCATTCATCCATCTCCCCATCCATCCATCTGTCCATCCATCCCTCCATCCCCCATCCATCTGTCCATCCATCCATCCATCCCTCCTTCCTCCCATCCATCCATCCATCATCCATCCATCATCCATCCATCCGTCTGTCCATCCATCCTTCTATCCATCTATCCATCCGTCCATCCCTCCATCCATCCATCCATCCCTCCATCCCCCATCCTCCCATCCATCCATCCCCCATCCATCCATCCGTCCATCCCTCCGTCCATCCCTCCGTCCATCTGTCCATCCCTCTATCCCCCCATCCATCCATCCATCTCCCCATCCGTCCGTCCATCCATCCATCCTCTACAATAATTGGGACACAATTATGTCCTTCTCTGTAATGCATGTTGCGTGTTTGAAGTCTTGCGGCACATCGTGGCCCTATGCCTATGCAGTAATTAAACGTCTGCACCATCGTTGTTAATGGCCATGTATTTATTTGCTTGAAATCGCCAGTTTTATTGAGCCACATTTTTATGAGTCATTTCTTCGTTTCCATATTTCTGCTACTCTAAACAATACCTCCCAAATGCCTTTGTCTATACATTTTGGTTACTTTAGGGCACATGTCTGTAATCTGTGAAGGCTTGGTCTACACCAAGGACTCTGGTCAGCACGTTGTGGGCTTTCCTGGGTCTGTTTCCTTCCTGGACACAATCAGTGTTTTCCTGAGGACAGGCATCCTCCATCAGCTGAGCATTGATCCCTTACCTGCTATAGAGCTAATCAAATCACATCGAGGTGAGTCTAACGGAGAGAGTGAGGTGCCTGTTGCCATTGTTTGTGGGAAACTCAGTACACAGGGCACGTCTCTGACGGCTGGACCGTGGAAATGTGATGCATGCACCTGTCATTCCTTGCCCAGTAAGGACACTTCAGTCATTACGATCAGTCTTCTCTGACGACTTTGATCTCAGTTTGTCCTGAAGGCCAAACCAGTCATCCGGTTTCTGTCCATCACGGGGCGTGTGTGGACCGGGTCTGTTTAATTCTGGATCTTGACAGATTCTGGTTCGGTCTCTGCCCATGGCTGGCTGTTTCTCCTGGACTGACCACCGCGTTGCTGCCCTGAGAACCTGCCCTGGGAGGAGCTCCAAGATCCTGAAGCTCAGCACCTGGCCTTCTGCACCCGGAGGCGCTATTTATGGTTGGTCCTCCTTGTTCGTGGTGGTAAAGTCACTGCAGACGCTGAATTAGTGACCACTGAAGCGTTGGTCCATCCAGGGACATACAGGGCAAGGTTCCTGGGAGTTCCTTGTTCCAACACCTTCATCAGCTGATCAGTAGATGACCTTATCTTGTGTGTATTGCTGCTTAAAGACACCTTATTTAACACAGACTTCTTAGTGATAAACACTCGAGCCTGAGTAACGCTCATCTCATGCATATTTCCTGCTGAAGCACGTGAGAGCCTCTTGCACTCGGGCACTAGACCCCAGCACCAGGCTTGGAGACCATGCGAAGCTTCAAAGTCGCCAAAAGAAAGCACAAAATGCGCCGGGCCTAGCACTCGGCAGCCGGTGAGAAGGACTCTGTTTGGCCAGAGCAGGAACGGGCAGGGTCACTTTTTTCCCTCACTGGTGGGAACGAGAGTGTCGGGCAGCTCAGGCTCTCCACGGTTCCCCACTTGTCCTTGAGTGACCGCCAGAGCTCCATGAGTATTGAATTTAGGGTCACAAGTAGATGTTAGCAAGTGTGAAAATGTGCAAATACGGAGTCTCTGAATCAGGAGGGTCGAGTGTGTCCTCCTGTATTCTGGGTAGAGCTGTTGAGAGCTGAGGCTCGAGGGAGGTGCCCCCCAGTGTAGACACCGCAGCCCCACGTGCCCCTGGGAGGCCTTCTCAGTCTGGGCCACGGTTTCTAGGAGGTAAGGGCCAGGCAGGTCCCTGCAGAGCCCCAGCACACGGAGAGCGGGCCCGTGAGCGTGCCTTCAAAGTCATGACACTTAGTTATTATTTAGAGATGTCCTCAGGATCGCACCGTGGGGGGCACTCCGGGCGAGGTGGGGCACCGAAAAGAACCGGGCTGCCCCGTGCTCTCCCCCGTGCCCTGGTCCAGGGCAGGACGGCGACTGCACCCAGGCCAGGGTGTGAGACGCTGGAGGCTGACCTGGGGACTGCGATGAGGGATGAGCCTCTACCTGGGGGGGAGGGAAAGCGGGCCGAGGGGGAGCCTGCAGCAGGCAGGGGGTGTGCTCACCCGGACCTGAGGTCCTGGCGCCGTGCTTCTGGGTGAGCTCATTCACCCCGCGGAGCCTCGGTCTCTCCCTCGGAAGAGGGAAGGTAGAGGCCTTCCGAGGAATAAGGAAGGGGATGCATGTGAATCCGCTCACACAGCCTGGCTCCGTAGATGCTTTTCCTGTGGAAACATGTTTTATCGCAATTTGAGTGTGCTAAATTTAACGGTGGGGCTGGGCAGGCGGAGTCCGGAGAGGGAGCACCAGTGTGTGGGCCGTGAGGGAGGGGCGTGGGCCGCTGGGGCTGGCTTGGTGCACCTCCCTGGGGCTCAGTGCTCCTACTGTGGGCTTGGTGCTCCTCCCCGGGGCTCCTCCCGGTGGGCGTGCGCCTCGGGCTCCCAGCCCCACTGTTGTATCCCCTTGTGCGTTTACTCTGATTGAAGCGGATACTTGTGATTCAGGCAGGAAATGCCACTGGACATAATTTTCAGCGCGCTTTAGAAATGCAGTTTTCTCTGACAGACCAAACCCAGAAGTCTAAAAAGCATGAAATTGGCCGCACGCCGCCGGCACCTGCGGGGCCCCGGGGAGCGGGCGGTGGTGGCCGGCTCCTGCGGAAGCGCCCCTGCTCGGCCCTGACGCTAATTACCGCCTGAGGACCAAGGACAGTAACCGCAGAATTCGGAGCTGCCCTCGGGAAACAGGAGGTTGGCATCCGTACATTTTGCCTTTGCAGTGATTGGAGCTCGGGGATCGTTACTTTCTCCTTCTGTGGGGGGAGCAAGGCTTTTGGAGCCGTTGGGCAGGGAGAGTTCTTCACTCGCGAGTGTGTGGAAAGGAGCCCGTGTCGCAGACCTGAGAGAGTCACCGGGGGACACGCTGCAGCTCCTCTGGAGAGCGCGGTCAGCCCATGCTTCACTTCCCCTCGCAGCTTCCGCTGGGGACGGAGAAGCTCGATGAGGCTCCTCGCTTCCTGGAGTGGAACAATAATTTAGAAATTCTACAGCCAGCGGAGCAGCACTTTAACTTTCAAAAATAGCAATCAAAGTGGATACAGTTAGTCATCGTTGTTATTTATTCAGACATGTGGGATGTTTGTGTTGGCATGGCAACAGGTGGCTAAATATTAATCTCCAGCATTTGTTTTCTTGTGGGTTCCTTGTTGTGTAATTTTCTTACGTCAGTATCTGTGTCACCTCCTCCATCCAGTCATGCATCCTCTCTTCTCGCCACACTCATCCATCTACCCATCCACCCACTCATCCATCTGCCTATCTGTCCATCCATCCATCCATCCATCCATCCATCCATCCATCCACTCACCGGTCATTCCATCTGCCCACTTGTCCATCCATCCATCCGCCCACCTGTCTATCCATCTGCCCACCTGTCCATCCATCCATCCACCCACCTGTCCATCCGTCCATCCATCCATCCATCCACCTGTCCATCCATCCATCCATCGGCCCATCTATCCATCCATCCACCCACCTGTCCATCCATCTGCCCACTTGACCATCCATCCATCCACCCACCTGTCCATCCGTCCATCCATCCATCCATCCATCCATCCATCCATCCATCCATCTGCCCACCTGTCCATCCATCTGCCCACTTGACCATCCATCCACCCACCTGTCCGTCCATCCATCCATCCATCCACCCACCTGTTCATCCATCCATCCATCCATCCATCCATCCATCCATCCACCCACCTGTCCATCCATCCATCCGCCCACCTGTCTATCCATCTGCCCACCTGTCCATCCATCCATCCATCCACCTGTCCATCCATCCACCCACCTGTCCATCCATCCATCCACCCACCTGTCCATCCATCCATCTATCCATCCATCCATCCATCCGCCCACCTGTCCATCCATCCATCCACCCACTTGTCCATCCATCTATCCGCCCACCTGTCCATCCATCCATCCATCCATCCATCCATCCATCCATCCATCTATCCATCCATCCACCCACCTGTCCATCCATCCATCCGCCCACCTGTCCATCCATCCATCCACCCACTTGTCCATCCATCTATCCGCCCACCTGTCCATCCATCCATCCATCCATCCATCCATCCATCCATCCATCTATCCATCCATCCACCCACCTGTCCATCCATCCATCCGCCCACCTGTCCATCCACCCATCATCCTTCCACTCACCCATCCAGAGTCATCACCTCTCAACCCCCTCACACACTCACCTGCCCCTCCATCCATCTGCCCTCCTGTCCATCCCTCCCTCCCTTCTTACTGGCATCCGCGTTAGTGCCAAACATGGGTGCTGAGTCATGCGCACCCTGCTGCAGGGGGCTCCCTGTATGGGGGGCAGGGCCCCCCATATGTGGTGGCCCCATGCCTCTGTCCCAACACAGCCCAGGGCCTGCTCCTTCCTTCACTGCCTGGGTCAGGAGTGGGATTGGAAGCCTAGCTAGAGGGGCGCAGGAAAGGAAGTGGTTGTGGGAGGAACTGCTTCCATAGACCCCAGACTCTTGTCTCCTAAGCTCAGGACGCACCAGCTGTAAAATCCCACTTCCCAGGGGTGCCTGGAGAGCTCAGCTGCTGAAACATCTGACTCTTGGTTTCGGCTCAGGTCAGGTCAAGATCTCAGGGTTGTGGGATGGGGATCTGTGTCGGGCTCTGTGCTCAGCATGGAGTGGGCTTGGGATTCTCTCCCTCTTAAAAAAAAATCCCAGTTCCTTATCATTTTTTAGCCACGGAGAAGCCTTCTAATTCCTCCGAGCTTTCTTGGAGTTGTGTGTGTAAACAGCCTTCTTCTCAACTGCTCCCCGAGAATGACGTCCAGCAGAGAACTATGTGGTCGTTGTCGGCTCCTTCCAGGCTCCTACGCAGCAGCTGGAGCCTGGACGGGACCCAGCACTGCACCGTGGGCGCCGCCTTGGGGCTTCACACTGTCTCAGTGGGGACAGACTCCCAGGCCACAGGGACTCTGAGGATCAGGACGGGGAGGGAGGCCGCCCCTCCCCCCCCGAGCTACGGGCGGGGCAGGGAGGGCTGGTCACCTGCGGTAACCCAGGTGGGGATGGTAACCCAGGTGAGGACGGTAACCCAGGTGAGGACGAGGGTCCCTGCAGAAGACCTCCCAGAGGGGCGTCCTCAGCTGGGCTGGGCTTGGCGTCCCTTCTCTGTGCCAGGCCTGTGTGAGTCCCCTGCCCTCAGGGGGCGTCCCCAGGAAGCCTTTCCTGACCGCTCACCCTGACCCCATCTGTCGTGAGCGCCTGCTGGGGTCCGTAACCCCGTCTGCCTCTGTTCTGTTGTTTGAGGGATGAAACTGTCTTTTCCAGCTCTCTACAATGTTTTCTTGTTCAGTAATTAATGGGGTTGCAGCTCTTGTCTTCCTAAAACTTTGCTCTCTGTGTAGGAAGCGCCTTTGGTGAGATGAGCCCCTTGGGTGGAGGGGAGCTATTAGCTGCCCATGTTGATGGATTCCATTTTATGATCCGTTTCCTCAGTGTGGGGTATTAAAACCCGGCCCGCTTGGAGGCTTGAGGAAAAGCAGCGACAGGGAGTCTGTTTGGTGGAGCCTGCTTACTTCTTGGGCTTGGTGTCTGCTGACTGAATGCGGCTCTGCTCACCAGTCGGCGAAGATTGGGTGAGTGCCCGGTGGGATCATGTGTTTATCCATTTATTTTGCTGAACTCAGAGAGCAGGCTCTGTCTCTCCCTCTCCGCGGGAATGATCTCAATTAACCCGTTCAGCTGTTTAAATGGTGCGGTTTGTTGCCTTAAGTAGGCTGCACCTCAGCCTGCCTGGGTGCCTCTGATGGTTGGTTTGGGGTGTCCACCTGGCTGGGCCACACTACCCAGCTTATCGGCGAGACATTCTAGACTTTACGAAATCAGTAGCCTTTGAGCAAAGCAGATTATCCTCCACCGTGTGGGTGGGCCTCACCAAAGCAGTTGAAGGGCTTGGGAGGAAAAGCCCAGGGAGCCCTGAGCGGAAAGGAATTCTTCCAGCAGAAGGGCCTGGGACTCCCGCAGCACCTCCCTCCCGGGTCTCCAGCCTGCTGGCCCATCCCGCACACTTTGGACTTGCCGAGCTTCCATAATAAACCTCTCCTTAAAGTCGGTACCGCCTCACAGGTATGCTGGTGTGGACACACCCAGGCCATGGTGGGTCTGTTTCTCGGACAGGCCTGACCATGCAGGGGCCTTGTGGGCTCCCGTGACCCGGGTTGTCCTGGCCACACTGGGTGGATCTGGTGGGCGCCTGCCCAAGGACAGTGAGTCCATGTGCTGGCCCGATGCCTATGGTCAGGCCTGGCCTTGACCAAGAACAGACGGCTCTCTGGGGAACTGGAACCAGAAAATATTAAGGGAATAAACAGCCTGTGGTGGGAGCCGACACCGGCTGGCTGTGGCTGCAGACACGGCTCAGAGTGGCCGGAAACGCCCGGTGGTCGGCACAGAGCCTGGAGGACGCGGACAGGTGGCCGGAGCGGAGCGTGCACCCCCCCATCCCATCCCCCGCACCGGGCGTGCACCCACCCCGCGCACACCCCTGCACGACTGGTGGAAGGAGAGAGGAGCCCGTGTCTGCAGCCCTCATTATTTTGTTTGAAAACATTTTTGGGGAAAGGAAAGAAGCTCCCGTCCTTTAGTTATGTTATTACCACGTAAGCAAGGCCCTTCCTTTAGGAAGACTTTTTAGGCACATTAAGGAGAAAACTTGTACTTTGCCGCCCATGCGCTTGGACTGAGAAAGGGGTCTCCTCCTCCACCTGTGTTCCGGCGCGGTCGGCTCACTTGTTTTCCGCAAGGAGATGTCCACCCCGCCCCGCCCCTGCACCCGCACCCACCGCTTCCGTCTGCGCCGGCCTCCCGTGTGCTGAGCAGATGGGGGCCCGAAGACGCCTCGTCCCCGGCACGAGCTGGCCCCTCCTGGCTCTCCCCTGCTGCCCCCAGCGCGGTCGTTTTGTGTGCCCCGAGCATCACCATGACCCTCCGAGCACCTGCTGGTGGCCTCGCTTCTCGGGTAAGGAAACCAGGCGTGGCCGTAGGGGTGAGGGAGAGTGCCCGGCCTGACCCTGGAGCACGTGCGTCCGTGTGCGTCGCCGTCTCTCCAGCCAGCCCCAGAGCTGGGAAGGGTCTGGGTGAGAACAGGTGCTGGGGACTGGCCTGCGTGCGTGCGGCCTGAGGTCTGACGGGCACAGAGCCTGAGGAACCCTGACGGGCACAGAGCCCGTCCCGATGGGCCCTTTCTCTGGGATCTTGCCACACAGGGGTGCGGGGGCCACAGCGCCGGGCCCGTCCCGTCCTGCTCAGCGGCCCCGCGGGCCCTGCTCTTCCCACCATCCTGAGTCCCCTTGGCCCTTGGCTCTGGTGGGCGCCGTTCCCGGGGTTGGCAGGCATCCACCCTGGGTTGGTGCCATCTGCTGGCCTGCCCGCTCCCCTCCCCTCCCCTCCCCTCTCCAGGGCCACCTCTCCCTTCCCGCCGGCTTGTCAGGGTTACGGACAAAGGGACAGTGACTCAGACAGGGAGCCGGCCCAGGGGAGCGCGGCGGCGGCCAGTTAGAGGGCGGTGGGGCCGGGGGCCCGCAGGCTCGGTTAGGGGGCGGGTGGGGGAGGGAGGTCAGCGCCGCGGCGGAGCGGGGTCTAGTCGAGCAGGTAGGAGTGGTAGGTCAGCGCGGTGGACGGGTGGCCTCTGCTTGTTACGGGGTAGGTCCGTGACTGGCGGGTCCTGTAGGCGGCTGGAACGGGGACTGCTGCGCTGTGCGGCGGTGTGGACTCGTGGAGCTGATCTGCTGCCCATCAGTGGGGTCGGCCCAGGGATCCAGGACCCCGGATCGCCCGTTTCAGGGGCTCATTTCAAGCCCAGGGGCCCAGGGTGCACCCCTCCCGCATCCGGCCTTTGCTTCCTGAGGTGTGTGGGGCGGGAGGGCTTGGGTCCCGGCACTGGTGCCCCATGTCCCCGGCTCTCACGTGTCCACCATCCGGCCCCCGTCGGTGCCAGGCTCCGAGAGCCCTGGGCTGCTTCCTGTGGCTCGGGGAAGGGGCAGCTGCTGACACCTGCCCTGGCCGTGCAGCTCCTCGCCGGCTCCTCTCCCGGCTCGCAGCTCTGTCTCGCCCTGGGTGTCTTACGGCAGTGGCGTCTGTGTGCCCATGGCGCCGTGGTGCTCGCTGCGGGCCGACAGGGAGGCTGCCCTCGGGCCTCGGGGCACCTGCCGTGGACGCAGCGTCTGGGTCTAATGTCTCTCACACGTGCAAACATCAGGAATCCGAGACCCCGGCTCCTCGGGTGGCGGTCTCCTGCGCCAGGAGGGTGGTCTCTGTCTCATCAGGTGGTGGTTCTGGAAGAGCCTCTGGAGTCCCCGGAGCAGGACGGTCGGCCAGGGCGGGCACAGGGCGGGCACGGAGCAGCGAGGGGGCCCCCAAGGCCTCCCGACAGTGTTGTCCCCCTGGCTCACTGCTTGCACCACAGCAACAGAACGGGAGCGGAGCTGATCCGCGTAGTTCAAGGCCTCTTCCCAGTGCTGTCCTGTTGGAAGGACACGGACACGGAGGGTCTCGGGGAGAACCGTCGCCCACCGCGCTCACTGCTGTTTGATTCAGCACGTGCTCCCCGGTGCCCATCGGCGAGGCCTGGATCTGCCTCCCGGGGTCACGGGGCATCCACAGGCGGGCAGGGCCCTGGGGAGCATCGCCTCCAGTCGGGCTGGGGAGTCGCCGGCAGGTGACGGCTGTGTGCGGAGTAGCGGGGGTGACGCCGGGTGCGGGAAGTTCTCTCTTCAGGGCCGTCCGACCAGTGCGCAGGGACGGGAGTGTGCGGATTGTTCCATTTGCACTTTGAGCGAGGGGCGGACTTGCACGTGTCGAGTGTGGGAGAGCCTCGTGCTGGCGGCGGGCGCCCTGGGCGCAGTCCTAGAGCCGGGGAGGCAAGGGGCCGTGTGGGGTCGTCGCCGGCTGCAGCGCGATCCGGGGCGGGATGGGGGCGCCCCTGGCACGCGTGGGCGGATGCCGGGCTCTGCGGTGCGACCCTGCCCACCCTGGGGAGGGGCCCGGTGGGCACAGGGCGGTGGGGCGCACGCTGTCGTTGCCGATGTGGGAGCCCCGTGAAGGTTTCCACGGGATTGACCGTCCAGGACGAGGTGCTGTGACAGGTGCTGCGGGGAGGGGCGCCTGGGGGGCTCCGTCAGTACAGCGTCCTCCTTCGGCTCAAGGCGTGATCTCAGGGTCCTGGGATCGAGTCCTGCGGGGGGTCCTTGGTCAGCGGAGAGCCTGCTTCTCCCTCCGCCCTTACCCCCTGTGCACGCCCTCTCTCTGTCTCTCTCTCTCTCTGCCAAATAAATGAATGAATGAATGAATGAATGATGAATGAATAAATAAATAAATAAATCTAATCTAAAAAATGATGTGACCCCTGGGTGTGCATCCGGGGATCCTGCTGGCCGCAAGGTGGGAGAGAGGAGTTTCTTCTGCAGGAAGTCCTGTGATTTCCATCCTGGGCATTTACAGTAAATTCCCGGGTGAGCACGAGCATGACCACAGACAGTCCTGATCTTTAGCCCCGATGGTGCACGTCAAGCTGGTATCTTAGGTTTTTCATAAAATATATTACTTTTAATGAAACGTATTTTTCCACTTCTTAGTTTCGTTTTTATTTCGTCTGTATGTACTTGAGTGTATCTCTAAAAGATAAAAACGACCTAAAAAATAAGTAAGGCATCAAACATTAGGGATGATTTCTTAATATTGTCCAATATCCTGCCGGCGTTTGCCCTTCCCACCCAACCTGTGTGTGCACGTGTGTGTGCGAGCCTGTGCGTACGCCCGCGTGCACGTGTTGCAGACCTGTGTGCACGTCTGTGTGCATTGTACACGTGTGTGCACGTGTGTGCACGGATGTGAGCGTGTGTGTGTGCGTGCACGGGGCCTAGGAATCGTTGGTTCGCGGCAGCCGGGATCCCGAGGGCAGCTCCGTGCACGCGGCGTTGGGCTGGCTGGTGCTTGAGGTTTCCGGCCTGCCCGCCTCGCCGTCTCCTGCCCCGAGTCTTACAGAGCTCACGGATCCCGTGTCCGGCCGGGGTTCCACGCGCTTGACTTTGGTGATGTCTTCTGTGCGTGTCGCGCGTCTAACCCTGTCGTCCCGCGGCCGGTCGCCGGGGCTCGAGCATCGGCCGGGCTTCTACGGCGGGTCGGCTCGGAGGTGGCGCCGGGCCGCTCGGGGCTTCGGTGCTCGTCTTCTCTCGTGACGTCTGGATGGACGCATCTCGGTTTCCTGCGAGTCAGCCTGACTCATCCCCGAGATTCCCCTTCAGCGGACACTCTGCCATCACGGCCGGTCGCGCACCGGCCGGTTTCCCACTCGGTGGCTCCTTCTCGGGAGGACTCGGCTGTAGATACGACCTGCTGCACGTCCGCAGTCCGGCGAGCTGGCCCTGGCGCCTCATCCGGGGGGTAGGTGAGCGTCTGCGGAGGCGGGATCCTCCCTGGGAGCCTCCGAGCCGGGGTGTCGCGCTGCAGGGGAGTGTGCGCGTCCCTGCGGGCTCCATTATCCCCATACCCTGGTTACCAGTCGGGAAAAGCTGCTGAGCCCGCGATGCGATCGCCCGGGGCTGAAAGCTTTGCACGGGTCCACAGGCGCCCGGATGGAGAACAAAGAGGCCGTCAACGCGCCCGCCTCTGTGGAATCTGCGCCCTCAGACTCCCCGCGGCCCCTGGGATTAGCTGTCGGTGGCGGAGGGCGCGAGCTCCCGGGCTCCCCGCTCTGTCCCCGCTCGCCACGGCTCGGGATGCGTGAAGGCCTGGCCCGTGGCCCCGTGTCCTGGACGTGCGGGCAGACGGGCTTGGGCACGGCTTCCGCATCACGGCCGTCCTTCCCTGAGGCACGCACCGTACCAGACCCAGGTCGGGAAGCCGTGCGCCCTGCTCGGACCCTCGTCGGATCGCGCCCGGGAAGGGGCCATCAGGAGTGCACCCCGGGAACCCAAGGGTCTTGGGGCCGTGCCAGCCTGCTCACCCCCCTGCGCCCGTCCACGAGTGCACCTGGAGGCGCGCCGTGCACTGCACTCAGGGCCTCCTTCCCCCAGGGCCTCCCAGAGGTCGAAGGCCACCACTCACTCCAGCAGATGACCCGGGCCCCCGCGCTCACCTCTCACCAGTGGTTTCCTGCTCTGCTCACCTCCTTCCCCGATCCTTGCCCGATGGGCAGGTAACGTCGTTGCTTTGTCGTGCAGGGGAGATCGAGGACCAGAGAGGTCAAGGCGCTTGTCCGGGACCGCGCAGCCCGGGCAACGTGGAGGAGGGACTCAGGCCTCTGCTGTTTCCTCTGGGCAGCCCTCGGCCTCCCTGCTGCCAAACGAGAAAACACCTGCTCAGAGCAGTGGCCTGGAGAGAGCATGTGTGCACGTGCGCACACGTGTGTGTACACATACATACGTGCATGTGCACAGTGCATGGTGTAGGTGTGCACGTGTACACACAACGTGTGGCATAGGTGTGCACGTGTGTGCATGTACATGTGCGTGCGTGCATGTGTGTGCACATGTGCACACACTATTTTTGCTTCCCACGGACAAGTCCTCAGACGCAGGGTGGCATCGGCTTGCAGGGAGGGCCCTTTGAGGTCCGTGCAGCCTGCTGTGGGGGCACCCAGGTCAGGCTGGCACCCGGGCGTCTGTCCCCGCAGGGTCCCCGTGCCCTGGCAGGTGAGTCAGCCATTTCCTGCTGTGTGCACCGCCGCCTGCTTGGCTCCCCCAGGGCCCCAGCCCCAGAGCCGGTGGACCCGACCTCGAGCCCCGTGACGTCGCAGAGGTCACCCCGCCACGCACCCAGGCGCTCCCCGCCGGAGGAGACACTCGCTCATCCGCACCCGCGTCCTGTTTTCATAACAGGAAGGCCGCACGAACACGTTCTCAGGAAAAGCAGGAGCTCCCGCCCCCCGTGGCCCGGGATTGTGCTGGCAGGTCCTGCTGGGATCCTGCCCCATTTATTTGCTGTTTTCCTGGCTGTTTCTAATTAGAACGACGTCCGCTGCTCTGTTTTCCCTGACACACTGAGCTGCAGAGAACGGATTTCATGCTCGCCCATGCGGTGTTTGTGTGTCTCCTTGTTTGCTTAGAAGACGGGAGCGGGGCCCCTTTCCCTCTAATTACACGGCTGTCCTCGGTTTAACCCCTGCGTGCTGGGCTTTCTGGGACGGGACACAATGGCCCTGGGAACAGCCCGTGGCACTTCTGTGTCTGGAAAGTAGGAAAAATACCGATTTCATTTTTTGAACACCCGTGGAAGAAGTTTGGGGTATGTTTTTCCTCCAGAGGGAACAAATGCATAAACTAGTAGATTTATTTTGTGCATTTTGTAGGGCAGAGGGAAGGCTTTGCACAAATCGGTTGCCTTCACGTGTGGCCTGGAAAACCGCATTCCTGAAACTGTAAAGCCTGGAAATAATAAATAGGATGGGGCGGGGTGGACACGGTGCCGGGGCCGACCGAGCCGGTGCAGACCTGGGCCGAGGGCCGGGAGTCGCCCTTGCCTGCTTTTATCTGGCCTGGGAGCAGAGCTTGAGAAAACGCAGACAAGAGGAGAACTTCCCGAAGCCCCAGCTGAGGCCCAAAGCCCCGTGCAGAGCCTCCACCCCGAGTCTGTGGCTGTAGCTGCAGGCCCTGGACGCCTTCCGGGGGCCTGTGAGGGGGCAGGAGGGACGTGCCTGGGCACTGGGGCCTGGGCAGGGGCAGCTCGCAGGGTCCCCGCGCCGCAGGGAGGGGACACGCTTCCTCCCACACATGGGGCTGGGCACCTGGGTAGTGGCGAGGTGAGTGCCCACAGGGGCCTTCCCAGGGCTCCGGGGCTTGGGCTCTGAGGTGTGGGCTCCGTGGAGTGGGCTCCAAGGCTTGGGCTCCGGGGGGGCATCAGAGGTGGCAGGTGAATGAGGATCCCAGGCCGTGCGCGGCTGTCGGGTGCCCCTGGAGGTGGTCACGCCGCCCTCCGCGCGAGGCCAGGGCCCGGGAAGTGTGAGTGGTGCGGGGCCCGCGGGCTGGGGGCACAGCCCGGCCGCTGCCCATCGCCTGCCGGAAGCCTCCTCCTCCTCCTCTCCAGGCTGCAGGGAAGCGTGAGGTTCAGGCTCAGGGCAGCAGCCCCCTGCTCCGTCGCGCTGGGACCGGGGGCGCCTGGAGCAGCGGCCTGGGCCGTCGTCCTTGGGGAGCGGGCTGTGTCTCGCTGTCCCCTCGCTGTCTGTGCACAACAGAAAGGGAAAGGAAGAAGTCTTCCTGCCAGCGCTCCCTCCTTCCGGCCACTTTCTCGTCTGGGTTGGTTCTGCCCCTTGTCCTGTGGGCAGCAGGTCCCCGCAGAGCTGGGTCCCTGCACCTGACGCCCTAGGGGGTTGCGGGAGGGGCGGCCTTGGACTCCGCCACGTCCTCCTCTGTCCCTCCCTGCGTCCTGTGTGTCACGAGGCTCCTCACGCCCTGGCTCGATCCCGGCGGCACGTGTCTCCCGCGCTTATCTGTAAGCTTCCCTGGAGAAATTTAAACCCCATAAAACAAGATCGACAATGTCCTGATTATTTAAACCTCCTGCGGCACAAATCCCAGCGGGAGCGTCGCCGTTCCTGCGCGGGGAAGGACATCGCGAGTCCTAGAGAGACCTAATACTAGACTCATCATTGTAACCTTTGTACGTTTTCTAATAAAAGAAAACCTCCCCGCACCTAAAACCAAGATAGAAACCGCTGTGCGTGTTTTCCTTTGAATGGGTCAATACCTCGATTTATTCCCAAAAGTCAGTTTCCTTTTGACATTTTCTGTCTTGTGCTTTGAATGACTTTCAGTTGTTTTTGCTCCAAAGTGTGCATTGGAGAAACACTTGCCTTCCTCTCTGTTCTTCGTTCTACTCTATCCTTTTTCACCCCCCGAGACGCGGAAGGCATCGGCCAGGTACCCAAGGTCAGGCTGCTGGGGCGCCCCGGCCTGGGGTCCTGAGGGCGGCGGAGCAGGCTCCCGGCCGGCTGGGCCTGGGCTCGGGGAGACCCCGACACGTGGACGCCGCGAGCCCGGAGCTGTGTCCTAGTTAGGGCCCCACCCGGCCTGTGCGTGGGTGGAGGCCACGCGTGCGGGCTGGGAGGCTCCTTGCACGCACCCCCCTCCCGTCCCGGGGCAGGAGCCTTCTGGGTTCCCCTGAGACCGTCCGCCTCGTTGACGGAGCCCCTGCCCCTCTCTGCTCCCCGTCCAGGCCTTCCTGGTCGCCTGGCGCCCAAACCCGGAGGCGGAGCCGTGGCGAGCTGAGCCACGTGGCACCCGGCACCCGGAGCGCCCGCCGCCAGAACCGCCGTCTTTGGGGAGCGCACGCTGTACGGGCAGCCAAGCACGCACCCTGGTCCAGGGGGACGGGGCCCTCGGGGCTGGGGGGTGCCGGGCTCTGGCACCTTGCCGGATTGGCCCCTGGTCCTCGGGGTCATGGGGGAGGGGACCCAGGCCATGCTGCGCATGGACCCTGTTCCCCGGCCCTGGGACTGCCCCCCTCACATGCCCTCCCGGCGCCTGTGCCTGAGCAGTGACCCCCGTGTTTGCCGGGAAGCAAAGCAGGTGGGCGGCCCGGCCTCTCAGAGGGTGCTGGGGGGCGCGGCCTCCCGTGCTGGCGCAGACCTCGCCCTGGCTGCAGGCCACCCAGCCGGGTGGGGGAGGAGGCTCAGGGCCAGGCCCGGGGGCCACCCTGGCGGTCCGGGGGGTGGACTCGCGTTGGTCCAGCCCTGGTGTGTGCACACGAGCTCCCCGGGAGCGGGGTGTCATGTCCGGACCTGGGGGCAGCTGGTCCTGCCTGTCAGGTGCAGGCACAGGTTCTCCAAGTTGTCCCTTGTGCACAAACACCTGGTCCCGTGCGGTGACCTGCCTGCGGCCAGGCCTCTGACCCGGGCTCGTTCGCCTCTCGTCATCACCCTGCACTGGGTTTTCCTTTGCTAACCTGCAATTAAAAAAAAAAAAAATTTAGTAACTTGGAGAAAGGGGAGTGCACGCCTGCTACCCGTGCAGACAACACGAGCCCCAGCGAAGCCTTGGATGCGGGGTCAGAAGGCGCTCTGGGGGCGGTGAGCACGGGCCAAGATAAACAGGATGACATCTGTGTAACTGCTGGCTTCCAGTCGTGCTGGTGGCTCCCGGTGAGGCGCGGGACCGCGGGACCGGCACGCGGAATCCAACAGCCAGCCTCCCTCCGGGAGGTCGTTTACCTGCACTTACGTGCCGGACGTTGGAGAGCATCTGTTGGCCCGAGGGACGTTCTGGGGCTAAGGAGTCTTGTGACACATCAGGCCTTGTCTTGGTTGCAGGGATGCTCCGAGCCAAGCCCGCCTCCTGCCTCTGCCCTCTGCTCTTCATCTGCTCCTTCTCCACCTTGTCTTCCCCTTTTCCTGAGTCCTTAAGCTCTTTTACCACTTGCGTTTTGTGTATGGGATTGAATTAAATTGTGTTTCTAAAAGATTTTATTTGAGAAGGAGAGACAGAGAGCTGGGGAGAGGCAGAGGGGGAAGGAGAGAGAATCCCAAACAGACTTCACACTGAGTGAGGATGGAGCCGACGCGGGGCTCGACCTCAGGACCCCAAGATCACCACCTGAGCCAAGACCAAGGGTCGGACATTCTACCCACCGAGCCACCCAGGTGCCCTTAAATTATATTTTTAAAGGTCAGCTGCATAAGGACAGGTTTTAGCGGGAGACGTGAGTTAAGTCCGTCCTCTGGTCCAGCTGCAGGAGCAGTGAGCACAGGCCAGAAGCCCCCCGACCGGTTGCTGGTTTGCTGAGAGTTTAGGGCTCAGGCACGGTGATGCCGAGCGCTGGTTGTCTGTCCTGGTCAGAAACAGACGGTCGGTCTTACTGCTTCCCCTGGGCAAGTGGCCTGTGCTTCCTGTTCGCGTGGGTCCATCAGGGGTGATGCGGGGACCCTGCTCCGTGGACAGGAGCGCTGGGCCTGGGGAAGTCGCCTTCAGGGTGAGTGGCAGGCAGGCTGGCGTTGGACTGGCCAGGACGGGGCCTCATCCTGCAGGGCTGCGAGCTGTGCACACCGCCGGGGTGGAGGGGCCTGGGCCGTGTGTCCCCAGAGTGGCTGCGGAAACAGGCTGTCGTGCTGGCCAGACTGTTCCTGGGACGCCCCTGGGCGGGGGGAGCTGTGTGTGGAGGCAGGAGAACCGCCGTCAGCCTTAGAGAGGTGACCGCGTGCCCTCTGCCTGCTTGCTCAGCAGACGCTGGCGTGCACCCTTGCCTCTGGCTCGGTGGCCTCCGGGCAGGACATGCCTGCCATGGTCCCGCCGCTCGCCCAGGACCTGCAGGGTCCCTGCTGGCACCGGCGGTGGTGCTGGCGGCTTGCCCTCTCTCCTGTGTGCTGCCCCGGCCCTCTCTGCTCGGGGCAGGCCCCTCTGTCCAGAGGATGCAAGTGCCCAGAGGCTGTTTGGTCCCCAGGCTCCTGCGTTCATCCCTCCCCACATTATCCATCTGACTGCGCACTTTCTACTCAAAACCTCCGTCGGTGTCCATTTCAGGGGCGGTGGAGCCCCGTCCCCGGCCTCCTTGACCCCAGCCGCATCGTGGTGGGGGCACCGTTGGGGTCTGGGTCCCGGCGGGGTCGTGTGCTAGCCGCAAAGTTAGTAAGTCTTTGCAGAAGTGAGCAGGCCGCAGCAGGCCGCAGCAGGTGTCAGCTATTATTACCTGTGACCATCCCCCGCCAGCAGCGCGGAGCTCAGGCATCTGCTCCAGGAAGGCCTCCACGGAAGTCCGAAGGGTTACCTGCAGAACGCAGGTCGCCGCGTGCGCTGGGTAACTGCGCCCACTGGAGGGGAGTCTGTGACCCCTTGAGGACCCCAGCGGGGTGACGGGCCCCTGCGAGGCTGTGGAAGGAGCAAGCTCACAACCAGGGAGGAAAGCAAAGGAGAGGCGCAGGTGCTGCACCTGTTGGCTGTTCTGTAGGAAACGACGGACCAGAGCTTGGGGCGGTGAGGGGCGGGGCTGCGGCGAGGGGCGGGGCCACGACGAGGGAGCCGCTGCCGTGGGGGCGGGGCTATGGTGAGAGGAGGCGGGGCCGCGGCGAGAGGAGGAGGGGCCTGAGTGTGAGGGGCGGGGCCTGAGTGTGAGGGGGCGGGGCTGCATGCAGTGAGGAGGCGGGGCCCGAGTGTGAGGGGGCGGGGCCGCGGCCAGAGGGGGCGGGGCCCGAGTGTGAGGGGCGGGGCCGCGGCCAGAGGAGGGAGAGGAGGGTCTACCTTGAAGGGGAAGCAGGACCACAGAGCAGAGGCCCAAGGAGGCAGTGGGGCCGCGGGCCCTCCGCATGCACAGCCCTCAACAGGTGCAGGTGGGCGCCCCGGAGGGCCCACACCGGGGTCACCGGCAGCTGGTGCGTGGGCCTGGGTCCCGGGGGCTGCTGGCTGCCTGTGGTGGAGATTTTAAACCAGTTCCCGCACATTCATTAAGACTTTGATTAATCAGGGTGCTTCGGAGTTGTCCGTTGTAGTTTCACGGCATAAGCGTCTCAGGACACGTGGTCCTGGCTCTGCGGGTGGCCCAGAGCCTGTGGAAAGTCTTGGTCCTCGGTCAGCCCGCACGCGGTTCCCCGTCGGGGTGGTCACAGTGCAGGGGTTCACCTAAGATGACGTGTGCTCCCATTGGTGCCTTTTGGCCTGGTCTGGGAGGCCGGGCGGGTTTCCTGAGCGACCGTGCTGCCCACGCAGGACAGGACCCAGCTCTGCCCCGGGTTCTGCAGGAGGGCCGAGGGCAGGGGTCCTGCTCTGGGGCAGGGGTGCTGCCTTGGTGCCAGGAGCAGGGGGCAGTAGGGGCTGCGCTCCATCCCAGAGTGCGGGCCGGTTGCAGATGGGGCCAGGCCTGCTGCCCTGCTGAGCGTCCGTGGGGCAGGAAGGGGGAGCGAGCGGCGGGAAACGTGCACCAGACGGCCTGGCGGTGCCTCGGAGGCAGGAAGTGCATGAGACAGGGTGAGCTGGCTCACCTGTCCAGGTGGCTGGTGCCAGTCGCCTGCTGCAGTTGGAGAGGCAGACGGGGTTTGTGGGGGAAGAGAATGTGCTTCGGCTGGAGCCCGAGGTGCCTTGGGGCACCCCAGGGAGACCCGCAGCCCCTGGCACCACGCCAGGCCGGACCAGAAGCGTGGCAGGCCTCTTCTCGCCGCCGTTGGTGAACGCCTTGTTTTAGAGTGGCCGCAACGAGACAGAGTGGAATGTGAGGTGCTTATACATTTTTAAGGTAAAATGCTAGATTTCAGAAAGCAGTGGCTGTGTTGAGTTGATTAGGGTCATGTCACTCAGGTTGGCCAGATGCCCTCCCTCTGGACGGAGCAGGATGCCATGGGCGGGTCACAGGGCCCCTTGCACAGCTCAGCCGGCTCCCTCGGCTCCCTCGGGCCCACTGCCCAGCTCGGGGCATAATGCAGCATTTATAGTTCCTTGTAGAAGCAGGGCTGTGGCTACAGACACTGCGCACAGTCCCCGACTCACGATGGCTCGACTCACAGTTTCAAACTTTATGATGGTGTGAAGCTCTATGCGCTCAGAAGCCATACTTGGGATTTGGATTTTGGTCTTTTTTGGAGCTAGCGGGACCCAGTAGGGTTCTCTGTGATGTGGGACAGGTGTCAACTACTGATACCCATCACCCACGTGTCACCCGCAGCACTGTACCCAGTAAATCACATGGATCAAAACGGGCTCTGTGTGAGGAGGTTCTGCAAGCGTCTGAGTGCAGTAGGTGGTCCTGGCCAGGCACGGAGCCGGTCGGATAGGTGGATCCCATGCCTTTTCAACAGGGACATAACCGCTTTGCACGTCAAGAAGATCTTTACGTTTACGTTTTTCTCCGTATTAGGATTATTTGTGGAAATACTTACTATAATTGTAAAAATAAGAATTCTGCTTCTAAATTAACTGAGCAGTGCAGGCAAGGAGTGACCCTCCATGGTCTTATGTTCCATAGGGTTAGACGTTTTGTTTCCCCAGGCATGTGTAGACCTTATTTCAATAACTTAAAAAAGTAGGGAGGTACTTACAGTATAACTTGGTTTTAACCACTTTCTAATTGGTTTGCATTTAAATTTAACATAAGCTCTACATCAGTGATGACAGATGGCCTAAGGATCCGACGTAGAGGAAGACCGAGGGGACAAGCAGACACCCGCTGTGTATGTGCAGGCATGTGTGGGCACATGTTAGTATGTGTGCACGTGTGTAGGTATGTGTGCTCATGCTTGTGCACATGTGCAGGCACATGCATACACATATGTGGATGCATGCACACCTGTGGGTACATGTGAACATACCCGTGCACGTGTATGTACATGTGTGGATGTACATTTGCATGCACATGCATGCATAGGCACATGTATATGTGTGCGTGTGTGTACTTCTGCATGTGCATATGTATGTATGCGTGTGCAGGTACACATATGTGCACATTAGTGGGTACGTGTGTGTATGTGCATGTGCATGTATGAAGTGCAGGTGCATGATGTATGTGTGCACATGGCTGTGCATGTGTATAGGTGTGTGGGTGCCTATGTGTAGGTACATTTGTGTCTGTATGCACGGGTGTGCAGTTACATGCGTGTATGCCTGCATGCGTGTGCATATACACATGTATGCATGCACGTGTGTGGGGATACATGTGTGCGCGTGTGTACTCGCTGTAGCGCACGTATCTGCACACCTATGGGCACACTCGCACACACGCATGCAGTCACGCACATGCACGCTGCCCCCTCCCAGCGTTACCGAAGAGCAGTGTTTTCAAATGTCACCTGCTCCTCCTGGAGAGATGATTAAAACCCAGATTACCAGACCCCACCCCCAGAGCTTGGGGGTGAGGCCCAGAATCGGCTGATCTAGCAAGTTCCCAGGAGATGCCGCTGATGAGGATCGGGAGACCCCGCTGAGAACGTTGCTTAAGAGAATCATCACTGTTACGGAATTAATAAATCCCTCCCGATACTCCCCACACAGTGGGAATCAGTTCAGCTGAAAAGGCCTCGGCGATCTGTGGTTATGACTGGGAACTTGGTTCATCCTGGAATCCAGGGCGGCTTCATTCCCGGCCCCGACTCTCCCGGGCGGCGTGGGGGTGGGGGGCACGCGGCCCCTGCCCGTCTGTCCCGCTGCGGCTCCGGGGCCGTGTCTGCGGCTGCCCGCGTGTGTGCAGGTTGGAGTGGGAGTACAGGCGCCGTCCCCCCGCATCACCCCGTGCGCCTTCTGGCGCCCTGCCCTCACGTTCACCGCGGTTCCTGCCGTGGTCAGGGCGGCCTTAAGTCCCTGCACGTTCTCACCATCTCAGCTGTTCGGTGTTTCAGTTCCAGGATCCCAGGTCGATTCCTTTACGTTGTTTACATTTCTCTGCGCCTGTCGGGAAGGGGGCCCGTGCGTACCCTCCGCCTGGCTGGCTGGGTGGGCGTGTGGTCCTCTGGTTGGCTGCTGCGAGAGCAGGCGGCTGGCCTGGCTGCCTGGAAACAGGCCGCACCATGCGATGTGGCCACATACGGACATTTAGATGTCCCAGCAGTTTCATTAAAAACTAGAAAGAAACAGGTTAGTTTTACCAACTTTAATTCTGTGTCCAGCATGCTCGTGTCTTGCGTCATCAGTGTGCCAGTGTGTTGACGCCACTGAACCCGCTTCCCCCCGAGGCCGTTCAGATCTGGTGTGGTTCTCCCCGGACCCCAGGTGTCCGTGAGGCCGGCCCCACTCAGGCGCTCAGAGCTGGGTGCGCAGTGGCTGCCCGGTGTGCCCCCTCCCCAGCGCCCCCGGCCCTGGCACGGGCCTCACACCTGCGGGCCGGCCTTGCCGCGTCAGGAGGTGGCCAAGTCCTCCGGCCCTCGGCGGCTGGCTTTCGGGAGGTTTCCGTGTCCCCTCTGTTGAGTCTGACGGGAAACGGGTGTCCGAAGCCGCGTGCGCTCAAGCCACCATCCTTCCTGAGGACGTGAGGCCTGGCTTCTTGGTGGGAGATGTTGGACCGATTCTGCTGCGCGTGTGCCCGTGGCATCCCACGTTCCAGGGGGACGCGTTCTCCACGGGGCCCGGGGGCGTCTGTCCCAGTCCCGTGAAAGCCCGTGTTTGTCACGTGCAAGGAGGAGCTTCTCCATCACCTGTTTACACTGAAGCTCAGCTGGCCAGTCTGCACTTTCACACGGTCGGGTCGCGGGCTCCGGAGGCGCCGCTCTCCCCTTGGGGCCCTGGCTTCAGCGTCTCCCCGGCGGAACCACCTGCAGCGTTCTCCTAGGGATGGAGGTTAACTTCTGCTGTATTTAAAAGCCACATGTCAGTGCGGGGAGCCACGTTGCCCCGGGGGGACCTGGTGGTGGCTCTCGGGGACCAGCGAGAGCACACGGGTGAGGGCAGGTTAGCCGCCCAGGGCAGGTGGGGACCGACGCCCAAGACCTCCCCTTCCCGAGAACCCCACCCAGCGCCAGGAAGCAGATGCCCCACCGGGCTCACTCCGGAGCCAACACGGTTCATCTCAGCCACGTGCTTTCTGAGGAGCCTTTTGCCGCCCAGTCAACTCGAACCGGTTCTGTAAATCTACGATGAGTCTTGCATCGGCTCGATGTAATCAAATTCCTGAAAAGTTCACGAACGTTAGGAAATGCCAGTGCGTGTCACAAGAGGAGCGTCATCCCCGATTTGGACCGGATGTCGCTCCAGGACCCGGGTTGGGGCCGCCCCGGGGCGCCCGCGAATGCCCCCCCCCCCCACGGAGCTCCCTTAAAGTCTCCGTTAGGGACTCTGTCCAAACCCCAGCTGGGGTGCCGGAGCCGGACTTCCTGTGGGTGGGGGCCCCCAGTCGATCCCGATAATCCTGCCTCACTGTCCTGGGGCTTGGGCCTGAGAACAAGGGATCTTAATTAGTCCAAGACTTTGATAAAGGAAGTGGCCTCTTACGTACTTTGCGGTGATGTTCACAGACGTTAAATTTATATGTTTAAATTAAGGTCACGTTTAGTTTCACATAACTGATGGATCGTAATTCAGAGGGTAAAAGTGGGCCCCTCTGGCCGCCCTCTGCCGCCGAGCTCGTGGCTCCGGGCGGCCCCGCCAGCTGCCCCGGGCTTGCCCGAGGCCCCACCCGCCGTGGGCGGTCTCGCGCCCTGGTCTGCCCTGGGCTGCTCGGGTCGTCCCTCTGCCTCCGAAGCGTCAGTAACTGTTCTCCCGGCGCACGTGTAACTCTGCTTAAAACACGCGTGTGCAAGTCCCGAGTCTCCATCCACACGCTGGACGGATGGACCTTCCCGGGTCACAGTGAGCTTCGCGGTTTTAAGATGTTGGGTCTAAACTCACCGAGGAAACGTGGTGGGCGGTTCACGGATAAACCCCCGAAATCCAGCTCGGGGAGGTGTTGGGGTGGGTGCTGACACGTTGACGCCCCCCCCCACGGCCCCGGTGCCCCGGTGCGTGTGCGGGTGGGCCTGAGTGTCTGGGGACGTCTTGGCGACCTTGGCCGGTGCCTGCTGCCGTAGGTTTTGATCCCCCCAGAAGCGTGGTCGCAGCCGAGCTGCGTGAGGCCGTAGGTCGGGGCCCTGCCGTTCAGATCGCCACGCGCTTACTCCGCCCCCGTGAGATCATGGGCCCAGGCATGCGCTGCGACGGTCAGCTCCTCTCCCGTCCTGTCACCGTGTCGAAACTCCGCGAGGTGACGCGGCCCCAGTCACGATGGCGTATTTCTCTGTATTAACTCATTTCTTTTTTTTTTTTTTTTTTTTTTTCAGGGATCTTCGCTTTAACAGAATCCGAGAGATCCAGCCCGGGGCGTTCAGGAAGCTGAGAAACTTGAATACGTTGTAAGTCCAGACGTTCTGCTGGGCCCGAGTAGGACACGGGTATAGACGTCCCCACGGCTTTCGCTGTGGGTAGACCTCAGTGCTGCGCGGCCCGATGATCCGCAGTCGGGCGGGCGTGGGGAGCGTGGACGGGGGGACCCGAGAATAGAGCACGCACACGGAGATGCCAGGCCCGTGGGTCGGTGCCCGGCTGCCGTCCCGTCCTCGTCTCACACCCGTGGACCCCTGGGTCCCTCAGGAGCGCGTGTGACCCAGACCACGCGCTGCCCTCCTCTCCCTGTGGGGGACTCAGCCCCTGCCCGTTCACCTGCTCCGGCGCGTCTCCGGCTACCCAGGCCCATGGGGGCTTGGGGCGCTGCCCACCTGTGCCCCTGCATGGGCAGCGCAAGGTGACGGGCCTGACCGGCGTCCAGCAGTTCTGCAGCTGAGCCGGGCCGGAGGCTGGTGTGCCCTCGCTGCCCTGGGGCCCAGGGGGCGGTCGGACCCCGGCGGGACCACCCTGCAGGTGCACGCCGACCTCGCGGTCAGCCGAGGTGGACCGGGACAGACAGCAGGACAGACAGATACTCGCTGCGTAGGGAGGGAGGGGGACCGTGGGCGGCCCGGGGCCCCGTGCCCCGAGGAAACGCGTCATCGGAGGGTGAGCGCCCAACACCCCGTCGGGAACACAGGGCCCGGCCGGCGCTGGTGCCCGGCTCCGTGCCCCAGTCGTTCGGCGGCTTTTCCGGGCGGTGGGAACGTGTTCGCAGGACGCGGGCCAGACGCGCGGGTGTCGTCCTCCTAACTCGGACTTTGTCCCGTAGGCTTCTCAACAATAACCAGATCAAGAGCATACCGAGCGGCTCGTTCGAAGACCTGGAGAACTTGAAATATCTGTAAGTGACCCGTCGCTTCCTGACCCCGAGAGCTTGTGTCGTCTGTACACCGACTGTTGCATCCTGGGCCTGAATCTCATGCAGTTTACAAATTAATATACGTGCTTCCACCCGTTAGGGCTTATCTCCAAAAGGCCGGTGAATTTGCGGCTGGGATTTTTGAAGTGGGTCCCTACCGGTGTGAAGCGCTTCCCTGCGTCCCGGTTAGCACGCGTCTCCGCGTCAGCGGGGCAGGTGGAGGGTCAGACCACAGCCGCTTCTCGGGGACGCGTGGCCCCTCGCCCTGTGCGCGGCCGGCGCGTGAGCCCTGAGACGGAGGCCTCTGCCGCTGCGGCTCTGGTGTGGGGGGGTCACTCGTCTCTGCTCGTTTCCCCATCTTCCTCCGGGTGACCTCACACCTCTGTCTTTAGGTAGTAACGTCGTAGTTTGCTTTTTAAAACTGATTTTAGTTCACTTATTTTTGAGCTTTTGAAACGTCAGGTTGGTAGGTTAGGAGATGACCTCGCGGGCGAGTGCTGGCTTGATAGCTCTGTAGGTGCTGACCCCGGGGTCCTGGGATCGAGTCCCGCGTCAGGTTCCCCGCATGGAGCCTGCTTCTCCCTCCGCCTGTGTCTCTGCCTCTCTCTCCGTGTCTCTCATGAATAAATAAATAAAATCTTTAAAAAAAAAAAAAGACTGGAAGCCATTAAGACTCACATTCCAATATTCCTGATTGTAGATAAAATCCGTGTCCTGTGCTTTCAGCGACTTATTCTTACTTTTAAGACTTCGATGAGCTTTCAGAGAGAATCATTTTAATGAGGGATTTAGAGCAGTGGCATTTTTTTTGGAAACTATGTCATAAGTGAACGTGAACATCTGTAAATCACGTTGATCTTTGATTTTTTTTTTATTTTTTTAAATTTTTAAATTCTTATTTTTTTTCGTGTTGATTTTTTTGAAAATAAAGCCACATTGTTAGTGTATATTTTGAAACCCGTTTGGTTTTTAGATGACGTCATTGGTTCCTAACTAGCGATGACTTTACCTGTGTTTATAGAAATACGCATTCCTCAGTGAAAATCACCCAAAGTGTCCGGTGTACGTATTTTTCCACCGTGTTTGGTATATTTTGTTAATTTTTAGAATGGAATAATGTATGAAGATTTTGTTTTGAGCATTTTATTTCTTTGAGAGGAAGAGAACGTGAGTGGGGGGCGGGGAGGAGGAGAAGCAGGGTCCCCGCTGAGCAGGGAGCCCGATGTGGGGCTCGATCCCAGGACCCCGGGACCATGACCCGAGCTGAGGGCTGATGCTCAACCCGCTGGGCCACCCGGGCACCCACCTGTGAGCGTTATTAAGCTTTGTTGCTCATGTTAAAAATGAGGAAAGGCCTTCTTCTATTTATTCTTGAGGTTTTACCGATTTATGGTGTTTTGTTTTTGAATTTCAAGTGCGGTACAAGTTCCAGAAGAAACGTTTTGCTTTCTGAGAAAGCAGGCCCAGTGAGCTCACAGCCAGCATCCGCTCTGTGTGTGCGTGTGTATCACTTTTATCTTTTTATTTTATATTTTGCCTTTGGTTTGGATGAATCAAGAGCAACGTATTCTTTAATCTGCAAACAGATTTAGTGTGAAATAGTTTGGGATGCCTTGTTTCTCACCCAAAAGGACTTTTTTAAAGTGATGCTTTGTAAGCCTCGTCTCCCGGGACCTCCCCGTGCAGGCACCTGCCCCCGCCTCGGGGTGCCCAGCCCCTGGAGGAAGGCACCCGGGCCCTGGGGAGGGCGGGCAGGGGTCAGCAGGACAGGGCAGAGGCCGTAGTGAGATGCGGCCGCAGGGGCAGGGCGAGAAGGGGTCCCCCTTCCCCATCTGACCCCGTCCTTGGCCGGAGGGTGCCCCCCACAGCACCTGGACGCTGCGCGGTTTGAGGGCTCTTCTGAGATGGGTGGTTTCTGCCTTTGTGCTCAGTCAGCGCCTTCGGGAGCGGGGTGCTGGGTGTGCGCTGGGGCCCCAGCGACGTGTGGGAAGGCGTGAGTCGGGGACAGGGTGGACGCTGCGGGGTGGTCTGGGGCCGAGGGTGCTCCCCGTCCCGGCAGCGCACTGCGTCCACACGGGCCTCGGTGGTCTCGCGCGCTCCCGCTGCGTGTGCCGTGTGGGCCAGGAGGTGTTGGCCCTCGGGTGCTGGCCCTCCGGCTCCCCCCAGGGCCTCCTTCCGTCCCCTCCCTGCGTCCTCACTCATTCCCGTGACCTGGAACCACCGCTCCCTCCACTTTACACAGGAGAGCGGTCGGCACTGTACCCAAGGCCACGAGCTAGCGGGTGGCCCGGCTCCAACCCCCCAGCGGGCACAGCCTCCGTGGCGGCCTGGGGCCTGGGGGGTCACGCGGCAGGTTTGTGCCGACCGAGAAGTGGCAGCCGCCTCGCGGGATGGCAGCGGTTAGAGGCCACGTGGCCGGTCCTGTGCAACAAGCCTGCACCGAATTCTGAGCTAGAGTCACGCAGGGCACAGGCCCCAGGGGCGAGGGCCCTGTCGATGGAGCAGGCGATCGGCTCCTCGGGCAGACGCCCAGCTGGGGTCGGGGCGCGGGGAAGCGCCTGCAGACACGCGGTGGGACGCTGGGGGTTGGATCCATCGTTAGGGGAGAAGCGCCAAGGGCGCACGTCTCTGTGTGTACACACGTCCCCTCGACGTCACCACGTTTGTGGGGCCCAGGACACCTGCTGCCACAGAGGCGTGTTGCTTCTGAGGACGGTACCCACCCGGGTCATGTCCCCGGAGCCGTGGGGTTGGCAGGGCCTCTCCCGGGAGCCGACACACTGCACAGGACCAGGCAGGGCGTCTGGGGGCCTTGCGACCACTGGGGAGGCCTCGGCGGCTGGACCGCACCACGTGGCCCCGGATGAGCCACACCGGGCCGAGTCCCGGTCGGCTCTGGACTCTGAACGTCAGGTGTCAGATGACTGTCCTGGGTCACGCACCACCCGTCTTCTTTTGGAATTTCCAACCAATGAAAAACGTAAAAACCTTTAGCTTTTGCAGACGGGATGAAGCGGGCAGCAGGCCACGTGCGTGATCCCTCTGACGTTGCTTGTGTTTCCTAAGACTGGGACCCGGTGGGTGAGCTGTTCAGGACACGCTAGGCTTCGTGTCGTCGGCTCCCCACCTGGGTTCCGGGCACCTTAAAGCACCCGGATCAGGACCCTGTGACCCGGGCCCGTCACACACGCGTGTGGGGGAAGCGGTTCCGTCCCCTTCCAGCTTTGAAGCAGGTGCGGGGTCACAGGTCACGAGCCGCACTCCAAGAACCTGCGGGGTTTGGGAGGACGCGGCGGTGGTCGGGCGACCTCCAGTTTGGAGACTTCTTCCTTCGGGGGCGGGCGGGGGGCCTCCGCCTGGGGCACCGCACTGCCGCCCGGACGTGGTGCTCGTCCCCTCACACAGCCCTTAATTTAAAGTCTCTGCACGTGTCCGCGTGATTCCTCTGTCCGTGTGAAGTCCCGGCCTGTCGCGCGTGTGCTAATTCGCCTCCGTTTCTTGTTTCAGCTATCTGTACAAGAATGAGATCCAGGCAATTGACAGGCAAGCATTTAAGGGACTTGCCTCTCTAGAACAACTGTAAGTGTCCCTCTGTGTGTTCACTGTCTGGGATGTCACCTGCCCTTTGCCTCCCGCAGGGAAGGTGCACTAAGTGTGCTGTTTGCACGATGCATGTCTGTACTAACGGGGACGTAGGCACGCGTGCATGCCGGGGGGAGCCGGTCCGACCGAGCCCTCCACCCGCGGTGGGCGGCGGCCCCGGGTCCTCACTCGGGGCAGCGGCAGCGAGACCGAGGGGCCCCGGCCGCCGCGCTGCGCCCGCTGGCAGCAGGGACAGTCTCTGGGTGCGGAGGGGCCTCGGGGCGGGCTCCCCGGGCCAGCGCGGGCCCAGCGGGGCCGTTTCCTGTCCGTGACTCTGCACCCGTTCCAGTTGACTGTCTGCCTTTATGTCCTTATTCTGGAGTAAAAAAAAGGCACTTTCTCCCACGGGTTCCTGGTTAGCGCGTCGGGTGCTGTGTCTCTGGCCGCCTGCGGGGTCCAGTGTTGCCGCGCAGCCCGCGTGTTCCTTTTTAAGTAGGATTCCCGGTAGAAGGGGTTTGTCCTGCTCGGTTGGGCCCGTTACTTCCCACTGAGCTGAAGTGGTTCTGGGGAGTCAGGGCGGCCGCTGGGCTGTCGTCACGGGTCCGGCAGGGCTTGTGGCTGTGACGCGGCCCCGTGGCCTTGGGCGGCAGCTGTCCGTAGGTCTGCGTGTCTCCCCGCGGGCGGGTGCGGGGGCCTCTCCGGACACCCGGCGGCAGAGCTGGGGGCGGGGGCTCACCCCGAAACCGGGCGCTGCAGGGGCTCACCCGAGGCTCCTGCATGGAGAGCGTGTTTACTCGGGTGTGACCCGCGCTGCCCACCTCGTGGTGTGTGGGGCGCAGCGAGCGGTGTGTCGGGTTCGTGTGATCTTCGCCCCAGAGAGGAGGAGGCGCAGAGCGCAGGGCGTGCAGGAACCCAGGGAAGTGTCTGGAAGACATCCAGGCAGACGAGAGCTCGTGGGGACCGAGTGCCCGCATCGGACGCGCTCCTCCGGGGGCGGGGGCCGTGAGGTCGCCATCGCCGACTCCTGGGAAGCCAGGTCCCATTTGCACGTGCCGAAAACCCTAGAAGCAGGTGGTGCCCCCCCAACGGGGGGAGAGTCAACTCATTTTTAAGGAAGAAGGAGGCAGAGTCTGGAGAAGCGCTGCTTCTGAGCGACCGCCCCAGGGACGGCGGATCTGGTCAGGACGTTTTTGGAACCCCGGGTTGGGTGCTTAGTTAGGGGGTCCCTGCACGAGACGTGGCTCCCCTTCCGTGGATGTTGCAAGGGTCCAACGGGACACGGAGACAGGACCGGCCCCTGCCTGCAGGGAGGGCGCCGTGCGCGGAGATGAGGCTGTTTCTGGGGGTGTGCACCGTGCTGTGGTGGGGGCGGCCCCTGCGGGGCTCCCGCTGCCCGGGGGCCCCTCCTCCCTGTCCAGAGGCAGGCCGCAAGGAGCACGCGTGACACCAGCGTCGGATGCGGATTGGAGTTGGGGCCCGGGGCCTCCTTGGGGCCTGGGAGGGCACGGGGCACCCAGGCGGCCAGGGGCTGCGAGGTCTCTGGGCCTGGCGGCGGGCTCCACCTGAGTCCGGGCAGCAGATGAGGATGAGGACAGGCAGGTCTCGGCCGCCCTCCCTCCTCCCTGGGCGCCTCCCCAGGCTCACCTGCCCACTAACAGGGTCTCCCCAGCCACCTCCGTGCAGCTCCCCATTGGACATTCCCGCTGTTCCCCGGTTGCTCTGCTTGCAGGCTTCCCGCCCCAGAGGGGAGGGGAGGGGAGGGGAGGGGAGGGGAGGGGACAGTTGGGGGGCCTGACTGTGGGGGGCTCTGACCTGAGCTGTGCGACCTCCCTGACTCGGGGTCACCGTGGCACCCTCCTGGGGAGCTGGGCCAGGGGATGGGAGGGGAGCAGGGGGCAGGGAAGGACAATGGAATGTGGTGACCTTGGTCACGGTGCTGCCACCGTCAGGGAAGGTCTCCAAGGGACTCGGGCTGAGTCTTGAGACCACCTTCCGGCGTCTGGGTCTGAGGACCCCGGGATCTGTGGGTGCCCTGTCCTTGTGGCCCCGCAGGGCCCGGGGGCACCTCCCAGGGAGCAGCGGCGTCTCCTCTCCGTGGGTGGGGGGCCCGCTGCAGAGCACCCGGCCGCCACATGTGGCCAAGCCCGCAGCTGGCGTTTTGCTTTAGGGGGAAAAAACGCCTATTTTTTCAAAGTGAGAGGAGCAGTAGTATTCAGGAAAATGAGAAGAAATTAGTTGTGCCAAAAAAATGTGCAAATTGTGGAAAAGCAAGGAGGCAGCAGAAGAAGAGTAGACGCGGGACGTTCCATGGAACGGGCACACATTTGAGGAGACTCGTGGTCCTCGCTGTTTAACTGTCTGCACAGCCTCAGGTCCCAGTGGGAGTCCAGCCTCCCCTGAGGTCACGGACAGGTCGGAAGATTAGAACGGGGGTTCACGTTCTCATGTCCGTGCCGTCAGGAGGGTTGCGTGGACTTGGCCCCTCCCAGGCACCACATGGAGGCAGGGACATGTGGCGAGGCCTGGGCGTGCAGGGCGAGCCGGGCATGCAGGGCGTGCAGGGCGTGAAGGGCGAGCAGGGCTTGCAGGGCGAGCCGGGGGTGCAGGGCGTGCAGGGCGAGCAGGGCGTGAAGGGCGAGCAGGGCATGCAGGGTGAGCCGGGGGTGCAGGGCGAGCCGGGGGTGCAGGGCGTGCAGGGCGTGAAGGGCGAGCAGGGCGTGCAGGGTGAGCCGGGGGTGCAGGGCGAGCAGGGCGTGCAGGGCGTGCAGGGCGAGCAGGGTGTGAAGGGCGAGCAGGGCATGCAGGGCGAGCCGGGGGTGCAGGGCGTGCAGGGCGAGCAGGGCGTGAAGGGCGAGCAGGGCATGCAGGGTGAGCCGGGGGTGCAGGGCGAGCAGGGCATGCAGGGCGTGCAGGGCGAGCAGGGCGTGAAGGGCGAGCAGGGCGTGCAGGGTGAGCCGGGGGTGCAGGGCGAGCAGGGCATGCAGGGCGTGCAGGGCGAGCAGGGCGTGAAGGGCGAGCAGGGCGTGCAGGGTGAGCCGGGGGTGCAGGGCGAGCAGGGCATGCAGGGCGTGCAGGGCGAGCAGGGCGTGAAGGGCGAGCAGGGCATGCAGGGTGAGCCGGGGGTGCAGGGCGAGCAGGGCATGCAGGGCGAGCAGGGTGTGAAGGGCGAGCAGGGCATGCAGGGCGAGCCGGGGGTGCAGGGCGTGCAGAGACTGGGTCAGCGTCGCGACGCCCCGTCCACCACTCGCCCGTTGTATTTTTAATCTTGGTGTTTGGTGATTTCACTGGTTTCCCCCGAATGTAGGGCATCTAGAGAGTTCCGGACGAACGCATTTGGAATGACTTAGGAAGCATTTTTTTGAGCAAAACATCTAGACCTGCGCAGAGTGAAAAGTGTTTAAAACCTGGTTCTCTCTTCTCTCTCTTTTTCCCTGTACGCTCGTCTAGGTACCTGCACTTTAATCAGATAGAAACTCTCGACCCAGAGTCGTTCCAACACTTGCCGAAGCTGGAGAGGCTGTAAGTTGGGTTTCCCGCCGCCCTCCCAGGTTGTGCGGGCGAGAGGAGGCCGCTGTCAGTCCAGACGCCCGACGTCGCGCGGTGCGCGGTCTCCGCTCCGTGTGTCGCGGTCCACAGGCGGGGCTGACCGCTGCCGCTTCGGGAATAGGGATAAAATAGAAAAGAAGCCCAAGTCCTTTCCTGAGTGACGGTCTCAGAGTCACTGAGATCAACCCGTGCAGCCGCCGAGCTGCCTGCTAACGGCTGGTTTATCTGACTGTGGATGGGCTCTTCTACGCACGCGCGACGCGGTTTATAAACTCGGTTTGTCGTATCGTCTCTTTCGGCAGATTCTTACATAACAACCGCATCACACATTTGGTTCCGGGAACATTCGACCACTTGGAATCCATGAAAAGACTGTGAGTGTGTGCTCGGCGCAGCCCCGATCGCCGCCGCGGGTCCCCGGGTCCCCGGGTCCCCGGCCGGGCTGCGGGTGCGGGTCACTCCCCGGGGTGGGGGGGGGCGGGCAGGGGCTCCGAGCCGTCCGCGCACACGCCGGGAGCCCCGCTGACCCGCGTCGACCCTGTTAGAGGCGACCGGGACTTTTCCCAAAGTCTAAGTTCTTCCAATTAATTTCTAATCCCGCGTCGCGTCTCTCTGGGCTGGGAGTGACATGCAGGGAGGACTCTGCTGTCCCCGGTGTTCAGCGTTCACGCAGCGAGACGTTAAGCAAACCGGGCTCGGATTTCCCGAGGCCTCCGCACATGTTGCTTCTCTCATCGCGAGGACTTTGTTCTATGGGGTAGAGGCCGTCAGGGCGGGTGGCGGCAGGTACCCGCTGCTCCGCGGCCCGGGCTGGCGATCGTCCCGTGTGCCAGGGACGGGAGAGTGGGGCTGGGAAGCCCAGGTCCCAGGCAAACTCGGGTGAAGTCAGCGGCTCCCGTCGCCGCTCGGGGGCCTTCGGGTAACGCCGTCAGCGGCCAGACTAAGCTGTGCGGTGGGAAGGTCGCTCGGGGGAGCGCTCCCGTGAAGGGGGCGCAGCGCGGGGGCCGCGGAGACGGGCCGGAGAGGCCGGGCTGCGGCGGCGGGTGGGGTCGCCCGGCCCCCTCCACCGCCGCCTGCGGACTCACGGCGCCCTCCCGCCCGGACGCGGCCTTCTGTCCTGCGCGGCGGGCGTGCGGGGTCCCACCTGCCGGTGGCCGCGCCTCACCGTCTTCCGTCCGTCAGGCGACTGGACTCCAACGCGCTTCACTGCGACTGTGAGATCCTGTGGCTGGCGGATCTGCTCAAAACCTACGCCAAGTCGGGGAATGCGCAGGCAGCGGCCACCTGTGAATATCCGCGCCGCATCCAGGGGCGCTCGGTGGCCACCATCACCCCCGAAGAGCTGGACTGTGGTGAGTGAGCGCCGCCGCGTCCCCTGGACCAGTGTGGCCACCGCAGGGCGCGGCACGTACGCGGCCCTTCCTGTCCTCGGGGTCGCTGGCCCCAGACCCTGCCTTGGGGGGACCGGACGAGGACGCTCCTCGTCGAGCAGCTCTCGGGTTCCTGGGCCTCTGTCGCCAGGTTTCCCCGCAAAATTAGACAAGTGGACGACACAGTGCTCCTCCCGCCCGTCCAGGCCCCCGTGCCTGTGGCCACCGCTGGGCAGGGCTCTGGTGGCGCAGGGTGGGGTTGGTGGGGCCCGGTGCCCACGGGGAACGCGGGGAATCGCTCGCAGCAAAGGGGCCGAGTCCGACGGCCGGACAGACGCTTGCTGACCGCGCCCAGGGTCCCGCGCGGCGTCCTGGTGGCAGCACTGTGGGGGCCGCCAGCCGAGTTTCTCTAAAGCGTCCGTTGTTAGCGTTAGAGATGGAGTCGCGGGCACCAGAAGGCCGACTGGAGGAGGCACGTGGTGTGGCCGCGGGGCCGTGGGAGGGGACGCGCCCCCCGAGGACCCAGCACGGGTGGCTCTGCTGCCCTGGCCTGCCCTGCACGGACAGGTTGCGGCCCTCGGGGTGGCCGTCGCCGAAAGCATTGTTTTCCGCTCTTCGGCTCCGTGGAGACGACTAAGGGTGTGGGTGCCCTGTGCACAGGGCCTCGCCCTCTTGAGGGTGGGCGGACGGCGGGGCCTGGCCGGGTGCTTGTCGCCACCCAGGCTCCCAGCGGCGGAGGTCTGTGTCCGCGGAGAAGCCCGTGCGTCCTCGTGGGAACGTTGGGGTGGGGTTTATGTCTGCTTGGGATGTTCTCTCGAACGGGAGGGGTTTGGTTTGGGTGCCCCTGCGCGTTGCCGGGTCGGTTTAAGACTCAGGTCTGCGTTTCCTCCTCCGCGCAGAAAGGCCTCGCATCACGTCAGAGCCCCAGGACGCGGACGTCACCTCGGGGAACACCGTGTTCTTCACGTGCAGAGCGGAAGGCAACCCCAAGCCCGAGATCATCTGGCTGCGAAACAAGTAAGTGGGCACGGGGGGGCTGCCATGGATGCTCGCCGTCCACCCGGGTGCCCGCTGGCTCCACCGTGCACGCACCCCCGACACCTGCGGACCCCGGACGCCTGTGACCCCTCGACACCTGTGACTCTCCTGACACCTGCGGACCCCCCTCCAACACTTGCGGACCCCCCAACACCTGTGGCCCTCCCACCTGCAGACCCCTCGGACCCCTTCAGACCCCCCACACACCCGTGAACCCCCTCCACAGTTCTTTCTCTGCTGTGGAGGGGGAGGTCCAAGGGAGAGCACGTTCTGCATCTTCTGGACCCTAAGGGGTGTGCGCTGCCCCCCCGCTGGGGGTGAGGACTGGGAGGGAGTCTGGGCTCCTCGCCCGCCTGCATCTGTTGTGGGAACCAGGCGGGGCTGGTCACTGGGGCTTGCCGCTGGGACGCTGGGAGCGGCCTCTGGGTGAGGAGGGTCCTCCCTGGGGAACAGCGTCCAGGGACGCCCGTCGGGCAAACAGAGCATGCCAGCCCCGCTCCTGTGCACGTTCTCACGGGGACAGCACGGGCACCTGCCGCTCTGCGGTCTCGGGCCTCCCCTCTGAGCTCAGGGCCGAGTTTGGTCACGACAATGGCAAGGAGGACAGGAGCCAGGAGCCCAGACGCCCCCCGAGCCCCCGTCCCTCCCAGCACGGGCAGCAGCGTTCGCCCAGCAGGGTGCTTGGCATCCGGCGCCGTCCGGGCAGGAGGGAAGACGCGTTCCTGCCTCGGTTTGTCCCCATGACCCGGCTTGGCGCTGTGGGGTCGTGACACAAGCTGTCCCAGCCTTCGGATAACGTGTTCCGGGTGACTCTGGGGTCATCCAGATTTAATACCCAGCGTTAACACGGGAGGAATAAGCGTGTATTTAAAAGGCAGAAAAGCTTAGATTCGGCTGAGTCCTTCGCGTTTGCTTTCATAAATAAACACGTTAATACCGGGAATTAAAACGTCACGGCCAAACGTGGCGCAGTGGAAGCCCGGAACCCCGGGCCTCAGGTCTGGTGCCAGCTCTCCCTCCCCCTGTCAGCTACCTCCTGGTTGGCCTCCCCTGAGGGTCAGCCTCACCTGCTGGGTCGGCCTCCCCTGAGGGTCAGCCTCACCTGAGAGTCAGGTTAACCTGCTGGGTCGGCTGGGTTGGCCTCACCTGAGAGTCAGCCTCACCTGCTGGGTCGGCCTCACCTGAGAGTCAGCCTCACCTGCTGGGTCGGCCTTACCTGTTGGGTCAGCCTCTCCTGAGAGTCAGGTTAACCTGCTGGGTCGGCCTCACCTGAGAGTCAGCCTCACCTGCTGGGTCGGCCTTCCCTGAGAATCAGCTTCACCTGCTGGGTCGGCCTCACCTGCTGGGTCAGCCTCACCTGAGAGTCAGGTTAACCTGCTGGGTCGGCCTCCCCTGCAGGTCAGACTCCCCTCTAGATCTGCCTCCCCTCTGGGCCCGCCTCATTATCTCGAATGAACTTGCCAGAAACCAAGGAAAACGTCTCCTTTGAATCTTCCCCACTATGTTCCTTTATCCCCTTTGGGAAGAGAACTGCTTTAAAACTTAAAAATCTCACAGATTTTGCACATGTGAGTAATAAACGGACGAATTAGAGACGCAGCGGGTCAGCACCCTTGCTAGAGAGGCTGAGCCGGCCGGAGCCTGGAGGCAGGACAGGTTCCTGGCAAGGCCGGGTGTGGGTGTGGGTGCCCTCCCGCGGGGTCAGGCGTGTCCTCGTGCCTTACGACCCCGAGCCGCCTGACTTGTGCCTTTGTAGTAACGAGCTGAGCATGAAGACGGATTCCCGCCTCAACTTGCTGGACGACGGGACCTTGATGATCCAAAACACGCAGGAGACCGACCAGGGCATCTACCAGTGCATGGCCAAGAACGTGGCCGGGCAGGTGAAAACACAGGAAGTCACCCTCAGGTACTTTGGGTCTCCAGGTACGTGCAGAGGACGGCGCGCGAGGGTCCTCCAGAACCGCCGTCCCCCGCGCCCGGCCGGGTAGGGACGCGGGAGGGACGCCGGGGGGACGCACGTGTGCCAGGCCGCCACGCGCCCTCGGCCCGCCCTCAGACTGACGTTTCCTTAGAAGGGGCCCGTTTGTGTTCGCTGCCGCGAGCGGTCGCCTTAGACTTATTCGCAAGTCGATCCAGCCCCCTCCGAGCTTTGCAATAGTTACCGTCCACCGGGCAGGGGAAGTGCCCGGGCACCTGGCACGCGTTCTTAGGTTTCCGGAGCCCAAGTCCCCCGTGTCTGCACAGCAGGCCGAGGTCGGCTGCTTCCGCGGGTGAGACACCGACTTGGGGCCGCAGCGTCCTTCCCGCTCCCGAATCGCCCTCTCCCGGCGCGTCTGCCCCTCCGCCGGCGCCGCTTCCTTAGCGCCACGCGGGGCCCAGCAAGCCTGAGGGCTTGGGTCTCCCTCCCTGCGGCTTTCGCTGTGTCACCGGGGGCGGCTCGGGGCCGGCCCACCCGGCCTGCGTGTGACGGTCGTGCCGGCCGGCCTCGCCTCTGCGTGTGCCCCTGAAGTGCTTGGCGCGTGGCGGCGGCGGGAGCACGTGGCCGCCCCGTGCGTTTGACTCTGGGGCTCGCGTCCGCGCGGTGGCCTCATCTGCAGCCTGCGCTGCTCCGGAATCGCTGACGTTAGGGTCGTTTCTGCGTTTCCGTCACCTGCCGCTCCTTAGGCACGTGGGGATGGAGCGCGAACGTTGACCCACGTGACCGACGCGCAAGTGTGTCTTCCTGCTTCTGTCCCCACCCGCCGGCTTCCTCCTGCATCCCCGGCGCCTGCCTGCCTGACCGCTCCTCGTGTCGGCTTCTCTCGCTCTTCCCCTTCCAGAGCTGGACACGTCACCCATCCGGTGGTCCCGGCTCTTTAGCGGGAACACCTGAGGCTGTCCCCATGTCCTTTGCTATCATAGGTCCATGTCCCTTCCTCCGGACCTCTCGGGCCTGATACCGTTTGGAAATCGGAAACTTGGGGAATTCCAGTGGGGTCCCCGGGTGCGGAACCTGTTCCGCTGGCCCGTGCCGTGCGGGGTCCCGGGTTCCACCCTGCGGTGGGCGCCCGCCGCGAACCGCGTGGACGCTGGCAGGACGTGACATACGCACACACCGTAAACTCCCCGGTGCCGGATACGCCCAGGTTTACAAATAAGTTATGAGAAAGGGTTTTATTTTTGGAGCATTTTTGGATTCTGGAATCGGGGAGAAGCGTGTTCTGGCCTGAATGAAAACATCACAGGAATGCCAAAAAAAAAAAAAAAGCAAAACCCCACCCTATGTGGGTCCGTACGTTGCTCCCCGGGCTCGTACAGTCCTGGGAGTGCCGTCGGGCCCGGGGGTGCGTGCCCGTGTGCCGCGGGCGGCCCATAGCTGTGCACTTGGTGCCACCGGCCCGTGAGTTCTGTTGTGCACAGAATCCCTCACAAAACACGCTGCTCCGGGCGTGGATTTCTCTTCTGGATTCAGATAGCGCAGCTTAAATTTGCATTTTTGTTTCCGTGGGGCAGATGGGTCGTTTTCCTAGGTTCTAAGTACGGTTTAAACACGGTGACTTCTGCAAGTAAGGACCTCTGGTGAGGTTTGGCTGCACTGACCGAGGTCCTTAGGATAAAGAAGGCGGGGCCGCCTCCGGGGGTCAGTCCACGCCGCAAGAGGACGTGGCCGGGCCGCCTCTCGGGCGCTGACCGTCCGGACCCAGGCACGCGCGTCCTCGCTGCCCGCGCGTTGCTTTTTTAAACGAGAAAGACGGCGGAGAGCGCGTGCTGATTAAATTGTCTTTGCTTTACTCCTTTGAAGGGCGATAGATGGAAAGAAGATGGAGAAACCCAAGCAAAACGCGGCTGCTAACCTGGAGGAAATTAACCCAGAACTTGTGTTTCGTTGTGACAGCTCGACCCGCTTTTGTAATCCAGCCACAGAACACGGAGGTGCTGGTCGGGGAGAGTGTCACCCTGGAGTGCAGCGCCACGGGCCACCCTCCGCCGCGGATCACCTGGACCAAAGGGGACCGCACGCCCCTGCCCGAGGACCCTCGCGTGAGCATCACCCCCTCGGGCGGCCTTTTCATACAGAACGTCCTGCAGGACGACAGCGGCGAGTACACGTGCTTCGCCTCCAACAGCGTGGAGAGCATCCACGCCACGGCTCTGATCATCGTGCAGGGTGGGTCAGGGCGCCCCTCCGCGCGCCATCCCCGCCCCGCCCCGCCCCGCGGCTTCGTTTCCCTGCGCCCTTCCCACGGCTGACATCTCCTCTGCGGTTGGGGGGGTCTCTTCTGAGTGGAAGGACTTGCGTGCGTCTCGGGGCCTGGCGTGAGCACCCTGGCTGTGGGTGCAGGACGCTGAGAGCCTGTCGCTGTGAGGCCTCAGCCGTGAATCCCCCAACGTCCCAACCGCCCCGTTAGTGGGTTTAGTAGTTTAGAAATTGCCAAGTGGGGCGTTTGCGTGGAGGCCCCACGACAACATAGGGCAAAACGCAGGGAAACCGGCGCTTCCGTCCTTGTGCCTCTGCAGGCCCGGTCTGCCTGCAGGGACGCCGCCTCGCGAGCACTCTGCCCGGAGTCCCCCCTGCGGCCTTTCTCTGCACACGTGACACGCACTCCTGTCACCCCGTCAGTACATCTGTTCGGGTGGACTCGGTGTGCACCTGGGCCGTGTGGCGTCAGCCCGCAGTTAACGGGCCCCTCCGGTCCCCTGCAGCTGTGCTTTGTGACTCTTAGCCACCTGCCTTGGGTTCCCCTCCCCGCCTCGGGCAGCTGGGGTGCCCACTGTGCCCACTGTGCCCTCTGCACGCTCTACTTCTGCGTCCCCCGCACCCTCTGCACCCTCTTTGCCCTCTGCATGCTCTACAGCCTCTGTGCCCCCCGCACCCTCTGCACCATCTGTGCCCTCTGCGCCTTCTATGCCCTCTGCACGCTCTACAACCTCTGTGCCCCCTGCACCCTCTGTACCCTCTATGCCCTCTGCACCCTCTGTGCCCTCTACACCCTCTGCACGCTCTGTGCCCCCTGCGCCCTCTGCACCCTCTGCACGCTCTGTGCCCCCTGCGCCCTTGTGCCGGGTGGCCCGCAGCTGCCTGGTTAGCAGACAGGATGATGCTCTTGATGCTCTTGATGTTTTCATGCCCTTCCCTATCTTGTCCCCCTGCTCGCAGACCCTCCCCCTGCAGCGTGGCTGGTGGCCCATCTTGGTGCCCTGGCCTCTACAGGGAGCACAGACAGGGACGCTACCTTACAGCATTTCTACCCCAAACCGTCTCTGAGATGTTTCTGTGTTTCCTTGCAAAGCTCTCCCCCAGTTCACCGTGACCCCTGAGGACAGAGCGGTCATCGAGGGTCAGACGGTGGATTTCCAGTGTGAGGCCAAGGGCTACCCGCAGCCGGTCATCGCCTGGACCAAAGGAGGTGAGCGCTGGCCGGCGCCCGGGGGACTCACTGCACTCACTGCACACGCGGGAGGCAGGTCCGTCTGCCCTTCCCCTGCCCCGGCCCGGGGGACCCGGGTGTGGGCCCACGGCTACCGCGCTGCACACGCGCACTGTCCCGCCTTCTGCTGCGCTCTGCTCCGGAGTCCCTGTCATACCTCGAATCACTTAAGGAGCATCTTGATGAAATCTAATAGCAGGTAGTGTAGAACTTTCCAGAAACCGTCAAAGCATGGGTTTCTAGAAGCTCGCTGTCGCTTCGTTCTCTGGGGCTGTGATGCCGTCTCTCCATCCGAGGTTAGACGGCCGATCCCCCTGATTCCTTGCCCCCCCCCACTCCAGCGGCTAGACTGCTGGCCAGTGACTTGATCACGACGCAGACGTGCCCCGGGCACCAGTGGCCTGGCTGGGAGGTGGCGGGGGGGGGGGGAGGAGGTGGCCTCAGGGCTCAGTCCGGGGTTGACCTCGAGGACCTGCCGCGAAGCCCAGCCATGCCACGGGGGGCAGCTCCCTGCCTTCATGTCGGAGGAGTAAGCACCTGAGGTCCCACCACCCTGTGCCCAGACAGGAGGGACTCGTCCAGGGGCAGGTGCCTGCACCTTCCCCGGGTGTCGCGGGTGTTAGGAACCTGTGGCCCCCGACCCCTCCCCAGCGGGCCGTCCTTGGGCCGACGCCCCCGAGCCCCCTGTACCCCTCCCCACGTCTCATCTGCTCCCTGCTTCTGGGGAGTTCGTCGGAGGCGGGGGTGCCCTGTCCCCGAGCCGGCCGCACACCGCTTGTGCTGGAATGTGGCTCGGTTGGCGCCGGTCATTCCTGTCGCTCTGCTCGCTCCAAGATCGTTCTGCTCCACCGGCTTTCCCGGGTGCCGCCCGCGCCCCATCGCACCGGTGCCCCGTGCCTTTCAGGGAGCCAGCTGTCCGTGGACAGGAGGCACCTCGTCCTCTCGTCGGGAACGCTCAGGATCTCGGGCGTCGCGCTGCACGACCAGGGCCAGTACGAGTGCCAGGCCGTCAACATCATCGGCTCCCAGAGGGCCGTGGCCCACCTGACCGTGCAGCCCAGGGGTACGTGCTTCCGGGCTGCGGGGAAGGGCAGGCCCCCTGCCGCCGGCGCCACCTCCCTGCCCGTGACCAGCGCCGCTCTCCTCTGAACACCTGTCCCTGGCACCTGGGCCCCGGGTGCGCGTCCTGCGTGGAATCCCCCCACCTCAGCCCGTGACCACGCTCGTGCTGAGCTCTGACAAGGCCGACTCGTCCGTGTTCCCCGGGGCCGACCGATGCCCCGTCAGGCGGGATGGCTCTGCGGTCCTCTCTGGGACGCTCGGTGCCAGGCGCCGGGTCTGGCGGCCGCTGGCCCGTGGACAGACCCTGACCATGTCCCAGAGATCCCATCTTGCCCGGCTGTCCTATGAGCCTTCACCCCCATCTTCCCTGTGTCATTTCTGGGAGCCCCCGACGGTCATCTCCACACGGGGCACCTGAGGCAGGGAGAGCTGAGGCTCGCGGGGCCTCTCCCGGTGCTTGGGGAGGGCCCTCCCCCGACGGCTGGGGCCTGGCTGGGTGTCCTGTTCCCTAGGCTGCTGCACTGGCTCTGGGTGCTCGGCCCGCCCTTCTTGCTCCTTGCTGGGCAGGGCTGGGGGTGCCTGTTGTGTGGGAATGTGGGGGGTCCCTGAAAGGCCAGGCCCCTCGATCCCCAGGTGAGACCAGCTTTTCTCCTAAGTGTGCATCTCCCGGCCTCACGCCAGCCTCTCCCCAGGGCCCGTCCCCTCCGCCCCCTTTCTCCGTGTTGACACAGCTGGAAGCGGGGCGGGGGGGGACCTTGTGCCGGCCAGGAGTGCCCTGGGCCTGCCCTGGCTGAGGACGATGGGCCGTGCCCTTCTGAAGCTTTGCGGCTCGGGTGACGAGGGTCCAGGTCCTCCCCGGTCAGCTGGCCCTCCTTGCCTTGCAGTCACGCCGGTGTTTGCCAGCATTCCCAGCGACATGACGGTGGACGTGGGCAGCAATGTGCAGCTGCCCTGCAGCTCCCAGGGCGAGCCCGAGCCCGCCATCACCTGGAACAAGGTACCGGGGCGCAGGCCGGGGCGCGGGGTGGGAGCAGCCCCCAGCTCGCCACTCCCACGCAGGGTCCCCGCGGAGAAAACCACGCACTGTAGCCCCGATGCTGTGCGACCCTTAGTAGCAAAACGGGAAGGAAACGGACCGAACGCTGTCCTTCTCACGTTCCTCTCAGTGACAAAAGCAAAGCAAACCCTCCGGTTAGATCCATGGCCCCATCGTCAATAGAGAAGGTTTTCGGTGGTTCCCGTAGTTCTCCGCGTTGCTCCTGTGAAGCCCAAGACTAAATTGCGTTGCAGCTTTTGGCCATTAGGATTGAGGGTGTCAACGGGGTGTGTGTCCGTGGAGGGCAGGGGGCCCACGGCAGGGGGCCCTCCCCGGAGGCCTGCATCCTGGGGGCCGCTTACCCCCCGCCCGCCAGCCCTCAGCTGCCCTCTGCTGGGACCCCGCGTGGCCACCCCGCTGGCCCCGCGGCTGTGCTCCCACCCGTCCTCGGCCGGGCACGTCGCCTGCCGTCCGCCCCTGTGGCTCGGGTGACCTGTGTCCCGGGAGACCTTGGCCAGGGCCCCGCTGCATCACCCGGTGCCCACGCTCTATGCCTTCCCCGCCGTCATGCGGGTCCCCTGGGGGGTTTCCTTTTCTGGGCCCCCAACCCTGGTCCTGCAGAATCCAAGGGCCTTGCTCTCTGTCTTCATCTTTTTGGATCTTTTGCAAGAGTTGAAGGCGAGTTTCAGTAAACTGGAGGGAATCTCCCCTTCTCCGCAGTTTTGCACAGATCCGAGCGGAGCGTCTGGGCCCCACACACCTGTGCGGTGCTCACGGTGGTCCCTCTGCCCCCAAGTAGAACAGCTCCTGCTTCCCGCCTAATTCCTGGCATCCTTTCTGTTCTGCTTCGCTCCAGGATGGGGTTCAGGTGACGGAAAGTGGGAAATTTCACATTAGCCCCGAGGGGTTCCTGACGATCCACGACGTCGGGACCGCGGACGCAGGCCGCTACGAGTGCGTGGCGCGGAACACTATCGGCCAGGCGTCTGTCAGCATGGTGCTCAGCGTGAGCGGTGAGTTCGCGGGCCGGCGGGGACGCTCGCAGCGTGGGCTCAGGCAGCAGGGGAGCACGTGGCCCAGGGCACGTCCAGACCCGCCGTCGGATTCTCAGAAGGTGGCGCGTCCCTGGTTGCAGGGGGCAGGGGGGGCGCCAGGGCCCCGAGAGGGTTGCTGCCTGGCCGGCATCACGCCCTCGGGCAGCCGCCCCCTCTCGCTGCCGCCCTGAGACTGCAGGCCCCGTGGGCCCTCCTTGGTCGGGGATTTGGGGGTTGGCAAGGCCGTCACCCAGACCCATTCAGATGGGACAGCGTGTGGTCGAGTCACCGTCTGGCGGGCGTGCCGAGCCGACGCGGCCGTTGCTTTAAGAGCCGGTGCCGCTTTGCCGTGCTCGCTCTCGTTCTGGACGGGGCCACGCGTCTTCCCAGGACCAGTGTCCTCCATCGGGGGCCGTCCCCTGCCCTGGACCGGATCCAGCCGCTGCGTCTGCCCCTTGCCAGCCCCGTTCCCCCGTTCCGTCCACACACGGCCACCACCTTCCTCAAACTGCAGGTCCTGTGATGTGTCACAAATACCTCCTTGTGGGCCGTGGCCCCGGGGTGAAGCCCGCAGTCTCAGGTTTGACCCAGACTCGCATCTCACACCCATCCCATCCCGTCCAGCTTCCCCGTGCCAACCTGGGCGGCCCGGCCTGAGTGTCCACATCCTTCACTTGGGCCGTGCGGCTGCCTTTCCCACTCTTGAGCGCCTGCAGGTGGGATGGGGTCTGGTGGGCTTGTGCACCCAGCACCTCCCGGTGCCTGAAGCCCGTGGGTGCTCACCAAATGGGAACCACAGAGGAATAGCTGGGAGCCTGGTTTAGGGGGGGGTTTAAGGGAAAAATATCATTTTCTCATTATATATGGTGTGTGAAATGGATGTAAAATTAGATTGATGAGTTCTGTGATTTTAGTTTTTTCAGTTACAATTTTTGATACCAAAAAAATGTTACTTTGATACAAATTACTTACATATGAGATTTAAAAACAATCTCCTACCCATGATCCTGCTTCCAAGAAATAACCACCATTGACATTTGGGTGAATTTCCTGTATTTTTTTGTAAAGATAGGTAGGTAGGTATATATTTTCAAATTATCTTTGTGATCATCATTTAGAGAAAAACAAATCCAAGTTGTTTGTAATAATGAAATATCCGTCACAAAAATGTGTAAAATCATCTGATTCGTTTGTCTACCACTTGGCATAAAAATATTAGGTTCACACCTTAGTAAATTTGGCTCCACTGGAGACATACCGAGTGGGGGTTTCTGCTGAGGAAATGCTGTTGGGCCACGTGGTGCGTGGGCGGGTGAATGGTTCAGACGCTGGAGCGGCTCACCGGCAGCGTGAGAGGGTCGGGTTTGCAGAGCACACGGGGGCGGCTGCACCGGGCTCTGTGCAGGGCGCCCAGGGTCGGGGTGCACCCAGTGTCGGGGTGCGCCCAAGGTCGCGTTAGGCAGCCCCTTCCGGCTCAGCGTGGAGACGCTGGTGGCACAGGGACGAGGAGCAGCAGAGCCACCAGTAGGTTCCAGCCGGGAGCGTGGGGGTGCGGGGAGGCCGCCGGAGGGGACCACCCACTTCAGCAAATTCTGAGAAGCAGAGCCACGTGCAGCGGCCAGTGCGGAGCCTGAGGTTGGACGCGCCGAAAACCAGGAGGCCCGTGGAGGCCCCGGGGGAGGGCGGCCAGTCTGGGGCCTTGCTGGCCACGCCTTCCTTTGGTTCTTATTCCACGTACGTGGGAAGTCCGTGGGCGGTCTGCTTTGCTCAGCGGTGGCACCGGCCAGCCGTAGGGACAGGTGCGAGGAGGCAGTGAGCCCAGTGACTGGCCGCAGATCCACGGGCCGCCGCCGTGGCCGCCAACCTGGCCGACAGAGCAGGGCAGACCCGGCAGGGAAGGGGCGTCGACTTCTGTGTCCACAGGTCAGGGCTGGCGGGTGACCATGGCACCGACGGGATCGCCCAGGGGCAGCCTAGGGCAGGTAGGCGGCTGGCAGCTGGGCCCCGGCCGCTCTGGCGGGACGAGGAAGTGGCCACACCCCCGAGCGGACCAAGGAAGAGTGGGCGTCGGGACGCCAGAGCGGGGACCAGTCAGGTCTGGGGACCTGTGGGTCAGACGAGGACAGAGAACGAGCCTGACCCTGCAAAGGACGGCTCGGAGGTGTGAGGAGTCGGCAGGAGGGACACCCCAGGCGGAGGAAGTATATGTATCCCAGGTGGGAGGAGGGATTTCCCACACGGAGGAAGGATATCCCACGCGGGAGAAAGTGTCCCCCAGGTAGGAGGCAGTGTATCCCAGTCCGGAAGAAGTGTATCCCGGTGGAGGGCGAGGAAGTGTATCCCGGGGGTAGGAAGTGTATCGGGGGGAGGAAGCGTATCCCCAGGCCAAGCGAGAAGCATTGCTCTAGGTCCTTCCAGCGGCGTCAAATTCCGTGGGAAGGCGGCGAGCCGAGGGAAGGCCGTGCAGCCGCTGGCCGAGTGCGTCCCTGGTGCCGTGGGCACCGGCCGCGGCCGATTGGTCGGGTGGGGGTATTTTGTTCGGAAGCTGTGGTATTCAGGGACAGGAAAGACGGGAGTAGGAAGTGAGGAACGGGGGCACCCGGGGGCGCAGTGGTGGGGCGCCTGCCGTCAGCTCAGGTCACGCTCTCGGGGTCCTCGGATCGAGTCCCGCGTGGGGCTCCCTGCTCAGCGGGGGGCCTGCTTCTACCCTCTCCTCCCACTCGTGCTCTCTCTCAAATAAATAAATTAAAATCTTATAAAAGAAGAAGATCTGGCACAGCTTCAGAGGGTCCCAGGCTAAGCCGTGTGCACACGTGCTCCCGCGTGTGTGGGGGTGGTGACGGGGATCCGTGTCGGGGAGGCTTTGGCCTTTGGTGGGAAGGAGCTCGAGGGGCGCAGGCCGCCGGCCGCGCTGCCCAGAGCACCTGCAGCCCCGCTCTGCAGGGACAACTGCCCTGTCCCCTTCCGTGTCCCCTTTCCCGTCGTCTTAGGGGCATCGCGTGATGTCAGGACTAAGGTCTGTGATGTGCGTCCTGCTGGGAACCGGCCCCTGGGGTGACTGCAGCTTCGCTGTGCGAGCAGGACGCGGGGACCGCGAGCCTCCCGTGTAAACGACGGCGCGTGCAGACGCTGCCGCGGGAGGCACGCGGGGGCGGTTTCCTGTAACGATCGGCTTCCTGTTTTCCAGTTCCCGACGTCAGTCGAAACGGCGACCCGTTCGTGGCCACCTCGATCGTGGAAGCGATTGCGACCGTGGACAGAGCCATCAACTCGACCCGCACACACCTGTTTGACAGGTACGGCGGGGGCGGAGGCGCGCGCACACCTCCGCTCGCTCGGCCCCTGGGGGGCGCAGAGCCGGGACCTGTTGCGTCTGAGGGAAAACCTTGTAGTTTGAGCATCGACGTAGTCGGCGTCGGCATCAGGTGTCGTGGGGGTCAGATCCGAGAGCCGCGTCCTTTCTGAGTAGGAGCCACAGAGCACACGTCCTAGGAGGTCTCGCCCCGAGAGCAGGCCCTCGGGCCGTAGCGTAGTCCTCGTTGGCAGCTCCTAAGCGTCTTATTCTGCATCGTAACTGGAACAGATGACCTGTGTTTTCTCTATTGACTTAATTGTTTGTTTTTAGTGTCTTTGGTTTTGTTGTGTTTGATGCCTTCCACTTGGGATGAGTAAGGTACGCAACATCACGTCTCTAGAAAAGTAGCTACAGAAATACTTAGTGGCAATAATTATGTTTTTGGATGTGACTGATTTCTGTCCTCAAACGTTTCTTCTGTCTTCCCCGTGTGCTCCTGACCCCCTGGCAGCCGCCCCCGAACCCCCAACGACCTGCTGGCCTTGTTCCGCTACCCGAGAGACCCCTACACCGTGGAGCAGGCGCGCGCGGGAGAGATATTTGAGCGGACGCTGCAGCTGATTCAGGAGCACGTGCAGCACGGCCTCATGGTCGACCTGAACGGAACAAGTCAGTCCCCCCCACCCCCACCCCCACCCCCAAGCGCCGGCCGCTCCCGCGTGCCCCGCTGAGTGAGGACACGCCTGCCCAGGTGTGGGCCGTGCTGGGTCCCGCAGCCACCACCTCCCGGGCAGGGTCGAGCCCCTGGGATCTGGGACCTGGCCCCTGGGACCTGGCCACTCGGCTGTGGTACGGGAACCCCGGACAGGGGCGTCGGGCCGCCCTGGTGCCCCGTGGACCCGCTGCCAGCAGAGGTGCTAGCGGCCGGGGTTTCCACCCTGTTGGAGCCTCCCTTCTCCTTCGGCAGCGAGCGGCGTTTAAAGCTCTCGTGAGCGTGTGCGCCGAGCTCCGGGGTCTCCTGACTTGCCGTCAGTGGGCCCATCTTGCCCGTCAGGGTGGAAACGTCCTTAAGAATTGAGCGTTCCTGGATACAAATGTGCAATGGCAGGTGCTCGTGGGGTGTCCCGGGGGGACCGGGGCGGCAGGTGACCGTGGGGTGTCCTGGGGAGCCTGGCATGACAAGTGTCCGTGGGGTGTCCCGGGGGGGCCGATGTGGCAAGTGTCTGTGGGGGTCCATGGGTGTCCAAGGGGTGCCGGTGTGGCAGGTGTCCATGGGGTATCCCAGGGGGCCTGGTGTGCAGGTGTCTGTGGGGTGTCCTGGGGGGGCCGGTGTGGCAGGTGTCCATGGGGGGGCCCGGTGTGGCAGGTGTCCATGGGTGTCCCAGGGGGCCCGGTGTGGCAGGTGTCCGTGGGTGTCCCGGGGGGCCCGGTGTGGCAGGTGTCCGTGGGTGTCCCGGGGGGCCCGGTGTGGCAGGTGTCCGTGGGTGTCCCGGGGGGCCCGGTGTGGCAGGTGTCCGTGGGTGTCCCGGGGGGCCCGGTGTGGCAGGTGTCCGTGGGTGTCCCGGGGGGCCCGGTGTGGCAGGTGTCCGTGGGATGTCCCAGGAGAGAGGAACCTGCTGGCAGTGAGGTGCCTGGCGTGTGGAGTGCCTCCAGATGTGGCTGGAAGGTGGAGGTGACATCACTTGCGGCCAGAATGTGGGGAGTCAGGTGATAGGGTCTCTGCCCTGGGGGCTGGAAGTCCAGAGGTGACGGTGACGCAAAGGAGCAGGTGCGGTGAGGTGGGGGGGAGCTGTCTCACCTCCGAAAGCTCCAGGCATGTACCAGGATGCAGCTCCCTGGGCCCCCGGTCCTGCTTCCACAAAGCCGGTGCCATGATCCCGGTGGAAGAGAGACCATCGGAGCCGCCCGCCGACAGCCCCCCGGGGATCCCTGTGTCCCAGGCTCTCGGGCGCTACCCGTCCTCACGTCTAGTGTCTTCGCGGGTGGCTACCTGTGTGCATCCAGGGACAGTGCCCGTTTCTAGCGCGGAGCACGGGACGATGTGGTCAGAGGCGGTCGGGCGGTTGGTGGGATTCCTGGTGCGCGGCCATCATCGGGACTGGCTCGTGCCCCGCGGTGACCCACTGCCCGGTTTTGTCGGAGGCGCGGGGCGCAGCGTCGTCAGCTGCTTGCAGTCCCGGCTGTCACACATCCGCGTCACGGGGCAGCCTGCATGTGCAGCCTAGACAGCCGGGGCCCTGGGCGCGGTGCGGGAGGGGGCCTCCTCCGGGGCCTGTCCGCGACCCCCGACCTCTGGGGCTGCTGGCACCCATGCCCCGGTGTCTGAGCCCGTGTCGGGGAGCTGCCTGCTGACTCAGCCTCCACGGGTGACTGAGCCTGGGGGCGCACAGCTGGTGTCCCGGGCCTCCCGCAGCCCGTCGGCGCCCGCTTCTGATGGCGACACCTCCTGCCTCCCGCCCCGTGGGGGGTCGTTCAGACGCCGCCCCCACAGATCGGGTCTGGCCCGCTTCCGTTACACCAGAGTCCGTGTTGATCGGCTCTGAGCAGACAGCGGAGAGAGGTCGTGGTGAGGGGCACCCGGCAGGGTGGGCCGAGGGTGCCTGTGCACACACGCGCTCCTGCTGGGTGCGGGGGTCTGCGGGCAGCCCCCAGAGCAGGCCCCGGTGCACGCCGGGTCCTCCCTGCCGAGTGGACCCCGGGCCGTCCCCTCCCAGCGGGCAGGTCTGGGGAGGACTGGGGGCTGGGGCCGCGTGTCGCGCCACCGCCCCGGGGAGTAAGGCGCTCCCCTCTGCCGCAGGCTACCACTACAACGACCTGGTGTCACCCCAGTACCTGAGCCTCATCGCCAACCTGTCGGGCTGTACCGCGCACCGGCGCGTGAACAACTGCTCGGACATGTGCTTCCACCAGAAGTACCGCACCCACGACGGCACCTGCAACAACCTGCAGCACCCCATGTGGGGCGCCTCGCTGACCGCCTTCGAGCGCCTGCTGAAAGCCGTGTACGAGAACGGCTTCAACACGCCGCGGGGCGTCAACCCCGGCCGGCTGTACCACGGGCACGCGCTCCCCATGCCCCGGCTCGTGTCCACCTCGCTCATCGGCACGGAGACCGTCACGCCCGACGAGCAGTTCACCCACATGCTGATGCAGTGGGGCCAGTTTCTGGACCACGACCTGGACTCCACGGTGGTGGCCCTGAGCCAGGCCCGCTTCTCCGACGGGCAGCACTGCAGCTCCGTGTGCAGCAGCGACCCCCCGTGCTTCTCGGTCGCCGTGCCCCCCAACGACCCCCGCGTCAGGAACGGGGCGCGCTGCATGTTCTTCGTGCGCTCCAGCCCCGTGTGTGGCAGCGGCATGACGTCCCTGCTCATGAACTCCGTGTACCCGCGGGAGCAGATCAACCAGCTCACCTCCTACATCGACGCCTCCAACGTGTACGGGAGCACGGAGCACGAGGCGCGCGCCATCCGGGACCTGGCCAGCCACCGCGGGCTGCTGCGGCAGGGCATCGTGCAGCGCTCGGGGAAGCCGCTGCTGCCCTTCGCCACCGGGCCGCCCACGGAGTGCATGCGGGACGAGCACGAGAGCCCCATCCCCTGCTTCCTGGCCGGGGACCACCGCGCCAACGAGCAGCTCGGCCTCACCAGCATGCACACGCTCTGGTTCCGGGAGCACAACCGCGTGGCCACGGAGCTGCTCGGCCTGAACCCGCACTGGGACGGCGACACCGTGTACCACGAGGCCAGGAAGATCGTGGGCGCGCAGATGCAGCACATCACCTACCAGCACTGGCTGCCCAAGGTGCTGGGCGAGGTGGGCATGAAGGTGCTGGGCGAGTACCGCGGCTACGACCCGGGCGTCAACGCCGGCATCTTCAACGCCTTCGCCACGGCCGCCTTCAGGTTCGGCCACACGCTCATCAACCCCGTGCTCTACCGGCTGGACGAGGACTTCGAGCCCATCGCGCAGGGACACGTCCCCCTGCACAAAGCCTTCTTCTCCCCCTTCCGCATCGTGAACGAGGGCGGCATCGACCCGCTGCTCAGGGGCCTGTTCGGCGTGGCGGGCAAGATGCGCGTGCCCACCCAGCTGCTGAACACGGAGCTCACCGAGCGGCTCTTCTCCATGGCGCACACGGTGGCCCTGGACCTGGCCGCCATCAACATCCAGCGGGGCCGCGACCACGGCATCCCGCCCTACCACGAGTACCGGGTCTACTGCAACCTGTCGGCCGCCCACACCTTCGAGGACCTGAAGAACGAGATCAAGAACCCCGAGATCCGGGAGAAGCTGAGACGGTGAGTCCACGGGGACTGGGGGGCGTCTTTGGTCGGTAAAGGCCGTGCCTGGGAGCAGCCCCCTGCCCCGGTGGTGGAGGGGACCCTGGACCCTGGAGGGTGGAGCCTGCAGAGGGGGCGGTGGGGGGTGGGTGAGCTGGTGCAGGGGGAGGGGACTGCCCGCAGGGAGCACAAGAGCCCCCGCCTGGGGGAGCCTGGCTGTGGGGGGCGCTCCCGTGGCCTCCCCCGAATGCCTGTGGGGCATGCGGGGTGGAGCTGCGGGGGAGAAGGGCTGGGGGGGGTGTAGGTGGGGAGCTTTGGGGGTGAGCTGGGGGGGCTATGGGGCTGGAACTGCGAGGGGGCTGTGGGGGGGTGGAGCTGCGGAGTGGAGCCACGGGGGTGGAGCTGTGGGGGCATCTGCGGGAGTGGAGCTGCGGGGGGTGGGGGGGCGGGCAGGGGTAGAGCTTGGGGGAAGGTGGAACTGCATAGTGGAGCCACTGGGGGTGGAGCCGTGGGGCATCTGGGGGGGGAGCTCCGGGGTGGAGCTGGGGGGGGGTCTGCGGGGCAGTTAGCTGCGGGGGGAGCTGAGGTGGCAGGGCCCAGGGGGGGCTGGGGAGTTGCAGGGGAGGAGCTGCGGGGGGTGGAGCTGCGGGGAGGGGTAGCTCCAGGGTGAAGCTGTGGGTCTGCGGGGGGCGGGGGGGGGGGGTAGCTGCTAGGGGAGCTGCAGTGGCAGGGCTGGGGGGGGAGTTGCAGGGGGGGAGCTGCGGGTGCGGGAGCTCCGGAGTGGAGCTGTGGGGGGGTCTGCGGGGGTGTTAGCTGCGGGGGGGAGCTGCGGTGGCGGTGGCGGGGCCCAGGAGGTGGGGCCGCGGCCGAGGGGAGTTGCAGGGGGTGGGGGGGTGGCTGCGGGGTGGAGCTGCGGTTCCCCCCCCCCCAGGCGGCAGGGGCTCAGGTCCAGGTCCAGGAGGGTGGGCGCTGCCGGGCACCGGCCCCTCCGTGGGGCTCCGCGTCGTGCCCCCCCCCCGTGCCCCCCGTGGCCCGCACGCTCGTCCCCCGCCCTCCTGGGGTCCCGGCCCCCGCCGGGGGCTGCCTCCCTCGTGCCCGCCGTCCTGGTTTCCCGGCACTGACCCCCCATTTCGTCCGCGGCCACGTGTCCGGGATCCCGCCGCCTCCCGCCACCTGCCGCCGAGGCTCCTCCCGCAGGACGCTCCTCCTGCTCCGCTGTGTCCGGCCCCGCAGGGCGCGGCCTTCTGGGGTCAGGGCCTGCCCCGCTGCCGCCCCCCCCACCGCTCCCCGCCACGCCCTGCGCGTTCGGTGAAGCCCACGCGGCGCGCCCCCAGCCCCGCGGGTCCCGGCCCACGCCCAGGCCCAGGCCCACGCCAGCCTCTGGGTCCGAGCTCCGCGCTCCGGGGTCGGGTCGGGCGGTCTCGGCGGCGGGGCCTGCGGGGTTCAGTGAGCCGCCTTTAGCCCCGGTGGCCGCGGGTTCCGCCCCGCCTTCCCCTCCTCTGCCCCCCTCGCTTCACACGGCTCAGAGGCGCTAGTGCCCCTGCGGAGGGGCGGAGTAGGGCCGCGGAGGGGTGGAGGGGCGGAGGGATGGAGGGGTGGAGGGGCAGAGGGGCATAGTGGGGCCGCGGAGGGGTGGGGCAGAGGGGTGGAGGGGCCGGAGGGGCGGAGTAGGGCCGCGGAGGGGTGGGGGCGGAGGGATGGAGGGGTGGAGGGGGCAGAGGGGCATAGTGGGGCCGCGGAGGGGTGGGGCGGAGGGGTGGAGGGGCCGGAGGGGCGGAGTAGGGCCGCGGAGGGGTGGGGGGCGGAGGGATGGAGGGGTGGAGGGGGCAGAGGGGCATAGTGGGGCCGCGGAGGGGTGGGGCAGAGGGGTGGAGGGGCCGGAGGGGCGGAGTAGGGCCGCGGAGGGGTGGGGGGCGGAGGGATGGAGGGGTGGAGGGGCAGAGGGGCATAGTGGGGCCGCGGAGGGGTGGGGCGGAGGGGTGGAGGGGCCGGAGGGGCGGAGTAGGGCCGCGGAGGGGTGGGGGGCGGAGGGCCTTAGGACTGCTGGTGGCGGGGAGGGGCGGGGCTGCGGACGGCGGAGGGACGAGGGACGCCCCGCGAGCCGGGGACCCCGAAGTCGCCCCACCTTAGGGCAGCACAGTCGCTCTCACTGTTGCTGCGCGGCGGCCGCGGGGAGGGGCCCTGAGGTCGGGCCGCGGCCCGCGCGCTTGGAGGCCGGCTCCGGGCCCGCGGGAGGAGGGCGCAGGGCCTGGCCGCAGAGGGGGCGCCCCGGGCCTCGCGGGAGCGGCCCCCGACGTGGAGGCTGTGCCAGCGGGGCCTTGGGCTCGTGGAGGGCGAGCGGCGTGGCGGCCCCCAGGTGCCCACACCTGCCCCCCTGCCGGCTCCTCGGGGACCCGCCGCGGCCCAGGTGTGCCAGGCGGTGCAGGTGGCCGCCCTTCCCGGACCGTGCTCGGTGGCCGAGGCCTGAGCCCCAGCCGCGGGCGTCCCCGCTGGGCGCCAGGGCCTCTTTGCGCTCGGGACCCCGCGGGCCGCAGGGGTTCGCCCAGCGTCTTTGCTCCGGAGCATTTGGGCCCCGTGGTCGTGGGCTCGCGGCCGCACACTCGTCCAAGAAGTAGGGGAACCCCCGTGTTACAATTAGTCCCTTAAAGATCTGCCTCTGGGGGCACCTGGGGTTGAGGCCGCGACCTCGGGGTCCTGGGTTCGAGTCCCACGCGGGCTCCCTGCCCAGCCGGGCTCTGCTGCTCCTCGCTCTGCCTCTCCCCATCTCTGTGCCTGCACGTGCTCTCTCTGTTACTCTATCAGATAAATACATAAAATCCTTAAAAATACATTAAAAAAGGGATCCCGGGTGGCTCAGTGGTTTAGCGCCTGCCTTTGGCCCGGGGCCTGATCCTGGAGACCCGGGGTCGAGTCCCGCGTCGGGCTCCCTGCACGGAGCCTGCTTCTCCCTCCTCCTGAGTCTCTGCCTCCTCTCTCTCTCTCTCTATCATGAATAAATAAATAAATCTTTAAAAGAAAAAAAAGAAAAGACACTGGAAGGGCAGACGTTACAGCGTCAGGGGTGGTTATTTCTGAATGGAGAAGCGGGATGTTACTCTTCTTTCTACCAGCTTGGTTTTTGTTGATTTTCTTTGTACCAGCCTGGTTCTTCTAAACTTAAATGTGTGCATGTGTGTGTTTTATTCACGTATATATAAACAAAGTATGGAGATTTTTAAAAATATGGATAGATGCTTTAAATGAATAGAAGTGAATTTTCTTTGTTAACAAAGTGGGAAAGATGCTAAATAATAATAAAAAATGAGGACTTTTTTTCATGTTTGCTTTATTCACTGCCTACAACTTTCTTCAGCAAATTTAAGGATTCACTTGTTTATTGTTTTGTGGTTTTTTTTGGTAGGTTATATGGATCCCCACTCAACATTGACTTATTCCCCGCCCTCATGGTGGAAGACTTGGTCCCAGGCAGCCGGCTGGGGCCCACCCTAATGTGTCTGCTGAGCACGCAGTTCAAGCGCTTGAGAGATGGGGACAGGTAAACCCAGGTGCCCCAAGGACAGGTGAAGTCAGATGCTATAGGGGACAGGTAAAGACAGGTGCTACAGGGCACAGGTGAGCGCAGGTGTCTGGGGGACAGGTGAATGCAGGTGATGTAGGCATCAGGTGAATGCAGGTGCCACAGGAACAGGTGAACACTGGTGCTGCAGGGGACAGGTGAATAGAGGTGCCACTGGTACGGGTGAAGACAGGTACACTGGGGATAGATGAAGACAGATGCCACAGGGCACAGGTGAAGGCAGTTTACCATGGGGACAGGTGAAGACAGTGGTATAGGGCACAGGTGAAGACAAGTACCATGGAGACAGGTGAATGCAGGACCACAGGACAGGTGAAGGCGGGTACCACGGGGACAAGTGGTTGCAGGTGTTCTGAGGACAGATGAAGACAGGTGCTTCAGGGCACAGGTGAAGGCAGTTGACCACGGGGACAGGTGAAGACAAGTGCTGCAGGGCACAGGTGAAGGCGTGCACCTTTCTGGAGACGCGGGGAGGCAGGAGCCGTTGGTGGCGGAGCTGACCGTCTGCCGCTTCAGCCCAGATTCTCTGTTGTTTCTCGAGAAGGGAACCGGGCCCGTGCGTCGCCCCGTGAGTCCACGTCGACTGGGTGGCGTCGCGCGGGGACAGGCCTCCGGGGAGCGTTGGCATTCACCCGTGTCTGTGCCTCTCTGCTTTCCTCTGGCCCCGGGGAAGCACAGGTTGTGGTACGAAAACCCGGGGGTGTTCTCCCCGGCGCAGCTGACGCAGATCAAGCAGACGTCCCTGGCCAGGATTCTGTGCGACAACGCCGACAACATCACGCGTGTGCAGCGGGACGTGTTCCGCGTGGCGGAGTTCCCCCACGGGTACGGCAGCTGTGACGAAGTTCCCAGGGTGGACCTGCGCGTGTGGCAGGACTGCTGTGAAGGTGCGCGTCCGGGGTGCGGGCGGGGTGCGCCGTCCTCGCCGCCTGCGGCCCACGGCTCGGGCGGCCACCCACGGGGCAGGGAGGAGGAGGGCCCTGCCGGGTCTGGGTCTGGCGCCCGCGGGGGACACCGACCCGCACTCCCCAGGGAGCACAGCACACGTCAGACTCACTGTGTAGACACGTTTGCTGCACGTTCCAAACGCCTGTGCCTACAGGTCCTGGAGCCTGTCGTGAGGGGTCGTGAGCCGGGGTGGCGGGGCCCCGTGGCTTCCCCGTGTCCCCAGGTCCCGCTGTGGCTCCCCGCCACCATCTCCTAATTCGGATGTAATTGGGGCTTTACTCAAACTGCAGTCTGGCCGCGGTCGAGGAGACCGGGCCACTCTCCCGCCCCGGGTCGCTCTCCTGCCCCGGGTCGCGGCCCCAGCTCCTCCTCTCCGCCCCCTCCGCCCCCTCCTTTCTGCGGGTCCTCCTTGGTAGGGGCCCCGGGCCGCAGGTTAGCGCTGTTCTTGCTCTGCGCACGTCTGTGCATGGCTGGGCGTCTGACCTGGTTGTGGCTCTGCCTCCGTCGGGCTGTCCTGTCTGCATGAACATACGATGCGTGTGTACAGCGTAGATGCGGCGCCCGGGTGTGTGGCACACGAGATTTGTAATAGTCTAGGATTCACGTGCAGATTCAGCCGGTTTACCGCCTGCCCCACGTCCCGAAACAGTCACGTTCTCGCTGTTACATCCAAGGGAAACTTGTTTTTGTTTTGTTTAGTTTTTTTTTTTTTTTTTTAAGAAATAACCTCGCTGGTGTGTCCAGCTCCGCGTGCGTTTCGGTGCCTGGGGCGGCGAGCTGGGTCCTTGCACCCGCAGGAAGCGGCTCTTCGGAAGCCCCTGGGCAAAGCCGATTCTGCACAAAACGCCGTGTCCTGATAGTGCTACCGGGTCCCCCCGCTGCTCGGTGGCGGCTGAGCCGGGTTTTCCGTTGTCTCGCTCAGAAAACCCAGAGCCCCGGGACAGATGGGCACTGGCAGCGGGCTTCGTCATCGGGCCGCTGTCCCTCGTGCACCTGCTGAGACCCCCACGCTGTCCCTCCAGGTCCGGAGCTGCCCTGGGTCAGGGAGGCTTCGTGAGCTTCGTCTTCCATCGTAGGTCAAAAGCCACGTTGGAAATATAGCAGAAAGACAAAGAATTGGGGTTTGACGGGCCCAAGTGTCAGGTCCTGTTTACTGTGCGATTTGAAAAATCAGAGAGCAGCTCCTCGAGCTCCCGCAGAGCCGTCAGCGCGTTTGTGGGGCGAGGCATGACGCTGGCGCGCGGGAGAGCCCTGAGAACCTCCGCGTGGGCAGTTTGTGTCTTCTTAAGTGAGAAACTGCCCCTTTGTGAGGATTGATGGGGCACACGCATGCACACGCACACACACGCACACACAAATGCACACGGCTTTTAAATAATTGCACTGATTTTAAAATAGTATAAGTAATTCACATACTTCATCGGATCTGTGTGTTGTTAGTTTTATCACGTATCGCTGTTCCCTGAATCCCTGATACGTGTGTCTGTATGAGTACACGTGCACACACGTGTCTCTGCACACACGTGTAGGTGCGCCTGTGTGCCCGCACGTGTGTACGCATGCGCCGTCTGCATGCGCCGTCTGCACAAGCATGTGCACGTGTTGTGTTCCTAAGGGAAGACGCATTTTTCCCTAAACTAGCGGAGGAGGTCGCAGGCAGCGTGCCGCCCTCCCCGGGAATGACAGGCGTGTGCAGGGGCCGCACAGGGCACGCGCTGCGCCCTTCCCACGCGGGGTCTCACGCCCAGCCCGTTGGCCGCCACAGTCCGCAGCAGGAGCTGGGCAGGCCTTCCCCTGCCCTGCGGAGACGGCCCCTCCCAGGGTTCAGTTCTCAGATTAGGTGCAGGTTGTGATGTGGGCGGGGCTGGCGCCGTGTGGGCGGGGCTGGGGCCCTGTTTGGGGGGAGCTGGGGCCTGTGGGCGGGGCTGGGACCTGTGGGCGGGGCTGGGACCTGTTGGGGGGAGCTGGGACGCTGTGGGCGGGGTTGGAGCCCAGTGGGGGGAGCTGGGGCCTGTGGGCGGGGCTGGGACACTGTGGGCGGGGTTGGAGCCCAGTGGGGGGAGCTGGGGCCTGTGGGCGGGGCTGGGACCTGTGGGAGGGAGCTGGGACACTGGGCGGGGTTGGAGCCCTGTGGGGGGAGCTGGGGCCCGTGGGCGGGGCTGGGACACTGTGGGCGGGGTTGGAGCCCTGTGGGGGGAGCTGGGGCCTGTGGGTGGGGCGGGGCCCTGTGGGGGGAGCTGGGGCCCTGTGGGCGGGGCTGGGACACTGGGCGGGGTTGGAGCCCTGTGGGGGGAGCTGGGGCCTGTGGGCGGGGCTGGAGCCCTGTGGGCGGGGCGGGGCCCTGTGGGCGGGGCTGGGGCCTGTGGGCGGGGCTGGGGCCCTGTGGGCGGGGTTGGAGCCCTGTGGGGGGAGCTGGGGCCTGTGGGCGGGGCTGGGACACTGTGGGCGGGGTTGGAGCCCTGTGGGGGGAGCTGGGGCCTGTGGGTGGGGCGGGGCCCTGTGGGGGGAGCTGGGGCCTGTGGGCGGGGCTGGGACACTGTGGGCGGGGTTGGAGCCCTGTGGGGGTAGCTGGGGCCTGTGGGCGGGGCTGGGTCACTGTGGGCGGGGCTGGAGCCCTGTGGGCGGGGCGGGGCCCTGTGGGCGGGGCGGGGTCCTGTGGGCGGGGCGGGGCCCTGTGGGCGGGGCTGGCACTCTGAGCAGCTCCTGGAGGCTCCCCTGTGCCTGGTCCTTCCACTAGGCACCTGGACGCGGGTCACCTGGCTGGAGCATGAATCCCGCGTTTGCCACGTGTGAGATCGGGAAGGTCTCTGGGTTGGGAAGGTGAAGGCCGTCAGTCTCGCTAGTGAGCACCTCCTGTCACCCCGAGGCCGCCTGGGCTGCGGGCCACCAATGCTGCTGGTGATGAGCGCTTCCCCCTCGGAGCGTGACCCGGGGCCTGTACCCTGTGAACCCGTGTCAGGCTGGGGTCTTGGGAGCTGGGCCAGGTTTGAGTGGGAAGCTGGTTGCTGCTGAGTTAAATCCGAGAATGTGAGGTCGGGTTGTCTGCGGGTCTGTCCTGTGCGTGGCGGTGTCCTTGCGTTCCATTGGCGGTCACGGCCGGCTGGCCCGGGGAGGAGCGTGCCAGCCTTTTCCGCATCCTTTCTTCCTCCCGGGATTTCTGCCGCTGCTCTGGACACTTTAGCATTTGGGAAGGGCCGTTCGTAGCTTTGGCCACAGTCCTGGGTGGTGGGGCCCGGGCTGGAACCGGGTGTTGGTGGGATGGTGTAGTCGGCGCCAAGCAGAGGGCGCCCAGGGAGCAGAGCCTGGGACCAGAGGAGGGAGCACAAGGTGCCCCGGCCGCGGAGGACGGGGACGCCCTGGCCTAGTGCTCGGCCTCTGCGTGTGGGCAGGAAGCACAGGGTTGAGAGAACAGCAGGTGCCGGGCGTCCCAGAAGGAGGCTGCCCTGGCTGTCGGCCAGGAGACCGGGCGAGATTGGGGCCTCCAGGGAGCAGGAGGATGAGGTCCAGAGGCTGTCGTTCCATGGAGGGAGGAGGGAGGCCACGCTGACGTCGTAGACAAGCCGTGACGTCGAGGCGGCGCGTCCCAGGATGGGCACGATTGCTCCTGGAGGATCGCTGGCGTCTCACACCCCCACCTCACTTCAGACTGCAGGACCCGGGGACAGTTCAACGCGTTTTCCTACCACTTCCGAGGCAAGCGGTCCCTGGAGTTCAGCTACCAGGAGGACGAGCCCATCGGGGAAGCAGGCCCCGCAGGGACACCGAGGTACGGCCGCTTTGGGGCAGGGGCCTGGGGCGGGGCGCCTGTGGCTGCCGGGACCCACGGCCTGTGTGACGTGCCGAGGTCTGTGAGCGGCTTGTGCTTCTCCCTTGTGCAGCATCGGGAAACGCAGGAAGCATCCGGGCAATGCCACAGCCGCCTCGCGCGAGCACCCACAATCACCTGGCACCAGTGACTTCAAGGACTTCGTCCTGGAAATGCAAAAGACCATCACAGACCTCAGAGAACAGGTACCTGTCGCTGCACGCCCTGCCCCGCGTCACAGATGGCCTTGCCCCTGCGACCCTGCGGGTGTGACGTGGGCTCCGGCTCCCTTGTCGGGAGCCTCTGGGGTGCGTCACTTCTGTCTGGGTGGCTCTTCTCCTGTGGCCTGCATCTGGCCACATGGGCCTGGCCCTGGGCTTCCTGGTGGCCGGGGGGCTCTCACGGTGAGCTGCCAGCAGGTACCGTCCTGGGCAGCCCGGAGCCCCACAGCGGCCGTAGGTCAGGATTAGGGCCACGGAGAATTCAAACCTCAGGGGTCCTGTTCCAAAGATGCTTCTTCAGGAACGTCGGTTGACTCCTTGTCCACAGGGAGGGTCAGAGGTATTTTGTGGTCAGGCGCCCCTCGGTGTGGGGAAGGGCACCGGAGCCAAGGGTTTCCGCCCTGGGCTCTTCTCCGAGGACCTTTAGGGTTTTGCAGAAAATGACTCGTCTGCCTGCTCCCCTGCACCCTGGGGGCTGCCGCCCGTGGCCTCAGGGCTCCTTCCACCTGCGGGAGGAAACAGCACCGCTGTGCATCCCCTTCACCCTGCGCACCCTGCATTTCAGGGCAGGCTGCTCGCTGGGTGGGGGCGGCAGGTTTGGAGAAATGCAGGGGGAACATCTGCTGTGACTGTTGGCTGCTCCCCGGGGGACACGTGGGTAGTTCGTGGGCCTCTCTCCGTCTGCACGGCCCGGCCTGGTTCACACACGTGCAGCTAAGTTCTAATTGTCTCCGAGGGAGACGCTGGCCGAGATTTGTCCTGCTTCTTCCGGCTTCGTGCTGAAATTCGGTCAGCGGCCACCGAGGCCCCCTCCCCTGTCCCCAGCCGCCCTGCCTGGCCCGTGGATGCGGCTTCACGATTTGGGACCCAACTCTGAGGCCTGGGAACTTCAAGATCGATTATGCTGAGGGGCCCGAGTGCTGGAGGCGGCTTCCCTCCAGAGCCCACCTGAGAGCGGGCAGCGCCGGTCCCGGCTGCGGGGGGGGGGGATGCAGGTTGCACGGGGCCAGGTGACGCAGGCCACGGAGACCATGGGTCGCATCCCTGGGAGGCCGTGCTGTGCGCGGCGCTGTCCCATGAAGCGGGTGGAAAGCGTTCAGTGCCCGCCGCGGGCGGTGTGCGCGTCCAGTCAGTCCCGGCGCGCCGTCCTGTATCAGAGCAGACGCATCACCAGGTGTTCGCACCGGGGTGTCCACTCTCCTGTGCGGGGCCGGGAGATTCGGTTGCCTGGAAAACGCCCCTCGAGGTCGAGTAGATGAGGCGGGGGTTTCGTGGGCCGCCGGCCCCTCCACGTGCAGAGAGATAAGCCGCCCAGCCGTGTCGCCGTCGGCCAGCGGCAGCGAGGAGGAGGGCGCCCTGGGAGGCCCGCGACGGGGCTGGTGGCCACTCGCAGGTGTCCGCGGCCGGGAGTCTTGGGGCAGGTGCTCTTGCCTGGGCGGTTGCCGCTGAGGCCTGTGGGAGCCTCTCCCCTGCTTCCTGTCCTCTTGCCGGCCGCTGCCGTGGGGCAGCCTGTGCTCCCTGACACCCAATGGGGCAGGTCACGCAGGGCCATGCCGTGTGACACCGCCAGCTGTGTGACGGGGAATCCGAAGCATCCCTGTTGAGCAGGAGGCGTCACTGCAGGCGAAGGCACAGACGCACTTGCCAGCCTGAGCTCGTCGCCGGAAGTGACCGCTGCACCTTTTTGCTTTGCTGCAGATAAAGAGGCTGGAGTCCCGGCTCAGCACCGCGGACTGCACGGATGCCGACGGGGAGCCGCACGCCAACGGCGCCAAGTGGAAGCGAGATGCGTGCACCGCCTGCGAGTGCCGTGTGAGTACGGGGCTGTGCCGTGGGAACGGGTGCACGGACCTCCCCCAGGACCCCGAGCTCTGCACTGGGTGGCCCCACTGCCCTGGGGGCCTCGGCCCTCCTCTTAGAAGCCGGGGGCCTTCCCCCGGAGCACCGTGCAAGGGCGGCCTGCACACACTGCCCCAGGCGGCCACGGGCTGTTCACGCCAGCGAGGAGCTGGTCCCGCCAGGCGGTTGTCAGTCTGCACAGAAGTGGACGGGGGCGCCGCGGTGGCCGCAGTGGCCACGGTGTCTAGGCCTGGGCTTCAGGGCAGAGGCTGGGGAGGTGGGTTGGAAGATGGTGGGCCAGCCTGGTGCCTGAGGTGTCCACAGGGATTTGTTCCATGGTCCAGGAGGGGAGGGGTCCCCGGGGTCCTCGGTGGTTGTGCTGTTTGGGAATCACAGCAGAGCGGGGGCGGCACAGGGTCCAGCAGCATCTCCCTCCTTTGACCTCCTGGTGGACATCCCGGACGTGATCCTGGGGTTCCGAGGGCGGGCCCCGTGGTCCTGGGCTCTCTGCAGGGACGAAGAGCCATCAGGGCGATGGGCGGGACCTCTGGACGCAGCGCGGGGTGTCCACAGCTGCTCCTCAGCAGCCCACCAGCCCTGTTACAGACCCGCGCACGGTCGGGAGGGCGGACAGGCGGGGTGATGCCGACGCCGCACCCCGGGAGCTGACGGTCGGGCCCTCTCTCCTCCAGGACGGGCAGGTCACCTGCTTCGTGGAAGCCTGCCAGCCCGCCGAGTGCCCGGCGCCCGTGAGAGCCCGCGGGGCCTGCTGTCCGGTCTGCCCGAGAGACGGCGTGGGGAGGAAGCCCTAGGCGCGGGGAGGCCTCCGGGGCCCTCCGTGCGTCCTCGAGCCCCACGGCCGGCGCAGGCGTGTGCACGGGAGGGGCCCCTTCCGTGTCAGTGGAGAACGGGTGCTTCGGCCAGAGCATGCTCGGAGGAGAAACCACGGACACGTGTCCTAACTTCACGTTAGATTCTCAGGTTTTTATTTAATGTTTTTAATGAAATATTGGTGCTACTATTAAATTGCACAGTTAAGTCATCTAGTCTCCTAAGTTCACTTCCCCGGATACCACCGTTTCTTCTCGACCAAAAGTGAGTCCCGCTTGGTTCTGACACCTGGAGCTCGCAGAAGAGCGAGCCGCGGTTCGGGCGCGTCGCGGAGCCGCCGGAAGGACACGTGCCGCGGCAGAAAGGGAGGACAGATCGTAGGGGCGACGGTCTGGGCGGGGGTGCGGTCCCCGGAGGGACGGCCCCGCCGCTCGGTCGCCCGCGGCTTCCAGCACCTCGCCCGTGAGACCGACAGGAAGCCGCACGCAGAAACGGGTTGGTTTTCGCCACAACTCGCGTGACGCTGCCCGGCGCGGACGCCCGCGAAGCCCTGTTCCTACGGAAGCCCCGCGTCCGTGTTCCGTCCTGCCCCAGCTGGGGCGCGGAGGACTCCCCCCGACGGAGGCGTCGGCGTTGGGGGCTTCCTGACTTCAGGTCGTGTGAGCGCCTCACAGAAACGCAGTCGACCCCTTTACCTCACCTGTATTTTCAGGATGCATGACGTCGTATGAGATGTTGCCCGTGTCTAGGCGTCAGGAACGGCAGAAAAATCACTTCCGCTCCGCAAGAGCTGTGTTAGAATCGAGAGAAAAGCAGCTCATACCTCATGGTCGCTCTCGTCCTAATCGACGAAAACCTCCTGTTTTGTTCTAAACGGTGAAGTCACCTGTGTCCTGAGAAGCGTGTCCCTGAACGCAGCAGCGCGGCTCCGCAGGCCCGGCCCCCAGTGCCCACCGCGTGCGGGCGCCGAGCGGAGCACACACCCAGGCCCCCGCCCCGCGTGGGGGGCCCCCGAGGACGCGGGTGGTCTCAGTACGCGGCGGCCGGCGAGTCCCCGGCGGGGGCGCCCGGGTGGCGGTCACCGCGCTGGCCTGGAGGCGGGGGCTCCTGGCGGGCGGGCACGTGGTGGGCAGCTTCAGAGCCCGGTCCGGCCCGACCGCAGGCAGGAGCCCCCCGGCCCTGCGACCCGGCTGCCACGACCCCGGGGCGGGGTGAGCGCACCCACCGGGGCTTTAGACGCCGCCAACTCGATTTCTCGTGCTCAGAACGTGAAGTGGGAAACACGAGCAGGTGTCTCGTGGGGCAGGGGCTTCCTGGGAGACACCGAGTCACGTGGAGTAACCAAATGTCAGAACCGATTTGTGTGGGCGAGAGCGGGGACGGCCGTGTGTGCAGCGCGGGGTCACGGAGTTGCTCAGGTACACGATGACCGCGCACCCGCGGCCCGTGAGCGTCTGGGGGCGCCTGCGCCGGCGGGGACCTGCGGCTGGGCCCGCGTGCTCGGGGAGGGGCCGTCCGCGCCTGTAACGTCGCGGGCTCCCCGTGTCCTCACGCCCGGAGGGACCCTCGGCGGCCGCGCGAGGCGAGTGTACATATTTATTTACCCCCTGACTGTCGCCAGCAGCCCAGCGCCTTCCTGTGTTCATTGTAATCAGTTCATTACCAAAGAGACGTTTGCACTATGTACCGATGCCGCCAGTTCAAATAAACGGGCCACGTCTTCAAGCGGAGCCTGGCGTGCTTCTTTGGGTCCCGCCCGCGGCGCAGTGGCCGCTCGCGGGCGCCGTGCTGTGACAGCAGGGGCGAGGAGGAGCGAGGGCGGATTCAGGGGGGCTCTGACGCCAGGCGGCCTGGGCGCTCACGGGGCCGAGGGGCTGGCTCTGGGCCGGGTGGGGGGGCCTGGGGGAGCCTGCGGCGGCCGCCCCCACCCCCGGGTGCATCCTTGTCACAGGGACTGCGTGGCCCTGGGGACCCGGGATGGGAGGGCTCCTCTCCACGAGGTTGTGGGGTCGCAGGGCCGCCCTCCCTCGCTGGGCTCAGGGGCGGGGGGGCAGGGGCCGGGCAGTGGGAGGACCCGGGGCCTTTCTCCTGCTTCAAGCGAACCTAATACAACTGGCGACGGCCGACGACCTGCGTGTTGCTTTCAGAGTCACGGAGAAGGTCAGAGACCCCTCCGCTGCCTTTTGAACACCCCTCACCCCGGTTCCCTGCTGCAGAAGGGGCGCCGCTGACCTACGTCGTCGCGATTTATCTGCTGAGTGATTCAGCAGGGAGATGCTCACACGTGTCCACGGAACCCAACGAGCGCATCCTTTTTTTTTTTTTAAAGATTTAATTTATTTATTCATGAGAGACACAGAGCGAGAGGCAGAGACACAGGCAGGGGGAGAAGCAGGCTCCCTGTGGGGAGCCCGACGCAGGACTCGATCCCGGAACCCCAGGATCACGCCCCGGGCTGAAGGCGGCGCTAAACCGCTGAGCCACCCGGGCCGCCCCCCAACAAGCGCATCTTAAACGGGTTTCATGTTTAGGAAACCGGTCCTGGCTGCCGGGGCAGCGGTTCCGGAAGTTACGTTCCGCTCTGGGTGGATGGACCACGTGACGACCTGGCACCGCTGAAGCCGGGAGGCGAGCCGGCGCCCGTCGGGTGCTGGGGGTGTCCTGTGGCTGCGGAAGGGGGGTTGTGGTGCCCCCCGCCGGGGACGCTGCGCCCGGGCCGTGGGGGCTCCAGACACACTGCCGCATCCCGCCACCTCCCCCTCGCACCCGCCCTGCCGCCTCCAGGCTGGCCTCCCAGCCCTCGCTGCCTCTCCCCGGCCAGACGGCGTTCTCGTTCTTCAGCTGTTGGGCGCCCGTTTGATGCTTCAGATCCTGGTTGTGGGTTCGAGGTCACTCGGGTTCAGGGGGACAAGCATCCTGCCAGCGGGGTAGCCGGTTTGACTGGAAGCTTCCAGGTGCCCTTGGCTTCCCGGAGCCCCACCCTCATCCTTCCAGCAAGCAGCCGCTGGAGGAAGGCGTGCACGTCTGTGGGATCTGCGGGGAGGCGCTGGGCTTCCGCCTGCGGTCTCCGCGATGGCCCCCTGTGCAGAGGCCCGCGTCCTGCCCACGGCACACACGTCCCTCTGCCCTTCCCGCGGTGGCCTCGAGGTCACCTTCTTTCCATTATGATCCTGACAGCTGCGCCGGGAAGCGGCGGTTTCCAGGAATCGCTCCATGGGCTGTGGGGTGGGGACGAGGGGGGAAGGAATCCCTCCCAGCCGAGTGTTCCCTCCCGGCGGGTCCCCGCCGTGCCTGTTCTCCCGCAGCCTTGGGCAACCTTGGGCAACGGGCACGGAACCCGATTTTCATCATTCTTTCTGCCGTTTCCAACCCTGAGCATCGTCTGAAGCGTCACGGAAAACCTGACTCCCGGCGTGTTTCCCAAGACCGACCCCGTCCGATGGTTAGCGAGCCTCGTCCCGAGTTCTGTGGCCGTGTGACGTCATTGTCAGATGCTTTCCCAATGATCCACATCCTTCCGGCGCGCAGACAGATTTTCTTCGTTTTGTCCTCAGTGAGCAAAACCAATCAGGCCACCAAGGCAGCCGGTGCCGAGGGCCTCGCGTGAGCTGTTCTCAAAGGAGCTTCCTGCAGCGCGTCGCTGTTTGTGCTCTTTAGAGATTTCTGCCCTAAAATAGAGAGTGACCGCCGCCCACCGCCAGGGTCGCGGCCTGGAGGGGCGGGTGCTGGTGCGCGGGGACCACGCTGACGGGCCCCGCACCCCGCGGCCAGTGCTTCCCTCAGGGCACCAGATCCGCGGAAAGCCAGCGCCGCCCACAGCTGATTCAGTCGTGGATTCCACGGGCCGCGCACGCGGTGCCCGTGGGAGGGACCGGGAGGGACGGGAGCGACGGAGGCTGCAACTCCGGGAGCCGGAACGCCTGGCGCCCCACTTCCTGGCGCCTTGCCCGTGGGGCTTCTCCCGCCCTTCCCGCCCCCGCACAGGTGACCCGAGCGTGCGTGCTGCGGCCTGCACAGCGCTTGGGCTGCGTCCCCTCCCCACCCCGTGGCGCCCAAGCCCAGCCTCCTGCCGGGGCACTGCTGCCCGGGCTCCACAGGAGGCAACGCATGTCCCGTACGAACTGGAAAGGGCGTAGACGTGGGGCTCGGTCCGTGTTTCATTTGCTCCCTGAACTTAGAGGCCGCGAAGTTCAGTTATGAGGCTCCCCCTGACCCGGAACATCTGGGCCCCGAAGGCCGATGGCGGTGGCCCCGTCCCGCAGAGGCCAGAGTATGTCTACACATGCGTCCCCGCCTGTGTCTGCCCCGGTCCTCGTCCCTCGTCCTCAAAGCGTCCCCGTGTCCCCTTCAGGCTATAAAATTGTCCAGCGATAAGAGTTTTTTTTGAAGTGAACGCGATAAGGTCAGCGGGGAAGGAAAACGTGTGAGCTGCCGGGGTCAGTGTGCACCCGCGAGCTGGGGTGTCTACACTGCAGGTGGCTCTCCTGCAGAGAGAACGTGGTCCACGTCCCTCGGGCCCGTGGCCGTGCAGCAGGATGCCTGTGAGCTTAGGGGGGAAGCCCTAACCCGTCCCCTCTTGCCGTGGCCCGGGTGCTGCCCACCAGGCTCTGGTTGGGCGCTGGTTTGGGCCCCATGGACATGACACCGACCTCGGGCTGGTGACGGGCTGTCAGCCGGTCTGGGGCTCGGCTGGGCCTTCCTTCCTCTGCTTGTCCAGCTGCTGACCCGTCGCCAGCTCTGTGCAGGGCTGCAGGTGGACGTGGGTACACGGGGGGTGGGGACAGAGGACCAGGCCAGGTGTGACACCGCGTGGACTGTGTCCACATCCCAGGGAGGGACTTCCTCACGACGCTCACACACACGCACACACACACACACACATGCCGTTGGGTCGACCATGTGACCGAAGCAACCCGCGGGGGGTATACGAGGTGCCTTGGCTTCCTTGGCTTCCGGGAGCCCCGTCCTCATCCTTCCCACAAGCAGCTGCTGGAGGAAGGCGTGTGTCTCAGGCCCCAGCCGCGGGGAAGCTGTCCTGCGGGTGGACTGCCCGCCGGAGGGGGTTCTGGTCCTGGAGCCCCCATGGCCCCAGGGGGCGCGCGCTGGCATTCCCTCCTGAGAGTGAGGGGGGTGGGCAGGGAAGGGGGGGTCCTGATGGGGAGGTGGGCGAGCAGGGGAGGGGGGTCCTGACGGGGAGGGGGGCGAGCAGGGGAGGGGGGTCCTGACGGGGAGGGGGGCGAGCAGGGGAGGGGGTCCTGACGGGGAGGGGGAGCAAGCAGGGGAGGGGGGTCCTGACGGGGAGGGGGGCGAGCAGGGGAGGGGGTCCTGACGGGGAGGGGGGCGAGCAGGGGAGGGGGGTCCTGACGGGGAGGGGGGCGAGCAGGGGAGGGGGTCCTGAAGGGGAGGGGGGCGAGCAGGGGAGGGGGTCCTGACGGGGAGGGGGGCGAGCAAGGGAGGGGGTCCTGACGGGGGGGGGGGGCGAGCAGGGGAGGGGGGTCCTGACGGGGAGGGGGCAAGTAGGGGAGGGGGTCCTGACGGGGAGGGGGTCCTGACCGGGAAGGGGGGGCAGGGGAGGGGGCGGTGCCCCTGGAGAGGTTGCTCAGAGAGCAGAGGAGTGTTAGTGTGCAGGGAGGGGGCGTCCTGTGTGTATTTCTGGCCCGTCTACGCCCCACCCCACTGCACCCCGTAACCAAATGTCGAACCCCTGCATTTCACACCTTCGGGTCCTACATGGGGCTGAGGGCTTCTTCCTCAGAACCGTGGAGGAGGCTGGGGGCCGCCAGCTTCCAGAACACCCCGGGATGACGTCCCCTGCAGGGGTATGGGGGGGGTGGGGAGGGTCTGATGAGCGGCTCCTCCCTGAAGGCACGTGACTGGCCGGGAAGGACCTGGCCTGGACCCCGCGGGGCGTCCTTGGTGGCTGTGCCCACCCCTGGAGCCCACCGTCCCCGCGGGGTGCGTGCACAGGCCGCGGTTTACCCCGTGGTCCCCGGGACTTGGAAGTCGGGCGTGCGGGGCTCCTGTCCACTGAGGCCCCGCGGGGGGTGTGGGCGCGTCAAGTGTCCAGCCCGTGTGGCGGAGGAGCGCTGACCCCCGAGGCCCTGATGACGTGTCCCCACCCTCGGTCTCGTCAGCTCATGAACAAAAGCGCCTGAGAAGGGAAACGACGAGTCCCCCGGGTCCCGTTAGAGGCGGCAGGTCAGGTGTGCGGGAGGTACGTCCTGTCCTACTGCGTCCCCGGATCCTGTGATGTCCGGGCTGCGGGCTCGGGTTCGGGGGGAAGTGGGCCTCCTGGGTTGTCCTAGAGGAGCGGCTTTGTGTGGCACGAGGCCGTCACCCCCGTTGGGACACCCCACCCAGGGCCCGAGCCTGGCTCCCCTTGAGGAGGTCTGGGTGCAGGCGGGCTGCGTGGGGGTGGGGGTGGGGGTCCTGCGGCGTCCCTGGGCATCTCTGAAGCTGTCCGACCCCAGAGCCTCAGAGTCCCGCTCGGTGGCCTTGAGGTCACTACACCTGCTGCCTCTCTTGGTTACTTTGCAATGAATCGGGTCCTTCTGAGGCGTCTGCACGCGGCCCGTGGGCTCCTCCGCTGGGAGGCCGGGCCGGGACCCCTCTCCGCCCAGAGGCCCCCCCCCACTGCCCCAGGAGGACACGGCCCTCGTGGGGACACCGCGGCCACCAGTCCACATGGTGCGGCCTGACACCCGCGGGCCCTGCCCTCCGCTGCCCGGCACGGAGCCCCCAGGGCGGGAGGTCTTGCAGGCTGGGGGGCCGCCGGGAATCCTGGAGGGGAGCGTGCGCGCGCGTGTGTGTGCGTGTGCAAGACGCAGGTGACCTGAGATCCACGCTCACGCTCAAGCACTGCTCGTCCGCGTGGGCGCCCTGCCCAGCGTCCCGGGCCGGTGCTCTCCTGGACTTGCCCGGGGTGTCCTGCGTGGACGTCTGCTGTCCTGGAACCAGGACCACGTAATCCTAAGCGGTCTGAATGGTCCGAGAAGCAGCACGGGGTGTCTGCGTCCCCATCGAGTTCCGGAATCTTCCGGCTGCGGTGCCGTCTCTGTTTGGAAACCTTGCATTTGGGTTCTGGGAAGCGTTGGTGTTTCGTGGCCGCTGCAGCAAATGTGCTCAGAATTAACCCTGGAACCACCCGCCTGGGCTTCTAGAGGCTTCTAGGTCTCACCGGGGCGTCTCCTTCCTTCCGCAGGACGGCGCCGCTCAGATGTCTCCCAGCCCTGGGCCCCACCCGCGGGGAGGCCACTGGGTCCCCGGGGACCTGACGAGAGGCCGCAGCCGTCCTCCCCGACGGCCGGGCGGGTTTCTGGGGCCCACGGGCAGGGTCGTCCTACCAGCCAGACGGGGCCTCCCAGTGGCGCCGGCCAAGCCCGCGTTTCCTGGTGGGGAGTGGAGGAGGCAGCGTCTGGCGCGGCCACGCGGGCGGGTCCCCGGGGCATTTCTCCCACCCAGACCGTCCCGAGCTCAGGTCCCGCCGTGCACGGCCATCCAGCAGGAGGTGTCCCTGCCCGGCCCTGCCGCTCCTCCGTGACCCACTGTCCACCCGGAGTTCCGAGGCGGGGCTCCAGCGTGTGGGTCAATGTGTGATCCGGGACACACGTGATGACTGGCCCAGCACACGGGGCGCCCCCACGTCCAGCCAGCCCTGGGTCTCCTGGTTTCCGCAGGGGGTCTCGGGGCTGGGGCTGTGATCCCGACTGTCCCCTTACCCCGGTGGCGTGGCCCAGGCCCGCACACCTGCCCGCAGTCCCCTGAGGCGGCCCAGGGTCCCTGTGGTGCTGGCGGGGCCGTGTCCTGTGTGCTGTCCGCGCGACGGGGCACGACCCCCAGCTGCATCGCCCGTGGGACCGCGTGCTGCCCTCCCGCCCCCGCTGCTCGGTGGAGCAGAGCCGCGGTCCTCCGGGGGACACGGGCGTGCCTGCAGCCCCCTGAGCGTGGGCAGCCGGCGCCAGTGGGGACGGGGCTGCCGCCGGACGTCCAGCCTGCCCGCGACCGCCCCACGGAGCGTCTGGTGGGCCCGCAGCACAGCCGGACGGGCGCCCCGGGGTCGGATCGCCGTGACCCCTCGAAGCCCCGCGGGGACTCAGCCCCGCACTCCGCCCCGGCCTTCCTTCTCGGGCTCTGATCGCCTCACCAGCTCCGCGTGACACCCCTTCCTTCCCCGGGAGGGGTCCAGGCCTCCACCTGTCCCTCCCTCCGCGGGCCGGTCGCTAAGGGGGACTCCAGGTCAGCCGTGGCCCCGGCCTCCTGCGTCTGCCCCAAGCACCGTCTGTGCACCCGGCACCTCCTCCTCTGCAGCCGCGCCCGTGGGGACGGCCCCGCTGAGCTTCAGGGCCACAGCGCCCCGACCTGCGGCTCGGCTGCCCTCCCGGATCGGCTCTGCACCCCTCCGCACCTATTCTGGGCGGGTCCTTCAGACACACCTGCCCAGACGCCTGCTCTCCCTGTGCCTGTGTCCTCTCCAGGCGTCTCTTGTTTTTCATTTCACCAAGTCCTACTTCTCGATCTTCCCACGTCCGGGCTCCTTCCATCCGGGCTGAGAACTCTTGGGGAACATTGGTACCTTCTCTTACGCGGCCCTCTTGGACCTTAACTCCCCCTTCCGGATTTCGTTCTACAGTGTGTTTGGGGAGTAGTTTTTAAACGATTGATCTATGGGACACCTGGGGGGCTCAGCGGTTGAGCGTCTGCCTTCTGCTTGGGGGTGATCCCATGACCCCGGGGTCCTGGGATCAAGTCCCAGGTCGGGCTCCCTGCATGGAGCCTGCTTCTCCTTCTGCCTGGGTCTCTGCCTCTCTCTGTGTGTCTCTCATGAATAAATAAATAAAATTTAAGAAAAAATAAAAGATTCCTTTATCTTAGAGACAGTGGGAGCGTGAGCAGGGGGAGGGCAGACGGAGAGGGAGAAGCAGGCTCCCCACAGAGACCCCGACGCAGGACGCGATCCCAGGGCCCAGGGTCACAACCTGAGCCCCCAGGGGCCCCCAGGAAGTATTTGTAAGTAGAACACACCCAGGGGACCCAGGCGGGGGCGCGCCCATGCCTGTGTGTGGCGACCCGGCACCCTGGCCCTGGGGGTCCCGGCGTCTGAGTGGGGGCTGCACACGCGTGGTCTGTCCCTGGGGGGTTGCTTCGCCGGGTTTCCTGCGTGGAGACCACACGGCTGTGGCTGCTGTAGGTTCACGTCTGGGCGTGGAGCTCCCAGCCGTGTCCCCTTCTTGAAGGTGACCTGGCCGCTCCCCATCCCGTCCCCCGACACGCGTCAGCTTCCCACTGCCCCGCGAAGGAGAAAGGTCTGCAGGGATTTTGCTTTGCCGTTGCTTGGAGTCTACGATTAAATTTGGCCTCTAACTGATGTTCTCAACAACGTTCAATCCTCTCGTTCTTAAGTGCGAAATGTTCCTACATTTATTTATGATTTCTTTGTAGTTCGCAGTGATTTTTAGGTTTCCTAAACGTTTTGCACATTTTGGTTAGACATTTTCCCCGTTACCGCTATTTCATGCATTGCAAATGCCGTTTCTCTGAACATTTCACTTCCTAGTCATGTGCTGTTTCGATATGGAAACGCAGCTCAATTTTGGGCACTGGCGTCCAGTAAGCTTGATAAATTCAATTATTAATCCTAATGGCTTTTTAAAAATATTCCTTTCGATTTTCTGTATTTACAATATTTTTTTGTATGTCAAGACAGTTTTATTTGCTTGCTTGCACCCCCCTGGCGGTGGACGCCCTGCTGGCCGGAGCCTGGGGGTCTCACCTGGACGGTGGCTTCCAGGCAGCCAAGTCCCCGTTCTCACCTGCATGCAGTCGGCGCTCAGTCATTATTTGTGGCCTATTTTTGGATCTAACTATTAAAGTAAATTTGGGGTTTTTTTTCTGCATGTTTAGTATCCTTTTAAAAATACTTTCTTTGCGGTGTGTAAGTGCACCAAATATCCGCGTGGGCAACCTCACGGCTCGCGAACCTGGACCGCACGTGTGGTTTCCTGGCGTCAACGACACTTTGTGGCACTAAATGTTGAGTCTGGGGCGCGAGCTAGTCTGGCGGTTAGTGATGTACGTGCTTCCACGTTCCCTACTGAGTTCAGTACATCTTGGGCGGGAACAACCTCACCGACATTACTCCTCCCTTTGGAAGTACACGCCCACGCATGCACACGTGCAGGGTAGGTTCACACACACACACACACACACACACACACACTGGGCACGTGCACACACTCACACCCCCACCCACACGCACAGGGTAGGTGCACACACGCACCCACATGCCCGCACATGCACACACAGGGTAGGTGCACACATGCACTCACGCCCACCCCTGCACATGCACACACGCACATACATACACACAGGGTAGGTGCACACACACGCCCACATGCCCGCACATGCACACACAGGGTAAGTGCACACATACACTCATGCCCACACCTGCACACGCACAACATGCACAGGTAGTGTGCACGTGCACCCACACCCACACATGCACACACACACACGCACATGCACAGGGTAGGTGCACACACGCGCCCACATGCCCACACACGTACACACAGGGTGGTGCGCACATGCACTCACGCCCACACACGTACACTCACAGCCCACACGGGTGAACACACACACTTCGGCGTCCTGCGCCCAAGGGAAGGTCAGCGGCGTGGGAAGTGGTGCGAGTATTTCTGCGCCAAGAAGGAGCCGTGGCTTGGAGCTCAGCTCCCCTGTCTTGCCCACCCCTCTCCTCCCTCCCATTTATCTCCTCTCTTGTCCACTCTCGCCCAGCGGGTGGTTGCGTCCTGTCCTCCTTCTGAGAACCCTCCTGCGCATGTCTGTTCCTGGCCAAGCTGGTGCCCCGAAGGAGAATGTGGGCGCTTGGTCACCTGCCGATCTGTCCTGCTGACGGGTCCTGTGTGCAGCCGGCAGAGGGCACGGGCGCTGACTGACGCCGCTCCCTAGGCCCCAGGTGGAGAGCGCTGCCTGGGGGCCTGCGGGCCAGCTCACGCCCCACGCGGGACGGGCAGCCCCCCGGTGTCGTGACTCTGGCTTCTTTCCCTCAGCCTGGACACCCGTGCTGCAGCCTGGGCGTTTCGGGGCACGCCCCCGCCCTGCAGGTTGGTGGCCCACGCAGCTGACCCGGCGCTGGGCAGATCCCCGGGGAACCGCCCACGAGCCCGCTGCGCGCAGCAGCCCCTTCCCGGGAAAGACGAAGTAACCGGGCAGCCTGGAGGACCGGGGCCCCAGCTGACGCAACTTCGCCATCACATTGAAAAGCTTGGCGGCTACTTTGGCAATAACCTCCGTAACAGGGATGTCCCGTGCCACCCGGTCCTGTCCTCGCCGCCTGGAGTGACGGCAGGGGGCTCCTGAGGGCTGTCACGGGCGAGCTGGGGACCTGCCACCGCAGCAGGGCCAGGTCCTGAGGAGCCGACCCCGGAGCCGGCGGGCGGCCCAGCGCGGTCCTCCAGGCGCTGGCAACCCTGCCCTCCCTGCGGGCGCCACGCCTGCCTCGGAGACAGGCACCCAGTCGGTGAGAACCGTGACCGTGATGCCGTTTGCTGTGTTGCGGGGAGCGTGTGGGGTCTCCCCCTCCGTGCGCCTGCCCCTGGGCGCCTCGGCCAGCCTGCCCCCCGTTCCCTGCTGAGAACCACACTCTCCCCCCTCTAACCGTCGGGGTCCGGAGTTAGTCCCGGGTCCGCCTCCTGGCCGTCTGGGGCCGTGTCTCCGCGGCAGGCTGGCCACGGTTATTTTGCTGTCTTTTTCAGAATTTCCGAAAACCTGTGCCAGTTGCTCATTTCTCAGTATTAATTCCATACAAACTTCATAAAATGAAATCAAGCTTTCTCTGGGTCTCGTAAGGAAAGCCTGCACGAGACAGCGGTGCGGAGAGCTCTGAAAGCCTGTTGTGGCTGCGATCGTGTGCCCCTCTCGCGGGGACCGTGACAGCCTCACGCAGCCGCCGACATCACCGCCCCAGGCTCTGGCTCGCCCGCGCAGACTGAGCGTGAACCCAGAGATCTCCTTTTCCTTTTGTTTGCTGAGGTCACGATGTCCTGGTCCTTGAGCCGCACCTTCCCGAGCTGTGCCCCCGGGGGTCCATCAGGGCCGCACCCCACAGTGAGCGGCAGGTGAAGCCAGGGTGCTTCCCCCCAAAGGGCCCCAACCCCATTTTTTTGCAAGCGGAGCCTCAGCTGAGGGAAGTGACGCTTACACGCTGGTAAGTGAACAGACTCCAGGGCGCGTCACACCCAGTGTCCAGTGGGCTGGTTGGGCGCCCAGGGGAGCACAGGCCCCGCGAGCCTCTGGCCGCAGTTTCACCCACAGGTCAGCACACTGCTGCTCTGTGCTCCTGATTAAAGGCGCCTTAGGGATCCCCGGGTGGCGCAGCGGTTTGGCGCCTGCCTTTGGCCCAGGGCGCGGTCCTGGAGACCCGGGATCGAGTCCCACGTCGGGCTCCCAGTGCATGGAGCCTGCTTCTCCCTCTGCCTGTGTCTCTGCCTCTCTCTCTCTCTGACTATCATAAATAAATAGAAAAAAAATTTTTTAATAAAGGCACCTTACTCGGCATGGATCATGGATTCATTAACGTGCAAGTCACGGCCAACAGCGTGTGAGCCTGAAGGAACGTGCCTACTGGGTGGATTTCTCCTGTACCCAGATCCACCAGACGGCACCTCAGCACCGGGTGGGGGCATTTTAGCCAAAGGAATCCCCACCAAGAAGGATAAAATTGAAAAAAAAAAAACAAAAACTGGAGGGCGCCTGGGTGGGCTTGGTCGGTGGAGTGTCTGCCTTCGGCTCAGGTCGTGATCTCAGGTCCTGGGATTGAGCCCATGTTGGGCTCCCTGCTCAGCGGGAAGTCTGCTTCTCCCCCTCCTTCCTCCCCCCTGCTCATGGACTCTCTCAAATAAATAAATAAAATCTAAAAAAAAAAAAACCACACACACACAACAACCACTGCAATAAGCATGAAAAAGGCCCTTGTTTGCAGGATGAGCTGAAAGAAGAAGGGGGAGTGTGGCCTCGTCCCCCTCAGCCGGCCGGTGCACACGGCTGCCCGCGCCTCCCGCGGCTCTGTGCATGCTCACCGACGGCCTCAAAGTGCTGATTCGGGGGTCACAGACTTTAGCGATGAGCAGGAGGAGGAAGGTCCACGACGATCACGGGAGGCGAGCGAACTGGACGAGGCAAGGGACGTGTCTTCTCCCAGGCTCAGGGACAGTGCGTGTGTTGCCTTTGAGGGAAAGTGTGGTTTTGCACTGTTTGGGGTCTCGGCCCCAGGGCCTCAGCAAGCTCTGCTCGCACGTGGCAGACTCACGGGGGGCCTGGCGCGTCGGCACGGGTGCATCTCCCACGGCGTGCGGCGGACGTCCGTGGGCCAACAGGATGCAGCTGTGCGGCCCGAGGGGAGCGCTGGTCCCGGGGCAGCTTCTCCAACGCAGCAGCTGGTTCCCAGTGGAGGGATCCCGCTTTGTCCGGGTTGCTCCAGGGGCGAGGCCTTGCCCCCCGGGCCCGAGCTCAGCAGCTTCCCGCACGCGCCGCCGCCTGCAGCCCAGCTCCTCCGACGCGGAGTCGGGGCTCTGCGTGCACACACTTGGGCTGGAAACGATGAAAAGTGAAAACGGAGCCCAGCTCCCCGCCGTATGGAGGCCGCGCCCTTCCTAAAACCACAAACCGTACGAAAGATCGCTCACCAACCGTGGCGTCCAAAGCATTTTCAAAGGAAAATTGTTTTTCCAGTTAGGAGCTGGGGGAAGTGGGTTTAAGTGCTGCCAACAGAAAGCACTTCACACGGCAGTGGAGACGGCCCTACTTTCCCCAGGAGGAGTTTACGGCCCGGAGCCCGTGTGAGCGGCTTTGACCGAGTCTGTTCAGCATCCGAGGCTCTGGAAGCCCCGACGAGCAAGGAGTCCACCCACGCGCGGCCAAGTGGCTGGAGCCCGCGGCACCGTCGCTCGGTCGGGGTCTGACCCGCGCTGATCTGGAGCCGTGTCCACGGCCCCGCAGGACGGCCCACGTGGCCCGGGGCCCCGCGGGGGAGGGGGTGCAGCTGCCCCGACTTCCCCGCAGTGACGGCGCAGCTGAGCCACGACCGCCCGTGTGTCTGCCTTCCAGAACCTTCCGGGAGCAGGTGGGCTCCACATGGGCCGCGTCCCGGCTCCAGACCCTCCTGGACACCCTCCTGCTCGCAGGAACAGGAGGCGCCTCTCCAGGCGTCGCTCAGCCTTCGCTGCTTCCTCCTCGAAACTCCCAGAATCTTCTGAACCGTTCGGGATGAAGCGCCTGCTTCTCCCCGTTGAGTTGAACCTCCAGGCCAGGATGGAGACGGAGCGGCTGTCACCCGGGCGCCCAGTCAGTGCCCGGAACCGTGTCCCCGAAAGCCAGGTGCTCCCCTGTGCCTCCCGCCCCCCGCCCGTTCTGGGGTTCTCCAGACGGAGACCATCCGCATCTTGAAGCAAAATAAAGTTTGTCACCGAATTGTCTTCTCCCAGCGGGTTCGACACCCCCAGAGCGCTCCCTGCTGCGGCCCAACCCACCCACCTCCCCCCAGGACCCAGCAGGGGTGCGGGGGACCTAGCAGCCGGTCTGGGAGGCCGCCCACGGGTGCTCGCCTCCCTGTGCAAGTGGGGCCGTTCCATACACGGTGCAGGTAGGGCAGGTGGCTGGGCGAGGGGCGTCCAGGCCGACGCGGGGTCCCCACCTGCAGCATGACCATGAGAGCTGGGAAGCCTGGTCCAGGCGGGCCAGCGACCCGAGGGGAGGCGCCGAGACCCGCGTGTCCTTACAGCCGTTACCCCGGAGCCCCCGCTGGCGGGGAAGGACGCGCCTGCTGTCTCCCCGCAGCTGCAGTTCGGGATCTCCTGTCTCATGTTGGGGAGGCCCCAACCCCACGTCCTCTCCGACCACACCGGACACGCGGGGACCCTGCGGGGGACACCAACACGCGCTCAGCTCTGGCCTGGGCCGGGGGAGACGCTCCTCCAGGGGACGCAGCCGCCCGGGTCCCCCCGCTGCCCGGCACCCTGGGGCCGCCCTCGCCGCCGGAGGCCAGCGCGGCCACGTTCCCAGAGAGCGGGAGCCGGTCCGGGTGCAAGCCGCTGGCTTCTGGCGTGACCCGGAGTGAGCTCCAGAGGCTGGGAGGCCGGTTTCCGTCGGTCTGTGGAAAATCTCGTGGCGCGCTCTCCACCCTCTGAGAAAATAGCTTTTCCAGCTCATGTTTTCATTTTCAGCAGGGCCAAGTCTTGGGACGGCTTCTGGTTCCCGCAGGCCGGCGAGCGGGGCCTCTGCGGAAGCGGCCGGGCCGCGCGTTGGCACAGGCTGGGGGACGTCCCCGAGCCCCCGTTAGTTCTCCAGGCGCAGCGTCCTCGCCCCACAGCAGCCCAGGGCTCCGCTCCTCGTGGGAACCTGCGGACGCACAAACCACACTCCGGGAAGCAAAGCGTCCTGCCCCCCCCGGACTGGGAGGTGGCCGCTCCACGGAAGGGGGGGGGCTGGTTAGTGCTCAAACCTGGCTCCCGGGGGGTGGGTCCAGATTCCTGGAGGCTTCCGATTTCCCTCTGACATCACCCAGCTCCCAGACCTGGAGATTCACACGTCGGGCGCACCAGCTCCCGCACCCCTGGCCCTGGGACCCTGGGACCCCGGCCCCGAGAGCACAGCCCCTGCAATCCCACGCCTGCCCGGGGGCTCCCCTCCCCCCCGGACGACTCTACCCAAAGACCTCATGGGTGCAGGAGCCGGTTTGCTGCACCCTCTGGCGGCACAGCCACAGGACCCAGGGTGGGAGTCTCCTCACGGGGAGCAGGACCTGGGCTGGGCTCCAGCTGCGGCTTCCAGTGCTAAGTGGGCCTGGAGGCTGGGGTGGGCGTGCGGGGGCGGGCAGGGGCGCGGAGGCGTCATGGGGAGGGAAGAGCCCAAGCCAGTGCCCCACACTCCCCCGAAACCTAGAGCAGCGCCCAGCAGGACTGTCCCGAGGGAGAAACTGTGCCAACGCCGGAAATCGGGGGCGCCCTTTCCGGGCCCCGGCGCTCGCCGCTCTGGGCCAGCAGCCAATCTGAGCACTCGCCACGGCCACGCTCTGGACGCAGGCCTCCTCGGTCCCCAGGTGACCGCCCCGTGCTGGGGGACGGGGTGTCTGGGCAGCAGGGGGCAGGCGTGCGGACACCCAGCCTCTGGTGCCTGAGGCTGCGGGGGACCCAGGGCATCCGCAGGAGACACAGTGAGGGGCGCGACTCCCACCAGGACAGGACACGAGCTGTGAGCCGATCCCTCAGGACGTCCCCGAGCCCAGGAGGAAGGACGGGGCGTCCCGGGAAATCCCTGGTGTCCTGACCACAAGATGCGCTCCGCCTGCGGCTCCAGGGGCTGCAGGGTCGCTCCTCCTGCCCTTGACCAGGGCTGCGGCGGGGACGGCGCCCCGGGGAGGACGGGGACGGTGAGGGCTACACCCGGGAAAAGCCCCGGCAGTGGCCGGCGAGGGCTCCCTGGGCGCTTCCTCCCGCGGGAGAGCCTGCCCTCCGCCTCCCGGCCCTGGGGACCAGCCCACACCCTGTCTCAGCAAATCTGCATTCAAGGCCTGCTCGGCGATGACCCCCGTCTCCCCGGAGGGGACCGGCCTCCGCATGCGCCGCAGAACATTCCAGAAGGGGCCGCGAGGTGTTGAGGGCAGGGCTGGACCGACTGCACCGCCTCCAGCTCCATGGTTAGGGACGTCCTCGCCTGTGCCTCAGTTTCCTCTTGTGGAAACGGCCACGAGGCGGCTCCTGGCTCCGAGCTCGCTTGCTGTCCTAGGAAGGAAGCCACGGAGCCCGGGTGCACATGCAGGGCGCGACCCCACACCCGCCATCCCGTGGTTGCTCGCGGCGGAGTGAGCACCGGCCCCAGTGAGCAGGGCCAGGCCCAGGCCCCCCAACACCTGCTGCTCGCCTGAGGCCCCGGGCAGCGAGTCCCCCACGGGGTGTCCTCGTCCCTGGGCCGCTTCCTCCCGGTCCCCCACCCCGAGGGCCAGGAGCCACAAGGCCCCTCGCTCCAGGGCACAGCCCCCACCTTATAGCAGACGGAGAAGAATTTTCAGCCACGTGGCCAGGTCCGCGTCTGGAGGGGCCTCCCCAGCGCCGGGAGGAAATGACAAGGAGAGGACCCGAACCCTGGCGTCTGGCCCGGGAGGGCGGGGCTCCCTGGAATATGGGGTCCAGGATGTCGAGGATCCGGGGAGGGCGGGGTCCCGGGCAGCGTGCAGCGGCACAGACCACGTCCTCTGCCTCCGGAGCGCTGAGGCTCTGAGCACGGGCTCTGCCCACAGAGGGGCAAGTGCCTCCCTCAAGCGCGTGTGCACCTGTCGGGGTGACGTGTTCACAGAGGGGGGCCCCCCAGGTGCTTGACCCGGCCTGTCCTGCCCCTAACCCCACCTGCCCCTCCCGCCTCCCCCCCCGTCTTGGGCTAGAGGCAACATCGAGGCCCGAGCCCAGGGCCCTGGGGTCACTCACGTCCCTGGTGCCCCCCGGGTGTGCAGGGGGCACGTGTGCTGACAAGTGTCCTCTGTTCTCTGGTTGACCTGCCCTTTCCCATAGCCCCCCCCCCCACCAAGAGCTCGGAGGGGCAGAGGGGCCGTGACCACTCCTCCGGGGATGGCCTGGCCGTCAGGACACGCGGTGCCTCTCACGACCGGCCCAGGTGGGGTCGGGCCGGCCGCATCCTCCGAGCATAGGGAGCGTCCGTGTGGGGTCCTACAGGTGCGAAGCCGCCCCCAGACCCAGACCCAGCCCCAGACCCAGACGGGCCGCGGCGGTCAGCGCCCTCGTGTCCTCACGTCCATGCAGGTCCTGACGGGTGACGGGCTGAGTTTTATGAGGGACTCGCACGTCGTTGGCGAGGGTTCTGGTCCGCGGGCTGTCCTTCAGGGCACACAGTGCACGGACACGTGGGGGAGACCCCCCGGGATGCGGTCGGGGTGGCGTCCCAAGTGACGGGGCCCGTCTTGGACTCGTGCGTGTGATGCAGGTGTGATGCAGCCCTTCCTCACTGCACATCCGGCCTCAGCGGGGCCTCCCGCTCCCATCCGGCTCGGGGAGGTTGCTGCTGGCTGCCCGGTGACCGTCGCAGGCGTCAAGGGCAGATCCCGTCCGTCCCCGCCGTCGGGGGGCCTTCCCTGCAGCCACCGCGGCCTGTGCTGCGTCCCTGGCCCGGCCCCCCCACCTGAAGCCACCCCGCGGGGCGCGTCTGACCCATGGGGGTCCCCGGTCCCTTCAGAGACGGAAAGGAGGCACTGAAGCTCCCACCACCGGAGGAAACACCGCGCGTCCCTTCCCGACGATCGGCCCGCGGTGGCGGAGGTCACTTTGTCCCGGCGCCGCCCTCCTGGGCAAGGGGCGATGCGCAGCGCTGGTGGCCTCCACCTTCAGAGCCGGCCTCCCGGCCTCCTTGTGTCGGCCACGGTGAGCGGTCCCCGGCGAGGGAACCTGCGTCGTGAGCTCCGGAGGCGACAAGGAGGCGGGTGTGTGGGTGCCCGGAAGGCTTCCTGGAGGAGGCGCCACCTGGCTCTTTCAGCGCTTCATTTGCTCCGCAGGATTTCAACGGCTCCTGATGAAAACTCTGGTGACGGTGTTCGTGGTAAAGTAAGGACTCGGGCTCCGTGAGGAAACGTCACGGGGTGTCCCTGAAACGTGTGCTCCTGGGACCGCTGCCGACACAGGGTCGCGCGGGTCACAGCTCCGCGGGACAAGGGCGTCGGGGCCGGAGGGGAGGACAGCTGCTGGGAGGCTGAGGGGCTGGGGGCCGTCAGATGAGCAGGGGACGGGGGAGCAGGGCTGTGAACCTGGCGGCTGGGACCCAGGCAGGGCAGGTGCACAGGGGAGGCTGTGGGGGGGGGGACGGGGCCCAGGGGCGCCCTGCCCTGCCCCCCTCTGCAGAGGGTCAGCTCCCCGGGGCTGGCCTCTTCCCTGGGCGGGCAGGGTGGTCACCTGCAACAGGTGTGGCCGTGGACATGGGCACCCCCGAGGGCCAGGTCGCGGCTCCCCCAGCAGAGCCGTCCCCCGCCGGAATGGACCGGGGATCCCAGCACCCGCCGGGCCACCACCATGTCCCGGGCCGTGGCCACCAGGCTGGGGCGCATGTCAGGGGCCGCCGTGTGCCGCGGAGCGTCCTTCCTGCCGTCCTGGGATGGCCGAGGGGGCGGCCGGGTGTGTCTGGGCGGCTGCGCTGCTCACCGCCTGCCCCGTGGGAAGCAACCGCACGTCCCTGCCGCGCATCCTTGGTGCCCCAGGAGCGGTGTGGCCTGCGCCCCGCGGGACGGCGTGCAGACACGGGGCTCCCTGCGTGTCCCCAGCGGGCGGCCGGCCCCTCCCTGGGCCGGGGTGGACGGGGAAGCACCGCAAAGCCCACTCGGGGACCGCGTCCACACTTGGAGCCGCAGCCTGGGGCGCCACGCGGCCGGCGCCTGGGAGCGGCGTCCAGGGCAGGCGCCCCGCGGCCTTGGTCCCGGGCCCCAGCCCCAGCCACTCCAGCCACGCCGGGCGCGGGGACAGCGTCTCCGTCAACATCGGCACACGGTCCTGTCCTGCCGGTTGGCTCCGACGGGGACACGAGGGGGCTTCCCTCCGCCTGCAGCACCCGCAGCGGCGTCTAACCCAGCGGCGCACGCGGCTCAGAACTCCGGTCCCGAGCTTTGCGCAGCGGCAGTACCGGAGCCCGTGAGGCCGCCCCGGGCGCGGTTATTGCTGGTCCACGACTTTGGTTTATGGTTTACAGCTTCCCTTGGGGGCGTGGGGGGTCCGAGCTTTTGTAAAATTCTCAGAAAGTTTTTCTACTTTGTAAAAAAATTTTATTTGAGAAAGCGAGAGAGCGAGAGCGAGAGCACGAGCACAGGGAGGGGCAGAGGGAGCAGCAGGCCCCGCGGAGCAGGGAGCCCGACGCGGGGCTCGACCCCAGGACCCCCTGAGCCCAAGGCAGGTGCTGCACCGACGGAGCCGCCCGGGCGCCCGAGATTTCCTACGTTTAAAACCATGTGTGTGGGCAGCCTGGGGGGCGCAGCGGTTTAGCGCCGCCTTCAGCCCAGGGCGTGATCCTGGGGTCCGGGATCGAGTCCCACGTCGGGCTCCCTGCATGGAGCCTGCTTCTCCCTCTGCCTGTGTCTCTGCCTCTCTCTCTCTCTCTGTCTCCGTCTCTAATAAATAAATAAATAAATAACAAACAAACAAAAAAAAAACAAAACCCATGTGTGGTGTAGAAGTCACTGGCCGAACAGCACGAGTGGCCGAGCGTGTCCCCCGCGTGTCCCCCACCTCATGTGGGTGCTGCCGGGAGCGAGCTGCAGGGATGCGGGGAGGGGCCGACACCGAGGCCATTGCTCCGTGGACCCGACGGTCCACCCTCGTCCTTGTTCCGACCTTCATCTCCACCCCAGCCCTCTGCCCTCGCCCACGTGGTTTCCTCGCCCTGGCGCCTGCGGCCCCTGCCGCTCACAATGACAGCCGTGATGGTGCTGCACGCGGGCTGTGACAGTGCCTCCCCCTCCCCGCCCCGGGCCGGCTGGGGGGTCAGGCTGGGGGGTCGGGCTGTCTCTGCCCTGTCCTGCATCCTTGGGAATGTCCCTTCCAGAGGGCTTTTTGGGAAAATGCTTTCCTTTTCCTTCCAGGACGAGGGCTTTGGGCAGAAGAAGAGGATGCCGTGCTCCTCGGGGTTCTGGGACGCGGGGGCCCTCGGCCTGTGTGGCTCTGTGACCCCAAGCCCACCCCCTGCGCTTTGTGCCGCGTCCCCCGTGACAGCTTGTTCTGAGGCCTGCCGTCAGTCAGTCATTTGTCCGTCAGCGAGGGTTAGGACTCAGACGCCAAGCCACAAGCTCCCAACCCCGCGACAGCAGGGGCCTTGGGGCGCGTCTCTGTCGTCCTGGGAGGAAGCCGGCGGAGACTTCTCGGCAGCTGCAACCTAAAAATCGCCGTAGCGTCCTCAGTGCGATATAAAGAAGGGTCACGTTCCATGCAATTGAGCCTGAAAGTGATGGTCGCCGGCTCCCAGCAGACGGCACCGTGCCCAGGGCTGGCTAGCGACGCCACGGACGTGGGAACCAGGTCACGCCACGGTCGACTGACTGTCGCCGATGCTCTTTTATGCAGATTTCTCATCTCGAAATGAGGGAGTAACGAATATATTATAAAATACACCAAAGCCGGCAGATGCCATCACCCCGACGCGGATGTCTGGGACGCAGGGCCCGACGGGCTTGAGCGGGCGTCTGAGGGGTCCGGCGCTCCCCAGAAAGGAGGAAGGATTCTGAGCCGTCCTGGAGAAAGGGCGCCCTGCTGTGCACGGCCAGCGCCTCCCCCGAGGCCGGGCCGAGGCCGACTGTGCGCAGGACACGCTGCTGTGTCGGGACCAACCGCGTCCCTGGAGCTGGGGCCCGGGGGCCTGGGCCTGGAGCAGCCGGGACTCGGCGCCACCCCGGCCGGCTGGACGTGCCTGCACCTGTCGGATCTGCGGGGCTGAGTGACGGCGAAGGTGGCGGCTGGCGCGGGGGTGCGGGGGCTTCGCCTGAGTCCTGGCCCAAGTGAGGGTGAGCGCCACCCCCGCTGCTCGTCCCCATGCAGGCCATCCCCGGGTCCTTTCTCCTCCCCTCACGGGGCAGAGGCTGCTTCACCAGGACGTGGGTGGGGACCCCAGTGCACTCGCCCTCTCGACTCAGGGCTTGAAGCTTGGCTGTCCCCAGCTGCTGCCGTCACAAGCTCAAACTCCAGAGCTGCTGGCATGGGAGGGGCAGGATGGCCCGATGCCCCCCTCCGCTGGGGACCCGCTGTCTGGTCCCCACCCTGCCTGTCCCCACCCGGAGCGCAGGCCCAGATCCTGCACGCGTCCCTGCCAGCAGACGTGCTGTCCCTCCCCTCGTCACCACCGCCTGGACAGCCTCTCCTCGCCATGGGCGGGCTCTGGTTGGCCGCCAAAACCAGCGGGCAAAACACCAAACCAAACCAAACCAAACTAAAGATCCCACAAAACCAATAAACACAAACCCAAACCCCCAAATTCAACCCTTCTTCTCTGGAACCCGAAACCGCTCTCCATCTAAACCCACAAGGAAACGAGCCCTGCCAACCGCCTCCGATGCCGCCGGCCGGAATCCACCCCGCTCGCCCGCTCGCCCCCCGGGGCCTCCTCCAGCCGCCCAGGGGGCAGAGCCTGGCGCTGCACCTCGCCCCCTGACCCAGGGACGGGGGGACCGATGCTCTGTCGTTCTACAGTTGGCGCCAATTTTTGCACAGCATAGAACACGAACGCGCAATTGATACCAGGAGCTGGAGTCCTTGCGACTATTCATGGGGACAGCGATGCCCTCCTGCTGTGCTTGTCCTGATGGTTAGTGAGGCTGCAGCGGGCACATGGGGGTCGGGGCGGGTGGAGGTTGGGGTGTGTGGAGGTCAGGGTATAGAGGTCGGGGTGCCTGGAGGATGGGGAGCATGCAGTCGGGGCATGTGGAGGTTGGGGTGCGTGGAGGCCGGGGAGCCTGGAGGATGGGGAGCATGCAGTCGGGGCACGTGGAGGAGGTCGGGGTGCGTGGAGGTCAGGGTATAGAGGCCGGGGAGCCTGGAGGATGGGGAGCATGCAGTCGGGGCATGTGGAGGTTGGGGTGCGTGGAGGCCGGGAGCCTGGAGGATGGGAGCATGCAGTCGGGCATGTGGAGGTTGGGGTGCGTGGAGGCCGGGGAGCCTGGAGGATGGGGAGCATGCAGTCGGGGCACGTGGAGGAGGTCGGGGTGCGTGGAGGTCAGGGTATAGAGGCCGGGGAGCCTGGAGGATGGGGAGCATGCAGTCGGGGCATGTGGAGGTCGGGGTGCGTGGAGGCCGGGGCACCCAGAGGTCGGGAGGGGGTCCGTGTGCGGTGACTTGCCCCCGTGTAGTTTGCCCACAGAGGCGGAGCGCGGCCCCAGCACGTGCAGCCTGTGGACACGTCTGACTCACTCAAGACCTTCAGACCCGGGACCTGAGCTGGTCTGGGCCGAGGGCGGGGCTCCGTGCGGGGGCGGGGCTCCGTGCGGGGGCGGGGCTCCGTGCGGGGGGCGGGGCTCTGTGCAGAGGGCGGGGCTACGTGCCAGGGGCGGGGCTCCGAAGGGGGGCGGGGCTCCGTGCTGGGGCGGGGCCCTTGCGGAGGGCGGGGCTCCGTGCGGGGGGCGGGGCTCCGTGCGGGAGGGGGCTCTGTGCGGAGGGCGGGGCTCTGCGTGCGGGGGGCGGGGCTCCGTGCCCGTGGGGGGCGGGGCTCCGTGCGGGGGGGGGGCTCCGTGCGGGGGGGGGCTCCGTACGGGAGGGGGTTCTGTGCGGAGGGCGGGGCTCTGCGTGGGGGCGGGGCTCCGTGCCAGGGCGGGGCTCCGTGCGGGGGCGGGCTCCGTGCGGGAGGGGCTCTGTGGGGGCGGGGCTCTGCGTGGGGGCGGGCTCCGTGCGGGGGCGGGCTCCGTGCTGGGGCGGGGCCCTTGCGGAGGGCGGGCTCCGTGCGGGGGGGGGTGCTCCGCGCGAGCCCTGGGAGCAGGGCAGGAAGGTCACGGCCACGGAGGACCCGCGTCCCCGCCCCGGGCGACACTGACGCTCCTGGCAGCGGAGGCATCGCCACCGGGAGGGGCCACTCGTGTTTCCCTGGCGCTGCCGCAGGGAGAGCAGATCGAGGCTCTGCTGCAGAGCGGGCGTGCGGGGAACGGCGCGAGCACCTGCCCCGGGCGGGCCTCGAACCCAGGGCCCCGGACCGCTCTTGCAGGCCCGGCCGGTGGGTCGCAGGCGCAGCCCGCGGGGGGCTCGGGGTCAGGCCGCGCGGGGAGCTCCCTCCCTCCGGGCTCCGGGGGCCTGGGTTCGGGTGCGGCGGGGCAGGAGCGGTGCACCCGGCGGCTTGTCCTTGGGCTGCGGAGCCCGGGAGCGCCCGCACCTGCACCTGCAGCCTGTGCGCCGGGCGCCGCCTTTGCTGCCTTTGCACCCGAAGCAGCCGCGACAGGACCCCCGGCCTGTCATGCTGCCAACAGCCTCCTCCTGCCTGGACTTCGGGAAGCAGCTCTATCTATCACAGGACATGAGTCTTTTGTCCTCTAGATTTTTTTGGAAAATAAAAACCGAGCAGCATTTCCCCGGAATCACATTTCGTGAAGGGGATGGATTGTGTTCTGATTCGCAGGTCACAGCGACTCGACATGTGGTCCCAGCCGGGCGACTCGGGGCCCCGCACGCGCCCCCGCCCAGGGCAGCTTCCTGGGCCAGAAGTGACCACAAAGTGGGCTTTATTTTTTTTTTTAAGATTTTATTTTTTTATTCGTGGAGACACAGAGAGGAGAGAGAGAGAGAGAGAGACAGGCAGGGGGAGAAGCGCCATCGCGGTGCTGGGTGCCCGGCAGGAACTAAGCCTCCTCGGGCTCGGGGTGTGTTCCCCTGTGGGGCCCAGCAGGTGGTGCTGCCCGCCAAGGAAACAGGGCGTCCTCGGGGACAGTGCTCCCGCCTTTGTCACCAAGGAGAGGCCTGAGCGAGGTCCGGGGCGCTCGTGGGTGAAGCTCACGTGCAACATGCCCAGCACCCCCCGTGTGACCCGATCAGATGCCCCCAAGCAGCTCATGACCTTCGAAGCCCAGGTTTTGGGGACATATGGGGGCAGGTGGGTCCGCGAGGAGCCCCACGGACGGTGTTTCCACCGTCCTTGAACTTTAATTGCCCCGTGAGCCAGAGCAGGTCCCTTCTCGCACCCGGGACTCCGCTGCTCCTCTGAGCAATGAGGGAGCTGCACAAAGTGACCTTGGGGTGACGCCCGGGGCTAACGTCGCCTGAGGCTAATTATCCCAAGGACGCGGCCAGCTTGCAGGGCCATCCTGGGAACAGGGGAGGGGAGCCGGGCCGGGGACACAGGCGGGCTGCTGGAACGCCGCCCACAGGGCCCACGGGCAGCTCTCCCGTGCTCAGGTCCCAACAAACTCACAAATCCTGGCTGCGGACGGCCCAGACGGTCGTGCCGGCAAAGCGCCTGACTTCACGGTGTAGGGATCGCGGGCGACTGAAAGGACGCTGTGACCGTGCTCATGCCCGCTAAGGGTCATCGGGATCGGACCGTCAGTACTTAATTATCCTGGGAGCCCTACAACCCGGGGCTGTTCGTTCTGGCCAATGAGTGTGCATCAGCACAAGGAGCCGGGACACAAAGGACGGAAACAAGATCCCAGGGCAAGGGCTTGACCCCGCAGGCCGCCCGCTGGCCGCGATGCCGGCAGGAGCCCAGGGGGCACAGGGGTCGCGGATAGGATGACCCAGCACCTGTGAGGACCAGGACGGTGTTGGCAGGACGAGCAGAAGGGCTGTGGTGCAAGCGCTTCCTCGGCCAGCGCTCGCTCCTGGCGTCAGGGCAGCCGCTTGGGGGTGAGCTGGTCCCCACCGGTGACCGCGGTCTGCGGCTGGGGCAGGCGCCATGTGCCCGGTTCTGCGGAGGGAAGGCTTCCCAGCTGCTGGCGGCCTGGGCGGGACCGGCCCCCTCGGCGGGGTCGCAGCCTGCCACCGGTCACCTGGTGTGGACCACCGGGGCCATGACATGCTCTGTGGGGACGGCCGGCCCCCGACGGCGGCGAGGCTGGGGGGTACCTGTGTGTGGGGGGAGCTGGGGGGAGCGGCAGGTGCCCAGAGCGGGGCCAGCCCCTGGGGGGCGACACAAATCCCAAGAGCCGTCCTCCGTGCACACCACCCACAGGGAGGGCAGCGGGGGGGACGCGGGACGCAGGGAAGCGGGTGGGTGGGCGGAATCGGTGCAGAAGGAAGAGGAGAGGGACAGACAGACACGAGGGCAGGGAAAGCACGTGTCCCCGTCTGTCGGGCGGGACCAAGAGGCTCGTGAGCGTGCAGGCGCGTGTCCAGGCAGCCCCGGGGAGCGGTGCGCGGTGCACACAGCGGCTCGCGGCCAAGGGCCGACATTCAGTGACCTGAGCTGGAGCGTAACTGGGGCACAGGCAACACGGGCCCTGGTTTGGAAGCAGCCTCAGTGGCGATTTTGGGACCATGAACCGCGGTCCTGACCAGGCCTCTGACGACGGGCAGGTGCCCCGGGCCCGTCCCGCGGGACCGAGTGTGAACGACACGTGACTCCGGCTCGGGAAGCGGCACACACTTTATTAGGTGGAAACGTGGGGGTCGGGGTTGTTTCCAGAGGGAACACCATCCCCCGTCGTGCTGGGGACCGACCTCTGCTCCCGGGAGGCGGCCCGCAGCTGCCCCTGCTCACGCCGGGCTTCCCTGTGCCACGTGGCTCCCACTGGATGTGGGGCCCACGGCCTGTGTCCTGCAGGAGAGAAGAGGTGCTGAGCACACGGAAACCCGTGGGACCCCGGGCCTCGGTCGGGCTGCTTGGGGGCCTGGGGACACGCGTCCTCGGGGTGGCCGAGGGGGCTCGCGGGTGCATTTCCACCGGGCCGTTGCGGGGTCCCTGCCTGGGAGCAAACGCAGCCCCTGCTCTGCAGCAGATGCCCCGGGCACAGGGTGTCCCAGGCCGGGGACCGTCTACGTCACCAAAGGCCGGGGACGCGCCCGGTGACTGCCGGCGCCGCCTCTCTTGCGGTTGTGCGTACAAAGTTTATTAAAAAAAAAAAAAAAAGAGTAAAATCAAGTCTAGACCGGTTGTTTTCACACCTCTTACAATGATCCTCTTTTTTTTTTTTTTTTAAATGCATTTTCAAAGTCAGCCTTTCCTGTCAGCTTCCGGATCGTTGGCCGTCAGCCCTCGGCCAAGACTTGGGGCGACGTGGAGGCAAATGCCTGCGATCGGCCCTCGATTTCAAACTGGTTTGTACACATGGAAACGCATTTCAGGGCGCTCGCTCTGGCTCGCTCATCCTAACTTGTCTACGCTCTTTGAACAGTCGGTGAAAATTTTCACGAACTACCCTTCCCGCATAGATACGGTTTGTATGAGGAGTAAACGCAGAGCAGGAAGGCGAAGTGACCCGACCCGCGGGGGGGGAGCAGCCCGGTCGCAGCACCGGGACCTCCTTGATGACTGGTCCGAATGGGAACAGGCGATGTGTGGCGACCCTCCCCGCGCCCCGGCACGCACCCACCTGCCCTGCGGCCCGAGGGGGGGCACCAGGCTGCCAGAGGCGCCGTCCTGGCCCGCTCCACGGCCCGGCGGGGGGGCTCCTCTTCCGCCCGACTCCGCGATGCTCAGTGAGGCTTTGCGGCCTGCGTGTGCCCTGCGGACAAGCGTGCACCTGGTTAGGGCTGGCGCCCCTCAGAGGAACCCACTAGTGCCCGTCACGCGTGTTCCCTGTGGCCCCTGTGACTGCAGGCGGTGCTGGGCGCCTCCCCGACCGGCCGGGGGGACCCCGGGGCTGCTGGTCCACACAACGTGGCCTGCTCAGCTCTCCCGTCGGCCGAGGGGCACCCGGAGTCCCGGCTGCAGCCCGGAGGAGCGGCCCAGCGAGCACCCCAACCCCAGTCCCGCCGTCCGTATCCCGTCGCACGTCTACTTGGTGCAGAAATGCATTCGGCAAATCACAGTCCCCGGGGGGGAGACGGAGCTGCAGGCAGGCCCCCTGCTGCTGGTCGCCGTGTTAGGTTCCCGGGCTCAGCCAAACGTCACGGGGCGGATGGAAGCGGACAAGCCGGGACCCGCGGGCGCAGAGGACGCCGCTCACGGAGGTGACAGTCCAGTGATGCACGGAGCCGTGAGCGAGAAGGAGCACCGGCAGGGCCTGGGCTGCAGAGGGACGGCGGGGGGCCCAGGGTGGGGGTGCCGGGCGGGGGTGGGGGGTGTGAGAGGGAGCACCGGCCGGGCTGGGCTGCAGAGGGACAGTGGGGAGCCCAGGGCAGGCCTCCTTCCCGACGGCCGCAGCTCTCGAAGCCTCCGTGGGGTCTCCGCCCCTCCGTCTGGATGCAGGGTGCAGGCACGGGCTCCCCGAGGACCGCCCCCGGCGCCCTCCTGCAGCACCCGCCCCAAGGGCCCCCTTAAAGTGGGGTCCCCACTAGGTCATCCTTTGCTCTTTGCCTATTTGTGATTTGCTGCCATTTCCACTGGAGCCCTGAGTCCTGGGATCCATCCACGGGGGCCCGGGTGCATGGGGACAGGGACACGGGTGGCTTCAGTGCACAAGCTGTTCCCATCAGAAGCTCCCTGCGGTCGGCTCAGGCGGGAACACGCGTGTGCACGTTGTGCAGGACGCTCGAGCCCCCTGACGGCCCCGGTCCACCCGGCGAGGCCCACGCGGCCTCGGTGTCTCCGGGGCTGGGAGGGGCAGGCAGGGCCTGGCTCCGCGGCTCACACGTCCCCTCGCTCACAGCCTCGTGAAGGGCCCACGAGCGGGCCTCCGCCCTCCTGCGACGCCTCTGTCCTATCCACTCGAGAGATTTGAGCCTCAACTTCCTGCACATCCGTACCGGCCCCATAAGGATGCCGCGGCTGCGAGGTCCTGACCCCAGGTTGCTTCAGGGACCGGCGTCCGGGGGGAGGCCGCCTGCGCTCCTGCAGCCTCAGCCTCGGGGCTGGGCCCTTCCCCGCACGGCCGCAGGGACAGACCCCTTCACGCGGGCGCCCCGCTCCTGCCGCTGCACTTTCTCCTGGAAGAGCCGTGGCCGTGAGGACCCGAGCCCTCGCCGGCCGCCAGACCCCGGCTGTCCCTCCCGTGGCCCCGTGCTGCGCGGTGTCGGGGCGCGGGTGCGGGCTGGAGGCTGCCCCCTCGGCCGCCGAACCCGGCGGGTAGGACGACACCGTCTCGCTGTCCCCAGGCCGTCGGTTTTGTAGGTAGATGACCTCTGCCTGGAGGCCCCTAAATTGGAGCCCGCGCGCAGGTCGGAGCAGACTCAGCAAGGGGGACGTGTGTCTTTTGCAGGACGATTGGCTGTGCGGTGTCCTTAGTTAACGTTTTATCCACTAAAAACACGAGGACAAGCCACAGCCGGGAGGCGGTTGTGAGTTCAAAGCCGGTGCTCGCTGGGCAGCTGCTGCTGCAGGGCGCACACGGGCGCCTCGGTGACGTTGTCGGCGTCCTCACAGCGACGTGGGAGGTGGACCTCCGTGCCTGGGAGGTCAAGGCGGGCTCTCGGCCGCTGCGTGCGGGGGACAGTCCGGGAGGGAGCGGTCACTCTGCGGTGGGGCGGCCCCTCCGCCGGCACCAGCCCCGTCTCTCCGCAGACAGAGACCTGGCCCGACGCTCACTGCACATCCTGACGAAGAAACAGACCCGAGGGCCCGGTCGCGCCCCGGGGGCTGGAGGCTTCTCCGCTGCTGGGTACCCGGCGGGATTTGACCCCGGCGTCCGTCACGGCGTGTGTGGTCGAGGCCACGGGGCCGCCTGCACTATTACCCCGAGCTTCTTTTTTTTTTTTTAGATTTTATTTATTTATTCACAAGAGACACAGAGAGAGGCAGGGACACAGGCAGGGGGAGAAGCAGGCTCCCTGCGGGGACCCCGATGCGGGACCAGCCTTGCCCTCGGGGGAGGAAGTGGCCTCGCGTGGGCTTCCGGGGAGGACTTACCACCTGCAAACCAGCGTCCAGGTGAGCCCCGCCAGGCCGACGACCAGCACGATGCCCAACGCGATGGAGACCAAGGACGCCTTCGGGAGCCTCCCGGAGTCTGGGGGGAAGGAGCGGGTTAGCCAAGCCCACCCGCCGAGGGCTGCAGCCAGGGTCCCCAGGGGCTCGCCTCTCCCCGCGACGGTGCACACCCCGGGGGCACAGATCTGCCCAAAGGGCCCTTCCAACAGGCTCTCCAGAGCGCGCGGGTGGGGAGAGCGGGTGGAGACCACGGGGTGCCCGCCCGTCTTCAGGCCACAGGCCCTCCCGCGAGGACCGGCCAGGGGGCACACGTGAGCCCCTGGCGGAGGGGCTGGGGACCCGGCCTGCCTCCCCTGGGCTCAGACAGGGGCCGGGCGGGCAGGTGGTGGGACGCGCACTGGGACACCACGAGCTCGCGCCCCTGGCAGCCCCGCCTTGGCGCAAGTGCGTAGAGGGCACACTTTGGGGCACGTGTCGGGCAGGACTCAGAGCCCCGGGTCGGGGCCAGATGCAGCAGGTGTCCCAGCCACAGGGCCGATGTTTGTGAGCAGTGAGCAGGGTTGGCAGGTGCAGAGCGGAAGGGGCGCGTCTGCACGGGGCGAGGCCAGGGAAGGGGCTGCTGGCACCCCCGGGACACGCAGCGTCTCAGCGACGGGACTTGGGGAGCGCCTGTGCCACACCTGGGGGGTCTCTGCCCTGCATCGCCGGCCCCGTGTGTGGTGCGGGTCCCGCACACGAGCCGCCTCCGGGTCTGCCGGGGTCAGCACAGGCCAAGGACAAACACAGGAGGAGGGAAATCCCCTCGCAAGTTAAAGGTTAGACACCGTCGCCCGCGTAAAGCAGGCCCCGCGGGGAGCACGGCGCCCGGGCATCGTCCAGGTGCGGGCGAGAGACACCCGGGAGGGGCTGCCTCGCTCGGCTGTTTCCAAAACAAGAACGAGCCGCGTTCAGACACGCGCACCGGGGTCTGTGCGCCCGGACGGCAGGTGGCAGGTGCGCGCTGTCGGAGAGCTGCCCCGGCCTCCAGGGCGGACAGTGGGAATGGGGGGGGGGGGGCCAAGCCGGCTCAGCGCACCTGGGCCCGCCCGGAAGGCCCCGGCCCTCCCCACCTGCCGGATGTCCCCCAGCCTCCTCGTGGCTGTATGGAGACGGGTCCGAGGAGTGACCTGGGGTCAGTGGTCACGACGCTGGGCCCCAATTCCAGAAGCCGGTGTCCATCAGGACCCCGACGGCACAGGGACAGCAGGTGAGGACACGGCGGGAGATGCCGTCCTCGAGCCTGGGAGAGAGGCCTGGGGGGGCAGCCCTGCCCACGCCTGGGTCTCGGGGCGCACGAGGGGCGGCACGCACCTACACACGTCGTCCCGTCCTCCCCGAGCACCGCAGGGTCTGTGCACTCACACCTGAAGCCACCCTTGGTGTTCCTGCACCGGGCCGACCTGTGACAGGGGGGGTGGCTCGCGTCTTCACACTCGTTGATATCTGCGCAGAGCACATGGGGGGCAGGACACACGGGGGTCAGCACGCGGGGGTCAGCACGCAGGTCAGAGCACGCGGGTCAGGGCATGCGGGAGTCAGGGCACACAGAGGCCAGGCGATGCCCCCCAGCTCCCACCCTCACCTCGGGGCACCCGCACACTCCCTGCACCATGTGGGAGAGACCAGAGCCCCTCCCCGAGCACCCGCTTCCTTCTCTCCGGGTGGCCCCCCGCCCCGAGGTCGGCTCCGCAGATGGCCGGCCACTTTGTGCCCGCGCTGCACGGGGTGAGCCTGATGCACGGGAGGCCCGGCCGAGGCCGAGGCTGATCACGTGGGAGCCACGCGCTCGTGCTTAGCGAGAGGCGAGCAGCTGGGGCGCCGCCGGGGTGGGCGGTGGAGTCACGGTGCTGTGGGCAGCGGCGCCTCGTCAGACGTGGGGCCAGAGCCTCCCTGGGGACGCTGGCGCCTTCCCCTCCGGGGAGCACTTGGCCGTGCAGGGCAGGAGCGCGGGCCGGGCCGGGGCTGGGTCTGTGCCCCCGGGTGGACGGATTTCCAGCCCCGCGCTCACCCTCAGCGAGGGAGCCAGGCCTTGGGCCACAGCCTCGACCCTGCCCCTGCCCCTGCCCCTGCCCCTGCCCCTGCCCCGCGGGGCAGCACTGGCTGCGTCCTCGACTCCCAGGCCGCCGAGGGTGAGCCGCCGTCGGTGCGGGGGCGGGGGGGGGTGCTGCCCTGAGCCCCCTGCTGGCTCCTCGACATGTGCTTCCAGGTCACTTGCCGCGTCAGCTTTTCCTCAAATAACGTCTCTTTTCTGGCCAGTTCCAGGGAACACAGCGGTCTTGGTGTCGAGACCACATGTGTTACGGGCGACGGAGCGCGTGGTGGGTAACCAGGACACGCACCGCTGAGCGCTGGGCCGACCCGTGTTGGGGGAGCGACGTGACACCAGCTGGGCCCTCGCCCTCGTCCCGGACCCTGTGCCGCCCTCACTCTTGCAGGAGGTGGGGACGGGGCGCACGGGGACTCGCCGGGGGAGGTGACCCCTGCAGGGCTGGGGCATGACCTGAGCGCAGTGGCGGACGGAAGCCCCCGGCGTTGTCCGCGGAGCACGTGAGTGTGGGGTGCGGGGCGGGGGTGAGGGCGTCCCCCCAGCCGGACTTGTCCCACGTGTACTGGCCGTAATCATACGCCCTCGAGGCGTCGGGGTCGGGGTCGGGGTCGGGACTGCAGCGGCCTTCAGGGGACACGCTTCGCCCGGGTCAGCGGCCCCATGTTTGTGGTCTCCCGGCCGGGGGAGCCGCAGGGCGGGGGACAGACGTGCACTGGTCTCAGCCCCGCCGAGTCCCCCAGTGCCGAGCCCCCGGGGCTGCGTCCCCCCGAGCACAGGGTGCTGGCCGGGGCCGCACTGTCCCGGACGGAGCCGTGGCTCCCGGTCCTCAGGGCGGCAAGGACAAAGGGCTGCGACACCCCGCCCGTTACCCGCTCCGCATTCCCTCCGGAAAGCCCTCGTCGCTGCTCATCTGCCAGCTTCTCCTTCCCTCAGCCTCCGTGGGGTGGGGGTGGGGGCCGGGCGGGGGTGTGGGGTGGGGTCGGGCGGGGGTGCGTCGTGCAGGAGCAGCGTCCAGGGAAGAGGAGAGCGTGCGTCTCCCCGGGTCTGCGCATTAAATCCTGCCGTGAGCCCGGCGCTCCGTACTGCGGCCGTGGCCATGCGCGGTGGCTCGGGGCCCCCGGGTGACAGGCGAGCAGGAGGTGGCTCACGGCCCCTGGGTGACAGGTGTCGGGAGGCCTCTAAGGGCCCCTGGGTGACAGGTGTCTGGAGGCAGCTCGGGGCCCCCGGGTGACAGGTGACAGGTGTTGGTCGCCCACTGGCGCCGGCGTCCTGGCTGCACGTCCGCAGCTGCATGCCCGGGGCCCAGGGGGATGACACGGCGGGTGTCGAGCCTGCTCCGGGCTGTTCTGGGTGGAGCATTTCTTTTCGGTTTCGGTGGAGACACTGTCTCCGGAGGTCCTTCCTGTGGGTCCCTGGCTCGTCCCCTCCCCTGCCCGCGCCACCCTGACGGCCGTGCTGGGACGGGCCCGCCGCTCGCCGAGGAGAGACCAGTGGGGCGCGTGGTGGCCGGGAGGGAGCGCTCCTCGGTGCCCCAGCGGGTCCGCGGCCCATCGTGACGCGCAGAGGCCCCTCCTGGTGAGCGACACGGGCCCTTACCTCCCGTCTGAGGACCGCCGATTTGGGGGTGAAGTGAGTAAGGCGCGTCCTGGAGGCCACTGACCTCTGCACACGGGGGCCCGGACAGCCCCGCCCCGGGGGGAGCAGGCCACCTGCTCGGGGCCCTGCAGCTCGAACCCGTGGTGGCAGGAGAAGACGAGCACGCGCTGCCCGGCCTCGCCGCAGAGCACGACGTCCCCGTTGTCCACGCCGTCGGGGAGGCCGCAGGCGTCGCCTGCACAGAGATGGAAGGTGGAGCCCGTCAGGTGTTCGCTGCCCCCTGGCCCCGGGTCCCCCCGCACGGACCCCACGCCCCACCGTGTGGTCCGGGCCGCGCTCCCCTGGGCGCACAGGCGCTTCGGGTCGAGCCACACCTGCCCCGGTCCTCGGGCCGGCTCCCCGCGCCTGGTCCCCGCAGCAGAGCACCTGCGTCCGGGGGTGGCGGCCACGACCGCGCCACGCACCTCCCCGGCTGAGGCCTCTGGGCGCCCACCAGCGCCCCTCTCCCCCCGACCCTCACCTCCCTGAGCCTTTACCTCCCTGACCTCCTCCCCTCCTGACCCCCTCACCTCCCTGACCGCTCTCCTGTATGACCCCTCACCTCCCTGACCCCCTCACCTCCCCACCTCCTCTCCTCCTTGACCCCCTGGCCCCCTGCCCCCCTCACCATCTGACCCCTCCTCCTCTCACCCCGTCTCTCCCCTCCCCTCCCCTCCTGACTCCCTCACCTCCCACCTTCCCGCCATGCAGCCGGAGCCGCCTCTGCACCTCCCTGTGGGCGCGCAGCTTGTCGGCACCAGGGCATCCTGCGACGGCGCCATGGAGGCCGGTGCACAGCCCGCGCCCCACACCCCACGCCCACCCGCCCAGCCCTACTCAGGGTCCCGTGCGTGGCCGCCTTGGGGGCTCACCCCCTCCTTGGGTGCGCCTGCGGCACACGACACTCTTGAACAATCCACGTGCTACGACACAATCTAACAAAGGGCTTCAGGTCACCTTGCGGAAGGGCCTCCCTCCACACGTCCAGGTTCAGACCCGGAATGTTCTCGCACGGCTCAAAGTCCTGTGGGAACCTGCCGACCTGGAGGGCGTCCGCGGGCACGCTGGGGAGGCCCGTGTTGTCACAGATGACCCGGGAGAGGGAGTGCCTCGCCAGCTCGCGCCGCTGCTCGTCGGTGAACACCCCGCTGCTCTCCCACCAGAACCTGCGGGAGGGGGGCGCCGGGCGCTGCAGGAGCCACACGGGGGGTCCTGTCCTGTGCCGCTGCCCGGAGCTGCCAGACGCCTGACGCCTGACCCACGGGCCCGGGGCGAGGGGTGGCTTGGCCGCCTCCCTGGGGGACCCCGGGGCCTGGGCCGAGCCGACAGGGGGACAGTGCGCCCCCACCCCCGCGCTCGGGCGCCGTCCCCCGGCCCAGGCCTCGCGCCTCGGTCATCGCGCACCCGCCCGGTGCAGCAGACGCGGGAGGAAAGAGCCGGGGGTGGGTTTCTGGCCACGCGATGGCCGCTCGGGCGTGAGCGCGGTTTGCACGCGTCAACAGCAGCTCAGGGCTCAAGCTCTGAGCGCGCTCGGGCTCCCTTTGTGCGATGACCCGGGATCAGGGCCCTGCAGGGACGGCCTGGAGGGCCGCGCGAGTGCCCAGGTGACCTGAGCGCCCGGCTGGGGACCCGCGCACCGCGGGCCGCAGAAGTGCCGGGCGGTGACACCCACCGGTCTCCGTCCCTCAGAGCCTTCATCTGCCTCCCGATGAGGCACGCAAACAGCGGGCCCGTGCGCGCCCGGGGGAGGAGGGGCTCGGCCAGGCCGCCCAGCCAGACGTCGATGTTGTCCGGGTGCCCGTACAGGTCCAGGATCCGGCCGGCGAGGGTGGCGTTGGCGACGGCGGAGCGCAGCTCGGCCCGCGTGTGCAGCCGGCCCAGGCCGCAGAACTCCCTCCACGCGTTGTAACCTGCGGGCAGGGACGCCGTTCTCTCCTTCCGCGCGTCCACCCGCCGCCTCACCGGAGCTGGGCCCCACGGAGGGCCACCGCCCTGCCTCGTACCTGCCGAGTGGAACGTGCCGGAATAGTCCAGCCCAGAGTCAGGGCCTCCCTGAGGACCCTGCCTCGCACCATGCCGGCAAGTCAGTGAGGATGAACCCCAGACACCGTATTGCACAGCGACCAGAGTGCGGCCGCCGGGGGCCTAGGGGGGAGGCCCCGAGGCAGCGGGACTGGCTCCCCGTGGCCGGTCCATGACCCCCGCTGCACAGCAGAGGGGACCCGTGAGGGGTGCCCCTGGCCCGGAGGAGCCCCCAGGCGCCAGGCAGGTCCATACATGCAAACTGGGTGTTGGTGGCAGGGGCCTTGCACGGTGAGCAAGGTCGACCATGCAGCTGAACGACGGGGTCCCCTGGAGGAAAGGCCACGGCTGGCGGGGGTCAGGGAGGGGCGGGGAGGGTTGGGACAGGTGACGGGGCCGGGGATGGAGTGGGGAGCTGGGGGCAGCCCGGGAAGTGGGTCCTGGGTACACAGAGTGGCCAGAGTTGGCACTGCCAGTGGGTGACAGCCTGGAGGTGGCAGGACGTGTGCTGGCCCCGGGAGCGGTGAGAGGGAGGGACAGCTGGTCAGTGGGCCTGCGACGCCCCGACAAGCACCAGGCCAGACCCCCTCCCTCTGCCTCTTTGGGGGCTGCTCTTCCTAAACGCCGGGCTCCTGCCCCACTGGGAGGCCTGGGCACCCTGCCGGGCTCTGAGCAGCGCTGAACGGTCCCCCGTGGACGAACCAGGGCCCTAGAACTCGGCCGGGGATTGGAGGCCCTGTGCTTCTGACCCCACAGGCCCTCGTGGTGAGCCCCACAGCCCAGGTTGGAGGCAAGCCTGGGAGGAGTCCAGGGGGAGCTTGGGGAGGAGCCTTGGGGTGAGAGGTAAGCCAGGGGAGGAGTACGGGGAGGAGCCCGGGAGGAGCCTGGGGAGAAACCCGGGGAGGAGCCTGGGAGCAGAAGTTTAGCCCAGGAAGGAGCCCAGGGAGGAGTCTAGGGGGGTGATGAGAGTGGGAGGTGAGCCAGGGGAGGAGCCTGGGGAGGAGCCTGGGGAGGACCCTGGGGAGGAGCCTGGGGAGGTGATGAGAGTGGGAGGTGAGCCCGTGGAGGAACCTGGAGAGGAGTATGGGGAGGAGTCTGGGGAGGAGTCTGGGGAGGAACTCTAGAAGGATCCCTGGGAGGAGCCCGGGAGGGAGAGGTAAGCCAGGGAGGAGAACGGGGAGGAGCCCGGGAGGAGCCTGGGGAGGAGTCTGGGGGTGGGAGGTAAGCCAGGGGAGGAGTATGGGGAGAAACCTGGGGAGGAGCTTGAGAGCAGAAGTTTAGCCCAGGAAGGAGCCCAGGGAGGAGTCTGGGGAGGTGATGAGAGTGGGAGGTGAGCCCGTGGAGGAGCCTGGAGAGGAGTCTGGGGAGGAGCCCAGGAGCGAGAGGTGAGCCCATGAAGGAGCCCTGGGGAGAACCCAGGGAGGAGCCCGGGGAGTGGGAGGTAAGCCTGGGGGTGGCCCTGGGGAGGAGTCTGGTGAGGAGCCCTGGGGTGGGAGGTGAGTCGGGGGGGAGCCCGGGGAGGAGCGGGAGTGGGGAGACCTGGCAGGCCGTGGTCCCGGCCCCGCTGCAGGTTTATGGACGCCAGGTCCAGGCTGCCCGAGCTGCCCAGCACGAACAGCCTCTCGGTCAGCTCCTCGTTCACCAGCTGCCCCTGCACCGGCAGCTTGGCGGGGCTCGCGAGAAGGCCCCTCAGCACGGGGTCCAGGCCGCCTGCAAAACATCAGGGCAAGGCGAGGTGGTGCGAGGGTCCTCGCGTGGACAACCCGGCTTGTGCTTAACAGAAAACCCCTCAAGGCCACGCATTCACGTTGTGCGGTTCTGCGGCTTTCAGGGGCCGCGTGGGTCCTGCCTGCGGGGAGCCGGCACCCGGTGGGGCCCCGGGACTGACCGGCAGTGCGGGGGGGCAGGTCTCAGGGCCCAAGGGGACCCAGGGCCGGAGCCCGGGAGCCCTGAGGAGCGTCAGAGAGCCCACGGAGGTGTCTGGCCGAGCGCTGGAGCCACTTTCCCGTGAGCACAGCTAAGGGACCGCGCTCAGCGCAGTGTGCTGGCAGAGCCGGAGGTGCCAGGGAGCGACGCGGGGTGGCGGGTGCATCCGGGGAGCACCGGCGGGGGGGGGGCGCACCTTCCTTGAGGAGCCTCCAGGGGCTGAAGAAGGCGTCCTGCAGCCGCAGCGGGGGGAGGCCGGGGTGCTCCTGGAAGCGGGCGTCCAGCCGCCTCACCAGCGGGTGCACCGTGGCGTGGCCGAAGCGGAAGGCGGCCGTGGAAAACACGTTGGACACGGTGGGGTCCACGGTGGGGTCGTAACCCTCGTAGGGGCCCACGTGCTGCTGGAAGGCCTCGGGGCCCAGGACTTTGGGGACGTAGTCCCGCAAGGTGATGATCTAGGAGGAGGGAGAGCGGGACGGCTTCTGAGCAGGGGCGGCCGGCCGCGGGGGAGGGTGCGGCCTGGGCGACACGCAGCGACGGGGGAGGACCTTCTGCTGCGCATCCGGGGGCCAGACTGGTCCCGGGAGGGACAGGCCGTCCAGGCGAGGGGACAGGTGAGTGCATCAACGGGCATCCTCATAGCTCAGACCTTTATGGGGCCGGGGAGCCATGTCAGCAACACCCCCAAATGCCACCCGGGCAAGGCAGCCCCACAAAACTTGGGGTGCACCGCACAGATGCCGGGCTGCCCCCTGCACCCCCGACCCCACCCCTCGACCCCTTCACCCCGGGCGCCCCGTCGACGCTGCAGCTCAGAAGGGAAGTGAGAGCCCCGGGAGCTCCCGGACCCGAAGCCTCTTTGCCGGGGTTTCTGGGTTAGGCCTGCGCGGTGTCCACGGGGCAGGGGCGTCCACTGCCAGGGCGGCTGCGAGCAGCGGGACGCCCCCCGCGGGGAGGAAGTGCCGGGCGCCGAGGGTGGGAGGGTGGCCCGCGCTCCGGGCGGCTCTCGCAGACTAGAAGGGATGCTGGCCCGTGTCCTTCCTCCCTCCCCGGGCTGCGTCTGAGCTCGTGGGCTCTCCTCGTGGGAACGGAAGGAGGCCCCCCTGCAGGGTCTCCTCGGCGGGGGCCCAAACTGCGCGCATGGGTTTCGCAGACCAGGCCTCCTCCCACCGTGGTCCCGGCCTGGAGGACGCGTCGCATGGCTCTTGGCGCTCTCGGGGGCAGCGGCGTGCTGGGGGCGGCAGGGGGGAGGGCGTGGTGGGGCTGGTGGCATCCTGCAGCCACGCGGCCGGCCCTCGGCCTGCGGTTCACGGGGCAGGGGCCCGGCCTGGCCTGCAGCGCTTGAGCCCCAGGCTCCGATCCCAGCGCCCCTGCCGCCCCGGAGCCCCGGCAGCGGTCCCGAGGCCGCCAGCGCCCGTGGCTTCTGTTTGACGTGCGGTCCCGGGAGGACCGGGCACGGGGGCTCCGCTTGCAGCTTCAACAGTCACTCCCTTTGCTGTAAAAATCAGCGTCCGAGTCTTCCGGTGTTTGCTGCGACCTTGGCCAACGGGGGGCATCCAGGGCGGGTCAGCCGAGGGGAGCCGTCCCGTCCGGGCACGGGGCTCTCGGGGGTCAGCCTGTCAGGGCCCCCGGCTGCTGGAGGAGCAGCAGCCCCTCCACACAGGACGTGTTTCCTGAGTGCCTGGCTGTGCTCTGCAGGAGAGCCGCGGGGAGCACCCCCGCCTCCGGGCCGGGGGACGCCGGATGGACGCTGGCCCAGCGCCGCCAGCCAGATGGCTCATCCCGGGGAGGTTTGGGGACCAGAGAGCGGCCCTGGGTCACGGGGGGGCAGGGCATGCAGACCTGTGACGACCTGGTTGTGCAGGACCTGGTCCTCAGCCCAGGCTGGCGTCCCAGGCGCGTCCCAGGGCTTCTCCCACCTGCCCAGGGGTCCAGGCGGCCCCTCCCACCCGGCGTGGGCTGGGCTCCACGGCTGTTCGGTCTGCCAAGGGCACTGGGCGCCTCGTCCTGAGCACGTCCCCCCACAGACCCGCACAGGCCCCGTGAGGAGGGAGACCCCGGGGATGCGCCGCCCGGGGCTGTGTCGCGGGGCAGAGGGGAGTCTGGGCAGCGCTGCCGAAGACGTCTGGGCAGAGGCCTCCGCGGCGAGCGGCTTGGGGCTCTGGGGGACAGAGCGGGGCTGGTGTGGGGCTGGGCGGGTGCAGGAGGCAGAGGGGCGGCTCCGCTCCGGGTGCGTGGGGGGAGCAGCAGCCACAGCCCCCGCCGCGTGTCCCTGCACCTGGCCGCTCAGAGCTGGGGTGGCGGCCGCGGGGCTGGGCTCTCTCTCTCTCTCTCTCTCTCTCTCTCTCTCTCTCTCTCCTCCTAATCTGCAGACACTTCTTTTAAGGACATAATGCTTGTCAGGAGGGAGCGATCCAGGCCAGGGAAGCGGGGAAGGGGGACAGTCTTGCGGGCCACCAGGGACCCCTCGGACGCAGCCCACCTCTCGGCAAGGGTTTTATCGACGCTGGACGCGACCTCGCGTTATTTTAGGGTTTCCACCGTATTTGCAAAAAAACACCGAAGAGAAGCTATTGGCTGAAAAAGCACGTCAGGGAACCTGGAAGTAAACGGTGACGCCAGGAAAGGCTGACAGGTCCTGGGCAGACGCGGGGCGGGACTCCTGGGGTGACGCTGGGGGCCCGGCTTCCCTCGCACGCTCAGCACACCCCCCACCCCGAGCGCCCTCGCCGGGCACGGCCGGTCCAGGGGCCGGGACAGCAGAGCCCACGGAGCTCACGCGTGGGGAAGGGGCACGGACACAAGGAAGCACGCCCGCCGGCGGCGGACACAGCTGGGAGGACTGCCCGGGGCGGAGGCGATCAGACACCCCCAGGTGGGGCCCGAGAACCGCTCCCCTGAGCCTGGGTGAGACCCCACTTTGTTCAAGGTCGGTCCCGTCTGACGAGCTATGGGATCGTGCTCCCAAAGGGCCGGGCCTCAGGCCGCGGTGGATCGTCCCGCCGATGGGCCTCCAGCCCGCTCACGGAGCCCGCACGGCTCCCGCTCACTCCACCAACGCCGCGAGGTCACCGTTCGCTGCCCGGCCCGTCGGGGCTCGGCTGCGTGTGTAACGTGAGCCTCGGGCCGTCGGTGGGCGTGTCGGGGTCCCACGCTCTATCCCGCCCCCACCGAGCACGCGGGGCACCCCAGCGGCTTGCGCACCTGGTGCAGGGCGCCCACCACCTTGCGCGCCTCCTGGTAGGCGGTGTCCGCGCTCCAGTGAGCGTTGAGAGCCTTGAGCGCCGAGGCCAGGCGGTTGTGCTCGCGCAGCCACAGCGTGTGAAGGGCCGCCAGAGTGGGGACCTCGCTGGCACGGCTGTCCCCCGCCAGGAAGCAGGGCGCTCCGGCCGTCCCGCGGGTGCCGGGCTCGGGCACGCAGGCCGCGGGCGCGGGCGGCCGCGTGAAGGGCAGGTGGGCGCGGCCGGCGTCCCAGTGGCGCGCGTTGACGCGGAGCAGCCCCTCGGCGCTGGTCCAGTTGCGCAGCTGCTTCTCCAAGGCCGGGGAGCTGCCGTACACCGTGGACGCGTCCAGGAAGGACGTCAGCCCGTTCATCTGCTGGCGCGGGTTGGCCGAGCTCAGGTTGCCGAAGAAGGCGCCTTGGATCCCGGTGCCGCAGGCGGCAGAGGAGCGGGAGAAGGGCAAGCAGGCGGGCCCCGAGGCGTCGGGGGGCAGCTGCCGGGACAGGGCGGTCAGCCGGCTCTGCAGGGACCCCGGGCCTAGGAGGGGCCGCGGCCTGCGACCCCGGCGGCGCTCTGGCCCGTCCCCCTGCACTCTGGCAGGAGCTGTGTCCTGCCCTCACTCCAGCGGGCCACCCGGTCCTGCGGGGTCAGCGAGGCGCCTGGGGCCCAGGGTCAGCGAGGTCACAGGGGCCCGTCCCCACCTGGTCCTGCAGGGTCAGCGAGGGGACAGGGGCCAAGGGTGAGGAGACAGGGGCCTATCCCCACCCGGTCCTATGGGGTCAGCGAGGTGACTGGGGCCTGTCCCCACCTGTTCCCACCGGGGTCAGTGAGGTGAGGGGGCCGTCCCCACCTAGTCCTGTGGGGTCAATGAGGAGACAGGGGCCAAGGGCGAGGCGACAGGGGCCCATCCCCACCCGGTCCTGCCAGGGTCAGCAAGGTGACAGGGGCCCAGGGGCAGCTAGGCCACAGGGGCCCGTCCCCACCTGGTCCTGTGGGGTCAGTGAGTTGAAAGGGGCCCATCCCCACCTGGTCCTGCCAGGGTCAGTGAGGTGACAGGAGCCTGTCCCCACCTGGTTCTGCTGGGGTCAGCAAGTGAGAGGGGCCTGTCCCCACTGAGTCCCGCCAGGGGTCAGCAAGGTGACAGGGGCCCATCCCCACCCGGTCCTGTGGGGTCAGTGAGGTGACTGGGGTCCGTCCCCACCTGTTCCCACCAGGGTCAGCAAGGAGACAGGGGCCGTCTCCACTAGTCCTGCTGGGGTCAGCGAGGTGATAGGGGCCGGTCCCCACCTGGTCCACAGGGTCAGCGAGGCGACTGGGGCCCATCCCCACCCAGCGAGGCCATAGGGGCCCGTCCCCACCTGGTCCTGTGGGGTCAGCGAGGTGACTGGGGCCCGTCCCCATCCAGTCCTGTGGGGTCAGCGAGTTGAAAGGGGCCCGTCCCCACCTGGTCCTGCCAGGGTCAGTGAGGTGACAGGAGCCTGTCCCCACCCAGTCCTGCTGGGGTCAGTGAGGTGAGGGGTCCTGTCCCCACCGAGTCCCGCCAGGAGTCAGCAAGGAGAGAGGGGCCTGTCCCCACCCAGTCCACAGGGTCAGCAGGCAACAGGGGCCCGCCCCACCCGCCCCTGCAGGGAGGTGTTAAAGCCCCTCCGTGTGCTGCTCCTCCTTGCGGGATGAGGGCGATAGGACAGTATTTACAGGGACCACCTGGCTCGTCTGTGGAAACCCTGGTCGTCCCGGCGCCCAGCCCCGGGGCCACCCCCGCCCGCCGACGGGTGCACACGTCCTGACACGCGCCTCGCTTCATCGCGTGTGGCGGCGTGGAAGCAGCAGAGCTTAGAACGACGTAGATGCTCGTGGACGAGGGGGTTGCTTCAAGAGCCATAATGCGTATTTCAAGACTCTAAGAAGCCCTAAAACAATCAAATTTCCGTCCACTTAATGAAGTGGGAGAAGTGCACTAACTATGGCTGATGACCCCACGAGGCTCAGAGCCGCACACGGAGAGGACACGTGGGCACACACACGCGTGGACACCTTCTGGCCAGATGCACAGGCTATTCCCGACCACTCACCTCCCCGCGAGGACACGTGGGGATTTTGACATTTCACTTCCTAGTTCTCCCATTCTGGAAGTGACGTCTGCCACAATGAGTATCTTAGGAAGTGTAAGATTCTACCTGGATGGGAAAACACGGGCTCCGGTTCTCACACGTCAGCTGGCAGTCAGCTCCCGCCCCGAACGCCGCTCCGCTGGCACTCTGCGGTGTGAACGCGACGTCGTGGTCGATGTACTGGCCCCACGCCGTCAGGAGATCCGAATACTGGTCGTCCTCTGTGACGGCCTCGTTGGGGACCCGGATAACCTGTCTGGTCACCTCCCGCACCTGGTGAGAGACACCAGCTTGTCACGTGGGACGGCGTCCGCAGAGAAAGAGGTCACCGGGGGAGCATGCGTCGTGGTGCGGCGGCCGCTGGCGGGACGGGGAGCCCTAGGTCGTGACCTCGGGCGGGACGGGGAGCCCTAGGTCGTGACCTCTGGCGGGATGGGGAGCCCTCAGGTCATGACCTCTGGTGGGACAGGGAGCCCTAGCTTGTGACCTCTGGTGGGATGGGGAGCCCTCAGGTCATGACCCCTGGTGGGACAGGGAGCCCTAGGTCGTGACCTCTGGCGGGTGGGGAGCCCTCAGGTCATGACCTCTGGCGGGATGCGGAGCCTTAGGTCGTGACCTCTGGCGGGACGGGGAATCCTCAGGTTGTGACCTCTGGCGGGATGGGGAGCCCTCAGGTCATGACCCCTGGTGGGACGGGGAGCCCTAGGTCGTGACCTCTGGCGGGTGGGGAGCCCTCAGGTCATGACCTCTGGTGGGATGGGGAGCCTTAGGTCGTGACCTCTGGCGGGACGGGGAATCCTCAGGTTGTGACCTCTGGCGGGACGGGGAGCCCTCAGGTCATGACCCCTGGTGGGACGGGGAGCCCTAGGTCGTGACCTCTGGCGGGACGGGGAATCCTCAGGTTGTGTCCGCTGGTGGGTCGGGGAACCGGTACACCGAGGTGTGGCGCCCGCTCACGGATGGCTGGTGCCCGTGAAATCCAGCGGTGCGGCACAGCACCACCCTGAGCCCGGGGCGTTAGTGGGGAAGGCACCTGTGGGCTGTGTCCAGCCTAACGCACCGGTTTGAGGTGATTTGGGGCCTTAGGTAACTGCTCTGAGTCTCAATTTCTTTGTCTGTGAGTGGATGTGAGATGCTGACCTTTGGGGTTGTCCTCGGGATCAAACCAAGAGTCGTTTACTGAACGTCTGGCCATCGGTGAGGTGATGGCTGTGACTGGGGGCAGGGCCGGGGGCCCGGAGGGCTGTTCCCAGGCCGCCACCCGTTTGCAGACCTTGAGATGGGGGCGAGCCTGGGTTTCCACGGGGATCCAACACCACCGTGTGGCTCCTAAACTCTGAGAGCCTCTCCCGCCTGTATCAGAGGGGATGCGGCTTCGGGGGCCGGGGAAGAGGATGCTCTGTAGCCCCGTCCACACCAGATGGTCCCCTTGTGAGCCCCGCGCCTGGATGGTCGCCCCAAGAGCATCACTCCTGGACGGTGGCCCCGTGAGCCCCGCGCCTGGACGGTGGTAGCGCTGAGTAGTTTCAGCAGGAGCAGGACATCACCAGCCCGTGTGAGGATTCCTGAGCCCATTGTTCTAAGTAGCCGTGAAATTCTGGCAAATACGGGTTTACAGACCCTAGTCCCTGAGTGCTGAGTCCGGAGGGCGCGGGGCTTGAACAGCCTGGCATCGAGCAGGAAGGGGAAGGTGTTACCCCTCTTTAGGGACGGGCGGACGGAGGCTGGGGGACCTCAGACACCCGAGCCCGTGCCCTCCCACAGGGCCCCCGGCTGCAAGGAGCACCCATCCTCCTGCTCAGTGCCCCCGGCAAGGACTGCCCGGGGAAGGGGATGGCTTCGTGGGGGACGGCGTGCTGGTCCCCAAGCTGCTGTGGTCAGGTCCCGACCTCTCAGGCCGAACAGAGCGTCGCTGTCATGTTTCTGCAAACGTCCTTCATCACACACGGCACGAGGCCGCACAGACTAAGTCACGGAAGCCAGTGGTCGGACTGAGGGCAAAATGCCCACCTTTTAACCAGAGCGATCGGTGGACTGGACTTGGCTTGCTTCACCAAATAACGTGCTGCTGGGGTAAAGCCACCCACTGGCATCAACGAGTGAGACACTAAACACTAAAAAGTATCTTTGCTACGCCTCATCCTCTGCCGGCGGGTAAAGGAGTGAAGGGGTTTATTTCAAAATGTCAAAAATGAAGGCCCCCGGGCGGCTCCGTACATTAAGCAACCGACTGTTGGTTTTCGCTCAGGTCATGACCTCAGGGTCTGGGGCCTGAGCTCAGGGCTCAGCAGGGCGCGTGCTTGGGATTCCCTCTCTCCCTCTGCTCTCCCCTCCACCCTTAGAAATAAATCTTAATAAAAAAATTAAAAAAAAACAGAAAAGGCAAAATGATGCCGAGTTAGATGAGCCTTGATCTAAATCTGTTTTGTCCTGGTCACTGGCCGGTGACACTAATCCCTCCACACCTCAGCTCCCAAAACGTGGAGCCCTGAGCAAAGCTGCCAGACACAGGTGCTGGGGGGTGGAGGGGACGGGCCCCGAGCCTTCGCGGGGAGCCCCCCATCCTGAGCGGGGTGCACAGGTGCTGGATGGAGGGGATGGGCCCTGAGCCCCGTGGGGAGCCCCCGTCCTGAGCAGGTGCACAGGTGCTGGGGGGATGGAGGGGACGGGCCCTGAGCCTCCGTGGGGAGCCCCCATCCTGAGTAGGTGCATAGGTGCTGGGAGGATGGAGGGGACCGGCCCTAAGCCCTGCAGGGAGCCCCCGTCCTGAGCAGGTGCACAGGTGCTGGGGGGATGGAGGGGACCAGCCCTAAGCCCTGCAGGGAGCTCTCGTCCTGGGGGGTGGAGGGGATGGGCCCCGAGCCTTCGCGGGGAGCCCCCCATCCTGAGCGGGGTGCACAGGTGCTGGATGGAGGGGATGGGCCCTGAGCCCCGTGGGGAGCCCCCGTCCTGAGCAGGTGCACAGGTGCTGGGGGGATGGAGGGGACGGGCCCTGAGCCTCCGTGGGGAGCCCCCATCCTGAGTAGGTGCATAGGTGCTGGGAGGATGGAGGGGACCGGCCCTAAGCCCTGCAGGGAGCCCCCGTCCTGAGCAGGTGCACAGGTGCTGGGGGGATGGAGGGGACCGGCCCTGAGCCTCTGCGGGAACCCCCCGTCCTGAGCGGGGTCTCAGCAGCAGGCTGGCATAGACGGCGGGCGGTCTGGGGGCGTCTCGGGGACCTGCATAGCGCAGCGGGCCACGGTGCCTACCGGGGGCAGTGGGAAGCCGCTGTACAGGACGTGGGGGTTCCACCCTCTGGGCTCACTGATGCCGTCTTCATAGGCGGGCGGCAGCCACCTCGCCAGCGCTGTGTTGGAGGCTCCCCACCTGGGGTGGTCTCTGTGGAAACAAACGTGACACGTTCGATCACAAAATACCCTGTATTCGTAAAAAAACAAAAAACAAAAAAACCCAAAAAACGGAAAACAAAAAAAACTGATAGATGCATTAGAATGGAAATATCAGTGCAACGCATGAAAGAAATGCAAATTTTCTTATTGAGAAAAATGTGATATTTTTTTAAAATGGCTATTTGGGCATAAGATGGCCAGGTGCTCCCGTTCCCTGGCATTCATCAACCAGACCCCGTGGACACCCCCGGCAGCGGGCGTCCCTGTGGTGGCTGCAGGGTCTTTGCCGGGAACGGCGTCAGGCGGCCACTTTGGGGCAACGTGCGGACAAGTGCCCGGCGCGGGAGGTCACGTGGCCGGGGGGCGAGAGCTGGCAGAGATCGGGACCCAGACTCGGTAACTGGCCTGCGCATCGGGGTGCAGGCACTCGGGACACCGATGTAGCCAAGTCAGCAGGATCGTGACGAGGTGAACGGTCTCCTACAGGTTTTGGAGTTTTCAGGAATATAAATGTTCATGCGCCCGTTGCTTTGCTCCGACCGAAGTCGTCGTCGCTATTAAGGACAGCGTGTTCGTGGATCCTTCTTACATACGGGACCGATTTCGACGCGGTGCCGAGGGCTGAAGGGAACCGGGTGCCCCCGAGGGCGTCGCCGGTCTGGGCCTCAGAGACTCGCCGCGTTTGATGGGGACACTTGGTCCTGGCATCGGGGACAGACTGAGCGGTCGGTGCCACACGGCCCCGGACTGACCTTCGGGTCCCGGGTGGCTGCTGCCCCGACCGGGAGCCTGGGGGGGGCTTGGTGGCAGGAGCGACAGGCGTGTGCGTGTCCGCAGGGCCCGCGGGGCCTCGTTCTACTTTCGATCCGCTGTTGACTCCAGGACACCGAAGTGGCTCAATTTGCAGAACAAGGGGCGGGATGGGTCCGCGTGGACGCGGGCGTGCGCTTGAACACAGGGTCGGGCTCCTCACGGGTTCACCGTGACCGACAGTCCAGGACGTGCCGCCCGGGGGAGGCGCAGCGTCACCCAATTAAACAAATGAGTCGCTCGCTTCACCGCGTGGTGAGTGTTTTGCTGATGGACGTTGATCGTCCAGGGGCTTCCAGGCCGTCGCGAGAGCCCCGGGGCGCCTGCCCGTGTCCGCGGGTCCTCAGCCGGGCGGGACCCTGCCCGCGGGGCCCCGGGAGGGAGCGTGGCCGAGCTGGGGCGGCGACAGTGCCGGCGGGGTCACTGGCTGTCACAGGGCCGCCCAGCGCGGCGCGGCCGACGTTGCTCACGCGTCACTGGCCCTGCCCGCCGTGGGATCCCCGGTCCGCTGCGCATCACGGGTTGTGAGGCTCGGGGGCTCGGCCGCGTTGGGGACTTGGTCACGAGCTGACCCGGGTGAGCGGACGGGAGCATCTCTGGCGGAGACGTAACCAGGGCCGCGGCGCCTCCAAATCGCTGTGATGAGCTGGACGTGCCAGCGCCCCGTCCGAGGCTCGGGCACCCCGATGCCCTGACGTCCCGGGTCCGAGAGACAGAGGCAGGTCTCCCTCCCGCCTGTCCGAGCTGGAGGCTGGAGGCTGGGAGGCTGCAGTCAGCGTCTTCCTGGCCATGGCGGGGGGGGGGGATGGGCACACGCTCTTGAGGTGTCTTGAGGTGTCACCTGGTGTCACATCCTGGGGGGCCCTCACGGAGCTCTGACCTCTGAGTGACGGCCCTTCCCACGTGGCTCCCACCTGCCTGACGCCCCGTCGTTGGTCCGAGGTGTGAGAAAGCTCAGTGCACGGCGCGGGGGCCTCTGGCTGGAGCTCCTACGGGAGGTGCCGCAGCCCCGAGAGGGCGGGATCCGCGCGGGTGGACGCCGGGCCCCAGGACGTGCCTTCCCATCACGGGTGTGGGGTCGATACCAAAACCCCTGAAGCCTCACCCGTCTGGCGACGCTTGTCCCCGTGTTGGGCCCCACGTATCCCATCCAAGCAGCAGCAGCAGCAGCAGCGACACACGCGCTTCCTCAGAGGGTCAGGCTCCCCGGGCCGGGGTGGCCGCGGCCCCGTACGGGTCCCGTGTGGTTTCGGCTCTTGTTCCAATTCAAGTTCAGGGTTCGTCCACCACCTTCCCCGACCTCGTGCTCCGGGCAGCCGGCCTGTCCTGTCCGGTGGCCGCCGGTTCAAGCAGTGTCAGCGCAGCCCCGGGGCCGCCGCTCTGTGAAGGACGCTCGGCGCGGGAGCCGCAAGCACCTGGTGCCCGGAGAGAAAGGGGCGGGCACACGTGCACCCTCACCTGCTCACGCTCGGAAGGCGGAGCCCACGTTTAATTTGGGTTTTGACAATTGTTTCGAAGACTGAACCCCGAGAATCACGTTATCACGGAATTACGCCCTGACGCCCGGCGTCCCCGGGGCCCGCAACTCAGGAGCAGACGTCAGACGTTGCCTTCGGGCCGGTCCGACTCTGGGCTTGGAGGCCAGATTCTCCAGCGAGGGGGCTCCGTGCGGAATCACCGGGTAGTGGGGTCACGTCCCGCAGCCGCGAGGTGTCCCCAGTGTCGGGGAATGGCAGGCCGGGGAATGGACCGGCTGACGGGCTGCGTCTCCGTCGCTGCGTCGATGCCAACGGCCTCTGGGTCTCCATCCGTGCGGTGGGCGGCGGTGGGCGCGGGCCGGGCTGGCGGGCCGTCGTCGATGACCCACGTAAGCCCGGGCCACGACAATTCTGTGCGATTTGGAGAAGCAGCCGTGGCCGCGCATGGTGGGTCGCAGCAGCCGCCCGGCGGGAGCCTCCCCGCGGCCTCAGCGGTCACGCTCACGGCCTGTGGCGAAGCCTCGGGCCACGAACCAAGAGGTCAGATCCCGTCCGGTCATCCCGCGGTGACGTCCCTTCCGGGGTCGCGGTCGCGGGCCGCAGGCAGGCACTTCAGCACCGGACACACTGCGCCAGGTAAGCGCCGTCGCCTTTCACGGAGGCAGAAACGGCCCAGACGGCCGACGAAGGCCACCGGGCGGCCACTGCCCCGTCCTGCGGCCCGACCCGACGGCGCCGCTCACCTAACGCCCCGCTCCCCGTATCTGGAGACCGGGTTTGCTCCCAGGGAGGACGGCGGCGTGCTGCCCACTCGCTCTCGCGCGGACGAGGGAAACGAGGCCCCACCGAGGACCAGGCTCCCGAGCGCAGAGCAGGGCCCCGCGTCCACGGGCGCCGTCCCCCCTCCCACGAGCAGCCCTCGCAGCGCCGGTCACGTCACGCAAACTGCCGGCGGGACAGCCTCCTTGCCGCTGCCGCTAATGCCTCGTGTGGTGTGTCCGGCCGCCGGACAGTCTCGGCGAGCGAAGGCCAGGCCGCACCCCACGGGACACCCGGCCCGCGCGCCCCTGCGGGAAAGCCAGGAGAAGTGAGGAGCTTCTAGGTCCAGCCTCGGGAACTCAGAATTCACGCTGCGGGGCCTGAGCGCGTGTGGCCTAGAGACGGTCGCGCGGCCGGGAGGCAGGACCCGAGCCCGAGCCCGAGCCCGAGCCGGCGGCACCGCGACGGATGAGAGGTGAGGGGAGCAGGAAACAGGCCACTGTGCGTCCACCTTCCGTCCAGGAGGGACAGGGACCCGTGGGCGGGCCCCAGGGAGTAGGGACCAAGGGCGCTGACGCTTTAGTGAGAAACAGGGAGCGCGGCGGAACTACCCGCACATCCGAGCCCGGAGCCTGGAAACCGCGTAGGGGAGTCCGGCCACCGCGGGGCCTGGGACGGACGGACGGACGGACAGACGGAGGCCTGCGTCCTGCTCACCCCAGACGTGCCCTCCAGCCCGAAGTCCGAGCCGGCCGCGTGGGGGCGGCCACAACCACCCGGGGGCGCAGAACACGCGACAGGAGGACACCAGCCTGCCTGTCGTCCCCCTCCCTGCACAACCCGCCGTCAGATGAACCCGCGGAGTGGGCTGGACCCGGGTGGTGAGAGCACACGCAGGCCGGCGGGTGGCACGGACCCGCCTCCGGGAACTGCCCCGTGCGGGGTGTCCCGTGTGCCCCGGGGACACCCGCGCTGCACAGCCTGTCCCTCGGGCACACCCAGCGCCATCGGGGGGTGGAGGCTGGCGGAGGAGCCTGGGGCGACAGGAGAGGTCCTGGATCAGGCACAGGGGCCTGGGGATGCCCACAGGTGTACAGGATCCCAGGGGATGCCCAGAGGTGGGGGACAGGGGCCCAGGGGACGCCCACATGTGGGGTGACAGGGGCCCAGGGAACACCCATGGGGGGGGACAGGGGCCTGGGTGCCCCCCAGAGGTGGAGAACAGGGACCTGGGGACGCCCACAGGTGGACAGGAGCCCAGAGGATACCCAGAGGTGGGGTGACAGGAGCCTGGGGGGCACCCAGAGGTGGAGTGACAGGCCCGGGGGACGCCCATGTGTGGGGGACAGGGGCCTGGGGGACACCCAGAGGTGGAGAACAGGGGCCTAGGGACACCCACAGGTGGACAGGAGCCCAGAGGATTCCCAGAGGTGGGGTGACAGGAGCCTGGGGGGCACCCAGAGGTGGGGTGACAGGGGCCTGGGGGGCACCCAGAGGTGGGGTGACAGGGGCCTGGATGATGACCCCAGTTGGGGAGACAGGAGCTTGGGGGACACTTGTGGATGGGGTGGGGTGGCGTCCAGGATGGGGTGACATCGGTGGATGGGGTGGCTCCAGTGGATGCTCGTGGACGGGGTGGGGTGGCGTCCAGGGGACACTGGTGGATGGTGTGGCTCCAGGGGACGCCCGTGGACCGGCCGTGTGAGGGGCCCCAGGGTGCTGAGAAGCGGGAGGAGACCCCCCCGGGCCCGCAGCCCCTCCGGGTGGCCTCTAACCCCGCTGCCCCCAAAGCGGAGCGAAGCCGGAGTGCACCCACCTGTTGTTGCAGGCGCCCGTGATGAGCCGGTACTTGCGGGCCAGGCAGGTGTCCGGGCACCTGGGGGGCAGCATGTGGGGCCGGCACCCGGACGCGTTGGCAATCGTGTCCAGCACGGCTTCGGGCAGCGTGTCTAGGGGAGCACCACGCGCGTCATCCCCGTTGGCAGCCTCTGACCTCCCTGCTGCCTCCCTCGGCCGACCTCTGCGCTGGGGACGCGCGTGGGCCCGGTCGCTCCCCACGGGGGCCCGGCTTCTCCTTCAGGCCGCGGCTCATCAACCCGCGCCTCCCGCTGCGGAGACGGGCTGACAGGCGACGGCGGCTCCGCGACCCGCGGCCAAGAAGCCAGAGCTCGGGGCGTGGAGCCGCCGGTGACTGTTGTGCAGCCGGTGCCATCCGCCGGCCCGACGCCGCCGAGCCCCTGCCGACCTGGCGCCCCACATCCTCGCCTCCACCCGGCGCCCCAGGTCTTCGCCCCAACGCCCCCACGTCCTCACCCGACCCCCAGCTGCCCCCATTCTCACCCTGACCCTCTGCCCCCACGTGACTGCACCTCCTGGACGGGCTCCTGCAAACCCCCACCTTCCGTCCGGGCCGGGCCAACACCCCCGCGCTCTCTGATGCCAGGACGGGGCTGCCGGGGGCTTGAGCCGTTTCCCCACGTCCGGAGGGGGCCGCAGGACCTCCCAGGGGAACCCAGACACCTTCCCTTGGCCATGCGGTCCTGGGTCGAGGCCCTGGGGCCTGCCCCTCGGGGCGCTCACCGGTGAGAGGCCGGGATCGCCCCAGCTTCCCGTAGACCCGCGTCCTCACCGCCTGCACGGAGGCTTCCATGATCTCCGCCGCTCGGGAGACGGCTCGGCTGGTCGGCTCGGGGAGTTTGGAAAAAGACAGAAGCTGCGACGGGGAAGGGAGCCCCCTCTTGCTGAGGTCTCTACGGCACAAGGGGGGACATAAAGTGGGTCACTCAGAAGCAACCGCTAAGCTCTCGAGCGGACCGTGGGGCAGGAGCCGGGGACCAGCACCGAGCACCGTGCGGGTTGGAGGGTGGGCGTCCCCGGACCCGAGCACGGGGCCAGCGGGAGATAAACCTCCTCGCCAAAGTCCAGGCGGACGCCCTCGTCGTGCTTCCCCGGGGAGCGGGGCCCTGGGCGCGTGCACCCCGTCGAGGGCCCCGGGTCAGCCAGACTCCCAGCCCGGCTCCTCCCTCCCGCCAGAGCATCACCCCCAAGGGCGAACACGGTGACAAAGCTGCTGTGGGAGAGCCCAGATGGCCCGGTGGGGGTGGGGGTGGGGGCGCCCTGCACCGTCCCCGGCCTCTCACGTATCACCTCAGCCCAGGCCCAGGTCGCTGTCTGCCCCGACCTGGGACCCAACACGCCCCCACCACTGCCTGCAGCCAGACCCCAGGATGCTCCCACCACCACCTGCAGCCAGACCCCAGGACCCTCCCCACCATCACCTGCACCCAGACCCCAGGACCCTCCCCAGCACCACCTGCACCCAGATCCCAGGACCCTCCCCACCATCACCTGCACCCAGACCCCAGGACCCTCCCACCACCACCTGCACCCGGACCCCAGGACCCTCCCCAGCACCACCTGCACCCAGACCCCAGGACACTCCCACCATCACCTGCACCCAGACCCCAGGACCCTCCCCACCATCACCTGCACCCAGACCCCAGGACCCTCCCACCACCACCTGCACCCAGACCCCAGGACCCTCCCACCATCACCTGCACCCAGACCCCAGGACCCTCCCCCCACCACCTGCACCCGGACCCCAGGACCCTCCCACCACCACCTGCACCCGGACCCCAGGACCCTCCCACCACCACCTGCACCCGGACCCCAGGACCCTCCCCAGCACCACCTGCAGCCAGACCCCAGGACCCTCCTCACCATCACCTGCACCCAGACCCCAGGACCCTCCCCAGCACCACCTGCACCCAGATCCCAGGACCCTCCCCACCATCACCTGCACCCAGACCCCAGGACCCTGCACCTAGACCCCAGGACCCTCCCCACCATCACCTGCACCCAGACCCCAGGACCCTCCCACCACCACCTGCACCCAGACCCCAGGACCTTCCCCCCACCACCTGCACCCGGACCCCAGGACCCTCCCACCACCACCTGCACCTGGACCCCAGGACCCTCCCACTACTGCCTGCAGCCAGCACCTTCCTGCCCCTGATGTGTCGGTGACCCTTGTCACTTCCCGGGGTATGTGGGGTCACAGTCCTGAGCATGTGGGTCCTGGCCGTGGGCACGGGGGTCCCATGGCCAATTCATGCACCTTCCTCCTTGAGTCTGCAGCTGCTCCCTCGGGGTACCCCCCCCCATCTTCTCTCCTCCTGCTCCCGTCTGTCGGCCTCCCTGTGCGTCCGTCTCTCTCTCTCCGAAGCAGCAGGACCACGGCCGCTCCCTCCTCCAGCAGAGGACCCGTGGCGGCCAGGGCGATGCCTGCATCAGGTCACGGGGTCATGCACTTGGGGAATGAAGACCTTAGAGGCGCTCGATCCTTCCAGTCCCACCAGGCTCCCACCGATGGGACTTTTCTCCTGGTTTTAGCAGAATTCACGAGAGCCGCCGGGCACCGGGCGCAGGCACCGCGGCTTTAGCCTAGGACGTGCTTTGGAAGCCTTTCAGGGATCAGGATAAAAATACTGAGAAGTGGTCTCGTTTGGGGGACTCGGGTTGCGCGTTTCATTGTTTCACAGGCCAAGTGAGCGAGCACCGAAGTGTCGGCGGATCCTCGCTGCCGTGGAATGACTTCCTGGAACACGCCGATGCTTTCCCTGGTTAGTGAGCGAGGAGCGAACGGCCGGTAGCTCCCCGACCACAACTGGGAGGCGACGACGGGGCAGGGGTCTTTCTCGGCGTTTCGAGCGGGAAGAGCAGCTGGGGGACGGGGTGAGGCTGTCGCGGGCTGCGAGGGAGGCTGCGGGGGGCGGCCCGGCGGCTCCGGGACCGATGTGCGAGCGCCGAGCGGTGCCAACCGCCCCCCTCTGTCCTGCGAGCCGGCGCCCAGCCCCCGCCGTGCGGACCCCGGACCCGTGGCGCTGACCTGCCTCCCCCGGTCCCTGTTCTTCCAACAAGCGCCAAGTCTGCCGGCTTTGCCCGCGCAAACGCTGCCTCCCCTCCGAGCACGTTTCCGGTTCCTGCGTGTCCTGGACCCGAATCCCCAAGGACCCCAGGTGGCCCCCGGGTGCAGCCGCAGGGACTTCCTGTTGGACGCTGGTCCTAGAAGACTTTTGAAGAAACATCTAGAAGCCACCTCAGAAGACCTCGCCGATGACGTCCGTGATTGGTTTCGTCGTCGTGGCGTTTCCATGGAGCCTCCCCACAAATCAAGGGGGTAAAAGGAATCCGGGCCCCAGTTCCAGGGCGCAGGGAGGAGGGAGACGAACGGCCTTCCTTCCCTGGGACGTGGCCGGCCCGGGGAACCCCAGGGACCCGGTCCTTGGTCCTCAGAGCGCAACAGCCGAACAAGCCTCGGGATGACCCTGAGACGGCGGCTGCCTCCCCGTGCACCCGTGACACCTGAGGGCCCAGGTCCCCCCAGGCCCAGGGAGGAGCCCTCGGCCCCGAGGCAGGCCCCATGGCCCGGCTTGTGCAGCCGGAGGTCCCCGGAAACAGGCATCTCACCTGCAGCCTGGGGTCACGGGGCAGCCGCTGACCCCGCCGATGGGCTGTGGGACACGTGGATGTGCCCCCGCCCTGGTGCTCAGACCCACGGGAGCCGTGACCCGGGGACAGGCACGTGGGAAAGCCTGCGGAGGCCGGGGCGGCGTGTGCACGGGGGCAGACGCCGCTGGGGACAATGCCCTGGAGCTCTGGGCTGCTTCTCGACCCCTTATGGAGCAAAGGATGCTCCCTCCTTTTTCCCCGTCCACCTTGACAGGGACGCTTAGGAAAGGGGCAGCTTTGGGGGCACCCGGCGGGCTCAGGGTCATGAGTTCAAGCCCCACGTTGGGCGTGGAGTCTGCTTAAAGGGGGGCAGCGTCGGAAGGCGGAGGTGGTGTCTCCCCTGCAAAACGGTCCAGCGTAGCACAGGCAGCGTCCCACCGTCCTGTCCAGGGCAGGGGCCGGGGGCGGGGTGCCCGGGGCACAGCGGGAGCTTTGGAAGAGCAGGTGACGCTGGGTGGGGGGCCTCATCTTGGTGACTTTAGGGTGCTGCCTCCATCGTAGGTCCAGGGACGCAGACTTGGAATTGCCGGCGACGGGGTCAACAGGGAGACTGTGGGAGAGCGCCAGCTCCATCCCCAAACTGGACAAACCCACAGGTACGGCAGCCAGAGCCCCCGAGCCGCCGCCGCACCAGCGGGGCACACGCAGAAGCCCCGGGGAGTCTGGTGAGCGAAGGACAAAGTGCAGGTCCCCGAGCTCGGGGCGTCTAGGGAGGGAGGGGCCTCGGGCCGCAGGGACCCTGCAGGTCCCCCTGAGGTGACAGCGTGACGCCCCCGTCCCCAGCGCCTCTGCCATCAGCACGGGGCGCGGCGGGCTGGCCGCTGGCCTGTCCACAAAAGCGCAGACCCCCCCGCCGTCTTGACACAGGCAGGGCCTCGTGTGTTTTCCCACCGGCACAGCGAGCGGGGCCGGCGCGTCACGGCGCCTCCTCTGCGTATCGTGATGGGAAAGCCGTTCTCTTCTCCAGCCGCAAAATCATTAGATTTGTTTCGAGGCGTAAAGATATTTCATCATTAGCATGTTTTAGGGCCCCTGGGTGGCTCGGCGGTGGAGCATCTGCCTCCGGCTCAGGGCGTGACCCCAGGGTCCCGGGATCGAGTCCCCATCGGGCTCCCTGCACGGAGCCTGCGTCTCCCTCGGCCTGGGTCTCTGCCTCTCTCTGGGTCTCTCGTGAATAAATAAATAAAATCTTTAAAATTTTTCCTGCAAGCTGATGCTTCACCAGCTGGTCGAGCGCCGTACGTGTCTGGTGGCCTGCAGCGTGCCCGTCCTCAGGGGCAGGTGCCGCGTGCGTGTGTGCAGAGGGGGCGTGAAGCGCGGCCGGTACCTGCGGGCCCGGCACCCGGCGTGGACTGCAGACGGCATTGGCTCAAGAAACAGAGTTTGAGTGAGTCAAGCATGATTCGAGCGTCCTCCAAAAGCAGATCTTTCCCATAAAATGCCCCCGCTGAGCCCCACACGCTCCCAGCACGCAGTCCATCCTCGGGGACGTGAGCCCGTCCCCCACGACCGTCCCCCACGACCGTCCCCCACGACCGTCCCCGTTCTTCAGGGTAACCTGACACGGCGCCGCTCCCGCGACGGCACGAGAAACGTGGTGTCTCTCTCTTTCCCGCGTGGACTCAAGCGCTTAGAAGACAAGTAAAAACTGGCTTGCAGCCAAGATGGACAGCAGGGGATTTTTCGGGCGAAATGATGGCAATTTGGAAGGAATCGACTCCGCCTTGTGACCCGTTGTAAGAGCTTATGTGGTTACGAGTCAACGGCCGACGAGATGAGGTTGAGGCCAAGACCTGCTGCTTGCTGCTTCTACGACATCTCCTGTGACCTCAGTCCCTTAGTGTTGATGTCGTCACACATTTAAAACCAAGGCGCTTCTCAAGGACTTGGAGCAGGTGGACTTGGTCCTGCAGCAAACGCCCTTGTGAGGCCGTGTCCAGCCCACCCCGCTCTGGCCTCCCGGCTCCTCCTCTCTGCCCCCAGGAGAGCAGCCTGCCTGCTGCCGGGACCCCCGCCTGCCACCAGAACACCCCACCTGCTGCCGGGACCCCGCCTGCCACCAGAACACCCCACCTGCTGCCTGGACCCCCCACCTGCCGCCTGGACCCCCACCTGCCACCTGGAACCCTACCTGCCACCAGGATCCCCCACCTGCTGCCTAGACTCTTCAACTGCTGCTGGACCCCCCCGCCACCACCTGGAACCTCCACCTGCCGCCTGGAACCCCCTGCCTGCCGCCGAGCACTCCTGCCTGCTGCTGGGACCCCCTGCCTGCTGTCTGGACCTCCACCTGCTGCCTGGACCCCCCACCTGCCGCATAGACTCCTTACCTGCCACCTGGATCCTCCACCTGCCACCGGGACCCCCGCCTACTGCCTGGACCCCCTGCCTGCCACTGGGACTCCCCACCTGCCGCCTGGACCCCCGCCAGCCACCAGGACCCCTGCCTACCACCTGGTCCCCCACTGAGCACTGGGATCCCCCGCCTGCCACTGGGACCGCAGTGCCGAGTCCCGGTGAGATCACCCTGCTTTGCTCTGTGCCTCGTTCTTTGAGGATCTTGCCACGGAGCCAGGGAGGTGAGCTCCTCCTTGGCAGACTGGAGATGGGGCCTGGCGGTGGACGGCGCGCGGGGCCAGCCCTGCCCCGGCCACGGCCCCACCCGGCCCCGCCCGGCCCCGCGGGAAGGCCTACCTCCTCCCGGTGTGCTGGATGGCGCCGTCCACCACGCGCCGGCTCTCCTCCACGATGCCGAGGACACTGGCCTCTCCGCTCTGTCCTGTGGGACAAGGCGCCACACGGAAGCAGGTTCGAGCGCGTCACCCTCTGCTGTGGCCAGTGTCCCCCACGGGCTCCGGGGCCGTGTGCGGGGTCCTGACCCGGGTGCCCCGTGGGCCCTGTTTCCACGCGTCCCAGGGGCAGGGGCTCCCCCTGCAGAGCCGTCCGCCCGCCCAGACGCCCTCTGGTGACCCCGAGAGCCCTGAGTCCTGTTACCTGACCAGTGACGCGGTGAATTCATGATATTGCCCTGATTGAAGCTGTGCATTTCGCCAAGATGAATTACTCCCATACGGCAGCGGTTTCCAATGACAAGACTTGCATTTTATTTCACGCTGGAGCTATTTACCAAGTCCTATGCCCCGAGCGCTCAGTCCCCGGGAACTTGGTACACTGAGGCCTAACCCCCAGCGCCCCGTGTGAGCACAGTCCCAGGGGCCCCGTGCTGGCCTTGGGGATGAAAACGCGAGCTGTGGGGGCCGCGCGGGGGCTCGGGAAATCTGTGGGAATCGCAGAGGCAACGGGTGCCCTGCCCATGGGACCCTGCGCCCGCGGGTCCGCGCAGCGGCTCTGGAGCCAGGCCCCGGGAGCCCCCCGAGGCTGCACCGCCGGCCCGGTGCTCACGTCGGCTCCGCTGCCCGGGGATCGCTGGGACGGAGGCGGGAGGTGCTCCCGGCGTCAGGGGCGGCTCTGCTCCCCGGTCCCCGCCGCCAGCCCCCCGAGCGCCCCTCCTCAGGTGCGACCCGTGACCCCTCGGTGGCTCCCGGCCTCCCGGCCAGCAAGGCCCGGCGAGGACAAGCTCAGCGGCGGCCTTTCGTCCCTTCCTTCACCTTCCAGTGCTGACCTCCCGCAGCCGTTCGGTCCGCGCTCACCTGCTCACCTGCCGCGGGGCTGGGAGGGCCTCCACCTGCGGCCCGGTAGGCGGCGGCACCTGCGCCAGCCTCGTAGAGCAAACAGCTGCTAGGCCTGTGCCACGCGGGGCGGCCGCCAGGACCCCGGGGCCGTGGGGACCCTGCAGGGCCTCCCTGGGGCACCGCGCTCGCCGTCGGCTGGAGCCCGTCCCCTTGGGGACAACTTCTCGGCCCTGTGCACCCTTCACCTCGGGTTCGGGTGCTCCCGGCTGCTCCTCCCGACACGCCGCGGGGTCCGGCACCGGGAAACGCATTTCAGTCCGTCCTCCCCGTGGCCTCCTCAAGGGCGGGCTTGAGCTCGTCCGCGTCGGGGTCTCCTCCCGAAGGCAGACCGAGCGCTGGCTCTCGCCGGGCAGTGGCCGGGGCCAGTTAGCGGGTCCGCGGCGCAGGCGACCCCGGACATTGGCGGCCGTTAGTGGGGCCGTGGGGCTCCGCCCATCCTGTTGGGCCTCCTCTCCCCCCTCCTCTCTCCTCCCCGTCCTCTCCTCCCCCCTCCTCTCTCCTCCAGTGTCTTCCGACCAAGCCTTCACTGGCATTTTCACATCAGCGTCACAGGCTTGCGGGTTATTCTTCAGAGCGTGTGTATGAAATACGTTCTGGTGCTGACAACCCTCGCCCAGGGAAACCTGATTCTCCGGTGTGACCGTCCCTGGCGGCGTCTGCAGGAGCTGGGTCGGTGGGCTTTCGGGTTCAGGGCCGGCTCCAGCTTGGGGGGGTTCCCCACACCCCGCAGCGGCCGTCGCTGGCCGTCCCAGATTTCCGATTTCCACTCAGTCCTGCAGGATCCGCCTGGAGGTGGCGTCACAGCCCAGGGCGTGGGGGCTCAGCCCGCAGGACACAGGCCACAAGTCCCAGACCGGCAGCTGTGCCTCTGGCCCACGGCCACGCCTGGGGGGCTCCGAGGACCTGGTCCTTAGCCCCTTGACTCTGCAGAGTGGCCCGCGGAGCTCAGGAAACACTCGATCCACTAGTTTGCTCAGGGATGCAAGTCAGCAGCCGGAGGACAGATGTGTGGGGTGAGGTCCCCATGACGCTTGGGGCCAGCTCAGCGGGGGCCTTCTGTTCCCCAACCCGGACGCGCTCCAAGCCCGTGCTTCTGGGGTTGTAAAGGCTTCGTTACAGAGTCACGGTGACCAAGTCACTGGCCATTGGTGCCGGGTCCACCCTCCGGCCTGTTCCTTCCCCAGAGGCGGGGTTGGGGCCTCGCATCCCATGGTGGGTCCTGCGGCCACCAGCCCCCACCCCGGGTCACCTGAGAGCTTTCCACGTTCTCCTTATTAATGTCACAAAGGGGTCCTGTGGCCACTATCAGGGGAGACCCTGAGTGTTTAGGGGCCTGTGAGCAAGAAAGGGGAGCAGACTGTCTACACAGGAGACATCCGTCCTGGTGTGGAGGACTGAGTACGTCCTGTGCGATCACGGCAGCGCAGACGTGGCTCCTGAGATCCTCTGTCCTGCCTGGGGCGGCGGGCCCGCCCTTCCTTCCGCGCCCTGCACCCCCAGCGTCTCAGACCTGGCGACTCTGCACCTGCCCTCTCCCTTCTGGAGAGTTCCAGGGCGGGTCCGACCGGAGGACACCTGCCTTCCGAGGCGGTCCCGGCTCCCCAGGACGTAATCGTGTACGTGCGGGCGCTGGAGCCTGGGAGGCCGGGGCCAGTAACCCCCGTGCTGCCCAAGGGAGCAAGTGGAGCGTTTCCGGAGTGCTCGTGACCAGCAGGGAAGGGCAGGGGCGCCCGGACCTGCCTTCCGGAGGCCGCACCCCACGGAGCCCCCCGCGTCGCTGCTCCCTGACCTGGGACTGGTTTCGCTCCGAGCCCTGCGCCAGGGGCCGTCCTGACGGAGGCGGCTGGCCGAGACCCGATGGGCCGGAGGAGGTTGCCACTTCCCTGGCGCGGCACATCCTCGCCGCGGCTTGTTTGCAGCTTCCCGCGGGGCTGGCGGCGCCTCCCATGGCTCCCGGGCATCGGTTCTCCGTGGCAGCTGCAGCTTGTGGCGCTTGCCGTGGGGGTGATGGTGCATCGGTCTGGACTCTGCACGGACGACGCGCACCCCCCCCACCCTGTGCTGATGAACACGACCTCCGTGGGGACCTCCCCCGGTCTGCAGAGGGCACTCGCCCTCTCCTTAGGCTCGCGGGGCCATGCAGGTATTTTCAAGCAAAAATGGAATCTCCCAGGACGCCCGGGGGGCTCAGCGGTTGAGCATCTGCCTTCGGCTCAGGACGTAACCCTAGAGTCCTGGGATCGAGTCCCACGTCGGGCTCCCTGCATGGAGCCTGCTTCTGCCTCTGCCTGGGTCTCTGCCTCTCTCTCTGTGTCTCATGAACAAATAAATACAATCTTGAAAAAAACCCTAAACCTCCCTCCACCACCAACTCATTCTTGCCCAGAACGTTCAGGCGCCGCCGTTTACTGCCCCTGAGCTGAGCCCGCCTGGGTCCCACTCTGGAGCTGTGCCTTAGTACGAGGGGGCCCCGGCCTCGCTCCTGCCCCCAAACAGCCTGACCCTCAGGTGTGCGTGTCCAGGACCTACATGTGTCCTTGACCGTGTGTCAGCTGGTCTGTGGTCCAGGTGTGGGGCTTCCATGGAAGGACCCAGAAGACAGTGAGCTTGGACACAGCTGCACCTCTGGCCTCTGGGGCCCCCGGAGGTGACCGGGCCCTGGACCCGGGCCTCTGGGCCCCCTTGGGTGGCGATCCTCTTCCCGGCTGCCAGCCCGACGAAGACCCCACCCGGTCCGGTGATAAGAACCCGAACTCACGCAGAAGCACAGCAGCATCACTAGTTAACTCGGCTGCAGTGAAGTGTGACCATCTCTGAAGGTCTACCACGGGCGATCATGCCGTTTCTAAGCTGCTGTTAGCCGGTCGTCAACCGGGAAAACAATAATCCGTTATATTAATGAATGCAAACTGGGAGCACTGGGAGAGAAAATATATCTTCTGAGTGAGTAATTTGTGACGTAAGCAGTTAATAAGGCAGCTTCCAAAATACGGCAGTTGGCAACAAAATACGCCGGAGCGCAGCGTTCTGGTCAGACGGTGCATTGTGCGTCCCTCATACACGTATTCCGGGTTTAAGCAGGAAGAAAATCCAACTCTGGGAGACGGGGCAATAACAGAGCTAGCGACGCTGCAGAGACCACATGTCCCGGTTTTTTAAACTGTGATTCCCGAATCCAAAAATGTGCCGCAGGCAGGCGGCGACGGTCTGACGAAGGCTCCGATGCATGACCACCCGGTCACGTTTGCCACCCGACTTCTAGCTTTGCTAGTTTGTGGTTTTTATGGAAGGAACGAAGTAAGAGGACCAACTCCTTCACTGGCAACACGTCTGCTGGACAGGCACGGCGCGGGCGGCTGGGGTGGGCGCTCAGCCCCGTCTGTCACCCAGGACCCTGCTTCCAGGACATGCATCATTCACAGGAAACGCTTCTACGGCAAAGGCATGAGCAATTTCTCCCAAAGAAACTTTTTTTTTTTTTTTTAGATGTTCAAGCAGGTAATACGGGGATTCTCAATGATCAGAGGATGCGTGGGGCTGTTCCGGGGTCCCCCGACCCTCCCCCGGGGCGACCGTGGACAGTGACCTCGTCGAGGGTCGATGGTCACAGACCTAGTTGTTACTCACCCCACAGGAGGTCCCGGCCCCCGAGGAAGAAGGGGAGGAGGCCGCGCGCGAGGGCCACCAGCAGCGTGACGCCCAGGACGGCGAGCGCTCTCACCCCCCAGGCGGAGCCGGCGGGGACCAGGCCGACCATCACCATCGGGGCAGCGTCCTCGGGGCGGCTGTTCCGGGAACTCGGTCGTCAGCTGGACGCTCTCTCCGCGGCTCTTCCCTACTCGTCTCGACACCGGCCCCGACCCCACAGCTTGCGTCTGAAGCCCTGGAGACTCCGGTCGCCTCCCGGACCGAGGGTGCGGCTGTGCGGGGCCGAGGCTGCCGCCCTATAAACCCTCCAGTGCCCACTCGAGCGTCAGGAGCCGCGGTGGCTCCGGGGCCTTGGGTCTGCGCCAGGCTGCCTGGTGCCGTCACAGGTCCTCGAGAGGCGGAGCCCCGGCCCCGCGATGGAGGAAGGGGGGAAGGGTGTGCGTGTAGACGGGGAGAAGCCAGCAGGTCGCCCCTTGGATGTGGCCATTCCCGGTGGGCCGCGAGCCCGGGCGCCTGGGGTCACGGTCCTGGGTCCGCACGGCCAGCGGGCGCCTGTCCCGGGCTGGGCGGGCACGGACACCGTGTGCAGGAGGCAGGGCTCCCGCCGACCTGGGGCCGGTCTGCATCGCGGGCTGGAGACTGGCCCAGGCCCCTTGGCCGGTGGGGGCAGGGTTTCGGGGTGGGCCTCGTGGACTCAGCAGGAATGCGTCAGCCTAGCTCGCGGCCACGGGGCCTCCCTCGGGCTAACGATGTGTGGCCGGCGGCCTTCCGTCGCCGAGGTCCTCACGGGTCCTCACAGACCTGCCCTGAGGGGCGAGGGGCGGCAGGGGTCCAGCAACGTCACATCCAAACCCGGAGCCCGGGACTCGGCACACAAGATGGGGCGACGGGCCTCGAGGTGGCGAGGGGCAGTCACAGGCCCCCCGCGGGACGGAGGCCACAGGCCTGAGGGCGGCGGCAGGGGCCGGAGGGCTGGGACCACGACCACGCAGGTGCCCCAGAGCCGGAAGGATCGTGGGGTGGACCCTCCTCCGGGGCCCCAGAAGAAACCAGCTCTGCGGCCCGGATCTGCTCCCCTGCGGCGCCCTCAGCTCGGACCTGCAGGACTCCGGGGACTAGGTCTGTGCTGGCCAAGGCTCGGAGCGCGTGCTGGTTTGTGGCAGGGGCACGCGTGTGGACGGGCGGTGGCCGTCGGGGACGCCCGGGGACTGAGGAGGGCGGCGTTCAGAGCCTGAGCCGGACCGTCGCTGGCTCACGGGCGCCCCTCCCCTCCGTCACGGTGACAGCGGGAAGCCCCGCGTCGATGGGCCTGGGGAGGGGGACGCACACCCGTGGGAGGCTCGATCGCCCCAACCCGTCTACACAGCTGTTCTGCAGCATTTCTTAGGCGACGCCCTCACCTCCGGCCCAGCATCAACTGCAGAAATAATCTGTCGGCTAGAAATACGCAGATTTAGCTGTTACTTTGTGAGTTTCTTCCAAGATCCACTGAGCCCATAAGGGTGCGGCCAGAAAGCAAGGAAGACGCGCGGCACGGAGGGGTCGAGGGATGCAAGGGGCAAAGGCCCAGGATGGCAGCGCATCCGTTTCTAGAGACTTTGGCAGGAAGGTTCCCCGGGGAAGAGCCTCTGGGGGAAGATGCAAGGACGCAGCACGCCGGGAGTGGGAGGGCGGGGAGGGTGGGGCAGGAGGTCCAGGTGGGGAGGGTGGGGCAGAAGGTCCAGGTGGGAGGGTGGGGCAGGGGGTCCAGGTGAGGCGAGAGGTCCAGGTGGGGTGGGTGGGGCAGGGGGTCCAGGTGGGGCAGGAGGTCCAGGTGGGCACAGGAGGTCCAGGCGGCACAGGTGGGGCAGCCTGTGCGGAAAAGCCCGGAGTTCTACAAGGAGGTGGCGCCGTAAGCATCCTGCAAGCATCACAGGCTCTGCGGGGAGGCAGCCAGGGCCGGGGGGAACAAAGGGGGGGGGGAACGGCGAGTGTGGGAAGGACGCCAGGTGCTCCCAGGGAAGGACGACAGTAGGAGGAACGTGACGGGAAGGAATAGATTTCTTCTTCCACCAAGACAAAGGAGGACAAGAAGTTCCAGTGGAAACAAGGAAACTCAGGGTAGAACCCGAAGCGGCAAAGCGCGGTGGGATGTCCGGGGCGTCGGGGCCTCACAGACGCCAACACGTCCCTGCACCCGGGCCGAGCACAGAGCACCGAGCACCCAGGCAGCCGGGGTGGGGGTGCACAGTGTGCAGGCCGCCGCCCTCAGGCCCCCGTCCCGGCCCCAGGGCTCACTGCTGGGGAGACGTGGGTCTGCTCAGGCTGGTGCTCGTGCGCCCCTCACTCCCGGGATTCGGGGATCCAGAAGCTTCATTTTCACTCCCATTCCTGCTGCAGGCCAGTGAGCCATCGCCTGGTTCTGGAAGATTCCATCCAACCTCCTTTCCAGGCTCCGCGGCGGCTCCCAGTCGGCCACGGCGATTCCCGGGGTGCTGGCTTTGCTCCCAACGCCTCCTCCCTCCGGTGTCCTGTGCACTCCCCTCCTGACACGAGGGCTGCTGGGGAGCACACGGTCGTCCACACCCCAGTGGGGTTTCTTACCAAAGACTTCTTTTTCTTTTTCTTTCTTTTTTTAAAAACTTATTTGTTCACGAGAGACGCAGAGACACAGGCAGAGGGAGAAGCAGGCTCCATGCGGGGAGCCCGACGCGGGACTCGATCCCGGGACCCCGGGGTCATGCCCTGAGCCGAAGGCAGATGCTCCACCGCGGAGCCTCCGAGGCGTCCCCGAAGGCTTATTTTTCTACTCAGTTATGATATTTTTTTTTTAAATCAAAGGACTCAAAAGCGATCAGTGTAAAATGCGTGGATGCCACACGGATTCAGGGGCTCCTCCCTGGGGATGCGTGATCATCCGCTCAGGATCCTGCCCCCCTGTTCTGCTTTGTACCTCAGGACGCTGAGCATCACCAAGTGCATGTTGTCTGCCGACACACACGGGGCATGCTCCGAAGCTCTGCGTGCGGGACATCTTACGGGAACGGTTTTCCAGGCGCCGCGCTTCATTTCGCGTCTGCGCTGGAGGCTGTCCCATCAGGTTTCCCACAGCTTTTTCATGATGCAACATGGACCTTATTCTGTTAAGAAAGAAAAGCGCGTCAGCTCATAGAGTGCAGAGCACCGGGCTCTCGGAGCCAATGGTCCCGCGTGAAGGGACGCTCGCGCGGTCGTGCGTTGTGTGTGTGCCACGGGGTCACGGAGGTCAGCGACGAGGGCACAGGGCGGAGCGGCCTCAGCGAGAGTTTGGGCTGGGAATGAGGGACGTGAGCCCGCGAGGGCGTGGGAGGGAGCGCACGGGCGCGGGGCGGGGGGGGGCGAGGCGCTGGCGACTCGGGGTGGACCGTGGACCAGGGAGCAGGGACGATGGGGAAGGACGGACAGATGAGAGAGAACGAGAGAGAGATTCTTACTCAGATGACAACCCGCCGCCTCCCGCAGGAATCCCGAGTGTTCCCGGGAGGTTGTTTGCCTTTGCTTCTGCTGCCGGTCGGGGTGTCCTTGTGCGTGACATCGTTCCTATGAGGACAGGCCGCCTCGCCGCCGTCACAAGGCCGCGCAATGTCACAAACCACGGTGGCTCCGGGCATTTGAGAATACAGAAGTCACCGGTCTGCCGGACGCCTGCCTGCCCGGGGTCCCCGCACCCCCTCAGCCTCGCCGGCGACACCGCACCAGGCACCCAGAAGGTGGAGGCACCCGGGAGTCTCCCGCCGTCTCATCCCCACGGCGGGAAACCGTGTGGCAGCTCCTCCCACAGTCACAAAGCAGAAGGGGTCGGCGTGCAGGGCCCAGTTCCCCGCCTGGGCGGACGACCCGGAGAAATGAGACGCTGGCACCCCGCGAGCACTGAGGTGCTCCGCACAAGCACCCCGGAGCCTCAGCAAGAGGCCGACTGTCCACGCGCTGAATAGTCAGCCTGCAAAGACGGACCTCCTGACGCCCGCTGGCCCGGCACGGACGGGCCTCGGGGACACCGTGCTCCCTGGGATGAGGCCGTGGCCGCAAGACCAGTGCTGGAAGAGTCCACCCTGACCAGGCCCTAGGTCCACACGGGGTCCCTGCCCGTCCCTCTGGCCCTGGTTCTGCAGAGGCCCCGCCCTGGGAGCTCGCGTGGGGTTAGCCCCGGGCTCCGACGCTGCAGACCCTGCAGACGCGCCCCTCCTCCTCCTCCTCCTCCTCCTCCAGCTGCAGGTTGGTGCCTTTTACGATTCGTCCTTGATGAGTCACCCACTCGGGACACTGCTCCCCCGGCCCTGGGAGCTGCTCTGGCCAACAGCGTGGCTCTGCAGCCGAGTGGGAAGGGGTGTGGGGAGCCTGCGGACCCCCTGCAGGGCAGCCGGCCATCCGTCCGTCCGTCCGTCCGTCCATCCGTGAGACACACAGCTGGGGTCAGGGTGCTCTGAGGCCGGAGAGGAGAGCAAACCAGTGGGTCCCCGGCCGGGCCTGGAGCCGCGCGCCCATGCACGCGGAGGGTGTGGTGCCGGGCGGGGACGGCTCGGCGGGCGCAGCGTCCAGGGAGGGGACGGGGGCGTCCTGGGCGGGACCGGAGGCCGCCGATGGCACGAACCGCAGGCCCGAAGACGGCCACGGTGCTGCGTTTTCTGTGTCATGTATTTCACTACGATCACCCCCCAGTGTTGGCGGCTTCTGTGTCCCCCGCCCGTCCTCACTCACCCGGCCTCAGGGGGTGTCCCCCGCCTGGCGCCGCGTCGTCCCTGCAGGCCCGGGTCAGTGTGTGCTGCTGTCCCCTGCCCCGGGCAGCGCCCGTCCCACGTGCCCCTTGCTGGCCCTGCTGGTGGCCTCGAGGTTTCCCAGCTGGTGACGGTCCGTCCGCAGCCCAGGGCGTGACACACACCACGGCCCCTCACGCGGCTCCCCGGGACGCCGCCCCGCGCGCCCGCAGCCCCCGCATGCATGTCCCTCCCGGGCCACCCCCTCTGGCCTCCGTGCTCGCCAGGTGTGTCCCCGACGCCTGCCCTCGAATGCCCAGCGGGCGGCGCACATTCGTCCCAGCGCTTCCCGTCACCGTCCTGTCTGTACCACCTGCAGGCGGCGACACCGCCCTCCCGGGGTCTGCGGGTGCGTCCGGGGCACCAGCACCCCAGGTCACAGCACACATCACACCCCCCGAGGCCTCCCGCCCCTCACCACGGCCGGCCGTGTGGGTCCCTGGGCACCCGAGGGCCTCAGTCCCTCCCCACGGCAGCCTGGCTGAGCGCTGGAAACCTCTCCTGACTCAGACACCAGCAGGGCCCGCGTCCCCCGGAGCGGCTCTTGGGCCCTCAGACCTGCCCCCCCAACCCCAGTCCTCACCGTCCTCGGTTCCCTGCAGCTCCTCCTGGCACAGGTGACTCCCACCTGCCCGGCTGCCCGACCTCACAGCCCAGAGGGCACCTGTGCCCCTCGGATGCCCCAGGTCACCGTTGCTCCATCACCGTCCCCCTAGCACCTCCTGCCACATACGTTCAGGTTCCTGCTCTTCTTTCCTGATTGTTCTCCCGGATTCAAGTGGCCACGGGGTGTTTGCAGCCGCGCTCGTGGTGGAGGGGGGCCGGGGGGGCTCAGCATCCAGCATCCTCACTTAACCCCCGTCGGGTGCACGCAGCACCTAATAATGAGTAAGAAAGTAAGAGTCAAGGGTGCAGGGACGCCTGGGACTCAGGGGTTGAGCATCTGCCTTGGGCTCAGGGCGTGACCCCGGGGTCCCGGGATCGAGTCCCGCATCGGGGTCCCCGCAGGGAGCCTGCTTCTCCCTCTGCCTGTGTCTCTGCCTCCCTCTGGGTCTCTCATGAATAAATAAATAAAATTGTTAAAAAAAGAGTCAAGGGGTATTTCCTTTTATTCAAATCAATAGAAATGTCCTGAGCTCATCTCTGTAAACTGCGTGTGAGATAAACCCAGTTTTCGGCGTGTAAGGGGGGGCGGGTCTCCCCGGGCTGTGACACAGAAGCTCGTCTTCTCCGTGGCGAGGGCCGCTGAGAAGGCGCGGCTGGTGCGGGCGGAGCGGGAGCTGGATATTTGAGGGGCTCTGACGTCAAGGGGCTGTACAGCAGCACACGGGGCAGCCGCGGCCCTGGGGTCCCGGGGTCCATGAGCCCTGGGGTCCCGGCCCCACATGAGTCAAGAGCAGGGCTCCCGCGGGACTACGTGGCTGTTCGTTTTCCACCAGGGGAGCTTGCACTGCAGGACTCAGCTCCTGGAAGCATCCCCGGCGCTGCGTTAGAGGACGCCCTCCGCCCGGGGTTGGGCGGTCTCAGGACCACGGCGTCGCTGGCAGAGGCCCAGCCAAGAGCCTCCAGGTGCTGGCTCCCCCCGAATCCTTCCAGAAGCTTCCATCACAAGAGCCACTCACAGGCTCGGTGAGGCCAGGCGCCCTGCCCCAGGGTTGGCTCCCGTCCACCTGCGGAGTGGGGCACACACTCTCCTTTCCATGTCGTCACCATGTTCCAGAACATTCTGTTTCTTCTAAGAACATCTCTCCGAGGTCGTCGACCTTCCTGCAGGCTTGTTGCTGACGTTGAGAGAGTGAAAATAACCACTTTGGAGGGTTGACCCAAGGAACCGCTTGTAAGAGGCTCTGGAAGCACGTTTCTGGGTCGCCTCCCCCCGCCCCCGAGGACGGGCGGCGGGTGGGTGTGGGGGGAAGGCCCCGGCGAGGAGCGGGGTTGCGTCCCAGGGCACGTGGACCACAAACAGGCCGCGGTGCAGGGTGCATGTGCCGGCTGCCGTCTCAGGGCCGTGTGACCTTCCCGGGTGCAAGGTGCCCGCTGTGCCCAGGCTCACGTGCCTCACACTCGGGGAGTTCCTCCCGGAGCCACGCGTCCCCCACGCTTCGCTTCATGTCAGTCGGCACCTGCCAGGTCTAGCGGGGAGAGGGCCCGGGCCCACGCGGACGGACTGACTCGGGGGCGGGGGGGCTGGGAGCTGAGCGCGGGCGGCTGGCCGTCGGGGCAGACGGGCCTGGCCTGGAAGAGCCGCAGGAACCCGGTCAGGCCCATGGGGGCTGACAAGGTCGAGCACCAGGGCACAACCTCCCGGTTTGGGTTCAGGGTTCCCCGTGGCACAGGTGCGGGGGGTCTGGGCCTTTTCCCGCCAGTGACATCGCAGCGGGGACTCCCCTGGGGCCAAGCCCCGCGGGCCCTGCTCTGGCCGCCGTGGCCACATCCTGGGATGGAGGCCCCTGCACGGACGGGGCCCTCCTCCTGCCGTGGGGCCGCGGCTGCTGGGCCGCCAGCCTCGGGGTGACCGGAGCTCAGGCGAGCGAGCCCATCTCTGCGGAGCTCCCCGCAGGCTTCCCGGAGTTTCCGCTCACACCAGCCCTGCTGCGTCTGTCTGTCCAGAGCACCTGCCACCTGCCTCCCTGACCCACGGCCGGGCCCTGCTGCTGCGGCTCTCGGGGGCCGAGCCCCCCGACTCTGCCCACCCGGGCAGTTTGCATTTCCCAATGCATGCCGAGCGTCTGAACGGGGCGCTGCCCTCGGGGAGGACCTCCCACGAGTCCCCGCAGGTCCCCAGCTGGGGCAGGGCCCCGGCAGTCTCCACCTGTCCTCGGCTCCCGCAGACGCTTCCCTCCACCCTGGCGGCACCCGCAGCTCACGTCGCAGAAGACGAGTCACATTCTTTCCACCACCTGTGGGGCCCGGGGGTTTGTAAGGTCCCTCCCTGGGGGGAAGCAGCGGGCCCTGCTCTGAGCCCTGGGGCACCGTGCCCGGGACAGTACGACTGCCCGGTCCCTGCCATGTCCCTGTGTCTGGGGGCCCAGCGCCCAGAAGGACGGACTCGGTTACGTGAGTTTTGTGCTCAGAATCTCATAACTAGCGAGTGGTCCGAGTACGTGCTCAGTGAGCCTGCGGGTGAGGAGGGGCCCTGCGGCGGCGGCACCTGCTCAGGACTCCGGGGCCGCCCTGGCTTCCCTGCGGCCACCAAGGTCCCCGTGAATGAACGTGGCCACGTTGCAATGAAGCTGCGTTTACGAAAAACCGTCCCTGGACTGGACGTGGCCCACGCCTCGGGCTTTCCTGTCCTCTGCTCTCGAGTAACATCAAGACAGTCATTAATTAAAAAAAAAAAAAAAAAGAGCAGAGGCAACCACCCAAATTATTTACTTCCTGAGTTTGAAATCAGAGAGTATAAGCTAAGAGCGACTTTATTTTCCAAATAGAATACACGTAAGTGGGCGCCGGCAATTGCCCAAACTGCGGGGCCGCGGGGCCGGCTCCACCGTCCGGGCACCTGTGCGCTGAGCCCCCACTTTCCCTCCGGGGCGGGAGAGGCTGCGGGGCTCAGCTGCAGCACCTCCCTCAGGCCCCAGGACGCAAGACCTGAAGCCAATGACGCAGGGCCGGGCCCGACCTCGCCCCGTGTCAGCGTCTCCGGGTCGGGGCTGCGCTCCTACGCAGGCTCACAAAAGCCCTCGCCCGTGGACGAGTGGCCACGTGACGGCCCCCCAGCCGCCAGCCAGCCGCCTGGCTGCCGAGCTCCCGGGGCGGAGGCTTGGCACACGATCCCGGACCGCGGCGGGGCGATTCCACGGACCGTGACGGGCAGCGGGTCTCACCCGGCAATCCGCCACCAGACCTCCGAGGGTGAGGAAGACTCTGGTCCGTGTGTGAGGGTAAGACGTGGCCAGAGACGTCTGCTGGCACACACAGGCCGCTGCCTTCCCCCGACGACACACCGGGTAGTTGGGTTTTGCATTTGCCTTTCGTTCCACTTTTGTTTATTTTTAGAGCATTTTATTTTATTTATCTATTTATGAGACACACAGAGAGAGGCAGAGACACAGGCAGAGGGAGAAGCAGGCTCCCTGCGGGGAGCCCGACGCGGGACTCGATCCCAGGACCCCGGGGTCACGCCCTGAGCCAGAAGCAGATGCTCAACCACTGAGCCACCTGGGCTGCCCCCGGGTTCCAGTTTTAAAGGAAAAATTCATTACAAGAGAAAACTTTTGCTCAGGAAAGTATATATTATTTAATATTCTCATTGTTGGTATAAATTTACTGTTAGGGACAAATGAGAAAATGCTCCACATCACTGGCCATCAGGGAAATACAGATCACAACCACCATGAGATCCCACCTCACCCCAGTGAGAATGGGGACAATTAACAAGGCAGGAAACAACAAATGTTGGAGAGGATGCGGAGAAAAGGGAACCCTCTTACACTGTTGGTGGGAATGTGAACTGGTGCAGCCACTCTGGGAAACTGTGCGGAGGTTCCTCAAAGAGTTAAAATTAGATCTGCCCTACGACCCAGCAATTGCCCTGCTGGGGATTTACCCCAAAGATTCAGATGCAATGAAATGCCAGGACACCTGCACCCCGATGTTTCTAGCAGCCATGTCCACAGTAGCCAAACTGTGGAAGGAGCCTCGGTGTCCATCGAAAGATGATGGATAAAGAAGCTGTGGTCTATGTGTACAATGGAATATTCCTCAGCCATTAGAAACGACAAATACCCACCATTTGCTTCAACGTGGATGGAACTGGAGGGTATTATGCTGAGTGAAGTAAGTCAATCGGAGAAGGACAAACAGTGTATGTTCTCATTCATTTGGGGAATATGAATAATAGTGAAAGGGAATATAAGGGAAGGGAGAAGAAATGTGTGGGAAATATCAGAAAGGGAGACAGAACATGAAGACTCCTAACTCTGGGAAACGAACTAGGGGTGGTGGAGGGGAGGAGGGCGGGGGGTGGGGGTGAATGGGTGACGGGCACTGAGGGGGGCACTCGACGGGATGAGCACTGGGTGTTATTCTGTATGTTGGTAAATTGAACACCAATAAAAAATAAATTTATATATAAAAAAACAACAAATACCCACTATGTGCTTCAATGTAGAGGGAACTGGAGGGTACAATGCTGAGTCAAGTCCGTTACTGAGACAAAGACAATTATCATAAGATCTTGCTCCCATAATTAACAAAACAGAAGATCCCTGTGGAAGGGAAGGAAAAATAAAACGACAAAATTAGAGAGGGAGACAAACCATAAGAGACTCTTTTTTTTATATTAATTTATTTTTTATTGGTGTTCAATTTGCCAACATATAGAATAACACCCAGGGCTCATCCCGTCAGTGCCTCTTAATGACAGGAAACAAACTGAGGGTCCCTGGAGGGGGCGGGCGGGGTGACAAGGTCACTGGGGGACGGGCGTGAAGGAGCAAACGTGTGGGATGCCGCACCCCTGACCTCTACCTCTGGCACTAATAATGCACCCACCGTATGTTAATCAATTGAATTTAATTTTAAAAGCAAACATTTGCTACAGTAAAAATAATTCACTATTCGATAAACAAATAAAATAGAAATCCTTGTCCCAACCATATTCTGTGTTGCATTTCGTCATTGCTAATCTCGGCCGCCAAAGCCCCTGGGAGATTTTTTTTTTTTTTAGAAAAGTGGATTTGGTTTTCCTTTTGCCAGAAGCATTTACGTGTGCTCTGCTTTCACAAAAGCGCTGTTTTCACGTGGGGGTGATATGGTGTTGTGTGATAAACGTGCTTACTTTAGGTCTTGGGGGGCTGGGCACGGGATCAGGAGTCAGACGCGGAGGCCTCAGCCCCTTAGGGTCCTATCCCACAGGTGGGGGGTTAGGGGGCTGCGTCCCCACCTGTCCCCACCCGGCTGGGCGGCCACCCCAGGGCCGACTGGGAATGAAAGCCGGGCGGTGGCACGGATTAAGCCACCGTCCAGGGTTGTGGGTTGTGTCCCCACTTTGACCACGGTCCTTGTCACCAGGTTTCCATAGTTCCCGTTGAAATGGGATAGAAAACCCCCAAGAATGGGAGGGAAAACAGGCCACATTTACAAGACAGCGATTTCTTCCCGAGAAGGAGCCCCGGGGCCGGGGCGTGAGTTCCGAGGCTCAGCGCACGTGGCTCCGTGGAATCGGGCTCGGCCTGGGGTCCGAGGGCCTGGCTCACCCGGCGCCGCGAGCAGCCCGGCCTCAGTCCTGCGCGGAGCCCGCGGCCTGCCCTGCCCCGTACGGCGGGAGCGAGGGTGCACCCGCGTGTGAGCCCAGAGGGGACGGTCTCCCGCAGCAGCCAGCTTCCCGCACAGGAGATCCGCGGGGGCCCCGACTGATTAAGGCGCAAAACTGAGATTTTTAGGGTTAGCCACATATTGTGAATGAAAATAAAACCATTTCCAAACCAGCACCCGACAGCCTGGCGGAGAGACTGTGCCCTTGGCCAGCTCCGCTTCCACCTGCAGCAATAATTGTCATTTTACCCTCCTCCCCGGTCTGCGTGGGGCCTGACAGGGCCACCTGGGGGCGGGGATGTCACCTGTGCTGGCAGGACCGGCCAGCAGGAACGCAGAGGGAAGGACACGTGGCTGTGGCCACCGCTCGCTTAGGACTTTTGCTGTTTTCTAATTTTATTATTTTTTTAAATTTTTATTTATTTATGAGAGTCACAGAGAGAGAGAGAGAGAGAGAGAGAGAGAGAGGCAGAGACACAGGCAGAGGGAGAAGCAGGCTCCATGCACCGGGAGCCCGACGTGGGATTCGATCCCGGGTCTCCAGGATCGCGCCCTGGGCCAAAGGCAGGCGCCAAACCGCTGCGCCACCCAGGGATCCCCCGTTTTCTAATTTTAAAAAGAGTTGCGCATTTTTTCAGAGCCCCGTGTATTTCTACAAATGTAAATTTCAGCATCAACACTTCCTGGGAACATATTATTCTCTTCTTATGATCCAGGAAAGGGACACTTTAAAAATCTACAGTTTTCATGAAAATAAACAACAAAATCTTCGCCGCGTCTTCACTCTGGTGCAGAAGGGCACCTCCTGTTTTCCAGAGTCTGGGCTCTGCCGCAGGTGGAGGCCAGGACGGCCGCGGAGACGCTGCAGGACGGGGTGGCCCAGCTGAGCTGGGGGGGAGGCTCTGTCCCCGTGACCGATAGACGTGACCAAGGGCACAACGGACGCTATGGCGGACGGTGCCTGACGCTCTGCGGATACTGTTCCCTCGGAATAATATTTAAAATCCACTTTGAATCCTCTGCCTGTGTTGGTCTTGCCCAGAAGCCGTTACCGCGTGAACAGGAATTGTGTGTGTGACACACGTAGTACACGCTACGCACGGTTATGTCCTAAATATGCCTGTTTTGAGTCCACTGTGTGCCCATAAATACCCGCTACGTGGGGCCGTGGGGCTGGGGCCCCGTGCACCTGCCTTCCCACAGGAGCTGCAGGAAACACCTACCATTTCCCTACAACTGTTTTCCCAAACTTTATCATCTGATGGTTGACCTGCCCGTCCATCCTCCCGGATCCTTCGGAGACCACAGGGGGTCTCCCTAAGAGAGGCAAGAGCCTATTAAGTCACTTTTAATGACAAAAGGAGAAAGAGGACCTTCTCAGAAGCAGTAAAGAGTCAAAAAGACAAGGAAACTCCAGCACAGGCTCTCCTTCGTGAGTTAGGAAAGTAATTTAAATTAGCATTTAAGTGCTGTGCTATTTAATTATATAATAGATCATAAAAATATAATATTAACATTAAATACTTGAAATTAATTTTCTTTCCGACACGTTTCTCCCACTCATTTTCGAATGGCTCAGCCCCTCCTTGAGGAAAAGGGGAACTAATGACCCCAAGGCTCATGAAGGCCTCCTCTTCTGGGGGAACCAGGCACAGGGCTCTCAGCATCTCCCAGCACCTGGCTTATGGGAACGCCGTCCGCTGTTGGCCACGTGGGAGGCGGAGCGCGTGGTGAGAGCCCACCCTCGGGGGACTCGGACACAACGCCAGCGGCGCCCTGGCCCGTCGGACCCAACAGGAACGACCCGTCTCTGGAAACTAGTGACGTCTTTTATTGGTATCACAACTATAGGCTCGTTATAAAATCACACACAGTTGCAACAGTTGCAGGAAAAGAGTCGTTTCTTAAGAAAACAATTTAACGTTCAGCGCTCAACAGAAGCGCCTTCCTCCGATGCTCTGGCTGTCCACGAAGGCGGGATCCACGGAGGCCACCTTTGCTGCGAGGAAGGCGTGAACGCAGTGCAGGACGGCCGTCAGGTCCTGGAATTCAAGTTCCTGTAAGAAAAAAATGAAACAAAATGCTGGAAACGCGCTCTGCTTGTTAGTATGGCCACGCACACACAGGAGGGTGCATGTGCACACACGTGCACTCGCGTGGTCACGGGGCGACAGCGCGGTCAGGTCCGGGCTTTATTCTGAACACCAGGAGCTGCTGGGCTGAGATCCGTGTCACCGTGTCACCTGGGCACTGACCCGGCTGGCGGGGGTGGCCCCACACTCAGTGGGGTGTGGCCAGGGTCACGTGACCCCCGACCCAGCACAGATGGAGCCTTACATACGCGAGACGCAAGGAAGCACCCAGCCTGTCCGTGTCCGTGCACGACGGGATCTCGTGTCTGTGGTCGTGTTCGATCACCGGACTCTGCCTTTGACGATAAACCTTCCTCATTTGTGTAGCTGCATTTGAGTGACTTTCTTGGAGCTCAAAAAGCATAGAATCTGTTCAGTGCCGTCCGTTGCCCGGAGCCACTGCGGCTCCAGGAGCCCCTTTCTGCAGCCCACGTTCCTCGAAGATCCTCCGTTGCATGCAAATGAGCCTTAACCTTGACAACTACACTTGATTATTGATGATCGATCACGGTTTACTTATGCTTTTGCTGAGTAATGAGACGCAAAACGTTCAAGAGGCTGAGGTGCACTCCGGCGACAGCGTCCTAATATTCACGTGGTCACTGAAGAGTCACGGGGACACGCCATCCAGCCCCACGAAGGGAGGGGGAACGGCACCTGCTCCGGCCGGGACCGGCCTGGAGGACGCTGTGCTGGGTGGGGCGGGCTGTCCCCGGAGGTCACGATCCCCGACACCAACTGGTGAGATTCACGGAGACAGGAGTGTGCGCGGAATGGGCGCAGGCCAGCCCCCTGCACGCCGTCCCCCCACAGCCTCACCTGCCACGCGGCAGGGCCAGCACCCCGGGGACAGCTTCCACGGCCGCGGCAACCCTGACGCGGCATTTCCACGCGGGCCTCAGCCTGGCTCTTCCCAGCGAAGCCAAGGGCGGCTCCCGAGCTGGCGATGAAGCCACGCCCACAGGGATGCTCGCCCCACGCACAGATGCGCACCCAGGACCAACGAGGCGCCCCATGAGGTCACGCACACTTGCATGTGGGACTGAATCCGAGGGCGCGGGGAACAACCGGGACCAGGACACCCAGGTCCCCGCTTCTGCCTCCCAGGGACCCAGCAGGGGTGGGAGCTGCAGAGGGAGCACGACCCGGGCAGGGGCGGGGGGCAGGGGGTGGGGGGGGTTGTAATCTCAGTCTGGCTCCCAGGGAGAAAGATCAGGACCCGCGGTAAGGCCAGGATGGGGTGGGGAAGGGTGACAGACCCCAGAGTCCACGGGGAGTGGTCACGGGGCAGAGGTGAGAAAACCAAGATCCCAACCCCCCAGAGGGGCAGGAGGTGGCGGGAGTCTCCCTGGGGTGACAGGGGCGGGAAACCCTCAAACTTCCAGTGTTGCCCTCACGCCTAGAGAACGCACTGGAATAAGAGGTTTGTGGGGTTTCAGCAGGAAACCTGTAGCTGGCTCCCCCCGGCCCACCCCCTAAAAGCCAATCAATCGATCAATGAGAAGAGGAGGACGTGCTGATGCTATGCATGGTCGCCGAATTAACGCAGAAAATGCCAAATATAAGAGTGACGTTATCTCGTGTCCCCGCTCCCTCTCGGGGCTCCCAGGCTGCTGGTGGCAGGTTCCCCGGACTCCACATACCCTACGTCATGGCTGTGTCACACGGCTCATGACCCAGGTGCCTCGATGGTGCTTACGTTCAGACTGATTTTATCCGTTCCCTAAAGTTCAGAATGTTGACAGATTCCGTACAGTTGCGCTTGGTGCTTAAAAAAGTAGACGTGGGACATTATTTCTTTAAGCTCAATAGAGAGGTGTTAAGAACAGACATTCAGAGACAATGGCGTCGAGGTGACGTGTCCCCTGAAGTCATCGGAACAAGATACAGGCCGAGTGTTGCATCTGTTTCCAAATGGCAGGTGCTCACAGGTCTCACATTTTTGTTTTTTCTTTCTTTTTTTTTTTAATTTATTTTTTATTTTATTTTATTATTATTTTTTTTAGTTCCCTGGGTTCATCCTTGGACTTTTCTTCAGTTGTATTAAAACTGGGTTGTTGACAGCACACGCGTCCATAAAATATGGACAACGCCAATCCCTTGTTGCAGGCAAAGACGACAGCTCAGCGCGGTGAACCTGAACTTCCTTTCGACGCCGGCTTCTCACGTCTTTGTTTGGAGAGAGGGGGGGAGCGTGTGCACGCACATGTGCAGGGAGGGAGGGGGCAGAGGGAGACAATCTCGGACCTCGAGCGGAGCACAGGGCCCAGTGTGGGGCTCGACCTCACGCCCCGGAGATCACGGCCTGAGCCTAACCCAAGAGCCGGATGCACCACCGACTGGGCCACTCAGGCGCCCCCCGGCTCACGTATTTTTAAATACTGACTTCCTGCTAAGGTTTGGTACGGAACCTGTGATTTTCAGCTGACTCTGCTAATGTGTTCCAGTGACCACGGTCTTAGGCCGCCAGCGTCTCTACCGAGACGATCTGGGCTCTTCCACAGGACCCCTGTGCCCACGGTCCACATGCAGGGGCCTCGGAGACTCATCCCATGACCACTGAGGTCGTACCTGCGTGTGGCCGGGCGGCCGCGTACACCGGGCTCCCTACCTTCACCTCTATCTGTCGGCTGTCGAGGTGCTGGAAGAGCAGCTTCACTCGGGTGTTTCCATCATCTGAAGATCCCTTGAGCTGGGAAAACTTAAATCTCCAGAGCACGTTCTGCAAAAGGAGGGACTTGATGAGTGATTCAGAAACAAGAACTAGTGTCTAGTCACGTAGTAAATACGCTGCTTTGAGGAGCGCAGGCAGGTGCTGAGCCTTCTCACCTGGCCCGAGCGTGCGCTAACTCCCCGGAGCGCGCCCCGTCTGAGCCACGTGACCTCCTCCGACCCCCTCCTCTCCGTCCCCCCGCCCGCCCCGCCTCTCCCCTTCCCGTACGCGGGCTCCCAGCGTCGTGTGATCACTGCTCCTTTATCTGCTTGTGAGACTAAAACCCACTACGAGGCCCCCTCTGCTGCACTGGGCCCACGGTGCAGACGGGGGAAGCCGGTCCCGCCCACGGGCCCCACGTGGGGCTCGCCACGTAGCTCCACGGCCTCGCCGAGAGGGCGGTGAGCACCTCACGCCGCTGCAGACGCTACGGGCTGGTTACCAAGGAGCTTCAGAGGCGAGACCTGCTTTAGAGATTCTTACTGCTTAATTATGAAAGGGTCTGCAGCAAGTAAAGACTTAGTGGCTTTTACACAAGTTCAGTCTCCGGTGATGGCTCATGGGCAACGGCTTGGTCTCCGGGAGAGCCCGGCAAGGTCGAGCTGTTCCACGACGGCGCCGGTCCTGAAGCAGCGCCCGTCCTTCTCCGAGGGTCTCAGAAGGCAAGCGGGCTTCCGCCCCGGCTGAGCCCGACCCCCACTGCCCTCAGGGCCTTGCACGTCTTTCTTGGGTTTTCGAATCCCGTCTCGTTTCAGGGCAACGCGTCAGAACAGGCTCCTTCAGGTGCTGGAGCTCCATGGGTCTCCGGGAACAACACCGGGTCTTTGGTTTCACGATGAGGAAGGCAGGTCTACGCCGGCCTCGGGGGGCTGGTGTCCTCACTGCCTCTTTACTTCGGAATGAGGAGGTTCCACCCAGACTCGCACCGCAGGCACCGCTTCCTGGGGAGCGGCCCTGAGAACAGGCGACCCGCTGCCCCCACCCCGGGGCCACCTCGGGGCCACCCCAACGCAGGCAACCGGACGGCGCAGCGGGGACAGTGGGCAGGGCGCTGGGCCACTGCCCGGGCCCCGGGGCTCTGAGGCCGCCTCCAAGGGTCAGACCGGCCACGCCCTGGCGCTCACGCGGGATCCTGCGCACGGTCATCGGGAAGCGGGGGGCATCGAGGGCACCGTGGTTACACCCGATTCCTGACAAAATCAGCCAGGCCCAAGCGGCCCTGGGGACCGCGGTGAAACCGTACGTGGCTCAGATCGGATCAGGAGACGGCTCAGCGGTGGCCGACTCCCGTCAGGATGACGTTCTAGGAATAACCCCGATAATTAACGTTTCACGTGGTGCCAGGTGTGGAAATAACACAGACAAAGGGGGATGAAGTAACTGCGGGGAAGGCCCTGCCGGTGACCCTCAGCTGAGTCCTGGGCTACGCTGCCTCACGGGCCAGAACCTTCTCTCCACGCTTAACCCGTCCTACCCCCTCCCCCACCCCTGTCCCTGTCCCCACCCTGTCCCCTCCCCCACGCCCTCCCCCACCCGTCCCCGTCCCCACCCCATCCCTGCCCCACCCCACCTCCACCCTATCCCCACCCCCACCCCACCTCCACCCCTGTCCGTGTCCCCACCCCACCCCCACCCTATCCCTGCCCCACCCCACCTCCACCCCTGTCCCTGTCCCCACCCCATCCCCACCTGCACAGGACAGGACAGGACCACAGCGGGGCAGGAGCAGGGTGGCGGTTGGGGGCCCCCGAGCAGCAGCACCTCCTCTCCCGGGGGGCAGTTTCCAAGTCACTTCAAACTCCTTCTGAACTTTTCTTCCTTGAACCTAAAACCCAAACTTTTCCTTAAGAAACGAAATGTGCCATTTCCACGGGGGATGCTGTGTCTGCTCGTGTCACCTGACGGAGGTTCTAGGCCTTCGTTTAGTGTCGGGACGCTGAGCGCTTCTGAAACCCTAGTGGCCCTTCCAGGTCGGGAGGTGACGAGCCCTGGGAGCCGCGGGGAGCGCTGGTGCTGCCCGCTCGGCCCGGCCCCGGGTGCGGGGTCTTCCCACCCGCTGGGGGAGGTTGGCCTTGATGCTGGGAGACGGATCGCGGGCCTGGGGTTGCAGTGATCCCAGGACCGTCCCGCGTCAAGAGCGCGTCGGAGGACCCTTGCCGCCCGTCCTGTGCTAGGAGTCCAGGTTGTGGGTCACCACGCGGTGGCCGTCCCCGCCCACGTCCTTCCTGGCGTGTGACTTGTTAATTTGTGACGCTGGGAAGTGGGGCCTCCACGGCCGCGGGACGACGCTGGGTCAGGGACGCGGTACCCTGCTGTGCGGCCACGAGGAGCGGCTCTTCCGGCCCCATCTGGCCAGACCCGAACCGCCATCCCCGCTCCCACGGGAAAGTCATCCCTCTTCAGGGTTCGCAGATCTCACGTTTCTGCTCCAGGTCAGCCTCAGCCTCATGGGGCTATCGGGTTCCCGCCCAGAGGGGCTCAGGCCCGAGGGCTTCCAGGAGGACCCCGTGCATCACCTCCACGGAGGCGCGTCACTCTCCTGCCGTGTGCGGGGACCGTCCCGTCGGCGGGAGAAAATCTGGATGGGAAGCTCGTTTGCAGACGAGGCTAGCGTGCAGCTCGTGTCCAGCTAGCGTGCAGCACGCCCCCAGGCAGTGAGCAAAACCGCACGCAGAAGGGTCCCTCTGGTCCCAGACCCCAGACGAGGCTCGATCGCTCCTCTGTGCGCCGTCCCGGGTGCAGACTCCGCCCACTGTCCAGCACCACAGGGAGCCTGTCCCGCGGGAGCGGTGCCGCTGTTGGGGAGCCCACGCCCTCTCTGTGGCCTTGGAGCTGGATGGGGCACAGAAACCTTCTTGGTGGTAAATGTTCCCGCAAGAGGACCCCGTTGTCGTTCTAAACACCAGGTGGCCGGGCCCCTGTGGGGTCGGCACCGGCCGAGTCCCGCCAGCAGCTCCTGTGGTGTGTCTGCAAAATGCTCAGGATCGTACGTCAGGCAGCCCACGCGTGTCTTCCAAGTGTTTACGTTACGGGGGGGAGGGGGTCCTTCCCGCGAGCAGGACGCAGGACGCAGGACGCCCGGCCCGTGCTGGGGGCAGCGGTGTTGGCCACACCATGCAGCGGGGGGACGCGTGGCCCGGCTCGGCTCCGGGCACACAGACGCCGGCCACGAGGGCGCCGCGGTCACACGGCCACCCCGGCGGGGCTGGCAGCGGCCAGATGCACGTATGCTCCTCGGAGACCCGGCCGCGCGTCATGGGGGCCCCGCGCGCCTGCTGGCACTTACCTTTGTCTTGCTGTCGCAGCAGGTGAAGCCCAAGGCGAAATCCACCGTGAAGCACAGGGGGTCTCCTTGCCAGCTGCACGTGTACGTCCTGGACTAGAAAAGAACGTCGGCTTTGAGAAAGGACTCTCCGGCCCGGGTCTGACGGGACCTCGCTGGAGGCAATAATCCCCCCGCGATCACAGCCTCGGTCTGGCAGGACCCGACGTTTTCCCACAGGCCGTACTCTCCCGCTTTGTGTGCACGGGCACACGTGCCCAACCGCGTGGGCGCCGGACACCAGCGGGCGCCCTGTCCCCACACACGGCCCCGCGGGTCCCCAGCCACAGGGGGTTCCGGAAACCGCAGACCCCTGGATCCCTCTGCTAACGTGTCCGGGAGGAGCGGGGGCGGCTGCGCTCCCTCCACGCGCTCACGGCCCCGCAGGACAGGAGGTCCCGGCCTGCTCCCGGGGAAGCCACGTGTGCTTTGGGGAAACACTCTGAGGAGCCGCAACAGCCACGCCCAACCTCGGACCCCCGCAGGGGGAGGCTGTGGCCGTGCGGCTCCCTGTCCCCCCCGGGGGCTCGTTTGGGTGGGTCACCTGCTGGGCCGTGGGCACATGGACAAGGCTGGCCTCGTCTCTGGTGTGGGCGCCTGTGTACACACCCGCACGTGCACACGCAGCCCCAGGAACAGGTGCACACGTGCACACACACCCGCACACGCAGCCCCAGACACACCCGCACGTGCACACGCAGCCCCAGGAACAGCCCCAGACTCACCTGCACATGCACACGCAGCCCCAGGAACAGGTGCACACGTGCACACATGCCCGCACTCGCAGCCCCCGGCGCACTTGCTCATGCACATGCACACATGCAGCCCCAGATGCACTTGTGTGCACCCCCACACACACATGCAGCCCCAGGCACACGTCTCCACACGTCCACCCGTGAGGGACAAACACAGAAACGCAGAGGCCTGCAGTACGAGCGTGCACAGCGCTCCCGACACAAGGAGCAAATACGGGAAGAGGAACGCGAGTCTCCTGCAAGGCGTCACCTTGCAACCGGGTGAGCAGCCTGCAGACGGGAGCTGCAGCCCCGCGCTCACGCGGGACGGGGGACCAGTGCCTTCCGTCCGTCCACTCGGGGGCTCCCAGCAGGGGACCCCTTGACTTCCCCCGCCCCCTGGGTTCCACCTCTGCACGAAGGCCAGGCCCTCCAGCCCGTGGGGCCGCGCTGCCTAATTCCTGGGCCGTGACCAGCTCCGTCCGCCTCCCGCTCCGACGTCCAGCGCAGTGGTCAGGCCTCCCTGTGGAGGCTTCCCCCGCTTTCCCCTGGTGTCCGTGTGGCGTGGCTGCCGGGACACGGCGTCTCTGTGCTGGTGCCCGCACGCCGTCGGAGGCACGAGGAGCCACGGAAGCCCGGCTGTTCCTGCTGTGAGGCCCTCGGGCTCATCCAACTCCTTCCAGCTGCATCTCTGGCTCACCCTCCGGGCAGGGCTGTCCCGGGGCCGCCAGGGCGGGTGGGAGCCAGGGGCCCCTCTGGTCCTGGTGGCGTCGGACCCTCACTGCCCTGGGACAGGAGTTCCAGCCCCTGCTCCCTGCCACTGACGCTGGGAGACGCCTGACACCGCCTGGGGCGCTCGTGCCTGCCCGGACGGGGACATCCTGGCTCCCCCCCCCCAGCCCCTGGATGGGGATGTCCTGGCCCCACTTCCCCCCCACCAGCCCCTGGAGGGCGGAGGCCTTTGCTGAGGGGGCGTCGTGAGGCGTCTGTGTGTTTGGCTGCAGTGGATCGGTTCCGCGTAAAAGGCGTCTGGGCACCAGGGTGCCCGTCCTGGTCCTGGGCAGCGGGGAGCAGGCCTTGGTGAGTTTTAGGGTCTGCACCTGTCGGCCTTTCTGGGCCAAGTGTGGGACACACGCAGGAAAGAACACGCAGGCCCTCAACACCGTGTGGTCAGGGGCACCCGGGGGCTCAGCGGTTGAGCCTCTGCCTTGGGCTCAGGGCGTGACCCCGGGGTCCCGGGATCGAGTCCCGCGTCGGGCCCCCCGCAGGGAGCCTGCTTCTCCCTCTGCCGGTGTCTCTGCCTCCCTCCGTGTCTCATAAATCAACACGCAGAATGTTTAATTAAACAAAAGCAACAACAACGTGTGGTCCTCACGCCCTGAGGCCCCTCCCGGACCCTCCCGACTCACCAGCTCTTAAAAGATCACCGAGTTTGTGCCACCGCGTTATTTGACGTAACAAACTGAACACTTAAAAATTAACTCGATCACTACTGAGGTGCGCCCAGGGCCCCGAGGGCTGCGGTGCTGTCGAGATCCGGCTCGGAGCAGATGCGGGGGCCAGGCGGGGGCCGGGTGGGGGGGCGGGGGCTCTCCATCAGGGCCCACGGCCAGGAGCGCAGCCTCGGGGGTGGTGGCACGGCGGGCGTCACGCGCCCCTCACATGAGGCTGCAGCTCTCGCCTGTCAGGCTGTGCCGGCCACGGGCACCTGGTCCCCGCCCTCCGGGTGACGGTGAGCACAGCCCGGCCCCCCGCCGTGAGCCTCCGGGTGACGGTGAGCACAGCCCGGCCCCCCGCCATGAGCCTCCCGGGGGACGGGTCCACGCGCACCTGGGCACCCTGGCGGGGGCGGGGCACACAGACGTGCTGCTTCAGAAACAATCTGTGGGGGGAAACTGAGGCCAGCGCGGCCGTGGGGAGCGCGGCTGAGGGTCTGAGGTCCCCGCAGCACAGAGCCCGTGGTCCCGACGGCGAGCGCGCCGGACACCGCAGGGCCCAGGGGCGCATGGGGGCTCCCGGAGGCTCGCACGGGCGTCCCGCCTTCCCCGGCGCCTGGGAACACCGCGGCCGCAGAAAAGTCCCGAAGGCGCAGCAGAGCAGGTCTCACAGGGCAGCAGGAGCGAGGCTGTGATGGGGACACGGCGTCACCCAGCGCGTTCCAGGTCCTCCTGGCTATGCTGGTAGCCACCCGCCGCTGCCACTAGATGGACGAGCAGGAAGGGGCGTCTGGAGTGTGGGTGTCGGGCCCGACTGGGTGACGGAAGGGATCCTGCCAGCACCGTGAGAACCTGAGCGTGCCGTGGGGTCGAAGGGGACGTAAGGGGACGGACGAGGGCGGTGCCTTGGGGACCAGCGGAGAGCTCCCCGCCGGGGCGGCAGGTGACGGTGGGACTCAGGCCCCGACTCTAGAGCCGTGTCCTCGACGTGGCCAATGGACGATGGACGACCCACCCTGTTGTCCCCTGCGGACCCCCCCCCCGCCAGCCAGGGGCCACCCGACACCCACGCCCAGGGAGGGGGACGGCAGACGCCTCCCCACACCGCGTGCCACGCGTCATCCTCAGCACCACGGATGTCAGCTGCGTACAGACACCGAACAAGTCTGGGAGATCCGCGCTCTTACACAACAGGGAAACTGAGGCAGGGGCACTGTAGCAGCTTTCCCAGGGTCCTGTGGCTGCAGGTGGACCGGGCGGGGCCCAGGCTCGCAGCCGCTAGATCGAAGGAGCCGAGTGTGGTGGGCGGCAGGTGGGCAGGTCACAGCCAGGAGGAAGCTCCCCCCCCCCCGGTCACCACGGAGGCCACGGCCGTGGGGTAGGGGCTGCAGGCTCTGCTCGCCGACCTGGACCCCGCGGACGAGCCTAGCGCCTGTAAGGACGGCACGGTCTCCCTTCCCGCGTGAGTTGTCTCTGCTTAACGACCACCCGGCCCGGGGCTCTGTCCATCACCGCGGGGCACGCACCGTCCTGCAACCCACGGAGGGCGGAGCTTCAGGAGCCGAGGCCCGTGTCCAGGGTTTCCGGGCGCCTCCGTGACCGGGAGACACGGCGCCGACCAGTCGGCTGCGGGAGGCGCGGGCAGGCGGGAGGGCCCCCTGCTGCTGGCGCCGTGTCCCCCGCCCGGCCCGCTCACGTGTGGACACAGCCCCCGCCGCACCCGGCGGCTTCGCTCCGATGGAACAAAAATGTCTAAAGAAAGTGCAGACTGTTTAAGTCTCTCCAGGGTTTGTCGCTGGGAACCATAACTCGGGTGTTTGGCGGGAGCTGAGAGCAGAGGACGGACCTGCGGCCCCTCCACGGGGCGAGCACGGGGCGAGTGCGGGTTCTCCCCTCGGCCGAGGCGTGCAGGCTGGGCAGGTCCCCAGGGATGGCCACCGACGGACGGACGCCGCGGGATGGACGCCGGGGGATGGGCGCTGAGAGATGGACACCGGGGAGGGACGCCGGGGATGGACACCGGGGGATGGGCGCTGAGAGATGGACACCGGGGGATGGATGCAGGGGGATGGGCACTGGGGGAGGGACGCTGGGGGATGGACGCCGCGGGATGGACGCCGTGGGATGGACACCGGGGAGGGATGCTGTGGGGTGGACAGCGCAGGATGGATGCCAGGGGATGGCCACCAAGGGATGGACGCCGGGGGAGGTGCCGCAGCAGGAGGGTTATGAGAGGTGACGCGGGTCAGTCTGCAGACACAGAAGCTGGCTTCTCGTCTTGGGTGGGCTTGGGGGCGGTACAGTCCAGCGTGCGTGGGGCCCAGCTGGAAGCCTGGCACCTAGGGACACCCGGTGCATTTCTGGTTCAAAGACGAGCGGCTGCATTCACTCAGAGGGACAACGCTCGCACCGGGAAGAGCGAGGGAGTGGGTGAGTCGTAACTGGGGCGAGCACACACGGCTGCGGTGCCCGTAGGGACGCCGGCCCCGCGCCCACGGCAGGCATGCCACCCCACTAGCCAGCGGAAGCATGTGTGTGTGCACGTCCTGAGGTTCCTGGAAGCCCCGCGCGTGCGTCTGCATCGGGACAGGCTACAGGCACACGTTCGCGTCACGGGAAAGGAGAGACACACGCTCCTTCTCGCGCCCGGAGACAGGGCTGCGGCAAGGCCCACGGGTGAGCGCGGGACGCCTGGGAAACGCGTCTGCGCTTCGTTAACACCTAACGCGTTTCTGAGGACTCAGCAACAGGAGGCCCGGCCGGCCAGGGGCTCGTAGGTCAGATTCTCAGTCTGGAAACTGTTTTTCCTGAGGGAACAGCAGCGGCAGGCTGAGCCACAAGGGCCATCGCGCCCGACGGGCCCGAGGGAGCCGCACCGGCGCCGGGGGGGGGGGGGGGAGTGCGGCCGACCCGGGGCGGGCCTCCTGACGCCCCCTCTCTCCCTGGAGGCCGGCCCCGTTCCCGCCGCGTCAGCCAATCCCCAGCTGGGACCCCGGCCGGGGGTCTGCGTCCCCAGGGCTCCATCTGACGTGGGGCCTCGGTCCACACGGACGCCCGGGCTGGGAACGCGTCTTACTCTTCACGCGGCTGCAGTGGGGCTGTTGGTGCACAGCAGGGCAGGTGCACGGGAACCCACACGCGTGTGCGCACGGACGGGGACAGTGGGGGTGCCTGACGGGGCGGGAGCCCACGTGGCCGCCCAGAGGGGAGCACGGGACCGGCAGCCCTTCCGGGTCCGGCAGGCGGGAAGGGGGCCTCAGAGATTCTGTGCCAGTTCCCGAGGTCACGGATCGAAGGCTGGGCCCCCCGACTCTACGCAGACGTGCACCTTCTTCCCAGGAGGACGCGGACGCCACGCCGGCGATGGTGCCTTCGGGCTCTTATCCTCCTTACTAACACGGTCACCCACACACGAGCATCCCGCCCCAAGGGACGTGTGCTCCCTTAAACTATACATTTTCAGCATCTCCTTACAGAAAAGGTGTGAAGTCTTTGAAACTATTTCATAAAAATTTGTAGATTTTAGGAAAAAGACTAAAAAGATTTAAGAAAGGACCTATTTTTAAACAAGGCAGAGAGGAGGCGACTGCAGGCCCAGCCCGTCCTGGTCCACAGGCCTCTGCGGCCGCCGTCCTGTCTCCCCGCTCAGCGTCCTCACCGGGTGCTGGTCACCTGCAGCGCTGGGCACTCGCCGGCTGTCTCGGGCCGTCCCCTGCTGGCGGCCAGGGCCGGGGCCAGCACATCTACAGGGATGCGTCTCCCTGTCCCCATCATCCCCCGAGACGTGCAGGCAGGTGCCTCGCCCGCGTCCCAGCCTCAATGCCCACCCTCGCCAGCTGTGTGCAGTCTCGTGTTTGCCCCACGCGCAGGGCCCCTCGCGCAGGCTGCCTGCTGCTGACACAGACGCACACGCAGGCCGAGCACGGGGCGGACACGGTGTCCTGGGACGGCGCTGCGGCGGGCAGGGCGGAGGCCCCAGGGCCTGTGAACGAGCGTCCTTCGCAGGCGGGATCAAGGAAGGAGCCAGCAGTGAAGGCGATCGGGGCTGGTCCTCGTCCAGTGCCGTGCAGCCCGGAAGGGGACAGCTTCTCCTCGGAGGGCCCTGACTCGGAGGACGGTACTGGGGGGACGGTGGCCCTGAGGATGGAGCTGGGCCTGGGGGCTGGTGGCTCTGAGGATGGGGGTGGGCCTGGGGGGTCGGCGGCCCCGAGGATGGGGGGGCCAGTGGCTCTCAGGACAGGGGTGGGCCCGGGGGGGACGGCTGCCACGAGGATGGGGCTAAGCCTGGGGAGGGACGGTGGCCCTGAGGACAGAGCTGGGCCTGGGGGAGGGGGGATGGTGGCCCCAAGGACGGGGGCTGGCCCAGGGGGACAGTTGCCTTGAGGACGGAGCTGGGCCTGGGGGGGATGGTGGCCCCGAGGATGGGGGGCCTGGAGGCCTGTGGCTCTGAGGACAGGGTGGGCCCGGCAGGGACGGAGGCCCCGAGGATGGAGCTGGGCTTGGGGGGGGACAACTACCCTGAGGACAGGGGCGGGCCCAGGTGGGACGGTGGCCCTGAGGATGGGGGTGGGCCCATGGGGGATGACAGCCCTGAGGACAGGGGCGGGCCCGGGGGGCCGGTGGCTCCGAGGCACACGCTGGCCCCTGCGCTGGCGGCGGGCACCACAGGCCCTGGGGGAGGGGCTGCGCCCACAGCGGGAGCTTGGCACCGAGGGCCCCGTGGGCTGTGGGGCGGCTCGGTCTCCGAGCCAGGACGGAGCTGATGCAGACGCTCCAGGTGTTGGGCTGCATCTGGCTGGACGCCTCTGCGCCAATATTCTGTGACTTTCAGCAAATCCCCCCCAAGGTCGGCTGCGAATAAACGGTTTTCTCAGGCTCGTCCTTGAACAGACGTCGCGTTCCGCTGCACTTCCGCCCTGCCCTTCCCAGACGGTGTCTCGAGCTGTGCTGCGGGAAGCCCCGCCTGCCGCCCAAGCCAGGAGCCCCGGCCGCGCTCAGTGTGGACGGACGCTCGCGGGCACCCAGTTACCTGCCCGCCTGGAGTGGTGCCGGCGGGACACGCCGTCCCGGGACGCATCAGCATCTACCAGGCTCGGGGACGTGACCGTCAGGCAGGGACGAGCGGAGCAGGACAGGTGAGCTCCCCCCCATCCAGCCGGCCACGCGGGCGCCTCTGTGTCCATGGGGCTCGTCTGAAGACACAAAACGATGAGCATCGGCTTGCGACGTGTGGGACACAGCGGCAAGCCTGACAGACACGGGACGTTCACGTCAGTGGTCACCTAGATCTTTCTAGAAAGTCTGAATATGACCGTATTGAGTAAGCTTAATAATGAGGTTGTTCGTGAGTCGAGCACAGAGACTGCTCCTCCAAACAAATACTATATTTTAATTTTTTTTAATTTTTTTTATTTATTTATGATAGTCACAGAGAGAGAGAGAGAGAGGCAGAGACACAGGCAGAGGGAGAAGCAGGCTCCATGCACCGGGAGCCCGATGTGGGATTCGATCCCGCGTCTCCAGGATCGCGCCCTGGGCCAAAGGCAGGCGCCAAACCGCTGCGCCACCCAGGGATCCCAAATACTAAATTTTAAAGAAAAAAGACTCAATTTTAACATGAATTCAGATGGGGCTGGAGAGTGGCCTTGAGACCCGCGAGACCGCCCAGGCGCTCCTTGTCCAGGCGAGAGACGCGAGGATGCTGGAGGGAGGAAGAGGGCTCCCCCGCCCCTGAGCTCAGCCCCTGCAGGTCTTTCGGGGGCATGTTGTGTATTTAAGGGAAGTAAAGCATTTAGAGAGTGATCAGCATCAGCCGCACCATTAGATCGACGGACTTTCCTTAAATCTGGCGGCAAAACCACGTCAGCAAAACCAGCAGGTAAACGGGAATTGCGGGAAGCTTCCCGCGCGGAATGAAAACCACCTGAAACTTAATCGTGTAATTAAACTGGTGCTTCTGGTAATGGACCAATAATTACCTTTTAATGACGCCATAAATCTATTCTAATCCAAGTGCTGCTTAATATTTCACTGGATCGTCCCCCAGGTCCTCCGGGTTCATTTTTTTTCGGGAGAAATAGCAGAGCGTATTTGTAGAACCGCGCGTGGTGTTCCCAAGGCTCAGGACGGCAGCGTTTTGTGTTTAATGCCTCAAGCTTGGGATTTCTTGAACGTGTGTCTGGAAGATTGATTTACGCGCTGAAGGAAATTATGTCGCGCGTATTTCAATGTCAAGCGCCTTATAAACATCAGTTAATTACATTTCGTGACGTCACTTCAAGAGAAAACGGCCATGACGTTAGGAAGAAGGAAACCGAGGACTAAAGTCAACGTGACTTATTTTGAGCTCTTACAAGTTCAAAAAATACTTAAAAAGGCAGCAAATGCCCCTGTCGTGCGCGTGAGCACACGCACCCCGTTAGGGTCAGTGGGAGCACCGTCGTGCCGCTGGGACGGGCCCCGCGGACAGCACCTGCCCCCACGCTCCCTGCAGCCCCCGCCAGGCCTGGTCCACCTGACGAGCACCGTCCTGGCGCTCGCCCGGCTCGGCCGTCCCGTGCCCCGCTCACCAGGAAGACGCGGCCAAAACGTCGAGCGCCGGACGAGGACGTGAGCAAGGAGACGCTGGGGGACCGACGCGGGATCTGGGACCAAATACCTGATTTCAGGGCCGCCTCCAGGTGTCGGGACCGCTGACCCCGCACCAGCCCAGGGCTCTGGGCCTCGCCTCCTCGGGGCACAGTCCGCGGCTGGCCTGCCGGACGGACGGACGGATGGATGGATGGACGGAGGGACGAGGGCTGGTGGGGCCCGCAAGCTCCCGGCATGGCCTCGGGACCCGGTGTTCCTGGGCCCTTCCCGTCCCCTTGGTCCCGTCTGCTGTATCCGAGGTGTCCGGGAACGCAGCTGCAGCAGCTCACGGCATCTTCAAAGACAAATGTTTGTGATCCTTCAAATGCTTTTTCTCTGCCCAGGGAGGGTGATGAAGCACAGGCACGTCAGGTCAGGGCCAGCAAGTGGGGTTAGCAGGTGGCTGGGTCCCGCTGAGCCCCGGTCACCGCTCACACTAAGCGCGCGGTCAGCCTCCGGTGGGTCCCAGGACACGCAGGCAGAGGCTGACCTTGCTCAGTTGTTTCTCGTCACAAAATCATCACCATGGGGCGGGGGCTGAGCTCAGGGGACCTGGGGCTGGGGGCGCCCAGGCTGGGGGACCGCGGGGTAGAAGGCGGGAGAGGTGCCGGAAGCCAGGGCAGCAGAGCCGCGGACAGGGGGACAGGGGCCCGGCTGCAGCGCCCGCTCGAGGGGCTCCCCCGGCGGGGACGGGGCGGGTGTGCGGGCAGGTGCCGCGGGGCAGGTCGCCCAGGGCGGACCTGGAGGCACTGGCGGTCACGGGCTGCAGACGTGTCCCCCCCAGATCAGAGGAAAGATGGACAGGCCCTGTCGGAGGCGGGACGGCCGTGCTCCCCCTTCCTGCCTCCACTTGGGAGCTGCACAGAGGAGCTCTCTGGTGCACAATCGCAGACCCGGCTCCCTCCTCCGCCAGTGCACCCGGGTCCAGACACGTCCTCGCCTGCCCTGCCCCTGCCCCTGCCCCCGCACACGCCCGGCTGTCGGCGCCCTAGCAGGCTGCTCCCCTGCTGGAGCTGCTCCAGTCCAGCCGGTGGCTGCGTCCCCGAGAAGCTGGACTCTGTGGATGCCTCCGATGACAGGCCGCTCACTCCTCCACGGACCGGTCCCCCTGGCGGTCGGCAGGTCCTGGCCGCCTCCACGATGATGGCAGATGAGCCCCAAACCCACACGCTCTCGCGCGCCTGGACTTGGGGACGTCCGTCTGCTTTGTGGGCCGGGGGCACTGAGGCCCGACCGCCGGGCTGGAAGGCAGACCTGGGTTCCCGGCCACGCGGCCTCCGTCTGGAGGAGCTGCCCCCGAGCCGCCCTCGCCCGGCACCTGCACCCACCCGCGGGCGGCCGGGCCTCCCTCACTGCTGCGCCTGCAGGGACGGCGCGGACGGGAGCCCTACGGAGGGACACGCCGCCGGGAGCAACGGGGACCCGGGCCCCGTGAGCCTCCACGGACGGCGGTGACGGTGGACATGTATAAAGCCTCCAGGTGAAGTGGTCGGGAGGGTGGAGGTGGGCGCGCTGCGGCGGGACCACACTGGCCGCCGTCCCGGTCAGACGCAGGGACCAGGACCCAGGACACTCAGGACGGACGCCGAGCCGAGCGGCGACTCTCTCGCGGAGCTGCGGGTCCAAGCAGCGTAGGGGGCGGACGTCCCTCCCCGACACTCGGTGACGACAAATCAGCATTCATGAGGCAAGGCTTCATCTGGCGCTGATTTACTGCGTTTTCTGCCCGCAGAAGGTGTCAGTCACCCAGCGGCCCCCTGCCCTGGCGCACAGGGACCACCGGGGATCCCACAGAATGCACGGATGCCCGCGCCCAGGGGGTGACGCCCAGGGGGTGACACCCAGGGGGTGACGCCCGGGCGCCGAGACCTTTAACGATATCGGCTCGAACGTCCATGCGTGGGGCCCCCGGTGTCCTGCCTGCCTCTCACGGGCCCTGGGTCCGCGTGGCCCCGGCACTGGCTACGCGTCTGTGTCCTTAGGGAAGCGCTGGCGCTCGCGGGCGGAGAGCAGGGTGTCCGTCCACCATTCCTCCCCCGGCACACAGCTGTGAACTTCCTGTCCTTAGTGTCCGAGAAGCACAACCACAGAAACGACTCGGGTGCCCACAGGGCAGGAGCGGGGCCGTGCCCTCCACGGTGCGGGCGGGAGACCCAGGAACCCTTGTGGGCCCGGGGTGCACAGCCGACCCCGCACCTGCCTGGCCCCGTAGCTTTGCCCGGTCGCAAGCTTTCTGACCGTCCACGCCGCTTCCACCGGGGAGGGAGGCCAACCGCACCCCAGGCCCCAGAGCGGACGGTGGGCAGCGGACAAGCAGCTTAACCCACTGGGCTTGCGACCTAACCTGGCGACCTCAGGCCCCAGGGGTGACCCCACGTCTTCCCACCGCCGGGGGAGAAGCGCCCTCCTCCAGGGGAGGTGAGCAGAAGGCCCTGCGGCCTGCGACCAGGACGGAGTTCACGCTCTGGGCCGACAGGTGAACGTCGGAGCTCAGCCGGGTGCAGGCGGGAAGAGCAGGTGCGTCCGCGGGAAGCCCCGGCAGCGGGACCGTAACGGTCCCCGGGCGTCACGGTCGGGCAAGGCCGGCATCTCTGCCGCTGTGGCCAAAGGCAGCGCCCGGATGCAGGTACTTTACACAGCAGGTCGGGATGAGGAAAGACAGTGTTTGTGTTTCTTAAATTCTAAGAGGATACTGCTGGTGCGAATTAAAAACAAATAAATCGACGTGGACAAAATGCACATTTTGCACATTACAAAGCGCCCTGCGCGCGTGATGAACGTGTTTTTTAGTAAGAAAGAAAAACCGGTGCTGCCGTCCGCGTAAAAACACCTGAAGAACGTACGTGACACCTGCCCTTGCACCTGAGCCTGGAGTCGTGCAGCCCGTACAACCGGGGGGCTCGGCGTTTACTTCTTTATTTTTTAAAGAAGATTTTATTTATTTATCCATGAGAGACACGGGTGGAGGGAGAAGCAGGCTCCATGCAGGGAGCCCAATGCAGGACTCGATCCTGGGACCCCGGGGTCACGCCCTGGGCTGGAGGCGGATGCTCAACCACTGAGCCCCCGGGCGCTTCTGTGTGTCTATTTTTTCAAGAGAAACAGAGAATGAGAGACCGAGGGCGAGAGAGGATCCCAAGGCGACTCCTACTGAGCACGGAGCCGGATGTGGGGCTGGATCCCATGACCCTGACATGGTGACCTGAGCTGAAACCAACAGGCGGACGCCCCCCGACTGCGCCCCCGGCCGCCCCGAGCAGGGAAGCCCCTCATCGGGTCCCGCGTGTGAAGGACGCCTGGACTTCGGGCGACTGTGCGGGTGCAACACGCTTATTACTCAAGGCATCATTAGTCTGCAAACGTGCTGAGCCAGCGCGGGCAGGAGGCGAGCCCCCCGCTTCGCCGCCGCCGAGCCCGGGACCAGAGGTGCCCTGCGCCCACGCCCAGAGCTCTCGTTCGGGAATCCTTACGGAGAAGCGCCCATAAGGAGGTTAAGGCAGGGCCCGGCCGGCTCGCAGCCCGCCGCACGCGGAGCAGGGAAGACAACCCGGTGCGCGCTGCAGACCTAAACCGTGCCGAGGACTGAAGCCGGGCTCCGGCGGCCGTGAGATCGGGGTCAGGAAACGGGAGCAGCTGCTCCGTGGGGCCGACTCGGGTGCGGGGGGAAGCCTGCGTCCCGGACACAGAGCGCCGGGGCTGCGCCGCCCGAGGCTCCCCTCCGGGTGACCCCGGAGTCTTCTCCCGGTGAAGGGAAAGGGCAGGCTCGCGGCTTAGGCTCCCTCCCCAACCGCACACCGCTGGCCCCGGGCGCAGCGGGATCGACGCCGCTTCCTCGACGGCTGCGGCGTCCGTTCCACGATCCTTAATTCGCAGGTTAAACGGAGGAGCCTGCGGGAGTACTTTGCCCACGTTCCTGGAGGGACAAACGGTCAGGCCAGGCCCCGACCCCCCACGGTCCAGCCCGGATCGTCCTTCCTTCCCACGTCCGAGTCCCGAGAACCGAGAGTCCAGGACCCAGTCGCCGGCGCTGGACGTCTCCCCCTGGGGTGCAACACATGCAGGATCGTGTCTCGGAGAGGCCCCCGTGGGCATGAGGATCGCGCACCGGGGAGGCCACGGGGGACCCTCCCGTCCTGCTCGAGGAGACCCCACCTCTCTGGGAGCACCTGCTGCGCCAGCTGACCCCGTACGCACGTCGCTGGACGGTCTCCGCCAGGAAGAGTCTCCTGGTCTCCTGCACCCACGAGGCCCTGGTCGTCTCGATCCTGGACCGCTGAGGACACTGCCCCAGAGCTTGCCGGGCGCACTCCCCCCGTGTCCCGGCCCAGGGTTCGTGGCCTCCCTCATCAGGCGGCTTCGCTGGCCTCCCCCTACATGACCCTAAGACCAAGGATGCTGCAGAGGGAGCAGCCACGGCCCCTGGCGGGATTTCCAGCTAAGGAAGCACCGGTGCCCCGACCTGGCCCTGCCCCGGGCACGAGGAGGGGCTCAGGCCCATTCTTTAAGGAGAGACTGGGGCCCGCAGCCTCCTGCCACTGCGGGACGTCACGGTGAGTCTCCTGGACGGTGACTGAGTCGCTCCATCCTCAGGGGCTCGAACGTCCCCTCACGGGCGGCACAGCCGGGGACAGCGTGGACCCAGCCCCTGCACACCAGGTGGATGCACGATGCCGCCTTCTCCTCCTTGTCGGGAGGCGGAAATGTGACGCTGGCCTCCGTGCAAGGACATCGAGGTCACCTGGGCCACCGCGCTCTGGTACTTCAGCCGCGCTGAGCCGCCACGTGTCCCCACGAGTCCCCACCATCAGGGACCGGGAGTCTGGGGGCTCAGGGCCCCCCTTCAGCCACCTGCAGCGCCTCCGGCAAGCGGGTCCCCGGGGGCATCAGAACCCGACTCCTGGATGTGCTGTCCCAGGGAAGAAGAGGGTCGTGGACGCCAAAGGGTGACGTGTGGACCCCACAGGTGGCAGCGACGCTCAAGCCTTCCCAGGGAGCCCCCACCCCGATCCCCGGCTGCGGCAGCCGCCTGGGGACACGAGCAGACGGTGACACAGGATCTTCCCTCTCCAAACACGGGATGGGAGGGACGTGGCGGCCTTTGGGGCCCGGGGAGCCCTGCGCTGTCAGTGCCGACGTCCCCTCCCGGACGCACACAGCGCTGCCTTTCTGCCTCTGACTTGTCGGGTGACGTCCCCGAGAAGGGGGCCCCGCGATCCAGGAGGATGAGGATCGTGACGCCTTGTGAGGACGCGCGGTCAGACGTGCAAGTGACGTGTCTGCCGTCGAGAGAAGGGGCAGCGCGGCCACACGAACTGGTCCAGACTCTGCCCGGGATTGCCAGGACCCAGGAAGGGCCACCAAGCGCCTGACCATGACCGTGTCCGGGGACTCACGCGCTGTCCATGGGGCCGCGCAGCCAGAATCGAGGTGGCCTGCGCCTCCCAGGGCTCGGAGGGAAGGCGCGTGGCTCCCTGCATCATCCACGCGGAGATGCGAAGCACCCGGGCTTGGACCTGTCGCCACTGCGCCCCGCACACACCCCCGGGTGACGCAGGCGAGAAGGCTCCGCCGTGAGAGTCCTGTTGGCCCAGAACAAGCGGCCGAGGGCCGAACGGCGTCGGGCACCGCACACGTCCCCGCGGGGCGGGAGGCACTCACCCCTGCTCGCTGCACTTCCATGAAGGTGGCTCTCTGGAAAGACGTCGCCCACGCGGCCAGCTCACTGCCCAGCTCCACGCTGAAGCGGCGGCTCTGGCCGTGGCCCACCAGGACGCTGAAGCAGTAGGGCCGCGGGTCCTCGAGGCCCCGAGGCTCCAGGCTGGAGTCCGCGTGCAGCCAGCAGTCGTCAGGGAGCCAGAGCTGGAAGAGAGAGCGGGCGCGTGTTGGCGCGGGACGTGGGCCGAGGGCCGAGGACCCACGTTGTGACGCCTCGGAGCCGCCGGGACCACATCAGGGATGCCAGGACCGGGACGCGGCTGCCGGCCCGCGGGGGGACCGCTGGTGACCCCGGCCACACCGGGAGGCACGTGGCTCCTGTGGAAATGGGCCCCAGAGAAACATGATTTTGAGCAAATTACATGCAAAAGCACCTTCCACTTGAATTCTGGTCCCCACAGCTTCTGCCTCAATGTGTCACTTGATCGGCAAAGGTAACGTCCTGAGACTCCCCTGCTCCCGTTCGACATAAAACCAGGGAATGGTGAAAGCACCACAGGCCCTCACCAGGCTCGTCACCCCGAGCTCACCGGGCACCGCGGGCACTTCCCCTCTGCCACCTAGTTCTGCCCGCGCAAGGGGACCCCCTGCTCACGAAGCCCCCGAGTGTGCGGGCCCTCGGCCCAGGGTCAGGGACGTACCCTGGCAGCCCCGACCACGCACAAGGACGCAGAAACACCTTCCAGGGCAAAGGCCACAGCGCGTGCCCCGTGGGTGGCGGGGGCTGGGGGCTGTGGCATCTGCACGTCTCTCCGAGGCCTCCAGGGACCCAGCTGAGCAGCGGCGACTGGGCCGTGTCCGCGTCCCACATCAGGCGGGCGGCCGGGGGAGCACCGGGCACACCTGCCTGGGGGCCGCCCTCCCTCCGCCCCAGCCACGAGCACCGCACACCCGCGCCCTCCTCGCGCACACGCCTGTGCGCACACCCGGCCTGCCGCGCTGTTCCTCTGCGTGGACTCTGCCGACACCGCCGTGTCCGTGAAGGGGACGGAGGGCAGACAGCCTCGCTGAGGACCGGGCGCCTGCGGGCCCGTGTTCACCGTCGCTCAGGTGCGGCGGCAGAGGCTGCCCAGGTGCTGGGGCTCCTCACTGTGATTCTGAGGTATCCTGAGGCAGGGGCCAGCCAGTCGAGCCAGACACACGTCACCGACATGCACGTTCAACATTAATTCTCAAAATCCCCCCGAACGTGGTGTTGCCCCCTGGTTTTATTGCACGTGTCCTTCTGATGCTTCCGGGTGCAGGTGTGCAGGGCAAAGTGACGGCTGATGTGTGTGTGGGAGGCTCGTGGGCTCCCTGACCTCCCCTGCTGACCCTGGGGTCGGCTCTGCAGGACTCCCCCGGCACTGTGCCCGCCGCTGCGGCTTTCCAGACGCATTTATCCTCATGCACGGTCAGACGCTCCTGCCTCATGGGTGTGTGCATACGTGTGTGGTGCGGCATGTGCATGCACACATGCATGTGATGTGGTGCGTACATGTGTTCATGTGTGTGATGTGGTGTGTGCGTGTCTGCATGCATGTGGTGGCATGTGCATGGGTGTGCATTGTGGTGCGGGGTGTGCGTGTGTGTGCACATGTGTGTCTGGACACACACATGCATGTGATGGTGTGTACAAGTGTGTGATGTGTGTGCGTGTGGTGGCACGTGCATGGGCGTGCATGTCTGACGTGGCATATGCACATGTGCGTGTGTGGTGCGGGGTGTGCATGTGTGTTGTCGCATGTGCACGTGTGATGTGTGTGCACAGGTGGTATGTGTGGACACATGCATGTGTGTGATGTGGCGTGTGCACGTGTGCATGCATGTGTGGTGCGGTGTGTGCATGTGTGTGCATGGCATGCGTGCCGTGCCCGTGTTCCTAATTCTAACTGAACCCCGGCAGCAGAGGCCGCACCCTGATTCTGTAGCCCCCCAGATCCTCCACTTTGGCCTCACCAATGAATACGGTGCGAGTTCTGCGTTGTCTCTGATGCAGCGGGCCACTGGCGGGGCTCAGGGGGCCGCCCCTGGCAAGGAGCGGGGCCCCCAGTCCGACAGCCTCCAGGATCCGAATCCCACTGGTCACCTTGTGAGCAACAGCATAGACACTGCCTGCCCCGGGGGCTGAGATAACGTGCGTTGTCCTACACGCCGACGCGTCTGGGTTATTTGTTTCCCAGCAGCAGATCATCAATACAGAGGCAGCTCCCGCGCGCTCTCTCTGTCTCTGGGACTTTAGTTTTAGCGCATGAGCTAATAAGTGGGCAAGTGAGTTTCAACTACTGCGGAAAAGTAAGTAAGTGAAAAGGCAGCATTTGAAGAAGAAACGCGTGAGGGAGGAATAAGTAAATACAGTCACGATCGCGACCAGCGTTGCAGCCAATTAATCTTCTCAGGGTTTTGTTAAGGGTGTTGCTACAGCAACACCTCGGATCGCTAAGGTTCTATCCAATGACTCGAAGGGATTTGTCAGAGCAAGAAAAGGGTGTTTATTTGCAGGGAGCCGTCCACCAGCTGCATGGCAGCTACGAGTAGTTTTGAGATTTGGCTGCATGTGAACATCACCGCGGGAGTCTGAAGAATGAATGCAGACGTCTGGGCCACGTCTCAAATAAAATGAAATCTCCAGCTTCGCTTTAAATCTCCCTCCAGGTGACTTCATGTAAGACAAGGTGGACTGCAGTGGAGAACCCCTGCTCCCGGGGCGCGCAGGACGGGAAGGGACCCCGATGATGCCCAGGAGGCCGTGAGGAGTGAGCACTCACCACGCCAGGGTGACAGCATCACACTGACCAACACAACCCTGCAAAGAGGATCGCCCAGTAGGGACACCCTAACTGGTTATTACGGCCCCTGTTCCGCAGATGACTTCACGGACACAGTAAGAAGCTAAAACGGATGAAAGATCTAAATGTGAGACAAGATTCCATCAAAATCCTAGAGGAGAACACAGGCAACACCCTTTTTGAACTCGGCCACAGTAACTTCTTGCAAGATACATCCACGAAGGCAAAAGACACAAAAGCAAAAATGAACTATTGGGACTTCATCAAGATAAGAAGCTTTTGCACAGCAAAGGAAACAGTCAACAAAACTCAAAGACAACCTACAGAATGGGAGAAGATATTTGCAAATAACATATCAGATAAAGGGCTAGTTTCCAAGATCTATAAAGAACTTATTAAACTCAACAGCAAAGAAACAAACAATCCAATCATGAAATGGGCAAAAGACATGAAGAGAAATCTCACAGAGGAAGACATAGACATGGCCAACATGCACATGAGAAAATGCTCTGCATCACTTGCCATCAGGGAAATACAAATCAAAACCACAATGAGATCCCACCTCACCCCAGTGAGAATGGGGAAAATTAACAAGGCAGGAAACCACACATGTTGGAGAGGATGCGGAGAAAAGGGAACCCTCTTACACTGTTGGTGGGAATGTGAACTGGTGCAGCCACTCTGGAAAACTGTGTGGAGGTTCCTCAAAGAGTTAAAAATAGACCTGACCTATGACCCAGCAATTGCACTCCTGGGGATTTACCCCAAAGATTCAGATGCAGTGAAATGCTGGGACACCTGCACCCTGATGTCACAGCAGCAATGTCCACAATAGCCAAACTATGGAAGGAGCCTCGGTGTCCATCGAAAGATGATGGGTAGAGAAGATGTGGTCTGTGTATACAGTGGGATATTCCTCAGCCATTAGAAACGACAAATACCCACCATTTGCTTCAACGTGGATGGAACTGGAGGGTATTATGCTGAGTGAAGTAAGTCAATCGGAGAAGGACAAACAGTGTATGTTCTCATTCATTTGGGGAATATGAATAATAGTGAAAGGGAATAAAGGGAAGGGAGA